>NC_135350.1:45685521-47058021 GCF_023851605.1 Tamandua tetradactyla
TGTACTACAATGGTGGAGTTACTTCTGCACAGCTTAAAATATCATTTGGCCCTTTACAGGAGAAGTTTCTGACCCCTGATCTAAATCAAGAAGTATTTGTTTTGTGGTAAAGGTGAGATTCTACTGCATATCATTAACACTATGCTTATTTTATATAACTATCCCACATTGAAACCTTATAAAGGGAGTTAAATTGGATTAAATGAGATGTTTGCAGTGGCTACCAGGATAATTTCAGTTCTTTGTATTATAAGATGTTATCCTTTTATAGATTGTGGCACATTGAATGTTTAGGCATGCAAAACGGAGAGACTAAAGCTTTACTCTGATTTAATTTTTTGCCCCTCCCTTCCCCCTCCCCTGTAAGTTTTAATCTGAGAGGGAGAGTGATTCCATTCATCTTGAGGAAAAACAAATTTTTACTGAGTTTTATAGTATTTGCTTCCATCTATCTAAGTCACATATTTGAAGTCCATTTCAGATATCTGTTTACCGAGATAAATAATTTTGTCTCGTGAGCACCAGTTTATTTCCATGCTTCACAAATTGAAAATTTCTCCACTTCTGTGCTTTTCTTGTGTTTTTGCCCTCCACTCAGCAGTTTCCTATTCTCTAATCTGTACTGGTTGCTCTTTTAGGATTGTTGAGTAAATGTTCACATGGGGCTTCCCTTTCTGGGGGTTTGCTTTACCTCCTCTCAATTTGGAGCCTTTGTTTCCTGCATCCCATGGTTTTCTCATTTTTGTGTAGCACATCTTTGAGACCTTCATGTCTGAAAAGGTCTTATTTTAATAGTTTCGCTAGGTACAGAATTTTAGGTTGGAAGTCGTTTAACACTATTAGCAATGTTAGAGTGAAGAAATATGATGCTATTCTGATTCTTGATCTTTTACATATGAAATCTTTTTTACTCTGAAGTCCCTTAGGGTTTTTCCCTATTGTCAGGTATCTTCTGAAGTTTCTTGTCTGTCTGGGTTGGGTTTATTTTACCCATTTTACTGGGTGTTCAGTGGGTCCTGTCATTCTGTAAATTTGCTCTTCATTTCTGGGAAATGTTATTGACTAGATTTTCTTCCCTTGTTTCCCTCCTCATCACCACACCTCAGTCTTTCTGTTCCTTGGATTTTTTACTTCAGCATAGCCCTGGACATCTTTGTTATTTTCCATTTTGACATCGTTTTCTGGGGGATTTCTTCAATTTCCATCCTTAACCTCTTAAAGTTTTATTTTTTGCATGGGCAGGCTAAAAAAGGTTTTAAATTAAATTTTAATTTCTAAGTATGTCTCCCTGTTCTTACATGGATGCATTGTCATGTTTTTATCTCTAATGTTAAGTTTTAGAAGTTGTTTTCTCCAAAATGTTTTTCTCATTATGCCTTGTCCTTCCGGCTTTTATATTAAATGAAGATTTTTCTCAACTTGTGGTGGTCTTTGGTTCCTATTTAGTGAAACATTTTAAAGCTGATTGGGAGTTGCTGGATGTATGTGAAGGGTTGGGAGGGGCTTGACAACTATGGGGTAACTGTTAGGCAGTTTGTCAAAGAACACTTTGATCTATCTTGGTAATTTTCTTCAGGTTCCCCAAAGAAATCCCTTCCACTCAACTTTGAAGGGTAAAATAATCTGGTTGCCAGTGTAGTGGGATTTTGGTGGGGAAAGAAGGCTAAGGGAATTTTAAGTAAACTTTTAATTCCTTTATTTTCATCACTGTATGCCTTTTCAATCCAAAGACTACCCTCTTCAAGGAATCTCCACAGTGTTCTGCCAGAGGGGAGGTTTGTCTAGTAGTACGGAGGGGACTGGGGGGTTTAACTGCTTGTCGAACAAGGACTTCCAACCAGTGATTTCTTTGTCCCTTTTACCTATTTCTATAGGTATCCAGGGAGCCAATTCCTAAGCCTTTTGTGTTGTGCTGTATAATCTGAGATAACCTTACTTCCTACATAGCTCAATTTCCTAGGATCTGCTTAGTTGGTTACCATTTGTTCATAACCTTTCCAGCTTCCTATGTCATGTGTCATGTCGTTCCCCCCCCCCATTACTGTTGTTTTTAGTAGGATTTGAGGAGGGATTAGTTAAATGATAAGTGTCTATTTTAAACAGCCTTTGAAATTTGTGGGTATTCAATGGGAAGGTTGGGAAAGTAGGAAGGGGCAGGGAAAGCATATTCTAACAGGTAGCTCAGTGCCCTTTAATTTCCTCAAAGTTCACAAGTTTTTGCTAGTTTATCGTAGAATCAATCTGTTTATTAGTGGGCAGTGATAAGTAGCTTCGATCACAATTTTCTATCAGTTTCGAAGATTGGTAAAATTACCAATCCCACCTTTTCTTAGGTATTGAGCTTTTTAGGTCTGCTGTCCTAAGTTCAAAGTTTCATACTTTCTGGTTTACTAGATGGCTGCTACCAGGTGAGTTAATATGTTTTTTCTGGAATTATGGGTTTCCTCCTTTTTAGACCTTTTCTAATTTTCATTGCACCCCTCTAATTTTCATTGCACATATATAAGATAGCAAGTCTTGTCACGGTATTACTGCTTCTTCACTAGGATGGTCATTGTTTTATTGTGTGCAAGTTAGAGTACAATGTATGTGCGCAACACCTGTCCAGGTGACAGTTCATGCTGAGATCGTTTTGAAAGCTTGTTTCACCGATTATTTTGGGATTCCATTAGCCTTTTGTGTTCTGTATTTTAGAAACTTCCACTCTGTGTGCTCTAATTGTTTTACTGCTTAGAAAAGTTTTATTTGAAGTCATCATGACTATCTTGTACTTTGAAGGATTTATGATTTACGCCAACTGTAAGAACAGCATGTTTAGGGCCTTAAGGTATTAGGAATTTGAAAACTGGAAAGACTAACAACCCACTATCCACCACAGTATTTGTGTTGATCCTAAAATGTATAATGAGTTTATTTGGTTTGTATAATGTAGTTTATTTGGCTTAGGATCAGTTTAACCTGAAATATCAAAATCTAGATCTGTGTATAATTCACTGACACATCTCAATAAAGGAAATATTTTTTTCTGGAGAAGTTTACTTAGTGTAATTTATCAGTGCACTTAACATTTAAGAGTAACCCCGAACTATTCATACAAAGTAATTTCTACCACCTGCTTTTGACAAGGTTGACAAGATTTTTATTTTCTTCACTACTGGCCATATTCAAACCAATTTTGCATGAGTCTAGTCTGAAAATTTCCATGGGTAAAATGGTTCTAGCAAGATGAATATTCAGTTGTGCTAATGGACACTACCTGTTTTATTTATTGTTGTCACCTCTCTATACTTTGGTAAATTGGAGAAGGTTGGCATTTCAAAGAGCCCTGCAGACCCTCCATAGGAGGTTTTGCTGGAATCCTGTATTTCACACACCCCAGGTGATGTTACCTACATTAAAGTTTTTTTTTTTTAATATATATTTTTATGCTTTTTTTGCATGGGCAGGCACCGGGAATCAAACCCCGGTCTCCGGCCTTGCAGGTGAGAAGTCTGCCTGCTGAGCCACTGTGGCCTGCCTATGTTAAAATTTTAAGGACTTTAAGTTCTGGTGAGAGTTATGTTTCAGAAGCATTTTTTTGTTTGTTTTATATGTAAAGCTGAAGAAGGATGCAGGTTTCATGAAATTTATGGCATTCATGTATTTTAATCATGACCCTCAGTGTGGCTTGAAGGAAGAAGTCAGAAGAAAATTCCAACAAGTTGAAATGTGCTAGATGACAATGCTCAATGGTGAACCAAGCAGGGGAGGGGAGGCCATAGGCTAGTCAGCTGCAGGCTGGGAGCATGGTGACTTCAAGTTGGGTTTACTGTTTTTGAATTCTCTGTGCATAATACACTACCTTACTGCCTACATCCTGTCCCTGGCCCCTTTATTACTCATCTCAGTCATCTGTTGCATTACTGTGATATAATCAGCAGCTCTAACGTAGAATCTTGCTATTGTCTTGAACTGAGTTATTCATAAATTGCCCTATTGTCCTTAGCACCTTTTTAGTTTCTCTAGAAAGATGTGTAATTATGTTAACCTCCCATTGTAAATGACTGTAGGTAGCTTTTTCAGTAAAGAAGGTAGGACTCGGGACTGTTTGGAAGGTAGAACTTTAGGGTAATTCCTAAATGGTAGTAACTTTTCCCCAGTAAACTCTATGGGCAGGAATTTGGGGTACAGAGATTGCTCTTGTAAAGCCACAGAAAAAGGACTCTACAACATTAAAATGGGTGAAATATTTTATAGCAATTAGATCCTAAGTAAGAGCAAGGTGTTCTTACATAAATGGACAGATAGTTTGACAACTAAAATTATTGTATTCTAAATGAAGTTATTTTAGCTGTCATGGGAGAAATTTTATAGGGACGATACAGGTAAAGGAGAGGTACTAATTAAGTAGTGATAACACATGCTACTGGATTCTGTCTTGAGAAATTTATTTTCTCTAAGTCACATGGACCTGGGAAGATAGTCTATTTCAAGGTTATTGGTATATGTTTTGAGTCTATTCTGTTGGCCCTTTAGAATTTGAAAGCAGGGCTTCCTTGGTGGCTTATATATCTTGAAGAAAATATAAGAAATTTATAAGAGGTCTGTTAATACCACTACCTAAATGTGACATTTAATATTTCAGAATCTTTTCTTTGAATAAACACTTGAATAAAGGAATTACATAGTTGCCTATTTGGTTGTATGGAAGGCCTTGGATTACACAAGAGTTAATCACATTTTTATAAAATGCTTTTTGGCCATACTGAAGTGTGGGATCCTTTTTAAAATGAAAATTGAAAGATATTCTTTGATTATTAGTGTAGTTAAGAAATTGGCTAAGGCAGTAAAGGAAACCAAAATATCTGGCTAACCTGATTTTAACCTAAAATGATATTCTTTATACCATTTTAATATTTTTAAGACATTCTCCTCAAACAAATTCTGTTGGAATAGAATGTTTCCAGTCTAGAAGCCTACTTTCAGAGTCTTCGTAAGTTTAAATTGGGGCTTTTATTCATAAGTTTATAGTGGGCTTTAATGGGGTTTCAGTTTTCACTTTTGAAAACTTAGTTGTGTTCAAATTACAATGTAGTAGTATCTTACAATTCTTACAGCACTTATGCATTTTTGTACTTTTTAATTTAAGCATTCTCTTAAGTGATTATTCTGAAATAACAGGTCTTATTTACTCAGTTGGAAAGGCAAGGCAACTACCAGTTTATGTTTAAAATGATGTAAAATTTTAAATGATGGGGTTTTTTTGGAAGCTGGGTAGCTAGTGCATTAATAAGCAGCACTACAAGTTGAAGAGTCACTGAATTTGATGAAAGAAAATAGGTCAATTTTCAGTTTTTCCCAAATATTCATGAAAAAGTATCTTGACAATGGAAAGATTCTGAATGGGAATGTTACAAATTTTGCCTCTGTTGTCCTGGTATCAAATGTGGTGTGACCACTAAAAGCACTGGTTGATATTAACCTCATTTTGTGCAGATTTTGTAAAGTTTTTAGAAGATAGCAGATCGAATGTTTGTAATAGTAATCATGTTGACCAAAGGAGTCATACTGAATGATGATGTAAATAGAATATTGACAACATTCTAATTAGCAGATTAAAAAAATCTCTAGTTTAATACATCCAGTGCAACGGAGTATTCTAATGAATGGTTCTGTAACCCAGCTCAATTGCTTAATAGCCCTTTGATATTGGGCAAATTAATATTACCTTCTCCAAGTGTAAAATTACACTGTTTTCCTCAGGTGTGGGCAGTAAATGATAGGTGAAAATGCTTTGAAGTTTAGGCTAAACATACCCTTGAGGCCCCTACCTGGATTTAAGCAGTATCATTTCAGGGCTGGAGTCTAGAAATCTGTATTTTTGAATATCCTGAGGTGATGCTGATGCTCAGCTTGAATACTAGAAAGCATTACATTTATTCTCTTACCTTGTTTAAGAAGTTGTACAAGTCATGCAATTGAAGTGCAGCTGTTAATGCTTCTTTGCACTGGGCTGTCTGAACACAAGTGTGTAGTAAGGCTTGTGGGAAGTAGGAAGACACAACTGTCGACTGATGTGATGTGCCTGTATGGTCTCCCTACATTTACTTCTAAAACTTCGTGGTCTCCCTGGATGATAGACCTTTGGAATATTTAGTAGAACCCACATTTTGGCGACTAACTTGGGGACAGGAGATAAGGAGAAGTCAGTAGGCTAAGACACTTATAGAATAGAGGGTAGCCGTGCTCGTTTTATAGAGATTGGAAGGTTTTTTTTTAACAAGAGGTTTTGTTGGAAAAGGGGCAAGAATACACGGTTGGGTTTGGCGATTTAGAATTTGAGGTGTTGGCATGATAATCCAAGTGGGAGTATTTTAATGAGTTGGAAAATATTGTCTAGTATTCAGAAGAGGATAGAACTGAGGATCTGGGTATGTATAAAAGAATTCTGCTGGGTATCAGGTTGAACTCTGCTGCAGGCCATTTGAATGAGTGAATGCCTGATTGAACTTTTCCAAAGCCATCCACACCCCCACAACAAGCAGTGTCTTCATGTGTTGATCCTCATTCCTCTTACTAGGTCAATAGAATTGGGAAAGTGACATAATTTTGCTTCAGTTTTCTCATGTGTAAAATGGAAATACTTTCTGTCTTTGGTTATGAAGATTAAATAAGAACCTCTATAGTATGTACAAGAGTGGCACATGAGTGCTCACTAAATCAAATGGTTTCTGTTGACTGGATGGCCTTTACTTAGATCAAACTGGAATGTGGACATTAATAAGATCCAATTCACATCCCACTTACATCTCATGAAACCTGTGGCTAGCTTCCTTGGTCATCATCTTCCTTGAATTCTCTGCCATGCAATGCACCATGTAAGTAGACATTGTTTTAATGGGTTTGTAATTTTTGTTGGTCTTGCCTCAATTGAAATGTAAATTTCCTTTGGGATTATGGCTATACCATAGGATTATCCCATAGCATACAACCATTAAATTTTCATTTCTGTGAGTGTGGTAACAGATAAATCCTTTTTCATAACCATTTTGGTACAGAGAAGGAGCGCAGCAATATTTGAATATATAAATGAATGAAAAATCCAAGATTACCCTAATATTTGTTTCCTTCTATTCAAGTATGTTTTGAGATCTCTAGCACAAGCAGCAGGGAAACACTGCTTTCTAATCCAATGCCTTCCTTACTTCCAGGCAGCTTTCAACAATTCATAGAAATGCAAATCGTCTTGGAAAATGTTAAGTTTAAGATTGCCTGGGAAAACAGTCTTTATGTGGTACTTCCTTCTTGGAATCAGGGTGATAGCCTGTGGTTTAACCAGGTTGCCAAGTGGAGAGAAACTTGCAAAAGCACTTTACTGTCTTAGGTTTCTGGGTTTTGGCATCCTAACGTAAAATAAGGGGACTAGATTGTTATCTTTAAAAGTTCACTGTCTTCTAAAAATATGTATGCAGTCCTCACTGGTAATCAGTATACAAATATATTGTTATACATAATTATAAATTATAGAAATGTTAGGCAAATTTTATAGGGCTTCAAAAATAATGGCAGCAAAATACATGGCTCTTCTCATGTGCTTCCTCTTAAATTGCTGTCTCTGCTTCCAAGAAACAACCTTTCAACCTGGCAGCAAATAAAATAGTACTGTTGCATCTTGTGTGATCCACAATTAACTTAGGGGGTTGAATAATAAATTCTGAGTTATGTGGGTTTATTGGCTATATATTACATTTGGTGCTTGAGTCAATCACATCTCAGCTCCAGGCTTTCTAGTTGGGTGACCTTGAACATGCCATTTAACTTTGCTAACTATTTTCTCATCTGCCAAATGGAGATGATAATATGAATTTACATTTACATTTTGTAAGTTCTACTTGTTTTACATTATAACAACTCAATAGTTAAATGAAAGACACCCCCCCCCCCCACACACACACAAAGCACTTAAAATCACCAGTTTTCCCTGGGTGTGAACTACAGGAACTTGAAAGTTTCTGATGTTTAAAATCCTTTAAAAAATATGTGAATAGAAAGGTGATAATCTGCTGGAAGAATAAGAAGCTCAGTGCCTATTTAAAATGCTGATATTTGACCATTATCAGAGTTAAAATTTACAGTCAGGCACCACTAATGTTTGATCCTTCCCCATTAATCACTAAGAGATTTTTTAAATTGACAGCCTCAATTTGGGAAGTAGAACTCATGATACCTTGTTATTAACTGCAAAGTGAAGTTGGATGCTTTATTAGAAGTTAAGTTTAGTGCTTTGAGGTTCTTAAATGAAGTGTATTATAGAAAAAAAATCTATTAGGGTAGTAAGGACAGGATTTGTGGATTACTAGAGAAAGAACGTGGTTTACTGTTTTTGTTTTGCTTTTTTTTTTTTAATCCTTATACAAGGAAATTCCTAGTAAAGCATTATAGTTTTGAGTTTTCATTTCAAATGTAGAAGAGATGAACGTGTATCGTTGGGCTGTACTTGTGTTAAGATTCTTACTTCTTAAGAGTGTTTTAAGGTTGAGATCAGTTCTGGTCAGGGAATAAAGTTATAGGAGTTTAATAGAACCATTAATAGATGCCATGAATGTAGTCATTTTTTTTCCAATTAAGTAATAGTTCACCCTTAAATAGCATTTACTGTGGGTTATACCTAACAGCAACTCTATGTGATAAGTACTACTATTAACTCCATTTTATAGATGAAGAAACAAGAATACAAGTAACTTATCAGAGTCATAAAGATGGTACATTACAGCTGAGAGTTAAACCCTGCATGTCTCATTCCAGGATTTGCCCTCTTAATCTTAAAAACAGAGGCTGGGGATGTAGTAGGGCAGTGGAAAATACGCAGACACAAACCTTACCAATGCAAGAAGTTACAAAGAAGAACTCATGGAACACTAAAAGGACAAGGTAATACTTTCAACCCATCCTCCCTCCAATCCCACCACTGGAGAATGACTCAATCACTTGGTTAGAGAATGCTGCAGTTACATATAACAATTTATTGGTACCTATTGGGGATGGGGAGAGGAAGGTTCAGGTTGGTATTACATTTATACTTAACAGAATGATGATGATTGAAAGGACAATTGCCACAGTGATGATTATAATCTTTTTGAAGTATTTCCGACATACTCTTCTAGGAATCTTTCTTGTGTTTTGGAATCCTTTTACCTAAAATAAAAATGTAGATTTAATGTTTTCTATTTTCTAGATTAATAAACACTATAATACTTATTGGAATTATTTGACATTATAGATTACCTTGGTTTTATAAACCTCAAAAAAAAAGTGTTAATAGGACTGAACAGCTTTTATTAAGTGTCGTTAAAGTTCTAGGTCCTTGCTTATTACGTTAAGCTATAAGAAGGGACAGGGATGACCATGCCACCTTTCATAGGCTCTGCCCTGATGCTGAAGGGTGTAGTGTATGGAAGTGTGGCCAGTGGCTCTTAGGTCCATAAAAACTGTCTTAGCAAGTTTAATGTGTTGACCCTGTGTATCTATCTGTGTGTGTGTGTGTGTATTTATATGTGTTATGTTTTCATCTTCAGATTGACTTGGTTTCAAATTTTATTAGCTTTGTTAACTTTGTAACCTTGGACAAATTACTAACTTTTGAAGCCTGTTTCCTCATTTTCTCTTCCTTGTGATTTTATTTAAATGTCACTCTCCTTTATAACTCTATTGCTACTGCCCATCTCCGTCCCATAAGCCTTATCCCTCTTTATTAGTAACATTCTATAACTTCTACTTATTTTTTGTTTGTCTAGAATGAAAATTCCACTAAGGTTGGACTCTTGTCTCTGTATTGCCGGCAAGAAAATGTGTATGACATAGTTGGTGTTCATTTTATTTACAGAATGAATGAACAAATAGATCTATAAAATAAAGATAACAGTATCTATCACTTAGTACCCTATATACTTAAGGATTAAGTGAGTTAGAAAATATAGGACCCTGTATTGTGAGTTTAACTGAGATAGGAAATATACTGCATGTAGCCTGCATACAGTAATAAAATTGGCCATAATTCTTTTTGATGAATAGGATGGATTTTAAGTATTTTATGATACAAAAAGTTTTATATCTTAACCTAATTAAGCCTAAATAAAATTCCTCACTAACACCCCCAAAATTATTAAAATAATTCAAGGAACAGTGGAGAGAAATAAGGAAAAGGACATACAAAATTATAAAATTCTTAAAAAAAACAACTGTTTTTTATATAGCCATGATTTAAGTAAAATGCTTGCTGCAAGCATTTTACTTTTGCTCTCTGCTCTCTTTTCTGAGCTCTACTTAACCACATAACAAGTAAAACTGCTGGTTATATTTCAGTGAACTTAACCTCATAACATTGGCTTCCTTACATTATATATATGATGACTTTCCAAGAGTCAGGCCAGTATACATGGTTTACAGTGCATGCTGTCAATGCTATGTGTCCTGGTGTGTTACTCAGTTAATCTCATTAATGTATGAGTAGTTCATGGGCACCCCAAGTTTATATAGACAGCACATTTGCTGAGTTATTTCCAAGGATCTGGCACATGGAAGTATGTACTTTCAAGATGCTATAATTTATTGAATGCTTTAATAATGCATGTATTATATGAATTATATGCCTGATTGTGGGTGATCCCTTTTTATAGGGAACATTCCTTTTTACAGCATCGAAAAAAATGAGACTCAAACTGTAAGTCACTTTCCTAAGGTTATAATATTTACTTAAGTGGTGTAGCTGGAGTAAGTGGTGTAGCTGGAATTCAAATCTAGACTTGACCATACTGCTGTGTTATCGAAATATTAAAGTGTAAATGGATTTTCCATCGTTCTCTTATATTGTTTACTTAACTTTTTGAATTAATGTAATAGACATATATAGTTCAAGAAATCATATTTCTATGGGCTTATGAGTAAAACAACAGTCTCCTACCCCAAACCTTAATTTTTGTTGGTTTTGTTCACTGTTGTATTGCTGTATACCTAGAGCAGTGGTTCTCAACCAGGGGTGATTTTGCCTTCCAGGAATGTGTGGCAATGACAGGAGATATTTTTCATTGTCATAACTGAGGGTCTGCTGCTGGTATCTAGTGGTTGGAGGGCAGGGATGCTGCTAAACATCCCACAAAACTTGTCATAATTATTTTTGATGAATAAGATGGATTTTAAATATTTTATGATACAAAAAGTTTTATATCTTAACCTAATTAAACCTGAATAAAATTCCTCACTTATTAGCACCCTAAAAATTATTAAGACAGCCCTGATAAAAAATTACCCAGTCCAAATGTGCCAAGGTTGAGAAAACTTGACCTAGAATAGTATCTGGCATATGGTAGGTACTTAGCCTCTTTTACAGTTTATTATTTTCTGGTGTTTGTTTTCCTCTGCATTTCTAGAAAGCATATATACTAACAAATAGTAGATATTTATATATGTCTCTATTTCTTTCTATATCTACTTTTATTTCTAGTTATCAAAAATAGGATTAACTCTTACCACATACTTTTTCTCCCTTCTCCTGACACACATCTTTTCCTTCTCTCTTATCCTCTCTTTCTGTTTAATCCAAACTTTGTAAATATGCACAGATGAGCCGTGAATTAAATTGACTTTAATGTCTAACTTTTTGTTTTCTCTAGAGTTAGTGAAGGTAGATAAACTAACCAAAATGTTTTCATGTGCTTAGTTTTTAATCTACCAATCACTAAGTCCTCTCCAAACACTACAAAAGAGCTGAAAGAAATTTCGTCTAAATAAATTTAAATACACACATTTGCCAAAGGCCTTCCTTCCTCCCAAATCATTCATCTTCCTGCTCCCATCTTGAATGATGGCTCTCCAAGCAGCTGTACAGAGTAAGGAAGGGCTCTGTGGCTAATTGGCTAACAAGTTCCATTTACAGACTTTTCACCCAGTCATTCGTCCATTCTACATGCCTACATTAAGAATACTATGAATCTCCTTGGGGGACTGGGGAGAAAAGAGGAAATGTTCAACTTCCCCATTCTGATATTCTTGCAAGCAATGGGGACAACCAGACCAATGGGCTGAGCCTTCAATCTTGGGGTTTGCCCCTATGTAACTTATTCCTGTAAAGGATAGGCTAAGCCTACTTAAAATTATGCCTGAGAGTCACCCCCAGAGAACCTCTTTCATTGCTCAGATCTGGCATCTCTCTCTAAGCTAACATGACAGGTGAACTCACTGCGCTCCTCACTATGTGGTACATGACTTCCAGGGGTATAAAGCTCCCTGGCAACGTGGGACAGAATTCCTGGGATGAGCTGGGACCTGGCATCCAGGGATTGAGAAAGCCTTGACCAAAAGGGTGAAGAGATAAAAGAAAAAGTTTCAGTTGCTGGGAGATTTCAAACAGTTGAGAGTTTATCCTGGAGGTTATTCTTTTTAATTAATTCATTTTAATTTTATTTTATTTCTCCTTATCCTCTCCAACATTTGTAGTTTCCTGTTTGTTTAATAGCAGCCAGACTAGACTAGTTGTCTAGTTTGTTGGTGTATAGTTGTTCACAGTATCATCTTATGATTTCTTTTATTTGTGCAGGGTCTGTGGTAATGCACCTCTTCTCATTTCTGATTTTGCTTATTTGCATCCTTTTTCTTTGTCAGCCTTACTAGTGGCCCATCGATTTGACTGATTTTCTTGAAGAACCAACTTTTGGCTTTATCAGTTCTTTCTATTGTTTTGTTCCCACATTCATTTAATTCTGCTTTAATCTTTGTTATTTCTCTTCTATTTGCTTTGGGGTAGTTTGCTGGTCTTTCTCAAGTTCCTCCAGGTTAGCAGTTAGTTCCTCAATTTTTGCTCTTCTTTTTTCATATAGGCATTTAGGGCAATAAATTTCCCTCTCAGCACAGCCTTTGCCATATTCCATAAGTTCTGAAATGCTGTATTCTTGTTTTCATTCATCTCCAGACAGCTACTGACTACTCTAGCAATTTCTTCTTTGACTTACTCATTTTTAAGAGTGTGTTATTTAATCTCCATATATTTGTGAAAGTTCTTGTTCTTTGGTGATTATTGATTTCCAGCTTCACTCCATTGTGATCTAAGAAAGTGTTTGAATAATTTCAATGTTTTTAAATTTATAAGGACCTGTTTTGTGTCCCAGCATATAATCTGTCCTGGAGAAATAGCCTGGTGTTTTGGGGTGTAACAACCTGTGTCTGTTAGATATAATTCATTTATCAAATTGTTTAAGTTCTCTATTTCCTTGTTGATTCTGTTTGTTCTGTCTATAGAGGAGAGTGGTGTATTGAAATCTCCTAGTATTATTGTTGAAACATCATCGCTCTCTTCAGTTTTGCCAACGTCTGTCTTGTGTACTTTGGAGCTCCTTAATTGGGGGCATAGACATTTATGATTGTTATTTCTTGGTGAATTTTCCCGTTGTCTAATATATAGTATCCTTTTTTGTCTCATGTCTGTTTTGTCTGGTATTAGTATAGCTACTCCTACTTTCTTTTACAGCTTGCATAGAACATCTTTTTCCCATCCTTTCACTTTCAATCTATTTGTATCCTTGTGTCTAAGATGAGTCTCTTGTACACAGCATATAGTTACATTGTATTTCTTAATTCATTCTGCTAATCTGTATCTTTTAATTGGTAGATGTAGTCCATTAACATTCAAAATTATTACTGAAAAGGCATTTCTTGAATCCACCATCTTATCCTTTGTTTTTATTTGTCAGATTTGTGTATTGTTTTCCCTCTTTCTCTTTTTATCCTTTAAGTTGCCCTTATTGGTACTCTTCAATTCTGTGCTCTCCTCCAGACCTCCCTCTCCTGTCTTTTTTTTTTCAGCTAGCAGAACTCCCTTAAGTATTTCTTGTAGAGCTAGTCTCTTGTTGACATATTCTCTCAGCCTTTGTTTTTTTGTGAAAATTTTAATCTCTCCCTCAGTTTTGAAGGACAGTTTGGCTGGGTACAAAATTCTTGTCTGGCTTTCTCTTTCAACATCTTAAATATATCAAACTACTGCCTTCTCACCTCCATAGTGCCAGATGAGTAATCTGAACTCAGTCTTATGTGGTTTCTCTTGTATGTAGTAGATTGCTTTTCTCTTGCCACTTTCAGGACTATCTGCTTCTCTTCAACATGTAACAGACTATTTACTATGTGTTTTGGGGAAGGCCTATTTGGAGTTATTCTATTTGGAGTTCACTGGGCTTCTTTGACTTGCATATTTATGTCCTTTATAAGGGTCAAGAAGCTTTCCCCTTTTATATCCTCCACTAATCTTCCGTTACTTTTCTTCTGGGACACCAATGGTTCTTATATTTGTGTGCTCTGTTTGTCCATCATTTTTCTGAGATCCAATTCAAAATTTTCCATCCTTTTTGTCATTTGCATGTTCAAAATCTTTTGTGTGTTCAAAATCAGTTGTCCTGTCCCTTAGTTCACTTATTCTTTCTTCTGCCTCTTCAAATCTGCTGTTGTGTGTCTCTAGTATATTTTTTATTTTGTCTGCAGCATTTTTAATCTCTGTGATATCTGCTATTTTTCCATTTATTCTTTTGGGTTCCTCTTTATGCTCTTCTAGTGTCTTCTTGATTTCCTTTATGTCATTAACCATCCCACTGATTTTATTTAGTAAAGTTATAGGACAACTTTAAAAAAGATTTGTTTCCTCTGGTGTTTTACTTAGGTCCTTAGGCTGGGCTGTATCTGTATCTTCATATGGTTAGTGATCTTCTTTTGTCTTTGCAGCATGTAAATATCTTGATAGGGTTACTTTGGATGTTGACTTCCTTCAGTAGTCTAAAGCTTTGTATTTGCAGGACGGGTATGGAGCAGGATGCAGGGCGTGGAGAGGAGCACAACAGTGTGGTGATGGGTTGTAGTGCAGGTATATGCACTGGCTGGGGATGCTACACTGGTGCTTCCTTGTCCTTGTCTCTCTATTCATGCACTCCTGACATCTTTGGGCCTTGTCTTGAAATCCAGAATGCCTTTGTTCAAGAAGGCCAATGATATTCAGGGTTTCTCTCTCATCTGGGAAGGCACATGGTGAGATCTGCTAGCTTTCTCTCCAATGGCTTCCACCAGGGCTCTGTCCTTTCTGTCGGCTCTGTTGGTTCTGGTGGCTCTCTGGATGTCATTCTTAGGCACAGTATAGATATCTCTTTTTAGTTTATGGTGTACTGGAATGGCAGGAGGGAAGTTCCTGAAACTGTTGAGCTGTGTTCCAGTAGCCTTCATTCTTGAAGATGACTGTATAAAGACATAACTTTTACAATATGACTGTAGGATTGTGAAAACCTTGTGTCTGATGCTCCTTTTATCCAGGGCATGGACAGATATGTAAAAGAAAAAATGAATAAAAAATAAGCAATATGGGGAATAAGGGGTAAAATTAATGGGGTAGATGGAAATACTAGTGGTCAATGAGAGGGAGGTGTAAGAGGTATGAGATATACACATTTTTTCTTTTTCTTTTTCGGGAATGATGCAAATGTTCTAAAAAATGATCATGGTGATGAATACACAACTATGTGATGATATTGTGAGCCATTGATTGTACACCCTGTATGGACTATGTGTGAAGATTTGTCAATAAAAATATAAAAAAAAAAAACATGCGTTGAGAGACCTCTGAGGAAGATACTCAATTAGTGGGCTCCAGGACTCAGTCCTCCCACACACAGGCACAAAAACTATTAAACAGGAAGGAACTGTCTGAATCAACTATTTTGAAACTCCAGAGGCTAGAACATTGAATAGCATTCAGCGAAGAGTGGGAGGAAGAGGCAAACAAATGATGGTAAAAGACAGGAAATTATTAATTCTCTGTGTGATGGCTAGTGATGTCCACCCCCCTCTCTCATAGCAGGCTACCATAGGAGCCAAATGCTGGCTAGCTGCTAGTGACAGAGAGGGGCATAAAAACCCTCTTACCTAAGAATAGGGGTGGGTATGGTGGATCTCTGATTATGGTTTTTGATTAATGAATTTGGATCTCTGCATTGCAGCATTGAGGGCAGCTATTGTTTCAACTCACTGCAGATAAAGGCATGGTGGCCATTGTTTCAATTCTCCCCAGACAGGTAGAGGCAGTGGAGATTTAAAGACACAGTGCTTCATCAAGGCCACAGTGGGCAGTTAGCTGAAGTGCTGCATTTGCTGGACAGACTATGAGAGCTCAACTTTGAGGAACCATTGGAGAAACTTTTGGTGCCCTTCCTGATCACATCCCCAGGGTATGAATAGTTGGGAGATAGGAGGGCATTTGGCAAGTGTCTGTAACGAAACATATTCAGAGAAAACCTCTTTCTGCTCTTTTGTAGTGGTTGGAGAGGACATTTCTGTGCTCTCTCTCTCTGGGTTTCTGGAAACCCACAGAAACAGTGGGTTCCCAGCTGTTTTGGCTGGGAAAATTTGACTTGGAAAAGTCTTCTCTAGGGTAACCTTCCATCAAGAATTTGCCCTCCAGGCAAAGCAGTGTGAGACTATGAAAGGAGTATAGAACACTTTTGGGGCAGACAGTATGGGACAAAGGCCTGCTGACTTAAAACACCCGGGAGAGGGAGGTCTGTCTCTAGAAACAGAGTGGACAACCAAACTCTTGTGAACAGGGGAACTCCAAAACAACTAAAAAAGTGAAAGCCAAAGACAAGATAGAGGCCCAGAAAGAAAGGGGAAACCTCCTGATAGGAAGTCTGCATCTCAAGAAAATCTCTGTCTTATCAACTGGTTACATATCAAGAAACAGACATCTCAGGTAGTAAATCCCAGAGTTAACATTTAAAAATACTAAAATGTACTGTGTGCAACAAAAGAGTGAAAAAAAAGGAATGATGTCCCATCCAGTGGAAGAGGATACAGAGAAAACACCAATGAAGAAGATGAGAATGTGGACATACCAAAGACAGCTTTAAAAAATTTTTCAAAGTGGTTAAGGAGATGAAGGAAATACAGAGAAAGAACTAAAGGATATAAGGAAACAGTGAATGAACAATAGGAAAGTCTAAGTAAAGACAGAAATCTTAAAAAGGAACCAGACAGAACCTTGGAGTTGAAACCTCAATAACTGAAATGAAAAATGTCCAAGAGAGTTTCAAGAGCAGATTGGAATGATCAGAGGAATCAATGAACTAGAAGACAAGACACTTGAAATGAGTCAGGATGAGAAGCAGAAATTTAAAAATATATTTAAAATGAAAGTAAGACAGCAACAGGATACCATCAAGCACACACAGATACACATCATGGGACTTATGGATTAAAGTAGAGATAAATGAAATAGAAACAACAATAAAACAATAGAATCAACAAAACAAAAATTTAGTTGTTTGAGAAGATCAACAAAATCGACAAATTTTTTCTAGACAGGAAAGAAAAAGAGAGGACACGAATAGCACAAATCAGAAATGAGAAGGTGGGCACGACCATTGACCCTGCTCAAATAAAAAGGACTAGAAGACGATAATCTAGATGAAATGGACAAACTTGTAGAAACAAACTACATACATTGACTCAAGAAGAAATAGAAGATCTCAACAAACTAATTACTAGTAAAGGTATTGAATCAGTAATCAAAAACCTCTCAACAAGAAAACTCCCAGGATCAGATGTTTTCACAGGGGAATAATACCAAACATTCCAAGAAAACTTCAATTCTGCTCAAATTCTTCCACAAAATTGAAGAGGAAATATTCCCTAACTCATTCTTGAGGCCAATATCATCTCAAACTAGAGCCAGATAAAGATACTACAAGAAAACTACAGACCAAAATCTTATGAATATAGATGCAATATCCTCCACAAAATGCTAGGAAATAGAACCCAATAGCATATTAAAATAATTATACACCATGATCAAGTGGAATTGATCCCTGGTAGGCAAAGGATTTAACATAACAAAATGAATTAATATAATACACTAAGTTAACCAAATAAAGGAACAAAAGCACATGACCCTCTTAATTCATGCAGAAAAGACATTTGACAAATACAGCATCCTTACTTGATAAAATACTTAGAACACTAGAAATGGAAGGAAACTTTCTCTTCATGATAAAGAGCATATATGAAAAGTCCACAGCTAACAACCTAGTTAATATGAAAGACTGAAAACTGCTCCAAAACACTGGAACTAAAATATCACTATAGTGATTTAGCAGTCATGCTCGTTTACTAAATCCTATCTTCTCTGCTATAATCCTTCCTTTTCCTTTTATCCTACTCTCAATCTATAGGGGTTTTGGGCCACCCATATTCTAACTTTTTCATGTTGAAGCGTGTCAACAATATAGGATAGGGGATGGAATTAGTTGATATTCTTGGAGAGGCTGGTTCTTCTGGGTTCCAGGACTTATCTGGCCTAGGAACCTTCTGGAGATTATAGGTTTCTGGAAACTAAACTTGTAACATGAAACCTCTGTAGAGTCGCAGAGCCCTAAGTGTTCTTTAGGGTTAATAGAAATGATATTGGGATATGGCAAGCCATGGTTGAAGCTTACCTAAGAGTAGCCTTCAGAATAGCCTCTCAACTCCATGTGAACTCTCTTAGCCAATGATACCTTATTTTGTTACATTTATTTTCCCTTTTTAGTCAGAAAGGCACTGTCGATCCTGCAGTGCCAGGGTCAGGCTCAACCCTGGGAGTCATGTCCCATGTATGAGGGAGGGTAATAATTTTCCTTGCAAAGTTTGACTCAGAGAGAGAGAGAGAGAGGCCAAATCTGAGAAAGCAAAGACGTTTCCTGAAAGCAACTCTTAGGCATAATAGGTAGCCTTAGCTTCTCTGCTACAGAAATAGATTTCGTTAGGGTGTGTCTCAAAATCAAGGGCTTGGCCTATTTTCTTGGGACTCCCTAATGCTCAAGAGAGTACCAGGGGTTTCCCAGATGAGAAAATTTAGTGTTTCCATACTTTTTCTCCAGTCCCTCAAGAGACTCTACCAATATTGTTTAATTATAAGTCAATGATAGTCTGAGATGCCCCCCAGCATTACATTAAACTATACAGAATTACAAGCTTTCATTCCTGTTCTTGGCTCTGTGTGCTTGGGTTGTTTAAATGAGCTATCCAGACAAGTTGATTTGAATTGTGTGTTACAGAAAATTGAGGTTCTAGACACAACAAACTTCTCTTCCTTTGGTCTTATACAGTAGTTGAAGCTCTAGAGAACATACACAATCATTTTTTGCCCTGTATTCTGATTTACCTCAGTCCCAACCAGATTGACTTTGTTTTTATCTCTAATTGAAGATGGATCTCTTTTTCAGTTACTTGAACTATTGCATGTAGCAATGTTGACTTTCAGAACTGCGGAACTCCAACTCTGAGTCTTAGGTGTCATAGGGGTACTTAAAGTTCCAGGGAAATACCAGCTTATACACATATAGCTCAGTGTCTCCAAATATAGAAATACACTTACAATTTTGGGCTAAAAGTATGGCTGCTATAAGAGCTTACAACCTAGGCTCCAATTTTCTTATAATTATATTCTGAAAGAGACCATTGCATATTTGTTCTTTTGTTTCTGGCTTACTTTGCACAACACATTGTCCCCAAGGTTTATTCAGTTCATTGCATGTCTCATGATGTCATTCCTTTTTTTTAGCTGCACAGTTTTCCATTATATATATATGCATATTTATAAAATTTTATGTATAAAATATGCCTTTCGGCTTCTCAGTCATTGTACCTTCAGCCCCGTCAATCCCTTAGGCATCATAGATAATGTCCAAAATAAACAAATCATGTTAATTGTCCAAAATAAACAAAAAAGTATCCTTGGTTGTACAATCAACAGCACTGGCAATTTTAGGCAGTGTTCATTGGTCCAAACACAGAAAGAACTGATAAACACAGCCTCAACAAATATCAAATCAAAACCTCCCCTAATTATTTACCCCTGGTATTGCTGTGGTACTGATGCCATCTTCCTGCAAACTATAGGCCATAGCATGCGATATGTCTTCCCCCTATATCCCTATATCCCTCTACAATTGACTCTTTGTACAATATTAAAACTTCTAAGGGGTTCATGCAAGAACCTATTTACAATTATAAAGTTAATCAGTGGGATACGTGGCACTAAACATCCCCTTTCAATCATTCACCTTTAAAATAGCAATGTTACTTATAACTCCACTAGTCAGCTACCATCATGTCTATCCATTCCCTTACCTTTAAGTTCACCCTCATTGTGTAAACTTTCCCCTGTTGTAGTTTCTGTGTACCTCTAGGTTCCTTATATTCTACAGTGTAAACCTTTGAGCTTATTTTTACCAGAGTTATAGTAGCGAAATCACAGTTATCTATCATTTTGTGTCTGATTTATTTCACTCAGCATTATGTCCTCAAGGTTCATCCATGTTTTCATATGTTTAGTGACCTCATTTCATCTTACTGCTTGTGTTAGATTCAGTTGTCAACTTGGCCAGGTGAGCATACCTAGTCTTGTTGCTGCGGCCATGAGCCAACGGTACGTGAACCTCATCTGTTGCCAATTACATCTGCAGTCAGCTAGGAGGCAAGTCTGCTGCAATGAGTGATGTTTGACTTAATTGGCTGGTGCTTAAATGAGAGAGCTTAACGTAGTACAGCCTAAGCAGCTTGGCATTCCTCATCTCAGCACTTGCAGCTCAGCCCAGACCTTTGGAGATGCAGAAAGAAGTCACCCCGGGGAAAGTTGTTGGAACCCAGGGGCCTGGAGAGAAGACCAGCAGAGACCATCCTGTGCCTTCCACATAAGAAAGAACCTCAGTGGAAAGTTAGCTGCCTTTCCTCTGAAGAACCAACAAAATAAATTCCCTTTTATTAAAAGCCAATCCATCTCTGGTGTGTTGCATTCTGGCAGCTAGCAAACTAGAACACTGCTGTATAATATTACATCGTAATTTGTAATGTGGTATATACCACATTTTTTAATCTACTCATTTGTTGATGGATGATTGGTTTGTTTCCATCTTTTGGCAATTGTTGAATAAATGCTGCTATGAACACTGGGTGCACAAATGCCTGTTGGTATCACTGCTTTCAGCTCTTCTGGGTATATACTGAGTATTGACGTTTCTGGGTCATAGGGCACCTCAATATTTAGTTTTCTGTGGAATCACCTAAAACTGTCTTCCACAGCAGCTGTACCATTATACATTTCCACCAGCAGTGCATAAGTGCTTCAATTTCTGCACATCTTTTTCTAACATTTGTGGTTTTCTGTTTGTTTAATAGCAGTGATTCTTATAGGTGTGAGGTGATATCTCACTGTAATCTTGATTTGCTTTTCCCTTATAGATAATGAATGTGAGCATCTTTTCATCTTTATAGCCATTTGTGTTTGCTTTTCTGAAAAATGTCCATTTGTATCCTTTGCTCATTTTATTATTGAGTTGTTTGTTCTTTTGCTGTTGAGTTATACACTTTCTTTATGTACACAGGATATCAAACCTTTATCTGCTATGTGGTTTCAAATATTTTCTCTCATTCAGTTGGCTGCTTCTTTGCCTTTTTGACAAAGTCTTTTGAGGCACAGGCTTTTTATTTTTTATTAAAAAATTTTTTTTATTAATTAAAAAAAATTACCAGAAAGGAGCACAAACATTCTTAATAGGCGATCATTCCATTCTACATATATAATCAGTAATTCACAATATCATCACATAGTTGCATAGTCATCATCATGATCATTTCTTAGAACATTTGCATCAATTCAGAAAAAGAAATAAAAAGAAAACAGAAAAATAAAATGAAAACAGAAAAAAAAAACATATGCACCATACCCCTTACTCCTCCCTTTCACTGATCACTAGCATTTCAAACTAAATTTATTTTAACATTTGTTCCCCCTATTACTTATTTTTATTCCATATGCTTTACTCATCTGTTGACAAGGTAGATAAAAGGAGCATAAGATACAAGGTTTTCACAATCACAACAGTCACAATGTGAAAGCTACACCATTATACAATCATCATCAAGAAACATGGCTACTGGAACACAGGTCTACATTTTCAGGAAGTTCCCTCCAGCCTCTCCATTTCCTCTTGGATAACAAGGTGATATCTACTTAATGCGTAAGAATAACTTCCAGGATAACCTCCCAACTCTGTTTGGAATCTCTCAGCCATTGACACTTTGTCTCATTTCACTCTTGCCCCTTTTGGTTGAGAGGATTTTCTCAATCCCTTGATGCTGGGTCTCAGCTCATTCTAGGGTTTTTCTCAATCCTTTGATGCTGAGTCCCAGCTTATTCTTGGATTTCTGTCCCACGTTGCCAGAAAGGTCCACACCCCTGGGAGTCATGTCCCATGTAGACAGGGGGAGGATGGTGAGTTTGCTTGTGTTGGCTGTAGAGAGAGGCCACATCTGAGCAACAAAAGAGGTTCTCTTGGGGGTGATTCTTAGGCCTAATTTTAGGTAGGCTTGACCTATCCTTTGTGGAGTTAAGTTTCATAGGAACAAACCCCAAGACTGGGGGCTCAGCCTATAGCTTTGGTTGTACACACTGCTTGTGAGAATATCAAGAATTCAACTTGGGGAGGTTGAATTTTACTCTGTTCTCACCATTCCCCAAAGGGGACTTTGCAAATACTTTTCCACTCACTGATCAAATCACTCTGCAATTCATCGGGGTATCACTCTGGACAAATCAACAAAATCTCATGTCTTACCCAAGGTTCCATGTACTTATGGTCTTCAATTAAGCTGTCTACATAAGTTATATTAGGAAATGCACTAGTCAAAATATAAATTTTGTACCAAATAAACATTTTTTGGTTTAGTATCACACATAAGTTGAAATTTTAAAATATTAATTACCATCTATTTCAGCACCCTGCAGTAATGGTATTCCTTTGTTCTTCCTCATGCAAAAACATTTTTTAAATTTGTACATTTAGTCACTGTCATTATACACTCTAGGCAATCCTAGATTATGCCATCTCAATCTTTATCATCTATCTTTCTTTCTGATTTCATTTATGCTCCCAGCCCTCCTCCCCCTATCATTCTCACATTCAGCTTCATTCAGTGTTTTAACATAATTGTATTACAGTTAGGTAGTATTGTGCTGTCCATTTCTGAGTTTTTACATTCAGTCCTGTTGCACAATCTGTATCCCTTCAGCTCCAATTACCCAATATCTTACCCTAGTTCTATCTCCTGATGGTCTCTGTTACCAAGGAGATACTCCAAGTTTATTCACTAATGTCAGTTCATATCAGTGAGACCATACAGTATTTGTCCTTTTGTTTCTGGCTAATCTCAATCAGCATAATGTCCTTAAGGTCCATCCATGTTGTTTCATACTCCATAATTTTATTCTGTCTTACAACTGCATATACCATCTTATGTATATATGCCACAGTTTGTTTAGTCTGCTGATGAACATTTTGGCTGTTTCCATCTCTTGGTAATTGTAAATAATGTTGCTATAAACATTGGTGTGTAAATGTCCGTTTGTGTCCTTGCCCTCATGTCATTTGAGTAGAGACAGCATATAGATGGGTCCTGTTCCCTAATCCATTCTTCCAGTCCATGTCCCCTGATTGGGGAGCTTAATCCATCGACATCAGTGTTTTTACTGCCCAGGAAGTAATAACCATCCTCTACCATTTTGCCTTTTGGCTTTTATATGTCCTTATTTTCCTTCTTTTTACCTTTACTCATAGTCTTCCTTTCTACATTCTTCTCCACACCTCTCTCTTCTGCCTTCATATGTCTCTAGTGCTCCCTTTAGTATTTCTTGCAGAGCTGGTCTCTTGGTCACAAATTCTCTCAGTGATTTTTTGTCTGGAAATGTTTTAGTTTCTCCCTAGTTTTTCAAGGACAATTTTGCTGGATATAGAATTCTTGGTTGGCAGTTTTTCTCTTTTAATAATTTAAATATATCATCCCACTGTCTTCTTGCCTCCATGGTTTTTGCTGAGAGATCTGTGCATAGTCTTATTGGGCTTCCCTTGTATGTGATTGATTGCTTTTCTCTTGCTGCTTTCAAGATTCTCTCTTTCTCTTTGACCTCTGACATTCTGATTATTAAATGTCTTGGAGTATATCTATTTGAATCTATTCTCTTTGGGGTATGCTGCACTTCTTGGATCTGAATTTTAAGTCCTTCATAAGAGTTGGGAACTTTTCAGTGATAATTTCCTCTATTAGTTTTTCTCCTCCTTTTCCCTTCTTTTCTCCTTCTGGGACACCCACAACACGTACATTCGTGCGCTTCATATTGTCCTTCAATTCCCTGAGTCCCTGCTCATATTTTTCCATTTTTTACCCTGTATTTTCTTTTTCTTGCCAGATTTCAGATTTTCCATCCTCCAGTTCACAAATCCTATTTTCTGTCTCTTGAAATCTACCATTGTAGGTTTCCATTGTTTTTTTTTTAATCGCTTCTACCATGCCTTTCATTCCCATAAGTTCTGTGATTTGTTTTTTCAGACTTTCGATTTCTTCTTTTTGTTCATTCCTTGCCTTCTTTATATCCTCCCTCAATTCATTGATTTGGTTTTTGATGAGGTTTTCCATGTCTGTTCGTATATTCTGAATTAAATGTTTCAGGGCCTGTATCTCATTTGAATTGTTGGTTTGTTCCTTTGACTGGGCCATAGCTTCAATTTTCCTAGTGTGATTTGTTATTTTTTGCTGGCGTCTAGGCATTTAATTACCTTAAATAGTTTATTCTGGAGATTGCTTTACTTCTTTTACCTAGGGTTTTCTTGCTGGATGAATTTGTTGCCTATTTGTTCTTTGACATTCAGTTCAACTTTTTCTGGACCTGTAGCTTAGGTTTTATTTAACATAGAAGAATTTTTCAGTTCTTGTTTTCTTGTTTCTTGCCCTGCTTGTACGGTGCCTCCCCCGCCCCCCCCCCCAGGGTCTACATAGGTATTATAGACCCCAGCTGGATTTTCCCAGACCAAACTGGCCTCCTATCAGGAGGAAAGATTTACCTGCATTGGTTTTCCCCGAGGGTGAGAACCAGCATGTTGACAGACTTTCCTGTCAAGTCTCTGGGTTCTGTTTTTCTTATCCTGCCCAGTATGTGGTGCTTGTCTACATGCAGGTCCCACCAGCATAAGATGATGCAGTACCTTTAACTTTGGCTGGGGGCATGGTGGAGACAGAGGAGAGGTTGTAGGCTGGTTTTAATAGCTTCAAATTACCAAGCCCTGGTGTCTGAATTCCTGGAGAGAGGGATTCCACCTGAGTTGGGCTTCACCCCTCCCCTGGGAGGTTTCAGACAGTCCCTCGAAACGAGTTTGTTTCTGCCTATGCCCGGGGCGTTGCAGCCCGAAGAGCCCTGCCACTGCGTCCAAAGGCAGTCAAGCCTTTGTAGAAACACAGCCACAAAAACCTCTGTTTCCTTGTCTTTTATTCCTTTTTCCATCAGCCCTTGGCACCAGGGCAAAAATGAGGGACCTCTGCTTTGACCAGGTTCACCTGAGCTGGGGGCCTATTTTTAGTAGTCAGAATTTGTTAATTAATTCCACAATTGGCGTTTGGTTGGGCTCAGCCCCAGCTGCTGGTAAAGTCTATTTCCTTTCCCCTTGGGGAAGCAGCCATGGGGGAGGGGTGCTGGCCGCCACGGCTTGGGGAACTCACGGTTCTGGGGGTGCTTGCAGCTAGTCCAGCTGGTCCAGACTGGGGCACGCTGTGTGTCCAGTCACTGAAGTGGCCCTAGGAGCTGTTCTGTATTGTTTTTGGTTATTTACTAGTTGTTTTGGAGGACGAACTAAAATGCGCACATTCCTAAGCTGCCATCTTGGCCTGGAAGTCGTCTTAGGCCTAATTTTAAGTAAGCTTAGCCAATGCTTTGTGGGGTTAAGTTTCATATGAACAGACCCCAAGATTGGGGGCTCAGCCTATTGCTTTGGTTGTTCCCACTGCTTGTGAGAATATCAAGAATTCTCCACTTGGGGAGGTTGAATTTTCCCCCTTTTCCACCATTCCCCCAAGAGGACTTTGCAAATACTCTGGGATTTATCAGGGCATCACTCTGGACAAACCTACAAAATCTCATGCCCTATTCAAGGTTCCATGTACTTATGGTGTTCAATTAAGCTATACACATAAGTTATATTAGGAAATGTACTAGCCAAAATATAAATTTTGTACCAAATAAATATTTTTTTGCTTTAGTCTCACACATAAGTTTTAAAGTATTAATTACCATGTATTTTCAACACCCTGCATTATTGACATTCCTTTGTTCTTCCTCATGCAAAACATTTTTAAATTTGTACATTCAGTCACCATTATTATACACTCTAGGCATTCCTAGATTATACCATCTCAGTCTTTATCTTATATCTTTCCTTCTGATTTCATTTGTGGATGAAATGCACAGGCCTCCTTTCTCTATCATTCTCACATTCAGCTTCATTCAGTGTTCTAACATTATTGTATCACAGTTAGGTAGTATTGTGCTATCCATTTCTGAATTTTTATAATCAGTCCCATTGCACAATTTGTATCCCTTCAGTTCCAAATGCCCAATATCTACCCTATTTCTATCTCATGATGACCTCTGTTCTTAACTGAAATTCTCCAAGTTCATTCATTAATGTTAGCACATATCAGTGAGACCATACAATATTTCTCCTTTTGTTTCTGGCTAATCTCACTCAGCATAATGTCCTTAAGGTTCATCCATGTTGTTACATATTTCATAACTTTATTCTGTCTTATAGCTGCATAATATTCCATCATATGTATATACCACAGCTTGTTTAGCAACTCATCTGTTGATGGACATTTTGGCTGTTTCCATCTCTTGGCAATTGTAAATAATGCTGTTATAAACATTGATGTGCAAATGTCCATTTGTGTACTTGCCCTCATGTCCTCTGACTAGATACCTAGCAATGGCATCATTGCTAGTCATATGGCAATTCTATACTTAGCTTCCTGAGGAACTGCCAAACTGCCTTCCACAGCGGTTGTACCATTTGACATTCCCACCAACGGCGGATAAGTGTGCTTCTTTTTCTACATCCTCTCCAGAACTTGTCGTTTTCTGTTTTATTGATAATGGCCATTCTGGTGGGTGTGAGATGATATTTCATTGTGGTTTTGATTTGCATTTCCCTAATAGCCAGGGAAGTTGAGCATATTTTTATGTACCTGTCAGCCATTTGTATTTCCTCTTCTGAGAATTGTCTGTTCATATCTTTTGCCCATTTTTTAATTGGGCCGTCTTTTTTGTTGTTGAGTTGAAGGATCTCTTCATATATTCTGGATACGAAATCCTTATCTATATGTGGTTTCCAAATATTATCTCCCATTGTGTAGGCTGTCTTTTACTTTCTTGACAAAGTTCTTTGATACACAAAAGCATTTCATTTTGAGGCGTTTGCCTTTATTTCTTTCTTTCTTCAATGATGATGCTTTGGGTGTAAGAGATAGGAAATTGCCTCCTATTAAAAGTTTTATAAGATATTTCCCTACATTTTCTTCTAAAAATTTTATGGTCTTAGCTCTAATGTTTAGGTCTTTGATCTATTTTGAGCTAATTTTTTAATACAGTGTGAGATATAGATCCTCTTTCATTCTTTTGCAATTGGATATTCAGTTCTCGAAACACCATTTATTGACGAGGCTGCTCTGGCCCAGGTGAGATGGCTTGACTGCCTATCAAAGATCAATTGTCTGTAGATGAGAATGTCTATATCTGAACACTGTATTTGATTCCATTGTTCAGTATACCTATCTTTATGCCAGTACCATGCTGTTTTGACCACTTCATAATATGCTTTGAAATATAAAATATAAAGCTTCATAATATGCTTTAAAGTCAGATAGTGTGAGACCTCCCACTTCAATTTTCTTTCTTAAGATATTTTTAGCTTTTCAGGGCACCTTGTCCTTCCAAATAAATTTGGTTATTGATTTTTCTATTTCTGCAAAGTAAGTTTTTGGGATTTTAATTAGTATTACATTGAATCTATAAATGGATTTAGGTAGAATTGACATCTTAACTTCATGTAATCTTCCAATCCATGAACACTGTATGCCCTTCCATTTATTTAGGTCTTCCATGATTTCTTTTAGTAATTTCTTGTAGTTTTCTGTGTACTGGTTTTCTATATCCTTAGTTAAATTTATTCCTAAATATTTTATTTTTCTGGTTGCAATTGTAAGTGGAATTTTTTTGTTGACTTCCTTCCCAGATTGTTTATTACTAGTATATAGAAATATTATTGATTTTTGGGTGCCAAGCTTGGACCTTGCCACTTTGCTGTACTCATTTATTAGCTCTAGTAGGGTTGCTGTGGATTTTTTTGGGTTTTTGACTGTATATCATCTGTAAGCAGTGAGAGTTTTATTTCTTTTCCAATTTTGATGCCTTGTATTTCTTTTTCTTGTCTAATTGCTCTGTGTTAGAACTTTCAACACAATGTTGAAACAATGGTGACAGTGAATATACTTGTCTCATTCCTGATCTTAGGGGGAAAGCTTTCAGGCTTTCCCCATTGAGGATGATGTTAGCTGTCGGTTTTTCACATATTCTGTTTATCATGTTGAGGAAGTTCCTTTCTATTCCTACTCTTTGAGTTGTTTTCATCAAGAAAGGATGTTGAATTTTGTCTAATGCCTTTTCTGCATCAATTGAGATGATCATTTGGTTTTTCTGCTTTGATTTGTTGATATGGTATATTACATTATTTGGTTATCTAGTGTTGAACCATTCTTACATAGCTGGAATGAATCTCACTTGGTCATGGTGTATAATTCTTTTAACGTGCTGCTGGATTTGACTTGCAAGTATTTTGTTGAGGATTTTTGCATCTACATTCATTAGAGAGATTTGTCTGTAATTTTCTTTTCTTGTAGTATCTTTGTCCAGGCTTGGTATGAGAGTGATGTTGGCTTCAAAGAATGAGTTAGGTAGAAGAGCCATGTTTTAATTAAAATCCCATTTTGTAAAGGCATAATAATCCCAATTCAATACTGTATATTTGAATCTGTAATTAGATCATCTCCCTGGAGATATGACTCAATCAAGAGTGGTTGTTAAGCTGGATTAGGTGGAGAAGTGTCTCCACCCATTTGGGTGGGTCTTGATTAGTCTACTGGAATCCTATAAAAAAGGAAACATTTTGAAGAATGAGAGAGATGTCTGAGAGAGCAGAGAATGACATAGCTATGAGAAGCAGAGAGTCTTCCAGTAAGTGACCTTTCAAGATGAAGAAGGAAAATGCCTCCCAGGGGAGCTTCATGAAACAGGAAGCCAGGAGAGAAAGCTAGCAGATGATGCCATGTTTGCCACATAACTTTCCAGATGAGAGAGAAACCCTGACTGTGTTCACCATGTGCCTTCTCACTTGAAAGAGAAACCTTGAACTTCTTTGGCCTTCTTGAACCAAGGTATCTTTCCCTGGATGCCTTAGATTGGCCATTTCTACAGACTTGTTTTAATTGGGACATTTTCTTGGCCTTAGAATTGTAAATTAGCAACTTATTAAACTTCCCTTTTTAAAAGCCGTTCTGTTACTGGTATATTGCACTCCAACAGGTAGCAAACTAGAACAGTAGTCTTCCCTCCTCTTCAATTTTTTTGGAGTTTGAGCAGGATTGGTGAGAATTCTTTCTTGAATTCTTGGTAGAATTCACATGTGAAGCTATCTTGTCCTGGACTTTTCTTTTTTGGGAGCTTCTTGATGACTGATTCAATCTCTTTATTTGTGATTAGTTTGCTGAGGTCCTCTATTTCTTCTCATGTCAATGTTTGTTGTTCATCCCTTTCTAGGAAGTTTTCCATTTAATCTACATTGTCTAGTTTATCAGCATACAGTTGCTCATAGTATCTTCTCATTACCTCCTTTATTCCTGCTGGGTCAGTGGTTGTGTCTCCTCTTCCATTTCTGATTTTATTTATTTACATCCTTTCCCTTTTTCTTTTTGTCAACCTTGCTAAGGATCCATCAATTTTTTAATTTTCTCAAAGAACAAACTTCTGGTTTTGTTGACTTTCTAGATTGTTTTCATGTTTTTAATTCATTTATTTCTGCTCTAATCTTCATTATTTCTTTCCTTTTGCTTGCTTTGGGGTTAGTTTGCTGTTCTATGTTTAGTTCTTCCAAGTAACAGTTAATTCTTAGATTTTTGCTCTTTCTTCTTTTTTGTAATAGGCATTTAAGGCAATAAATTTCCCTCTTAGGACTGCCTTTGCCTCATCCCATAAGTTTTGATATGTTTCATTTGCCTGGAGGTATTTATTGATTTCTCTTGTAATTTCTTCCTTGACATATTGGGTGCTTAATATTGTGTTGTTTAGCCTCCATATATTTGTGAATTTTCTGCCCCACTGCCTGTTATTGATTTCTAGCTTCATTCCTTTATGTTTTGAGAAAGTGTTTTGTATGATTTCAATCTTTTTAAATTTATTGAGACTTGCATTGTGGCCTAGCATATGGCCTATCCTTCAGAATGTTCCATTAGCACTTGAGAAAAAGGTGTATCCTGTTCTTCTGGGTGTAATGTTCTATAAATGTCTGTTAAGTTTAGTTCATTTATTCTGTTGTTTAAATTCTGTTTCTTTATTGATCCTCAGTCTAGATGTTCTATCTATTGATGAGAGTGGTGAACTGAAGTCTCCAACTATTATTGTAGATGTGTCTATTTCTCTCTTTAGCATTTTCAGTGTTTGCCTCATGTATTTTGGGGCACTCTGGCTCGATGCATAAATATTTATGACTGTCATGTCTTCTTGTTGAATTGTTCCTTTTATTACTACACAGGGCCCTTCTTTGTCTTTATTATTAATACACAGGGCCCTTCTTTGTCTCTTTTAATTGTTTTACATTTGAAGATTAATTTGTTGGATATTAGTATAGCTGCTCCTGCTCTTTTCTAATTGTTGTTTGCATGAAATATCTTTTCCCAACCTTTCACTTTCAGCCTATTTTTGTCCTTGGGTCTAAATGAGTTTCCTGTAGACAACATATAAATGGGTCCTTTCTTCCAGTCTATGTGTTTTGATTGGGGAGTTTAATGCATTAACATTGAGTGTTATTATTGTAAAGGCAGTACTTTGTTCTACCATTTTGCCTTTTGGATTTTATATGTCATATCAAAAAATTTTTTTCTCTTTTTACCTTTATTGATAGTCTTCATTTCTACACTCTTCTCCACACCTGTCTCTCCTGCCTTTCCCTATCTGCCTCTAGTGCTCCCTTTAGTATTTCTTGCAAGGCCAGTCTCTTAATCACAAATTCTCTCAGTGATTGTTTGTCTTAAAATATTTTAATTTCCCTCTCATTTTTGAAGGACAGTTTTGCTGGATATAGAATTCTTGGTTGGCAGTTTTTCTCTTTTAGAATCTTTTTTTAAAACTTTTTTTATTAATTAAAAAAAATTAACAAAACATTTAGAAATCATTCCATTCTACATATATAATCAGTAATTCTTAATATCACATAGTTGTATATTCATCATTTCTTAGTACATTTGCATCGATTTAGAAAAAGAAATAAAAAGACAACAGAAAAAGAAATAAAATGATAATAGAGAAAAAAAACTATACGTACCATAACCCTTACCCCTCGCTTTCATTTACCACTATTTCAAACTGAATTTATTTTAACATTTGTTCCCCCATTATTTATTTATTTATTTATTTCATTTTTTAAAACTTTTTATTGTAAAATATTACATACAAAGCAAAGAAATAAAAGAGCAAATTTTTTTCATCACATAGTTGTATATTCATTATCATAATCATTTCTTAGAACATTTGCATCAATTCAGAAAAAGAAAATGGAAAAAAAATCATATATACCATACCTCTTACCACTCCCTTTCGTTGATCACTAACATTTCAATCCACTAAATTTATTTTAACATTTGTTCCCCCTATTATTTATTTATTTTTAATCCATATGTTTTACTCATCTGTCCATAAGGTAGATAAAAGAAGCATTGTTTTCACAATCACACAGTCACATTGTGAAAGCTATATCATTATACAGTCATCTTCAAGAAACATGGCTACTGGAACACAGCTCTATAGTTTCAGGCAGTTTCCTCCAGCCTCTCCATTACATCTTAACTAAAAAGGTGATATCTATTTAACGCTTAAAATAACCTCCAGGATAACCTCTTGACTCTGTTTGGAATCTCTCATCCACTGACACTTTATTTTGTCTCATTTCCCTCTTCCCCTTTTTGGTGGAGAAGGTTTTCTCAATCCTTTGGTGCCAAGTCCCAGCTCATTCTAGGATTTCTATCCCACGTTGCCAGGAAGGTCCACACCCCTGGGAGTCATGTCCCACATAGACGGGGGGAGGGCAGTGAGTTTACTTGTTGTGTTGGCTGGAGAGAGAGGCCACATCTGAGCAACAAAAGAGGCTCTCTTGGGGGAGACTCTTAGGCCTGATTTATTTTTACTTATTTTTATTTTTTATTAATTAAAAAAATTAACAAACAAAACATTTAGAAATCATTCCATTCTACATATATAATCAGTAATTCTTAATATCATCACACAGTTGCATATTCATCATTTCTTAGTACATTTGCATCGATTTAGAAAAAGAATAAAAAGACAACGGAAAAAGAAATAAAATGATAATAGAGAAAAAAAAACTATATGTACCATACCCCTTACCCCTCGCTTTCATTTACCACTATTTCAAACTGAATTTAACATTTGTTCCCCCTATTATTTATTTTTATTCCATATGTTCTACTCTTCTGTTGATACAGTAGCTAAAAGGAGCATCAGACATAAGGTTTTCACATTCACAGAGTCTCATTGTGAAAGCTATATCATTGTTCAATCATCATTAAGTAACATGGCTACTGGAACATAGCACTACATTTTCAGGCAATTCCCTCCAGCCTCTCCACTACATCTTGAACAACAAGGTGATATCTATTTAATGCTAAAAATAACCTCTCCACACTGTTTGGAATCTCTCAGCCACTGACACTTTGCCTCATTTTACTCTTCCCCCTTTTGGTCGAGAAGGTTCTCTCAGTCTCTTGATGTTAATTCTCAGCTCATTCTAGGGTTTTTCTCAGTCATTTGGTGCTGAGTCTCAGCTCATTCCAGGATCTTTGTCCCGCGTTGCCAGGAAGGTCCACACCCCTGGGAGTCATGTCCCATGCAGAGAGGGGGAGGGTGGTGAGACTGCTCATCATATTGGCTGGAGAGAGAGGCCACATCTGAGCAACAAAAGAGGCTCTCTTGGGGGTGACTCTTAGGCCTAAATTTTAAGTAGACTTAACCTATCTTTTGTGGGGTTAAGTTTCATGTGAACAAACCCCAAAGACTGGGGGCTCAGCCTATAGCTTTGGTTGTCCACACTGCTTGTGAGAATATCAAGAATTCAACTTGGGGAAGTTGAATTTCTCCCCACTCTCACCATTCCCTGAAGGGGGCTTGCAAATACTTTTCCAGTCACTGACCAAATCATTCTGCGATTCATCGGGGGATCACTCTGGACAAACCAACAAAATCTCATGTGCTACCTGAGATTCCAAGTACTTAATACATTCAATCAAATTATCTACATGAGCTATATTAGGAAATGCTCTAGTCAAAATCTAAATTTTGTAACAAATAAACATTTTTTGCTTTATTCTCACACATAATGTGACATTTTAAGTATTAGTTATCATCTATTTTCAGCACCCTGAAATAATGACATTCCTTTGTTCTTCTCATGCAAAAAGATTTTTAAAATTTGTACATTGTACATTTCACTATTATTATACACTCTAGGCATTCCTAGATTATACCATCTTGATCTTTAACATCTATCTTTCTTTCTGATTTCATTAATGTCCCCAGCCCTCCTCCCTCTATATTCTCACATGCAGCTTCATTCAGTGTTTTAACATAATTACATTACAGTTAGGTAGTATTGTACTGTCTATTTCTGAGTTTTTGTATCCAGTCCTGTTGCACAGTCCGTATCCCTTCAGCTCCAATTACCCACTATCGTACCCTATTTCTATCTCCTGATGGTCTCTGTTACCAATGACATATTCCAAGTTTATTCACTAATGTCTGTTCATATCAGTGAGACCATACAGTATTTGTCCTTTAGTTTTTGGCTAGTCTCACTCAGCATAATGTTCTCTAGGTCCATCCATGTCGTTACATACTTCATAAGTTTATTCTGTCTTAGAGCTGCATAATATTCCATCGTATGTATATACCACAGTTTGTTTAGCCACTCATCTGTTGATGGACATTTTGGCTGTTTCCATCTCTTTGCAATTGTAAATAATGCTGCTATAAACATTGGTGTGCAAATGTCTGTTTGTGTCTTTGCCCTTAAGTCCTCTGAGTAGATACCTAGCAATGGTATTACTGGGTCATATGGCAATTCTATATTCAGCTTTTTGAGGAAAGCCAAACTGCCTTCCACAGTGGTTGCACCATTTGACATTCCCACCAACAGTGGATAAGTGTGCCTCTTGCTCCACATCCTCTCCAGCACTTGTCATTATCTGTTTTGTTAATAATGGCCATTCTGGTAGGTGTCAGATGATATCTCATTGTGGTTTTGATTTGGATTTCTCTAATGGCCAGGGACATTGAGCATCTCTTCATGTGCCTTTTGGCCATTTGTATTTCCTCTTCTGAGAAGTGTCTGTTCAAGTCTTTTCCCCATTTTGTAATTGGATTGGCTGTCTTTTTGTTGTTGAGTTGAACAATCTCTTTATAAATTCTGGCTACTAGACCTTTATCTGATATGTCGTTTCCAAATATTGTCTCCCGTTGTGTAGGCTGTCTTTCTACTTTCTTGATGAAGTTCTTTGATGCACAAAAGTGTTTAATTTTGAGGAGCTCCCATTTCTTTCTTTCTTTCTTCAGTGCTCTTGCTTTAGGTTTAAGGTCCATAAAACCACTTCCAATTGTAAGTTTCATAAGATATCTCCCAACATTTTCCTCCATTTTATTGTCTTAGACCTAATGTTTAGATCTTTGATCCATTTTGAGTTAACTTTTGTATAGTGTGTGAGATACGGGTCCTCTTTCATTCTTTTGCATATGGATATCCACTTCTCTTGGCACCATTTATTGAAGAGACTGTTCTGTCCCAGGTGAGTTGGCTTGACTGCCTTATCAAAGATCAAATGTCCATAGATGAGAGGGTCTATATCTGAGCACTCTATTCGATTCCATTGGTCAATATATCTATCTTTATGCCAGTACCATTGCTGTTTTGACCACTGTGGCTTCATAATATGCCTTAAAGTCCGGCAGCGTGAGACCTCCAGCTTTGTTTTTTTTCCTCAAGATACTTTTAGCAATTCGGGGCACCCTGCCCTTCCAGATAAATTTGCTTATTGGTTTTTCTATTTCTGAAAAGTAAGTTGTTGGGATTTTGATTGGTATTGTGTTGAATCTGTAAATCAATTTAGGTAGAATTGACATCTTAACTATATTTAGTCTTCCAATCCATGAACACGGTATGCCCTTCCATCTATTTAGGTCTTCTGTGATTTCTGTTAACAGTTTCTTGTAGTTTTCTTTGTATAGGTCTTTTGTCTCTTTAGTTAAATTTATTCCTAAGTATTTTATTATTTTAGTTGCAATTGTAAATGGAATTCGTTTCTTGATTTCCCCCTCAGCTTGTTCATTGCTAGTGTACAGAAACACTACAGATTTTTGAATGTTGATCTTGTAACCTGCCACTTTGCTGTACGCGTTTATTAGCTCTAGTAGTTTTGCTGTGGATTTTTCAGGGTTTACGACGTATAGTATCATATCAACTGCAAACAGTGATAGTTTTACTTCTTCCTTCCCAATTTTGATGCCTTGCATTTCTTTTTCTTGTCTAATTGCTCTGGCTAGAACTTCCAACACGATGTTGAATAACAGTGGTGATAGTGGACATCCTTGTCTTGTTCCTGATCTTAGGGGGAAAGTTTTCAATTTTTCCCCATTGAGGATGATATTAGCTGTGGGTTTTTCATATATTCCCTCTATCATTTTAAGGAGGTTCCCTTGTATTCCTATCCTTTGAAGTGTTTTCAACAGGAAAGGATGTTGAATCTTGTCAAATGCCTTCTCTGCATCAATTGAGATGATCATGTGATTTTTCTGTTTTGATTTGTTGATATAGTGTATTACATTAATTGATTTTCTTATTTTGAACCATCCTTGCATACCTGGGATGAATCCTACTTGGTCATGATGTATAATTCTTTTAATGTGTTGCTGGATTCGATTTGCTAGAACTTTGTTGAGGAGTTTTGCATCTATATTCATTAGAGAGATTGGTCTGTAGTTTTCTTTTTTTTGTAATATCTTTGCCTGGTTTTGGTATGAGGGTGATGTTGGCTTCGAGAATGAATTAGTAGCTTTCCCTCCACTTCAATTTTTTTTGAAGAGTTTGAGCAGGGTTGGTACTAATTCTTTCTGGAATGTTTGGTAGAATTCACAAGTGAAGCCATCTCGTCCTGGACTTTTCTTTTTGGGAAGCTTTTGAATGACTGATTCAATTTCTTTACTTGTGATTGGTTTGTTGAGGTCATCTATTTCTTCTTGAGTCAAAGTTGGTTGTTCATGCCTTTCTAGGAACCTGCCCATTTCATCTACATTGTTGTATTTATTAGCATAAAGTTGTTCATAGTATCCTGTTATTACCTCCTTTATTTCTGTGAGGTCAGTGTTATGTCTCCTCTTCCATTTCTGATCTTATTTATTTGCGTCCTCTCTCTTCTTCTTTTTGTCAATCTTGCTAAGGGCCCATCAATCTTGTTGATTTTCTCATAGAACCAACTTCTGGTCTTATTGATTTTCTCTATTGTTGTCATGCTCTCAATTTCATTTATTTCTGCTCTAATCTTTGTTATTTCTTTCCTTTTGCTTGCTTTGGGGTTAGTTTGCTGTTCTTTCTCCAGTTCTTCCAAGTGGGCAGTTAATTCCCGAATTTTTGCCCTTTCTTCTTTTTTGATATAGGCATTTAGGGCAATAAATTTCCCTCTTAGTACTGCCTTTGCTGCATCCCATAGGTTTTGATATGTTGTGTTTTCATTTTCATTTGCCTCGAGATATTTATTAATTTCTCTTGTAATTTCTTCCTTGACCCACTGGTTGTTTAAGAGTGTGTTGTTGAGCCTCCACATATTTGTGAATTTTCTGGCACTCTGCCTATTATTGATTTCCAACTTCATTCCCTTATGATCTGAGAAAGTGTTGTCTATGATTTCAATCTTTTTAAATTTGTTGAGACTTGCTTTGTGGCCCAGCATATAGTCTATCTTTGAGAATGAGCACTTAAGAAAAAGGTGTATCCTGCTGTTGTGGGGTGTAATGTCCTATAAATGTCTGTTAAGTCTAGCTCATTTATTGTAATATTCAAATTCTCTGTTTCTTTATTGATCCTCTGTCTAGATGTTCTGTCCATTGATGAGAGTGGGGAATTGAAGTCTCCAACTATTATGGTAGATGTGTCTATTTCCCTTTTCAGTATTTGCAGTGTATGCCTCATGTATTTTGGGGCATTCTGGTTCAGTGCGTAAATATCTATGATTGTTATGTCTTCTTGTTGAATTGTTCCTTTTATTAGTAGATAGTATCCTTCTTTGTCTCTTTTAACTATTTTAGATTTGAAGTCTAATTTGTTGGATATTAGTATAGCTACTCCTGATCTTTTCTGATTGTTATTTGCATGAAATATCTTTTCCCAACCTTTCACTTTCAACCTATGTTTATCTTTGGGTCTAAGATGTGTTTCCTGTAGACAGCATATAGAAGGATCCTGTTTTTTAATCCATTCTGCGAGTCTATGTCTTTTGATTGGGGAGTTCAGTCCATTAAGATTTAGTGTTATTACTGTTTGGGTAGTACTTTCCTCTACCATTTTACCTTTTGTATTTTATATATCATATCTAATTTTCCTTCTTTCTACGCTCTTCTCCACACCTCTCTCTTCTGTCTTTTTGTATCTGTCTCTAGTGCTCCCTTTAGTATTTCTTGCAGAGTTGGTCTCTTGGTCACAAATTCTCTCAGTGACTTTTTGTCTGAAAATGTTTTAATTTCTCCCTCATTTTTGAAGGACAGTTTTGCAGGATATAGAATTCTTGGTTGGCAGTTTTTCTCTTTTAGTAATTTAAATATATCATCCCACTGTCTTCTTGCCTCCATGGTTTCTGCTGAGAAATCTACACATAGTTTTACTGGGTTTCCCTTGTATGTGATGGATTGTTTTTCTCTTGCTGCTTTCAAGATCCTCTCTTTCTCTTTGACCTCTGACATTCTGACTAGTAAGTGTCTTGGAGAACGCCTATTTGGGTCTATTCTCTTTGGGGTGCGCTGCACTTCTTGAATCTGTAATTTTAGGTCTTTCATAAGAGTTGGGAAATTTTCAGTGATAATTTCTTCCATTAGTTTTTCTCCTCCTTTTCCCTTCTCTTCTCCTTCTGGGACACCCACAACACATATATTTGTGCGTTTCATATTATCATTCAATTCCCTGAGCCCCTGCTCATATTTTTCCATTTTTTTCCCTATAGTTTCTGTTTCTTTTTGGATTTCAGATGTTCCATCCTCCAGTTCACTAATTCTATCCTCTGTCTCTTGAAATCTACCACTGTAGGTTTCCATTGTCTTTTAGAATCTTAAATATATCAAAGCACTGCCTTTTTACTTCCATGGTTTCTGCTTAGGAATCCACACCGTCTTATTTGGTTTTCCTTGTATGTGATATATTGCTTTTCTCTTGCTGCTTTCAAAATTTTCTCTTTCTCTTTAACATCTGACACTCTGATTAGTAAGTGTCTTGGAGTATGACTATTTAATGGACCTATTCTGTTTGAGGTATGCTGCATTACTTGAATCTGTAATTTTATGTCTTTCATAAGAGTTAGGAAATTTTCAGTTTTATTTCCTCCATTAGTCTTTCTCCTTCTTTTCCCTTTTCTTCTCCTTTGGGACACAAGATATATATATTTATGTGCTTCATGTTGTCATTCAATTCCCTGAGACCCTGTTCAGATTTTTCCATTCTTTTCCCTTTATTTTCTTTTGTTTGTCAGATTTCAGATGTCTAGTCCTCCAGTTCACTAATCCCTCCTTCTGCCTCTTCAAATCTATCATTGCAGGTTTCCATTGTTTTTTTCATCGCTTCTAATGTGACTTTCATTCCCATAAGTTCTGTGATTTGTTTTTTTTCAAACTTTTGAGTTCTTCTTTTTGTTTGCCCAATGCCTTCTTTCTATCCTTCCTCAACTCATTGATTTGATTTTTGGTGAGATTTTCCATGTCTGTTCAAACATCTTGAATTAGTTGTTCAACTCCTGTATCTCATTTGTATTGTTGGTTTGTTCCTTTCACTGGATCACATCTTTGATTTTTCTAGTATGACTCATTAATTTTTGCTGGCTTCTAGGCATTTGATTTCCTTAATTAGTTTATTCTAGAGGTCATTTTATCTAGGATTTTCTTGCTGGATGGCTTTGTTCTCTATTTGTTCTTTGACATTCATTTCAGCTTATTCTAGACCTCTAGCATAGGTCCTATTTAATTGATTAGAATTTTTCAGCTCTTGTTTTTCTGTTTCTTGCCCTATCTATATGGAGTTTTTTGTATTCTTTTCTTTTCTTATTTTTGAGGAATGTCTACTCAGATATTATAAACCTCAGTCAGATTTTCCTGGACCAGACTGGCTTCCTCTTAGGATGAAAGAGTCTCCTGCATCAGTTTTCCCTGAAGGTTAGATCCAGCATGTTGACGGACTTTCCTATGAAGCCTCAAGACTCTCTGTTTTTCCTATCCTGCTTGGTATGTGGTGTTTGTTTGTGGCTTCCCACCAATGTAAAATGATGAAGTGCCTTTAACTTCAGCAGACCTTCCCTGCTGGGGGCATGTTGAGACAGAGGTGAGGTTTTAGGTTGGTATTAATTTGCTTCAGTTTTCCAGTCCCTGGGGACTGAATTCCTTGAGGGAGGGGTTCCACTTGAGCTGGCCCCCACCTTTCTCTTGGAGAAGGTACAGCTTTTAGGAAATCAACTCCCTTCACCTGACTAGTTATTTTGTCTCTCAGACAAGCTTAATTCTGCCCTTGCCTGGGCCAGTTGGAGCCTGAGAAGCCTTGCAGTTCTAGCTAATGAGTTGTTAAGTAGTAGAAACAAAGCAAAAAAAAAAAATCCTTTTCAGAGCAGGACCCCCATTCTTCCAGTTTGTTTGTCAAGAGCTTAAGTTGATAGATTGCTCTATGTATCTCCAGGTTCTACATGCCTCCCCTTTGTTGGGGTCAACTGCTTTTCAAGTATTTTGTGCTGTTCAACTCAAAAAGCCTCTGTTTCCCCCCCCCCATCAGTCCCAGTCCCTCTCTGCAGGGCAAAATCTCCAAGTACCTTTAGCTCTTATTCCAGGTGTATCTGAGCTGGGGGTCTATTTTCAGTAGTCAGAACTTGTGAATTAATTTTGCAATTGGAGCCTTTGCTGCTAGTTAAGTCTGTTTCCTTTCCCCATAGGGAACAAGGCTGCCATGCCCATTTGGAGGGACACTGGCCTTCATGGCTTGGGAGACCTACAATTCTGTGTAGGGTCTCAGCTGCTCCAGCTTGTCCAGACTTGTGTATGCTGTGTATCTGGTCACTGATGTGGCCCCAGCAGTTGTCTGCACTCTTCCTGGCTATTTACTAGCTTCTCTGGAGGGCAAATTAAATTCCACACCTCACTAAGCCGCCATTTCATCCCCTTTAGGAAGTTTTTGATGACTCTTTGAATCTCTTTACTTGTAATTGGTTTGTTGAGACTTTCTATTTCTTTGCCAGTTAGCATACGGAGTTCATGCATTTCTAGGAGTTTATCCATTTCTCCTGAGTTGTCTAGTTTGTTGATGTATAGTTATTAATAGCATTCTCTCATGATTTTAAAAATTTCTTCAGGATCCATGGTAATGACACCCCTCTCATTTCTGATTTTGTGTATTTGGATCCTCTCTCATTTTTTCTTTGTTTGCCTAGCTGGAGGTTCATCAATTTGATCAATTTTCTCAAAGAACCAACTTTTGGTTTTCTTGATTCTTTCTATTAGTTTTTTGTTCTCCAGTTCATTTATTTTTGCTTTAATCTTTGATATTTCTCTTCTTTTATTTGCTTTGTGGTTAGTTTGTTGGTCTTTCTCTCATTTCTCCAGGTGAGCCATTAAGTCCTTGATTTTTAAATATAGGCATTTAGGCTGATAAATTTCCCTCTCAGCACTGCCTTTGCTGCTTCCCATAATTTTAAATATGTTGTATTCTCATTATCATTTGTATTCAGATGTTTATCAATTTCTCTAGCAATTTCTTCTTTGACTCACTGATTATTTAGAAGTGTATTGTTCAATCTCCATATGTTTGTGAACATTCTGGTTCTTTGGTGATTATTGATTTCCAGCTTTATTCCATCACGGTCGGAGAAAATGCTTTAAATAATATTAATTAAGTTCATAAAGACCTTTTTTTAGGTCCCAGTATCTATTGTGGAGTACATTCCTTGAGTACTAGAGAAGAATGTATATCTTGCTGTTTTGGGGCATAAGAATCTATACATGTCCCTTAGGTCTAATTCATTTATCACATTAAGTTCTTTATTCCCTTGTTGATCCTCTGTCTGGTTGTTCAATCTATAGTGGAGAGTGGTGTATTGAAGTCTCCCACTATTATTGTTGAAATGTCTGTAGCTCTCTTCAGTTTTGCCAATGTTTGCCTCATGTACTTTTGGAGCTCCTTGATTGGAAGCATAAACATTTATGATTATTATTTCTTCTTGGTGAATTGTCCTTTTTGTTAATATGTAATGTCTTTCTTTTGCCTCTTATGATGTCTTCCCATTAAGAGTCTACTTTTATCTGATATTAGTTTAGCTACTCCTGCTTTCTTTTGGTTACAGCTTGCATACAGCATCTTTTTCCATCCTTTCAATTTCAGTCCATTTATTTCATTGGGTCTAAGATCCATCTCTTGTATATAAGAGATGTAAAAATTTATATTTTTAAATTCACTTTGCCAGTCTGTACCTTTTAATTGGTGAATTTAGTCCATTAATGTTCAAAGTTATTATTGTAAAAGCATTTCTTGAATGTACCATCTTATCATTTAGTTTCTATTTGTCAAATCTGTATATTATTTCCCCTCTCTTTTTATCTTTTAATTTGCCCTTACTGGTACTCTGAATTTCTGTGCCCTCCTCTACATTTCCTTCTCCTGTTCTTTTTTTCCAGCTGATAGTTCTCCATTTTTAAATTTCTTGTAGGGCAGGTCTCTTATTGATTAGTTCTCTCAGTTTTTTTTTTTATTTGAAGATTTTAATCTCTTCCTCAATGTTGAAGGATAACTTGGCTGAATAAAGAATTCTTGGCTAGAAGCCTTTCTCATTCAGGATCTTAAATGTATTATACCACTCCTTCTCAAGTCCATGGTGCTGATGAGGCATGTGAATTAGGTCTTATGTGGTTTCCCTTGTATATAGTAGATCACTTTTCTTGTGCTGCTTTAAGGATTTTCTGCATCTTTTCAACATTTGACACTCTGATTAGTCTGTGCCTTACAGTAGGCCCAGTTACATTTATTCTGTTTGGGGTTTGTTGGACATCTTTAATTTGCATATTTATGTCTTTCATAAGAGTTAAGAAGTTTTCTCTGATTATATCTTCAACTAATCTTCCCAGCTCTTTAGTCTTCTCTAATCCTTCTAATCCTTTGTGTGCCTTTTGTTGTCCATCATTTCCCTGAGATCAAGTTCAGGTTTTCCATCTTTATTGCCATTTGTTCCTTTGTGTGCTCTAGTTTCAAGTGTTCTGTCTTCTATCTCACTTATCCTTCCATCTGCTTCTTTGAATTGGCTACCATGCATCTCTAGTATATTTCTAATTTGATCTACAATATCTTTAATGTCTGTGAGATCTGCTATTTTTCTATTTAATCTTTTGAATTCTTCTTTATGCTCTTCTAGTGTCTTCTTGATATCATTTATTTCTTTACAAATATCCTTGAGTAGTTTTCCCACATTCTGTGTTACCTCTGGTGTTTTGATCGGGTCATTTAGCTGGGCCATTTCTGCCTGGACTGTCAATGGCTTTGTGATTTTCTGTTATGGTCAGGCATTTGATAATCTTAATAAGGTTATTTTGCAAGTTGGTTTCCTTCACTTGTTTAAAGATTTTTATTTACTTGAGTTTGCACTGAAAGTCCCCTTTTGTATTTGGTTTGTCAGAAATTCCATCAAACCAAGGGACGGATCACATGTAAGGGGTGCATTTCTACTTCAGGGCCTATTAAAAGCTAAGTAGCAGTGCATGGGTGGTTCGGTGGCCAATGCCTGTCCACTACATGGGAGACCACAACTTGACTCCTTGCCCATGCACCAAACAAGAAACAAACAAATAACTCCCCCCCTCCCCCCCAAAAACCCCTCAGCAATAGTAGGCCCTGAAGCCAGAAGAGATGCCCCAAGATATTTTGGGAATTCATTCAGACTGGTGCTCACAGAAAACAAAGAAAAATCGAAATATAAACTATATATATATATAAAGTCTAGGCAGATAGGGAGTTTGACCAACTGCACTTATTGCCTCTTCCAATCAGATGGTGCTCCTGAGGCACCTCTTCCCCTCAGGCCCACTTTCCCTAATTGCAGCAGCCAGCTGGTCAAGATGGTGTGTGTGGCAGCTGTACGGCCAGTGCCAGCACATGAGATGGGACAGCTGATCATAGTGCCCAACAAGCCTGCTATTTTCAGAACCCGGTGGGGTGACTGATCACAGTGCCTGGCCAGCATGCCTTTCATGGTGGGAGGCTAGATGTGCCTCTGGGTTCCCAAAAGTTGCTCCCATTTGCAGTGCCACATGCGGAGGTCTGCCTAGCTGGCTGTGGGACAGGCTGGAGTGAGTGATACTCTGCTCTGCTGAATCTGCACTTTCCCAAATGCTACATCTGTGGGGTCATGGCCACTCAGACTCATGCTCTTCTCCCCATCCCAATCTCCTCCCTTCTCTCATCCAGGACATCCCTATGGAATGCTGAAGACCATCTTTGTTCACTAGTCCCACGGGACTGCAGTTTCTGTCATCTTTTTCTGTCATCTCTCTTGTTATTTCATGGACCTAGGGTGAATCCAGCTTTCCCTACTCTGCTATCTTCCCAGAATTCTAATCATTTGCTTTTAATGAATCATATCTCTCTGATTAAGTGGAGTTATGGGTAATATTATTTAGTTTTAGCTAAACTAAAAAGTGGATGTGTGGCTTAAAAGTGATAATAGTAAGGCAAATACAAGCAATAAGAAAATGGCAAATAAGATACATTTCGTTTTCGAATTTGTGTACTACATTTGCCATACTTGGAAGTAAAAAGTAGTGCTCTAATCAGATCTGACTTAGAATCACCTTATTATCACTAATATACATTATTATTTTAATGCTATTAATATTTTATTTATTATTAATATCTTCTTTAATAGAGTTTCATTTTCCCAATAAAGAAAAAAAATATATATATATATAATTTTTTTTTTTACATGAGCAGGCACTGGGAATCAAACCTGGGTCCTCTGGCATGGCAGGCAAGCATTCTTGCCTGCTGAGCCACCATGGCCTACCCAAATAATAAAGAAAATTTTAAATTTCCACATTCTCTTCTAATTTCTATTTTTGCATGTTTCATAAAATATACCATTATTATAGAAAAAATGTAATTTATAAATAAATGTGCATATATTTAACATATTCTTAAGAATATATATATATATATATCTAAAGAATATATATATATTCTCAAGAATAAATATATGTATTTACTTATTTATTTTTTTAACATGGACAGGCACTGGGAATCGAACCTGGGCCTCCATCATGGCAGGCAAGAACTCTGCCACTGGGCCACCGTGGCCCACCCTCTCAAGAATATTTTACAAATAATCATGCATGATCAAAAAACTCTGTAACACTGCCCTAGATACATATTTGCAATGTACTAAGAGAAATGTACAAGGATGTTCACTGAATTATTGTTCATATTAAAAAAAATTGTAATCTACATTATATTTATTAAAACGAGAAAGGATAAACACATGTTTTTTTAAAAAACAATGATATGTGATACATGAGTGAATTAGTAATTACAATAATTGTATTAAAATGAATAAAATTCCAAAAACATAATGTTGAACTAAAACTCAGGTTGCAAAAGGATGTGTACATTATAATGTCATTAACAAAAACTAAAAAAAAAGTAAAATATATAGAGGAAAACTATATTCCTCTACTACATGCTAGTAGAGGAATAGAAACATGCATACCAATTATTCATATCAAATTCATAATAGTGGCCCTTCTGGTGAGGCAGTGGAATAGGATTGGGTAGGGTACATGAGGGATTTAAATAATATTTGTAATTTAATTTCTTTCAAAATCAGAAAGCTTAATCAAATATAGCAAAACACTAAGGCCTGATAAAGCAGGGTGATGGTTACAAAGTTATTAGATATATTATTTTCAGTACTTTTATATGCTTGAAATAAATATTTCATAATAAAACAGTTTAACTTTCTCAACAGTCCTAATTTTGGCCTCTGAGGTATATAGTATGTAAATACCACATAACCTTCTAACATAACAGAATGAAGTAATATTGACTTTTGAGTTTTATGACTGTAATTTGAAAATGCTTTGTAAAGAGGCAAATACTATCAGTCCTCCACTGTGAGGCTGTTATACTTCATCCCTCTATTATGACATTTAACACATTATATTGCTGTTAGGCTTATGCAAATCTACCTTTTGCAGTACATTAAATAAACTTGCCTTGTGGCAGGTGACTTATTTTATTCTTTTATTTATTTATATTTTGGGGGTTCATTGTCTGGGAATTGAACCCAGGTGTCTCGCATGAAAGGTGAGCATTCTACCTCTGAACCACCATGTGCTCAGCATTATTCTTTTATTTTTAATATGACAGAATATATCTTGTACATAATGGGTTCCCAAAGAATGTTTAGTAATGAATATTGAATGGATCTAAATGGCTTAGACAGAATTATTGGTATTTTTGGTTGTAACTGTCATTAGATGTAATTGCTAATCAAGGTATTGATTTACTTTATTGATGCTTGCCTGTAGATTACATAAACTGATTAGCTAATTTGATTAGTTAATTGTTTACTAAAGTAACTTTGTTTTTTTGTGTGTGTTTTTGAAATTTTGATTGCTTTGTTCAAATAAACAGTATCCAACTTACTGAGTGATTAAGTGCTGGAGTTGTGGCTCTCATATTCATCACTATATATTTAGTGACTAATATTGTGCCTAGCAGATAGTCAGGCCTCAAAAAATATTAGTTGAATGAATGAAAAGATAAAAATACAGAGATGGTAGAGAGGAGAGAGTGATAAACTCCGTTTAGGGGGTTGGGATATGACCCTTGAGTTAGGTTTTGAAGGATGTATATAAGGTTTCTAGGGCAAAGGAAAAGAGAGGGAAGGGCACATGTAAAGATGTGAAATAATGAAACATATATAGCAAACTACAGATAGTTTTTTATTTTCTGATATTTATAAACTACATTCTGAGATCTCTGAGCAATATGACTGGCAATATAGTCAGAAGAAAGCTCAGAAAAACTATATATGTAGTTGAACTGAATAGCACCATCAATCAACTGGACTTGTCACTTAAGGAATACTTCATCTGACAACTGAACACATATTCTTCTCAAGCTCATGTGGAACATTCACCAACATAGACTACATTCTGGGCCGTAAAACACCTTAAAACGTTAAAGGAGCAGTGGGGACAACCAAATCAATAAGCTGTGCCCTTGATTTTTGGGTTTGGCCCTATGAAACTTACTCCTACAAAGGATAGGCTAAGCCTATTTAAAATTAGGCCTAAGAGTCACCCCCAGAGAACATCTTTTGTTGCTTAGAAGTGGCCTCTCTCTCTAAGCCAAGTCGCAGGTGAACTCACTGCCCTTCCCCTATGTGGGACATGACTCCCAGGAGTGCAAATCTCCCGAGAAACATGGGACAGAACTCCTGGGAGTCACTGGGACCCAGCATCATGGGATTGAGAAAGCCTTCTTGACCAAATAGGGGAAGAGAGAAATGAGACCAAATAAAGTTTCAGTAGCTGAGATATTTCAAACAGAGTCAAGGAGGCTATCCTGGAGGCTATTATTATGTATCACATAGATATCCCTTTTAAGTTTATGGTATATTGGAGTGACTGGAGGGAAATACCTGAAACTGTTGAGCTGTGTTCCAGTAACCTTGATTCTTGAAGACAACTGTATAACTATCTAGCTTTTACAATGTGACTATGTGGGTTGGGCCATGGTGGCTCAGCAGGCAGGAATGCTTGCCTGCGATGCCAGAGGACCCGGGTTTCATTCCGGGTGCCTGCCCATGTTAAAAAAAAAAAGTGACTATGTGATTGTGAAAACCTTGTGTATGATGCTCCTTTTATCCAGGGTACAGACAGATGAGTAAAAAATATGGATAATAAACAGATAAATAATAGGGGAAATAAGGGGTAAAATTAATTGGGTAAATTGCAATACTAGTGGTCAATGAGAGGGTGAGTTAAGGGGTATGGTGCGTTTTTTTTTTTCTTTTTTGTTTTTATTTCTTTATCTGGAGTGATGCAAATGTTCTAAAACTGATCATGGTGATGAATACAAAACTATGTGATGATATTGTAGCCACTATTTGTACATCATGCATGGATTTTAATAAAAATTAAAGACAAAAATTAAAGGAAGAGAAGTCATACAAACTATACTCTTAGATCACAATGGAAATAAACTAGAAATCAAAAATAAAAAGAAAGCTGGAAAAATCCCAAATATCTGAGATTAAACACACACTTTTAAATAACACATGGGTCAAAGGAGTCTCAAGGGAATTAAATAACATTTTGAACTAAATAAAAATGAAAATATAACATCAAAATTTGTGGGATGCAACCAAAATAGTACCTAGGGGGAAAGTTATAGCATTGAATACATACATATTAGGAAAGATGAATAAGCTAAAATCAATAATCTAAACTTCCACCCTAAGAAACTAGAGAAAGCCTAGATATATAAACCAAAAGCAAACAGTAGAAGATAAATTATGAAAAAGCAGAAATCAATGAAATTAAAAACATGAAATCAACAGAGAAAAATCACTGAAACCAAATGCTGGTTCTTTGAAAAGATCATTAAATTTATAAACCTGTTAATCAGGCTATCCATGAAGAAAAGAGAGGATGCACGTTACTAATGTCAGAAAAGAAAGAGGGGCCACCACTACTGATCCCACAGACATTAAAAGAACACTAAAGGAATATTATCAACAATTCTGTGTTCACACAAATGGTAACTTAGATGAAATAGCCTAATTATTTGAAAGATACCATTTATCAAATTTCTCACCAAGGAGAAATACATAATCTGCATAGGCCTCTATCAAATAAATAAAATCAGTAATTCCAAAACACAAAGCACCAGGCCCAGATTATTTCACTGTTGGATTCTATCAAACACTTGAGGAAAAAATGTTACCAATTCTTACAACTCTTCCAGATGACAGAATGAATGGAAACAGTTCCTAACTCGTTCTTGAGGTTAGCATCCCATAACACCCAAATCAAATAGATATTACAAGAAAGGAAAACTCTAGACCAGTATCTCTCAAGAAAATAGATGCAAAAATTATCAACAAAATATTACCAAGTAAAATTCCACAATGTAAAAAAAAAGAGAACTACACACCATGGCCAAGTGGTTTTTAGTCCAACTATACAAGGCTAATTCAACATTTAAAAATCAATTAATATAATCCATCACATAAACCAGCTAAAGAAAAATAATAGATCATATCAATAGATAAAGAAAAAGCATTTGGCAAAATTCAACACCCATACTTAATAAACACTCTCAGCAAACTAAGAATAGAGGGGAACTCCTCAACTTGATAAGGAACACACACCACATACACAAAATCTATGGCTAACATCAAAATTAAAGGTGAGAAACTAGGGGCTTTCTCCTTGAGATAAGTAAACAAAGATACTCTCTCTCATCAATCCTATTCAGCATCATACTGTAGTCCTGGGTAATGCTGTGAGATAAGAAAAGGAAGCAAAAGGTATGCAGATTGAGAAAGAAGAAACAAAACTGCCTTTGTTCACATGATTATCTATGTAGAAAAGTGCAAATAATAAAAATTCTTTATACTAATAAGTGATTATAGCAAGGTTGCAGGATACAAAGTTAATATACAATATTTTAAAAATATACAAACTAATTATTAATTAATTAATCATCAGTTAGTATACAAACATCAACTTCTTTCTTATATGCCAACAATGAACATTTGGAATTGGAATTGAAAAACACAATACCATTTACATTAGCATCCCTCCCCCAAAAGGAATAGTTAGGTGTAAATATAACAAAATATGTTGAGGATCTATATGAGAAAAACAATAAAATATTGATGAAAGAAATCAAAGAAGAACTAAATAAATGGAGAGACATTCCATATTCACTGATAGGAAGAGTCAATATTGTTAAGACATCAGTTCTTCCAAACTCGATCTATAGATTCAATGCAATCCCAATCAAAAGCTCAGCAAGTTATTTTGTATATTATCAACAAACTGATATCTAAAGTTTATATGGAAAGATGAAAGACCTAGGATAGCCGACCCTACACAGGAGAACAAAGTTGGGGGCTTGACACTAACTTCAAGACTTATTACAAAGCTACAGTAATCAAGAGTGTGACATTGCTGGAATAAGATAAATAGATGAATGGAAAAGAACAGAAAGTCTAGAAATAGAGCTGCACAAATTCAGTCAATAAATCTTTGACAAAAGAGCAAAGGCAATTTGATGGAGAAAGGACAGCCTTTTCAAGAAAGGGTGCTAGAACAAGTGAACATCATCCATATGTAAGAAAATAAATCTACACATAGACCTTATACCTGTCACAAAAATTAACTCAAAATGGATCACAGACCTAAATGTAAAATGCAAAACTATACAACTTCTAGCATACAACAGGAGAAAATCTAGGTGATCTTGTGTTTGGCAATAAGTTTTTAGATATAACACCGAAACACAATCTATGAAAGGAAAAATTGTACTTCATTAAAATGAAAAGAGCAAAATACACTGGTAAGAAAATGAAAAGACAAGTCCCAGACTATGAAAAGATATTTACAAAACTCATATCTGGTAAAGGACTTGTATCCAAAACATACGAAGCACTCTGACAACTCAACAATAAAAAAAAACCAAACAAGCCAATTTAAAAAATAGGCAAAAGATTGAGATTCCTCACCAAAGAAGATATACAGATAGCAAATAATCACCTGAAAAGAAATCAACACTATACTTAATTAGGGAACTGCAATTAAAATAGTGAGATACAACCACATACCCATAGAATAGCTAAAATCCCAAATACTGACAAAACTAAATGCTGACAGGGATGTGGAATGACAGGAATTTTTATGCATTTTGGTTGGAATCCCCCTTTTGTATCCTTTAATTTATTGGATTTATTTATTTGGATTGTTTTATAATTATGCTTTCATTGTTTTAGTTGCATTCCAAGAACTTTTTGATAATACCATAGACTGGTGTCATGGAATTAGCCCACAGCATACCTAGTATAATTTTGCTTTAGGTAATCTGTCTCAAAGGTCACATTCCTTTGATTTAGAGCACTGTTTTGGGTATAAAACAGGTGTGAGTTGCTTACAGTTGTTTGGAGATCATCTGTTCTATCAATGAACATATTCAGTCTTTCTTCTCTTTCCAAAATTGTATCAATATTTTGTGTCATAACATTTTTTACATCATTCACTTGATGACTCAGTGTGGAAAACATGCTGTCACCTTGATCTTTATTGTACTTCATCTATATAGAAAATAAAGAGAATGCAGATTTGATTTTCTATAAATGGAATCTATTATAAGATATTGCACAAAGTAGACCAAAAATGTCAAAGGCACACCTCACTTGTATTTCACTTTAAGGAATCAGCTAAACCACAAATTGTCCTACTGGTCTCACTTGTCCTCCACCGGAAAAAAAAGAAAAAAGGAATACATTAATGTCCCTATCATCAGTGGAAGATTTTTGTTTGTTTGTCTAAATTGAAATTGTTTATTTGAAAATAGATGATAGATTTAATAACTATAGCATTACAGTTATTAAATGCTATATAGTAAAAAGTACCTTTCTGGAGACATCTATGCATCTAGTAACAAATGCCTATGTACTGTTCTCATTTTTTTTTCACAAATGCAAATACAGCATAACACTGTTTGTTACCTTTTTTTGTAAATTTACTTTTTTTATTAATTAAAAAATTAACTAACACAACATTTAGAAATCATTCCATTCTACATATACGATCAGTAATTCCCAATATCATCACATAGATGCATATTCATCATTTCTTAGTACATTTGTATCGATTTAGAAAAAGTAATAAAAAGACAACAGAAAAAGAAATAAAATGATAATAGAGGGAAAGAAGTAAAAAAAAAGAATAAAAAAAACAAAAAACAAAACTATACAACAGATGCAGCTTCACTCAGTGTTTTAACATAATTACATTACAATTAGGTAGTATTGTGCTGTCCATTTCTGAGTTTTTGTATTCAATCCTGTTGCACAGTCTGTTTCCCTTCAGCTCTAATTACCCATTATCTTACCCTGTTTGTATCTCCTGATGGTCTCTGTTACCAATGACATATTCCAGGTTTATTCTTTAACGTCGGTTCACATCAGTGGGACCATACAGTATTCGTCCTTTAGTTTTTGGCTAGTCTCACTCAGCATAATGTTCTCTAGGTCCATCCATGTTATTACATGCTTCATAAGTTTATTCTGTCTTAAAGTTGCATAATATTCCATCGTATGTATATACCACAGTTTGTTTAGCCACTCATCTGTTGATGGACATTTTGGCTGTTTTCATCTCTTTGCAATTGTAAATAATGCTGCTATAAACATTGGTGTGCAAATGTCTGTTTGTGTCTTTGCCCTTAAGTCCTCTGAGTAGATACTTAGCAATGGTATTGCTGGGTCATATGGCTATTCTATATTCAGCTTTTTGAGGAACCGCCAAACTGCCTTCCACAGTGGTTGCACCATTTGACATTCCCACCAACAGTGGATAAGTGTGCCTCTTGCTCCACATCCTCTCCAGCACCTGTCATTTTCTGTTTTGTTAATAATGGCCATTCTGGTGGGTGTGAGATGATATCTCATTGTGGTTTTGATTTGGATTTCTCTAATGGCCAGGGACATTGAGCATCTCTTCATGTGCCTTTTGGCCATTTGTATTTCCTCTTCTGAGAAGTGTCTGTTCAAGTCTTTTCCCCATTTTGGAATTGGATTGGCTGTCTTTTTGTGTTGAGTTGAACAATCTCTTTATAAATTCTGGCTACTAGACCTTTATCTGATATGTCGTTTCCAAATATTGTCTCCCATTGTGTAGGCTGTCTTTCTACTTTCTTGATGAAGTTCTTTGATGCACAAAAGTGTTTAATTTTGAGGAGCTCCCATTTCTTTCTTTCTTTCTTCAGTGCTCTTGCTGTAGGTTTAAGGTCCATAAAACCGCCTCCAATTGTAAGATTCATAAGATATCTCCCTACATTTTCCTTTAACTGTTTTATTGTCTTAGACCTAATGTTTAGATCTTTGATCCATTTTGAGTTAACTTTTGTATAGGGTGTGAGATACGGGTCTTCTTTCATTCTTTTGCATATGGATATCCACTTCTCTAGGCACTATTTATTGAAGAGACTGTTCTGTTCCAGGTGAGTTGGCTTGACTGCCTCATCAAAGATCAAATGTCCATAGATGAGAGGGTCTATATCTGAGCACTCTATTCGATTCCATTGGTCAATATATCTATCTTTATGCCAGTACCATTGCTGTTTTGACCACTGTGGCTTCATAACATGCCTTAAAGTCCAGCAGCGTGAGACCTCCAGCTTCGTTTTTTTTCCTCAAGATACTTTTAGCAATTCGGGGCACCCTGCCCTTCCAGATAAATTTGCTTATTGGTTTTTTTATTTCTGAAAAATAAGTTGTTGGGATTTTGATTGGTATTGCATTGAATCTGTAAATCAATTTAGGTAGAATTGACATCTTAACTATATTTAGTCTTCTAATCCATGAACATGGTATGCCCTTCCATCTATTTAGGTCTTCTGTGATTTCTGTTAACAGTTTCTTGTAGTTTTCTTTGTATAGGTCTTTTGTCTCTTTAGTTAAATTTTTCCTAAGTATTTTATTCTTTTAGTTGCAATTATAAATGGAATTCGTTTCTTGATTTCCCCCTCAGCTTGTTCATTGCTAGTGTACAGAAACACTACAAATTTTTGAATGTTGATCTTGTAACCTGCCACTTTGCTGTACTCGTTTATTAGCTCTAGTAGTTTTGCTGTGGATTTTTCAGGGTTTTCGACGTATAGTATCATATCAACTGCAAACAGTGATAGTTTTACTTCTTCCTTTCCAATTTTGATGCCTTGCATTTCTTTTTCTTGTCTAATTGCTCTGGCTAGAACTTCCAACACGATGTTGAATAACAGTGGTGATAGTGGACATCCTTGTCTTGTTCCTGATCTTAGGGGGAAAGTTTTCAATTTTTCCCCATTGAGGATGATATTAGCTGTGGGTTTTTCATATATTCCCTCTATCATTTTAAGGAGGTTCCCTTGTATTCCTATCCTTTGAAGTGTTTTCAACAGGAAAGGATGTTGAATCTTGTCAAATGCCTTCTCTGCATCAATTGAGATGATCATGTGATTTTTCTGCTTTGATTTATTGATATGGTGTATTACATTAATTGATTTTCTTATTTTGAACCATCCTTGCATACCTGGGATGAATCCTACTTGGTCATGATGTATAATTCTTTTAATGTGTTGCTGGATTCGATTTGCTAGAACTTTGTTGAGGATTTTTGCATCTATATTCATTAGAGAGATTGGTCTGTAGTTTTCTTTTTTTGTAATATCTTTGCCTGGTTTTGGTATGAGGGTGATGTTGGTTTCATAGAATGAATTAGGTAGCTTTCCCTCCACTTCAATTTTTTTGAAGAGTTTGAGCAGGGTTGGTACTAATTCTTTCTGGAATGTTTGGTAGAATTCACAAGTGAAGCCATCTCGTCCTGGACTTTTCTTTTTGGGAAGCTTTTGAATGACTGATTCAATTTCTTTACTTGTGATTGGCTTGTTGAGGTCATCTATTTAGTCTTGAGTCAAAGTTGGTTGTTCATGCCTTTCTAGGAACCTGCCCATTTCATCTACATTGTTGTATTTATTAGCATAAAGTTGTTCATAGTACCCTGTTATTACCTCCTTTATTTCTGTGAGGTCAGGGGTTATGTCTCCTCTTCCATTTCTGATCTTATTTATTTGCGTCCTCTCTCTTCTTCTTTTTGTCAATCTTGCTAAGGGCCCATCAATCTTGTTGATTTTCTCATAGAACCAACTTCTGGTCTTATTGATTTTCTCTATTGTTGTCATGCTCTCAATTTCATTTATTTCTGCTCTAATCTTTGTTATTTCTTTCCTTTTGCTTGCTTTGGGGTTAGTTTGCTGTTCTTTCTCCAGTTCTTCCAAGTGGGCAGTTAATTCCCGAATTTTTGCCCTTTCTTCTTTTTTGATATAGGCATTTAGGGCAATAAATTTCCCTCTTAGCATTGCCTTTGCTGCATCCCATAGGTTTTGATATGTTGTGTTTTCATTTTCATTTGCCTCGAGATATTTACTAATTTCTCTTGTACTTTCTTCCTTGACCCACTGGTTGTTTAAGAGTGTGTTGTTGAGCCTCCACATATTTGTGAATTTTCTGGCACTCTGCCTACTATTGATTTCCAACTTCATTCCCTTATGATCTGAGAAAGTGTTGTCTATGATTTCAATCTTTTTAAATTTGTTGAGACTTGCTTTGTGGCCCAGCATATAGTCTATCTTTGAGAATGAGCACTTAAGAAAAAGGTGTATCCTGCTGTTGTGGGGTGTAATGTCCTATAAATGTCTGTTAAGTCTAGCTCATTTATTGTAATATTCAAATTCTCTGTTTCTTTATTGATCCTCTGTCTAGATGTTCTGTCCATTGATGAGAGTGGGGAATTGAAGTCTCCAACTATTATGGTAGATGTGTCTATTTCCCTTTTCAGTATTTGCAGTGTATGCCTCATGTATTTTGGGGCATTCTGGTTCAGTGCATAAATATCTATGATTGTTATGTCTTCTTGTTGAATTGTTCCTTTTATTAGTAGATAGTATCCTTCTTTGTCTCTTTTAACTGTTTTAGATTTGAAGTCTAATTTGTTGGATATTAGTATAGCTACTCCTGATCTTTTCTGATTGTTATTTGCATGAAATATCTTTTCCCAACCTTTCACTTTCAACCTATGTTTATCTTTGGGTCTAAGATGTGTTTCCTGTAGACAGCATATAGAAGGATCCTGTTTTTTAATCCATTCTGCGAGTCTATGTCTTTTGATTGGGGAGTTCAGTCCATTAAGATTTAGTGTTATTACTGTTTGGGTAGTACTTTCCTCTACCATTTTACCTTTTGTATTTTATATATCATATCTAATTTTCCTTCTTTCTACGCTCTTCTCCACACCTCTCTCTTCTGTCTTTTTGTATCTGTCTCTAGTGCTCCCTTTAGTATTTCTTGCAGAGTTGGTCTCTTGGTCACAAATTCTCTCAGTGACTTTTTGTCTGAAAATGTTTTAATTTCTCCCTCATTTTTGAAGGACAGTTTTGCAGGATATAGAATTCTTGGTTGGCAGTTTTTCTCTTTTAGTAATTTAAATATATCATCCCACTGTCTTCTTGCCTCCATGGTTTCTGCTGAGAAATCTACACATAGTTTTACTGGGTTTCCCTTGTATCTGATGGATTGTTTTTCTCTTGCTGCTTTCAAGATCCTCTCTTTCTCTTTGACCTCTGACATTCTAACTAGTAAGTGTCTTGGAGAACGCCTATTTGGATCTGTTCTCTTTGGGGTGCACTGCACTTCTTGAATCTGTAATTTTAGGTCTTTCATAAGAGTTGGGAAATTTTCAGTGATAATTTCTTCCATTAGTTTTTCTCCTCCTTTTCCCTTCTCTTCTCCTTCCGGGACACCCACAACACGTATATTTGTGTGCTTCATATTATCATTCAGTTCCCTGAGCCCCTGCTCAAATTTTTCCATTCTTTTCCCTATAGTTTCTGTTTCTTTTTGGATTTCAGATGTTCCATCCTCCAGTTCACTAATTCTAACCTCTGTCTCTTGAAATCTACCATTTAGATTTCCATTGTTTTTTTCATCTCTTCTACTTTATCTTTCATTCCTATAAGTTCTGTGATTTGTTTTTTCAGACTTTCCATTTCTTCTTTTTGTTCATCCCTTGCCTTCATCATGTCCTCCCTCAATTTATTGATTTGGTTTTTGAAGCGGTTTTCCATTTCTGTTCGTATATTCAGAATTAGTTGTCTTAGCTCCTGTATCTCATTTGAACTACTGGTTTGTTCCTTTCACTGGGCCATATCTTCAATTTTCCTGGTGTGATTTGTTATTTTTTGCTGGCTTCTGGACATTTAATCAGATTTCCCTGCGTGTGAGACCCAGCCGGTTGGAAGACTTTCCTGTGAAGTCTCTGGGCTCTGTTTTTCTTATCCTGCCCAGTATGTGGCGCTTGTCTGTCTGCAGGTCCCACCAGAAAAAAATGTTGTGGCTCCTTTAACTTTGGAAGGCTTTCCCTTCTGGGTGTATGGTGGAGACAGAGGAAAGGTTGTAGGCTGGTTTTAATGGCTTCAAATTGTGAAGTCCTGGGATCTGAATTCCTTGAGAGAGGGATTCCACCTGAGTTGCGTTTCATCCCTCCCGTGGGGAAGGTTCAGGTGGTGAGAGCCCTGAAAGCAGCCTGTTTCTGCGTTTGGGGCAGTTGCAACCTGTGTAATCCCGGCGCTGAGCCCAGAGGCAACCAAGCCTCCATAGAAACAGCCACAGAAGGCTCTGTTTCACCCCCTTTCCTCTTTTTCAGTTAGCCCAATAGGCGACTTCTGCCTTGATCAATTTCGCCTGAGCTGGGGGCCTATATTTAGTAGTGAGAACGTGTTTATTAATGCCACTATTGGTGTTTGGTTGGACTCAGTCCCTGCTACTGTTGGAGACTCTTTCCTTTCCCTCCGGGAAGCCGCCTGTGGGGGAGGGGCACCAGTCGCTGGCTGCCGTGGCTTGGGGAACTCGCTGATCTGAGACTTGCGGCTGGTCTGGGAAGCCGCCCGCGAGGGATGGGTATCGGCCGCTGGCCGCCGTGGCTTGAAGAACTCGCCTCTCTGAGACTCTCAGTCGGTCTGGGAAGCCACTTGGGGGGAAGGGGTGCCGGCCGCCGGCCGTTGTGGCTTGGGGAACTCACCTCTCCGAGACTCTCAGCTGTCTGGGAAGCTGCCCGTGAGGGAGGGGCACCGGCTGCCAGCTGCCACGGCTTGGGTAAGCATGTGCCGCTCGTGGATCTCAGTGCTGCAGAGTCTCGCAGCCGGTCCAGCCAGTCCAGACTGGGGTACGCTGTGTGTCCGGTCTCTGTCGTGGCTCCGGAAGCTGTTCTGTACTGTTTCTAGTTATTTAGTAGTTGTTCTGGAGGAGGAACTAAGACGCATGCACCTTAGTAAGATGCCATCTTGGCCCCTCTCATGTAAATTTACTTTTAATCCATACATTTTACTCATCTGTCCATAAGGCAGGTAAAAGAAGCATAAGACACAAGGTTTTCACAATCACACAGTCACACCGCGAAAGCTATATCATTATACAATCAGCCTCAAGAAACATGGCTACTGGAACACAGCTCTATAGTTTCAGGGAGTACCCTCTAGCCTGTTACTAAATAGGTTGTTACCTTAACTAAAAGATTGATATCTACTTAATGCATAAGAATAACCTCTTGACTCTGTTTGGAATCTCTCAGCTATTGACACTTTATTTTGTCTCATTTCTCTCTTTCCCCTTCTGGTCTAGAAGGTTTTCTCAATCCCTTGGTGCTGAGTCCCAGCTCATTCTAGGATTTCTACCCCACGTTACCAGGAAGGTCTACACCCCTGGGAGTCATGTCCCAAATAGAGAGGGGGAGAGCAGTGAGTTTGCTTGTCATGTTGGCTGACAGAGGCCACATCTTAGCAACAAAAGAGGTTTTCTTGGGGGTGACTCTTGGCCTAATTTTAAGTAGGCTTAGCCTATCCTTTGCAGGTTAAGTTTCATATGAACAACCGAAAAATTGGGGGCTCAACTTATTGCTTTGGTTGTCCCCACTGCTTGTGAGAATATCAAGAATTCTCCACTTGGGGAAGTTGAATTTCCCCCCTTTCTCACCATTCCCCCAAGGGGACTCTGCAAATACTTTTTTATTCACTGTTTGTGCTGGTTTGAAAGGAAGTATGCCCCCTAAGAAAAGCCATGTTTTAATATAAATCCCATTTCTTAAAGGTAGAATAATCTCTATTCAATACTGTATATTTGAAACTGTGATGAGATCATCGCCCTGGTTGATGTGATTTAGTTAAGAATGGTTGTTAAACTGGATTAAGGGATGACATGTCTCCACCCATTTGAGTGGGTCTTGATTAGTTTCTGAAGTCCTATAAAAGAGGAAATATTTTGGAGATTCAGAGAGACTCAGAGAGAGCAACACTACAAAGCAGAGAGTCCACCAGTCAGCGACCTTTGGAGATGAAGAAGGAAGACGCCTCCCGGGGAGCTTCATGAAATAGGAAGCCAGGAGACAAAGCTAGCAGATGATGCCGTATTCGCCATGTGCCCTTCCAGCCGAGAGAGAAGCCCTGACTGTGTTTGCCATGTGCCGTCTCACTTGAGAGAGAAACCCTGAACTTCATCGGCCTTCTTGAACCAAGGTATCTTTTCCCTGGATGCCTTTGATTAGACATTTCTATAGACTTGTTTTAATTGGGACATTTTCTCGGCCTTAGAACTGTAAACGAGCAATTTATTAAATTCCCCTTTTGAAAAGCCATTCCATTTCTGGCATATTGCATTCTGGCAGCTAGCAAACTAGAACCCTGTTCAAATAAATCACTCTGGAATTTATCAGGTCATCACTCTGGACAAACCTACAAAATCTCATGCCCTACTCAAGGTTCCATGTACTTATGGTGTTCAATTAAGCTGTCTACATAAGTTGTATTAGGAAATGCACTAGTCAAAATATAAATTTTGTACCAAATAAACATGTATTGCTTTAGTCTCACAAAAAAGGTAAAGTTTTAAAATATGAATTACTATCTATTTTCAACACCCTGAATTATTGACATTCCTTTGTTCTTCTTCATGCAAAAACATTTTTACATTTGTGCATTTAGTCACCATCATTCTACACTCTAGGCATTCCTAAATTATAACATCTCAGTTTTTTATCATATATCTTTCCTTCTGATTTCATTTGCGGATGAAATGAACAGGTCTCCTTCCTCTATCATTCTCACATTCAGCTTCATTCACTGTTCTAACATTATTGTATTACTATTAATTAGTATTGTGCTATCCATTTCTGAATTTTTACAATCAGTCTGTTGCACAATTTGTATCCTTCAGTTCCAAATGCCCAATATCTACCCTATTTCTATCTCCTGATGACCTCTGTTCTTAAGTGAAATTCTCCGGGTTCATTCATTAATATTAGTTCATATCAGTGAGACCATACATATTTCTCCTTTTGTTTCTGGCTAATCTCTCTCAGCATAATGTCCACCTGTGTTGCTGCATACTTCGTAACTTCATTCTGTCTTACAGCTGCATAATATTCCATCGTATGTATATACCACAGCTTGTTTATCCACTCATCTGTTGACAGATATTTTGGCTGTTTCCATCTCTTGGCAATTGTAAACAATGCTGCTATAAATATTGGTGTGCTGATGTCCATTTGTGTCTTTGCCCTCATGTCCTCTGAGTAGACACCTAGAAATGGTATTGCCACGTCATATGGCAATTCTACACTTAGCTTCCTGAGGAACCACCAAACTGCCTTCCACAGTGGTTGTACCATTTGACATTCCCACCAACAGTGGATAAATGTGCCATTTGTTGTTTTCTGTTTTACTGACAATGGCTATTCTGGTGGGGTGAGATGATATTTCATTGTGGTTTTGACTTGTATTTCCCTAATAGCCAGGGAAGTTGAGCATCTTGGTATGTGCCTTTTAGCCATTTGTATTTCCTCTTTTGAGACGTGTCTGTTCAAGTATTTTTCCCATTTTGTAATTGGGTTGTCTGTCTTTTTGTTGTTGAGTTGAACAATCTTTTTATATATTCGGGATATGAGACCTTTATCTGATATATTGTTTCCAAATGTTGTCTTCCATTGTGTAGGCTATCTTTTTACTTCCTTGACGAAGTTCTTTGATGCACAAAAGTGTTTCATTTTGAGGAGTTTCCATTTCTTTCTCTCTTTCTTCAATGCTTGTGCTTTGGATGTAAGATTTAAGAAACCACCTCCTATTATAAGATTTATAAGATATTTCCCTGTATTGTCTCTAACAGTTATAAGGCCTTAGATCTAATGTTTAGGTCTTTGATCCATTTGAATTAATTTTTGTATAGGGTGTGAGATATGTATCCTCTTTCATTCTTGTGCATGTGAATTTCCAGTTCTCTAGGCACCATTTATTGAGGAGACTGTTCTATCCCAGGTGAGTTGGCTTGACTGCCTTATCAAAGATCAATTGTCCATAGATGAGAGGGTCTCTATCTGAACACTCTATTCAAGTTCATTAGTCAGTATATCTCTCTTTATGATAGTATCATGCTGTTTTGACCACTGCAGCTTCATAATACACCTTAAAGTCAGGTAGTGTGAGACTTCTGACTTCATTTTTCTTTCTCAGGATACTTTTAGCTATTTGGGGCACTCTGCCCTTCAAGATAAATTTGGTTATTGGTTTTTCTATTTTTGGGAAGTAAGTTTTTGGGATTTTAATTGGTATTGCATTGAATCTGTAAATCAATTTACGTAGAATTGACATCTTAACTCTATTTAGCCTTTCAATCCATGAACACGGCATGCCTGTCCATTTATTTAGTTCTTCTGTGATTTCTTTTAACAATTTCTTGTAGTTTTCTCTGTATAGGTCTTTTGTCTCTTTAGTTAAATTCATTCCTAAATATTGTATTCTTTTGGTTGAGATTGTAAATGGAATTTTTTTCTTGATTTCCCTCTCAGATTGTTCATTACTAGTTCTAGTTTGCTAGTTGCTGGAATGCAATATATCAGAAACAGAATATATTGCTTTTTAAAAGGAGAATTTATTAAGTTGCTAGTTTACAGTTCTAAGGCTGAGAAAACATTAGTTCAAACATGGCTATGTAGAGCCCCCAATCTTTGGGTTTATTCATATGAAACTTAATCCCACAAAGGATAGGTCAAACCTATCTAAAATTAGGCCTAAGAGTCACCGCAAGAGAACCTCTTTTGTAGGTCAGACGTTACCTCTCTCTCCAGCCAATACAACCTGCAAACTCACTGCCCTCCACGTGTCTACGTGGGACATGACTCCTAGGTATGTTGACCTTCCTGGCAACATGGGACAGAAATCCTAGAATGGGCTGAGACTCAGCAACACGGAATTGAGAAAAACTTCTTGACCAAAAGGGGGAAGAGTGAAATGAGACAAAATAAACTGTCAATGGCTGAGAGATTCCAAACAGAGTCGAGAGGTTATCCTGGAGGTTATTCTTATGCATTAAATAGATATCACCTTGTTAGTCAAGATGTAATGGAGAGGCTGGAGGGAACTGCCTGAAAATGTAGAACTGTGTTCCAGTAGCCATGATTCTTGAAGGTGACTGTATAATGATATAGCTTTCACAATGTGACTGTGTGAATGTGAAAACCTTGCGATTGATGCTCCTTTTATCTACCTTATCAACAGATGAGTAAAACATATGGAATAAAAATAAATAATAGGGGGAACAAATGTTAAAATAAAGAGATTGAAATGCTAGTGATCAATGAAAGGGAGGGGTAAGGGGTATGGTATGTATGAATTTTTTCTGTTGCCTTTTTATTTCTTTTTCTGAATTGATGCAAATGTTCTAAGAAATGATCATCATGAATATGCAACTATGTGATGATACTGTGAATTACTGATTACATATGTAGAACGGAATGATCATATGTTAAGAACGACTGTGTTTCTTTCTTGTCATATTTTTAAAAAAATACAAAAAGCCACAAACATGAGAAAAAAAAAAGTCTATAGAAATGTCCAATCAAAGGTATCCTGGCAAAGATACCTTGGTTCAAGAAGGCTGATGAATTTCAGGGTTTCTCTCTCAAGTGAAAAGGCACATGGCAAACACAGTCAGGGCTTCTCTCTCATCTGGAAGGGCATATGGCAAACACGACATCATCTGTTAGCTTTTCTCTCCTGGCTTCCAGTTTCATGAAGCTCCCTAGGAGGTGTTTTCCTTCTTCATCTCCAAAGGTCGCAGGCTGATGGACTCTCTGCTTCATGGCATTGCAGCATTCTCTGCTCTGTTCGAATCTCATTCTCCAAAATGTTTCCTCTTTTATAGGACTTCAGAAACTAATCAAGACCCACCCAAATGGGTGGAGACACACCTCTACCTAATCCAGTTTAACAACCACTTTTGCTGCCTTTACAAAATGGGATTAGGATTAAAACATGGCTTTTCTAGGGTACATACATCATTTCAAACCAGCACATTCCACCTTCTGGACCCTAAAAAAGACATGTCCCCCCCCCCCAAAAAAAAACACATTCATTCATCACAGTATCAGAAAACTTTAAAGCATTTCAGTAACAATCAAATGCAATAGAAGGTAAAACCAGTACAAAGTCTCATCAAAGTTAGGTACAAGCGTAGTCTGTGCTCAGGCAAATTCTCCTCTGTCTCTGGACATTTGAAAACTCATAACAAGTTATTTGCTTCCATAACATACAAAGGAGGAACATTCATAGGATACATATCATAGGGAGGATGGAACACAGGGGTCACTAGTCTCATACAGTTTTGAAAACCCACAGGGCAAAGTCCATTAGATTTCAAACTCTGAGAGTCATTTATCTTTGGGACTTCTGAAAGCGGCTGTCCCACTCTTTCCAAGGGCCTATGCAGAGGCCTGCTTCTCTCCAAATGTAACCTTGGGGGACAATGGGGAGACTACCTTTTTCTCGACTCCACCCTCTCCAAGCATTGGGGCTGCATCTCGGCTCTCTGCCATCTCTGGGGCACACGCTCAATCCGGATAGGTCAAGCCTATCTATGTGGTGGCAGCCAGGCTCTCCCCAAACCCCAATGAATGTGCTTCACCCTCTTCAAGGCCTCTTCAAGGCATGAGACAGCATAACTGTTCCAGTGCAATGAGGTGGAAGGACCATTCTCTGCCTTCAGGGCAAACTCACCTGCTCCCTGGGCTTGGGTGCATCTGCTCTCCTGGTCCAAGGCTTCCTGACTTCAGACCTCAGCCTCCATGGTTTTGCCTCTGAAGTTATTTTTCCTCCAATGTGTCCCTTCTCTGAATCCCCCAGTCCAAACTGGCAGTGGCTGTGTTTATACAGGTCCCACAGCACTCTCGTCGGCTTTTTATGCACTAGCCTTGGATCATGCCCATCAGACATAAGGAGTTTCCACACATCCTTCTTGGATAACTCCATGTCCAATCCTGGCTTTCACTAAAATGGTGACTGGTTTCACATTTGGCCAAGACCTCATGTGGGGCACTATTCTCTGGGGTTTCCCTTCCTGGAAGCCCAGAATTCTCCAGAACATCAACTTCTGGTTTCTTTTTCACAAGAATTCAGTTTTCAGCTTATCTTTTTCATGTTGCAGCTCACTATAAGCTGTGAGGAGAAACCAGGCTGCACTTTCAACATTTAATTTGGAGATCTCTTCTGCTAAATATCCAAGTGCATGGCTTTTAAAATCAGCCTTCCAGCCAAAGCCACTAGTCAATTTTTCCAGGTTATCTGCCATTTTAAAACAAGGTTCATCTTCCTTCCAGTCTATAATAACACTCCTCATTTCTGTCTAAGGCTTTATCAGAAGTGCCTTTAGAGTCCACATTTCTAACAACAGTCTCTTAAAAGCATTCTAGGCCTTCACTATCAAGCTTCTCACAACTCTTACAGATTCTTCCCCTTATCCATTTAAAAAACCGTTCCAACATGTTTGGTATTTGCAAACTGCAGCAGCACCCCACATCTCCGGTACCAAAATCTGTTCCTGTTTGCTAGCTGCTGGAATGCAATATGCCAGAAAACAGAATGGCTTTCAAAAAGGGAAATTTAATCAGTTGCTAGTTTACAGTTCTAAGGCCAAGAAAATCTCCAATCAAAGGTATACAGGGAAAGAAACCTTGGTTCAAGAAGGCTGACGAAGTTCAGGGTCTCTCTCTCAAGTGAGAAGGCACATGGCGAACACAGTCAGAGCTTCTCTTTCAACTGCAAGGGCACACGGCAAAAATGGCATCATTGCTAGCTTTTCTCTCCTGGCTTCTAGTTTCATAAACTCCCCGGGAGGCATTTTCCTTCTTCATCTCCAAAGGTCGCTGGCTGAAGGACTCTCTGCTTCATGGCACTGCAGCATTCTCTGCTCTGTTCGAATCTCATTCTCCAAAATGTTTCCTCTTTTATAGGACTTCAGAAACTAATCAAGACCCACCCAAATGGGTGGAGACACACCTCTACCTGATCCATCTTAACAACCACTTTTGCTGCCTTTACAAAATGGGATAAGGATTTAAAAAATTGCTTTTCTAGGATACATACATCATTTCAAATCAGCACATGAGTGTATAGAACCACTACTGATTTTTGAGTGTTGATCTTGTAACCTGCCACTTTGCTGTACTCATTTATTAGCTCTAGTAGTTTTTTTTAAAATTTTTTATCAATTAAAAAAAATTGCAAGAAACACAAACATTCCCAACACATGCTCATTCCGCTCTACACATACACTCAGCAATTCACAATATCATCACATAGTTGCATATTCATCATCACGATCATTTCCCAGAACATTTGCATCAATTCAGAAAAAGAAATAAAAGGACAACAGAAAAATAAAACAAAAACAGAAAAAAAATTTTACATACCATATCCCTTACCCCTCCCTTTCATTGATCACTAGCATTTCAAACGAAATTTGTTTTAACATTTGTTCCCCCTATTATTTATTTTTATTCCATATGTTCTACTCATCTGTCAGCAAGGTAGATAAAAGAAGCATCAGACACAAGGTTTCACAGTCACATTGTGAAAGCTATATCATTATACAATCATCATCAAGAAACATGGCTACTGGAACACAGCTCTACATTTTCAGGCAGTTCCCTCCAGCCTCCCCATTACATCTTGACTAACAAGGTGATATCTACTTAATGCATAAGAATAACCTCCAGGATAACCTCTCAACTCTGTTTGGAATCTCTCAGCCATTGACACTTTGTCTCATTTCACTCTTCCCCCTTTTGGTTGAGAAGGTTTTCTCAATCCCTTGATGCTGGATCTCACCTCATTCTAGAGTTTTCCTCAATCCCTTGATGCTGAATCTCAGCTCATTCTGGTATTTCTGTCCCACGCTGCCAGGAAGATCCACACCCCTGGGAGTCAAGTCCCACGTAGACAGGGGGAGGGTGGTGAGTCTGCTTGCTGTGTTGGCTGGAGAGAGAGGCCACATCTGAGCAACAAAAGAGGTTCTCTTGGGGGTGACTCTTAGGCTTAATTTTAAGTAGGCTTGACCTATCCCCTGTGGGGTTAAGTTTCATATGAACAAATCCCAAGACTGAGGGCTCAGCCTATAGCTTTGGTTGTCCACACTGCTTGTGAGAATATCAAGAATTCAACTTGGGAAAGTTGAGTTTTCCCCCGTTCTCACCATTCCCCAAAGGGGACTTTGCAAATACTTTTCCACTCACTGATCAAATCACTCTGGGATTCATCAGGGCATCACCTGGACAAACCAACAAAATCTCATGTCCTATACAAAGTTCCATCTACTTAAGGTGTTCAATCAACTATCTACATAAGTTATATTAGGAGATGCACTAGTCAAAGTATAGATTTGTACCAAATAAACATTTTTTGCTTTAGTCGCACACATTAGTTGAAATTTTAAAATATTAAGTACCATCTATTTTCAGCACACTGCAGTAATGACATTGTTTTGTTCTTCCTCATGCAAAAACATTTTTTAATTTGTACATTTAGTGACTATCATTATACACTCTAGGCATTCCTAGAGTATACCATCTCAATCTTTATCGTCTATCTTTCTTTGTGATTTCATTTATGCCCCAGCCCTTCTCCCTGTATCATTCTCATACGCAACTTCATTCAGTGTTCTAACATAATTGTATTACAGTTAGGTAATATTGTGCTGTCTATTTCTGAGTTTTTATATTCAGTCCTGTTGCACAGTCTGTATCCCTTCAGCTCCAATTACCCAATATCTTACCTTATTTCTATCTCCTGATGGTCTCTGTTACCAACAAAATATTCCAAGTTTATTTACTAATGTCAGTTCATATCAGTGAGACCATACAGTATTTGTCGTTTTGTTTCTGGCTAATCACACTCAGCATAATGTCCTTAAGGTCCATTCATGTTGTTACATACTTCATAACTTTATTCTGTCTTACAGCTGCATAATATTCCATCTTATGTAAATGTCACAGTTTGTTTAGCCAACTGTCTGTTGATGGACATTTTGGCCATTTCCATCTCTTGGTAATCATTCATAATGCTGCTATAAACATTGGTGTGTAAATGTCCATTTGTGTCCTTGGCCTCGTGTCCTTTGAGTAGAGACAGCATATAGATGGGTCCTGTTTTTTAATCCATTCTGCCAGACTATGTCTTTTGATTGGAGAGCTTAATCCATTAACATTCAGTGTTATTACTGCATGGGTAGTACTTTCTTCTACTATTTTGCCTTCTGGATTTTATATGTCATATCTAATTTTCCTTCTTTTTACCCTTACTCATAGTCTTCCTTTCTACACTCTTCTCCACACCTCTCTCTTCTGTCCTCGCATCTGTCTCTAGTACTCCCTTTAGTATTTCTTGCAGAGCTGGTCTCTTGGTCACAAATTCTCTCAGTGATTTTTTGTGTGAAAATGTTTTACTTTCTCCCTCATTTTTGAAGGACAATTTTGCTGGATATAGAATTCTTGGTTGGCAGTTTTTCTCTTTTAATAATTTAAATATATTATCCCACTGTCTTCTCACCTCCATGGTTTCTGCTGAGAGATCTGCGCATAGTCTTATTTGGCTTCCCTTGTATATGATGGATTGCGTTTCTCTTGCTGCTTTCAAGATCTTCTCTTTCTCTTTGACTTCTGACTTTCTGATTATTAAATGTCTTGGATTATGTCTATTTGGATCTATTCTCTTTGGGGTATGCTGCACTTCTTGGATCTGTCATTTTAAGTCTTTCATAAGAGTTGGGAAATTTTCAGTGATAATTTCCTCCATTAGCTTTTCTCCTCCTTTTCCCTTCTCTTCTCCCTCTGGGACACCCACAACATGTATATTCATGCGCTTCATATTGTCTTTCAATTCCCTGAGTCCCTGCTCATATTTTTCCATTTTTTTTCCTATAGTTTCTGTTTCTTGTTGGATTTCAGATGTTCCATCCTCCAGTTCAGAAATCCTATGTTCTGTCTCTCGAAATCTACCATTGTAGGTTTCCATTGTTTTTTCATCTCTTCTACTGTGTCTTTCATTCCCATAAGTTCTGTGATTTGTTTTTTTCAGACTTTCAGTTTCTTCTTTTTGTTCTTTCCTTGCCTTCTTTATATCCTCCCTAAATTCATTGATTTGGTTTTTGATGAGGTTTTCCATGTCTGTTCGTATATTCTGAATTAATTGTTTCAGCTTCTGTATGTCATTTGAATTGTTGGTTTCTTCCTTTGGGCCATATCTTCAATTTTCCTAGTTTGATTTGTTATTTTTTGCTGGCGTCTAGGCATTTAATTACCTTAATTAGTTTATTCTGGAGATTGCTTTCACTTCTTTTACCTAGGCTTTTCTTGCTGGATGAATTTGTTGTCTATCTGTTCTTTGACATTCTGTTCAGCTTTATCTGGACCCTTAGCATAAGTTTTGTTTAACAGAGGAGAATTTTTCAGTTCTTGTTTTCTTGTTTTTTTTTTTTCCCTGCTTGTGTGGTGTCTTTCCCCTCCCCACACTTAGGAGGGTCTACTTAGATATTATAGACCCCAGCCAGATTTTCCCAGACCAAACTGGCCTCCTATCAGGAGGAAAGAGTCACCTGTGTCAGTTTTCCCTGAGGGTGAGACCCAGCAGGTTCAAAGACTTTCCTGTGAAGTCTCTAGACTCTGTTTTTCTTATCCTGCCCAATATGCTTGTCTGACTGCACGTCCCATCAGCATAAGATGATGAGGTACCTTTAACTTTGGCAGACTCTCCCTGCTGGGGGCATGGTGGAGACAGAGGAGAGGTTGTAGGCTGGTTTTAATGGCTTCAAATTACCAAGCCCTGGTGTCTGAATTCCTTGATGGAGGGATTCCACCTGGGTGGGGCTTCACCCCTCCCCTGGGGAAGGCACAGTCTCCAGATAAGCCCCCAAAAGAGCTCACTTCTGCCTGTGCCTGGGGCAGTTGCAGCCTGAAAATTTCTGCCACTGTATCTAGAGACAGTCAAGCCTTTGTAGATACACAGCCACAAAAACCTCTGTTTCCTTCTTTTTTTTTTTTTTTCCCCCTTTTTCTGTCAGTTCTGCCCCCTTGGCGCTGGGGCAAAAATGAGTAAGCTCTGCTTTGATCAGGTTCACCTAAGCTGGGGGCTTATTTTCAGTAGTCAGAATTTGTTAATTAGTTCCACAATTGGCGTTTGATTGTGCCCAGTCCCCGCTGCTGGTAAAGTCTTTTTCTTTCCCCTCTGTGAAGTGGCCTGTAGGGGAGGAGCACTGGCCGCCGCAGCTTTGGGAACTCACAGTTCTGGGGGGTGCTCGCAGCCAGTCCAGGTGGTCCAGACTGGGGTATGCTGTGTGTCCAGTCACTGACGTGGCCCCAGGAGCTGTTCTGTACTGTTTCTGCTTATTTAGTAGTTGTTTTGGAGGACAAACTAAAATGCGCACGTTGTTTAGCCGCCATCTTGACCCATTATCATCTTTACAGTTCTTAACTCATGATTTTTAATGATTTGTTAGAGGTAATTTAACAGTTAGGGATATAATTTGAGGTTACATACCATATATTTTCCTAATACTTGTTGAAAATCAGCAGCAACTGCATGTGAAGGAGAAAAATGTTCTTGTGACATCAAAGGGTTTTTCACAAAAGTATCACTAACCTGAGAAAATTAATGGAAATAGTTAACATATATACACGTTATTGAAATATTTGAAATTATATATATATAAAATTTCAGCTGGAGAATTACAGAGCAAATGTTCATGTGAAGCAAAATATGACTGAAACCTGAAATTAAAGAAATCATATTTGTTACTTTTAGTGGCAGGGTATCCTTTCTATTTAAAGATGCAGTATTTGTGAAAAATGTACTTGCTCCAGACTTATCCATTGCTGCTATGTGGATCAGAACCTCATAGAGTGAGATTGCAGGTGCTTCCTTGATTTTTGGGTATATCTGAGGACTTGATCTGAAGAGCAGATATCAGGCAAGGACAGATGGAGTTGTGATACTTTCATAATAAGCACTTTTATTTTCCCTTCTGGCTCCTACCCTCAAATTCCTTTCTAACGATAACAAAACAACCCTAACCAAACATCATTATGCTATTTTTCAAACTCTACCTGTCCAAACAGGACATTTTGAAACCTCAAAAGACATTCTAACAACTGTTTCTAGGTAATGTTATATTCTTCAGAAGCAGATGTAAAAATAATATGATGAACATTTTGTGTCCTCTTGTTTTCCAAAGGTGGTAAAGTAGGGCTGTCATCATGGATAGAGAGAAAAGAATTCAGGGTATATTGAGTGAAATGGCTAACAGTGCTTGGCATTTGGACTCTAGCTATTGTTGAAGCATAGCTGTAGAGTGAATTATGATATTTAGGCCTTATACTCCTTGACTCTGTGTGTATGTATGTATGTACATATATATATATATATATATATATATATATATATATATATGGAGCTGTAATTTCCAAAATATATGGTTAACTATTGAGTTGTGTTAAAATCAGTCAGTACACTAAACTGATAAAATATATGTATGATTCATGAATGTGACTGGGGAATAACTATTAGTAATTACAGTATACTAGCTGATTTTTCCATCAGCATTTTTTATTAAAATGCCTATCCTGAATTACATTTGTTAATAAAATTTAAGAAGTTTTATTTACTTTTATTTTTTTGTATGCTGTGTGGTGGGGGGGTCACATTTCATTCTTTTTCCATGTGGCTATTCCATTATCGCAGCACCACTTGTTGAACTGTGTTTTTTTAAATTTTTTTTTGGAAGTGCATAGGCCGGGAATCAAACATGGGTCTCCTACATGGCAGGCAAGAATTCTACCAGTGAACTCCCCTCGTACCCCCATTTACTTTTTTTTTTTTTTTTTTTAACATTTTTATTGTATAATAAAACAGATATACAAAGCAAAGAAAGAAAAAAGCAATAATTTTCAAAGCACTTTTCAACAAATAGTTACAGGACAGATCCCAGAATCTAGTTTTTAAAATAAGAAGCAAACATGCTATCTGCATCCTAAGTTACCAGAATAATGGTTCAGCCCTAATCTGTCTCTGACACCTCATTTCACACAGTCTCTTTCTTTTGGTCAAGTGGGTTGAGATCAGCAATAGATGATATCTACTGAGGAGATTAATTAATCTTTAAGAAATTTATGAAATCTCACATATATACATAAGCACAAACATACGTATTCTATTTACCATAGTTTATATTCGCTGGCAATTCTCATGTAAAATAATAGATGTATGTCTTGATTTTTAAAAAATTTCTTTAACTCCTATAATTGACACATCACCAGAAGTGTCTTCAGAATACTGGTCTCAAACATTTTTGATTACTTATCTCCTCGTGAATAGAGTTATTTGTACATTATATACATGAGCTATTGACAAGATGCATTAAATATCAGTAAAGTTTATGTTATTTTTTAAGAAAAATAAATACAAAAGAGGTTCTAATAGATCTGCGTGGATCATCTTTGCAGATCTTGCTTTAGAGTAGAAAGAAGCATGAAGCAAGAGACTGAAGAAGGACGACATGAAGGGACAGCAGAAATTTCTGAAGGTTATCATGGCTTCTGCTGTATAGACAGAAATGGGCAATGTGCTTGTGGTTAGTGACACACTTTGAATAAACTATAAAGCAGAGACGTCATAATTTCAGTAACTAAAAAAGTCCTTAAAGTAGTGTAAGAAATTACTTACTTTTTTAAGAAATGCTGATGGCCCCACAGAATCAAAGGCATTGTCTGTAGCACATAAGTAAGTGATTCCATTAACAAAGAGAGTATGGTAGACATAGCTTTGAAAAGAATATTTTCAGTTACATGATTATAATGAAGAAATTAAATACCTACATAGAGAATTTAAATTAGTTTTTCAAGCTCACAGTAGTATAAAGACTACACAGATAATTTTTACTATCAAAATAATTAGAATATATTTTATGTATTTGAAAAATTAAATTATGTTAAACAAATTCTTTAAACTTGAATATTTATTTAAAATGGTGTAAGTAAAAATAAATTATATTAAATGGAAAACTCTATAACAATCTGAATTAAAGTTTTTAAATGGCTTTGTTGAAGTCACTCATATTTCAGGACTGAATCAAGATTCTGACCAAACAGAAAATGCTATAGTCACTGATTTTTGGGTTGACCTGTTTAGTTTTGGTATTTCTTGGCTCTCTATTATGATAGATGAGGATTTAAAAGTTGTAAATTTCCAATCCCAAATATTCTGGACAGAAGGATGAGTTGGGGAGGAAAGGATTAGGAGGAGGAAATTAAACTTCCCTTTTGTAAATATAGGATATACTTTATCCTGACTTATTATTCCAACTTCTTGACCTTTCTACCATCTCAGAATCACATATTAGGAGGTTAGAAAGCTCATAAATACTTCCATTCTTACTGCCCAACAACCTGGAAAATTTAAGAATATGGAAATAAAAGTAGTTGCTTGGTGTTCAGACTTAAATTTAGTCTTTTTGAACACTCTGTATTCAAATGGGTCACAGGCAACAGACCTGGTTAAATGCAGAACTGGATATACATAAGAATGAGGAATCTCAAAATCAGATAGAAAAGATGATCTCAGAGGTACAATATTTAAAGTATGTGCAAAAGTTTTAATATTGTGGAAAACGGCAAGAGGAGCTTTGGCTTCGAACATATCAAATTTGAATGCCTGTTAGAACAGAGAAGTAGAATAGACAGTTGAATATATGAGTCTAGAGTTTAGAGAGGAGGTCTTAAAAAGATTCAAATTAGAATGCAAAATACATGTAAGCAACTAGAAATGAATGAAGTGTTCCTTTTTAAAATCATTTCAGCTAACCAGCGAAAACAAAACTAGTTTACCATGTTGTAACACCGCCCAAAAGTAATGGATTTAGAGCCTAGGCAATGAGTAGTGATGGCTGCTAACATCTCAAAAGGAGATATAATAAAATATTACGTGCCATCTGATGAAAACACATGCACTCCCTGAAGTCTTGCCAAAGGGATCAAGCCTCTGGATGCGATTTCTTGAAACATTTTGAGTATGCAATCAGCAAAATCAGACTCTGAGAAACTCTACAGATAAGATACCCAGGCTTCTCAACTTCTCAATAAGTCGTAAGGAAAAGAAAGGAATGGGGGCGGGGAGCAGTTTATATAGATTAAAAAAGACTTAAAAGATACTGACTTAAAAAAGTAGGGCTGGTCTGTCTTGTTTGATTGCACACATGGGTGTCGAGGCAATGAAGAAACAGGGAAGAGACGCAATGGAAGCTGGGGTGGTGGTTGATTTTGGGGAAGGGAGGAAGCTGTGACATGGAACACATGGTGGGGTATCTGGGGTATTTGGCAGGGTTCTGTTTTTTTGTTTTTTTTTTTTTTTTTGCCTAGGTGGTGGTTGCAGTTGGTATGGGGGTTCCCTTGTGATACTTTACAAAGCTATATGTTTTATTTGATTTTTTTGGTATATGTGTCTTATTTTATAATGAAATGGTTAAAAGAAAACTACTCTTCAAACCAAAGAATTCAGAGGTTAAAAATAATGGAAGCTCTCTTATCCCTCATCTGTTCCTTTACAAACAAAACATTATCACAATTGATTTAGGCCACATATGTAATATCCTAAGTAATGCTTAGAGTGGTGATCATCATTCTTGGTATTATTAAAGATATTTTAAGGTAGAAGTTTCCTTTTTTATTAATGAAATACTTAGGATATACAAAAAGTAGGAGAATAATCAACAAGAACATGTGTACAAGCACTTTCCAGTTAAAATGTTTCATATTCAATAAAAGTGCCCTGTATGCCCCTTCTCAACTCAATTCTCCTCCCTTTGCTTTGCAGATGTAAGCACTATCTTGAATCTTGTGATTATCATTCCCATTCACGGTTTTATGCTTTAATAAATATAAATTCTTCTTTCTGAGGGCAATCAAGAGTATGTGCAAATAATACATATTTTTATTTATGTCTTTATCAGTGAAATTGTTAAAAAGTTGACTCGTAGAAACCATAAGCATTAGAAGATACCGTACCTTCCCATTTGAGTTATGGTTTTTGGTTCAGCTCTAAGAAGCACTAGTTTAAGGACTGTTGCCGCTGCTTCCTAAAATTAAATTCATCAAAAAAATTTGTTGATATTTACTTTATAGAAGAATGTAGCGTCTTTCATTATTCCCCTACCAAACTTACTAATATTCCAATGAATTTGTTAAGGAAACGACTTTATTAGGAGAACTAATGGGTAATAATTCACAATGCATGGTAAGAGGCAAGTAATCATGAAAATATTCATATGTATCTGAAGGAATCATATAATGTAATATATGTATATAAGTGTGAGAATATAAGTTGCTGTAGATAATCAGCCTTATTTTTACAGTCACATCTTATACATGGCTTCAGGGGTTGGAGGAACCATCTAATAAATATTTTTCACTGAAACTATACATGACATACTAATCGTCTAAAATTATTCAGCTTTTATTTTCTGAATATCTTAAACAATCTTCTACCTCTTTTTTATTAAGAAAACATTTTATTCATTATTATTCACTTTCTATAAAACAAATAATTGTGAAGAACTATCATACTTGTTTCTTATGAGATTCATTCTTTGGGGGAAAATTTGCAAGATATTATTATCCCAAATACCTTATATTTAGTTGATTGTATGTAAGCCCATTAATTTAGTTTATAAGTATGAAGGGAACCTGAAAGGTACCTAAGAAACCTTGAATAGCCACACCACTAATTAAAATTTCAATTTCCACAAAATGACACTTAAAAACTTAATGGGAGGACAAAGATTATTATGAATGGTAGAAAGTAAAACTGGAAACTCTTTGTATTGCCTGAAAAAACCAGGTGGTATTCTCTAGGGTAGAATTTCCTAAGAAACTTGAAAAAGTAAAGGGATACATAAAATTTCAGTTCCTCTATTATTAACATTGGAACATAACCCCCTAGCTTTCCCTGGTGCTTCTTTTAGAGTATACAAACAATGACATCATAGTAAAATTTGAAACTTGCTTAGTGGCAATATGAGGCAGTAAAATGAATGACAGGTTGGGTTCTAGTTCTGTTTCTGTAATTACTGTGTTGAGCAACTTAAGAAAGTGACTTGTCTGAGTATCAGTTTCCTCTTGCAGAGGATGAAAGATGATCTCTAGGATCCTATTCAGCTCTAGGACTCCAAAATAGTAGCTGATCTGATCTCATGATTAAGCCTTGGTAGGTACTAATATTTTTCTAATGATTATAAAATTGTTGTGACATTAATTCTTAGCATGGAGGGATGAAGTGACGCTTTCTTTCCCACTTGAACAGTTCCATGCCATCTTACTTCTCCCTGATCAGCTTTCTGCACAGCAGTAGTTCCAACCTTGACTCATCTCCCCAAACTATGTGCTACCCATCCTCTTCCATTTTCTTACTTTTCTCTTTCTTACCTTCCTGTTTTGTGGCTTCACCAGGAGAGGCCATCTGGCCTAGGAACTCCTACAACCTTGTGTCTGTGCCTCCTTAATTTTTAATTAAACAAATGTTTATTGAGAACCTGCTGTTTACTAGGCCCTGCAAACTGGAAATGAACAGAGTCTCTGTCCTTAAGGAACTGATAGTCTGATGAAGTAGATCGATAAGTCAAAGAAGATGGCAACTCAGCCTGGTAAGCAGTTTGGTAGAGAGAGAGAGAGATATTAGCTTGGGTTTAGAGAAGGCTTCAAGAAGGAACTGACAAAAGTCTCAAAGCACAAAAGAGATCATGCTGCCAAAAACTTGAGAAAAGTGGATTCTGGGCAGAGGGAACAAGAGATGCAAGTTGGAATTGTGGTGTGATTGCAGAAGAGCATGGAGTTCAGGATACCCGGGGCACAGGGATATGAGGTGAGGGAAAGGAGACAATCATAGAAAAGAAAGGTTTTAAATGCTGGCTTGGGAGTATGGATTTTATTCTGAATGTAATCAGGAACCACCACGTGATTTTTTTTTTTTTTTGGTATAGGCAGTCTTCCACCACATGATTTTAAATAGGGGGCTGACATGATTATATTTGCTTTTAAGAAAGAACACTTGAGCAGCAATGTGGAGGCTGCTTTCAAGTGGGACAAGCCTGAACTCTGGGGTATCAGGAGGCATTTTCAGAAACTCTGGTGAGAAGTAATGAGGGCCTGGATGAATACGTGGCTCAGGAAGAAGGAAATGGAATCAAAATGTACTCAGGAGAGATTTCAAACAGACTTGAGAGGTTATCCTGGAGGTTATTCTTATATATCATATAGACATCCCTTTTTAGATATCTAAACATCTAAACATTTTAGTCTATGGTGTATTGGAGTGGCTAGAGGGAAATATCTGAAACTGCTGAACTGTGTTCCAGTAGCCTAGATTCTTGAAGACAATCGTGTAAAGATTTAATGTTTACAGTGTGACTGTGTGATGTGAGAACCTTGTGTCTGATGCTTCTTATGTCCAGGGTATGGACAGAGGAATAAAAAATATGGATAAAATAAAGAACTAAATAATAGGGGGGAAATGGTAAAATAAATTGAGTAGATGGAAATACTAGTGGTGAACGAGAGGGAGGGTAAGGGGTATGGTATCTATGAGTTTTTCTTTTTAAAAGAAAAAATTTTTTTTAAAAAAATTTCTTCTACTGGAGTGATGCAAATGTTCTAAAAAATAATCACGATGATGAATACACAACTATGTGATATTGTGAGCCACTGATTCTGCACTATGTATAAAGTAATGTATGAAGATTTTTCTCAATTAAAAAAAATGTACTCAGGAGAGAAAAGTCTAGATGATGATTGAGCTGATGTGTTGGTGACAAAGAGGAAAAGTTGATGGTGATTCCCAGTTTCTGGCTTGAATGACTGAGTAGAGCTACTCAGTAAGAATAGAAACACGGGGGGGGGGGAATCTGTTAGGAACAATAATTAATTTATTCCTGGACATGATATGTTTGAATTTTTTTACTTGGCAATCTAACTCTGGAGAGAAATTACTTTGGGGATGTGGATTTGGAAGCCATCAGAGTGAAGGTGTTCATGGGTGCAGATGACTCATCTGACCCAGTGGTCAGGTTAAAAGAGGACTGAAGTTAGAACTCTGAGGAACATGGCATTTAAGGGACTGGCAAAGACAGTTCCAGGAAGAGAATAAGTTAATTGTCTCTCTATTCACATCCCTTATTTTCCCCAAGAGAAGGAGGGTATTTCTCTAAATCAAGGCTCATCTCTCTACTGCCATATTGGATTCTGTATCTTTGTGTCTCCTCAGGCCTTACTCCATCTCCTATCTTATATCTTTAACCTCTTCTCCTTCCCCTTAACATATAGACACGCTCAAGTTTTGCTCAAAGTCAACCCTTCCTTGACCATGCTTCTAGCCTCTACCCTATCTCATTTCCTTTTCAAATTCTGGAAAGAACAGTCTAACCTCAGTCTCCCTACTCTCTCATCTCCCACTTACTTGGCCTAAAGCAATCTAACTGGTCTTTACCACTTCTCCCACAGTATTCAGTGAGATCCCTGATAACCTCCCACTTGTAAAGTCCAATGAACACCTTTTATTGATCTTCTTCTTTGGGGTATGAGACATCCCTGTAACTTCCTTCTCTTAGCTTTCAGAACGCAACTTCTGTCACAGGGTGAACCATCTTTCTTCTGTTCTCTTAACAGTGTTTTTCCTTTTGCTCCTTTTCTCTTCTCATTCTCTATAACTTTTCCTGGACAATCTTGACCATGTCTACTAAGTTCAACTGTCAGCTTTACCCCTTTGAGTACCAGACCAACATATTTGCCACCTATTGGACATTTCCCTGACTTAAAACCTTTTGGGAAGAAGTTGGAGGAATAAATAAATAGGTTGGCCATTTCCAACAGGCAACAAAATTCAACACTTCCTAGACTGAACTCTTCTCTCCCAAACTTTGTGACCCCTCCCCCAAGTCCTGCCCCTCCATCCATATTCTCTGTCTTTTAAAAGGAAAAAAAAAAGAAAAATTTGAGACTCATCCTGGGCATTACTTTGTCCCTTATGCCACATATTCAACCAGTCAACAAGACCTGAGGATTAGTTCTACAGTCTCTCTAAGGTCTGCCCCCTCCTTTCCATCTGCACCTCCAGTGCCTTAATTCAGGCCCTGAGATCTCTTTCCAAAACTTTAACAATATTATCCTAACTGATTTTCTCCCCTCCAACCCACCTTCCAAACTATAATCATCTGAATTTCCCAGACGGGTATATCAGATCTTGCTGTTCCCTATTTGTAAATCTTTAATTGCTCCCCAGTTTCTCTAGGATAAGGAAACAACCGTATGAATAGGGCCCTTTATTAATATCCTCTGCTCACTTTTTCTGGCCTCATCTACAGCCCCTGCCATCTATTTTAACCACACTGAGGTTCTTGGGGTTTTCCGCAAAGCCCCATTTCCATTACCCTTTTCTGTGCCAGGCTAGACCTACTGCTTATGAGCCAAGAAGTACTCTAACATCACCTCCTTTGTGGCAGTCAGGCAGCCATCCATCTTGAGTGTTGCAGCAGCACCTCGATCTGCCTCCACTTAAATACTTTCCGCACTGTAGGACAATTGTATATAGCTCTCGCACATCAAGAAATGGGCATTAAGGGACACAACGCCAGGCCCTGACTTTTCTTTATCACTGCATCCCCACCTTTTTTTACCCCTGGATTTGGCAACTAACACATGTCCAATGAACGTGTGCTGAACCGCAGGTTATTTCTTCGCAAGAGAGAGAAAATCTCTAAGGGTCTCCGGAATCGGAGGTTGGGTGCAAACCACTGACAGACGCGACTCTTGCAGCATCACCCCTAAACGCTGCGCGGTGCACACATGGGCCCCACAGTTCCTAGGGCGCTAAAGGCTCTCGCCTTACTAGTTTCGCAGCGCGCGGGGGCGGAGCCTCTCCCGGAGGCGGAGCCTCGCGTCCTCACAGCTATTCCCGATCGCCCCGCAGCGCCGGGTCCTGGGGGGCGGGATTGGCAGCCACAGCCCTTAAGAAACGAAACCGCCAAGGCTCAGGCGCAGACCTAGGACTACCTGATAAGAACCACCGGTGAGGGCCAGCTCCGCTAGGACCACTCGGCCATTAGCAATGCAGCTGTAGGTGATCGTCATAGCAAGCGGGTCAGAAAAGGAACGCCTCCAGCCGGACCTAACCGTAGCGATAGCCGTTGGGCGGTGGCTGGGGCGGGGCTCCGAGGGGGGCGGGGCATGCGCCGGCGCGAGAAGGGATTGATTGGCAGAGAGAGAGGCGGAGCCATCTCTGGTTTTGGCTGCTCAGGCGAGGAGACGGGGACGGGGTCCCTCTGGAAAAACCTGGTGGTTGAAGCTTTTGATGTTCGTCCTTAAAATAATTTGAGAGCCACCCTACGGATAGTGCTTCCTATCTTATGATTCATTCACAGTCTAACGTATATAAAATATAGACCTTGATTACACTCAACGCATTAATTCAACAAGCATTTCTTGAACGCCTATTGTGCACTAAGTATCTTTGGTCACTGGGTATGCAAAGATGTGGGTCCTAGATCCTGACTTGAAGGAGTTCATATTCTAGTAGTGGTTACAGAGTCTTAAACAAAGGTCAATCTCGAGTAGTTTGTGCAATGGTGGAAAGATAAAGTATTGTAGAAGCTGGGGTGGAGGCAGCTAATTGTCCTTGGGAGAACCAGCAAGGCTTTCATACCCACAGAGTCTGTCTTAGAGGATGGGTTGGATTTCTGCAAGTGGGGAGGAAAGAGAAGGGCATGTTAGGAAGCAACAGCTTCTGTAAAGGCCTGGAAGAGGGCAGATGGGTTTGGGGAATAGGTATAGGTCAATGTGGTGAAAGAAAACTGTAGGGAGGAGTAGGTAGGAGAACTGACTTTAACTTTTCTAGACCATGGGTGCCTTGAAAAGAATTGCTTTTAAGTGTAGAGTTAAGTTTATATATTTTCATTGTGGTATAGTGGAAAGAGCATGGCTTTTGAAGTGAGACAAATTTGGATTCAGTTATAAGCATTGCCATTTACTCTCTGCCTTTACTGTGACTTAATCTTTTTGAGACTTAGCTTCCTAATCGTTAAAATGATAGTTGTCAAGATAAATGTAGTAATTATGCAAAATAGTTAGCATACAGTAGATATGCAATAGATATTGCTATCCTTTTTTTGATAAATACATTAGTGAGAAATAGTTTCTTGTTCCCAGTGGTGTAATATTAAAGAAAAGGTAATCAGTGGCCTTCTGAGGTGCCAGGCAAGCGGTGAAGATAGGTAGTCGTTGAGTTTACTTTAACCCAGTTCAAGCATATTGAATTTGACAAGGAAGCAACAAAACCGGTCTAGATTAGGGGGGAAAAAAAAAGCTTTGCTAAATCATGTATTGTCCTTTATAAAGGAAATCTTGAATCAGTGTTTCTTATCAGTTTAGATGTAATATCTTGTGTTACAGGTAGGTGACTGAATTAAAACCAGTTTGCTTATATGGGGGAAGAAAACAGAATATGATAATTTTGAGGTAATACTTCCATATGCCCTTTTTAAAAACAGTAAACCAGAATGTATTTCATAAGATATTAATTATTGTTCTAGTCTACTAAAGCTGCCAGAATGCAACACACCAGAGATGGATTGGCTTTTAATAAAAGGGGATTTATTTAGTTAAAAATGTATTGTTCTTCAGAGGAAGGGCAGTTAACTTTCAACTGAGGTTTTTTCTTATGTGGAAAGGCACAGAGTGATCTCTGCTGGCCTTCTCTCCAGGCCTCTGGTTCCAACAACTTTCCCTGGGGTGATTCCTTTCTGCATCTCCTAAGGCCTGGGCTGAGCTATAAGTGCTGAGGTGAGGTTTGCTGAGCTGCTTGGGCTGTGCTATGTTGAGCTCTCTCATTTAAGCTTCCAGCCAATTAAATCAAACATCATACACTGTAGCAGGCACACCTCCTAGCTGACTGCAGATGTAATCAGCAACAGATGAGCTTCAGATGCCATTGGCTCATGTCCACAGCAACAAAACTAGGCACCTTCACCTGGCCAAGTTGACATCTGAACCTAACTACCACAATTATGTGCCAATAATGTGTTAAACTGAATACAATACTTGACAGCTTGTGGCACAAAATAAGAATTTATGGATTATATTTATTTACTAACAAAATGTCCAGCTATTTAAAAAAATGTTTTTAAGAACTTATTTCCAAACCAAGAAAATATGTTAAATCACTTTGTAGCACATGACATCGTATATTCATACCCAGCAGACAGATTTTTGTGCTAGAAACAGAATAGAGAAAAATCTAAATTGAACCAAAAATCCAATAAAGGGTGGTCATAAATTTCTTTGTAAGTCCCAGAACTTTGAACGTCAAATTTTCTTTATAAAAATGAAAACTTCCCCAAACATCAGCAGTACAGTTTCACCTCAGTAAATGTCATGGTCAGGTTTATGTGTTAACTTGGCCAAGTGGTGGTACCTGTTTGTCTGGTTGGGCGAGTGCTGGCCTGTCTGTTGCGATGAGGACATTTCATGGAATTAAATCATGATCATGTCAGCTGCATCCACAGCTGGTTCCATTTGTGATCAGCCAAAAGGGAGTGTCTTCTGCAATGTGTGATGCTTAATCTAATCACCGAAAGCCTTTTAAGGAGGATCCTGCTTTGGCTGGCAAACCTCCCCTGTGGCGTTCATCCAGACCCTCCATCGAAATCGTCAGCTTCATAGCCTGCCCTGTGGATTTTGGACTTTGCGTTCCTGCAGTCGCATGAGACACTTCTATAAATTTTATATTTGCGAGTGTTCCCTGTTGATTCTGTTTCTCTAGAGAACCCTAACTAATACACCTTGATACCAGGAGTGGTTCTTAAGAAATAGAATCCTGAAAATGGGTTTTTATGAATGGTTTTCTACTCTGATTGGACTCAAAGGCACTAAGGACTCTGATTCCCATAGTCAGAATGACATTACCAATCCATGGAGTGAGTTGGCAAAAAAGATAGTCAGAGTATCACCATTCAGTTCTTGTAATGCTTTGTTTTTATGAAGCCAGGCTCTGGAGGATAATGTTTTTGACACCTTTATGGAGTTTTGTGGAAATAGGAAGTATAGAGATGTTGGCTGGTTGTTGTTAGATATATTGTATACATTAATGAGTGAAAGGGATGAACTTAAGGCTTCAAACAAGAAGCTTAAGCACTGTCTGACAGATGTAGGCGTTTCTGCAAGTGTCCTGAAGGAAATCTTATTTTCTGCAGCCGTCGACTTGGGATCTCTGAAACTCAGACTCAGAATCTTATAGTTAGAGTAGCAACTTTACAATGTAAATTGAAATCTCATCTTGGATGGTGTCTGTCATTACATTGAGGGCATTGATTGGAAAGGAGTATTGGAAAAGAGTGGGACCCTGAAAAATGGGATGGCAACATATGGATGGATAATGATATTGGTGGTGAGGTTGAAACCCTAGGTCATGCTGAATCTTCCTAGATGACCCTTGAATAGTGTGCCCTGAGGATGTAGCTACTCCACCTCCAGCTTGCCTTGAGGAGTTGGCCACCCAATCCCATCTGAAGGGATTAGCCCTAGAGTCATTAATCCTGTTTCAACAGATGAAACTGCAAATGAATGCCCTGAAGCAAATGGCTTGGAAGAGACTTCTAATTCTTTTCATGACCAACCCTCACCGCCCCTCATTTCTTCCAGACTTATAACTAGACTAAAGTCCCAGCAGGCCCCAAAGGTGAGGTAAAAAGCATCACACATGAGAAGGTATGTTATACTCCAAAAGAACTGTGAATTTTCCAATTTATATAGACAAAAGTCAGGCGAGTATGTGTGACAATGGATTTTAAGGGTGTGGGATAATGGTGAGAGGAATATAAGGCTGGATCAGGCTGAATTTATTGATATGGGCCCACTAAGCAGAGATTCTGCATTCAGTGTTATAGCTCGAGGGGTTAGAAAAGGCATAAACAGTTTGTTTGGATGGTTGACTGAAACATGGATCAAAAGGTGGCCATTACCTGAGGTTGAAATGCCAGAAATACCCTGGTATAATGTAGATGAGGGGATCCAGAGGTTTAAAGAGATTGGAATGTTAGGGTGGATTTATCATGCAAAGCCTGCTCTTACACCCCTAGAATGTCTGGAGGATGCACCTTTTACTAGAACAGTGAGAAATAAATTTGTGAGACTAGCACCATCATCCCTGAAGAGCTCTGTAGTTGCACTTCTCTGTAAGTCAGATATTACTGTAGGAACTGCTGTCACTGAGGTGAAATCCTTAAACACAATGGGTGTGACTGGATCCTGAGTTGGCAGAAGTCAGGTGGCAGCACTTAATCACCAAAGACAGGGTGGATGTGGCTATTATAATAGACAGCAAACTCAAAACAGGAGTCAAAATAATCGGACTCACAGAGATTTGTGACATTGGCTAGTAAATCATGGAATACTTAGAGATACAATAGATGGGCAGTCTACTAAGTTCTTGTTTGAGCTGCATAAACAAATGAGTTCTAGGTCAAGTGAACAGAAGTTTAACTTGAATTACAAAAACACAGAGTCATGGCCTCTTAATCAATTTCCAGACTTGAGACAGTTTACCCAGAGCCCCTTGAATGAAGGGGAGGCCAGGTCCCTTTGGGGGAAAACCCTGTTATACTCTCAAAGATCTATACTGTTAATCCTCCTCCAAGCCTTCCCCAGGAAGACCGACGGCCTTTTACCAGGGTAACTGTGCTTTGGGGAAGAGAAAATGATTAGCTATATCGAGGATTATTAGACACTGGTTCAGAAGTGGCATTAATTCCAGGAGACCCAAAAAATCATTCTGGTCCACCAGTCAAAGTGGGGGCTTATGGAGGTCAGGTGATTGATGGACTTTGGCTCAAGTCTGTCTCACATTGGGTCTAGTGGGGCCCAGGACCCATTCTGTAGTTATTTCCCCTGTTCCAGAATGCATAATTGGAATACACATCCTGAGCAACTGGCAGAATCCCCATATTGGCTCTTTCTCACGCAGTGAGGGCTATTATGGTGGGAAAAGCAAAGTGGGAGCCACTAGAACTGCCCCTACCTAGCAAAAGAGTAAATCAGAAGCAATACCAGATTTCTGGAGGGACTGCAGAGATAACTGCCACTCTTAAGGACTTGAAGAATGCAGGGGTGATGATTCCCATCACATCCCCATTCAACTCTCCTATTTGGCCTGTACAGAAAACAGATGGGTCTTGGAGGATGACAGTGGATTATTGTAAGCTCAACCAGGTGAAAACTCCTATTGCAGCTGCTCCAGCTTACCGTTCCAGATGTGGTAAGATTGCTTGAACAAATCAGTACCTCCCCTGGTACCTGGTAAGCAGCTATTGATCTGGCAAATGCTTTTTTATCAATAGCTGTTAGTAAGGATCACCAGAAGCAGTTTGCTTTCAGCTAGCAAGGTCAGCAATATACTTTAACTGTCCTATCTCAGGGGTATATCAACTTTCCAGCCCTGTGTCATAATCTTGTCTGCAGGGACCTTGATTGTTTCTCCCTCCCACGAGATATCACAATGGTCCATTATATTGATATCATGTTGATTGGATCTAGTGAGCAAGAAGTAGCAACTACTCTAGACTTACTGGTAAGGTATTTACGAGAAAGAGGATGGGAGTAAATCCAACAAAAATACAGGGGCCTTCCACCTCAGTGAAATTTGTAGGTGTCCAGTGGTGTGGGCATGTCGAGATATCCCTTCTAAGGTGAAGGATAAGCTGCTGCATCTGGCCCCTCCTACAACCAAAAAAGAGACACAATGCCTAGTTGTTCTGTTTGGATTTTGGTGACAACATATTCCTCATTTCGGTGTGCTGCTCTTGCCCATTTATTGAGTGACCAGAAAAGCTGCTAATTTTGAGTGGGGTCCTGAATAAGAGGAGGCTCTGTGACAGGTACAGGCTGCTGTACAAGCTGCTCTGCCACTTGGACCATATGATCCAGCAGATCCAATGGTTCTGGAAGTGTCGGCGGCAAATAGAGATGCTGTCTGGAGACTTTGGCAGGCCCCAATAGGAGAATCACAGTGCAGACCCTTAGGATTTTGGAGCAAAGCCTTACCATCTGCTGCAGATAACTACTTTCCTTTTGAGAAACAGCTTTTGGCCTGCTACTGGGCCTTAGTAGAGACCGAATGCTTAACCTCGGGTCACCAAGTTACCATGAGACCTCAGTTGCCTGTCATGAGCTGAATGTTGTCTGACCCACCAAGCCATAAAGTTGGGTGTGCACAGCAGCACTCTATCATAAAATGGAAATGGTATGTAAAGATAGGGCCAGAGCAGGTCCTGAAGGCACAAGTAAGTTACATGAGGAAGTGGCCCAAATGCCCATGGTCTCAACTCCTGCCACATTACCTTCTCTTTCCCAGACCAGAGCTATGGCCTCTTGGGGAGTCCCTTAGAGTGAATTGACTGAGGAAGAGAAAACTTGGGCCTGGTTTACAGATGGTTCAGCATGGTGTGCAGGTACCACCCGAAAATGGACAGCTGCAGCACTACAGCCCCTTTCTGGGGTGTCCTTGAAGGACAGTGGTGAGGAGAAAATCCTCCCAGTGGGCAGAACTTTGAGCAGTGCACTGGGTTGTTCATTTTGCTTTGAAGGAGAACTGGCCAGAGGTGCATTTGTGTACTGACTCATGGGCTGTTGCTAATGGTTTAGCTGTATGGTCAGGAACTTGGAAAGAACATAATTGGAAAATTATTGACAAAGAGTTTTGAGGAAGAGGTATGTAGATAGAGCTTTCTAAGTGGGCTAAAAACATTAAGATATTTGTGTCCCATGTGAATGTGCACCAGAGGGTGACTTTAGCAGAGGAAGCTTTTAATAATCAAGTGGATAAAATGACCCCATTATCTGGATACCAGTCAGCTTCTTTTCCCAGCAACTCCTGTCATTGCCCAATGGGCTCATGAACAATATGGTCATGATGGTTGGGATGGAGGCTATGCATGGGCTCAGCAACATGGACTTCCACTCACCAGGGCTGACCTGGCTACAGCCACTGCTGAGTTCCCAGTCTAACAGCAGCAAAGACCCATGCTCAGCCCCCAATATGGCACCATTCCCTGAGATGACCAGCCAGCTACATGGTGGCAGGTTGATTACGTTGAACCATTCCCTTCATGGAAGGGGCAGTGATTTGTTCTGACTGAAATAGACACATACTCTGAATATGGGTTTGCTTTCCTGCATGCAATTCTTCTGCCAAAACTACCATCTATGGGCTTACAGAGTGCCTTATCCATCATCATGGTATTCCACACAGCATCGCTTCTGATCAGAGAACACACTTCACAGCAAATGAAGTATGGGAATGGGCATATGCTCATGGAATTCTCTGGTCTTACCATGTTCCCCATCATCCAGAAGCAGCTGGATTGGTAGAATAGTGGAATGGCCTTTTGAAAACTCAATTACGGTGCCAACTAGGTGGCAATACTGTGAAAGGCTGGGGTAATGTTCTCCAGGAAGCTGTGTATCCTCTGAATCAGCATCCGCTGTATGGTGCTGTTTCTCCCATAGCCAGGATCCATGGGTCCAGGAACCAAGGGATGGAAATGGGAGTGCACAACTCACTATTACCCCTAGTGATCCACTAGGAATATTTTGGAGTTCGTTCAGAACCTCTGTCAGAGTTGTTAGCTTCACAGCCTGCCCTACAGATTTTGGACTCTATGCACTCACGATTACGTGAGACTCTTTTAAAATTTTCTATTTACGAATATTGCCTGTTGTTTCTGTTTCTCTAGATAACCTTAACCAATACAATAAAGATATATTTTTTCTTTGATATTTCATAATGCTACTGTTTATTTGTCAAATTTATGAATAAAATCTGGTTAACTTCTTAAATTTACCTACTAATGTCACCCTTCAGATGCTAACTCTGTTGCATTTTTCCTTTTTTTTTTGTTTTTGGGTGCATGGTCCGGGAATTGAACCCGGGTCTCCCACATGGAAGGTGGGCATTCTAAGCACTGAACTACCCATGCATCCATTCTGTTGGATTTTTTAAATGGATATTTTCCAATTAACCTAGGGCCTATGATAGCGAGCACACTGACATATACTTTGATAAAAATTGGTCTGAAATATATTTTATTCATGAATTATTCAGCAAATATTTATTGGAAGCCTATTATATTTCTAGCTGTGCACAGAGCAAGACAGGGACAGTGCCTACTTTTAGAGAGCTAACCATTTAGAATACAACAAATTGAGCACTCGTTCCAAATCATGTTGAACATTTGTTTCATTGTTCAGGATTTACATAGCTATCAATTTCCGCTATGAGAGTGAATAAAATCCTTCCTTCTTTGATGGTTAGGTCTGGTTTCTGCTTGGTCAGGTGATGCTACCCATTTGTCTGGTCAGGCAAGCACTGGCCTAAGTATTGCTGCAAGGATATTTCATGGCTGGTTGATAAACTGGAAGAATTATTTTAACTCATCAGTCAGTTGATTGCAGCTGTGGCTGATGACATCTATGATTACTAAGGGCGCTTCTCCTGCAAATGAGATAATGCAATCAGTTGGATTTGATATTATCAGTTGCAGGCTTTGAAGGGAGAAGAGAGAATTTTCGCTGCTTCTTCAGCTAGTGAGGCTCTCCTGTGGAGTTTGTCAAGACCCTTCATTGGAGTTGCCAGCTTCACAGCCTGTCCAATGGATTTTGGACTCTTCCGTTCCCATGGTTGCGTGAGATACCTTTATAAATCTCATATTCACAGATCTCTCCTGTTAGTTTCTGTTTCTTTAGAGAACGGTAATACAGTTCTGCATGTCTTTCTTCAAATTCTGTTATGAAAATCTGAAATCTATAGTTGAAAAGGCCTGTACTTTGATTTATCTATGCTTTTTGTTATTTATGACAGTCAAGTATTTTGTTTTTCCCCTTAGTTCACCCCAACATACCTGTTGCAGTTTTGTCTACCCAGTTGCCTTTTTATGTGACACTTCACTGAAGCTTTCTGTTCCCTTCACTGTGGTCCTTTGTTGCTTTCCTCCTTACTAGGCTGATCACCTGGGCCTCCTCATCTTGCCTTTCCTGGCTTCTGATTCACTTGGGTGACTAGTCTTTACAGTTCATTAAATGCTGGGTCTTCGTTAAATAGAACAAATCAGCATTTCCAATCAGCATTTCCTTGAGCTTTATTGTGAACTTAAGGTCTTTTTTGCAATAATATTGTCTTCCTAAATGCCATTTTGAATTAATACCCTCAAAAAGACAATGGTTTCCTGAGGAATCTTGTTTTGAAGGTCGGACTAAAAGAGACTGATAAAGAAATGCATAATTCAGCAAATAATCATTCATTAATGGAGAACATTACCCCAGCCCTTCAAGGTTTTGCCACCTAGTTGGCACCTTAATTGTTTTCAAAAGGTGTTAATTCTCACCACTGAGAGTATTTGATTCTGTAGGATCATAGTTCAAACCATTTGGTATGTGTGCTGGTTTGAAAGGATATATGCCCCCTAGAAAAGCCATGTTTTAATCAAAATCCCATTTCATAGAGGTAGAATAATCCCTGTTCAATACTGTATGTTTGAAACTGTAATCAGATCATCTTCCTGGATGATGTGATTTAGTCAACAGTGGTTGTTAAACTGGATTAGGTGATGTCATGTCTCCACCCACTTGGGTGGGTCTTGATTGGTTTACTGGAGTCCTACAAAAGAGGAAACATTTTGGAGAATGGGAGATTCAGAGAGAGCAGAGAATGCTGCAGCACCATGAAGCAGAGAGTCCATGAGCCAGCCACCTTTGGAGATGAAGAAGGAAAATGCCTCCTGGGGAGCTTCAAGAAACCAGAAGCCAGGGAAGAAGAAGCTAGCAGATGACACTGTGTTTGCCATGTGTCCTTCCAGGTGAGAGAAGAACCCTGGCTGTGTTCACCATGTGCCCTTCCATTTAAGAGAGAAACCCTGAACTTCATTGGCCTTCTTGAACCAAGGTATCTTTCCCTGAATGCCTTTGATTGGACATTTCTAAGGACTTCTTGCAATTGGGACATTTTCTCGGCCTTGGAACTGTAAACTAGCAACTCATTAAATTCCCCTTTTTAAAAGCCATTCCATTTCCGGTATATTGCATTCCAGCAGCTAGCAAACTAGAACAGTATGGTATATCAATTACACACAAAAGTGCTAAATAAAAAAATTCAATTTTTGGTACCTTGATATTGAACTGAAATTTATATGCACATGTGGTGGTTTTAAAATATTAGGTACCCCAGAAAAGCCATGTTTTAATCCTGATTCAATCTTGTGGGACAGCCATTTCTTTTCTTCTTGATTTAGTACTGTAGGGTAGAATCTTTTGATTAGGTTATGTTACTTGCAGGACAAGTAAACACAAGTAAGCCTTTTGTACCTGCTAGACTCTTTTAATCTAGAGGTTCAGCAACTGGGTCTTTCTCTGTTCTGCTGACATTTCAGACCTAAGCACCTTAAAAAGCTTCAAAGAGAGAAATAGTTTCCAGTCCTAAATTTGAACATCAGATAGGGTGAGTGGGTCATCAAGGTAAAAGTGTGTTGGTAAGTGTGGTAGTTAAATTCAGCTGTCAACTTGGCCAGGTGAAGGCACCTAGTTCTGTTGTTGTGGACATGAGCCAATGGCATGTGAACCTCTCATCTGTTGTTGATTACATCTGCAGTGAGCTAGGAGGCATGCCTGCTGCAATGAATGATGTTTGATTTAATTGGCTGGTGCTTAAATGATAGACTTAAAATAGCACAGCCCAAGCAGCTCAGCATACCTCATCTCAGCACTTGAAGCTCAGCCTAGGCCTTTGAAGATGTAGAAAGGAATCACCCCAAGGAAAGTTGTTGGAACCCAGAGGTTGGAGAGAAGGCCAGCAGAGATCACCCTGTCCCTTCCCACATAAGCAAGAACCTCAGCTGAAAGTTAACTGCCTTTCCTCTGAAGAACTGATGAAATTAATCCCCTTTTATTAAAAGCCAATCCATCTCTGATGTGTTGCATTCTGGCAGCTAGCAAACTTGAACAGTAAGTTAGTATGGGGGTTTGAGTCCTGCTTCCATAATGATCCCCTTTTGCTCTCCACTTTTCTTTTTTTGGGTGTCATTCTGTATAGGGTTCAAAGCCCTGACCTGTGTTTGTTCTGTTGAGCATACTAGAAAATAAGTAATCCAACAATTAATTGGTATTTAATGAAACTAAGTAAGTGTATGATGCCTGTTTAAATGTTAATTGGTGTGTTACTCAGGTACAAGTGTTTAATGCCTGCTTAATTGTTAATTGGTGTGTTTGGCCTTGTTATTAATTGGTGTGTTACTTAAATATATAGTAAGTGTTAAATGTCTGTTTAAAGTTGTTAGTTGGTGTGTTACTGCATTTGTATTGTTCAAGTATTCCCAATTGGTAAACTGAATGCAGATGTTCTTTAAAATGGGAAATTCTAATTCTAATAGTGTTCCTGAATATGCCCTTAGCACTGTATTTTGAATATTTGGAAAGATTTTCATACAAACCTATGAAAATAAAACAATAAAAAATAGTTTATTTCTGTAACACAATCTGACCTCAATATGATTTAAAGAAAGAAATGGCCTGAAAATGGTTCTATAGAAAGGATGCTATATTGCAATAATAGTTGTTCTGCAAAAGAGAGCAGAAATGGAATGAGATGATTATTTCAGTTTGCTAAAGCTGCTGAAAAGCAGTATACCTGAAATAGGTTGGCTTTTAACAATGGGGATTTATTAAGTTACAAGTTAAAACTATGAGGCCATGTGTTCTAGTTTGCTAGCTGCCTGAATACAATATACCAGAAATGAAATGGCTTTTAAAAAGGGGAATTTAATAAGTTGGTAGTTTACAGTTCTAAGGCTGAGATAATGTCCCAGTTAAAACAAATCTATAGAGATGTTCCATCAAAGGCATCCAGGGAAAGATACCTTGGTTCAAGAAGGCTGATGAAGTTCAGGGTCTCTCTCTCTCAAGTGAGAAGGCACATGGCAAACACAGTCAGGAAATTCTCTCTCAAGTGGAAAGGCACATGGTGAACAATGTCAGGGGTTCTCTCTCATCTGGAAGGGCACATGGCAAACACAGTGTCATCTGCTAGCTTTCTCTCCTGGCTTCTGGTTTCATGAAGTTCCCCAGGAGCATTTTCCTTCTTCATCTCCAAAGGTCACTGGCTCATGGACTCTGCTTCATGGTGCTGCAGCATTCTCTGCTCTCTCCAAATCTCTTTCTTTCTCCAAAACGTTCCCTCTTTTATAGGACTCCAGAAACTAATCAAGACCCACCCAAATGAGTGGAGACACATTTCACTCAATCCAGTTTAACAGCCACTCTTGATTGGGTTACATCTCCAGGGAGATGATCTAATTACAGATTCAAACATACAGTATTGAATAGGGATTAGTCTACCTTTATGAAATGGGATTTAGATTAAAAGACAGCTTTTCTACGGAACACACATCCTTTCAAACCAGCACACCATGAAAAGGTCCAAATTAAGGCATCAACAAGAGGATACCTTCACTGAACAAAGGCTGATGCCATCCTGGGTTTCTTTGTTACATGGGAAAGCACATGGCAATGCTTGCTGGTCCTTTTGCTCCAAAATATCTGTGGGCTTCTGTGGGTCCTTGCTTGTTTCTTTCAGGGCATTTCTGTCTCTGCCTCCTTCACTTGGCTTCATCTCTTTAAGCTTCTGTGGGCTCTCTTGGCTTTTACTGTCTTTCTGTCCTCCCACAAAGAACTCCCATAAAGAGGATTAAGACCCACCTTGAATTGGGTGAGTGACATCTCCATGGAAACAACCTAGTCAAAAGATCGTGCTTGCAATAGGTCTGTACCCACAAGAATGGATTAGAAAGACATGGCTTTTCTGGGGGTACATAACAGTTTGAAACCAGCACAATGATGTATATTCAATCCTTTATTTGTCCCTCTCAAAGTATATATCTGTGTTTCTGTTTTCATGTGACTTTCTATTTATGTCTGCTTGGTCAATGTATATTTTTGTACCTCTGGATGATAATAGCAAATTAAAAAAAATTTCTTAGAGAGCTCTATTCTTGCTTAAAGATAAATAAATGCATATATATGTATATACACACATTTATTTTTTATTTTATATACACACACACACACACACATATCCTGAAGTGCCAGAGAAAAAGGAAAACACCCTCCAGGCACCAGGGTTCAAAGCCTTAGTTTTTGTAATTATTGTAATCAAGCCTGGATATTTGGAAAGAAATAGCCCTCTGAATTTGTGGAAGGCAGCAGAGGGATGCCTCAGGAAATGGCAAAGATTTTCCAGTTGTCCAGATTATAGCTTTAGGTAAAATAGATCTAATAATTGGAAACAATTAAAAGAAGGGCTTAGGGACTCTCATCAATACTAAGGCCACCTCAGGGGTCTTAAATCCCATAGCCCTCATTTAAAACTTTTAAAACCAGGTTTAACAGACCAGAGCTCATTCTTTCTGTCTCAGCTGCCCTTAGGGCCTAACCAATTAAGACAGTATGGGGGAAGAGTTGGATATAGAAAGATGGGGGAAGTGAATTCCTTCTACTGGGCCTGGAGATTCGAAATAGTAGGCACAGAAGAAATGTTGTGGAATAGGACATGCTTGTTCTGAAAGAATTCCCCACTTAAAATTATTTTTTTTCAATAATACCTTTGCAATAGTAACCATAGTAAACAAGTATTATTAAAATATAAATTGCCTTGGGATAGGAGTAATTGAGTAAGATAATTACTGAATTTCTGTAAGTAAAAGAAAATGTTCTTGAGAGTTATGGAAAAGTTTTTCTGGATTTATGCCTGGGACAAGTTAAAGAATTGTAGCATGTTTTCCAGAACTAGATAGTCAATATACTTTTAAGGTTGTTCATAATTTTAGCAAAGAGATTTTTTAACCTCCAATTAAAGAAATAAACAAGCGAACATGACTGCAAAAAATGTAGTGACAAAGTCTATCCTATTCCTGTTTTTATAATGACTTTTTTGGATGAAACATATACAATTTTGTTCTACTTAGGTATGTTAGATTTTTATGATGGTAAAAAGTTTATAAGTTTGTGCTTAATGAGATTAAGTTATTATTTTGACAAGGTTTATTTTTAAAATAATTATGTTTTGTAAGATGTTTAAGGACATATCAAAGATTTTTTTGGTAATTTACTGTTTGCAGGTATGTAAACTATGTATACAATATGTGCTTTGTAAAGAAAAGTGAGTAGTTGTATCCTTGAGAATGTCTAAAACAAAGCCCTGAATGGATATGGAACTTGGTAGAAGATTTGTGAAGTGGATTTTGTTTGATGTAGTTATTGCTTACTAAAATTTGGCAAGCTTGTCTAAGGGAGTATGATTTGTCCTAGAGTAAAATAGCTAGTTTTTAATATGTAAGACAAGACCTGAATGGATATGAAAGTTGTAGAAGGTTTGTTAAAGTGAATTCTGTCTGTCATAGTCAATGCTGACCACAGATTTGATAGGCTTGTTTATAGTATTTTTCAAAAGACATTTGTGTCAAACCATGTATTCATACAAAACTGGAGTTTAGTTTTCTCTCTGTTAAAATAATATGGATTGTTGGTCTCTTATTGAAAGGGCATACAAAGTTTTTCTTAAGCATCTGAGAACTCTGTCTAGAAGACAGAGATTTTAGATCCTATCAGAATAATATCCTTGTTGATGTTTATGTTGACCTTATCCTTTATTTCAGAAAACAAGTCTTCTCACTTTTAAAGGAAAAAGATGTTGTAAAAGTAAGGTACTAAATAGTTTAACATATTACATAGGAAGTATTTGGAAAGTATTACAGTACTTATAGGGGATTTTCTATTCTTTCTTTAATTAAACTTGTATAGATGAAATGTTATTTATATATTTAGAGATTGTATAAAATTCCTAAAGACTTGACAATGTTCTCACTGTCCATGTTATAACCTGATATTGGTGCGTATGATGCTAGATAGCAGTATGATGTTGTTAGTCCTGGTTTTAGTTATTCTCAGAAAAATATTGCAGATCACGGAAACAATCAAACTTATTTTTCAGTTACATTACTGTGCCTTAATGCCTCTCTGAAAGCACGTGTTGTCAACTATAAGTCAGAACTTCATTTTAAAAAAAAAGAGACTTTAAAGAGAAGCAAGGCAAGTATATAAATTATGTTCTACTTGTTAATTAACATAGCCCAGGTAAATTGTAAATATGAGACAGGACAAAACTTCTGCTATCATTTGTGGTTGATGACCTCAGTATAAGTTACCTGTCAAATGTTTTAGAAAAATGCTTAAAGAAGATTATAGCCTAAATTGTAAGCTCTTACAGCATTCACATTTACTCCTGAGCCTTAACTGTTGTTTCTAAATTCTGAGATACCTTGCCCTTTGTATATAACCTGAAAGTTTCCTGGAACTTTGTGTGGCAGCTGTGATTCAGAGTTATACTTCTCCATCTCTGAAAGTCAGCATTACTCCATACAGCAACTGTTAAAGAAACTGAAAAAGAGATCAGACTTAGATTGGAGATGTTAATGAAGCCAGTCTAGTTTAGACTAAGGTAAATAAAAATACCTGGGCAAAAGGTGATATTGTCATATTTTTAGAACTTTAACTTTTGTGTGAGACCAAAGGAAGAGATGTTTACTTTGTCTAAAATATAAATTTTCTATAGCACACTGTGCTAGTTTGCTAGCTGCCAGATGCAATATAACAGAAATGGAACGGCTTTTAAAAAGGGGAATTTAATAAGTTGCTAGTTTATAGTTCTAAGGCTGAGAAAATGTCCCAATTAAAACAAGTCTATAGAAATGTTCACTGAAAGGCATCCAGGGAAAGATACGTTGGTTCGAGAAGGCCGATGAAGTTCAGGGTTTCTCTCTCAAGTGAGAAGGCACGTGGTGAACACAGTCATGGTTTCTCTCTTGGCTGGAAGGGCACATGGTGAGCACAGCATCATCTATTGGCTTTCTCTCCTGGCTTCCTGTTTCATGAAGCTCCCCGGGAGGTGTTTTCCTTCTTAATCTCCAAAGAGCTGGCTAGTGGACTTTTTGCTTCGTGATTTCTATAGACTTGCAGCATTTTCTGCTCTCTCTGAATCTCCTTCATTCTCCGAAATGTTTTCTCTTTTATAGGACTCCAGAAACTAATCAAGACCCACCAAATGGGTGGAGACACACCTTCCCTAATCCATCTTAACAACCACTTTTTTTCTTTTTTATTAATTTTTAAATTAAAAAAATATATAACAACAGACATGAACATTCTTAACATATGATCATTCCATTCTACATATATAATTGGTAATTCACAAAATCATCACATAATTGCATATTCATCATCATGATCATTTCTTAGAACGTTTGTATCAATTCAGAAAAAGAAATAAAAAGATAACAGAAAAAAATTCATACATACCATACCCCTTACCCTTCCCTTTCATTGATCACTAGCATTTCAATCTACTAAATTTATTTTAACATTTGTTCCTCCTATTATTTATTTTTATTCTGTATGTTTTACTCATCTGTTGATAAGGTAGATAAAAGGAGCACCAGGCAAAAGGTTTTCACAATCACACAGTCATATTGTGAAAGCTATATCATTATACAATCATCTTCAAGAAACATGGCTACTGGAACACAGCTCTACATTTTCAGGCAGTTCCCTCCAGTCTCTCCATTACATCTTGACTAACAAGGTGATACCTATTTAATGCGTAAGAATAACCTCCAGGATAACCTCTCTACTGTGTTTGGAATCTCTCAGCCACTGACACTTTATTTTGTCTCATTTCACTCTTCTCCCTTTTGGTTGAGAAGGTTTTCTCAATCCCTTAATGCCGAGTCCCAGCTCATTCTAGAATTTCTGTTCCATGTTTCCAGGAAGGTCCACACCCCTGAGAGTCATGTCCATGTAGACAGGGGGAGGGTGTTAACAACCACTCTTGATTGGGTTACATCTCCAGGGAGATGATCTAATTGCATACAGTATTGAATAGGAATTATTCTGCCTGTACGAAATGGGATTTTGATTAAAAATGGCTTTTCAAGGGTACATACATCGTTTCAAACCAGCACACACACCATGTAATTTAATCTGTCTAGTCAGCTAATTTAAACTAATTCATCTTAATTTGACATGGAATCTAGAATAGAGATTACAATCTTAATATTATATACAGGCTAATGTAATACCTTGGTGCATTTCAAAGTATTGTGGACAGAAAATTAAAAAATATTTGCAGTGTCCCTTGAGGGACTGGAGAAAAATGTGGAACTATTAAACTTCCTCATCTGGGGAATTCCTGATGTTCTTTTAAATAATAGAGGCTCCCAATTTCATATGCTAAGCCCTTGAGGCTTGTCCTTATGAAACTTATTTCTGTAATGGTGAAGCTAAGTCTATTTATAATTAATGCCTAAGAGTCACTCCTGGAGATCTTTTGTTGCTCTGATGTGGTCTCTCTCTCTTTAAGCCAAACTCTGAAAATAAACTCACTAACTTCCCCTCTATGTGGAATAAGACCCCCAGGGATGAGACTGGCCCTTACATTGTGTGATTGGCAATGCTGTCTTGACCAAAAGGGAAAAGAAATGAAACAATATAAAATTTCAGTGGCTAAGAGATTTCAAATAGAGTTGAGAAGTCTTTCTGGAGGTTATTCATATATAGCCATGGCAGTTTGAAATATATAACTTATATTTCAGCCAGATATTGCAAACTACAACTGTATGCCAAGTTCCAATCAACGGTAGTTGTAGTCCTAAATTATAACTCTTAGGCTTAATTATAATGAAGTAAAAGAACCTCTTTTGTTGCTCATATGTGGCCTCTCACTAAGCAACTTGGCAGGTGAACTCACTGCACTCCCTCCTAGGTGGCACATGACTCCCAGGCAACATGGGACATGACTCCCAGGGATGGGCTGGGACCCAGCATCATGAGAATGGGAAACCCTTCTTGACCAAAAGGGTAAAGAGGGAAATGAGACTATGTAAAGTCTCAGTGGCTGAGAGATTATCCTGGAGGTTATTCTTATGCATTATATAGAGTGGTTAGAAGGAAGTACCTGAAATTGTAGAACTGGTTCCAGTAGCCTTGATTATTGAAGACTGTAACTATATAGCTTTCACAGAGTGACTGTGTGATGGTAAAAACCTGTGTCTGATGCTCCTTTTATTGAGGGTATGGACAGATGAGTAAAAAAAATAAGGATAAAAAATAAATAATAAGGGGAGATAAAGGGTAAAACTTGTGTAGATTGAAATACTGTGGGTCAGTGAGAGGCAGGGGTAAGGGGTATGGGATGTATGAGTCCTTTTTTCTTTTTATTTCTTTTACTGGAGTGATACAAATATTCTAAAAATGATTGTGGTTAAGAATGCACAACTATGTGATGATACTGCGAGCCATTAATTGTATAATGTGGTTGGCCTCTGTGTGTGGATATTTCTCAATAAGACTATTAAAAAAGTAGTTGTGTGTGTGTGTCTGTGAAGCATATATGGCAAAATGTTAATTATTGTATTTAAGTGGTATGTACTTGGCTGTTCATTGTATTGTTTATTTTCTATTTTCTGTATATCTGAAAAATACATAATAAAATTGTCTATTTTAACAGAAAAAAAAAAACCTGCATGACCACTTTCACTGACCAGTGAATTGTTTTTAAAGGTTAGCTTCTCAGAAGGAAAAGTCATGGATTTTTAATGGTCTGGTTTCCCTGGAAAGTTTGTAAATATTGCAATGTCTATCTCATCAGACACTCACTAATTCATTTAAGTATTTAAGTTCTCTTTTAACGAGTGACTCATTACTGTTGTTCTTCTTCAAAATGGAAATATTTTAATAGTTTTTTCTTCTTCAATCACTGTAAAATTTCGAATAATGGTAAAAAACCTCTCTATTTTACCACCCCACAATAATAATCCCTGCACTAATCTAAATTATATTTGTCCTTTCTTTTTCACATATTTATATTTAACATTAATGCATATATGTGTACATAACTTTCTGTAATCTGTTTTATTGTTTTGGCTTTTAACTTAGTATAGTGTTTTCTTTGACTTAATTCATAAAATGAGCTAACATATTGACCAAAATGATATTTCTTCCTTTTGACCAAGCTGCCAGTCTTACTCCTCACATACCCCTACCTGCTCCTGTCTCCAGCGTGATTACCTTAATTTAATCTTGAAGCTGTGGCACTGCATAGCAAAATAACACTGACCAGAGGGGGAAAAAAAGGGGGAAAAAAGTACATCAGGTACTAACTATTTCAAGATTTCAACCTTGTCCCCAACCTCCTCCTCTCCTCTTTTGTCAGATGGCTTGCTGGTACCCACTAGCTTTACCCTGACTCACCCACGTCCTTGCTTTGCTTGGAGTTGAGTTATCTTCCTTCTCTCTATGAATAAAGTCATCTTTGCTCATTGAACATTGGTGCAATTTTTCTTTGACAATATATAAAGCACATTGTTACTGGTTCCCAGCATGTGCTTCTTAATTAATGGCTGTAATGGTTCTTATGATTTCATATTGTCATGTGACCAAATCTTTCAAATAAGATACATTTAAGAAAGCACAGCCTGGTTTATGTGAAGTACTTTTTTATTCATTCAATGAACGTTTGAATGATGAGTGAAGGCACAAATAACAGAAATTTCCTAAAATTCTCCCTTTAAAGAAATGTGACCATGGTGAATTGAATTGGGCACCCCAGTTTGATGTGTTTTTAGTCTTGGTCTGCATTCTATTGGGTGTGAACTCATTGTTAATAGGGTCTCTTGAAGATGTTACTTCAGTTAAGATGTGGTCTCCCTAAATCAGATTGATTTTCAGTCCGAATTACGGGAGTATTTAATAAGCAGACTGAAATTCCAACATAGAGAAAGTCATAGGAAGAAGCCAGAATGCAAAAGAAGCCAACAGAACCTGGAAGAGAAAGAAGACGTTGCTATGTGACAGACTAGGCAAGGACCAGGATGACCAGCAGTCAGCCCCAGATGCTGCTGACTTCAGGGAGAAAGCATTGCCTTCCTGACACCTCAATTTTGGACTTCTCCTAGCTTCCTAATTGTGAGCCAATAAATTCTTGTTGTTTAAGCCAACCCATTATATGGCATCTGTTTTAGCAGCTGGGAAACTGAGACAGTGTCCTTAAATGCCTTTCCCCTTTTTCTGGCTTGAAGTTTCTTCAGAACAGAGGACAATCATTATGAAAATTTTTTATCACCAGCGTTTCACACAGAGATGGACACAGTTTAGTTGGCTACATTCCATAATTGATAGTATTATAATTTATTTATTTGTTCTCCTACCTCCATTTTCACCCCTTATACAAAAAGGTTAAATTCTCATTTTTGCAATAAAGCTTAGTTAAGTTTAAGACAGGATATCTAGGTGGCATACATCACTGGAAGCAACTCAAATGCATGCATTATACTATGGTTGATTTCAAATATAATTGCTGTATCAGAGCCAGCAGAGGGAGCACAGAGCACAGCTTTGAAGGATAAAGCAGACTACAGCTGTGCTGCAGAAGAATTAGAAAGTCCGCTCAGGGCTTTTACAGAAGGAAATAGGAACCAGGAAGAAGGTCATTCTTTATCTTCATTCTCGTCTGTCTTGTTATCTTTTGTAAGTCATTCAGGCCAAGACCTGTTCTCATCTTTTCTTTTTACCTAGTTTAACAGCTTTTTATAGCCCTTCCCTTTCCTCTAGTTAATTACACAAGACCTGTAAGTACCATCTTGTCCAGGCTGATTTGTCTTTCAGCCAGCTCTGTCCCTTAGCCCAGATCCAGGAGATGAACATTGGTGAGGGTCTCAGAAGGGCACTGAAAACCCTAGGAGTCCTGACTCACCCATCCCCACTAAATAGAAGCCATTTGGGGGGATTTAAAGGGTCAAGCTGAGGCCTGGGATTGGAGTTGAAAGAGAAACTGAGAGCTGGTCAGGAAGTGGTATATGGAGGGGGGTTTCCAGAGAGTGGAAAGAATGCCTCTTCTTGCTGTACTATTTTACGTAAGCTGATCAATGGCAGACACAGAACCATTCATGATATTTCCCCAACCACACAGAGGCTAATATATACCAGTGTTTCTCAAATTTTTCTGTGGGATAGTGGGATGTTAATAGGTATCATGTGAGAATAAGGTCTGTGATCAAATAAATATGTGAGGATTATAAACTTTGCATGATTCTATGGTATATGAGTATATCTTAAGAAAATTGCATTAAAAGAAGTATGTGGGAAGTTTGGTTTAAAAAATTTGACAGATTACTATGGGAGCCCTATTTCCTTGAATATGCTAATTAATGTGGTTTGTGAATCTCTGCTCGAAGGGGATATGATGTGTGGGGTTTTCCAAACTTATTTGGACTGAACCTTTTTATTTTTTAACAGGTGGCATCTTACAGGATGAGTATTCTATAAATTAGTTTTGGAAAATGCTGATATACACTTGTTTGATGTTTACCAAATTAGTTGGTAATTAACCCATGAAATATAGCCACAAAGCACCCAGTTTCAAAATGGTGTTTGTACTGGTCTGTTAAGCTGCTGGAATGCAATATATGAGAAATGGAACGGCTTTTAAAAAGGGAATTTAATAAGTTACAAGTTTACAGTTCTAAACCTATAAAAATGTCCAAACTAAGACACCCAGGGAAAAAATACCTTAATTCAAGAAATGCTGATGGGTTGTAACATTTTTGTCTACCAGGAAGGGACGTGACTGGCATCTGCTGGTCCCTTGCTCCTGGGCTCCATTACTTTCAGCCTCTGTTCCTGTGGGGGTTCCTCACTTCTACTTCTCCAGGGTTGGCTTTCATCTCTTGGCTTCCCTTGGCTTTCTCCAGGTTCTAGTTTTCTTAACATCTCATGGGAAGGAACATGGCTACCTCTGCTAGGCTACAAGCGTCTCTAAACGTCTGTCTCTGTCAGCTCTGAAAAAACTGTTCTCCAAGTGTCTACATCTACTCTGCCTGTCAGCTGTGCTCTGAGCTCTCTCAAAAATTTTTCCTCTTTTAAAAGACTCAGTAAACTAATCAAGACACATTGGGAATGGGTAGAGTCACATCTCCATCTGATCAAAAGATCACACCACAATTGGGTATGCCACATCTCTATGGAGATAAGCTAATCAAAAGTTTCCACCCTACAGTATTGAATCAGGATTAAAAGAAATGGCTGTCCCACAAGATTTGATCAGGATTAAAACATGGCTTTTCCAGGGTATATAATGGATTCAAACCAGCACAATGATGCTTTCTTTAAAGGTTTTCTTTGGCTTTTGTAATGGTTTGGAGACTATGTGGACTCCAGAAGATGTTCTTAAAGCTAATCTATTCTGGTGGGTGTAAACCTGTTGTGGGTGGGACATTTTGATTAGGTTATTGCAGTTGAGGCATGCCCCAGGTGAGTCTTTTTTTTTTTTTTTAATATTTTAATTGTAAACAACAAGCAAATATACAAGGATTCTTGACATACAAACATTATTGACATAGTTACAATCAATGGCTAACAATATCATCATATAGTTGTGTATTCATTACCAGGATCATTTTTTTGAATATTTGCATCTCTCCAGCAAAATAAACTAAAAAAAAAAGGTAAAAGAAAAAACTCACATGTGCTATACCCCTTACCCCTCCCTCTCATTGACCACTCGTCTTTCAGTCTACTCAATTTATTTTAACCTTTGTTCCCCCATTATTGGTTTATTTTTATTATTTGTTTATTTTTTATCCATGTTTTTTACTCATCTGTCCATACCGTAGATGAAAGGAGCATCAGACACAAGGTTTTCACAATCACACACACACACTGCAAAAGCTATATCATTATACAATCATCTTCAAGAAAAATGGCTACTGGACACAACTCTACAGTTCAGGTACTTCTGTCTAGCTACTCCAATATACCATAAACTAAAAAGGGAATATCTGTATAATGTGTAAGAATAACCTCCAGGATAACCTCTTGACTCTGTTTGAAATCACTCAATCACTGACACTTTATTTTGTCTCATTTCTCTCTTCCCCCTTTTGGTTAAGAAGTTTTCTTAATCCCTTGATGCTGACTGACTCCTAGCTTATCCTAGGATTTCTGTCCCACATTACCAGGGAGGTTTACATCCCTGGGAATCATATTCTATGTAGAGGGGGAAGGGCAGTGAGTTCGCTTGCCATGTCACCTTAGAGAGAGTGGCCACATCTGAGCAACAAAAGAAGTTCTCTGGGGATGACTCTTAGGCCTAATTTTAAGTAAGCGTAGCCCGTCCCTTACAGGTGTAAGTTTCATAGGGGTGAACACCCAGTTTGAGGGCTCAGCCTATTGATTTGGTTTTCCCTACTGCTTGGGAGGATATCAGGAATTCTCCAAATGGGAAAGCTGAATTTTTCCCCCTTTCTCCCCATTCCCCCAAGGAGACTTTGCAAATACTTCTTTCTTCCCTGTTCAAATCACTCTGGGATTGGGGCATCACATTAAGTAGGTGAGTCTGAATCCTCTTACTGGAGTCCTTTATAAAAGGATGGAATTCAGAAAAAAAGACACAGATGATAAAGAAAGAAGCATAGAAGCTGAGAGAGAAAACCATAGAAATTCAGAGAGAAAGCCACAGAAGCAAGAAGCTGAATGCAATGAATCCATGAAGGGAAGAAAGAGACCAGCAGAGCCTGCCATGTGCCTTGCCATCTGACAGAGGAGTCCAGGTATCATCTTTACTATACCTTGATTTGGACATTTTCATGGTCTCAGAACTGTATCTTGTAAGCGAATAAATCTCCATTGTTAAAAGTGGGCCCATTTCTGGTATGTTACATTTTGGTAGCTTTAACAAATATTTTAAAAAATTGTGGTAACAGAAGAGTGGGGTGCTGCGCTATTTGCAAATACCAAAAATTCTGGAATGGCTATAAATGGGTAAAGGAAAGAATCTGAAAGAATTGTAAGGTGCTTGATAGAAAAGGCCTAGATTGCTTTGAAGAGACTATCGTAGAAATATGGACATTAAAGGTACTTCTGGGGAGGTCTTAGATAGAAATGGTGAGTCTGTCATTGCAAACTGGAAAGAAGGTAATCCTTGTTTTCAAGGGGCATAGAGTTTGGTAAAATTGAGTACTGATGTTGGATGTAAGGCGGAATTTGAAAATGATGAGCTTGTGTATTTAGATGAGATTTCCAAACCAAATGTGAAAAGTGCATCCTGGCTTCTCACTTTTTAAATAAAATGTGAGAAAAAAGGGATAAACTGAGAATTCAATTCCTGGGCACAAAGAAGCCAGCAGTTGATAGTTAGCTGTCAGAAAACAAGTCTTCTGGAAACAGTGTTCCTTGTGAGAGTTTAACTGAATATGGGACCAGTCAGCCATTTCAGCGCAAGTCAGGATTAGAAATGCAGTTTTTCAGGAATGATCTGTGAAAAGTCTTACTGTCTGACACTTGGGACCCTTGGGTAATACTTGTGAAACCAGTGCGTTTTTTTGTGAGATGAGTTTTTTATGAGATCTTTGTGAACACAACCACTGCCAGCCTGGACTGAAAGGGGCAGAAAAGAGATAGATTGAAGGAAAAATGACTTCAAAGGCAGAGCCATGGAAGCTGAAGTCTGGAATGGAGATAACTCAGGTCAAGAGAGTGACCCACCCATGTGAGAAGGGTGAGTAGATCCCAGAGCTTGCATAGGGCAGGCCTTCTGCCCTGTTTTTCATGAAGACTGCTGCTCTTCCAGGCTCAGTGAGGGTGGAGCACATTCTCCAGGGATTGGGGAGAGTCTGGCTACCACCCCTGTCTTCTGAGGGGGTTGAGCCTCTATCTCAGAGATTGTGGAGAGTCTGGCTGCCACCCTGATGCTTGAAGACAGTGGAGTCAGGAACATGACTGCTACCTCAATGCTTGGAGATGTTAGGGCCCCCACTCCAGTGTTTGAGAGCTGGGCACTGTGCAAGCCCTTGAAAAGTGTAGGGCTTTTACTCCATCAGGCCCCAAGGGAAAGGTGTCTTTTTATAGGTGTCTCTCAAACCTTGAAATCTAATAAAGAATGCCCAACAGGTTTTTGGAACTGTTTGGGACCCACTACCTCTATTTTCCTTCCAATTTCTCCCTATGACAGTGATAATGTGCACTCTATGATTGTCTCTCTTTTGTATATTGGAAGCAGATAGTCTGTTTTAAGTTTCACAGGTTCACGGCCAGAGGGGAATTGGGCCCCAGAACAGCCCACACTTATAACTGATTTTGATAAGACTTTGTACTTAATATTTTTACTGAAATGATTTAAAGTTTTTGGGATATTGTGACAGAATGAATGCATTTCGCATATAGAAAGAACATGTCTTTATGGGATTCAGAGGGTAGACACCATTCCCATCTCATTCCCATCAATGACACTATGAAGGGATGAGTGGTGTAATGAAAGGAGGCGTATCTGACACTGGAGTGTAGCTTTTTCAAATTTCACATGTTCCTCACTACCCCTCCAGAGATTTTGATACTGTTCTTACTACTTCATCCCTGTATTGAAGATCTGTTGAGTAACAAGCCACTGCTATTACTGGGAGTGGTTGTATCTCTCAAGTGTATTAGAGAAGAGAAAATGGTTGCAAATCATTTCCCTACAAGTAAAGTCCAAAATTATCTGCCTGTTTTTTAATGTTTTCCACTGTCTTTTCTCACCCCAGTATCTCCTTAACTTTAAACTTCTTCTCTTCCCCACATTAAATACCATCGTAGCCAATCTGAGATAATATTAGGCCAATTTCAGCCTGGAAGCTTTTGGTTGTAAATCTTTTCCATATTTTCTTAATTCCTCTTCTATCCTTAAAAATCCAGCCTAAGTTTCACTTCCTTCAGCCTGTTCCATTTATTTTTTACTCTGTTGGTTGCAGCCACTAATTGCATAGACCAAATTCTTTGTTAACAAATTGGTTGGGTTTCAAAAATTTATAAGTTGATTGTTCAGAAAGTAAAGCATATAGCTCTGCAGAAATATTGTACTGAGTACAGGTACATTTGCTAAAAAATAGTAGAAAACACTCCCTAGTAATTAAAACGATAACTCTAGTGATTGAACAAAACAGGGAATCAATAAGATTGAATTAGCTCGATCTTATTTATCTTTGTGCTGGTGTTTTAGGCAGAGCAGGCTTAACTAAAGGAGGATGAAGATATGTTTAAAATGAGTGGATATTCTGAATGGGCCTTATGAGACAATTTCAAGGATGACCTGAGCTCTTTGTTTTGTCTTCATTACTTCACAACTCATGACTCTCCATTTTCATGATGTTGGTATCTGATCACTAGTGCCTTTGTACTTTGTAATGATTTGGATTATTTTTGGTTTCAAAAAGATTGGGAGAGGATATCAGCAAAATTGGCAGAGTAAGGGCCTCTGAAAAATTTTCCCCTCCAGAAAAGCAATGCAAAAAACTTGGTGAAAATAGCCAGAATAAACTTTTCTGGATCTTTGGAAATTAACCATAGGCTTGCATCACAATGAGATACAATTTCAGACCACTAGAATGGCTACTCTTAAAAAAAATCAGAAAAAATTGAGTTGGAGAGAATGCGGAAAACTAGGAACACATACATTGTTGGTTGAAGCAGAAAATGGTACAGCCACTGAGGAAGGCAGTTTGGTGGTTCCTCAGAAATATAAGTATAGAACTGCCACCTGACTTGAGAATCCCACTTCTATATATATTTCTGAAAGAATTGAAAGCAGGGACTCAAAGATATTTGTACAGCAAAGTTCATAGCATCATTATTCACAATTGCCAAGAGATGGATGCAACCCTACTGCCTATAAACAGATGAATGGATAAACAAAAGTAGTATGTACATAAAATGAAATACTATTCAGCTACTGAAAGGAATGAAATTCTGATAATTACTGCAAAATGGATGAACCTTAAAAACATTATGTTGATTGAAGGAAGCCAGACTAAAAGGACAAATAATTTATGATCTCACTTATATGAAATAATTAGAATATGCCAATTCATAGAGCTAGGAACTAGAATACAGGTTACCAGAGGCAAGGTGGGCACAGGAAATGGATAATTAATGCTTAATTGGTTCAGAGTTTCTATTTGAGGTGATGGAAAATTTTGCTAGTGGATAGTAGGACAATATTATGAATGTAATGAACACAACTCAAGTGTATGTTTGAAAGTCGTTAATAGGAGAAATTGTGGGTTGAATATATTGTACTGGAATAAAAATGTTAAAAAGCAAAGGAACTATGCAACACAAACAGTGAAACTTAATGTAAAGTGTGGACTATATTTAATATTATAGTTATAATAAGATTGTATCATCAATTGTAACAGATAACACACTAATACAAACTGGTCATAATAGGGAAAATGGTATTGTAACATGTATGTATTTACATATGAAACTGTACTTTCTGAATGATTTTTCTGTAAATGACACTTCTCTAAATTAAAAAAGGTGTTAGCGGCAATCCCCAGAGTCACCAGCAAGAAAATAATTAAAAATAACATAGTGAAAGAAATGATATGGGAATTAAAATGATAAAGAAGAAAATATCTATTTAACAGAAAAGAAAGCAGTAATAGAGGACTCGAAAAATACAAAGACATGAGTTATATAGAAAACAAATGGCAAAACGACAGCATAAATCCCACCTTATCAATAATGACATTAAATGTAAATGAATTAATCTCTCCCATTAAAAGTCATAGATTGCAGAATGGATTTTAAAAAGTGATCCAATTTATGCTGTTTATAAGAGACTTCATACTCAGAGACACAAATAATTTGAAAGTAAAAGGGTAGAAAAATATAGTAAAGAGAGGTAGAGGAAATATGAGAGAAAACATGAAACAAAATAGATTTTAAGACCAAAAAGTGTTTCTAGAGACTAAAAAGGACATTTTATAATGATAAAAGTATTACTCAATCAAGAAGACATAATAATTATACACTTGTATGCACCAACAATAGAGTATAAAATTATATGAACTAAAAGTCACAAAATTCAAGGATAAATAGAAAATTCAAAATTAATAGTTGGGCGTGCATTGGTGGTTTAGTGCTAGTATGCTTACTTTCCATGTGGAAGACCTGGTTTTGATTCTTGGACCATGCACCTAAACAACCAACCAACCAAACAAACAAACAAAATTAATAGTTGGGATTTTATTACCCTACTTTCAATAATGGAACAAGTAGGCATAAAATCAACAAGACAATAGAAGCCTTAACCAACAAAACCTAAGTGACATCTATAGAACCTGAAACCAACAACAGCAGAATGTACATTCTTCTGAGGTGCACATGGAACATTCTCTAGGATAGAGCACATACTGGTCATAAAACAAGCCTTAGAAATTTAAATGGATTGAAATCATACAAAGTTATGTTCTCCAACCCCAACAGAATGAAATTAGAAATCAATAGCATATTTAGGAAATTCACAAATATGTGGAAATTTAACAACCTGCTCCTTTATTACCTATAGGTCAAAGAAAAAAATCACAAAAAAGTTAGTAAATACCTTGAAATGAGTGAAAATGAAAACACAATGTACTAAACTTATAGGATGGGATGTATTTTCTCAGAGGGAAATTTATAGCTATATATACCTGTATTAAAAAAGAAGAAGATCACAAATAAATAATCTAATCTTTCACCTTAAAATACTGGAAAAAGAAGACCAAAGTAAACTCAAATCATGCAAAAGGGAGAAAATAATAAAAATCAGAGTGAAAATAATTGAAATAGAGAATAGAAAAATAATAGAGAAAATAAATGAGATTAAATATTGCTTTTTTAAAAAAGATCAACAAAATTGAATGAAAAACAACTGATAAGGGGGTAAATTTTTATGTATGTGTATGGGGAAACTATTTCATAGCAAAAATTGCTACTAATTCCTGGTATGATTTTAATGTTTTAATTTTCCTAGGTTTCAGTTCCTTATCTATGAAATTCGAGTCAACCTGGATTCAATAAAATTTATTCAACCACTTTTGTTATAGGCAAGTCTTAACTTGAATAAGATATAATTCCTATTGTATCAGATGTATTTCAAACTGACCTCAGCCAATCCAACAGTTCTCAATTGACAGTTTTTTTTTTAGTAAACATTGATATTGATATATCTGGTTATTAAAGGTGGGTGGAAGTTATATCTCCTTTGCTGCAACCTTGATACCTGCAGATATCTTAACAATGAAAGCGAATCTCAGGTCAAACATTTATTTTCCAGCGTACACAAAAGATATAACCAGTTACTGTATGTTCAATGAGGTCCTTATTTTAGGTGCTTGAACGAGGTAATTGCTTGTAAGTTTCATTCTGAGAAAAAATGCAACAATATTGTAGGAAGACAGGATCCTTCTGGTTGGATGAGGCACATCTTCGTTTTGATGTGGGTGGATCAAATGCACTTCTAAACCTAGAGTCACCTTTGAAGATGTTAAACTGCTGGTCTTGCCTGGTTCTTATACCCCATTCAACCAAGGGTAGAAGTGTTTGTACAATTTGCTAAGCTAACCACACTCATTCAAGCTAACTGCATCTCATTCATTTCACCATGAAACATTATATCTAACTTTATATCAGTTATCAATTGCCCCAATGATACTGCAAAATAAAAAAACCCTTAGTGACATAAAGATAAGTTTATTGCTCATGTGCCTTGGGTCAGTGGGGGACCAACGAGGCAGATCTTGGCTGGGCTTGCTTACATGTTTGGGGGTCATCCTCTTGGTTGGGGCTATTGGGGCATTTTAACCCTGCTCCATGTCTTTTTGTCATCAGAAGGCTATCAGGGCATGCTATCATGGTGATAGCAGAGGAACGAGAGCAAATAAACTCAACTAAGCAAGCTCTTTTGAAGCGCCTGCTGTGTTACATCTGATAACATCATATTGGCCCAAATACACCTGATAACATCCTCTTGGCCCAAATAGTTAACATGACTGGACAGAGTCAACAGGTGGGGCAGAACATACTTTCCCTGTGTATGCTTCTCTATAGCATGGCTTATTGTTGTTTTCCTGCTTTTGAAATCGGCATAGAATCATAAAAACCCAAGATCAAAGTAGTGAAAACCATGTTGTTTTCATTGTTCCAGATCTGTATTTGTGAATTAATACTTAGCAAGAGTTCACATGTTAGAAAACTGCTTTTACTTTGTATAGTCATAGTTGTCCGTGGAGGAAATATTAAGTGTTGTTATGCATTTCTCCTATCAACAGTATCAATTCTGCTCAGTTGCGGTTGTTTAAATGATACTGAAATATGATTTTCCATTAATATAGCTTATCTTTTGATGTCTATCTTCAAATAATCAGTCCTTTTGGGGTTCTGTTAACTAGTCCAGAATTAATAATCCTTCATTAACCTTTAGCGTTGGGTAATGGAATTAGAAAAAGCCTGAAAATTGTATCATATAAACTTATTTTTGTGTTTTCCTTTTGGTGGTAGAACTGTTTTTAGAAGACAGTGTGAGGAGTGATGAGCCAAGTCAAAGAGAAATAGAATCTCATGAATTCCTGGCCATGGGAAAAATGTAGCATAGTTTTTAGTAGTTATTTTTCTAAGCAACGCAACTAATTTTATTTAAGTATAAAAGATAAGGTAATCCAGGATAGGTACATTCATATAATAGTTATCTTTGCTAAGGAGGAATGATTATCCCATTTCCCAAGATATAAAATGAAGTTACTTGGTTACCGGTTAGAGTTCAGTGCTTAGAAATAGACACTTTAGTGTGTCTTAATCTGGATAATCCCTGGCACCATCTACTCTCTCTCTTTTTTTCTTAATCTAGAAAAGTCATTGTAAAAGTAACACTCCTCTTAGGATGTTGTCTAAGTCCTTACTACTTCAAGTGTGGTCTGCTTTTAGCAACATCAGCATCATTTGGGAGCTTGTTAAAATGCAGAATCTCAGCCCCCTTCCCAGACCTACTGAATCATATTCTACAATTAGTAAGATCCCCAGGTGATTTGTATGTAGTTTACAATGCACTGTTCTAGGTGGCTGTATCCACTGGTAAATTACAAGCAGTGGATGATGCAGGGGACAAGTGATGCGACTGGAACCATTTAACCGGCATTCATCGATTTATTCTGAACCTTCAAGTGCTTATTTGATACCATCCGGTAATGCTGAATTCGCAGGACTGGTGATTGTGTACGAGAGGCCATCTTGAGTTCTTTTAGACTTTAAAAGAAAGAAAGCAGAGTATATACTGTCACTAATTCACACACTCATCAATCAATCATTCAAATATAGGATAGCCTGGAGACTGGTGTTTTATTCTGGCCAAGTCAGTAACTGACTATGTGACATTAACCTCTTAGTCTATAGCTCCTTTATCTGAAAAAAAATAGGATAATTGAACAGGTTCATCCTTTTCAGCTTTTCTAGAATCGCTATGATTTTAGATGTAGAGAAGGCTGATAAAAAACACAGATTAGGCTGTACCCATTTTTTTGGCTGGCATCTGTTCAGAGTGCTTGCTCTAGTGTCCTACTGGTTGTTAAGTATTTTGACTATTCCTTCTAGCAATGATGGTAGGGGAACAAGGTACCAGGGACTGTTAAGGACCAAAGATTATCATGTAGGTTCTAGAATACATGTCTTCATGGGTTCAGATATATGTAAATAGAGACCTGAGGGATAAGAAAATTGAGTCAGGCAGTGCAGGGAGGGCAAAGTACAAAGGCTTTGGGGGTCAAACAGTCTTGGATTTATATCCTCCTATTTTTTTTTTATTTTTTATTTTTTATTTTATTAACAGAAAGAAAAAAAAAAGAAATTAACACAACATTTAGAAATCATACCATTCTACATATGCACTCAGTAATTCTTAGCATCATCACATAGATGCATGATCATCGTTTCTTAGTACATTTGCATCGGTTTAGAGGAACTAGCAACACAACAGAAAAAGATATAAAATGTTAATACAGAGAAAAGAAATAAAAGTAGTAATAATAGTAAAACGAACGAACAAACAAACAAACAAACAAAAAAAACAAAAAAAACCCTATAGCTCAGATGCAGCTTCATTCAGTGTTTTAACATGATTAATTTACAATTAGGTATTATTGTGCTGTCCATTTTTGAGTTTTTGTATCTAGTCCTGTTGCACAGTCTGTATCCCTTCAGCTTCAATTACCCATTGTCTTATCCTGTTTCTAACTCCTGCTGGACTCTGTTACCAATGATATCCTCCTATTTTTGCTGCATACTAGCTATATGGTTTTGGGTACATTACCTAAACTCACTTGGTATCAGTTTTTTTTTTTAACTAAAAAAATGGGATTAATATGCATTTCCAAATGTTATTGTGGGGGAATTAATGAGGTAATTTATGTAAGGGGCCTGGCAAATAATAGATGCCTAATAAATGTTAATTCTCTCTTCACTTTGTATCTATCCTCAGAATTACATGTACTTAGACATTTACTTCTGGAAACTTTGATAGTGTGTTATACTAGATGAACAGAGACACTGTGTATCTTAATAATTAAAAAAAATAACATATGATAGTTAGCCATTAGGGCATTCCTAACAAGGGGATAGCGAATTGTACATCTACCTGGAGCCCTTGCTAAAATCAGAGATGGCTTCATTAAGGCCAGTGATTTTTAAACATTTTTGCTTGCACGTCCTCTACAAGAATTTTGGAAACAAACACAACCATGTACTCCCTTATATGCCTTTAAATTGACATCTAAAAATTTTCATCACAATTTCTGGTGTACTGCAAATATTGATATTTAAAAACAAAACTCTATTCATTTATCTTAAATCTAGAATATTTAAGATTTGTAAGAAGCATGCTTGGAAATAACAATCTGCAAGGCCTGCCATTTTGTAATTTTACAGTTCTTTTTAGTGAGAAACAGGTTGGTGAGTTCTCTTTTTTTGTCAGTGTCTTGCCCTCATTGCTTATTTAGCTTCACCTTAAGGAAGAGAAGTGAAAGTTTACTTGTTTATTTCTGACAGTCTTAACATTGCATCTTTGCATACAAGCAGGAGGTGGCAAGCTTTTTCTTAGAGGGCCATATAGCAGAAATTTTAGCCTTTGAGGGTCTTACAGTCTCATATAATATGCCTTAACACTCCTTTGAGTGCAAAAGAAGCCGTGGACAGTACTTAACTGGATGGATAGGGCTGTGTTCCATTAAAGTTATTTACCCAGTTAACAGTCACTCTCCATCCCCTCTCCTGTTTCCCCTCCAACCCTAGGTAACCGCTGATCTACTCTCTGTCTCTTTAAGGTTTGCCTATTCTGGATTTTTGGAAGCCTGCTTAGAGCATGCTTAGTAATTTTGAAAAAATAAAAACAACAAACAAATTATCTGTACTAAATCCCTTTGCTTAAAATGCCTTGAGTGATTTCTTTTTCTTGATCGAACCCTGTCTAATTCAAAGTTAAAGGAGTAAATTGAGTGATGTAAAATTTTCAACTTTTAAAGAAGAGCTTGCTTATTTATGTGTGATAATGAGGATCAAATAACAATGGTGTTTAGAGTCAGTTGGATACATTTAAAAATATTACTGGCAACATACAGATAATATATCACTTGAAGCCACTTATATTTGTCATGAAAAATTTAGATATTTAACTTAAAACCACACAAGAAAGAAACTAGCTTTTCAATGTTCATATAGATGAAATTTAAGCCAAGGAGGCCGAAGACTTGCTTTAGGCCAGGCATCAACTCCTGAATGTCTGTGAAACTAAAGCTTGGTCTTGATACTTTCTGGCTTCAGGCTTTAAAACAAATTTATTTGCACGTACAAATACTTTTTGTTTGATTCCTAAGATGATAAAATACCATGTATTTTTTATTTAAAACTTTTAAACACTACACGCACGACAGTTTCGCCTTTAACCATACTTTGCAGGTGTAATTAGAATTAATAGTTTTTATCCTTTGAGATCTGTTTCAGACACAGGAGCTGTAAGAGAAACTTACTTGGTGCATTAGATGACCTCTTGAGGCACCTCTGAGCATTTAAGATTTAAATTATAAAATTCCTTTAGAATTAAGATTTAAATTCAATGCATTTCCCTGGGTATCTCTTTGGATACCTAGTACAATGCCTGCCTCTGGTACTTTTGGTGAATCTTTGTTGGTACTGACCTCTTGGTTAGGTGATTCAGAGCCTTGCCGTGGAGCTACAAGAGGTTCCATAGAGATGGATTGTCCAAGATGTGACTCCGAAGGGCAGATCTTAATGTGTGGCAGAGATCCTCTGGGAAGCCGGTGTTTTATCTATTTATTTATTTACTTAGTAATTAAGGGTTCTATCCATCTTTTCAAAATGTGGATATCAAACATAGCATGTCTTTTTTTTTCAAGGTTTACCTTCTGAATATGAACAAAATCTGATTTTTTTAACGCTGTATCTTGCTCAAGGTCACACAGTGGTAGAGACTGAACTGAAAAAATTGACATGACTGTTTTTTTCCTATACACAAAATGCAATTCACCAATTGCCTTTATCGAACAATTATTTGGGTAGGATGATTTTGGGATCCTTTGGGGATGGCTGGAATATGCTTCTGTGATTTGTACTCATTGTTATACAACTTTTCTTTTTGGAAGCCAAGTGATAGTTTAGCACTGTTAATACAACACAACAAATTAGCTGTGGCCAGATGAGGGTGCTCTCGCTCAATGCATCGTGTGAGCACGGATTTTTAAATCTCATTTATAATTTCACATAATGCTTAAAGAAGCAAGTTTGAATATAGGTGTATTTATTTTGAACCAAATAGAGCATTTTATTTTAGATTCATCTACAAAAGAATTGGAATCTTGTCTTTTTTTTTCTTACTCCAAATAAAGTACAGTATAGATTTATAATAATTAAGAACCTTCCAAAGATCAGATTGAGGAGCTGAACAGCAACTGATGAAGCTCCTTTAGCAGTCCTCCAGGTGCTTTCCCCCTAATCCAGTCCTAGTGGTCCAGGCATCACATAAATAGGATCCCCTTCTGCCTGCCCTCAGTTCTTAGATTAGCTCTCCCAAACCTTTGGTTAATACCCAAAGTTAGGAAGTTTAAAGTTGTTCATCTTGATTGACTGATGGAAATTTAACCCTAGATTCTTTTGTTTCATAACTGTCCATTTAGGGGCTGACTTGGGTAATACCTTGCTGGCTGGATCACCCTCCCCCCATTTGCCACCATCATACACACATGCACATAGGGTCCCCTTGAGCAGGTGCTGCCTTACCTGCATAAGCCTGGGAGGCTTTAGATGGTATGGAAAATATCACATGGTGTGTCAGTCCAATAATCACTCTCTTTGCTAACTGCCAGAATGCAATATACCAGAAATTCAACGGCTTTTAAAAAGGGGAATTTAATAAGTTGCAAGTTAATAGTTTTTAGGCTGTGGAAATGTCCCAATTAAAGCAAGTTTATAGAAATGTCCAATCTAAGACATCCAGGGAAAGATACCTTGATTCAAGAAGGCCGATGAAGTTCAGGGTTTCTTTCTCACTGGAAAGGCACATGGTGAACACAGTCAGGGTTTCTCTCTCTCGGCTGGAAGGGTACATGGTGAATATGGCATCATTTGCTAGCTTCCTCTCCAGCTCCCTGGGAGATATTTTCCTTCGTCATCTCCAAAAGTTGCTGCCCGGTGGACTCTCTTCTTCATGGTTCTGTAGCATTCTGTTGTCTTTCTCTGCTCTCTCTGAATCTCCTGGCTATCTTTCTTGTCATTCTCTAGCTTTTCCCAAAGTGCTTCTTCTTTTAAGGGATTCTGGTAAAACCAATCAAGACCCACTTGGAATGGGTGGAGACATGTCTCCACCTAGTCAAGTTTAATACCCACAGTTGACTGAGTCCCATCTCCATGGAGATAATCTAATTAAAGCTTCCAACATACAGTACTGAATAGGGATTAGAAGAAATGGCTGCCTTAATAAAATGGGATTAGAATTAAAACATGGCTTTTCTAGGGCACATACCTTCAAACCTGCACATTCCACCCTCTGGACCCTAAAAAAGACATATTTTCCCATATACAAAATACATTCATTCCATAAAAATATCAGAGAACCTTAAACCATGTCACTAATAATATAAATACAATACAAGGTTAAAACCAGTACAAAATCAGTTACATGCATGATCTGTCCTAAGGCAAAATTCTCCTCAGGCTATGGACCTGTAAAACTCAAACAAGTTATTTACTGCCAACAGAAAAGGGAGGAACAGTCATAGGATACATATAACCATTTCCATAGGGAGGAAGGAACACAGGGTCACTGAGCCATACAGTTTTGAAAACCTGCAGGGCAAAGTCCATTAGATTTCAAGGTCTGAGAGTCATTTATCTTCAGAGCTTTTGAGAGCATCAGTCCCTCCCCTTCCAAGGGCCTACACAGAGGTCCACCAATCTCCGAACACAACTTTGGAGGACCTTGGGGAGACCACCTTTTTCTTGGCTCCAACCTCTCCAAGGATCGAGGCTGCACCTGGGCTGTCTGCCATATCTGGGGCACATGCTCAACCCCTCCATGTGGTGGCAGCCGGGCTCTCTCCAAACCCCAAGGAGTGTGTTTCACCCTCTCCAAGGCCTGAGACAGCATGACTCTTCCACTGCAATGAGGCGGAAGGCCCATCCTCTGCCTTCAGAGCAAACTCACCCTCTCCACATGCTTGGGTGGGTTCACTCTCCTGGTCTGAGGCTTCTTGACTTCAGATCTCAGCCTCCATGGTTCTGCTTCTGAAGTTCTTTTTGCTCCAATGTGTCCCTTCTCTGTCACTCTCAGTCCTGACTGGCAGTCGTTCTCTTTATACAGATCCCGCAACACTCTCATTGGCTTTCTATGCAGTAGCCTTGATTCTTGCCCATAAGACATAAGGAGTTTCCAGAAATCCTTCTTGGATAACTCCACGTCCAATCCTGGCTTTCTCTGAAATGACTGACTGGTATCACATTTGGTCAGATCCTCACATGGGGCACCATTTTCTGGTGTCTCCCTTCCTGGAAGCCCAGAATTTTCCAGAACATCAATTTCTTGTTTCTTTGTACCCAAGAGTTCAGATCTCAGCTTATCTCTTTCACTATAAGCTGTGAGAAGAAACCAGGCTGCACTTTTTATATTTAATTTGGAGATCTCTTCTGCTAAATACCCAAAGTCATGGCTTTTAAAATCTGTCTTCCAGCTAAAGCCATTAGTCATTTTTTACAGATTATCTGCCATTTTAAAACAAGGCTTGCCTTCCTTCCAATCTATAATACACATGCCTCACTTCTGTCTAAGGCTTTATAAGAAGTGTCTTAAGAGTTCCCATTTTTACCAACAGTCTCTTCAAAGCATTCTAGGCCTTCTCTGTCAAGCTCCTCACTACTCCTCCAAAATCTTCCCCTTATCAATTTAAAAAGCTGTTCCAACATGTTTGGAATTTGCAAACCACAGCAGCACCCCACTCCTGGTGCCAAACTGTTCTAGTTTGCTAGCTGCCGGAATGCAATATACCAGAAACTTAATGGCTTTTAAAAATGGGAATTTAATAAGTTGCAAGTTAACAGTTTTTAGGCCATGGATATGTCCCAATTAAAGCAAGTCTATAGAAATGTCCAATCTAAGGCATCCAGGGAAAAATACTTTGATTCAAGAAGGCCGATGAAGTTCATGGTTTCTCTTTCAAGTGGAAAGGCACATGATGAACATGGTCAGGGTTTCTCTCTTGACTGGAAGTGTACATGGCAAACATGGCATCATCTGCTAGCTTCCTCTCCAGGTCCCCAGAAGAAGTGTTTTCCTTCTTGATAACCAAAAGCCACTGGCTGATGGACTCACTCCTTCTTGGTTCTGCAGCATTCTATCATCCTTCTCTTCTCTTTCTGAATCTCCCATTTTCTCCAAAATATTTCCTCTTTTATAGGATTCCAGTGAATCAATAAAGACCCACCTGAAACAGGTGGAGACATGTTTCCACCTAATGTAGTTTAACAACCACTCTTTTTTTTTTTAAATTTATTTTATTTATTAAATGTACCAATGTACAAACATAAACATCTTACCATATGATCATTCCATTCTACATATATAATCAGTAATTCACAATATCGTCACATAGTTGTATATGCATCATCATGATCATTTCTTAGAACATTTGCATCAATTCAGAAAAAGAAATAAAAAGAAAACACAAAAAGATTCATACATACCATACCCCTTACCCCTCCCTTTCATTGATCACTAGCATTTCAATCTAAATTTATTTTAACATTCGTTCCCCCTATTATTTATTTTTATTCCATATGTTTAACTCATCTGTTGATAACGTAGAAAAAAGGAGCATCAGGCTCAAGGTTTTCACAATCACACAGTCACATTGTGAAAGCTATGTCATTATATAATCATCTTCAAGAAACATGGCTACTGGGACACAGTCTACATTCTCAGGCAGTTCCCTCCAGCCTCTCTATTACATCTTGACTAACAAGGTGATATCTATTTAATGTGTAAGAATAACCTCCAGGATAGCCTCTCGACTCTGTCTGGAATCTCTTAGCCATTGACACTTTATTTGGTCTCATTTCATTCTTCCCCTTTTTGGTCAAGAAGGTTTAATCAATCTCTTGATGCTGAGTCTCAGCTCATTCTAGGATTTCTGTCCCACCTTGCCAGGCAGATCCATACCACTGGGAGTCATGTTCTATGCAGATGGGGGAGGGCAATGAGTTTGCTTGTTGTATTGGCTGGAGAGAGAGGCCACATCTGAGCAACAAAAGAGGTTCTCTTGGGGGTGACTCTTAGGCCTAATTTTAAGAAGGCTTGACCTATCCTTTGTGGGGTTAAGTTTCATATGAACAAACTCCAAGACTGAGGCTCAGCCTATTGCTTTGGTTGTCCCCTCTGCTGGTGAGAATATCAAGAATTATCCACTTGGGGAAGTTGAATTTTCCCCCTTTCTCACCATTCCCCCAAGAGGATTTTGTAAATACTTTTTATTCACTGTTCAAATCCCTCTGGGATTTATCAGGGTATCACTCTGGACAAACCTACAAAATCTCATGCCCTACTCAAGGCTCCATACTTATGGTGTTCAATTAAGCTGCCTACATAAGTTATGTTAGGAAATGTACTAGTCAAAATATAATTTTTGTACCAAATAAACATTTTTTGCTTCAGTCTCACACATAAGTTAAAGTTTTAAAGTATGAATTACCATCTATTTTCAACACCCTTCAGTATTGACATTCCTTTGTTCTTTCTCATGCAAAAACATTAAAAAATTTTTAACAACCACTCTTGATTTAGTCATATCTCCAGGGAGATAATCTAATTAAAGTCTCCAACATACAGTACTGAATAGGTATTAGAAGAAATGGCTGCCTTTACAAAATGGGATTAGGATTAAAACATGGCTTTTCTAGGGTATATACATCCTTTCAACCTGGCACACTGAATAATACATTAGTTTACCGACTGACATCCATTACCCCTTGGTATGATCAATTCTTTAAATAAAATAGTCAGAAAGCCATGAATCTGTTACTTTCTTGCCTGTAAATTCTGGGTAAATTATTTAACTTCTCTATGTTTCCATTTCCTCATCTGCTGAGTGGGCTAATAATAATACCTACCTTAAAGTGTGGTTGTGAGGATTTGAAGATATTGAAGGAAAAATCTTTCCCTACAGATTGGTATGTACTCAGTATTATTAATTGCTCATGGTTATAGGTTCTGACCTGAGAGGTAGTGTTTTTTATTTCGGGGGTGGAGGAAGGTGGTGGTGATGGTGTATTAGTTTGTAAAGATGCTGGAATGCAATATACCAGAAATTGTTTTATTGCATACCTACTCTTTCCCCTTCCTGCCGCCAGTGTTTTTTAATATAATTGAATATTTTATTTTTATATAATTGAAAAAATGTATGTGCCTAAGATATTTCTAGTCAAGAAATCACTCATTTGGAGATCTTAAATATTTTCAGGTTGGCATTTTTTATAACAATGGCTTGTTGATATTTTTTTTACCAGAGCATTTCGAATGATACAATATGCTACAGTACAATATGAAATATTATTAATATTGAAAAAGAGAAGCCTCATCCAATATATATGGAACCTTCTGGTGATTTAAACTTTGTCTTCTTCCTCTGTTTTCAGCTCCCTTAATGCTGCAGAGAAAGGTTGAAATAGAGTTGATGTGAAAGAAACTTCCCTGAGAAAAGAGCATCTGTTAGAGAGATACGATGTTTAGTGGACTCAAGAAAAGATACAAATAGTAGTGTGTCTTTCTGTGTGTGTTTGGAAGATGGGCTGAGGATGGTTATGTAAAAGAAGGATGTACTCACTTCACCTTAGAAGGATTAAGCCTCAATAATCTTGATTCTAAAATCTTAATTCAATAGAGTATAAAATCATTGATGGAAATTGCAGTATTTAGACTAGTTAAGCCATGCTGTGGAGTAGATAAACTTTGAAATCTCAGTAACTTAACACAGCACTGGTTCACTTCTCTTTTATAGCACAGTCTGATATAGGTTGGGTGGCTCCCCTGCTTGATTTTCCTCCATGTGGTGACACAGGAACCCAAGTTGCTTTCATCTTGCAACTCTGCCATCTTGGAGTACTTTACAGCTGCAATGATGGGGGGGGGGGGGGGGAGAGAGAGAGAGAGAGAGAGAGAGAGAGAAGGTATACCTTTTGTGACACATCACTTTTGCTCATATTCAAAAAGCTCAAATTACCAACATGATTTGACTGCGATTGATGGGGCTGGGAAATGGAAAGGAGCACATGGACATTTAGTGAGAATTAGCAATCTCTCCACAGAGGCATTGACTTCATTGTGTTATTCTGTGTCTTTTTATCTTCTCATGGTCAATTCCTCATAGAATTAGTATCAGGAGAAGGTTTTTCTCTTATAAAGAGTTGGTATCGCTTTTCTTTTCTTTCTTTCTTTTTAATTAATTTTTTTTTTGTAGTCAGGAACTTTAAACTTAATGCTATTGCAATGTCTACTTTATCTCAGATATCTGGTAGCTTCATCCATCCTGTTCCTCTATTGGGTTTTTGAAATCTTTTTGTAATTTTATTTCAACTAACTTCTGGTATTTGTTTAAAACTGTCACCATCCTTTCTAGTCATGGTTAAGTGTATTAATAAGGATATTTTTGGCTGTAACAAAAAAACCAACTAAATAGTGGTTTAAGCAATAAGGGCTTTATTATCTGACATAAGAAGTCTGGAAGCAAGGCAGATTGAGGATTGGCTGATTCAATGATACTATGATATCCTGAAGGACCCATTTATGTTCCATTTTTCTGCTGTATGAGACTCAGTGTTAGGCAGAGTCTCCTCTTCTTGGCACAAATGGCTTAGTAGTTCTGGGTGTCACATGCAGGGGTAGATCCTGGTCAGGCCTGGGCCTTGTAATGCAGGAGACAAATGATGCTCATGGACTGGCCATTATGACATGGTTGCAGTGCAGTGCTGCTGGGAATGCACTGTGCCTAGTCATTATATAATATTATAAAACCTGTGGAAAGTATTGTAAAATGATGCTAGTTGCAGGGCAAGAGATTATCTCTAGAGTTGGAGGTAGATCCATGCAAATTGCTTGTTGAGAAAAAATTTGCAACCATATAGAGAAAACATGCTGGTATGTCACATGACATATTGGGGATGGTGATACTTTGACAGCTTGGTAGTGATAGAGTAGTGAGATGAGGTTGATTCTGGATATATTTAGAAGGATTTGCTGATAAATTGAATGTGGGGAGTGAAAGAGACAAATATGTCAAGAATGGCTCCAAGTATTTGGCCTGAGCAATTTATTGAAATGGGAAAGACTGGAAGACTGGAAGAGTTCGATGTTGTTTCATAAAATAAGATATATTAGGCGTTAATTAACTACTAGAGGTAAAACATTGCAAGGAGGCTGGATTGGTCCTGAAATCAAGAGCTGAGAAAGGGAGTTGGAATCAGAGCATCACCGGAGGGTCTGGGACTCAGATGAGCTGAAAACATACAAGGCCTAAAGGGACTCCTGTATGTCAAATCATCTTCCCCTCTCCCAGGCCATATTTGCTTCATTTGGCTAGCAGTTTAAACTTACAAGAGAGCTCTGATACTCATGTTCCCACTCAACCCTTAGGAGCCCTGTAAATTGGTCACTGCTTTTATGCCCATGAGCACAGACTTCAAAATAATCTCAGAGAAGTGTCATTCATGCATTCACTTAACAAGCACGTAACATTTATTGAGGAAATAAACTCAAGCTCTCCTGATTCAAGGGCAGTGTCCATTCCACATAGCTGCTTCAATGTGTTGATTCCTGCTTCTCTTTTTTCCTATTCCTTCCCAATTATTCCCCTTCTGTAGTAGTTTTGAAATATCTACACCTTCTTTGATACTCTTTCCTTTAGGAAATGGAGCCTAATTCCCCTCCCTTTGAATGTGGACTGGGCTCGCTTCTAGCAGAGAGAATAAAGTGGAAGCAATGATGTGCAATTTCAGAGGCTGGATCATTAAAGAAACTGTGGTTTCCTGCTTGTTATCTCTCAGATCACTTGCCCTGGGGAAAGGCAGCTGACATACGATGAGAAAGTGTATGAAGACGCCCATGTGGTCTCTGACCAACAGACAAGTGAGTGAAATTGCAAGCTGATCATCCAGCCCCGGCCAGCATCATTTATTTTTTTAACCATATATTTTGAAATAATTTCAGTTGCAGAAATAATACAAACCCCATATAGAGAACTCCCAGCCTATGTCTTGACTGTAACCTCGTGAGGGACCCTGGGCTAGAAACACCCTGATAGTCTGCGCCTGAATTTTTAACCCTGAGAAACTGTGTAAGATGATAAATTTGTTTTTTAAAAAATAAAAATGTATTAGGTTTTTTAAAAAATACTGGAAAATAAAGAAGAAATAAAAGACAAACCATAATCTCACCACGTGAAAAAGAATACTATCTATCTGTAGAAAAATTCCAATAATACAGAAAGAAGAAATTAAAATAAAACTCTCCCTCCATTCCTGACTTATAGTTTTTCTTGTCGAGTTGACCAAGATATTTATTTCTCCAGAAAATTTCATGTGTATGTAACATACGTGTAAATTATTTAAAAGTGTTCACAATGGATCATATTACATTCTGGAAACACAATATAGTTATCCCTTCCACATGGTGATTTTCCCCATTTTGGTTTCTATATATCGCTAGTGGCTGGCAAAATGGCTGCTGCTCCTGGCAGCCATTAAGGCATTACTGAATAGACTATACGCATGTCAAGAATAAAAAGAGAAGGAAATCCGAGAAACCATTGTGCAGCTACACCAACAACTGCAAAGCATTTGCATAAACTACGAGATCTGCATCTTTCTTGATAGAAAGTGTAACTTTGGGTGCAGGATTGTTATAAAAAAGGCATTCTGGTAGACTCTGGCATCACATGAGAAAAGGTTAAGTCCTTATTTGATTCCTTAAAGAAAAATGAAGGTGAAAGGTCCACCCCTATGAATTTTCAGGCCAGCAAAGTCTGGTTTGAAAAGTAAATGAAAAAAGTTAGCTTATGCAATGTTAAACTAATGGGAGAGGCAGCATTTGCCAATCTCAAGAGACAGCTAAGGAGTTTCCTGAAACCCTGAAAAAAAATTTTTCACATGGATCTTCCAGATCATGGGGTTGCTGTGTGCCTAACTTACCCCAACCCCCACGATGTGAAAGGGATAACTGTATTTATATAGAAGATGTCTTCATAGCAGTAATACAGGCCTACTTATTATTTCTAATGGATTTTCCATTATTTGAATGTACCACATTTCTTTTAACAAGTCTCTGTATATTGGCATTTAGAAATTTTCTAGTTTTTTTTTTCCATTATAAAAATGTTGTCATGAACTTCTTCATGCTTTTGGAACTGTGGTTCAAAGGGCATGCATATTTAAAGTTGATATTCACACTAAGTATGAGAATGCTTTTTCCCCCACACTCCTGTGCTCAATTATTGCATTTCTCTGATATTAACCATCTTCTAGTATTTTTTTTTTTTTTGCCATTTATTTTTCTTCTTTTGTGAACTGCTAGTGTCTGGTAGAGTGCCTATTTTATAATATTTAACATAATAATAGTGATAGCTAGCATGTTTTTGAGCCCTGTGGTGTCTATGGCTGGTGATGTAGCAGGCAGCCCCTGTTTGCCCAAGCCATTTCCTCTTGCAGCAGATGGGCCCCTCACCCCTCCTTGCACATTTAAACTACCTCCTCTTTAAAAATTTCCCAAATTTCTCTGAGCAGTGAGAACTACACATAAATAGGATGTTTGTCTCGAGAACGAGTAAAACTGCACGTGGCAAGATAGGACAAATTCCTGTAAAGAAACCCCTCCCCTAACTGCTCATCTGCTTCTGAAAACCCAGTTTCCCGCCTTTCCTGATTTAAATCAGCCAATTGTTTCCTTCCAACACCACCAGTTCATACCTTGTTTTTAACGCGTCATCCTATCAATAAAAGCTATTGTAACCTTTTGTTTGGGGCTCAGACTTTTGAGGTGACTCGACTGGGCTCCATGTGCACGGACAAATAAAGTCTTGCTTCCTGAAGCTCCGGAGCCTTGGTCCCAATTCCTTAGGTGGTCCGCATAACAGTCCTGGAAGCTCTTGCAGACCTTCGCTCCTGGTTTCCTGCAACAGTGGGAAGACTGATTCATTGGAAGGTTGAATAAACTGTTCAAAATCACATAACTACAAGGGGTAGAGCCAGGATCCAAATGGTATTGAATCTAAAAAAATGAGTTGTTGAATGAATAAATGAATGAATCACTTATTTGTATCCCTTGCTCATTTTTCTATAGAGTTTTTTTCTTTTTCTTTGTAGGAGCTTTTTATATATTATGAATATTAGCTTCTTCCAAATTATATGAGTTGCAAATATTTTTCCCAGTTTGTTCCTTGTCTTTAACTTATTTATTTGACACCATTTGTTATTTATTTCTTGTGCACATTAAAAACCACCAAGTTATTAAAAATATGACCCCAGATATTGTTGTTACAAAATCATACTGGCCTTTTGAAAAAAATAGTAATACCTTAGGTATAACAGAGAGCTATGATGTGGGTAATATAGAGCCTCATTAAGTTAATCTAAAATATGAAAAATAACCTCAAGGGTATTAAATGCTTTACTCACACTGAGATGCTTTGAAATTGCAATTCCCCTTTAGGCATACTTATAATTGAAGAAGAGGGAATTGGGTTTTCAGATGTATTAGGTTGACATTTGGGGAAATGAATTTTTATTTTATTTGCAACAAATGAATCCTAATCAGTTAAGTAGATCTGAACTGAGGGAATCATAGTGACTTCCTTTTCATTTTGTTTACACTTCTTGAAATGCCCTCTCCCATCCTGCTGGCTGAGCCATGTCTCACTTCTCTCTGAGTCCTCTTACCCTTCTCTAATCTTCCTAAACATTTTTCAGGAAGACTCTGAAGATGTCAGAGAGATAACTTTCTTGTTGTTAGAGCCAGAAATTTGAGTATTCACTTCCCATCTGTGTCCTCAAAAATGTGATCTTGGGCGGGCCGCGGTGGCTCAGCGGGCAAAGTGCTTGCCTGCCATGCCGGAGGACCTCGGTTCGATTCCCGGCCCCAGCCCATGTAAAAAACAAACAAACAAACAAAATACAATAAAACAAGAAAATGTTTAAAGATGTTTCCCTTTCTTCCTCCCTTCCTTCCTTCCATCCTTCCTTCCTTCTCTCTGTCTTTCCTTCCCTTCCTCCCTAAAAAAAAAAAAAAAAAAAAAAAAAAAAAAAAAAAATGTGATCTTGTCTCCAGCCCCAGAGGTCAAATCAGAATTGGTCTAAGCATAAGCCATTGTTCTCAAAATTTAGTAGGCATGTACTTCCTTTGGAAGGCTTCCTAAAATACATATTGCTGGATCCCACTCCCAGAATTTCAAGTTCAGTAGGTCTGGGGTGGGACATTTCTAATAAGTTCAGAAGTGATGCTGATGGGCCAAGCATCACACTTTGCTAATCACTGGTCTTGGCCAGTCTTAGAGGTCGTGCATCCTTTGCTGGTGATTGCTTTAGGTATGGACATGTGCTCCAATTCTGGCCAGTGGGACTTGAGGTGAAGTCTTCTGGGGGGCTTCTTGTCTCACTAACAAAAAGAAATACATGGGTAGAAATAGTCCTCTTTGCTGAATGTATTCCTGTTTTCATGTTACAGCAGAAGTGCTGTAGTCATCTTCTGAGCAGAATGGAAAACCATTTAATTTATTGTGATGGCAGAGTGGAGATGTGGTGAGGACCTGATCCTTGATGATGTCATTGTGTCACTAAAGAACCAAACCTGGAACCAGCTTCACTTTTGGAATTCTGTGTGTGTGTGTGTAGCTATATAATAAATTTTATACATAGTTTTTAAGTATTGAATAGCATAAAGGAATACCAATAAATCTATTAGGGACAAGAATAACAATGCATGAATATGCATCTACTCAAAGTCCAACAGAAGAAAAGGAATATTACTGTTAACTTTTAAGTTTCCTACATGTTCCATCAACTCCCCAGAAAAAATTCCCTACCCCTGAATTTTGTGTATTTCATTCCCTTGCCTTTTTAAAAAAAGTACTATTTATAAATTGTTTAGTTTTGTGTGTTTTTCAACTTTATGGAGTCATGCTGCATGAATCTCTTTTTTTTAAACAGTTTTATTCATATGCCACACAGTCCATCCAAAGTGTACAATCAATGGCTCTTGGTATATTCACAGAATTTGAGAATGTTTTCATTGCCCCAAAAAGAAAAATCCCATACCTCTTATACTCTCCTATTATTGACACTTAGCAGTAGTATGGTATCTTTGTTACAAAAATGATGAAAGAATATTACAATATTACTGTTAACTATAGTTCATGGTTTGCATTAAATGTATTTTTCCCAAAGATTACCCTATAATAGTGACATACATTGTTCTAGTTCATGGAAGAACATTCTTATATTTGTGTTATTAACCATAGTCATCATCCACAACAGAATTCATTATGTTATAGTGTTCCCTGTTTTATCCTCTAGCTTTCCTTCTAGGACATACATGACCCTAATCTATATTATGGATACATATATATATATATCCATATGTATCCATATATATATACTCTTTGAACCACAATCATAATCTGTATTATCTATATATATTATACTCTCTCGGTGCTGTTAATTATATTCACAATAATGTGCTTCCATCATCTCTATCCATTTTCAAACATTTACAATCAACCTTATTAAAAATTCTGCCCAAATGAATCACCAGTTCCCCATTCCCTGTCCTCATTCTATCCTCTGGTAACCTGTACTCTAAATTTTAACTCCATGAGTTTCCTCATTATAATTGGTTTATACTGGTGAGACCATACAATATTTGTCCTTTTGTGTTTGGTTTACTTCTCTCAGCATAATGTCGTCAAGGTTCACCCATGTTGTTACATGCATCAGCACTTCAATCCTTTTTATTACTGGATAATATTCCATTGTGTGTATATACCACATGTTGTTTATCATTGGCCGATGGACACTTGGATTGTTTCCATCTTTTGGCAATTGTAAATAATGCTGCTATGAATATCGATGTGCAAATGTCTGTTTGTGTCCCTGCTTTCAGTTCTTCTGAATATATACCTAGTAGCTGGATTGCTGAATCATATGACAATTCTATGCTTGGCTTCCCGAGGAATCATCAAATTGTTTTCCACAGTGGCTGTGCGATTTTACATTGCCACCAGCAATGAACCTATTTATTTTTTTCTAATTTGCTGTTAATGCTCAATATTTTGTTACTCTGATGCATTTGTGAATTCTAACTTACGACTTTGTGAATTTGCTTATTCTAATTGTTTCATATCAGTAAGATCATATAATTTTATCCTTTTCTGTCTGAATTATTTCCTTCAACATGAGGTCATCAAGGTTCATCCATGCTTTAGCATGCTTTAGAACTTCATTCCTTTTTATTGCTGAATGATATTCCATTGTAAGTGCATACTACATTTTGTTTATCCATTCATCTGTTGATGGACATTTGGTTTGCTTCCACCTTTGGCGATTGTGAATAATGCTGTTATAAACTTTTACTATTATGTTCTATCACTTGAAGATATCAGAATTTAATAATTTATTTTACTGTTAGCGGACATTTTTATTGTTTTAGGGTTTTCTGTTATTTCTCATGGTGTATATATGGGAGAGTTTCTCTGTTGAAGCACTTCCCAACTGGTGTTCTTTGCACATTGTTGTGCAGTAAGTGGGCTACATGGATGCAGAGGAATGGATCACCTCAGGCCATGGAGTAGCTGGATGGGACCTAGAGCAACTAACCTTGGAGACTGTGGTCCTTAGTGTGCTGGTTTGAAAGGAAGCATGTCCCCTAAGAAAAGCCATGTTTTAATATAAATCCCATTTCTTAAAAGTAGAATAATCTCTATTCAACACTGTATATTTGAAACTGTGATGAGATCATCTCCCTGGTTGATGTGATTTAGTTAAGAATGGTTGTTAAACTGGATTAGGGGATGATCTGTCTCCACCCATTTGAGTGGGTCTTGATTAGTTTCTGAAGTCCTATAAAAGAGGAAACATTTTGGAGAATGAGAGACTCAGAGAGAGCAGAGAATGCTGCAGCACCACGAAGTGGAGAGTCCATTGGAGATGAAGAAGGAAAATGCCTCCCGGGGAGCTTCATGAAACCAGAAGCCAGGAGAGTAAGCTAGCAGATGATGCCATATTTGCCATGTGCCCTTCCAGCTGAGAGAGAAGCCCTGACTGTGTTCGCCATGTGCCTTTCCAGATGAGAGAGAAACCCTGAACTTCATCGGCCTTCTTGAACCAAGGTATCTTTCCCTGGATGCCTTTGATTGGACTTTTCTATAGACTTGTTTTAATTCTCGGCCTTAGAACTGTAAACTAGCAACTCATTAAATTCCCCTTGTTAAAAGCCGTTCCGTTTCTGGTATATTGCATTCCGGCAGCTAGCAAACTAGAACACTTAGCCTTTTCAACTCTGGCCAAGAGCAGGGAAGCCTGCTGTAGGATTGGGATTCGCTAGACCTGATGAAAGGCACTTTTCAACTTTGCTAGATAAAGAAGTATTTCCCAAATGCTTATGTTTATTTATACTCCCTCTAACAGATTAAGAGTATTCTTTTGCTCCATATCCTTGAGAATATTTATTATTGTCAGACTTTAAAATCTTTGACATTATGGTTGGTGTGAAATATTTCACTGAGATTTTAGTTTGCATTTATATGACTTTTAATGAAGTTGAGCATACTTTCATGTGTTTGTTAGCTGGTTTCCTTTTCTGTGAAATACTTGTTCAATTGGATGAGGTGAATTTTATTTATTGGTTTGTAGGAGTTCTTTTATATTTTAAAAGTAAATCATTTGCTAGTTATAAGAGCTGGAAGTATTTTTAAGTTTTGAATTGATTCTTGAATCATTTTATTGCATCCTTTGATGAATAGACACTCTTAACTTTAAGATATTCAAATTTATTTTTTGTGGCTTCTGCTTTTTGCATCTTATTAAATGAATCCTTACCTATTGTCTTCTAATTGTTTTATAGCTTTTCCTTTCACAATTTTATATATATATATTTCATCACATAGTTGTATATTGTATATTCATCACCATGATCATGTCTTAGAATATTTGCATCAATTCAGAAAAGAAATAAAAAGAAAAAAGAAAAAAACCCACACATACCATACCCCTTACGCCTCCCTCTCATTGACTGCTCATATTTCCATCTACCCAATATACTTTATCCTGTCAAAATTATATTTTAATCTACACGGAACTGGTGTGAAGTAGGAGGTTTAATTTATTATTATTTTTTTGATATGCTTAACCAACTGTCCCAGCAGCATTTATTGGCAAGTCTATCTTTTCCTGACTGCAATACCAGAATCCATAATAGTATGTTTCTATATTATGTGAGACTCTTTTTATCCTTGTACCAATACCAGCATCTTAAATTCTTCTAATAATTTTTTATATCTGGTAAAATGAGCCCTTTTCCCAGATTTTTTTTTTTTATTTCTGAGTTATTCTTAGCCCTTTTGCCCTGCCTTATATATTTTAGAGTTAACTTGTCAACTTCCCTGAAAGATAATCTGTTGGGAATTTTGTGAGTTAAATCAAATCCATGGATCAATTTGAGAACAATAAAGATATTTATAATAGTGACTCTTCCAATTCATCAATATGATATTAGGCTATCATTTTGATTTTTTAATGAAGTCTAGACTTATTACTAGGAATTTTGTATGTTTTGGTGCAATGGTATCTTTTATTATTTTCTATTTGTTGCCAGTGAATGGAAATGCCAGAGACTTTACTTTTATGCATTGATTTTGTATTGTTAAACTCTCTTATTAATTCTGTAGATTATTTTTAATTTTTCTACAGTGACAATCATATCATCTGTGAACATGATTGTTTGTGTCTTCCTTTCTATTCTTAAACATTTCATTTATTTTTCTTGTTTTACTACACTAACTAGAATCTCCAACCAATGTTGAATAGAAGTGGAAATAAGAGTCACTCCTGTTTTGTTCCTAATCTTAAAATATATTCTTTCAAGGCTTTATCATTAAATACAATGTTTGCCATAGGATTTTGAATATTCTCTACTAGGTTAAGAATATCTGGTTTGCTAAAAGTTGTTAAAATGAGCGTTATCAAATACTTTTTTTTCTGCATCTGTTGAGATGATCATATGTTTTTCCCTACTAATCTTTAATGTGGTAAATCATATATATATATATTTTTTTGCTTTTCTAATATTAAACCAATGTTTCATTCCTGGGGTAAAACCATCTTGTTTGATATATTTGCTTTTCATCTGAATTGCTTTATTGTTTGCTAATATTTTGTTTAGGATATTGGCATCTGTGTCTCTGAACAATTTTGGCCTATAATTTTCTTTTCTTATTCTACTTTTGACAGATTTTGGAATCAAGGTTTTGTTAGATTAATAAAATTAGTTGAGTATTCTCTTTTTCTATGTTTTGAAATAGTTTAATATAAAATTAGAATCATTTATTCCTTGAATATTTGATAAAACTTGCTAGTAAAACTGGGGGGGGGGGGGCTATGTTTCCTTTGCGGGAATATTTTCTCTCAACATTTCATTATGCCAATTTTCAAATAAACAACCAGGTTTAAGAAATTTTACAGTGATTACTCATGTACTTATCATCCAGATTATATCGCTATCTCACTATACTTACTTTATCATGTATCTGTCCATCCATGGGGAAGTATTTTTGACTATTGATTTAATTTTTATAGTGGTTCTTGGACTATCTGGATTTTTATAAAAAGTTGTTGGCTCATTTGGGCAATTTGTATTTCTCATAAGACTTTTTCCATTCCAGAAAAGTCACCTATTTTCTGCAACAAATTTTTCATAATATAGTCTAATCTTTTTAATGTCTTCATCATTGTAGTTATGGTAGTTATGGTTCCTTTTCCATTCTTAATATTGCTTTTGCCTTTTCTCTTTTTCTCTTCATCCATCTTGGCATTCTATTTTTTTGTTTTTTTTTTAAAGCACCAACTTTTAGCTTTTTTGATCGTTATCTTCATTATATACTTTTGTACTACTTCATTAATTTATAATCTAATTTTTATTATTTCATTCCTCTGTTTTCCCTTAAATTTATTCTGTTAGTTTATTCTGTATTTTTTTTCCCTAACATTTTAAGATGCTTGGCTGATTTTCAGCCTTTGGTTTATTTTTTAAACATTTTTTATTGTGAAATAGAATATATATATATAAATATATGAAAACAATACATTTCAATGTACATAGTAACAAGTAGTTATAGAACAGATTTCAGAGTTTGGTATGGGTCACAGTTCCACAATTTTAGTTTTTCCCAAGACACTGGAGACTAAAAGACATCAATATAATGATTCAGCAGTCATACTCATGTGTTAAACCCTATCTTCTCTGTTATAACTCCTCCTTCTCCTTTGATCCTTTTACGAATCTTTAAGGTTGTTTGGGCTTTGCCCATTCTAACTTTTTTCATGTTGGAAGGGATTGTTGATAATATGGGATGGAAACTAATTGTTGTTCTTGGAGAGGCTGGACCTCTGGATTTCAGTATTATTTGGCCTGGGAACCCACCTGGAGTTTGTAGATTTCTGGAAAGCAATCTCAGTGTGTGAAACTTTTGTAGACTCTCAGATATAGACTTATGCATTCTCTAGGGTTGACAGGAACAGTTTTGGTTGGGGTTTGGCAAACCCTGTTAATTAGCAATATCTAACTGAAACTAGTGTAAGTGTGGTCTACAGAATAGCCTCTTGACTCTATTTGAACTCTCTTAGCCACTGACACCTTATTTTATTATACTTCTTTCCCCCCTTTTGGTCAGGAAGGTGTTGTCAATCCCATGGTGCCAGGGCCAGAGCCAGGAAGTCATGTTCCACATTGCTAGGGAGACTTTCACCCTGCTTGTAATGTCCAACATAGTGGGGAGGGTAATGATTTTCCTTGCAGAGTTGTGTTTAGAGAGAGACCACATCTGAGGAACAAAAGAGTTCCTCCGTAAGTAATTCTTAGGTATAATTGTTGGTAGACTTAGCTCCCCTGCTACAGAGATAGGCTTCATAGGAGCAAGCCTCAAGATCAAGGGCTTGGCCTGTTGGCTTGGGAGCCTGTAATGTTTAAGATAATATCAGGGATTTCCCCAGTGGTAAAGCCTAAAAGGTCCATTTTTTTTTCTTCTGTCCCTCAAAGAATATTGCTAATACTTTTAAATTCTGCTCAACATACTCTGAGGTGTCTCTGGGTATTACATTAAGCTATACAGAATCACAAGCCCTCATTCCCATTCTGGGCTTTATGTGTTTGGGTTGTTTAAATGAACCATCTGGACAGGTTGAGTTAGATTATGTGCTACAGAAAATTTAGGTTTTGGACAACCTAAATCGCTCTTCCTTTGGTCTCATGCAGTAGGTGAAGTTCTAAAATATTGACAATATCATCTTTACCCCTGTATTCTGGTTTACCTTAGTTCTGATCTGATAGGCTTCATTCTTATCTCTAATTGAAGCCTGATCTGTTTTTTGGTTTCTTTAACTGTTGTGTGTAGCAATGCTGACTTTCAGAGGGTGCAGAAATCCATCTCTGAGTCGTTGGTGTTATACAGATAGCCAAAGTTCTAGGGAGATACAAGGTTATACATATATAACACAGCATCTCAAAATCTAGAAGCAATATTTGCAGCTCCAGACTAAATGTGACTGCTATATGAGTTTACAATCTAGACCCCGATTTTCTTATAAGTATTTTCTAAAAGAGACCATACAATAGTTGTTCTTTTGTTTCTGGCTTGTTTTGCACCACATAATGTCCCCATGGTTTATTCACCTCATTTCATGCCTCATGACTTCATTCCTTTCTGCAGCCACACAATATACCATCATATGTATACACCACAGTTTGCTATTCTACTTCTCAGGCAATGTATCCTTTAACCACCTCCTTCCATTGGGCATCATGTATAATATCCACAGTCAACAATCCATGGCTCACATTATCCTCACTGAGTTGTACAGTCATCAATACTCTCAATTTTAGACAACTTTCATTGCTCCTAAGAGGAAAATAACTGATACACACCCTCACCAAATAGAAAATCCAAACTTCCCCTTAACTCTTGTCCTTCCCCTCCTTCAGTTATTTACCCCTGGTATTGCTGTGGTGCTATTGAAGTCTTCCTTTTAAATATAGATGATGGCCTGTAATAATAGTTTTCCTTTTATGCCCTTCTATTATTTACTCTTTGTACAAGATTCATACCTTTGAAGTAGTTCATGCAAGAACTTATTTATATTTGTAGTGTTATTCGGCAGGATACATGGCTCTATACCACCCCTTTCAATCATGTTCACCTTCAATATGGTTATTACTTATAGACCCATTTATGAATCACTTTCACTTTGGTGCATTCCCTTACATCTAAGTTCAACCTCATTAGCCAACTGTTCACCCATCTGTAGCTTCTATGTATCTCTAGGTCCCCTATATTCTATATTATAATCTTCTGAGTTTATCTTTACCAGGGTCATAATAGTGAAATCATATAGTATCTATCTTTTTGTGTCTGACTTATTTCACTCAGCATATGTCTTCAAGGTTCATCCATGTTGTCATATGCTTCAGAACTTCATTTTGTATGTATATACTATATTTTGTTTATCCACTCGTCTTTTGATGAGCCCTTAGATTGTTTTCACCTTCTGGTAATTGCGAATAGTGCTGCTAGGAACATTGGTGTGCAAATGTCTGTTTGTGTCACTGCCATCAGCTCTTCTGGGTATATACCAAGTAATGGTATTGCCGGGTCATAGGGTAATGTGCCAAAAGAACCACCAAACTGTTTTCTACAGAGACTGTACCATTATGCAGTCACACTAGCAGTGCATAAGTATTCCAATTTCTCTACCTCCTCTCCAATATTTGTAGTTTCCTGCTTGTTTAATAGCAGCCATTCTGATAGGTGTGAAGTGGCATCTCATTGTAGTCTTGATCTGTTTCCCTCATAGCTAATGAAAATGAACATCTCTTCACGTGCTTTTTAGCCATTTGTATTTCCTCTTTGGAAAAATGTCTTTTCATATCTTTTTTTTTTCATTTATGAGAACTTTTATAGTTTTCATTAAAAAGTAGAAAATTTAAGGAACAGTAATAACTATTTATAAACTTTACGAATTAGCCACTGTTGGACAAGTAGAGAAAGTAAAATTCAGGAAATAGAAAACTTTCAGAAATGGCTATCTTCTTTTTTTTTTTTTTTTGATCTTTTTTTTCTTTTAAATTTTTTTATTAATCAAAAAAAAGAAAAGAAATTAACATAACATTTAGAAATCATTCCATTCTACAAATGCACTCAGTAATTCTTAGTATCATCACATAGATGTATGATCATCATTTCTTAGTACATTTGCATCGATTTAGGAAAAGAACTAGCAAAACAACAGAAAAAGATATAGAATGTTAATATAGAGAAGAGAATTAAAATAATAATACTACTAAAAAAAATATATATATATAAAGGTAAAAGAAAAAAACAAAAACAAAAGATACAAACAAACAAACAAAAAACTATATTTCAGGTGCAGCTTCATTCAGTGTTCCAACCTAGTTACATTACACTTAGGTATTATTGTGCTGTCCATTTTTGAGTTTTTGTATCTAGTCCTGTTGCACAGTCTGTATCCCTTCAGCTCCAATTACCCATTATCTTACCCTGTTTCTAACTCCTGCTGGTCTCTGTTACCAATGATATATTCCAAGCTGATTCTCGAATGTCGGTTCACATCAGTGGGACCTTACAGTATTTGTCCTTTAGTTTTGGGCTAGACTCACTCAGCATAATGTTCTCTAGGTCCATCCATGTTATTACATGCTTCATAAATTTAGTCTGTCTTAAAGCTGCATAATATTCCATCGTAGGTATACGCCACAGTTTGTTTAGCCACTCGTCTGTTGATGAACATTTTGGCTGTTTCCATCTCTTTGCAATTGTAGATAATGCTGCTATAAACACTGGTGTGCAAATGTCCGTCTGTGTCTTTGCCCTTAAGTCCCTTGAGTAGATACCTAGCAGTGGTATTGCTGGGTCGTAATCCATTCTGCCATTCTATGTCTTTTGATTGGGAAATTCAGTCCATTAACTTTTAGTATTATTACTGTTTGGATAATATTTTCCTCTACCATTTTGGCTTTTGTATTATATATATCATATCTGATTTTCCTTCTTTCTACACTTTACTCCATACCTCTCTCTTCTGTCTTTTCGTATCTGACTCTAGTGCTCCCTTTAATATTTCTTGCAGAGCTGGTCTCTTGGTCACAAATTCTCTCAGTGACTTTTTGTCTATAAATGTTTTAATTTCTCCTTCATTTTTGAAGGACAATTTTGCTGGATATAGGAGTCTTGGTTGGCAGTTTTTCTCTTTTAGTAATTTAAATATATCATCCCACTGTCTTCTAGCTTCCATGGTTTCTGCTGAGAAATCTACACATAGTCTTTTTTTTTTTTTTTTTTTTTTTTTTAAAGGAAAGACAGAGAGAAGGAAGGAAGGATAGAAGGAAGGAAGGAAGGAAGAAAGGGAAACATTTTCTTGTTTTTATTGTATTCTGTTTCTCCGTTTTTGTTACATGGGCTGGGGCCGGGAATCGAACCGAGGTCCTCCGGCATAGCAGGCAAGCACTTTGCCCGCTGAGCCACCGCGGCCCGCCCTACACATAGTCTTATTGGGTTTCCCTTGTATGTGACAGATTGTTTTTCTCTTGCTGCTTTCAAGATCCTCTCTTTCTCTTTGACCTCTGACATTCTAACTAGTAAGTGTCTTGGAGAATACCTATTTGGGTCTATTCTCTTTGGGGTGCGCTGCACTTCTTGGATCTGCAAATTTAGGTCTTTCATAAGAGTTGGGAAATTTTCAGTGATAATTTCTTCCATTAGTTTTTCTCCTCCTTTTCTCTTCTCTTCTCCTTCTGGGACACCCACAACACGTATATTTGTGCGCTTCATATTGTCATTCAGTTCCCTGATCCCCTGCTCAAGTTTTTCCATTCTTTTCCCTATAGTTTCTGTTTCTTTTTGGAATTCAGATGTTCCATCCTCCAGTTCACTAATTGTAGCTTCTGTCTCTTTAGATCTGCCATTGTAGGTATCCATTGTTTTTTCCATTTTTTCTTCTTTGTCCTTCACTCCCATAAGTTCTGTGATTTGTTTTTTCAGATTTTCTATTTCTTCTTTTTGTTCAGCCCATGTCTTCTTCATGTCCTCCCTCAATTTATTGATTTGGTTTTTGAAGAGTTTTTCCATTTCTGTTCGTATATTCAGCATTAGTTGTCTCAGCTCCTGTATCTCATTTGAACTATTGGTTTGTTCCTTTGACTGGGCCATATCTTCAATTTTCCGAGCGTCATCCATTATTTTCTGCTGGTGTCTGGGCATTTGATCAGATTTCCCTGGGTGTGGGACCCAGCTGGTTGAAAGCTTTTTCTGTGAAATCTCTGGGCTCTGTTTTTCTTTTCCTGCCCAGTAGGTGGTGCTCGTGGCGCTCGTCTGTCTGCACGGCAGTCGGCCCGGGAAACCACGCGTGGAGGTGGGGGTCGCGCTGGCCGCCGCGGCTTGGGAGAGTGCCGGTCCTAATTGCCCAGCTGGCCCGAAACGCCAAGCGTGATGGGAGGGCCCCGCTATCCAACGTTCCCAGTCAGACCGGGGAGCCACATGCGTGGAGGGGACCCCAGTCGCCAGCCGCCCCGGCCGGGAAAACGCGCGCCCCTCGGGTATCTCACCGCAGCAGATTCTCCCTGCCCGTTCAGCTGTTCCAGAATGGGGTACGCTGTCTTTTTGGTCTCTGTCGTGACTCCGGGAGCTGTTTCGTATTGTTTCTGTTTCTTTAGTTGCTTTTCTGGAGGAGGAACTAAGACCCGCGCATCTTACTAAGCCGCCATCTTCTCCGGAAGTTGCTATCTTCTTTTTACTGTAATTAAGAAGATTCTCATTGAACTCTTCGCTATCCAGTCAGTGCCTCTAGATTTCAATCTTTTTAAATTTATTGAGACTTGCTTTGTGACCCAGAATATGGTCTATCCTCGAGAATGATCCATGAGCACTTGAGAAAAAGGTGTATCCTGCTGTTGTGGGGTGTAATGTTCTATAAGTGTCACCCCTGAGGGTGAGGCCCAGGAGGTTGAAAGACCTTCCTGTGAAGTCTCTGGGCTCTGTTTTTCTTATCCTGCCCAGTATGTGGCACTTACTGGGCCTGCAGGTCCCACCAGCATAAGATGATGCAGTACCTTTAACTTTGGCAGACTCTCCCTGCTGGGGGCGTGGTGGAGACAGAGGAGAGGTTAGTTTTAATGACAGAGGGTAGGCTAGTTTTAATGGCTTCAAATTACCAAGCTCTGGTGTCTGAATTCCTTGAGGGAGGAATTCCACCTGAGTTGGGCTTCACCCCTCCCCTGGGGAAGACACAGTTTCCAGACAAGCCCTCAAATGAGCTTGTTTCTGCCTATGTCTGGGGCAGTTGCAGCCTGAGAAGTCCTGGCACTGAATCCAAAGGCAGTCAAGCCTTTGTAGAAACACAGCCACAAAAACCTCTATTAAAAATGAGAGACCTCCGCTTTGACCAAGTTCACCTGAGCTGGGGGCCTATTTTTAGTAGTCAGAATTTGTTAATTAATGCCACAATTGGTGTTTGGTTGGGCTCAGCCCTTGCTGCTGTTAAAGTCTCTTTTCTTTCCCCTCTGGGAAACAGCCTGTGGGGGAGGGGTGCTGGCCGCCCTGGCTTGGGGAACTCACGGTTCTGGGGAGGCTTGCAGCTAGTCCAGCTGGTCCAGACTGGGGTATGCTGTGTGTCCTGTCACTGACGTGGCCCCAGGAGCTGTTCTGTACTGTTTCTGGTATTTAGTAGTTGTTCTGGAGGACGAACTAAAACACGCACATTGCTAAGCCACCATCTTGGCCCGGAACTCTTTTCATATCTTTAGCCCATTTTATAATTGGGTTTTTTTGTTATTGAGTTGTATGATTTCTTTATGTTCACGGGATAGCAAACCTTTATCTGATATGTGATTTCCAAATATTTTCTCCCACTGAGTTTGCTGCCTCTTCACCTTTATGACAAAGTCTTCTGATTTAATAAGGTTATTTTGGAAGTTGATTTCCCTCAGTTTTCTTAGGTTTTTGTTTGCTTGGATTTGTGTTGAAGATCTTCTTTTGCACTTGGTTTGTCAGCAATTCCCTGCCAAACCAAGGCCTCATGCAGAAAATGCAACTCTACTTGAGGATCTGTTTAAGCTAGACATGCAATTTGCCAGACCGCGCTTTCCATTTCTTCCCAGCAGATGGCTTTCTTGGGCCTCCTCTTTTCCTCAACCCATCTCTCCTGGACTGTGTCAGTTAGATAAGCTGGATGGAGACCCTGGCCATTTTCAGCCTGTTCTGCTGGTCCCAGTGCCTGCTGAAAGCCTCTAATTCCAGGGCTGGGGTGGAGGTGGGGAGTGGGCAGTGTGCACCGCAGCGGAGATTCTGCTTGCATGACTGATGGGACTGTTGGCCCCTGGAGTCCAGCTTGGGTTGGCCTTTGGTCATGGGACTGGTTATGTCATCTGCCCCTGCCCACAGCCTACCTGCAAATGCCTGCAGGTTAGGTTTGGCATGGGCCATGGGGTGCGGGGTGTGGCACCAGGTGCAAAGCATGGGGGCAGCGGTGCAGGATATGGTGCGGGGATAGGGCACAGCATGGGGTGTTGGGCAGGGCCAGTACAGGGTGGACGTGGAAAGCTGTGTAGGGTGAGGTGCCACACAGGGGTGAGACTTGGCATAGGACATGGGGGTGCGGTGTGGAGCTTTTTGTGGTGCACACTGGGGTGGGGCACATGCTGAACACGGCATGATGGCACAGGGCACTGGCAGGGTGCAGTGCGGTGGGGTGGCACAGAGTAGGGTGCTGGGTGGTAGGGCGGGACCCGGGGGTCAATGTACAGGAGGGTGTGTGTGTGGGGAATGAGGCACAGGATGCAGGGTTGCAGGTATAGGGCTGCTTGGGAGGGTGGGTGTGGGTAGTGGGGTGCGGCGCATGGGGGCAGGGCACAGCACCGAGCGGGGTGCAGGGAGGCATGGGCCTGGGATGTGGCATGTGTGGGTGCTGGGGCTAGAGACACAGCTTGGCTTGCTTCCTCATTCCTGCCTCCCTGTCCATGCACTCCTGAGGCCTCCCTGCCTCTTATGAAAAGGGTATAGGTAAGTTCCGTGCACTAGCTAGCAAGTTTACTAGCTTCCAGGTTCCCCCATGGAGCTCCGGGCTGTGGAGCTGAAGGGCTCATATCCCAATCTGGCTGCAGGGGCAGGCACTTTGCAGGGTACAGCCTCTAGTCTCTGGTGGAGTCCTGACAGAGCCTAATCACCTCTTTCTCTGCGTCTCAATTCTTCCACTTTTTCATCCAGGACTTCCCTATCTAGTGTAGAAGACCCTCTCAGGTCACATGCTCCCTGGAACTCCTGCTCTGGTTGTTTTCTTTTACTTTTCTAGTTGTTCCTTGAATGAAATGAACTCAGCCTATCCTATTCCACCATCTTCCAGGAAGTCCCAGCCTTTGTTATTTTATTATTTTTTTAAAACTTTTAAAATTGTATACATATATACAAAACGAAGAAAGAAAAAAGCAATAGTTTTCAAAGCACTCTTCAACAAGTAGTTACAGGACAGATCCCAGAGTTTGTCATGAGCCACCATACGATCCTCTCAGATTTTTCCTTCGAGCTGTTCCATAATATAGGAGGCTAGAAGGCTTAATATATATTTTTTATCATCACAACTGACTTTTTTCTTTCTTTTTTTGGTGAAAAATAACATATATACCAAAAAGCTATAAATTTCAAAGCACAGCACCACAATTACTTGTAGAGCATATTTCAGAGTTTGACATGGGTTACAATTCCATAATTTTAGGTTTTCACTTCTAGCTGCTCTAAAATACTGGAGACTAAAAGAGATATCAATTTAATGATCCAGCATTCATATTAATTTGTTAAATCCTATCTTCTCTGTATAACTCCACCATCACCTTCGATCTTTCCATCCCTCTCTTTAGGGATGTTTGGGCTATGGCCTTTCTAACTTTTTCATGTTGGAAGAGTGTGTCACTAATATGGGGAGGGAGATGGAACCATCTGATGTTCTGGAGAGGCTGGGCCCTCTAGGTTACAGGACTTAATGTGATCCAGGGACCCATTTGGAGGTTGTAGGTTTCTGGAAAATTACTCTAGTGCATGGAACCATTGTGGAGTCTTATATATTGCTCTAGGCTGAATAATATTCCTCTGTATGTATATCGTTTATCCATTGATCTGTTGTTTTATTTATCCATGATCTGTTGACACACTTGTGTTGCTTCTGCCTTTTGGCTATTGCGAGTAATGCTGCAATGGGTATTGCTGTACAAATATCTGTTCAAATCCCTCTTTTCAATTCTTTTGGGTATCTACCTAGGAATGGAATTACTCAGTCATGTGGTAATTGTATGTTTAGCTTTCTGAGGAATCACCAAACTGTTTTCCACATTGACTGAACCATTCTGCATCCCTACCAGCAATGCACTGCACATCCTTGCCAATGCTGATTAGTTTCTGTGTGTTCTTTTTTTCATGATAGTTATCCTAGGGGTTATTAAGTGGTATCCCAATGTAGTTTTGATTAGCATTTCTCTAATGGCTAATGATGTTGAGCACCTTTTTAGGTGCTTATTGGCTGTGCTGGTTTGAAATGATGTATGGACCCTAGAAAAATGATGTTTTAATCCTAATCCCATTTGGTAAAGGCAGCCGTTTCTTCTAAACCCTATTCAGTATTGTATGTTTGAAACTGTAATTACATCATCTCTCTGGAGATGAGATTTAATCAAGAGTAGTTGTTAAACTGGAATAGATGGAGGCATGTCTCCACCCATTTGGGTGGGTCTTGATTGGTTTACTGGAGTTCTATAAAAGAGGAAACATTTTGGAGTATGAAGGAGATTCAGAGAGAGCAGAGAATGCTGCAGCACCATGAAGCAGAGAATCTACAAGCCAGCAACTTTGGAGATGAAGAAGGAGAATGCCTCCCAGGGAGCTTCATGAAACTGGAAGCCAGGAGAGAAAGCTAGCAAATGACGCCATGTTTGCCATGTGCCCTTCCAGCTGAGAGAGAAACCCTAATATGTTCACCATGTGCCTTCTCACTTGAGAGAGAAACCCTGAACTTCAGCGACCTTCTTGAACCAAGGTATTTTTTCCTGGATGCCTTTGATTGGACATTTCTAAAGACTAGTTTTAATTGGGACATTTTCTCAGCCTTAGAACTGTAAACTAGCAACTTATTAAATTCTCCTTTGCAGAAGCCATTCTGTTCCTGGTGTTTTGCATTCTGGTAGCTAGCAAACTAGAACATTGGCCATTTGTATATCTTCTTTGGAGAAATTCTATTCAAGTCCTTTGAATATTTTTAAATTTGTTGTTTATCTTGTTGTTGTTATAGGTGTCTTTATATATATTCTGGATATTAAACTCTTATCAATTATATTGTTTTGATATATTTTTCCCCTTCTGTATGTTGTATTTACCCTTTCTTGAGAATATCCTTTGATGTACAAAGGTTTTTAAATTTGGTGAAGTCCAATTTATCTATTTTTTTTTTGTTGTTGTTGCTTATGCATTTGGTGTTGTATCTAAGTGTGTTACTTTGGAGCTGTTATGTACTCAAAAAAGTTCATGTTCTCTTAATCTATTCCTGTGGATATAGACCTGTTGTAGGTGAGACTCTGGTTAGGGATGTGACCCACCCCATTCAAGGTGGGTCTTAATCCTTTTACCAGAGTCCCTTATGAGAGGATAAAAGACAGAAAAAGCCAGAGAGCTCAGAGAACCTCAGAGATACAGAGAGACAAGGACATACCCACAGAAGATGAGAGAGTCACTGAAGCCAGAAGCTGAAAGCAATGAAACCCAGGAAACCTAGGACCAGCAGTCACAAGCCATGTGCTTTCCCAAGTGACAGAGGTGTCCCAAATGCCAGCAGCCTTTCTTCAGAGTTCAGTATCCTCCTGCTGATGCCTTAATTTGGACATTTTAATGGTCTTAGAATGGTAACTGTAAGCTAATATATTCCCATTGTTAAAAGGCAATCCATTTCTGGTATATTGTATTTCAGCAGCTTTAGCCAACTGAAACACTAAAATTTACCCTTATGTTTTCTTCTAGGAGTTTTATGGTTTTAGCTCTTATGTTTAGGACTTTGATCCACTTTGAGTTAATTTTTTTATGTGGTGCAAGGTAGAGGTCCAACTTCAATCTTTTGCTTGTAGATATTCAGTAATTGTTGAATTTGTTCCAGAGCCATTTGTGCAAAATATTATTCTTTCTTAATTGAATGGACTTGGCATTTTTATTGACAAATCAATTGGCCATAGATGTATGTGTTTATTACTTGATCTTAATCCTATCCTATTGGCTTTTATGTCTATCCATTTGCCGGTACCACTTTTTTGATTATTGATCAATCAATGCTGTTACTGATTTCTAGCTTATCTGTACTGTGGTCAGAGAATATGATCTATAAGATATCAATCCTTTGAAATTTGTTGAGGTTTGCCTTATGTCCTGGTAAAAGTTTTTTTTTTTTTTTTAAACTATTTCAAGTGTGCCTTAAAAGAAATAATGTGTATCCAGTTGTTTTTAGATGTGGTACTCTATACATGAATTTTAGATCAAACTTATTGTGTTGTCCAAATATTCTATATCCTTAGAAATTTCTTGTCTGCTTGTTTAGCAATTACTGAGAGAAGTATGTGAGTATATCCCACTTAGCTGGTAAATTTCCTGTTTCTTATTGAGCTTCTGTCATAGCTTTATGTATTTTGAAGTTATTGTAAGTGAATAAAATTTTAGAATTTTATGTCTTTCTTATGTTCTGAGCTTTTTATTATTATGCAGTATTTCTATCCCTAGAAATGCTTTTTTTTTTTCTGGGTATTATCAGACTTTACTGATGATTTGGAGAGATGGAGGGGGTTTACATAGCAAAAATACAAAAATCTTAAAGTTGCATGTTAGACATCCATGAGCTTAAGGGACCCATAGCCATTCCCACCTCTGCAGAAGGCTGCAGGCTTCCATGAGGGTACCTGACCACCTCTCCCCTCCTTTCCCAGGAGATAAAGTAAATCCCAAATTCCTTATTCAGAGGAGTTTAGCCCTCCCTGTGTTCCGCCTTCTCTTTCTGGACCTTTCCCTGTGGTCTCTTTCTCACCCTAACCAGCCACAGTTACTTTCCCAATTAAAAACACCTGCCTCCCTGTTTCCAGTAGGATTAGGATGAAAGTTTAAAAGCACCATTCCTAGAAATGCTTTTTGGTCTTTGAATCAAGCTTAAAAGATATTACATATAGCTTTCTTTTGACTAGTATTTATCTGCTGTATCTTTTTCCATCTTTTTTCTTTCAACATTTCTGTCTCTACACTTCAGATATTTCATTTATAAATAGCGTAAAATTGGATAAAGATTCAGGATGACAGTTTATATTTTAATTTGAGCATTTATTTCATTATTATTTAATATAATTATTAATATATATAGATTTGTCTCTCTGCCCTCTCATTTTGTGCTTTCTCTTTTCTCTGCTCTTTCTGTTTTCCTTTTATCTTCTTTTAAACCAATTGATTACTTTTTCTTATTCCGTTGTTGCTCTCTGCTAATATGAAGTTATGCACCTTATTTCTTTTCTTTTAGTGTTTATATTAGAAAAATGTATATTCATCAAAGTCTAAAATTCATATCTTTATCCTCCTTCAGAGTAAATAAGGAACTTAGAACACTTTTCCCCTTTCAGTCCCCCTAACTTATATAATATTGATGGGCATTGTAGGTTTATTTTATTTTTTAACCCCATAAGACATTTTTGTTATTTTGCTTGCAGTCCACAGTTGTTTAGATTTTTGCATGCATTTGCCACTTTCATTGCTCATCAATTCACTACTGTCAGGTTGTCAGTTCCTGGCCCAAATGTCATTTATTTGCAGAAAATCCACCTCGGGCTCTGTCATTGTCAGGTTCACTTGGCCAGGTGGTGGTACCTGTTTGTCTGGTTGAGCAAGTGGTGGCCTGTCTGTTGCTCTGAGGACATTTCATAGAATTAAATCGTGATCATGGTCAGCTGCATCCACAGCTGGTTCCATTTGTTATCAGCCAAGGGGGAATGTCTTCTGCAATGAGTGATGCTTAATTTAATCACTGGAATTCTTTTAAGGAGCATTCAGAAGAGACAGGCTCTCTTCCTGCTTTGGCCAGCGAGCCTCTCCTATGGAGTTCGTCCAGACCCTCCATTGGAATCATCAGCTTCACAGCCTGCCCTACAGATTTTGGACTCCACATTCCCATGGTTACGTGAGACACTTTTATACATTTGTATTCATGAATATTTCCTGTTGATTCTGTTTCTCTAGAGAACTCTAACTAATACAGTCTCTCACTGGTGGTCTATAATTTCAATATAAAACATTTAGCTGCATTTTGTATTTCTTGTTGAAATTCATTAGAATTTCTGAATCTGTGTATCAATGTCATTTTATCAGGTCTGGAAAATTCTTAGCTATTTTATCTTTAAATATTGCTTTTGCTCGTTCTCTCTCTTTTCTTGTTTTTTTTTTGAACTCCTAGTCATTTGCAAAATTTGTTTAGGAATGTAGGGAGATGTTGCTAAAGATGTGCTTCCTCAAGCCACTTAGATCTTGCCCAAATATTAATAAAATTGAAGATTCAAAATAAGGCTTGATGAAGTCATCATTTTTCCCAGTTTACTTTTGCATTTGGCACATATAGTCAAAAGATTTTTTAAATATAATTATAATAGTTAAATCAATTTTTTAAAAATTAATTTATTTATTAATTAAAAAATTTAGAGCAAACATTTACATATCATTCCGTTCTACATATATAATCAGTAATTCCCAATATATCACATAGTTGCATATTCATCATTTCTTAGAACATTTGCATCAATTCAGAAAAAGAAATAAAAAGACAACAGAAAAAGAAATAAAACGATAACAGAGAAAAAAAAGATTATACATACCATACCCCTTACCCCTCGCTTTCATTTATCACTAGCATTTCAAACTAAATTTATTTTAACATTTGTTCCCCCATTACTTATTTTTATTCCATCTGTTCTACTTGTCTGTTGACAAGGTAGATAAAAGCAGCGTCAGACGCAAGGCTTTCACAATCACACAGTCACACTGTGAAAGCTATATCATTATTCAGTCATCATCAAGAAACATGGCTACTGGAACACAGCTCTACATTTTCAGGCAGTTCCCTCCAGCCTCTCATAACATCTTTTATTTTTTTTATTTTACATTTTTTATTGTGAAAAATAATGTATATACAAAAAAGTAGTAAATTTCAAAGCACACCACAACAATTAGTTATAGAACAGATTTTAGAGTTTGGTTTGGGTTACAGTTCCATAATTTTAATTTTTCCTTCTGGTTGCTCCAAGAGACTAGAGACTAAAAGAAATAGTAATATAATGATTCAGGAGTCATATACATTTGTTAAATCCTATCTTCTTTTTTATAACTCCACCTTCTCCTTTGATTTTTAAAAATCATTTATTTATTATTATTTTTTAAAAACTTTTTTATTAATTAAAAAAATTAAAAAGCAAAACATTTAGATATCATTCCATTCTACATATACAATCAGTAATTCTTAATATCATTACATAGTTGCATATTCATCATTTCTTAGCACATTTGCATTGATTTAGAAAAAGAAATAAAAAGACAACAGAAAAAAATAAAATGATAATAGAGCATCAAGGGATTGAGAAAAACCCTAGAATGAGCTGAGACTCAGCTCATTCCAGGATTTCTGTCCCATGTTGCCAGGAAGGTCCACACCCCTGGGAGTCATGTCCCATGTAGAGAATAAGTGAGTCTGCTCGTTGTGTTGGCTGGAGAAAGAGGCCACATCTGAGCAACAGAAGAGGCTCTCTTGGGGGTGACTCTTAGGCCTAAATTTTAAGTAGACTGGACCTATCCTTTGTGGGGTTAAGTTTCATGCGAACAAACCCAAGACTGGGGCTCAGCCTATAGCTTTGGTTGTCCACAGTGCTTGTGAGAATATCAAGAATTCAACTTGGGAAAGTTGAATTTCTCCCCGTTCTCACTATTCCCCAAAGGGGACTTTGCAAATACTTTTCCACACATTGATCGAATCACTTTGGGATTCATCGGGGCATCACTCTGGACAAACCAACAAAATCTCATGTTCTACCTGAGATTCCAAGTACTGATGGTATTCAATCAAACTATCTACATAAGTTATATTAGGAAATGCACTAGTCAAAATATAAATTTTGTACCACATAAACATTTTTTGCTTTAGTCCCACACATAAGGTGACATTTTAAAATATTAATTACCATCTATTTTCAGCACCCTGCAATAATGACATTCCTTTATTCTTCCTCATGCAAAAACATTTTTAAAATTTGTACATTTCATCACTATTATTATACACTCTAGGGATTCCTAGATTATACCATCCCAGTCTTTAACATCTATCTTTCTTATGTCCCCAGCCCACCTCCATCATTCTTACATGCAGCTTCATTCAGTATTTTAACATAATTATATTACAGTTAGGTAGTATTATGCTGTCCATTTTTGAGTTTTTGTATCCAGTCCTGTTGCACTGTTTGTATCCCTTCAGCTCCAATTACCCAATATCTTACCCTGTTTCTATCTCCTGATGATCTCTGTTACCAACAACATATTCCAAGTTTATTCACTAATGTCAGTTCATATCAGTGAGACCATACAGTATTTGTTCTTTAGTTTTTTTGACTTTTCTTTTTGGGAAGGTTTTTAATGACTGATTCAATTTCTTTACTTGTGATTGCTTTGTTGAGGTTGTCTATTTTGTCTTGAGTCAAAGTTGGTTGTTCATGCCTTTCTAGGAAGTTGTCCATTTCATCTACATTGTTGTATTTATTAGCATAAAATTGTTCAGAGTATCCTGTTATTACCTCCTTTATTTCTGTGGGGTCAGTGGTTATGTCTCTTCTTCCATTTATGATCTTATTTATTTGCATTCTCTCTCTTCTTTTTGTCAATCTTGCTAAGGGCCCATGATCTTATTGATTTTCTCATAGAACCAGCTTCTGGTTTTTGATTTTCTCAATTGTTTTCATGTTCTCAATTTCATTTATTTCTGCTCTAATCTTTGTTATTTCTTTCCTTTTGCTTGCTTTGGGGTTAGTTTGCTGCTCTTTCTCCAGTTCTTCCAAGTGGACAGTTAATTCCTGAATTTTTGCCCTTTCTTCTTTTTTAATGTAGGCATTTAGGGCAATAAATTTCCTTCTTAGCACTGCCTTTGCTGCGTCCCATAAGTTTTAAATGTTGTGTTTTCATTTTCATTTGCCTTGAGTTATTTACTGATTTCTCTTGTAATTTCTTCCTTGACCCACTGGTTGTTTAAGAGTGTGTTGTTGAGCCTCCACATATTTGTGAATTTTCTGGTGCTCTACCTATTATTGATTTCCAACTTCATTTCTTTATGATCTGAGAAAGTGTTTTGTATGATTTCAATCTTTTAAAATTTATTGAGACTTGCTTTGTGACACAGCATATGGTCTATTTTTGAGAATGATCCATGAGCACTTGAGAGAAAGGTGTATCCTGATGTTGTGGGGTGTAATGTCCTATAAAGGTCTGTTAAGTCTAACTCATTTATTGTAATATTCAAATTCTCTGTGTCTTTATTGATCCTCTGTCTTGATGTTCTGTCCATTGATGAGAGTGGGGAATTGAAGTCTCCAACTATTATGGTAGATGTGTCTATTTCTCTTTTCAGTGTTTGCCTCATGTATTTTGGAGCATTATGGCTTGGTACATAAATATTTATGATTGTTATGTCTTCTTGTTGAATTGTTCCTTTTACTAGGACATAGCGTCCTTCTTTGTCTCTTTTAACTGTTTTACATTTGGAGTCTAATTTGTTGGATATTAGTATAGCTACTCCTGCTCTTTTCTGGTTGTTATTTGCATGAAATGTCTTTTCCCAACCTTTCACTTTCAACCTATGTTTATCTTTGGGTCTAAGATGTGTTTCCCGTAGACAGCATATAGAAGGATCCTGTTTTTTAATCCATTCTGCCAGTCTATGTCTTTTGATTGGGGAGTTCAATCCATTAACATTTAGTGTTATTACTGTATGGGTAGTACTTTCTTCTACCATTTTGCCTTTTGGAATTTATATGTCATATCTAATTTTCCTTCTTTCTACACACTTCTCCACACCTCTTTCTTTTGTGTTTTTGTATCTGTCTCCAGTGCTCCCTTTAATATTTCTTGCAGAGTTGGTCTCTTGGTCACAAAAAAGTGATTTTTTGTCTGGAAATGTTTTAATTTCTCCCTCATTTTTGAAGGACAACTTTGCTGGGTATAGAATTCTTTGTTGGCAGTTTTTCTCTTTTAGTAATTTAAACATATCATCCCACTGTCTTCTTGCCTATAGTTTCTGCTGAGAAATCTACACATAGTCTTATTGGGCTTCTGTTGTATGTGATGGATTGCTTTTCTCTTGCTGCTTTCAAGATCCTCTCTTTCTCTTTGACCTCTGACATTCTGATTAGGAAGTGTCTTGGAGTACATCTATTTGGATCTATTCTCTTTGGGGTATGCTGCACTTCTTGGATCTGTAATTTTGAGTCTTCATAAGAGTTGGGAAATTTTCAGTGATAATTTCCTGCATTAGTTTTTCTCCTCCTTTTCCCTTCTCTTCTCCTTCTGGGACACCTAACATGTATATTCATGCGCTTCATATTATCACTCAATTCCCTGAGTCCCTGCTCATATTTTTCCATTTTTTTCCCTATAGTTTCTGCATCTTGTTGGATTTCAGATGTTCCACCCTCCAGTTCACTTCCCATGAGTTCTGTGATTTGTTTTTTCAGACTTTCCATTTCTTCTTTTTGTTCATTCCCTGCCTTCTTCATATCCTCCCTCAATGCATTGATTTGGTTTTTGATGAGGTTTTCCATGTCTGTTCGTATATTCTGAATTAATTGTTTCAGCTCTTGTATCTCATTTGAACTGTTGGTTTGTTCCTTTGACTGGGCCATATGTTCAATTTTTCTGGTGTGATTTGTTATTTTTTGCTGGCATCTAGACATTTAATTACCTTAATTAGTTTATTCTGGAGATTGCTTTCCCTTCTCTTACCTAGGGTTTTCTTGCTGGATGAATTTGTTGTCTATCTGTTCTTTGACATTCAGTTCAGCTTTTTCTGGACCTTTAGCTTAAGTTTTGTTTAGCAGAGGATAATTTTTTGGTTCTTGTTTTCTTGTTTCTTGCCCTGCTTGTATGGTGCCTTTCCCCCCCATGCTTAGGAGGGTCTACATTGGTATTATAGACTCCAGCCGGGTTTTGCTGGCCTAAACTAACCTCCTATCAGGGGGAAGGAGTCACCTGCATCAGTTTTCCCTGAGGGTGAGACCCAGCAGGTTAAAAGACTTTTCTGTGAAGTCTCTGGGCTCTGTTTTTCTTATCCTGCCTAGTATGTGGTGCTTGTCTGCCTGCGGGTCCCATCAGCATAAGATGATGTGGCACCTTTAACTTTGGAAGACTCTCCCTGGTTTAGGCATGGTGGAGACAGAGGAGAGGTTGTAAGCTGGTTTTAATGGCTTCAAATTACTAAGCCCTGGGGTCTGAATTCCTTGAGGGAGGGATTCCACCTGAGTTGGGCTTCACCCCTCCCTTGGGGAAGTCACAGGCTCGAGACAAGCCCTGCCTGAAAGCAGCTTGTTTCTGCCTATGCCTGGGGCAGTTGCAGCCTAAAATGTCCTGCCACTGAGTCCAGAGGCAGTCAAGCCTTTGTAGAAATGCACCCACAAAAACCTCTGTTTCTTTCCTTTTTTTTTTCTTTTTCTTTTAGCCCAGTGAGCAACCTCTGCTTTGACCAGGTTCACCTGATCTGGGGGCCTATTTTTAGTAGTCAGAACTTGTTAATTAATGTCACAATTGGCGTTTGGTTGGACTCAGACCCTGCTGCTGTTAAAGTCTCTTTCCTTTCCCTCTGGGAAGCAGCCTGTCGGGGAGGGCACTGGCCATGGAAGCTTGGGGAACTCACAGTTCTGGGGAGGCTCGCAGCCAGTCCAGCTGGTCCAGACTGGGGTATGCTATGTGTCCGGTCACTGACGTGGCTTCAGGAGTTGTTCTGTACTGTTTCTGGTTATTTAGTACTTGTTCTGGAGGATGAACTAAAACACACACATTGCTAAGCCGCCATCTTGGCCACCAAAAGATATTTTTGATAATATTCATGTGACTACATCAAACATGATTACTAGCTATTCATTTAAAAGTCTAATATTTCTGTAGCGCAGAACAGTGTAATTTATTCTATTTTGTGATAACTCTGACTCCAGAAACAGAACTTTTCAAATGTAGATTTTCATTGCATATATAACAGATTGAAGATTGGCTTCTGTCTTAGCTTTGCAGGGCTGCTGTAACAAATACCACAAATTGGATTGTTCCTTAAACAACAGGAATTTATTCTCTAATAGTTTTGGAGAATAGAAGTCCCAAATGAATGTTATGCTTTCTCAGAAGTCTATAGTGTTCTGCTGGTGGCTTGCTGGCATCAATCTATGCTTCTACTACATGGTCGTTAGTCTCCTTCTGTTTTCTCTTCACTCCTACCACCATGTCCAAATTTCTTCTGTTTATAAGCACTCCCGTTTACAATGGATTAAGCCCCATCCAAATTCAGTTTGGTTTCATCTTAATAGGATCTTTGAAGATACTATTTATAAGTGAATTCACTTCTACAGGACTATATATTAAGACTTGAACATGTCTTTGTCCAAGGTACACCTTCCAAATCTGTTCTAGTGGTATTATGGAAACCTTTAATGTTGTGTATGGGTCACATAATTATAAACTATAACCTATTGCTCATTTTGATTAACGGTCTTAAAAAAACTTGAACGCCAGAGAAAATGTTTCACAGGGCTAAAGCAATATGTTAATTTTATCTTTTCTTTATTGGATCTATTCAATTTATTTTATGCTCTAAAGTGTAAATCACTCAAATTGCCAACAAAAAAATAAAATCAGTCTTGAAGTAGACAACAATATAGAATTCCCAAACTGGGCTTTGCTCAAGTTTTTCTAAGAATAATCAGATTGTAAGTGTAGTTTCTAATCAATTTACAGGTCATTAGAAGCCATGCATATTAAACTAGTTTAGACTTTTTGTGATTATCACTTAAACCTTTTTACTAATTATTTTTGTAAATAGCAAGATAAATCTCCATTTAGTCTTTCTCCCTCTGATAATCCCATAAGAAATCATTTTGCTATTAGCCTGGAAATATTCCAGAAACAGAGCAGCATGGTAGTAGTCTGCAGTGCAGCCTCAACAGAGACATCAGATGTTAGTTCAAATGTGACTTTTATGCTCTTGATCCCACATCTGAAAGCAAAGATGCAATGTGTTGCTAAAAAGGTGGTGCTGAATAGGAGTCCTCTATCTCTGTCAGCTCATCAGCTTCTGGGAAAGTGCTATCTAGAAGTCATCAGTGGACTCCTGGGCATTGCCCTTAATTTGGGTCTTTTTTGGGGTCTTGAAATACGGTGGGAGTAACTAATTTAAGGCAAGCAAATGTTAATCAGGCAGCAGCCAGCTGTATGAGTGGTTCTCATCTGGGAATTTAAAAACACTTTGTAAAACATAAGTCATTAATCTTCACCGTGGCCCTTTGGAATCATAAACATCCATCACCACCCATCTATGCCTCTGGGAAGTCTGGGATTTCGAAGTCACAGAACAGGCTACACACAGAGTCCCAAGGCAGTCCTGCAATCCACACTGTCATCAAACCATCGAGCTTTGGAATTGATCTACTGAGCAAGGCACAATGGACAGTGCATTTTTGAGTCTTGTGGAAGTGCTGGATCTATCTGGACCCCACTCAAATGCTATTTGTTATTTGAGAAAATGCCAGTGGGGAGGGACAGGGCTGTCACTTCTGGTTTTGGTCTTTTCCCTTTTACTGATTATTTCTCTCCCTACAGGTCTCTCTTTCCTATAATACCTCTCTTAATTTGATTTTTCATTTCCAAAGTCAGAGATTCACAACTTTTTTAGAACACAAAGATATCTCAGAAATTGACTACTTTTAATTTCCCTACAATATTTTTAAATATATTCCTGGCAGGAGTAAATTTACTGACAGTGGAGACCTAGGTATTAGGAAATAACTCTGCGTCATTGCTTTGTCTTTTCCACTGAAAATTCCTTTCCAAGTGAAGGTGCTTCATAAATGTTTTCTGAATGAGGGCGTGAATGAGTAAAACCATGTGGGGAGTGAGGGTTAGAAGAAAAGGGATTGTGACAATGGTAACTGTTTAGATATTAGTCAGGTAAGGCTTAGAGATTTACTAGACCATCCTTGTCTCGGGTTGCTAAACTAGTGGTTGGGAACCTCTAGTCATTTAACCTTCTACTTTTGCACAAAAAAATACTTAACACCATTGAAGGCTGAAGTGATATGCCTAAAGTCTCAGAGTTTTAAAAACATATGATGTTTCAGGAGATTATGAGAAATCACTGGCTTCTTTCCTATTTATGTAGAACTTAAAAGTAATTTGCATACTATCTCTTGATAAGTGGATTAAAGTCCTGATGGGTCTGTGATGGCCTGATGGATCTGGCCAAGGTGGCTTAATTCTAATGAATAGTTTCTTCATCTGTAAAATAGGAATAACACTATTAACCTTACAGTGTCATGGTGAGGATTAAATAAGATAATGAATGTGAAAGTGTTTAATATATGGTAGAGTATCATATATTAATACATTTAATTAATAAATTTGAATATAAGCTTTTAATTGGAAATTTTATTAATTTTTTTCTTACTCAATTACTGAATTGTATGTAGCAACTTGTTCATAGTAGCATGTTCACAATTACCAAAAGATGGGAGACTCAAAGTGTCTATCATCAGATGCATGAGTAAACAAAATGTGGTATATACACACAATGGAATATTATTCAGTTGTTTTACGGAATAAAGTCCTGATTCATGTGATAACATGGATAAGCCTTAAAGATATCATGTTGAGTGAAGTAAGCCAGGCACAAAAGGACAAATATTGTATGATCTTACTGATAGAAAATATTTAGAATAAGCAAATTCTTAGAATCAGAAACTAGAATATAAATTACCAGGACAGAGGTGGGGGTAAGGGATGGGGGAGTTAATATGTAATTGGGGCAGACTTTCTGTTTGGAGTGATGGAAAGATTTTACTAATGGATGGTGATGATGGTGGCACAGCATTGTGAATGTAATTAACACGACTGAATTATGTATTTGGATGCAATTAAAAGAGTGAAATTTTATGCTGTATATATGTTGCTAGAATAAAAACAAAAAAACAAACAAACAGGACTATACAACACAAAGAGCAAGCCCTAATGTAAAGTGTGGACTAGAGTTAATAGTATAGTTATAATAATGTTGTTTCATTATAACAAAGGTGCCACACTAATACAAAGAGTTAAAAGAGAAAAACTGTGTGTGGGTGTACATGGGAACGTTGTATTTTATGCATGACTTTTTGTAAACCTACAACTTCTCTAATAAAAAAGTCCTTTTTGCCATTGCTTTAAATTAGCTGCACATGGGTAAAAGGATACCTGGTAAGAATTCCATGGGTGAGCCTTCTTTTGTTATAAAAGGAGTTCCTTCTTTAGAGGTAATGAGGCAGGGTATGCCATGATTGTAATAAGGCATTTTGAAAATTCATGAATTTGTTACTGGGGAAGCATTGGAATCTTGGTAATAAATCCACATTCAGAATACTGTCTGGTTTAATGAGGACATACTGCTATCCCTTCTGTGATGGACAAGATCTGATGTAATCATTCTGCTGTATGGGAACTGCTTGTGATCCCCAGGGGTGTTGCCACATCATGGGCTTAGTAAGAAATGCTATCATATCTTCTCTTTTAATCCTCCCTGTCTGATGATTTAGGGGTTGCTTTCACCTGATCCTGTCTAGAGCCAGATCTTGTATTGGGGTATTGGGGTTCTTGTTCTTGTCACCCTGTTTTACTTGGTGGGTCAGGCTATGGTTTTTTGCCAGTTTGAGGTAGAGTTGAATTCCTGGCCATTATTGCCTTGTTTCTAATCCAGGAGCTCATAGGTCTATGGGTTCAGCCCTTGCTTGTCACCTGATTTTCTTTATCTGGATGGCAGATTTAATTATTAGTTTATAAATAGACTTTATTTTTTGGAGAAGTTTTATTATTAACTAAAGTCCACAGTTTACGTTAGGGTTCACTCACTCTGTACTGTACAGTTCTGTGGGTTCTGGCAAATATATAATGTCACATATCCACCACTACAGCATTATATGGAATTTGGTTAATGGGTGAAGTCACATCTCCATGGAAACAATCTAATCAGAAAGTCTCATCCAACAATAGGTATGCCCCAATAAGATTGGATTGAAAGAACAGGGCTTTTCTGGAGGTTAGTGAACTGTTTCAAACTGCCACACATACATATTTTGCTTCCTTTCAGTTCAGTTCCTTGCTTCCTTTCAAGTAAAGGTTTCCTTATAGAACCTTGACTAATGCAATTTTGCTACTGAGAGTGGGATGGTTCTTGAGAAACAGAATTTAAGGATGAGATTTATGAATTGGTTATGGCATTTTTGATTTGGAATTGGTTTCCTAGTATGATTAGAATCAAAGACACTAATGACTGTATTTACAACAATCAACATGGCATTGATGGTCTGTGGCTTGAGTGGGCAATAGAAATATGCAAAATATCACCATTCAATATTGCTACTCAAATGCTTATAAAAGACAAGGTTCTGGGTGATAGTGTTGACACCTGGACAGAGTTTTGTAGAATTAAAAGGTATAATGATATTGGGTGGTTGTTCCTAAATATGCTGGATATAGTTGCACAAGAAAGGGATTAGCTCAAGGTTTCCGAATTCCCAATTTATGCACTGCATGAAGGTCATAAAAGTTTCTATGTGTGCCCTGAAAAAAAATCTTATTTTGTGTAGCTGTAGACTTGAGATTTCTGAAACTCACACCCAGAGTCTTATTGTAAGAGTGCATGAAACACACCATAAATTGAACTCCTAACCTCACAGGGTGTTAAAGTGAGGGCATTGATTGGAAAGGGATCCTGAAAATTGGAATAGGGACATATGGGTTGATAATGATGGTGGTAAGAACATTGAAACCCTAAATTATGTTGAATCTTCACCAGATAAACTTGTAACGATCTTCTCTGAGGAATCAGCCACCTGCCTTCTACTCTGCATTCAGGAACCAGCCTCCTGACCTCCAGTTTGCCCTGAGGAATCCACTGTCCAACCTCCACCTGAAGAGATCAAACCTAATATGCCCAAATACCCTGCCACCAACTCACCTAAGGAATCAGCCCTCACACCTCCATCTGAAGAGATTGACACTTTTCACCAGATTAAACTGTAATGGAATGCCGTCAGGAAGTTGGCTTGCAAAATACTTCTAATTCTTCTCATGACCCAATTCCATCACCATTCTTTTCTTCTTCCAGACCTATACAGACTGACATCTCAGCAGGCCCCAAAAGGTAAGGTACAAAGGTGGTTTATGAGGAGGTACGCTACACTGCAAAAGAACTTATGATTCTTCCAATTTATATACACAGAACATACACAGAACATAGGGGAGCATGTGTGAGAATGGGTATGAAGGGTGTGGGATAATGGTGGAAGGAACATAAAGTTGGATAGGGTTGAATTTATTGATATGGGCCCACTAAGTAGAGTTTCTGGATTTAGTTTTCAACCCAGTAGATTTGTTTGATTCATTAAAAAAATTTCTCTCTCTTTTTTGAGATTCTCATATTGTTCCTTTGTTGTTTTCCTGGTATCATTTAGTTCTTTCTCTGCATTGTCCTTCTTCTCCTTGAGCATATGCAGAATAATTTTTCAAAAAGTCTTTGTCCAGCATGTACACAGTCTGGTCTTCATTTGATGTTTTCTGCATTCTGAGCCTTTTCTTCGTATGGGCCATCATCTTTTGTTTCTTTGTTTGTCTTGTAATGTTTTCTTGCACTCTGAACACTTTAATACTTAAAAATTTTAACTTTGTGTTTTTGTCCCTGAGATGTTTGTTTCTTGAATTTTTTAGCAGAGATTTTCTTGAATGTAAAGAACTAATAAAACTAAGGAAACTTAGGAAAAAAAACACCTTTTGCCATCTTTGCCAAGTGTTCTTGTCTTAGCTGGTACTCTCCATCAGAGTTCAGCCCCCCTATCAAGAAGATCAGCCCAGGGAAGATGCAAAGTAGAGCCCTCTGTCTTCTCTGAGTTTGTGTCTCCTCCTGGGCTTGTGCTTGCCGGTGGCTTTAGGTGTGCCCTGCTTATAGGTGTTTGAATGCCCCTCTGCTTTCCAGCAAATAGGCCTTCTCCCTCTCCTGGATATTCTGCTCAGTTCTTAAAGCAGATAAGCCTTTACTCCAGGCTGTCTGCCTCAAATTCTGGGCAAATTCTGGTAGGGGGTGCATGCCAGAGAGGGTTTCCCAAGTCAGCCTTTCCCATCTGGAACAAGACCAAAGACCCACAATTGGAAAACAGACCAGTTCCAAACTGCCCTGGGGAGTAGATAAGGAGGGGCCAGGAAGGATGTCAGATTTTCTTTCATGGTCCCCCAAAGTTGTGCTTTCTTGACTCAACCCTGTGCAGCCAATAGAGTCCTTCAACTGTCTTGTACAGCTCCAAGGAATCTGTGTCTTTAAGTCTCCTCTGCTTCCTTTGTGCTGGTGGGTTGACACAGTGGCCAACCTCAAAGCTGGGCTCCCATGGATCAAAAGTAGCTATTCAAAAGCAGTGACCCACAATCATCCCATGCCACTCTTCCCCAGTCTTGGGGAACTAGATTGTTCTGACCCTTTCTGACACCTGCAAGCTACACCAGGGGCTGGATTCTACCTGCTGGGTGCTTCTACCAGGGGCTGGGCAATGGTAACCCCTGCTCAGGAAGAGAGTTTACTGCTATTTATCAAAATCTACCAGCCTCTTTCTCCCACTCTTCCCTGGATGCTTTACAGTGTTCTATGGTATCCTGGAGTTTGGAAATAGCTTATTCAGCGAGTTCCTGCCTACTTAACAGTGATTCCTGAAGCTTTTTACTCTGCCATCTTCCCCAAATCAGCCAATCTCCATTTCTTTATGCTTCTTTGATCCAGTATCTTGCTCTTGCTAAAGCATCTCTTGTAGGGCTTGTCTAGTGGTGTTGAACTCCCTTAACTTTTTTTTTCTTAAATCTGTGAATATCTTAATCTCTCCCTCATTCTTAATTAATTTTTTTAAAACAATATAACCAATGCAAACATTCTTAACTTTTGATCATTCCATTCTACATATATAATCAGTAATTCACAATATCATCACATAATTGCATATTCATCATCATGATCATTTCTTAGAACATTTGCATCAATTCAGAAAAAGAAATAAAAAGACAACAGAAAAAAATTCATACATACCATATCCCTTACCCCTTCCTTTCACTGATCACTAGCATTTCAATCTAAATTTATTTTAGCATGTATTCCCACTATTATTTATTTTTATTCCATATGTTTTACTTGTCTGTTGATAACGTAGGAAAAAGGAGCATCAGACACAATGTTTCCACAATCACGCAGTCACATTGCAAAAGCTGTATCATTATACACTCATCTGTAAAAAACATGGCTACTGGAACACAGCTCTACATTTTCAGGCAGTTCCCTCCAGCCTCTCCATAACATCTTGACTAACAAGGTGATATCTATTTAATGCATAAGAATAACCTCCAGGATAACTTCTTGACTCTGTTTAGAATCTTTCAACCACTGACACTTTATTTTGTCTCATTTCGCTCTTCCCCCTTTTAGTCGAGAAGTTTTCCTCAATCCCTTGATGCTGAGTTTCAGCTCATTATAGGATTTCTGTTGCTAGGAAGGTCCACACCCCTGGGAGTCATGTCCCATGTAAAGAGGGGGAGGCAGTGAGTTTGCTTGTTGTGTTGGCTGGAGAGAGAGAGGCCACATCTAAGCAACAAAAGAGGTTCTTTTGGGGGTGACTCTTAGGCCTAATTTTAAGTAGGCTTGACCTACCCTCTGTGGGGTTAAGTTTAATATGAACAAACCCCAAGATTGAGGCTCAGCCTATAGCTTTGGTTGTCTATACTGCGTGTGAGAATATCAAGAATTCGACTTGGAGAAGTTGAATTTTCCTCCTTTCTCACCATTTGCAAACAGACTTTGCAAATACTGTTTTATTCACTGTTCAAATCACTCTGGGATTTATTGGGGCATCACTCTGGACAAATGAACAAAATTGCATGCCCTACTCAAGGTTCCATGTACTTATGGTATTCAATTAAGCTGTCTATATAAGTTATATTAGGAAATGCACTAGTCAAAATATAAATTTTGTACCAAATAAACATTTTTTTGCTTTAGTTTCACACATAAGTTAAAATTTTAAAATATTAATTTCCATTTATTTTCAACACCCTGCAGTAATGACATTCCTTTGTTTGTCCTCATGCAAAAACATTTTTTTAATTTGTACATTTAATCACTATCATTATACACTGTAGGCATTCCTAGATTATGCCATCTCAGTCTTTATCATCTATCTATCTTTCTGATTTCATTTGTGCCTCCAGCCCTCCTCCCTCTATCATTCTCACATTCCGCTTCATTCAGTGTTCTAACATTATTGTATTACACTTAGGCAGTATTGTGCTGTCCATTTCTGAGTTTTTACAGTCAGTCCTGTCACACAATCTGTATCCCTTCAGCTCTAATAATCCAATATCTTACCCTATTTCTATCTATTTCTTTCTCCTGATGGTCTCTGTTACCAATGAAATTCTCCAAGTTTATTCACTAATGTCAGTTCATATCAGTGAGATCATACAGTATTTGTCCTTTTGTTTCTGGCTAATCTCACTCAGCATAATGTCCTTAAGGTCCATCCATGTTGTTACATACTTCATAACTTTATTCTGTCTTACAGCTCCATAATATTCTATTGTATGTATATACCACAGTTTGTTTAGCCACTCGTCTGTTGTTGGACATTTTGGTTGTTTCCATCTCTTTGCAATTGTAAATAATGCTGCTATTAGCATTGGTGTACAAATGTCTGTTTGTGTCCTTGCCCTCATGTCCTCTGAGTAGATACCTAGCAATGGTATTGCTGGGTCATGTGGCAATTGTATATTTAGCTTTTTGAGCAACCGCCAAACTGCCTTCCACAGCAGTTGTACCATTTGACATTCCCACCAACAGTGGATAAGTGTGCCTCTTTCTCCACATCCTCTCCAGCACTTGTCATTTTCTGTTTTATTGATAATTCTCCCTCATTTTTGCAAGAAAGTTTTGCCAGGTATAGAATTCTTGCTTAGCAGTCTTTTGCTTTCAACACTTAAATATGACATTCTTGCCTCCATGGTTTCCAATGAGAAATTGGCACTTACATAATGAGGCTTCCTTATATGGAATATATCACTTCTGTCTTGTGATTTTCAGTATTCTCTATCTTTGGCATTGACAGTTTGATTATATTATAATGTAATGGATCTATTTGGGTTTATCCTGTTTAGAGTTTGTTGAACATCTTGGATGTGCATATTTATGTGTTTCATTAAATTTGGGAAGTTTTCAGCGATTGTTTCTTGGAATAATCTCTCTACTCCTTCTGGTGTTCCTGCAATGCATATATTGGCCTTCTTGAGGGTGTCCCAAAGATTCCTCAGGCTTTGTTCACTTTTCCTTATTCTTTTTTCTTTCTGCTTCTCAGACTGCATGATTTCAATTGTCTTGTCTGAAAGCTTTCTGAGTCTCTCTTCTGCCAGCTCCAATGTGCTGTTTAACTCTTCTAGATAATTTTAGATTTCTGTTACTTTGGTTCAGTTCTGGTTTCTTTTCATAATTTCCATTAATATTCTTTTTGTGTTCATCTCTCATTTTCCTGATATGCTTTAGTTCTTTATCCATGTTTCCCTTTAATTTGAGGATATATAAGGCCATATTTTAAAAGTCTTTGTCTGATATATCCCAGGTCTGGTCTTTCTCACTGATGCTTAGTAATGCTTTAATCTTCTCTTTTACCTGGTCTATCACTTCCTGTTTCTTTGTATATTTTGTAACCTTTTGTTGAAACCTGATATTTTAATTTGGGACAACTCTGAAGGGCTATTCCAACTCTGGAGTTCCTGTAGTATTAGCTGATTTCTCAGTTGCAACTGCATTTCAGTCAGCTTCATGCTCTGCTCAATTCTTCCTCACTTCCTTAGAGGGGAAGTATTTCCCAAGAACACTCTGCAGTAAACTTCAGCACGTAACTCTCCACCTTAAAGTCTATTTCGGAAACCTATATAAGACAGACTGGAAGTCCACTAGGGAAATTATTCAATGGCCTACTAGAAACATCTGTGCTTTAACTGCTTTGGTGGATATCTGTTATATTTTTTTCCTGGGAGGTCTTTTATTTTTCTGGAAAACTATCTTCCATCTCTGGAAAGCAGTCCTTCCCTATAGCCCTAGTCATATTGCTTATTGCAGGATACATCGTGCTCTTATGCGACTCCACTTTTTCTAATGCTTCTTTTGGCATAATCTAGTTCCAAATGGAATTTCTGCTTCTTGAAACTAAGTGTTCTAAACTAGTTCACTAGCTTAAAGCATAATGTTACAAACCAGCAGATGAATAGGCCTATTTTATTACAGCCCCGGCAGAAGCAAGTCTTAAGACCAGATAGATGAATTCAAAACTATAAAGTTTATTATTTTCCTTATTTATAAAAATAGCACATCCTCCTTGTAGAAAACTTGGAAAATAGAGAGAAAAAAGCTCCTAATCCCACTACTCAGAAATAATTAGTATTTTTTATATATCCTTTTAATCTTATATCTGAAATTATGTTTATGAACACACATCTTATTTTAGAACAATAGGGTCATACTATTAGTAAGCTGCTTTAAAAATGTCTAAACTATATCATGGACATATTCACATCATTAAGTACTTGTCTACAACATAATTTTTAATTGCTACATAATATTCTACTGTATGATTGTATCATAATTTATTTAACCAAACCTAAATCAGGTTGTTTCCAAATTGTTGCTCTCACTGATGACAGAATGAATAAGGTCTTAACCCACTCTTTGAACACAATTCCTAGAAGCTGAATTGCTGGATTAAAGAGTTCGTAGATTTTTTTTTTTTTTTTTTTTTTTTTTTTTTTTTTTAAAGGAAAGACAGAGAGAAGGAAGGAAGGATAGAAGGAAGGAAGAGAGGAAGAAAGGGAAACATCTTTTTTAAACATTTTCTTGTTTTATTGTATTTTGTTTCTCCGTTTTTCGTTACATGGGCTGGGGCCGGGAATCGAACCGAGGTCCTCCGGCATAGCAGGCAAGCACTTTGCCCGCTGAGCCACCGCGGCCCGCCCGAGTTCGTAGATTTTTAAGGCCATAAATATGAATTACGATATTGGCTTGTAAAATGATAGTATCAATTTACGAACTCACCAGCAGCATATGAATGCATTTTAGTTATATTTTGATGATTTCTTAAAAGAATTATGTGAATTTGATAGATAAAATTGTGCTTTCTTGCTTTAATTCATATTTCTTTGATTAACAATGAATGAAGTATATTTTCATATATTTATTGCCCTCCTTTTTTAATATATGTATATATGTCTTCATTATATATTTATATATACACACACATACCTACATATACATATATATAAACACACACACTTATATAGCTAGTGTTTGTGCATGTATCTGTATGTATTTGTGGGTTGTTTATGTTCTTTGTCCAAATTTTTCTTGGTTTGTTAACTTCTCCACCTTATATGATACCAATATTTTTTTCCAGTTTGTAATTGCTGTTAATTTTGTTTATGCAGGCTTTTGATGCATGCAGCCAAATCTAACAATTGTTTCTTTTGTGTTTTCTGTTGTGCTTGGAAGGGCCTTCCCCAACCCTAGGGAAGAGAAGCTTTGATGAGAGGTGGGGTCAGTGGAAGGGAGACAAAGGGGACTAGACTGAGGGAAATGCTGATTAAGCCTGGGGCTACTTCCAGAATCCTGGGAGGCGCCTGGAATTGTCTTCTGCCTCTTCATTTTACAGATGAAGGAGCAGCGGTCTGAGGAGAATAAGAAATGAGACTGAAGTAACAGATTACAAAATCTCCTAAAAATACCATTATCCATAAAGGGATATATTCCATTTTTATTAAAAAAAATTAATTTATTTAGTAATGATAAAAATAAAAAAAGTTCTTTTTGTGTTCTTCCTATATTCTTACGCTGGCTACAACATTAAAATAAGTAATTTAAAATGCCCCTGAAAACTGATTACATCTTTACACCTAGAATTTATGGTTCTAATTTCTTTTTATTGATTATGTACATTTTATAAAAGCTTTATGGATGTCATGGTGCTTATCCAAAGCAAACTCATTTCAGCAATCATCATCCATCTATAATTGTTAACAATGTCTACAAATTAAACTGGAGTTCCTTAAAACCAAAGAGAAATAGCAGGTCATATAGTAGTATTCAAAATGTGGTCGTTTGTCTTGTTGGCTGAAGGACCAGAAACAGCAAATAACTGACTATTCCAAAAGCAGCCCTGCATCCATGAGGTAGGAGATATGGTTGCCACACTTAGCAAATAAAAATATAGGACACTCATTTAAATTTGAGTTTTGTATAAACAATGAATAGTTTATTAGTATAAGATGCTTTGGACATAAATTTAAAGAAGAAAATTGTTCATTGTTTATTTGAGATGGAAATTTGATGAGGCATCCTGTACTTTATCTGGCAACTCCAGCAGGAGGGACCATCTATTGTACATATTGAACACCAAAACCATTCATTGCATGTATTGCATGAGGCTGGTTCTTTACTGCCCTACTTATAAAAGTTGAGTGAACAAGGTATTTTCAAGGAAAAGTCCACCAAGAATCTCACATCAGTGTGAAAATTAGCAGAAAGAAGCAGATATATAATTGCCTAATATCCTTGATTCTATATTTAAAACTGCAATGGAACTTTGACTGCATTTTATTATTCATTTTGTTATTTGTCAATGCTAAGTACAGATATTGCCTGTTCAAATTTTCTTTACTGAAAAGATTTTCACTTTGGAAACCACAAATATAAATTTTTATGTGGGATCCTAGAATTCAAGCTTACACCTTTGGCCTGTAGCTGAAACTTAATGTTGGGGGCTGCTGTATTAATAGAGTAGAAATTCACATTTCCATGATCATCAAGGTGAGCTGTGCTTTTAAATGAAAATTATTAAAACAAATAAATTTCCTTTATTTTCATTGCAGTATCAGACATACCCTTCAGTTGCTTCAGTGACTTTCCACTTGCCCAGGTCTTGTGACAATTGTCCGAAGAAGGGAGGGAATGTTATAACCTTCAGGAAGTTTGCTTTAAAATCTGGTAAGGATTTTTATTTTAAAGTGCTTTGGGAGACACTTTGGAAAACAAAGTCAGAGGAGCTCCTTAGTGTTAGAGGAGTTGTAAAAGAGAACCTGAAAGAGCAGCACAGGTGGCTGAGAACCACTTGTATTTTAGTTATGGTGCCAGCAACACAAAGTGTAATCAAACCTAGACCAGTACAATTATCTAATTCAGAGTACGCTAAGGAAAGGAGAGTGTTTAAATATATATATTCTTGGAGGGTGATATGACAACATTAAAGAAAAATTTGAAAAAAATTTAAAATGACCATGTGATGGTTAGGTTCTGGTGTCAACTTGACCAAATGATTATGCCCAGTTGCCTGGTCAGGCAAGCACTGGCCTGACCGTTGCTGCAAGGATAGTTTGTGTTTGGTTGATTATATCATCAGTCAGTTGATTGCACCCATGACTGATCACATCTGAGACCAACTAAGGTGTGACATAATCCAATCAGAGGAATTAGATAATCTGATCAGTAGAAGGCTTTAAAGGAAAAAGAGAGATTCTTTCACTGCTTCTTCAGCCAGTGAGTCTCTCCTGTAGAGTTTATCCAGACCCTTCATAGGAGCTGCCAGCCTCACAGCCTGCTCTATGGATTTTGGACTCTTCCATTCCTGTGATTGCATGAGACACCTTTATAAATCTCATATTTATCTCTCCTGTTGTTTCTGTTTCTCTAAAGAACCCTGACTTAAAACAGACAATAATCACAGAAACCTTATACAAGTACATTCATTTCTGTGTATTCCCTTGCATTCCTCTTGTAATACAGTGACACACCATTTTAATGTTGGTGGTTTTCCTGTGAGAAAGTAATGCGTAGCTTTGTGACCTTTTCTTCTGTGAAAATAAAGGCCACTCAACTTTAAAAGACATCTGCTTGGGCCTGTTACATAACAAATTGTTTGACGTGATAATTAGGGCTGGTTTGTCATGACAGGGGACTTTGGTTGGACTTGGGGAAGGTTGCAGTCTGGCTGAGTTTTACATGCAAACTGGTGATTCAGTTTTATAAAATGTTTCACCTAACTTCTGAGCTAAAGTATTTAAATCTAGTTATAAAGATGATTTTATTTCCCATGCTTGTTTTGCATTAGTTTTGAGTAGGAGGAACTGCTTTTTTAAATTATTCATTTTGATATATTAATATTTTTCAAGGTGCATTCTTAGGCAACATCTTTTAGTTGTCAATATAGAACTTCTCTGGAAATTTTCTCTGGTATTTTCTTGTCAAATCGTGATCCAGTGATTTAGGTGCTAAGATATTTCCAAGATAGGAAGGACCTTGAATAGGAGTAAATGGACTTTCAAAGTGATTGGGGAGCCTCTTGTGCATCTTTTCTTGGGCATAGACCACATTTTAAAGTTGGATCTTTTTGGGTCAACACTCCTTCCCCATCATTCACTGTGTCCCTTCCTGTTCCTCACAGCTGGTACCGCTGAGGGCTCCTGCCTACTCATCTCATCCTGGCCTAGGTGCATGGCTTCAGGCCCTTCACCTTCGGTATAGGAGTAGTTATTTTCCTAAAGCTGGGATTTGGACACAATTGGAAGCTCCTGACTCTTTTGCTGTCATTAGCCCAGATTTGGTGCCTGACTGGGTTCTGGTACTACTCTCAGCACTGCATCTTCTCCTTCCCTCTGTGCATCTGCTATCTGCTCTGGATGTCAGCTCTGGTGCTCACTAACTTGTTTTGCTCTTGTCAGGCCTTCTCCCTGGCTCTGCCTCTAAGCTAGGTAGCAGAAGCTGTTTCCCCTGCCATACATTATAATTCCACTCTTGAGTTCTTTCTTGATCCTGGATTTATAGCTGCTATTCTTCACTCATGTACTGGGCACTCTTTCCCAATCTTCTGTTGGTCTTGGGGCACCTTTGCTCCAGTAACTGAGAATTTGTCTCCATCGTGCCCAGTCCACTTTCCTGTGCTGACTAGGTCTGTTTTCAAACAACTCATCCTAACCAGGTTCTGGGGAATATTTGCTAGATACTTAACCCTTTCTCTTCACTTTCCTGTGTTGCTGGAAGTCCTGAAATACAACAAATTGGGTCCACTATCCCTGGGCCATTTTGGACTTGTGTCCTGAGATTGTTTGCAGACCTGATATTGGGTTTCCCTGATTCCTTGCATTTCTGCATTATTTATTAAGGGCATTAGAGATGATTGACTATCCCCTGAAATTTATGCTCTTCTTTCCATAGTATAGTATTGTCATTGGGAAGCAGCTACTTAGTCAAGGACTACATTTTCCAGCCCCCTTTGCAGCTAAGAGTGGCGAGGTAACATGTTCCTACTAGGGAGTGTGAGTAGAAGTGAGATGGGTCACTTCCATGCCTAGGTTTTTGACAATCATATCAGTCTTCTCCATGCTTACCTTTGCAAACTACCATGCTCACTCCCACACAATGATGACGAGGCTCTAGAAGGTGGTGAGCCACAAGATGGAAGAAATCTGGGTCATTGACTCTCACTAGCGAAAAACTACCCAATGGCTAGAAACGTCTTCCATGAATTGCTATGTGAGTGAAAAATAAACCATTATTATGTTTTAAGACACTGAAATCTTGAGATCTATTTGTTTTAGCAACTAGTGTTATTCTAACATAGGGGATCTTGGAGAGAGTCTACTTCCATTGGGAGTAACAAATCAATGATATCTTCTTTTAAATAACTTTTTGTGTGAATAATAAAATATTAAAGAAAAATATAAATTTTCTTATTAATATAATGTCTTTATTACACAGATCAATTATTGTATGCATATACTTTTTGAATAAACTTTAACCATGGAAAGGCTATATTTTAATAATTAGTAAGGGGGAAGTAGCAATTTCAAGGTCACTGCTAAACTTATGACCAAAACTAAACCAGGCTTAATTTCCACATACCAAAAATTAAGGCATACAATTCTGAAAGCAGAGTGCTTTTCTTAAGGATGACAAGCTCCAATATTCATTTTAAATAGAATTTAATTTTTTTAATGAACTGCATATATTTGGGGTTTCATTCTTAAATTTTTAAAGCCAATTTAAACCTCTGTTTAAGATTAGGGCACATTAGGCTCTTTTCCTGTCATATCATAATTAATGAGTGATGTCAGAATAAAATCCTTAAAAGGATGTGGTTCAATGCTGACATTGCTATTTCCTACTTTAACTTCCTTACAGACAAAATAACATCTCTTTAGCAGAGATGTTGTGAGTATGACACAAGAAAATACTCTATGAATGCTAATGTGTTATGGAAGTGATGCTATAGAATACCATATATCTTGTTATCTGTGAACAGCTTACAATAGAAGAGCATCTACATCAAGTAGGGCTGTTATTCATTGAAAAGCAGCCTAACCATTCTTTTTTTCCTTTTCTACTATCATATCCAAAACTTGAAGGAGATTTCACAGTCATTTACATTTGATGTCTCAGGTTAGAAAAAGGATGGAATATGATCTTGAAAAACCAGTCTGATTAGTTGTCTATAAAATAAAATTACAATCTAAAACAAAGCAAAGAAAAACAAAACAAAATAAAATGATGTTGCCATTTACCTAGCTCATAAAAAATATTGATTAGTGTGAGTTTCATCAGTACTTTGCGTGAATGCTGATATAGCACATCTCACCCCTGTTTTCTCCCTGTTAAGATCATTTGTATCTAATAACTCTTGCATAGTTCACGAGTTGTGTAACCTATATATATATAAACCTTATATGTAATTTCTCTGGCTTTAGTTCTATGGATCTCATCTAAATCCCTGAAATGATGAGAAATGACAGCAATTTACTCTCAGGTGTTTATTGTAAGTTTGTGATTTCATGACTTTGGTAGTGGTTTAAATAATAAGAACATAATAGTTGAGTGGTAATTATTTATAATTATCATATGTGAAGAAGGATGCCTATTGAGGGAACTTTTAGGACTATGAAGTATAGGCATTATCTCATTACATCCTTAAAATAACCTCATTGATTTGATATCAGTTTCATTCTATACATAATAAACTAAGAAACAGAGACTGAGGAATTTGTCCAAGGAAACCCAACTAAGAAGTTACAGCTGGGATTTGATACAGTTCTTCTGGCTCTAAAACTTGCATTCTTTCCTGTACTATCCTCCCTCAATGTAAATGAATTTTTGTATAGCTACAGATGCAGTCATTTTTCAGAAACCTAGTGTGTAACTCAGGTGCAGGCAGCCTTCTTCATCCACATGGGCTGATTGTGTTTCAGATTTTACTTGAAGTTGGGATAATGCCAGAATGATGATGTGCTTGGACTTTATCTTCTCTATATAGGCATAGGACAGGCTGAAAGAAATACTCTTGAGTACCATGGTCATTTAAGAAAAGGCCTTGTTTTCCTCAAGCATTTTGACTGAATATTTGAAAAGAAAACAAGGGAGGCCGCATGAAAGATGACATTGTATTTTAAGTCAGCAAGTTCTGGTTTAAAAATCTTGAAAAGGGATGTTAACTGCGTAACATAAAACTTATGGGAGGATATGTCTTGACTGCTAATGATGCTTGAAGAACTTTCCTATAATATGGAAATAGGTAATTCTGGCTCAGGAAGCCTTACCAGAATAGGATTTTTGTTTTGTTTTTTAAAATGAATAAATTTTTTAATTATTATGGTAACATATCTATAAAATAAAATTTCCCATTTTAACCACTTTCAAGCATGCAATTCAGTGACATCAATTACATTCATAATGTTGTAATACATCATTACCATCCAATAGCAAAACTTTTCTATCATCCAAAGCAGAAGCACTATGTTTTTTTTTTAAATTTAATTTTACTTTTTAAACGAAAGCTGAACTTAACATAGGTTGACTTGGTCTTTCCCCTAACCCCCTCAGTTTTTTTGTAGGGTGTGGATGTTTAATAACAGTCTGTGAGCCTATATTTCCTTTGATTTTCTGGTATAATCTGTACAGCCAAGAAGAGATATTTCTCCTCCTTAGCACTAATGCACATATATTTTCCCTTGTAGGCAAAGTTTGCTTCTGAAGTTCTATAGAATTTTTTTCCCCTTTCTTTCTTGCTTCTTATAAATCATATTTTATGACTTGCATCAATTTTTTAGCAGTTAATGTTTTATTAAATATTAGCTTATCATTCCTGGTGTCTGTGTTTAAAAAAGTTTTATAATATATTTTATTAACCTAATATATGAAAAAATATTTTCACTTCTATCAATATAAAATCATCTGGTTCTGCTATTTATCAGCAGATAAATATGATTTCCAAGGTCCCTTGTGGCTTTAAGATCCTAAGGACTGGATGTTGGAGAAGAAGGAGAAGTTGGAAAGGAGCAAGCTCACTTCCAATGCTTAATTACTGATTTTCCTATCCTATCATGAGATGATGAGATAGTCTGAAGCAAAAGAATGTGAATTTAAGAAAAGATCTTCTCATGAGCACCTCTTCACTTTTCAAAATATTCACTCTGAAGTACCCTTACAAATTATGGCCAGAATATGATTTATTTTCTGTACCTTCCCAAATATCAGAAAACAGAGTTATACTTTTTAAAGACAAAACTCCTAATTCTGACAACATTTTGTCCACAAGAAGTTGGAGTCTTTTTGTGATATTTGTTTGTTTTTATTGTGTTAGATTATATACTTGCTAAAATTAGATGTTGGAATCTGAAAATATCATTTGAGCCAATGGTCATGTTATTCAAGTAAAAAAATAAAACTCATCATTGTATTTTCTCATTAGTCCTTTAAAAAAATCAATATAATCAGTATAAAATATTAATGAGACATTTACCTTGTTTTTATATAAAATCCTCAAAAATCTTGTTTGTATTTTTTTTTTTAAACTTTGAGCCATTTATTTGCTTATACACATCGTCATCATCATGGACTGTGTTTACAGTAAAATGACTTCACCTTGTATCTCCCTTAGGAAAAAACAAGACACTTTAGAGTGACAATGTCATCCTATGGAGAAGTTCACTGTTTGGTCATATCTCATGTATATTTTTTAGATTGATTTTTTTTAAAAACTTTTTTATTGTATAATATAACGTATATACAAAGCAAAGAAAGAAAAAAGCAATAGTTTTCAAAGCACTCTTCAACAAGTAGTTACAGGACAGATCCCAGAGTTTGTCATGGGCTACCATTCCATCATCTCAGACTTTTCCTTCTAGCTGCTTCAGGACATAGGAGGCTAGAGGGAATAAATATGTTTTTTTATCATCACAATTGACTTTTTTTCCTGTTTTTATAAAAAATGACATATATACAAAACAATAAATTTCAAAGACAGCACAACGATTAGTTGTAGAATGGATTTCAGAGTTTAGTCTGGGTTACAGTTCCACAATTTTAGGTCTTCTAGCTACTCTAAGATATTGGAGAGTAAAAGAAATATCAATTTAATGATTCGGCAATCATATTCTTCTTTTTATTATTAATTAATGGAAAAAAAGAAATTAACCCAACATTTAGAAATCATACCATTCTACATATGCAATCAGTAATTCTTAACATCATCACATAGATGCATGATCATCGTTTCTTAGTACATTTGCATCGGTTTAGAAGAACTAGCAACACAACCGAAAAAGATATAGAATGTTAATATAGAGAAAAAAAATAAAAGTAATAATAGTAAGAACAAAACAAAACAAAACAAAACAAAAACCTATAGCTCAGATGCAGCTTCATTCAGTGTTTTAACATGATTACTTTACAATTAGGTATTATTGTGCTGTCCATTTTTGAGTTTTTGTATCTAGTCCTGTTGCACAGTCTGTATCCCATCAGCTCCAATTACACATTATCTTACCCTGTTTCTAACTCCTGCTGAACTCTGTTACCAATGACATATTCCAAGTTTATTCTCGAATGTCGAGTCACATCATTGGGACCATACAGTATTTGTCTTTTAGTTTTTGGCTAGACTCACTCAGCATAATGTTCTCTAGGTCCATCCATGTTATTACATGCTTCATAATTTTATCCTGTCTTAAAGCTGCATAATATTCAATCGTATGTATATACCACAGTTTGTTTAGCCACTCGTCTGTTGATGGACATTTTGGCTGTTTCCATCTCTTTGCAATTGTAAATAACGCTGCTATAAACATTGGTGTGCAAATGTCCGTTTGAGTTTTTGCCCTTAATTCCTTTGAGTAGATTCCCAGCAATGGTATTGCTGGGTCGTATGGCAATTCCATATTCAGCTTTTTGAGGAACTGCCAAACTGCCTTCCACAGTGGTTGCACCATTTGACATTCCCACCAACAGTGGATAAGTGTGCCTCTTTCACTGCATCCTCTCCAGCACTTGTCATTTTCTGTTTTGTTGATAATGGCCATTCTGGTGGGTGTGAGATGATATCTCATTGTGGTTTTGATTTGCATTTCTCTAATGGCCAGGGACATTGAGCATCTCTTCATGTGTCTTTCGGCCATTTGTATTTCCTCCTCTGAGAGGTGTCTATTCAAGTCTTTTTCCCATTTTGTAATTGGGTTGGCTGTCTTTTTGTTGTTGAGTTGAACAATCTCTTTATAAATTCTGGATACTAGACCTTTATCTGATATGTCGTTTCCAAATATTGTTTCCCATTGTGTAGGCTGTCTTTCTACTTTTTTGATGAAGTTCTTTGATGCACAAAAGTGTTTAATTTTGAGGAGTTCCCATTTATTTATTTCCTTCTTCAGTGCTCTTGCTTTAGGTTTAAGGTCCATAAAACTGCCTCCAATTGTAAGATTCATAAGATATCTCCCTACATTTTCCTCTAACTGTTTTATGGTCTTAGACCTAATGTTTAGATCTTTGATCCATTTTGAGTTAACCTTTGTGTAGGGTGTGAGAGATGGGTCTTCTTTCATTCTTTTGCATATGGATATCCAGTTCTCTAGGCACCATTTATTGAAGAGACTGTTCTGTCCCAGGTGAGTTGGCTTGACTGCCTTATCAAAGATCAAATGTCCATAGATGAGAGGGTCTATATCTGAGCACTCTATTCGATTCCATTGGTTGATATATCTATCTTTATGCCAATACCATGCTGTTTTGACCACTGTGGCTTCATAATATGCCTTAAAGTCAGGCAGTGCAAGACCTCCAGCTTCGTTTTTTTCCCTCAAGATGTTTTTAGCAATTCGGGGCACCCTGCCCTTCCAGATAAATTTTCTTATTGCTTTTTCTATTTCTGAAAAATAAGTTGTTGGGATTTTGATTGGTATTGCATTGAATCTGTAGATCAATTTAGGTAGGATTGACATCTTAACTATATTTAGTCTTCCAATCCATGAACACGGTATGCCCTTCCATCTATTTAGGTCTTCTGTGATTTCTTTTAACAGTTTTTTGTAGTTTTCTTTATATAGGTTTTTTGTCTCTTTAGTTAAATTTATTCCTAGGTATTTTATTCTTTTAGTTGCAATTGTAAATGGGATTCGTTTCTTGATTTCCCCCTCAGCTTGTTCATTGCTAGTGTATAGAAATGCTACAGATTTTTGAATGTTGATCTTGTAACCTGCTACTTTGCTGTACTCATTTATTAGCTCTAGTAGTTTTGTTGTGGATTTTTCTGGGTTTTCGACGTATAGTATCATATCGTCTGCAAACAGTGATAGTTTTACTTCTTCCTTTCCAATTTTGATGCCTTGTATTTCTTTTTCTTGTCTAATTGCTCTGGCTAGAACCTCCAACACAATGTTGAATAATAGTGGTGATAGTGGACATCCTTGTCTTGTTCCTGATCTTAGGGGGAAAGTTTTCAATTTTTCCCCATTGAGGATGATATTAGCTGTGGGTTTTTCATATATTCCCTCTATCATTTTAAGGAAGTTCCCTTTTATTCCTATCCTTTGAAGTGTTTTCAACAGGAAAGGATGTTGAATCTTGTCGAATGCCTTCTCTGCATCAATTGAGATGATCATGTGATTTTTCTGCTTTGATTTGTTGATATGGTGTATTACATTAATTGATTTTCTTATGTTGAACCATCCTTGCATACCTGGGATGAATCCTACTTGGTCATGATGTATAATTCTTTTAATGTGTTGTTGGATACGATTTGCTAGAATTTTATTGAGGATTTTTGCATCTATATTCATTAGAGAGATTGGCCTGTAGTTTTCTTTTTTTGTAATATCTTTGCCTGGTTTTGGTATGAGGGTGCTTTTGGCTTCATAGAATGAATTAGGTAGTTTTCCCTCCGCTTCGATTTTTTTGAAGAGTTTGAGAAGAGTTGGTACTAATTCTTTCTGGAATGTTTGATAGAATTCAGATGTTAAGCCGTCTGGTCCTGGACTTTTCTTTTTAGGAAGCTTTTGAATGACTGATTCAATTTCTTTACTTGTGATTGGTTTGTTGAGGTCATCTATGTCTTCTTGAGTCAAAGTTGGTTGTTCATGTCTTTCCAGGAACCCGTCCATTTCCTCTAAATTGTTGTATTTATTAGCGTAAAGTTGTTCATAGTATCCTGTTATTACCTCCTTTATTTCTGTGAGGTCAGTAGTTATGTCTCCTCTTCCATTTCTGATCTTATTTATTTGCATCCTCTCTCTTCTTCTTTTTGTCAATCTTGCTAAGGGCCCATCAATCTTATTGATTTTCTCATAGAACCAACTTCTGGTCTTATTGATTTTCTCTATTGTTTTCATGTTTTCAATTTCATTTATTTCTGCTCTAATCTTTGTTGTTTCTTTCCTTTTGCTTGCTTTGGGATTAGTTTGCTGTTCTTTCTCCAGTTCTTCCAAGTGGACAGTTAATTCCTGAATTTTTGCCTTTTCTTCTTTTCTGATATAGGCATTTAGGGCAATAAATTTCCCTCTTAGCACTGCCTTTGCTGCATCCCATAAGTTTTGATATGTTGTGTTTTCATTTTCATTCACCTCGAGGTATTTGCTAATTTCTCTAGCAATTTCTTCTTTGACCCACTCGTTGTTTAGGAGTGTGTTGTTGAGCCTCCACGTATTTGTGAATTTTCTGGCACTCCGCCTATTATTGATTTCCAACTTCATTCCTTTATGATCCAAGAAAGTGTTGTGTATGATTTCAATGTTTTTAAATTTGTTGAGACTTGCTTTGTGACCTAGCATATGGTCTATCTTTGAGAATGATCCATGAGCACTTGAGAAAAAGGTGTATCCTGCTATTGTGGGATGTAATGTCCTGTAAATGTCTGTTAAGTCTAGCTCATTTATAGTAATATTCAGATTCTCTATTTCTTTATTGATCCTCTGTCTAGATGTTCTGTCCATTGATGAGAGTGGTGAATTGAAGTCTCCGAGTATTATGGTATATGAGTCTATTTCCCTTTTCAATGTTTGCAGTGTATTCCTCACGTATTTTGGGGCATTCTGGTTCGGTGCGTAAATATTTATGATTGTTATGTCTTCTTGTTTAATTGTTCCTTTTATTAGTAGATAGTGTCCTTCTTTGTCTCTTTTAACTGTTTTACATTTGAAGTCTAATTTGTTGGATACTAGTATAGCCACTCCTGCTCTTTTCTGGTTGTTATTTGCATGAAATATCTTTTCCCAACCTTTCACTTTCAACCTATGTTTATCTTTGGGTCTAAGATGTGTTTCCTGTAGACAGCATATAGAAGGATCCTGTTTTTTAATCCATTCTGCCAATCTATGTCTTTTGATTGGGAAATTGAGTCCATTAACATTTAGTGTTATTACTCTTTCGATAATATTTTCCTCTAACATTTTGCCTTTTGTATTATATATATCATATCTGATTTTCCTTCTTTCTACAGTCTTCTCCATATCTCTCTCTTCTGTCTTTTTGTATCTGACTCTAGTGCTCCCTTTAGTATTTCTTGCAGAGCTGGTCTCTTGGTCACAAATTCTCTCAGTGACTTTTTGTCTGAGAATGTTTTAATTTCTCCCTCATTTTTGAAGGACAATTTTGCTGGATATAGGAGTCTTGGTTGGCAGTTTTTCTCTTTTAGTAATTTAAATATATCATCCCACTGTCTTCTAGCTTCCATGGTTTCTGCTGAGAAATCTACACATAGTCTTATTGGGTTTCCCTTGTATGTGATGGATTGTTTTTCTCTTGCTGCTTTCAAGATCCTCTCTTTCTCTTTGACCTCTGACATTCTAACTAGTAAGTGTCTTGGAGAACGCCTATTTGGGTCTAATCTCTTTGGGGTGCGCTGCACTTCTTGGATCTGTAATTTTAGGTCTTTCATAAGAGTTGGGAAATTTTCAGTGATAATTTCTTCCATTAGTTTTTCTCCTCCTTTTCCCTTCTCTTCTCCTTCTGGGACACCCACAACACGTATATTTGTGCGCTTCATATTGTCATTCAGTTCCCTGATCTCCTGCTCAAGTTTTTCCATTCTTTTCCCTATAGTTTCTGTTTCTTTTTGGAATTCAGATGTTCCATCCTCCAAATCACTAATTCTATCTTCTGTCTCTTTAAATCTATCATTGTAGGTATCCATTGTTTTTTCCATCTTTTCTACTTCATCCTTCACTTCCATAAGTTCTGTGATTTGTTTTTTCAGTTTTTCTATTTCTTATTTATGTTCAGCCCATGTCTTCTTCATGTCCTCCCTCAATTTTTCAATTTCATTTTTGAAGAGGTTTTCCATTTCTGTTCGTATATTCAGCATTAGTTGTCTCAGCTCTTGTATCTCATTTGAACTATTGGTTTGTTCCTTCGACTGGGCCATATTCTCAATCTCCTGAGCGTGGACTGTTATCTTCTGCTGCTGGCGTCTGGGCATTTAGTCAGATTTCCCTGGGTGTCGGACCCAACAAGGTTGAAAGATTTTTCTGTGAAATCTCTGAGTTCTGTTTTTCTTATCCTGCCCAGTAGGTGGCGCTCATGGCACACGTTTGTCTCACGTGTTTGGAAGGGATCCCCCCGGTCACAGATCTCTGCGGCCTGGGGATTTCCGATCCAATTCTCTCCGTTGGTTTGGGGGGCCATGCGTGGTGGGGGCGTCAGCCGCCGCGGCTTGAGGGGACCCTGTGACTGGTCGCCAGCCGCAGCGGGCCCAGGGAATTCGCCACCGGACCAGGAAGTCGCCTGCGGGGGAGGGGTGTCGGTCACCGGCTACCGCGGCCTGTGGAATTCCCCACCGGACCAGGAAGCCACCCGCGGGGGAGGGTCACCGCGGCTTGGGTAGCCCTCTGATCCGAGACTCGTAGCTGGACCAGGAAGCCGCCCGCAAAAGAGGGGTGCCGGCTGCCTTGGCTTGAGAAACTTGCCTCTCTGAGACTCTCAGCCGGCCCGGGAAGGAGGGAGGGAAGAGGTCTGGCCGCCACAGCTGCCGCTGCTCGGGAAATCGCGTGCCGCTCGGGGATCTCACCGCAGCTGAGTCTCGCAGTCAGACTAGCCAGTCCAGACTGGGGTACGCTGTGTGTCCATTTCTTGTCGTGGCCCCGGGAGCTGTTCTGCACTGTTTCAGTTCACCTGGTAGTTGCTTTGGAGGAGGAACTAAGACGCACGTACCTTACTAAGCCGCCATCTTGGCCCCGCCCGGCTAGATTGATATTTAAAAGTTAGAACAGTTGTAGGTTTACAGACATATCATGCAGAAAGTACGGAGTTCCATCATATCCACCTCTTACTATACAGTTTTCCCTATTATTAACATTTTGTATTAGTGTGGTAGCTCTGTTACAATTGATAAAACAATATTATTATAATTATAATATTTTTATAACCCATAGTTTAAATTAGGGTTCCCTCTTTTTGTTGTACAGTGATTTTTTCTCCTGGTTACTTATACACACCTAAAATTTCCCTTCTTAACCATTTTCAAAAATACAGTTCAGAAGATTTGATTGCATTTGCAAAGTTGCGTCTCCATCATCATCATCCATTGCTAACACTTTTCCATCACACCAAACAACAATAGAAACTCCATACCAGTTAAACGTTAACTCTCCATTCCCCACCCTCATCCCAGCCCCTGGTAACCAACATTCTAGTTTCTTGCTTTATGAATTTGCTTATTCTAATTATTTCATATACGTGAGTTTATACCATATTTGTACTTTTGTGTCTGGCTTATTTCATTCAACATAATGTCTTCAGGGTTCATCCATGTCGTAGCATGCATCAGAACTGCATTTCTTTTTGTGGCTGAATCATATTCCGTTTATGTGTATACCACATTTTGTTTTTATCTGTTCATTTGTTAATGGAGACTTGGGTTGCTTCCACCTTTGGCAATTGTGAGTTAATGCCACTATGAGCACCAATGTGCAAATATCTGTTTGAGTCCCTGCTTTCAAGAAAGAAGATTAAGAATTGATTATTTTCCTTAACATGATAAAAGGCATGTATGAAAATCCACAACTAACATCATACTCAACAGTGAAAGACTGAAAACTTCCTCCCTAAGATCAGGAACAAGACAAGGATGCCTGATTTCCTTCACTAGTGTGGAAGGAAATAGATTTCACACTATTCAAAATTTTCCTGGAACGTCTAGCCAGAGCAACTAGGCAAGAAAAAGAAAAGGCACCCAAATTGGGGAGGAAGAAGAAAAATTCTCAGATGACATGATCAGAAAATCCCAAACAAACCACAAAAAAACAATGGAGCTAATAAAAAAAACAACGAAAATTTAGAGTGCAAAATCAGCACATGAAATTCAGTGGTGCTTCTATGCACCAGCATTGACAATCTGAAAAGTAAATCATGGAGTCAGAACACAGGCTGCCAGGGGCCAGGTGGGGTGGGGGGAATGGGGAGTTATACTTGATTGATATGGAGTTTCTGATTGGGGTTATGGAAAATTTAGGTAATGGATGGTGGTGATGTGATGGTGGCACAGCATTGTGAATGTAATCAATACCACTCAATTGTATATTTGAAAGCCAATAAAATGGGAAATTTTAGGTTGTTTCTAAGTCACCAAAATAAAAAAATCAAAAGGATACATACAACTGTACAACAGAAAGAGTGAGCCCTAATGTATATGGATTAAAGTTAATAGCATAATTATAATATTCTTTCATCAGTTGTAATAAAGCTACTATACTAATACAAAATGCTAATAATAGGCAAAACTGGGGCTGAGGGTGTGGGAAATGAGGGAACTCTACTTTCTGCATGAAAGTCTCTGTAACATACTACTGTTTTAATTATTTTTTTTAAAGTTAAAAAAAAAGGGAAAACAGCAATGAGATAACACTAAACACCTATTAGTTGGCTAAAATGGTAAAGACTTACCATACCAACTGTTGGCAAGGATGCGGGGCAACTGGAATTCTCATATGATGCTGGTGGGAGTTTAAAATAGTACAACTTTGTGAAAAATTTTTATAGTGTCTTTAAAAGTTAAATAGATACCAATGTGTGAATTGGCCATTGTTCTCCTCAGTCTTTACCCAAGAAAAATTGAAGCATATGCCCATACAAAAACTTGTATACAGATCTTCATAGAAGCTTTATTTGAAATAGCCAAAAACTGGAAAGCACTCAAATATCTATCAACAAGTAAGAAGATAAGTAAGTTGTGGTATATCCATACAATTGAATACTATTCAGCAATAAAAAGAAATAAACTACTGATACATGCACCAACATGGATGAATCTCAAAATAACTATGTTGAATGAAAGAAGGCAGACCCCAAAAAACAAAAAGAAGAGTATATACTCTATGATTCCAGTCATATTAAGTTTTAGAAAAATCAAATTAATATATAGGGACAGAAAGCAGATCAGTGGTTGCCTGAGGATGTCCTTAGGGGTGCAGGAGGGAGAGCCAGCAGTGAAGGATTACAAAGGGGCATGGGACAGCCTTGAGGAATGTTAGCTGTGTTCATTATCTTGAATGTAGTGATGTTTCCTAGGTGTATGCATATGTCAGAATTTTCAACTTGTTTGCTTTAAATATGGGCGGTTTATTGTATATAATTATATCTCAATAAAACTGTAAAAATTTTTAATTCCAAAAGAACATGTACAATATTTATGTAAACTTTAAAAATAAAACACAATAATACATTTATACATTCAAAGGTAGTTAAAAATTATAGTTACAAAAATAAATGAAAAAAATACAGGCCAACTTCAGAATATTGGTTACTTTGCAGAAGAAGAGAAGGAGAATGTGATCACAAAAGGATAAAAGTGCTGTTTCAATAAGTTCTTAAAGGTTTAATTTCTCCCCTACTTGAAGCAAATATGGCAAAATGTTGACATCACTCAAATAAGAATATTTAATGTACACATTATAAAAGAAAATAGAGGTTCAAAAGATTAAATATATTTTGAAAGACTAAATAAAATTTCCAAAGATTTCTTCTTACAAATAAACCAGATTTGTGTATTAAAATCTTTTCTGCAACAACAAAAAGACAAACAACCCAATAAAAAAAATAGAAAAAGACTTGAATAGACATTTCTTCAAAGTAGATACACAAATGGCCAAAAAACATACAGAAAGATGTTCACTGTCATAAGTCATTAAGGAAGTGCAAATCAGAATCATGAGATACCATTTCACACCCAATAGAATGGTTACTATCAAACAAACAGACAAAAACAGAAAATAACAAGTGTTGGTGAAGATGTGGAGAAATCGGGACCCTTGTACATTGTTGGTGCAAATGTAAAATGGGGCTGTCACTATAGTTTGGCGTTTCCTCAGAAAGCTAAGTATAGAATTACCATATGATGGGCAATCCTGGTCCATCATCTAATAGATGGATATGTAATAGATATATCAAATCCAAGGTGTCCTAAACACATTTTCCTCCTGAAACTTCTCTTTTCAGTCTTCCACCATCGAAGTTAATGGTAGCTCCATTTTCTCAGTTCCTTAGTCTACAAATATTGATGTTATCTTTGACTTGTTTTTCCTCACAACACTTCCCACCCAGTCCTACAACAAATCCTACCACATCTCACCAGCTGCACTGTTAACTTCCTGGAGCAAACCACTGTTACCTCCACTTGAACTATTACAATAACCACCTTTTTGGTCTCCCCATTTCTGCTCTTGGGCTGTTCCCGTTTAATCTCAACACAGCAGCAAAACAGGTTCTTCTAAAATGCAAATCACGCCATCTCTCTCCTGTGTGTAAAGCCCTCCAATGACTCATTCTGTGGGTAACTGACATTGCCCTTACAATGGCCTACAAGGTCTGCCCCTGGTGTCCTCTGACCTCATCTACCATGGTTCTCACTTTTGACTCCAGTCATGGTGGCCTCTTTTTAGAACATGTTAAACATGCTTCCACCACAGAACTTTTGTATATGGTCTTCCCTCTGCCTTTCCCTTTAGATAGTCAGTGGATATCTTCCTCATTTATTTCAATCCTCTACCCAAATTTTGCCATCTAAATTAAAAATTGCAAATACTCCTCTCCCACACTATCATTCTCCTTTACCCTTCTATAACTTTTTTTTTGGTAATTGTCCTTGTCACCTCTGTAGTAAGCCAAGTAAGGGCCATGCAAAGATATCAGGTCCTACAAATTTACCTTAAAGAGAAAAGGTCATTGCAGATGTGATTAAGTTAAGGATCTTGAGATGGGGTGATTATCCTGGATATTCAAGTGGACACTACTCCAATCACAAGTGACCTTATAAGAGAAAGGCATAAGGAGATACACACACAGAAGAAGAGGAGAAGGAAATGTAGCGGGAAGTAGAGATTGTAGTGATGCAGTAGAATCCAAGGAATGCTGTCAGCTACCAGAAGCTGGAAGAGGCAAGGAATAGATTCTCCTCTAGGAACACTGCAGGGAGCCCTGCTGGCACCTCAGTTTCATCCTAGAGATACTGATTTCAGGCCTCTGGTCTCCAAAACTGTGAGAGAATAAGTTTCTGTTGTTTTAAGCCACTAAATTTGTGGTAATTCGCAATACCAGCTACAGGATACTAATACACTTTCCAATAATTTACTCAATTATTATGATTTTAAAAAATTATTTGTCCTCCCATACCCCATTCTCATTTTAAGTTCCTCAAGGGTAGAAACCTTTGTCTATTTTGTTCCCTGATATATTTCAACTCCCTAGAACAGTGCTTGGCACATACTAGGGCTCAATAAATATTTGTTGAATAAATGGATGAACTACTGAATTGCAGCCACCCTTGAACTGTCCATTTTTTGCTGTGAAGACTCACAAAAACACAACAGCAACAGTAAAGACTATGATATTTTGTTGTCTCTCTAGTGCACATTTGTCATTTTTCTTCCTAGAGTATACTCATTCTTCTTCCAGCAACAGCCCTAAACTTTCGTTTGTAAGATCCATTCCTCCCCATTTCTGAGCCCATGGGCTCTACATGGTACTCTGCCTGCAGATCAGGCACAATCATGTACCAGGGGATTGTGGCACCCAGAGCACTGCATTCACCTGTGCACAGTCATTAGGTGGGGCCAAGTAACCCAAATGGCTCCAATCGGAGTGACAGCGGTTAGAACTTTGAAAGGCTGATTGGAGAAGTGCCTTAGTTTTTTTCCACTGGATTTAATCTGAGGTGAAAGGCCTGGAAATATCACTGTTATTTTGCTGTCATAGTAGGGAAGATGGTGTGAGAACAGAGCCAATGGAAAGGGGGTGGATGTGGGCCAGAAACTGAGTTCCAATGGCCTTACTTGAGTACCTGTATCCAAGCATGGCTCAAGTCAGCTCTGGTCCTATACTCTAGAGTTACATGTGTCCTTGCACTCCCTTTTGGCTTATGCCAGTTAGAGTCAGATACTAGGGCTGACTAGTACTGTCCATACTAGAAAGAATCCTGGCTTGAATCAACTCATTATGAGTCAAGTCTGTGCTAAGCCTCATACACATGAGCTTATTCCAAACTCATAGCATTGTATATTGCCTACCTCTTGATTCTCAAATCCTCTCTCATTCTTTCTACACTCCTTGTCAAGCTTCTTTCTTCCTCAAGACCTTGTTTTTGCTGTTTCCTCTACCTGGACTGTTCTTTCTTCAGTTTTTTAAACAGCTTGTTCCTTCACTTTATTTTGCTATCTACTCAGGTGTTACCTCCTCAGAAACCCCTACCCAGACTATCCTATCCAGTCACTCTTTAAACTCTTTCTCTGATTTATTTGTCTTCCTAGCACTTCTGTCCATATATAATTATAATCTTATTAAGCATTTATTGTAGTCTTCTTTATTGTCAATCTCCCTTGCTCTGCTGCTCTCCATTAGAATATAATCCCCCTGAGGGCTGGATTTTACTTGTCTTGTTCACCATCATGCTCCAGCTCCTAGAACAATACCTGGCATATAGTACATGCTCAAACAGTATCTGTTGAATGAATGAATACATGAATGAATGAATGAATAGCCTTTTGAGGGTTGTTCAGGTAAAAAATCCAAAGCTCTGGGAGAATATCTGTCTAAGGACACCCACAGGAGATAGTGGGAGAGCTGGAATTCAAAACCAGTTCTGTTTGACTCCATTGCCCATAGGAAAACACCGAAAGTGGCAGCTAATTTACATACAGTTTTCTTTCTAGCTGGGAAGAGTTTCAGCAGTTTAAGAGGAAGAATTGGTAAGTTTTAGTTTTTTTCAGATGGCTTCTAGTTTTATTGATTGTGTCTTAGAATGCTGACTGTGAACTATTTATTGTACTGCTGCAAGTGTCTGTGATCATGTTGGAGAAATGGCAGTGCTTTGTTTTTGACACAAACAAACACAAATGCTACTTCCTGATAGCAGTGAAAGCAGATTGTGCTTCTGAGCGGAGAAAGACACTAAATGGGAATTTGAGACTTGATTTGTCATATGGTTATGCTGCAACACAAGGCAGATATACTCTAAACAATGTGTCTGGCATTTTGTGCTTATATACGAGGCCAGGCCTGAGACAAAGGTGTTTTGAATTTCTTCTAATCTCTGGAAAGGTCTTTGGGAGGCTCCTATCGATGCCCCAGTGTTTGAGATACTTTATGGGGAGATTCTTAACCTTTTAAATTTATTTTTATTTATTTTTTAGTGTCATGGATGCCGTTGACAGTCAGGAGAATGTTTTTAAATGCATACAATAAAATACATCGGCCAGGGTGAAAATGTAGAATTGATTGTGGTGGTGAATGCACAACTCTGAAAATACTGAGAGACAGAGACCATACACTTTAGCTGGATTGTATGGTACATGAATTTATCTCAATAAGCTTGCTTTAAAAGTATGTAGGATTACAAAGAAAGCCAATTTTACTGAAATAGAGTTATCATAATAATAAAATACATTTGTGATATAGTATTATATATACTTCTTATTAACATACCAAATAAAGAGATTTGTGGTAAGTGAAAGAACTGCTGTAAATTTTGAATGTGTGGCAATATTTCAAGTGATGTACGTAAATGATATTTAAAGGTATCAGCAACAATGTGATGTGACAAAAAAATATCTGAGATTTTTACTGGCGATAAAGTCACTGGTACTGCTAATACATGGTGATGCCCTACAAAGTAATGGAAGGAAATTTAAGTTAGAGGTTTGTGAAAATAAAGCTGTGATTTTTTTCTTCCTCGTCTAGGTTCACAATGTCCTAAATGAAGAACTCCTGTTTAGGTAGGAGCATATACTTCTGAGAAGAAGCCACACCACCCCAGAGGTGGCAGAAGGGTCTATAAGGCAATTACTATTTGTCAATTAAGACCAGATCCATCACTTCACCTCTTTATGCATCACTTTCCTCTGTGTCACTGAATGTGATGTGCTGGCTCCATCCTTACCCGAAGGTTAAATGTAGTGATCTATGTCAAATAAAATATGTCACATGCCTTCGGGTCCTTAGAAGCAAAGTCAATATTTAGTAGGTGTAATTTCATCTAGACAGATGTAGGGAAAATTAAATGGGAGAGATTAGATTTCATTATTCATGAGTTTTTCTTTGCCCAGTTTTTTTTTCTCTTTGATTCCCGTCCTTCCTAATAAATATTGCCCCATGATAATAATTTCTAGGGTCATTGTTTTACTTTAAAGTCTGGATTAGTCTCATTTCTTTCTTTAGTAAAATTTTATTTTTTATCCTATTACTATTAATAATTTAAAGTTTTTCTTTGTTAGTTGAAAGATACTGAAAAAAAAAGAGTGAAAAAGCCCAAAAAAGGAAAAATCACCTTCAATTCCTCAATTATTTTGGCGAGCTATATAAAGAAATGAAAGTCTTCTTGTTGTTTGCACCCATACCCAGCTTTCACTTGATGCACAAGTTAACCCACAAGATGCACATGGTTAACGGGCAGCTTTGATTTTTTTAAACATTTTCAACTTTTTCCATGTTTTAACCTAGTATGTGTATGTGGGTGTGTATTTGAATGTATGTGTTTGTGTGTGTATATGTGTTTGCCCCTGTTTATGTGTGTATGTGTTTGTATGCATTTACCTCTGTGTGTAGGTATATATGTGTGTGTTTGTGTATTTGTGTGTATTTGTCTGTTTATATGTGTGTGTTTGTGTATGTGTGTGTATATGTAGGTGTGTTTTATTGATCTTTGTAGTTGACTGTGGTAACTCTAATATGTTCTATCCAGGGCAATTTTCCATCCCTTTTCTTAAAAAAAAGAAGACTTCTTTTTGGGGGTGTGAGGTGGGGGATGTTCTTCCTTTGTTCCATGTGGTCCTTGGGGCTGGTTGCAGACACTACTCTCCCCTGGCACAGGGATGGCCATTGGGACCTGAGCCTTGCTGGGGAGACTACTCCATACCCCTGGCTGTGGGGATTGATTGGTCAGGAATAGATATTTCTCACAGGCTATCTAGATTGGTTCATTCAACACTGTTTTCCACAGCGGGTTCCTTTGCGCTCCTTTGTTGTGGCGATGGAATGCTAAATTTTCCCAGATACTCTTGCAGTTGAGTGGCCATGTGACATAATTCTGTAGATAAAATGTAAGCAGGAGTCTGCTGAGGGTTTCTAAGAATGCCTTGGGTTTCCTGATACACATGCTGCTTTTTCTTCCTTCTTACCAGGTCCCCAGAGTTGGGTAACTGGAGCTGCAACTGCATCTTAGAACCACAACGATGATCAAAAGAATCTTAGTGCCTATGAACCAAAGCCAACAATTGCCTACTTTTGAGACTTATTTTGGTGTGAGATAAAAAACAAAACAAAAGAAAAAAAACTTGTATGTGTTGAAACTACTATTAGTTGGGTTTTCTGTTACTTGTGCCTGAATGCAAACTCAAATTCAGCATGTGTCCCAAATGGGAATAATCAGTTTGCCCTTGGATTTTTCTGTGGGGTGAAGGGGAAGGCAGCATCTCTCCCCGGGGTTGCTAAGTTGAATGGATAGGAGCCTGGGCTTCCCATGGCCACTTTGGCTGACTTGTGGAAAGGGTTTTTCTGAAAAACAAAACTAAGGAGAGATAAGCAGAAGAGAGTAAGGCAGAGGCTGATGATATCTTTTGTTTACTGGATCCACACTTAACCTAAAGCCAGGAGTTCTGGATTTATATTTCTTTCCCCACCAGTGTGATCTTTAGCTGTTTGGGTTACTTGCAACCAAAAGAGTTCTGATTAGGGGTCCACAATTGCCTCATTCTCCTATATACCCATACATGCCTTCATTCCACGGAGATATTCTTGGTTAGTAGTTTGGCTATGTGTCTTTTAAGATATTTGTGAGATATACACACACACAGGCATTTATGGACGTGATAGTTTTAAAAAATAAATGACATCGGGTGGGTAATCGTGGCGCAGTGGCAGAGTTCTCACCTACGGTGCCGGAGACCCGAGTTTGATCCCTGGTGCCTGCTCATGCAATAAATAAATAAATAAATGGCATCATACTTTATGTTTTGTTATGTATTGTTCCTTAACAGCACATTTCAGGTACCTTTCCATTCAGCACCTATAGATCTACTGCATTCCTTTTAGCAGGTACATAGTATTATACAGCATGACTTCATCAAAACTTTTAGTTATATTTCTCTTGATGAATATTTAGATTGTTTTCATATTTCTTTTACTACAAGGAATACTAAAGTGAACTTTCTCGCACATGTATTTTTGTGCAGGTGTGTAAACATTTCTCTAGGCAAGATTTCTTAAAGTGAAATTGAGGGGTTAAAGGATTTATATTTTTTGAATCTTTTAATAGAAACTGGACAACTTATTTGCACAAAATTGTATTGTTTTTAACTTTTTTTTTTTTTTTTACATGGGCAGTCACTGGGAATCGAACCCAGGTCCTCTGCAATGGCAGGAAAGCGTTCTTGCCTGCTGAGCCACTGTGGTCCGCCCTTTTTTAACTTTTTTATTGTATAATATAACATACATACAAGGCAAAGAAAGAAAAAATCAATAGTTTTCAAAGCACTCTTCACCAAGTAGTTACAGTACAGATCCCAGAGTTTGTCATGGGCCTCCATACCATCATCTCAGATTTTTCCTTCTAGTTGCTGCAGAACATTGAAGGCCAGAAGAAATATATGTACATTTTATCATTACTTTTTTCTTTTTTGTGAAAAATAACATATATACTAAAAACGATAAATTTCAAAGCAGAGCACAAAAATTAGTTGTAGAACAGATTTCAGAGTTTGACATGGGTTACAATTCCACAATTTTAAGTTTTTACTCCTAGCTGTTCTAAGATACTGGAGACTAAAGGAAATATCAATACAATGATTTAGCAATCATACTTGTTTGTTAAACCCTAACTTCTCTGTAAAACTCCATCATCACCTTTGATCTTCCTATCCCATTCTTTAGGGGTATTTGGGCTATGACCATTCTAAATTTTTCCTCTTGGAAGGGGCTGTCAATAATACAGAGTAGGGAGATGGAAATAGCTGATGTTATGGAGAGCCTGGGCCCTCTAGGTTTTAGGACTTACCTGGTTCAGGGACACATCTGGAGGTTGTAGGTTTCTGGAAAGTTCCCTAGTACATGAAACCTTTATAGAATCTTATATATTACCTTAGGTGTTCTTTAGGATTGACTGGAATGGTTTTGGTTGAGATTTGGCAGGTTATGATAGGTAGTAGTGTCTAACTGAAGCTTGCATAAAGAGCAACCTCCAGGGTTGACTTGCAACTCTATTTGAACTCTCTCTGCCACTGATACTTTATAAGTTACACTTCTTTCCCCTCTTTTGGTCAGGATGGAACTGTTGATCCTATGGTGCCAGGGCCAGATTCATCCCTGGGAGTCCTCTCCCATGCCGCCGGGGAGACTTTCATCCCTGGATGTCATGTCCCACGTAGGGGAAAGGCAATGATTTCACTTGCAGAGTTGGGCTTAGAGAGAGTGAGGCCACATCGGCTAAGCTTCTCTGCTGCCTATATAAGCTTCACAAGAGTAAACCTCAAGATCAAGGGCTAGGTCTATTGATTTGAGTGTCCCTACTGTTTGATTCACTATCAAGGGATTCCCTGATGGTGAAGTTTAATAGTTCCATATTTTTTCTCCCATCCCTCAAGGGACTTTGCCAATACTTTTTGATTGTCTGCGTAATATGTTCATGGATGTATCCAGGCATTTCCTTAAACTATATAGGATTTAAAGACCTTCATTCTTATTTTGGGTTCCCTGTGTTTCATTGTTCAAATGAGCTATCCAGACAGGTTGAGTTAGATCATGTGCTACAGAAAATTTAGGTTCTGGACAAAATAAACCTGTCTTCTTTTGGTCTCAAAGAGTAGGTGCGGTTCTAAAATATAGACGTCTTCACCCCTATGTTCTGAATTACTTTAATCCTGACCTGATCAGCTTCATTCTTATCTCTGAATACCAGGTTATAGAGATACAAAACAGCTTTTCAAAATCCAGAAATAATAATTACCACTCTGGACTAAATGTGTCTGCTATAAGAGCTTACAATTTAGACCCCTGTTTCTTATAAGTATTTTCTAAAGGAGACCATACAATAACTGTTCTTTCATTTCTGGCTTATTTTGCCTCATCAACACCCCACACATTCATTCACATCGTTGCATGCCTCACACTTTGTTCCTTTTTGTAGCAGCACATATTTGATCATATGAATACACCATCATCTACCAATTTACTTCTCAGTCAGTGCATCTTTCAGCCACCTGCATTCATTAGGCATCATGTATAATGCCCAAGGTCCACAGGCCATCAACACTCTCAATTTTAGATAATTTCATTGTTCCCAAGAGAAATATAACCAATCAGCACATGCTCACCAAATAGGAAATCTATACCTCCTCTTAACTCCTGTTGCTTCCCCCATTATTTACCCCTGCTGTTGCTGTGGAACAGCTGATGCTTTCCTGTTAAACATAGCCCATAGCCTCCAATAGCAGTGTTCCCCCTGTACCCTGGACTTAAATACTCTTTGTACACGAATCATACCTTTGAAGTAGTTTTTGCAAGAACTGATTTATATTTCTAGTGTAAATTAGTGGGACACATAGGTCTATACAACCCTTTCAATCTTGTTCAAGTTCAGTTTAGTAATATTACTTACAGACCCACTACAGGACTGCCTTCATTTCTTTCTGTTCCCTTACATTTGAGTTCCAACTCATTAGCTAACAAAAAATTGTGTTACTTTAATTCCCACTTGTCTCCATGAGCAATAAATTGATTTAAAAATTTTTGTCAAACTGATAGGCAAAAAAATCATATCTCATTGTTTTAATTATCATTTTCAGATACTAGGAAGTTAAGCTTATTTAAAAATATTAACCTTTTTTAGTTGTTTTGTGAATTCTTTTTTCATATTCTTTGCACAGTTTTTTTTCGTAAGATGCTGCTTGCCTTTTTTTTTTTAATTATTCCTTTGTAGGACCTCCTTGTGTATTAAGTGATATTAAGTTTTTAACTGCTATAAGTATAGCAAATAATTTCTGTCAGGCCAGTATTTGTGTGTATGTGGGTGGAAGGTGGTGGTGGTGGTGGAGTCTTTGGGAGACTTTGGAACAATTGTGCCTAAAAAAATAAAATGAGCACACTTTTTCATACTTTTGCAGTAACTTTGAGGCACTATTTAGTAAATTTTTTTTTTCTCTACTACAATTGCTGATGTTCTAATTTTTTATTTCATACTGTTCTAGTTTGCTAGCTGCCGGAATGCAACACACCAGAGACGGACTGGCTTTTAATAAAAGGGGATTTATTTTGTTAGTTCTTCAGAGGAAAGGCAGTTAACTTTCCACTGAGGCTCTTTCTTACGTGGAAGGCACAGGATGGTCTCTGCTGGTCTTCTCTCCAGGCCCTTGGGTTCCAACAACTTTCCCCGGGGTGATTTCTTTCTCCATCTCCAAAGGCCTGGGCTGAGCTGCAAGTGCTGAGATGAGGAATGCTGAGCTGCTTAGCAGTGCTATGTTGCAATCTCTCATTTAAGCACCAGCCAATTAAGTCAAACATCACTCATTGCAGCAGACACGCCTCCTAGCTGACTGCAGATGTAATTGGCAACAGATGAGGTTCACGTACTGCTGGCTTATGTCCACAGCAATAAGACTAGGTATGCTCACCTGGCCAAGTTGACAACTGAATCTAACTAACACACATACTAATAAGCATTAATTAAACACCTATTATATTCAAGAGCAGTTTTAATCACTACCTGTATATGCAAGGAATAGTGACCAGTTGTGAGGTGAATCACAAGTACTTTTTAAAAACTCAAATGTACTGACTTTATAAATGGCTGTGGTAGTTAGATTCAGGTGTCAACTTGGCTAGGTGAAGGTGCTTATTTCTATTGCTGTGGGCATGAGCCAATGATACATGAACCTCATCTGTTGCTGATTACATCTGCAGTCGGCTAGGAGGCTTGCCTATTGCAATGAATGACGTTTAAGTTAATTGGCTGGTGCTTAAATGAGAGAGCTCAATGTAGCACAGCCCAAGCAGCTCAGCACACCTCATCTCAGCACTCGCAGTTCTGCCCAGGCCTTTGGAGATGCAGAAAGGAATCACCCTTGGAAAAGTTGTTGGAACTCAGAGGCCTGGAGAGAAGGCCAGCAGAGCTCACCCTGTGCTTTCCCACGTAAAAAAGAACCTCAGTTGAAGGTTAGCTGCCTTTCTCTGAAGAACTAATGAAATAAACTCCCTTTTATTAAAAGCCAATCCATCTCTGGTGTGTTGTATTCCGGCAGATAGCAAACTGGAACAATGGCTTACTTAAACAACAAACTGAATTTAAGATAATTTCTTTAATAATATCAGGTTCACTTACTTGTATTCTAGCGTGCTTTCCTGAGTAGGAAAGAGAGGGTAGAAGTACATTTTATATGCCAGGAATTGTGTATAACCTGTACAGTTTGTAATCTAGGTATGTGCATTTCTTGTGCATCCAAATGCTTTGCCAGGTGTCAGTGAAGCAGATGAATAAAAAAGGTTCATTATAGTCTACTTTGTCTTTACAGATGTGGAGAAAAATCATTTTTATTATTATCATTGTTCATGGAATTTATATAACAAAATGCTCAACTATTTCCAAGATGTGGTGAGACATTTATATTGGATATACCCCTCTATATGCCTTCTTGGATCTTTCAGTCACCTTCTTTGTCTGAAGGTGCCACTTCCTCCAGAAGCTGCCACTTCTGCTGGTTCTCTTGATTTACGGAGTTTGATATGAAGCCCTGGGTTTCTCTGGCCTTCACACCCCAAACACTGAGCCCCTTGCACTAAGTTGCCCTTTTACTTCCACGCAAATGACAAAACGCTATTCCAAGTCGGGGATCTGGCTTCCCAAGTGGGTACTGAGAGGCTGGATGATGCTATCTAGAAGTGTGGAATGGTCATCTCCAGGTGGACCTTGACCAGTGGAAACAAGATGGCAGGGAACTAGGCAAATAAACCCCTTTTTTTCCCATTCCCTGGACTACTCCAAGGTGGTTATTTCCTCTAGCCAGTTACAGTACTATTTGCTAAGTGAATATGCATGGTGAGTGACCTGTTGTGTCTCTGCAGATTGTTGTGGTCAGTTTGGATAGGGTGATACTGCATTGAATGATTTGCATCTTTCCTTGCCTGTCCTCCCTTCTTCTCCACCTAAACCATCTTGATCCTGCAGCAATCAAATAAAGTATCAGCACTTTAATCCTTGCCTCAAGTTTAACATCCTTAAGAATTTGGACTAAGGCATCATTTGATGTATATTCTGTGATGGATTGTCCTGAACTAGTAGCCCTTATAACTATGGGATGTTTATAAAATCTGGTGAGTTCTGATATTCAGGAAAATAGACTTTTAAACAGCAGTTCAAATTATTTCTCCTTGGTATTAAGTTGTGGTTATTGAAGTTGACTGAAAAAACATTAGTTTTAAAAAATAAAATGACCACACTTTTCAATATACATGATTAGTAGCTTTTACTGATCACACATGTAATACATGATCATTGCAAAAATATCTGAAAAATACAAAAACACAAAAGGAAAAGTAGCCAGTAATCACAGCACAGAGATCACAGTTGGTTGATCTATTTATAGACTCTTTCTATTTTTACAGAATGGGCCCAATCAGCACATTCTGTTTTGAAATCAGCATTTTGTACTCAATATATTATGAATATATTTACATGTCCATTAGTTCTACATTTTCCCCATTAGCACAACAGTCTACAATTGTTATTGTATGGTCTATTATTATTTTAGGTAGGCTGTTTGAGTTTCAAATATAGGATAACATATTTGAAAAATTTTAACGAACTGTAAAGCATTGTTCTAATGTAAACTATAGTAATTATTCTTATTGCTGAATTAGAAAATTGAAATATTTTGTTTGTAGTCATTTTTATGACTAATCTATCATTTCAGCCTTTGTCCTATTTGAATTATTTGTTCAGAAGAGGTTAAAATAACAGTAACTGAAATTATTGAAGCTTTTCCTTCTCTAGGACAAAGGATTTGAATTCTATGGCTCTGAAGAAAATGCATAAAAGCTACTGTCCTGGTTTGAATCTGTTATATACCCCAGAAAAACCATGTTTTAATCCTGATCCAATTTTGTGGGGACAGCCATTTCTTTTAACCCTGATTCAATACTGTAGATTGGAAACGTTTGTTTAGATGGAGATGTGACTCCACTCATTCCTGGTGTGTCTCAGTTAGTTTAATAGAGTCTTTAAAAGGGGAAATATTTTGGAAGAACCTCAGAAAGAACAGAGCTGACAGAAACTTCAGAGCAGAGCTGACACAGATGTTGACACTTGGAGAGCAGAGACATGGATGTTCAGAGATGCTTGGAGTCTAGTAGACGTCACCGTGAGATGTTAAGCAAGCCAGAACCTGGAGAGAACCAAGGGAAGCCAAGAGATGAAAGCCAACCCTGGAGAAGCAAAATGAGAACCCCCCCAGAACAGAGGCTGAAAGCAATGGAGCCCAGGAGCAAGGGACCAGCAGATGCCAAACACATGACTACCCAACTGACAGAGGCGTTCCTAACTCATTGACCTTCCTTGAAATAAGGTATCTTTCCTGAATGTTTTAGTTTGGACATTTTTATAGGCTTAGAACTGTAAACCTGTAACTTATTAGATTCCCTTTTTAAAAAGCCATTCTAGTTTTGGTTTATTCCATTCTGGCAGCTTACAAACTAATACAGCTTCTCTATGCATTTAAGACAATTTGTTCCTTTGGAGGGCTGGAGAAGCTGATTAATAAATGATTTCACTCTATTTAACTACTCTGTAATAGTCATCTTTTAACATTCCTAATAAGAAATGTGTGACCATAATAGAGGGGAGCAAATGTGCAACATAATTTCAGATATATCAACTCTTTCTGACCTTACCTAATGACTTACGCTTTGCAAAGAATAAAGTCACCCAGAGGGGCTGCAATAACCAGTGATTTCTTGATCAATAATTGACAGAATTTGTCAATGCTAAGGTTCAGATTGTTAGGTAAATTGGGCACAAGTCCTTAATGATCACAGTTGTTTCTCTGTGATTATCAGAGAATATTTTTACTTACTAGGTGACCAGAAGGCTGGGTGGGTAATTTCTGAGTGTCTCCTAAAGGATACCCTTTGCTTAGTAGCAAATGCTGGGGCTTCATGGGAATTGGTAAAATGTTGGGACTTGTGTGTTGAAGTAATCTTTAGTTAATGCAGTTGTTAAACACTTGCATCTTTGTTACTTAGGAAGATGCTGAGGCACACACACAGGCTAAATAATACAAGACAACTTTGCTTGGCAGTTTAAGGCAGGGTTTCATTTTACTCAAGTATTTGACTATGATGCTCATAATATTTAAGGCAATTTTCAACTTTGAGGGTCGCATCTGAGTCAGAAAATCTTAGTAAAAAAAGGATCAAAGAGAATATGGCACAGAAGAGCTTGAAATTTGAATTTGGTTTTTAAAAAGTGTGGATTGGTCTCTGGCAGAGTATTCTTTTTTTTTCAGGCAGAAGTAATAATGATTAAATTTTTATTTGTGGTATTAGCCAAAGAATATTCCAGGCTGTTGCTTTAAAATCTGCCTTGAGAACCCAAGAGAGAGGATCCTTCCTTCTTCTAGGAAACACTGTTCTTGTAGCCATAGAAAGTTTAGAAATACTTCTGGTGTGCTTTGGGTCTACGTCACTTGCCAGACTGCTTGTGAGATTGTCTTACCGGCCTTCCTCCCTCCACTAAGACTTAATTGCTTTACTTATTAGAGAAATATATGCTAGATTGCAATTAAAAACCTGGAAATCTATTTTTGTAAAAAAAATCCATATAACATTATCCTAATAAACCTGTAGTGTGGTAATGAAGCAAGGGAATCATGAAACTGATGAAATTGGTTAAGTATTTTCAATAGTACTGTTTAGAGTTTGGGATTCTATTCCTATCACCTGTCAAAACACAAATCCACCTCCTGTGGTGCTGATCGTGTTTGTTTTTCTTATTTATCAATTAGGCGGTTTTGAATTTACCTTATTAGATTTTTTTTGAAGAAGGGTGGTAGCTATTTACAAATATTGATGGTTAAGATGTTGAGGCTTGACTCTGGATCTGCTTCTTTTCCCCACAACAGATTCTAATTATGAGCTGTGTTTATTTGTCCATAACATTTCACATGGTTTTCATTAGCAAAGATGCCCGTTGTTCAGTCCTAGTAGCTGTTTCAACAGATCTCCTTACCCTCCTTTTCTTCTGTGAGTCTTGGTGAATGCCCTGTCCCTGCTGTGAGCTGTCACTCAACTATTAGCAGGTGTCTGTGAGAAGGCATTTCTAGGAGACATCCATGAGGGATTTAAAGCAGAGGTGATCTATGCAAGCATAATACCACCTTTATCATCCTTGCCCCCTCATATCTTGGCCGGTGTCCAACCCACATTTTATCTCCAGAGACTTCACCATCCCTTCTGTTATCACCTAGGCAGTGTGTGAAAACATATTTGTTCTTTGACTTCCCTTTTTTTACTCCAACTGTGAACAGGCAATCTCACTAAGAAGCTTTTCTGAAGAAACAAAGATACTCTTTTCTCTGCAACAGTATGGATGTTCTGGCCTCATTTTGTTATTGATTATGGACATGTGGTGTGAGCCAAGGAAAACATCGAATAGAAGAGTCTAAGATTTCCTATTTTTCAGGGCTGTTCTTCAACCATATAAGTGAGCTTTATTTAATAGCGGTAGCATAATGCTAGGCACATAGTTGCTCAAAAATATTTGCTAAGTAGTTAATAATAATAATAACAACAATAATAATTATAATAAAAATAATAGCTGTGGTATATGTCTGGGCACAGTTTTAAGTACTTTGTATGTATGATTTAATTCAGTGAATGAATGTTACAAAAGATAGCAGAAGAAATGACTTGATCTCGCCTGACATTAACCTGGTCAGTCTTCTATTAAACTTTCTGGACATGTTCAAACTTATTTTTGAGGTTAGTAGAAAATATATACTAAATGTAGTTACCCAGCATGGTGACATTTTCATTTTCATTTTCAGTGCCAGTGCTTGAGGCAGGTAGTTAGTAGTACTAGTGATGTTCTCAAGGATCTGAGGGAACAAAAAAGAAATTTCCATCTCCCTTTTCTCACTTATAGAGAGTAGGATAGTTAGAACTTGTTATTGTAAACCCAAATTATTAAATCTTAATAGTATTTTCTCATATATATTTAAAATTGATCTTATTGTCTTCTGCAAAAAAACCCCTGCAAAATTAAAAGGTCTTAGCAGATTGTTTTGTGATACATCATACTATTTTTTCTGAGAACTTTTTGCAGGGAGAAAATGACAGCCCCAAATATTTAAAAAGTAGTTAATGGGCATTAATAAACAACCTGGGAGTACTTCATACATCTTTGTCCTAGTTCAGAGCTTATAACTTAGGATCTCAATAAATGTTAGCTGATTTCCTTAAAGACAATTTGGAAAACAGGAAAAATCATCCAAGTCTTACCATTGTTAATGTTTATGAGTATTTAATAACAGATAGATATATTTTTAACTCCATGGATAATGAGCACATTCCATGTTATTATTATCATCTTTGGACTATCTGTTCAACTATTTTTTTTTTCAAAATGGAAATATCTTCATAGACTTTTCTTCGTTATGACAGGAAAGATGTAACAAATTCAAACCTTTCAAGTGTACAATTTAGTGGTTTTATTTACATTTACAATATTGTACTATCAGCACCAATATCCATTACTCCAACGTTTTCATCACCTGAAACAGAAACTCTATACCTAGTAAGCAATAACTCCCTTTTCCTTTCCTCCCCGCTCTCTGGTTCCTGGTAACCTATAATTTACTATTTGTCCCTGTGAAATTTGCTTCTTCAAGGTATTTCATATAAACAAAATAATAGAATATTTGTCTTTTTGTATCTGGCATATTTCACTCAACATGATGTCTTCAAGGTTCATTTATATTGTAGCATGTATCAGAACTTCGTTCTTTTTTATGGTTAAGTATTATTCCATTGTGGCTTACATATCACATTTTATTTATTCAATCATCTGTTGCTGACACTTGGGTTGCTCCCACATCTGGCTATTTAGAATAATGCTGATTTAGAAAATGAAAAGTGCTGGAGAGGATGTGGAGAAAGAGGCATACTTATCCACAGTTGGTGGGAATGTAAAATGGAACAACTGCTGTGGAAGGCAATTTGGCAGTTCCTCAGGATACTAAGTATAGAATTGCCATATGATCTGGCAATACCATTGCTAAGTATCTACTCAGAGGACATGAGGGCAAGAACACAAACGGACAGAATGTTTGTAGCAGCATTATTTACAATTACCAAGAGATGGAAACAGCCCAAATGTCCATCAACAGACGAGTGGCTAAACAAGCTGTGGTATATGCATACGAAGGACTATTATGCAGCTGTAAGGCAGAATAAAGTTATGAAGTATATAACAGCATGGATGGACTTTGAGGACATTGTGCTGAGTGAAATTAGTCAGAAACAAAAGGACAAATAATGTATGGTCTCACTGATATGAATTAACATTAGTGAATGAACTTGGAGAATTTCATCTAAGAACAGAGACCATCAAGAGATAGAAATAGGGTAGATATTTGTTTGGGTAATTGGAGCTGAAGGGATACAGATTGTGCAACAGGACTGATTGTAAAAATTCAGAAATGGATAGCACAATAGTACCTAACTGTAATCAATAATGTTAGTATGTTGAATGAAGCTGAATGTGAGAATGATAGCGGCAGGAGGGCTGGGGGCACAAATGAAATCAGAAGGAAAGAAAGACGATAAAGACTGAGATGGTATAATCTAGGAAAGCCTAGAGTGTATAATGATAGTGACTGAATGTACAAATTAAAAATTGTTTTTGCATGAGGAAGAACAAAGGAATGTCATTAGTTCACGGTGTTGAAAATAGATGGTAATTCATATCTTAAAACTTTAAGTTATGTGTGGGACTTAAGGCAAAAAATGTTTATTTGGTACAAAATTTGTAATTTGACTAGTGCATTTCCTAATATAACTTGTGTGGACAGTTTGGTTGAACACCATAAGTACATGGAACCTTGAGTAGGGGATGAGATTTTGTAGGTTTGTCCAGATTGATGTCCTGATAAATCCCAGAGTGATTTGAACAGTGAATTAAAAAGTATTTACAAAGTCCCCTTGGGAGAATGGCGAGAAAGGTGGAAAATTCAACTTCCCCATGTGAAGAGTTCCTGATATTTTTACAAGCAGTGGAGATAACTGAAGCAGTGGGCTGAGCCCTCAGTCTTGGAGTTTGCTCCTATGAAACTTATCCCTGCAAAGGCTGGGCTGAATCTGTTTGGTATTAGGTCTAAGGTCACCCCCTTACTAGTATTTCTAGTAAATACTAGTAATTTACTAGAGAATCTCTTGTGTTGCTCAGATGTGGGCTCTCTCTCCAGCCAACACAACAAGCAAACTCACTACCCTCCCCCTCTCTATGTGGGACATGACTCCCAGGGGTGTGGACCTTCCTGGCAACGTGGGACAGAAATCCTAGAATGAGCTGGGACTCAGCTCAAGGAAATGAGAAAAGCTTCTAGACCAAAAGGAGGAAAAGGGAAATGAGATAAAGTGTCAATGTCTGAGAGATTTCAAACAGAGTCGAGAGGTTATCCTGGAGGTTATTTTTATGCATTATATAGATATCACCTTTTTGTTAGGGTATATTGGAGAAGCTGGAGGGAAGTGCATGAAAATGTAGAGCTGTGTTCCAGTAGCCATGTTTCTTCAAGATTATCGTATACTGATATAGCTTCTGCAGTGTGACTGTGTGATTGTGAAAACCTTGTGCCTGATGCTCCTTTTATCTATGGTATGGACAGATGAGTAAAACATATGGATTAAAAATAAATAAATAATGGGGGGAAATGATAAAATAAATTTAGTAGATTGAAATGCTAGCGATCAAGAAAAGGAGTGATAAGGTGTAAAGATAAAAATACGGGAAACAAAGGCTAAAATATATTGGATAGATGGAAACACTAGCAATTAATGAGAGGGAGGGTAAGGGGTATGTTATGTATGAGTTTTTTTCTCTTTTCTTTTTATTTCTTTTTCTGAATTGATGCAAATGTTCTAAGAAATTATTATGGTGATGAATATATAACTATGTGATGATATTGTGAATTATTGATTATATACCAAGAATGGAATGATCATATGGTAAGAATGTTTATGTTTCTATGTTGTTTTGTTTAAAAAAAGAAAACAAATAATGTTGCTTTAAATGTTGGTATACAGATATCTGTTGTAGGACCTGATTTTAATTCTTTTGGGTATATACCAAGAAGCGGGATTGTCAGGTCCTATGGGAATTCTATTTTCAACTTTCTGAGGAACTGCTGAACTGATTTCCACAGTGGCTGCATCATTGTACAATGCTACCAGCAAGGCAGACAGGTTCCTGTTTGTGGCAGGTTGAATGACGTGTCCTAGGGGAGAAAAAGGAAACATATTCCTAATCTTAATCCCATTTCTGTGCGTGTGAATCCATCTAGACAGGACCTTTTGAAGATGTTATTTTTACTTGAAGTGCGGCCAACTGAATTAGGATAGATCTTAATCTTATTCCTGGAGGCCTGGTGAAGAAAAAGCATGGGAGAAGTCAGAGGCTGGAAGTCAGCAGGACCTGAAAGAGAAGAGAGAGGACATGCTGTGTAACTGGAAAGCCAAAGAACCCGTGGGTCTTCAGAGATCCAGAACACTACCGACTCCAGGGCGAAGCAAGTCTGCCCACCTCTGAGACCATGAGACGAAAAATTCCTTTCGTTTAAGCCAATTCCTTGTGTGGTGTTTGTCATAGTGGCCTGGAAACTGACACTATTTTTCTACATCCTTGACAACAATCATATTCATATTTATATTTTTAAATAGTCACCTTAGTGGGCATGAGGTGGTATCTTATTGTGGTTTTGGTATTCACTTTCCTGATGACCACAGATGATGAGCATCTTTTCATGTGCTTATCGGCCATTTGTTTATCTTCTCTGGAGAAATGTCTTTTTAAGTCCTTTGCACATTTTTAAATTATGTTGTTTTTCTTTTTGTATTGAGTTTTAGGATTTAAAAAATACATATCATGGATATTAAACCTGATAGGAAATGTAGTTTCCAAATATTTTCTCCCATTCTAAAGGTTGCCCTGTTACTTTCAGGATGATGTTCTTGGATGCACAAAAGTTTTAAATTTTGATGATGTCCTATTTACCTAGCTTTTCTTTTGTTACTCATGCTTTTTGTATAATGTCTGAGAAACCATTGCCTATACATAAGGTCCTGAAAATGTTTCCCTATGTTTACTTCTAGGTGTTTTATAGTTTCAGATCTTATGTTTAGGTCCTTGATCCATTTAATTTTTGTATATGGTATGAGGTAGGGCTCCAGTTTCCTTTTTTTGTGTGGTATGTCCAGTTTTTTCAGCACCATTTGTGGAAAAGACAGGTCTTTTCCCAATTCATGTACTTGGCATCCTTGCTAAAAAAGAGTTGGCTATAGACACATGGGGATATTTCTGAACTCTTATTCTATTCTCTTGGTCCATATGTCTATTTTTATGCCAGCACCACATTGTTTTGGTTATTGTGGTTTTTGTTAACTAACTTAATTTTATAGTTAATTCAACACATATTTGTTAAGGGCTTAGATGTATTGGACTCAGTAACTCACTTAAAACAGCTCTTTTATATACTTTTTTGGGGGGATATTCTTACTTGTTATTCTTTCAGATGAATTTTTAAACTTTTAACGTTTTCTCCTTTAATCCTGTTGGAATTTTAAATACAAATATGAATGTTGGAAGTCTTAATATTTTTACAATAATTTTCCCATCCTCATTATTTAAATCTTATTTCTATAAATCAAGATTTGTGTTTTTTCATGGTATGTGTATTTCTCATGGAAATGTCCTGGTTTTGATTTGTTGTTGTTTCTATAGCAAATAAAATATATTTAAAAATTATATTACCTAATGGGACTACTATAGAAGAATGCTGTTGATTTTTCAGTAACATTTTTCTTATATCTGACCATTTTTAAAAACACTTTTCTTGCTAATTTTTCTACTAATTTTTAGAGTTCTGTCTGGATATTCAAGATAGTTACTCATCTGTAAAAATGGTAAAATTGTGTTTTTCTTCATTGCATTCATAACTTTTGCTTCATATAAATAATATAAGGTAGGTGTAATGTAAAGCTTCCTTCTTTGTGCTTGATTTTAATATTATTTTAATTGATTTTAATATCCATTTAATTTAATATTTTAACTTAATATATCGAGTTTACTTTTTAACATGGGACTAATTGTTGGTTTGATATGAAAAATAGCTTCTATTTATTTGGTATTATTATATGCCAGACAACATGTTGTCTGTGTGTGAAGTGAGTGGTGGTGATTTTATTTGATCCTGCATCTGTTTAACTTTAAAGTCTTTTCTCTTTTAACTTGATGTTATTGTGCATGAATGTATAGCTTCCTTTGCATAAATTGATTTCCTTCTTTATTAAAAAAGAATTTTAATAATTTACAAATATTCATGTGACAGGATAAAAAAATAGATGAGAAATTGGGAAAATAATTAAAGGCAGAAAATCACCTTATAATTTAGCTTGCTTAGCTTTTTGTTATAGCATATTACATTAATTAATTTCTTACTACTAAACCATCCTTCATTTCCCCGTTTAATTCAATTTGGTTATCCGGGCTGACATTTCAATGAATCCTATTTGTTTTTATTTATAACTTCACTCATGTTTATAAGTGAAGTTTTTCTAATGCCTCCTCTCCTCTCCTTTCATTTTCCTTTTTCTTCTTTAAAATATTTTTTGTGCTATATTTGTGAAATTTTGGTATTAGGCTGTATTTGCTTTCGTATAATGGTGTTGGTTTGGAGCCATGTACCCCAGAAAAATGTGTTCTCAAATTTAATCCATTCCTGTTGGTGTGAACCCATTGTAAGTAGGGTCTTTTTGTGTGGTTACTTCAGTTTAGGCGTGGCCCAACTCATTCAGGATGTGTCAGTCATAACACTGGAGTCCTTCATGAGCAGAATGAAATCAGACTCAGAGAGAAAGCCATGGAAGGCAAGCAGCTGAAGATCAACAGTACCAGAGGAGAAGGGAGAGACCAGAGAGGCTGCCATGAGCACTGCTCTGTGATGGAGAAGACAAGGACCAAGGATCAGTGGCAGTCAGTCCCAGGATGCCAGTCTTTGGGAAGAAAGCATCACCTCGATGATGCTTTGATTTAGCCTTCTCCTGGCCTCAAAACTGTGAGCCAAGAGATTCTTGTTGTTTAATCCAACCCATTGCAGGAAATAATTAGGTTGTTTTCCATTTTTTCTCTGTTATGGAGCTAGATTCATTTACTTGTATGACAGTATCAATTCCTAAAAAATTTGAAAACATTCACCAGTACAGTCATGTGAACTGGGAACACCATCATATTGGTAAATAAATTAAGAAAAAGTATGAGAAAAAAGATAGTATACATTTTTTTGTTTTGTAAATCTTGGCTCTTCTTTGTAAGTTAACTTCCTTTCTCAAATGAGAAAAATAACCAGGACCTTTAAACCTTTGAGATTCATCAGTATTTTAAACTGGAATTTTCCTGTGGCAATATTACATATACTGTTCAATCCATTCAGAATTGATGGTCTGTTGACATGGTGGTCCCTGAAAAGCTTCTTGATAGTTTATTATTAGGTTCTTCTTTGGCCTGGGTACACACCCACATATTTTCCTACTTGTTAGCATCTTGTTAAGACCATCTCACTGTAATGACTCTTGGGGTTCCCCAGAGGACACAATGTCTGCTCCCTTTGGGAGAAAGCATGAGGCAGAGATGCTTTGGAGATAGATGGATCTGACTTTCCCAGGCAACCATGCCAATTAACTGTCAAATTCTCTTGGTTTCATTTTCCTCATCTGTAAAGTGGGAGTAACAATAAAGCTTAAGGTATAGGTTTCATGGAAAAGTTAATGAGAAAATCCTTTAAAAATTCTGAGCACAGGTTCTGACATACAGTAAGCACTCAAGAAATGGCAACTCTTATTTGATACATCATTTTATAGCCTCTTTTTTATTACATCAACAGTGTTAAAATGTGTCTCTTCAGATATGTAAAAATGTTAACTACTTTCATTTTTTTCAGTTAACTTTATTAGGTCATAATTTACATTCACCAAAATGTGTCCATGAGTTTTGACAAATGTATGAACAATCAAAATTTAGAAGATTTCCATAATTACAGATGGTTCCCATATGCCCCTTTCCAAGCAATCTTTCTCCCAACCCTAGCCTGAGGCAATCCGTGATCTGTTTTCTATGACTATAGGTTAAATTTGTCTTTCCCTTGAGTTTCATATGAATAGAATTATGCAGTAGACACTTTTGTGTTACTATTTTTTTCACTCAGCACAAAGTTTGAGAATATCTATGTTTTTGTGTGTGGCAGTTTTTATTGTATTTGGTTGTTTTTAGTTACTGTCTTTTATGAATAAAGTTACTATAAATATCTGTATACAAGTACTTTTAAAAAATGTGTATGTACATATGTTTTCATTTCTCTTGGATTCTTGGGAGAAAAATTCCTGGGTAATATGGGAAGTATATGTTGAACTTTCTGAGAAACTGTTGTCCAGCTTGTCAAGGTGGCTATACTGTTTTACATTTTCTCAAAAAAATGCTTGAGTGTTCCAATTGCTCCACATCTTCATCAACATTTGATATTGTCAGTCTTTTTATTTTTAGCCATTTGAGTGGGGATGTAGTGGTCTCTCAGTGTGATTTTAATTGCATTTCATTTATGTTTAAAAATGTGGAAAATCTTTGCATATGCTCTTTGACAATGCATATATCTCCTTCTATGAAATTTCTGTTTAAATATTTTACTCATTTGAACAGGCTACTTGTATTCTTTTTATCGACATAAAAAATCCTTTATATATTCTGGATACAAGTCCTTTGTCAGATATATATTTTTTGAATATTTTCTTCTGTAAGTTTTTATTTTAACTTTGTTTATTGTGTAGTATAACATTTATACAAAGAAAGAAATAAAAAAGCAATAATTTTCAAAGCATCATCCAACAAGTAGTTACAGGACAGATCTCAGAGTTTGTCATGGGCTACCATATGATCCTCTCAGATTTTTCCTTCTAACTGTTCCAGAGCATAGGAGGCTAGAAGTCTTAAATATTTTTTTATCACCACAATCAACTTTTTTTTTCTTTTCTGTGAAAAACAACATATATACAAAAAGCAATAAATTTCAAAGCACAGCACCACAGTTAGTTGTAGAACATATTTCAGACTTTGGCATGGGTTACAGTTCCACAATTTTAGGTATTTACTTCTAGCTGCTCTAAAATACTGGAGACTAAAAGAGATATCAATCTAATGATTCAGCAATCATATTCATTTGTTAAATCCTATCTTCTTTTTATAACTCCACCATCACCTTTGATCTTTCTATCCCTCTCTTTAGGGATGTTTGCACTATGACCATTCTCACTTTTTCATGTTGGAAGGGTCTGTCATTAATATGGGTTAACTATCTGATATTCTGGAGAGGCTGGGCCCTCTAGGCCTCAGGACTTATCTGGCCCAGGGACCCATCTGGAGGCTGTAGGTTTCTGGAAAGTTGCTCTAGTACATGGAACCCTTGTGGGATCTTATACATTGTCCTAGGTGTTCTTTAGGATTGGCTGGAATGGTCCTGGTTGGGGTTTGGCAGGTTGTGATAGGTAGCAATGTCTAACTGAAGCCTGTGTAAGAGCAACCTCTAGAGTAGCTTCTTGACTCTATTTGAACTCTCTCTGCTACTGATACTTCATTAGTACACTTCTTCTCCCCCTTTTGGTCAGGATGTAATTGTTGATCCCACAGTGCCAAGGCTGGATTCATCCCTGGGAGTCATTTCCCATGTCTTCAGGGAGACTTTCATCCTTGGATGTCATATCCCAAATAGGGGGGAGGACAATGATCTCACTTGCAGAGTTAGGCTTAGAGAGAGTGAGGCCACATCTGAGCAACAAAAGAGGTCCTCCAGAAGTAACTCTTAGGCATACCTATAGGTAGGCTAAGCTTCTCTGCTACCTACATATGCTTCCCAAGAGTAAGCCTCAAGATCAAGGGCATGGTCTATTGATTTTGGTGTCCCTATAGTTTGACACAGTATCAGGGGATTCCCTGATGGTAAAGTATAATAGTTCCATATATTTTCTCCCATCCCTCAAGGGACTTTGCCAATACTTTTTGATTATCTGCTTAATGTACTCTAGAATGTATCCAGGCATTACATTAAGCAATACAAGATTAAAGGATTTTCTTCTGTAAGTTTAATAGTTTGGTTTTTATCTTCAGACAAATGATCTATATCAGATTAATTTTTGTGACTAGGGAGGTAAGAGTCAAGTCTTACTTTTTCGTGCATCAGTATCCAGTCATTTTTAGCACCATTTATTAAAAAAAGACTATTCTTCCTTCATTGAATATAGATTGACCATATATGAATGGGTCTTTTTCTGGGCTTTCTATTCTGTTCCATTGATCTATATGTCATTGTTATTACAATATCATTTTGTTTTGGTTAATATAGCATTATATTAATTCTTGAAATCAACTAAGGCTTTTGTTCTTTTTCAAAATTGTTCTGACTATTCTAGGTCCTTTCCATTTCCATATACATTTAAGTTTCAGCTGGTCAATTTCTTCAGTAAAGTCTACTAAGATTTTGATTGATATTTTGCTGAATTTATAGACCACTTTGATAAGAATTGATATCTTGAAAATATTGTGTCTTCTGACCATGGATATAGATTATTTTTCTCTGTTTATATAGATCTTCAATTGCTCTCTATAAAATTTTGTTCAGTGTAAAAATTTAAAAAATTTGTCTCTAAGTATTTTATGCTTTTGATCCTATTGTAAATAGTAGTGTTTTAAACTTCTATTTCCAATTGTTCATTTCTAGACTATAACTACAATTGATTTTTGGATATTGCCCTTGTACTGTGCTACTTCCTAAATTCATTTATTAGTTTTAGAAGATTTTGCTACCTTCTTTAGGATTTTCTAGGTACATGAGCATTGTTATGTCTATAATAAAGACAATTTTACTTCTTCCTTTCCAATCTGTATGCCTTTTATTTCATTTTCTTGCCTTATTGCACTGGCTAGGACATCTAGCATAATGTTAAATAGTGATTAGAGAAGACATCTTGTTTCTGATCTTAGGGGGAAGTATTTAATCTTTGACTATGTGTGATGTTAAGCATGTTTTTCACATATCAATTGAAGAAGTTTCTATTTCTAGCTTGTTAGGTATTTTTTGATAAGCTTTATTTTTAGAGCAATTTTAGGTTTACAGAAAAATTGCCCACTAAGTACAGAAGTTGACTATATCAACCTTTACCCCAGCCCCACCACACAGTTTCCTTTGTTTTTAACATCTTGCATTAGTGTTATACATTTGTTACAATTTATGAACCGACATTGATAAATTATTAATAACTTAAGTCTATAGTTTACATTACACTTCGTTCTTTGTGTTGTACAATTCTGTGGGTTTTGACAAAAGCATACTGTCATGCATCCATTGTTATACTAACATACGGAATAGTTTCGCTGTCCTAAAAATGCCCTGTGCTCCACCTATTCATCCCCCCAACACCTCTCATAAGCCCAAGGCAACCACTGATAATTTTATTGCATCTATAGTTTCACCTCTTCCAGAATGTCATATTGTTGGAATCATACAGTATGTAGCCTTTTCAGACTGGCTTATTTCACTTAGTATCATGCACTTCAGTTTTTCCATTTCCTTTTTTGTGGCTTAAAAGCTCATTTCTTTTTTTTTTCCTGAATTTAAAAATCTTTGTTAGAGAAGTTGTGGGTTTACAGAACAGTCTCCCATAAAATTCAGGTTTCCCTTATACCATCCCACCACCAACATCTTGCATTGATGTGGAACGTTTGTTACAATTTATGGAAGCACGCTTTTATAATTGTATTAGTAATTAAGGTTGATGGTTTAATTTAGGGTTCATTGTTTGGTAGTGTAGTTCCATGTATTTAAAGGTTTTTATTTTGTTACCATAGATACAATCTAACATTTCCCCTTATAATCATATTCAAATACAGTTTTCAGTGCTCTTAATTGTATTCACAATATTGTGCTCCTATTGTCACCAATCATTCCCAAAACATTTCCTTCATTCCAAATAGTTCAGTGTAAAAATTTAAAAAATTTGTCTCTAAGTATTTTATGCTTTTGATCCTATTGTAAATAGTAGTGTTTTAAACTGCACATTTTAAGCCCTAACGCTTCATTCTCAATCCTCACCCCATCCTCTGGTAACCTATATTATAGATTCTGACTCCATTAGTCTCTTTATTATAATTGTTTCAAATCAGTGAGCTCATACAATATTTGTCCTTTTGTGTCTGGCTTATTTCACTCAGCATGATGTCTTAGAGGTTCATCCATGTTGTCACATATATCAGGACTTCATTCCATTTTACAGCTGAACAATATTCCAATGTACATGTATACCACATTTTAATTACCCATTAATCAGTTGATGGACATGGATTCCTTCCATCTGTTGGCAATTGTGATTAATTCCACTGTGAACATCAGGGTGCAAATATCTGTTTGAATCACCACTTTCAATTCTTTGGGGTATAGACCTAGTAGTGTGATTGCTGGGTCATATGATAGTTCCTTTTCTAAGGAACTGCCAAACTGTCTTCCACAGTGGCTGCATCATTTTACATTGCTGCTAGCAAGGAATGAGTGTTCCTATTTCTTTGTATGCTCTTAACATTTGTTATTTTCCATATTTAAAATAGCAGCCATTCTATTGGTTGTGAAATGTTATCTCATTGTGATTTTGATTTGCATTTACCTGATAGCTATGTTGAACATCTTTTCATGTGCTTTCTGGCCATTTGATATCTTCTTTGGAGAGATGTCTATTGAACTCTTTTGTACATTTTTAAATTGGGTTGTTTGTCTTTTTGTTGTTAAGTTGAAGAATATCTTTATATATTCTGGAAATTAATTCTTTATCAGATATGTGATTTCCAAATATTTTCTTCCATTGTCTAGATTGTTGTTTTACTTTCATGATAAACTTCTTTGAGAAACAAAAGATTTTAATTTTGATGAAGCTCCATTTAACCGTTTTTTCTTTTGTTGCTTGTGCTTTGCATATAATGTCTAAGAAACATTAGCCTAACACAGTCCTGAAGATGTTTCCCAACAGTTTCTTCAGAAATTTTGATAGTTCTAGCTCTCTATTAAGGTCTTTGATCCATTTTGCGTTGATTTTTTTATATGGCATGAAGAAGGGGTATTCCTTCTTTTTTTGGAATTGGATATCTTTCTCAGCACCACTTGTTGAAGAGACTATCCTTTCCCAATTGAGTGGTCTTTAACACTTTGTCAAAATGCAGTTGACTAAAAATGTGAAGGTTGATTTCTGAGCTCCTAATTCTATTGCATTGGTCTCTATATTTATCCTGGTTCTAGTACCATGCTGTTTTGATTACTGTGGCTTTGTAATAAGATTTAAGATCAGGAAATATGATTCCTCCAAGTTCCTTCTTTTCAAAGATGACTTAGGGTTAGGGGTTAGGCTAGGGTTAAGTTTAGGGGTTAGGGTTAGGCTATTCAGGGCCCTTTACCCTTCCATATACATTGAAAGATTGACTTTCCCACTTCTGCAAAGAAGGCTGCTGGAATTTTGATTGGAATTTCATTGAATCTATAAATTGCTTTGGGTGGGATTGACATCCTAGATTTCTGATCCATGAACACATAATATACTTCCATTTATTTAGGTCTTCTTTAGTTTCTTTTAGCAACATTGTGTAGTTTTCTGCATCCAAGTCTATATTAGCTAGGGTTCTCTAGAGAAACAGAATTGGTAGGAGATATCTGTAAATATAAAATTTATAAAATTATCTCACATAACTGTGTGAATGTAGAGTCCAAGGTCTGTAGGGCAGGCCACAAGCTGGCAGCTCTGATGAAGGTCCTCAATGAACTCTCAGGAGAGGCTGACTGGCTGAAGCAGGAAGAGTGATTGTCTCTTCTGAGACCTCCTTAAAAGCCTACCAGTAATTAGATTAAGTATCACTCATTGCAGAAGACACTCATTTGCAATCAGCTGTGGATGCTGCCAACATGGTTATGATTTAAGTCCATGAAATATCCTCAGAGCAACACACAGAACTGTGCTTACCCAATAAAACAACTGGGCACCACCACCTGGCCAAGTTGACACATGAACCTGACTATAATAGTCCAACTTTTGTCAACTTGGCAGTTATACACATCACCTTAAACCATACTTAATCTCTAAATAGAAGGCAAAATAGACACATTTTTTCCTCACTTAACAAAACTCAACTGTCCTATGCACAACTGGAAACACATTAAATCTCCCCAGAATAGAGTGCAAGTCCTTGGATAAAGTTCACTCTTAAACTTAATGTCTTACAACATGAATACTATAACATGAGCGAAACAGCTTATGTCATATGATAAAGGGGATAAAATAAAGAGGAAAACAAAGATATTTGACATATGTATAAATGCATAGATACTAATTACAAAGCAAGGAAGAGATATTCATACCATTACAGTCCTCATTTCTGTAACTGATTGCGTGGTCATACTTCATATTTGTCACTACCTTCTTCCACTACCCATTCCATGCTCCCTTTACCCTCAGCAAACACTTCAGCTGGCTGTGGTTCTTTGCCTGGTGGGGTGACCCAAACCTTCATTCCTGAAGTTTGATAACCATTGGTGGTCCTGCCTGGATTGGGTTGTGGCAGTTTTCCATTGATTTTAATCACAGGGCATGGTAGTACTAAGAGACACCCTAGGGGATCTTCTATATTCCAGGAAAACTCTTCTTTACCTCCATTGTGTAGTTGCAGTCCTATTTCCCCCTGATAGGGTCAATCACCCCAGCCAGCAAAGTAAACCCATTCTTGGCTTATTGATCCAGGAGCATGAGTAGCCCAAAGTGACCAGGTGGCAGTCTTAGGTTGCAGTTCAATGGAATCATTGTTGTTTCTCCTGGTGGGACCACTCCCCTTTCTGGAACTAAAATCTGTAGACTAACAGAGCTCAAGGTCAAGGGACAAGAAGCAAAAATTTTCCTAGTGGATCACTAAGGGTAATAGTGAGTGGTGCCACTCCCATTTTCACCCCTGGATTCCTGGATTCCTGGATCCATGGATCCTGACTATGGGAGAAACAGCACCTTACAGTGGAGATTGATTCAGAGCATACACAGCCATGGAGAACATCACCCCAGCCCTGCACAGAATTGCCACCTAATTGGCACCATAATTGAATTTTTAAAAAACCATTCCACCGTTCTGTCAATCCAGCTGCTTCTGGATGATGGGGAACATGGTAAGACCAGAGACTTCCATGAGCATGTCCTCATTCCTGCACTTCATTGACTGTGAAGTAGATTCCTTGATCAGAAGCAATGCTGTGTGAACTACCATGACAATGGATATGGTATTTTGTCAGTTCACAGATAGTAGTTTTGGCAGAAGCATTACATGCAGGAAAAGCAAATCCATATCCAGAGTATATGTTTATTCCAGTTTAGAACAAATTATTGCCCCTTCCATGATGTAAGTAGTCCAATATAATCAATCTGCCATCAAGTAGCTGCCTGATCACCTTGGGGAATGGTGCCATATTGGGGGCTGAGTGTGGGTCTCTGCTACTGGCAGATTAGGCACTCAACATTGGCTGTAGCCAGACCAGCCTTGGTGAGTGGAAGCCCATGCATAACCTCCATCCCTACCACCATGATATATTGTTCATGAGTCCATTGGTCAATGACTCGAGTTGTTAGGGAAAGAGGCTGACTGGCATCCACAGAATGGGTCATCTTATCCACTTGATTATTAAGACCCTCCTCTGCTGAAGTCACTCTCTGGTGTACATTCACATGGGGCACAAAGATCTTCATATTTTTATCCCACTCAGAAAGGTCTATCCACATACCTCTTTCCCAGACCTCTTCTGTCACCAATTTTCCAAAAATGCTCTTTCCAAGTGTCTGATCATCCAGCAAAACCATTAGCAACAGCCCATGAGTCAGTATACAAACACGCCTCTGGTCAGTTCTCCTTCTAAGCAAAATAAACAACCAGGTGCACTGCTCAAAGTTTTGCCCACTGGGAGGATTTCCACTCACACTGTCCTTCAAGGATATCCCAGAAATGGGTTGTAGGGCTGCAGCTGTCCACTTTTGGGTGGTGCCTGAATATTTTGCAAAACCATCTGTAAACCAGGCTCAAGTTTTCCCTTCCTCAGTCAATTCACTGTAAGGATCTCCCCAAGAGGCCATAGCTCTGGTCTAGGAAGGAGAAGGTAATGTGGCAGGAATGCAGACCATGGGCATTTGGGCCACTTCCTCATGTAACTTACTTGTGTCTTCAGGGCCTACTTTGGCCCTATGTCATATATACCATTTCCATTTTATGATGAAGTGCTGCTGTGCACTCGCAACTTTGTGACTTGATGGGTCAGAAAACACCTAGCTCATGATAGGAAACTCAGGTCTCATGATAACTTGGTGGCCCATGGTCAAGTGTTCAGTTTCTACTAAGGCCCAGCAATAGGCTGAAAGCTGTTTCTCAAAAGGAGAGTAATTATTTGCAGCAAATGGTAAGACTTTGCTCCAAAATCCTAAGGGTCTGCAATGTGATTCTCCTATAGGGACCTGCCAAAAGCTTCAGACAGCATTTCTATTAACCACTGATGCTTCCAGCACCATTAGATCTGCTGGATCATATGGTCCATATGGTAGAGCAGCTTGTTCAGCAGCCTAGACCTTGTCACAAAGCCTCCTGTTGTTCAGGTCCCCACTCAAAATTAGCAGCTTTTCTGGTCACTGGATAAATGGGCTGGAGTAGCACATCCAAATAAGGAATATGTTGTCTCCAAAATCCAAAGAGACCAACTAGGTTTTGTGCCTCTTATTTGGTCTTAGGAGGGGCCAGATGCAGCAGTTTATCCTTTACCTTAGAAGGGATATCTTGACATGTTCCATACCATTGGACATCTAGAAATTTCACTAAGGTGGAAGACCCCTGTATTTGTGTTGGATTTATTTCCCATCCTCTGACATGCAAATGCCTTACCAATAAGTCTAGAGTAGCTGCTACTTCTTGCTCACTAGATCCAATCAACATGATATCATTAATATAATGGACCATTGTGATGTCTTGTGGGAGGGAGAAACAGTCAAGTTCCCTGCAGACAAGATTATGACATAAGGCTGGAGAGTTGATATACTCTTGAGGTATGACAGTGAAAGTCTATTGCTGACCTTGCTAGCTGAAAGCAAACTGTTTCTGGTGGTCCTTACTAACAGCTATTGAGAAAAAGCATTTGTCACATTAATAGCTACAAACCAGGCACCAGGGGATGTATTGATTTGCTCAAGCAATGATACCACATCTGGAACAGCAGCTGCAATTAGAGTCACCCCCTGATTGAGTTTATGATAATCCACTGTCATCCTCCAAGACCCACCTGTTTTCTATAGGCCAAATAGGAGAATTGAATGGGGATGTGGTGGGAATCACCACCTGTTTTAGTTTGCTAGTTTACAGTTCTATGACCAAGAAAAGGTCCCAATCAAAACAAGTGTATAGAAATGTCCAATTTAAGGCATCCAGGGAAAGATATCTTGGGTCAAGAAAGCCGATGACATTCAACATTTCTCTCTCAGCTGGAAGGGCACATGGAGAACATGGTAGTGTCTGTTGGCTTTCACGTGGCTCTACCAAAAAGGGACTCTCTCCAAAATGTTTCCTCTTTTAAAGGATTCCAGCAAGCAACTCCACCTTCAATAAGTAGAGACACACCTCCATGGAAATCATCTAATCAAAGGTTACCACCCACAATTGGGTGGGTCACATCTTCATGGAAACAATCAAAATGCTCCCATCCAGCAATATTGAAAGAGGATCAAAGGGCATGGCTTTTCTGGGGTCCACCACAGATTCAGACCGGCACATTCCACCCTTTGGACCCCAAAAAGACATGCTGTTTCAAAATGCAAAAGATACTCATTCCATAACAATATCAGAAAACCTTAAACCTTTCAGTAGCAATACAAATGAAGCACAAAATTAGAGACAGTATAAAATCTCATCAAGTCAGTTACAAGCATGGTCTGTCCTAAGGCAAAATTCTCTCCATTTGCTCTGGACCTTTGAAAACTCTTAACAAGTTATTTGCTGCCAACATACAAAGGAGGAACATTCATAGGCTACATATACACATTTCCATAGGTGGAAGGAACACAGGGGTCACAGGACCCATACAGTTTTGAAAACCCGTAGGGCAATGTCCATTAGATTTCAAAGTCTGAGAGTCACTCATACTTGGGGCTTTAGAAAGCAGCAGTCCCACCCTTTCTAAGGGCCTACAGAGAGGGCTGCCTCTTTCTGAATACAACTTTGGGGTACATCAGGGAGACCACCTTCTTTTTTTGGCTCCACCCTCTCCAAGCATTGGGGCTGCACCCGGGATCTCTGACATCTCCAGGACACACGCTCAACCCCTCCATGTGGTGGCAGCCAGGCTCTCCTCAAACCCCAAGGAATGTGCTTCACTCTCTCCAAGGCCTGAGGCAGCATGACTCTTCCACTGCAATGAGGTGGAAGGCCCATCCTCTGCCTTTGGGGCAAACTCACCCTCTCCATGGGCTTGGGTGGGTCCACTCTCTTGGCCCAAGGCTTCTTGACTTCAGATCTCAGTCTCCATGGTTTTGCCTCTGAAGTTATTTTTCCTCCAATGTGTCCCTTCTCTGAACCCCCCAGTCTAGACTGGCAGCGACTCTGTTTATACAGCTCCCAAAGCACTCTCATTGGCTTTCTATGCAGTAGGCTTTGGATCATGCCCATCAGACATAAGGAGTTTCCACAAATCCTTCCTGGATAACTCTGAAATGACTGAACGGTTTCACATTTGGCCAAGACCTCATGTGGGGCACTATACTCTGGAGTCTCCCTTCCTGGAGGCCCCAAATTTTCCAGAACTTCAGTTTCTGCTTTCTTTGTACCCAAGAGTTCAGTTTTCAGCTTATCTCTTTCCTGTCGCAGTTCACTATAAGCTGCGAGGAGAAACCAGGCTGCACTTTCAACATTTAATTTGGAGATTTCTTCTGCTAAATATCCAAGTTCATGGCTTTTAAAATCTGCCTTCCAGCCAAAGCCACTAGTCAATTTTGCCAGATTATCTGCCATTAAAACAAGGATCGCCTTCCTTCCAGTTTGCAATAACACATGTCTCATTTCTGTCTAAGGCCTCATCAGAGGTATCTTTAGAGTCCACATTTCTACCAACAGTCTCTTCAAAGCATTTTAGGCCTTCTCTATCAGGCTTCTCACAACTCTTCCAGACTCTTCCCCTTATTCATTTGAAAAGCCGTTCCAACATGTCTGGTATCTGCAAACTGCAGCAGCAGTACCCCACTCTCAGTACCAAAATCTGTTCTAGTTTGCTAGCTGCCAGAATGCAATATACAAGAAATGGAATGGCTTTTAAAAAGGGGAATTTAATGAGTTGCTAGCTTATAGTTCTAAGGTCAAGCAGCAGTACCCCACTCTCAGTAACAAAATCTGTTTTAGTTTGCTAGTTTACAGTTCTACAGCCAAGAAAAGGTCCCAGTCAAAACAAGTCTATAGAAATGTCCAATTTAAGGCATTCAGGGAAAGATACTTTGGTTCAAGAAGGCTGATGACTTAAAATTAGGCCTAAGAGTCACCCTTAAGAGAACCTCTTTTGTTGCTCAGATGTGGCCTCTTTCTCCAGCCAATATAGCAAGCAAACTCACAACCCTCCCCCTGTCTACATGGGACATGACTCCCAGGGGTGTGGATTTTCCTGGCAACGTGGGACACAAATCCCAGAATGAGCTGAGATTCAGCATCAAGGGATTGAGAAAAACTCTAGAATGAGCTGAGACCCAGCATCAAGGGATTGAGAAAACCTCGACCAAAAGGAGGAAGAGTGAAATGAGACAAAGTGTCAATGGCTGAGAGATTCCAAATAGAGTCGAGAGGTTATCCTGGAGGTTATTCTTACACATTAAGTAGATATCACCTCATAATCCAAGATGTAATGGAGAGGTTGGAGGGAACTGCCTGAAAATATAGAGCTGTGTTCCAGTAGCCATGTTTCTTGATGATGATTGTATAATGATTTTGCTTTCACAATGTGACTGTGTGATTGTGAAAACCTTGTGTCTGATGCTCCTTTTATCTACCTTGTCGACAAATGAGTAGAACATATGGAATAAAAATAAATAATAGGGGGAACAAATGTTAAAACAAATTTAGTTTGAAATGCTAATGATTAATGAAAGGGAGGGGTAAGGGGTATGGTATGTAAAATTTTTTTTTCAGTGTTTGTTTTATTTTTCTGTTGTCTTTTTATTTCTTTTTCTGAATTGATGCAAATGTTCTGGGAAATGATTATGATGATGAATATGCAACTATGTGATGATATTGTGAATTGCTGAGTGTATGTGTTGGGAATGTTTGTGTTTCTTTCTTGTAATTTTTTTTTAATTAATAAAAAATTTTTAAAAAAAGAAGGCTGACGACATTCAACATTTCTCTCTCAGCTGGAGGAGTACATGGCAAACATGGCAGTGTCTGTTGACTTTCATGTGGCCCTACCAAAAAGAGACTCTCTCCAAAATGTTTCCTCTTTTAAAGGATTCCAGTAAGCAACTCCACCTTCAATGGGTAGAGACACACCTCCATGGAAATCATCTAATCAAAGGTTACCACCCACCATTGGGTGGGTCATATCTTCATGGAAAAATCAAAATGCTCTCACCCAGCAATATTGAAAGAGGATCAAAGGGCATTGCTTTTCTGATGTCCACCACAGAGTCAGACCGGCATACCACCCCTGCATTCTTCAAGTCCTAAAGAATGGCATTAATCTCTGCAATCCCTCCAGAAATCAATATTGCTTCTGATGAACTATTTTGCTAGGTAGGAGCAGTTCTAATGGCTTCCACTTAGCCTTTCCTACCATAATAGTCTTCAGTCCATGAGTCGGAGAGCCAATATGGGGATCCTGCCAGTAGCTCATTATGTCTATTCCAATTATGCATTCTGGAACTGGGGATGTAACTATAGAATGGGTCTGGGGGACCACTGGACCCACTGTGTGATGGACCTGAGCTAAAACTCCATTGATCACCTGACCTCCATAAACCCCCACTCTGACCAGTGGGTCGGAGTCATGTTTTGGGTTCCCTGGAATTAATGTCACTTCTGAACCAGTATCTAAAAGTCCCCCAAATATCTGATCATTTCCTTTCCCCCAATACAAGTTACCTTGTTAAAAGGCTGTAGGTCTCCTTAGGGAAGGCTTGGAGGAAGATTAACAGTTTAAATTTGTGCCAGTATAACAGGGTCCTTCCGCAAAGGGACTTGGCCTCTCCCTCATTCAAGGGGTCTGGGTCTATAAACTGTTTCAAGTCTGGAAATTGATTAAGGGGCTGTGACTCTGTGTTTTTATAATTCAAGTTAAACTTTTGTTCACTTGATCTAGAACTCTTTTGCTTATACAGCTGAAACAAGAATTTAGTAGACTGTCCATCTATTGTATTCCTAGTGCCCCATGATCTACTAGCCAACATACAAGTCTCTGCGAGTCAGATTATTTTGACTCCTGCTTAAGTCTGCTGTCCATTATGATAGCCATATTCACCTTGTCTTTGGTGATTATGTGTTGCCACCTGGCTTCTGCCAACTCAGGATCTGATCATTGCCATTGTGTTTATGAATTCCAGCTCAGTGATAGCAGTTCCCACAATAATATCTGACCTACAGAGAAGGGCACCTACAGAGCTATTCAGGGATGTGGTGCTAGTCTCACAAATTTATTTCTCACAGTTCTGATAAAAGATGCATCCTTCAGACATTCCTGGGGTGTATGAGCAGGCTTTCCATGATAATTCCACTCTAACATTCCAATCTCTTTAAGCCATTGGATCCCTTCATCTACATTATACCATGGCAGTTCTGGCATTTCAACCTCAGGTAACATCAACCACCTTTTGGCCCATGTTTCAGCCAACCATCCAAACAAACTGTTAATGCCTTTTCTAACCCCTCAAGCTATAACATTGACTGCAGAATCTCTGCTTAGTGGGCCCATATTAATAAATTCAGCCTGATTCAGCTTTATATTTCTCCCACCATTATCCCACCCCCTTAAAATCCATTGCCATACATATTCCCCTGATTTCTGTCTATATAAACTGGAAAACTTATGCAGTTCTTTTGTAGTATAGCCTACCTCCTCATGGGTGACACTTTGTACCTCACCTTTAAGGGCCTGTTGGGACTTTAGCTTAGTTATAGGTCTGGAAGAAATGAGGGGTGGCGGGAGTGGGTCATGAAAAGAATTAGAAATATCATCCAAGCCAATTGTTTCAGGGCATTCATTTGCAAATTTCATCTGGTGAAACAGGATTAATCATTCTAGGGTTAATCCCTTCATGTGGAAGTTGGGGCAGCTATGTTGTCAGGGCAGACTATTACAGGGTTATCTAGAAAGGACTCAGCATGATCTAGGGTTTCTACCTCTGCACAGCCATCATTATCAATTCATATGTCGCCATCAAATTTTTCAGTATCCTACTCCTTTCCAATCAACAACTTCACTTTAACAGCAGACACAATGCAAGATTGAGATTTCAGTTTATGTTGTAAAGTTACTACCCTAACAATGAGACTCTGAGTCTGATTTTCAGAGATCTCAAGTCTGTGACTACAGAAAATAAAATTTTCCTTCAGGGCACTCACAGAAACTTACACATCTGTCATACGGTGCTTAAGCTTCTCATTTGAAGCCTTAAGCTTATCCATTTCGCTCATCATGTATACAGTGTATCTAACAACCAGCCAACATCTCTATATCTCCTAATTCCACAAAACTCCTTAAAGGTGTCAAAAACATTATTCCCTCAGAGGCTGGCTTCATATAAGTGAAGCATTAGCAGAATCCAGTGGTAATACTTGGAGTATCTGTTTTGCCAGTTCACCGCATGGATTTGCAGTGTCATTCTGATTATGAGAAACAGAGTCTTTAGTGCCTGTGAGTCCAGTCAGAGTAGGAAACCAATCATCAAAACCCATTTTTAAGATTATGTTTCTTAAGAACCACTCCTGGTACCAAATTGTATTAGCTAGGGTTCTCTAGAGAAACAAAATCAGCAGGAGATATCTGTAAACATAAAATTTATAAAAATGTCTGATGTAACCATGGGGATGTAGAGCCCAAGGTCTATAGGGCAGGCCATAAACTGACAGCACTGATGAAGGTCCTCAATGAACACTCAGGAGAGGCTGGCTGAAGCAGGAAGAGTGGTTGTCTCTTCTAAGCCTTCTTAAAAGCCTTCCAGTGATTAGATTAAGCATCACTCATTGCAGAAGACACTCCCCTTACCTGACTGAAAATGCATACAGCTGTGGATGCTGCCAAAATGGTAGTGATTTAAGTCCTTGAAATGTCCTCATAGCAACAGAGAGAGAAATGCTTGGCCAACCAAACAACTGGGCACTACCACCTGGCCAAGTTGACACATGAACCTGACCATGACAAAGTCCTTTATATACTTGGTTAGATTTATTCCTAGGTATTTGATTCTTTTAGCTATTATTGTGAATATAAGTTTTTCTTGATTTCTTATTCTGATTGTTCATTGCTTATGTGTAGAAACACTACTGGGTTTGCATGCTGATCTTGTACCCCTTTCTTTGTTGAATTCATTTACTAGATCTAGGATCATACTATCTGCAACTAGGAAAAGTTTTACTTCTTCTATTCCAATTTGGATGCATTTAATTTCATTTTCTTATCCTAATTGCTCTGGTAAGAATTTCCAGTATAATGTTGAATAACCGTGGTGATAGGAAAGCTTACGTTCTTTTACCAACACTGGGATGTTAGCTGTGGGCTTTACATATATGCTGTTTATCATGTTGACAGAGTTTCCTTCTATTCCTGGTGTTTTAGTATTTTTACAAGAAAGGTGCTGTACTTTGTCAAATGCCTTTTCTGCACCAATTGAGTGGTGTATTAAAGTCTTCTACTATTGATTTATAACTGTCAATTTCTCCTTTCCAGTCCATGGTTTTTGATGAGTAACCAACATTCAATCTAATTGGGATCCCTTGTATGTAACATGTTGCTTTTCTCTTGTAGCTTTTTCAAACTCTCTCTTTGTCTTTTTACATTTAATAATGTAATCAATATATTATGGGGAGTGTTTTTCTTGATGCTTATCATCTTTGGTGTTGTCTGAGCCTCTGGGATGTGCATGTTCACAACTTTTGCTAAGTTTGGGAAGTTTTCCCATTAGATTATAGTGTATATCTTTCTTTCTTTCTCTCTCTCTTTTTTTTTTTTTTACATATTGCTGGATTTAATTCTGTCTGAATATCAATTATTTCATAAAATTGAGTTAAGATAGGGTTTCATGTAGCATTAATTCTGTTGAAAGAGATGGTGGAATGAAAGGTATAAGGTAGAATAGACATTTCTTTAAAATGAATAGTTAGATTGTAGCCATCAAGAACATTAGGTGATGTTGTTTATTGCTATAGTATTAATTGACACTAAACCATAGTTTTGTGCTTTGCAGAAAATTCTAAAGAAATATGGAAAAAGTTCACAGTGAATATAATTTCATAAGAATTTTCCTTCATTTTTTTGTTGTTAAAGTTGTCAGTTTATATTCATGTTGGTGAGCCATGTACAGCTTTACAAATGGACTTCAATTATTCTAAAAGTCTTGAGAGCTGACAAATGCAGTAGCCAAGATGTTTTACGTGGGCTGTACAATCCAATATTGAGGCATTTCTTCCCAATAGAATTCAAGTAAAGTGAACCCAAAAAAGGCACAGGAAAATGAAAATGTGCAGAGTAAAATCCTTAGGAGGAAATCAGTTTTGAGGGATGATTCAAGGGTTATATACTAGAGAAGCTATTGAAGATTCCGCAAAGTCATCTTTAAAATTGTCGTTAGGTTTTTCACAATGGAATCTCTCTCTCTTGCAAAAGATAAAGTTCTAGTAAGTGCCTCCAGGACAATTGTGTTGGGAGTGCTTAAGAGTTTACAAGAAAAATCCCTTAAATCTGTATTGAAGTGCGTGTACCGTTCTTTTGAAAGTTCTATGTTACATTTCCCAGGACCTCAGATTCTTCCAGTGTTCCATTTTATGTCCACCTACAGAAAAGGATAACCATTCCAAGAATTAATCTGGAAAGTGTACTTCAATCAACAATCAACTGATTTGCCAATATAGCTCCTTCATGTATGAGACTCAGGATGCTCTCAATTGAGGACTTATTGAAAGCAGGGTCTGCAGGACCCTGTGTCTAGCATATTGCAGTGGCTCACGTAATGCTTGTTAAATAAATGGATGGATATTTAAATATAAGCGTTTGCTAATTTGTCCAAAAGTTATGATGTCATAACAATCTGGATTCCATAACCACAGACAGGGTCCAGTTATTCCTGGGTAATAAATTTAAAAATACCGAAGGAACATTAACTCTGTCTTGACAGAAGAATATTAGAAGAGTGAGGAAGAGAGGGATTAAGTGCCACAGGCTTAACCTTATAAGAACATCAGTGTTAAGATTGTGGTTCTCAAATTATGATCTGGAGACCAACTTGTTAGAATTCAAATTCCTGGGCTGACCTCAGACTCAGTGAATCAGAACCTGTGATGGTGGTAGGGACAGCCATTGGTGTTTTTTTTTTATGGCATGGGCAGGCACTGGGACTCAAACCCAGGTCTCCAGCATTGCAGGTGAGAACTCTCCCACTGAGCCACCGTTGCACCACCCTGCCATTGGTGTTTTAACAAGCCCTCCAGGTGATTCTGATTCCTGGTAAGGTTTGAGAACACTGGTATATGGCATTAGCTCTCAGCTCTGGTTTGACAAGATGAAACCATAGAAGAGATTTAAGAATATACTGATGTCTGGAACTCACCCCAGATCAATGGAATCAGAATTTCTGAGGGTTGGAGTCTAGGCACTGGTGTTGTTAAATGTTCCCTATATGTATCTAATGTTCAGTCAGGGATGAGTACCACTGATATAGAGCACTGTTTTTGTTGTTTTGTTTTTTGTTTTTAACATTTAATTTTTATTGAAGATACATTTACATACAGAAAGGTATACACATTATATGTGTGTATCCTGGTAAATTATTACAAAGTGTACATACTCATGTAACCAACATCTAGGCCAAGATATAGGCCATTACCTGCACCCCAGAGGTCTCTTGCACCCTCTCCTAATTAATCATAACCCTCTCCCACATCCTCTAGTGTGAACACTAATCCAAATTCTAACACTATTGCATTGTTTAATTGGGCATTTTTTAAAAAGTGTGGTCTTGCATCACTGACCTCAGAATCATGTGACATTTTTGTCAAAATACAGATTCCTGGGCCCCACCCCAGACCTGTGACAAAATCTTTAGCCATAGGAGTGTGAGTTTGCAACAAATTTTCCATTTGCTTTTTGCGCTAAAATTTGAAAACTGTTAAAACAATAATTGCTACCACTTTCTGGGAATCTCCTATGTGCCAATCATGTTCTAAGTGTATTACATATATTTATCTCATTTAATCCTCACAAGAACACACTGAATTACATCTTATTATTATTTCCACTTTTCAAATAAGTAAACTGGCACTCAATGAGGTTAAAAGTGACTTGCTCAAGGAAATACTGCTAGTGAGAGCCAGACTGTACACATAATCTCTATATGTTCTGTTTCTGACAGGGAATGCAGGTGAAAAATGCAGATGCATCAGAATAACACTGTCCCAGCTCTAACTCTTTTTGTTTTCTTCATCTGGAAGTTTATTTTGAAGACCTCTTTTTTTTTTATACTCATCTTTCTTTTGGTGTTTTGGTTTGCTAAAGCTGCTGTGATGCAATACACCAAAAATGGATTGACTTTTACCATGGAGATTTATTAGCTTACAAATTTACAGTTCTAAGGCCATGAAAATGTCCCAATTAAGGCATCAACAGGATGATATATTTTCTGAAGAAAGGTGTCTCTGGGATACCTCTGTCACATGGGAAGGCACGTGACTGGTGTCTGCTGGTCCTTTGCTTGTGGGTTTCATTGCTTTCAGCTTCTGGTTCCAGTGGCCTTCTCTCTGAGCTTCTCTGGGCCCTCTCTTAGCATCTTCAGGGCTTTTCTCTCTATAAGCTCCCTGGGCCTTTTCTGTCTTTTATTCTCTCATAAAGGACTCCAGTAAGAGGGTTAAGTACCATCTTGGATGGGGTGGGTCACATCTTAATTGAAATAACCTAACCAAAAGCACCCACCGACAATAGGTCAGCACATGCAGGAATGTATGAAAAGAACATGGCCTTTTCTGGGTACACAACAGCTTCAAACCAGCATACTGGTCTTCATTTTTCACACATTTTTTCAATCTTCTTATGTGAGAAAAGGCTATTTGAGAAAATGAATTATCATTAAAGTTTTACTAACTTAATGTACTACCGCTTTCTTAAAAAACGAACCCATTTAGTGCAAAAAAGTGAAGTTTAGAGGGGCTCAGGCAAAAATAAATGGGTCGTTTCAGGTAGCACTAGGGTATGTTTTGGGACTTAAAGCTATAAGAGGATTCACAGACCATATCTTGTGGGTGAATGTTTATACTTTATATTTCCTGATGTGTTTGTTGAGAATGTCTATTAGTCAAGAACTGCATTTTCATTCATATTGAAAGTTAAAAAGCAATAAAAACAGTTGAAACTTTTAGCCTTCATCTTTTTTATAACAGAGTTTGCCAAACTATGGGCCCTCAGGGCTAAATCTAGCCTTCAAACTAAGAATTTTTTTTTTGCTATTTTAAATATAAAATGTAAAGAAGACCATTAGCCTTTCTATGAGAGCCATTTGCTCTAGAGTCATTGCCTCTTGGTCTGAGAAGCTTAAAGTATTTACTATCTGGCCCTTTAGGGAGGTTTGTTGATTCCTGGCTTAGAAGGTAATTCTGACATTGCAATTTCCATCAGAGCATAGTAAGGACCTCATGTTTATTTATAAAATAAAGCTTTCTTTGATTAAGACGTGTTTGTTGGATGTGTATAATTGTGTTTGAGCAGTGTGTGTGTGTAAGCCAAAGATCTGAGCTCTTCTTCTTTGTCATGTTTGAGTGGAACCCAATATGACCCCTCGCAGGCTCAGATGGTGTCCACAGCTGGCCTTACAATTGGGTTAGTATCCCCTTCCTAGAAAATCAGTTAGCATTGGATAACTATTTCAATAAAACAGCCTAAAATTTGATTATCTCTCAGACAAGCTTTGAGCTGGTTAGGAGAAATAAGTTCTCCAAACCTGCCTTCCTAAACTAGCCACATCACTGAATGCCTTCCTTCACAGTGTCAGATATTGGTCTAGGCACCTTACATTATCTCACAATATCTTAATCTCCCAATGTCTCTGTGAGGTGTTATTATCTTCTTTCTACAGACGAAATCCAAGGCACAGAGCCTATGATCTAGCTCTGATTCTCCAAAATGAGAAGCAGGGATGAGAGACCCAAAAAGATGCAAGCAGAAATACAGGGAAAATCTCGACATTGAAATAATAAGCCAAGAGAGCACTGTTATCCAAATGTCAAATTCATTTACAACCAGGAAATTTCTCTATCTTTTTCTAGAATGTGTGCATAAATTAAAATAACATCCTTTTATGCACAGCAGGAATTTCAGGAGCAGATGCTTGTATTGCTGCTTGGGGCTCTTTTCTCCTTTGCTCTGTAGGTCATGGCAACAAGCCAGCTCTGTGTGTAGGTGGATAAGGAAATTGTCCAAGGGCCTGACTTCCCTAGAGCTTCCACAGGGGATTTCAGGCAAGGGACTCTCTTCTCTTCCCTGATCTGCTCTGCCTACTCACTGATACTTTTTTTAAAATGCGATTTTATTGAGATACATTCACGTACTATCTAATCATCCAAAGTGTATAATCAGTGGTTCACAGTATCTTCATATGGTTGTGCATTCATCACCACAGCCAATTTTTGAACAATTTCATTATTCAAAAAAATACATATAAGAATAAAAATAGAAATAAAAAGGAAAAAGAACACCCAAAACATCCCATGCCTCTTATCACTCCCTATTATTTTTATTTTTTGTCCTTTTTTTTTTTTTTAACTCATCTGTCCATACCCTGGTTATAGGGAGTGTCAGCCACAAGATTTTCGCATTTCATACAGTTACACCTTAAATGCCATATAGTTATACAATCATCTTTAAGAATCAAAGCTATTGGATTACAGTTCAACAGTATCAGGTATTTCCCTCCAGCTATGGAGGTTATTCTTATGCATTATATAGATATCCCTTTTTTGTTTTTAGTGGATTAGAATAGCTAAAAGGAAATACCTGAAACTGTTGAACTGTATTCTAGTAGCCTTTATTCTTAAAGATGATTGTATAACTATATAGCTTTTAAGGTGTGACTGTGTGACCTTGTGGCTAACACTCCCTTTATCCAGTGTATGGACAGATGAGCAAGAAAATAAAGACAATAAATAAATAATGGGAGTGTGTATTTGGGAATATAAGCTGTTTTGGGTGTTCTTTTTTACTTTTATTTTAAATTTTATTCTTATTTTTATTTTTTGGAGTAATATAAATGTTCAAAAGTTGGTTGTAGTGATGAATCTACATCTATTTGATGATACTGTGAACCACTGATTGTATATTTTGGACGATTATATGGTATGTGACTACATAATACATATTAATAAAATTGTATTAAAAAAAAGCGTTACCTCCAGAATAACCTCTTGATTCTATTTGAAATCTCTCAGCCAGTGAAACTTTCTTTTGTTTTATTTCTCTTCTCTCTTTTGGTCAAGAAGTCTTTCTTAGTCCCATAATGCCGGACCCAGGCTCATCCCTAGGAGTCATGCCCCACATTGCCAGAGAGATTTATACTCCTGGGAATCATGTCCCACATAGGGGGAGGGCAGTGAGTTCACCTGCCGAGTTGGCTTAGAGAGAGAGGACACATCTGAGCAACAAAAGAGATCCTCTGGGGGGTGACTTAGGCATATTCATAACTCGGTTTGCCTTGTCCTTTGCAGGAATAAGTTTCATAAGGGCAAGACCCCAAATTGAGGGCTTGGCTTATTACATTAGTGGTCCCCAATGTTTACATGAATACCAGGAATTCCCCAGGTGGGGAAGTTTAATATTTCCCCATTTTTCCCTAGTCCCTCAAGGAGGCTTGGCAAATATTTTTTTATTCTTTGTCCAAATTACTCTGGGAGGTATTGGGACATCACACTAACATGTACCAACCAACAAGATCTCTCCCTATTCAGGGTTCCACATAATTATGGAGTTCAAATAAACTGACCATACAAGTTAAATTAGAGTATGCTTTAGAAAATGTAAATTTTGTACCAAATAAACATCTCTTCCCTTGTTTTCACGCAGAAGTTGAACACAGTCACTATCATCCTTTACCCTTAAGTCTGATTTACCTTAGTCTTAACCGATCTTTTTCATTCATATCTCTAGTTGAAGTCTGATATCTTTTTCAGCTTTTAAAACAGTTGCTATATGGGGTAATGCTGACTTTCATAGCTGCAGAACTCTAGCTCTGAGTCCCAGGTGTCACATAGATGCCCAAAATTCGAGGTCTGACCAGGTTATACCCAAAGCGCTCAGCCTCTCAGAATTTAGAAATAATAGTTACAACTCCAGAATAGATGTGACTGCTGTAAGAGCTTACAGTCTAGGACCCTTTACAATAGGCTTTTGCCTGATAACCTATACTCTTGGATTCAGTTCTTGGGGTTTGCTCATTATAGCTAGTCCATATTAGTGAGGCTAATGTTTGTTTTTTCATTTCTGGCTTATTTCCTCACTGGTTCTTGAAATGCATTTTACAAGGGACAAATATTTTTAATCACTAATTCCAGATTCATTTCCTTGCAGCCACTCCCCAATGCTCCCATCCTGCTCAGTATTTGTAATCCTGGCATTTATCATAGTATACAGACAGAGACCATGATTTATATTTCTATATTTCCAGGATTCAGTACAGCTTTGGGCTTAAAATAAGTTGCTTATTAAATATGTGTTGAATGAATGAAAGCTTACATTTATACTTAGGTGCAAACAACCAATATCAGAATCTTTCCTCATATCCATTTTGGTGGGAGCAGGTCTGGATGCCTGATGGGTAAGGAGGGGTTCAAGGAGTGGGGAAAAGAATCAGAGGAAGAGTAGCCTGAGAATTCCAAAGTAAGCTTAATTTTCCTTCTGACCAAACCTAGAAGAAGGTGCCACATTGAATAATGTTCCAGGAGAGCATTATCCAAATGCTTAATTTATTTATAAATGGGAGATCTCTCTATTTTTTTTTCCTGGCTGAGGTACACAAAGTAAAAATGTATATACGTGTTCTTGTGCAAAGTTAACAACAATTGGTACAATTCCCTGTGAATGCTCCTTCTAGTGACCAAAGTGCACAACATGATGCCAAGTCACATAATATTATAAAAAATGGTGGAGCCCTCTTTTGAACATTATGTCTTAGCATAGTACTTCTCATTTCATGTGTTGGTAGAGATTTTTTTCCTTTAGTGATTCAGTTTTAGGGCTCAATGTGGCTATCCACATACATCATTGATTAACTCTGCACTTTCTAGGGGACCTGCTGTGGGACAGTGCTGTACTGCACTAGGCAGCTGGAATTAGTGGTCTGTCCAAGCAGGCTGGAAGTTCTGGACCAGAAATGGCCAAGAATTAATCCCTCCGGGGAGCAATGTTCAACCAATGACTGATGAAAGTTTGGGGATAAATATCCCAACTCTCTTGCCCTGCTATTGGGATAACCTGGAGGTGTGTGTTTTACACCAATACCTAGAGCTTCCCCATGGGATTAAGCTCCAGTCACCTCCAAGAGTGTGATGCCACTCTCGTTATTGGCTGCCTTCCTTTCCCTCACTCACTTCCCATTCATCTACTGGACGTAGCACTTTCTGCGCTTCCCAAATAAACTTCTTGCAATTCAAACTGTTGCCTTAGCATCTGTTCTGGTGAACCTAAGTGAAAACAATGGGTTTTGATCATTTCAATGTGGGCACTAGGGGACAGCTTGGGGTCATGATTTAAAAACTGCTGTGTTTTTATTTGGTGAAGTGGGAGCACAAGGGGAGCGAGGGGACAGGGAAGAGGGAAGGGGTGTGTATGTGTGTGTGTGTTTCCTTCGACACTCACTTTCCCTAGCTCACCACAAACTGCTAAATCATCAGTATTGAGGGGATGAGAGTCATTCTTATCTACGAGTAATAGTTTGATTCAGGAAATTCTCCTTTGCTTCAGTTGACTCCTTGCACAGCTGATGTTGATGGCATTGCTCAGGAGCATCTCCTCAGAAAAGCCCGGACAAGAAAAGCCATTTTGCTTCCATTTCAATCAGGTGCCGACACTCCTTTGCCCTTGTTCTTGTGCCCTTCATTTTTCTTGCACGCATACCAGTACATGGTAGCTAAGTAGAGAGAGCCTGTAGGGAGACGTAAGGGGTGCTTCTGCTTTGTGTGGCGCACGGTGTTAGCTTAAGCTGCATGGTTTAGGCAACAACATGTACTTGGGACATAACAAGGCAGCCGTGTTGGAGTATTGTGAACCTGTCAGGATGATGGATTTACGATGACAATATCACCATTGGCAGCCTACACAATGTGTTCCATCTCAGTCATGTTGCACGGTCATGCATTGGGTGGACTCAAGCTATCATTTTTTTCTTTTGGATCTGACTGATTCTCATAGTGATGGGGGTGAGAAAGGCAAGAGTAGATAATGGTTTTGGATATCCTTATTTGTGTTAACTGTTATTGCTGGGAGGCCAGGGGCTGTGGTGTAGATGTGAGTGTTGTTGGGGCTGGAAGAGGAGAAAAGGGGATGGAAACAAGATTTTTATTAAAGCATTTATGCATTGAGGTAAAAGTCTTTATTAGGCCATTTGGGAAATTAAGTAACATAAAAATTTATCTGTGCTACCTTTCTTTGGTCAGCTTGCTTAAGCATGGGGTGGGAAATTGGAAACTTTTTCTTGTAGCTCATACTAGACTAATTACATGGAAAATGATCCCTAGTATCTCATGCTTTTTTTCTGTTGCTTTTGGCTCTGCCATGGACCCCCTTCTCATCGTGCAGCTGCTTCCCTCCTGTGGTGGTTTGAAGCTATTGAAGCTATGCACCCTGGAAAAACAGGTTCTTAAACTTAATCTATTCCTATGGGTGTGAACTCTTTCTTGAGTAGAATATTGTGATGAGGTTACTTTTCATAAGGTGTGATCCAGCTGAATCAGGACGGGTCTTAATCCTACTACTTGGGGCTGAGCAGCCAGAAGGTGAACATCAACAGAACCAGGAAGGGAAAGGAGAATCCAAGACAGGTTGTGCCATATACATTGGCATGTGACAGAAAAACCAAGGACCAAGGATTGCTGGCAGCCAACCCCAGGATGATGAAGTCTTCTGGAAGAAAACATTTCCTTGGTGACGTCTTGATTTGGACTTTTCCTAGCCTCAAAACCATGGGCCAATACATTCTCATTATTTAAATCAACCCATTGTATGGTATTTATTTTGGCAGCTAAGAAATGAAAACACCCACCCTAGAGATAATCAGAGCATTTGCTATGAACAAGGGATCCTGTCCATTTGTTGCCATCTTACCTTATTCAGCATTTTATCATTACTCTTTCATTTTTTTAAATTAAAAAAATTATTGCAGTAAAATATATATAACATAAAATTTGCCATTTCAACTATTTTTAAGTGTACAATTCAGTGGAATTAATTACATTCACAGTGTTGTGCAACCATCACCACTATCTCCCAAATTTTCCATCACCCCAATCAGAATCTCAAGTCTCAAAATAACTACATTTACATGACAGGCTGGATGAGTTCAATTGTTTTATCTTCAAGTTCACTGATTCTTATTTCTGCCTGCTCCAATATGCAGTTCATTCCCTCTATGGAATTTTAAATTTCTATTACTGTGGTCTTCAGCTCTGTTTGGTCCCTCCTTGTAATTTCCATTTCTCTATTGATATTCTCTTTGTGTCATCTATAATTTTTTCTGATTTCCTTTAGTTCATTATCCATGTTTTCCTTTAGCTCTTTGAGCACACTGAGGACCATTTAAAAAATATCTTTGTCTGAGAGGTCCCAAATCTGGTTCTCCTCACCGATGCTTTCTAATGCTTTAATTTTCTCCTTTGCCTGGGCCATCACATCCTATTTCTTTGAATGTTTTATAATCTTTTATTGAAACCTGGACATCTTGATATTTTAATACATTATCACTAGAATTTAGACTCTGAGGTGTCCTTAAACTTGCAGCTAGTTTTATGATGAATTTTCCTTGCATGGCAGCAGCCAACAACAACAACAAAGAAGCAAACACTTTTCTCAGTCTTTGAAGACTGACCTTTGCAAGTGCTTTCCTTCAGGGCTTATCCGTTCAATGACTTTGGAGAATAGCTCCAGGCCAAAGCATAGGGCCTCCCAGATCCTTTCTGCCCTTGCCTCTTGTCTTGGGCTTGTATGTGTAGCCCTAGGGATTCTTTCATTAACACAGATACAAATGCCCCCTCTTCCTTGGGAGACAGTTTCTTGCAATCCTGGGCACTGTATCCTGTGTCCTACAGCCAGCAATCCCTTGCCCCAGGCAGGATGACTTGACTGTTCTCCCACAGAGTTCTGTAGGAGAGGGAGTGCTGTGAGTCACATTCTTTGTGCAGGGCAAGTTCTGGAATGACAAGTCCCTCAGGCTACCACTAGACAGATTGGCCAGACATATGCTTTTAGTATGTGCCTGAGGGTTACTCTGCTCCCTCCAGGCCAGCATCAGGTATCTGCACTGTAGCATAGGCAAGTACTGACTGGTAAATGGTGGGGGAAGGGCCAGCCAGAGCATCAGGAAGATCCTACAACTTTTTCTTTTTTGTTTTTTGGTATGGGCAGGCACAGGGAAATCCTACTACTTTTAAGTGTTTTTTTCTTGATTTGGTACTCACCCTGTTATTACAGTTCTTGAACTGTTTTCTGGAGCTTTTAGAAAGATGTTTCTGTCCGATCTTGTTGGTTGTTCAAAGGTGTTGTAGGGAGAACCCTGTAGCATCTCACTCCACTATCTTGATTGTGGGGGGGGCTAAAATTTTACTATAATTGAATTATCAATAATTTTCTTTAAGGTTGGACTTTTTGTATTTTATTTAACAAATCAGATCCTATCCTCAGATCATAATGATATTCCACTATATTTTCTTTCAGAAGTTTTAGATTTGTTTTTTATATTTAAGCCTTTTAATCCTTGTGGATTTTAGTTTTGTACACAATATGATGTGGGAATCTCTATGATTTATGATACATAAACATTTTCCTGCTTGATATCCATTATCCTAGCGTTAAATAACTTAATTGTAGTGCCACCTTTGTTTTATATATGTGTGTGTGTATATGCATGTGTGTCTGTATGCTTAATTATCTTATACGAAGGGTCTGTTTTAGGGTCTCTATTCTATTCCATTGTTTTATCTGCTCATGCTCCATTACTCACTGTTTTAATAAGATAAAAGTTCCCCCTTTTGCCACCTTTTTCTTCAAAATTGTCTTGGCTATCTTTTACCCATTATTCTATCATATTTTTGCATATTTTAACACAATTGAAAAGTGTACAATTTCATATGCTGTTATTTTTTACGTAACTTGATAATGTAAACATTTTCAAATGTTATTAAAACTCTTGGCAAATTTTATTTGAAACAGCTCATACTATGTCCCTGTGTGCTGCATCATATTTTATTTAACTATTCCTATATTACTAGATGCTTAATTTATTTCTACTTCTTACTTATGAATAATAGTACCACAATAAACATCTTCGAGCATTAATTTTTTTCCATATTTAGGGTGAATACATTGGAAGAATTTTTTAAAAATGGAATAGTCTTAGTAATTTTACTTTCAAAAGAATTGCAGAATCCCACCAGGAATTTCTGATATTGTACATTTAATCTCATCATCATCATCACAGCTTACTCTTATTTGAAAAATTAAATATTAACTCATTTTATTTAATAATTTTGCCTGTAGTTGGCCCTGAAAAGAGAAAAATTTCAAAAGACTTTGAGTAAGAGATATGTAGGGTGTATGGGCTAACAAACATTGTTTACATGGGGAAGGCATTTGAAGGATGGTGAGAGAAAAGGGACTTAAAGAAATTAATTCCAAAGTGACTCTTCTGATTTAGTGTCAGGGATGAGGCTATTTCTACTGGCTTCACTAACTATACCCCCATTTCTTCCTTAGGTCCCCTGATTCCATATGCAGATTTTAAAATATAGTGGCTTTTTGATAGATTATTTAAATCCCAGTGAGGTGGAACAGCATTCAGATTGTATATAATGACTATTATCACTGGCAAATTAGGTTAGCCTGTCTCAGTTTATTCTGTTTGCCAGCTTCATGTTTATTTCACACCAAAGAAGCTGGAAAAGAAAACACATGTAAAGGAGAACTTGTTTTATTGTCATTGAATTATATGAATAATAAACACAATCAGGAATGTCCCTGTCCTGGCCACAGAAGGAAGCTGAATCTGATAGATGAAGGCACTGAGAGTTTTTTTGATAGGTTTGCTTTTCTACTTTTGCTTCTCACATGCTGCTTTCTTTTTCATTGAATTCTATCAAATTTATATTTTTCTAGAGAGAGAAATTTAAGAAATAGACCAGTCATGGTAATTGTTAACCATCCATGGTTGCTTTACCATTGGAAAGTACTATCTGGGATACCATATTTTCTAGCCAGGTTTTTGACAACGATGTACTTTACTTGTTGCATTTGAAAGGTAAAGAATATTACCTTATTGCATTTGAAAGATAAAGAATAATTTTAATGTACCTATGAGCTTGCCTCTTGCTACTTCGCATGGATACTTCACTTCCTGTGCATTATCTTAGCTGATGCTTAGTTCTAAGCCTGTCTATTCTACCAGCTTGCAGGCAATGTCCCATTTTGGTGTGTCACTGGGGAATTCAAGCTAACGATGGCATTAGCCTAACTTGGTCAAAATAAGAAAGAGGGATCTATTCATAGAAACCATGCATTTTCATTTTATAACTCTCTTCCAATAATCTGATTCCACAGGAAGAGTGAGTGCTGGTATCTATTTACCTGAGATTAGACATTTACAAACAAGAAAACAACCTTTTACCAAATCTACATTCATGAGAGGCAATACAGTGAGGAGATTAAGAGAAGGACTGCCTACACTAAAGACTGCCTGGCATCACTTGTATTCTGGTATTTACATTGGTGAAGTTTCTTTTTTTGCTCTGTGCCTCAGTTTCCTCATCTGTCCACACGAAGTTGTAAGGATCAAATGAGTTAATGTGTAAATTGTTTAGTGCATGGTAAGCACTCAGTAAATGTTGGTTATTTTTAGCTTCTATTTAGAAACTTGAACACAGTCCAAAGACAGTGAACACACTGGGCATCAGGGAGACTTCTGGGTCCACAGCCTATATCAAAACAATTACATGCTAGTATCACAGGCTGGGTTCCTTGGGAAGCAGCATTAGAGATGCAGATTGGCATGCAGGAAGTTAATCAGGGATTGTTCTTGGGATCACAACCTGTGGAAGGGAAGAGATTGGGTAGATGGAGCAGCTGGGCTGTGAGGCTGACTCAACAAAGGCTGCATCCAACCACACAGGGAGTTTCTGAAGCTGGCAAGACCCTTCAGAGCTTTTCTGAGATGGGGTAAGAGGTCTGAGGCCTTTTATCCCTGTATGGACCAGTCATTGGATATGAGCTGCCTTAGGAAGGAGGTGTACCTTGGGGGAAGGAGGCTGTCTACAGCCAAGGCAATATCCCCAAATAGGGCTGGCAACTGAGGACAGACTGTTGGCCGCACTCCCAGTACTCTTTAATCCTGAAGGGATATCTGGGCAGAGCAACACAGTTTTCATTACAGCAAAATTTCCATTATTATCTGTGAGAATCCTGAATCTCACCCTGCCTCCCATTCCTACCGCCTGTGCTCAGCTGATATTTGAGCCAGCTCCAATGACCTATTGCAACACCTTCAGTAACTTCTGACACTCATTACAATGCATTCTGACTCTAATTACCTGGAGCAAGGTCCGACCCCACAGGTCAAGGGCAATCCTCCACAAGATAGCCCTTCAGACACCAGCTGCAAACTCGGAGGTTCCCAAGCCCACCTTCACTTCTGACCAGCTGGCTAAAAATTTGGGGGTTCCTACTACCCACCCCAGGTTCTATGATTTGTTACCAGAACAACTCAAAGTGCTACACTTATGAGTATAGTTTTATTATAGGGAAAAGGATACAATTAAGAAGATCTGGGAGGGTCTCAAACAGAAAACCCCCATGTCCTCTTCATGTGGATTCAGAACATGTCATCCTCCCTTGGACATCTATTATTGATCATGCAAGCTCATCCAAGCTCCAGTTGTCCCATGCCTCTGGGACATAGGCAGGATTGGTTGAATCAATGACCACGCTGTTGAATTCAATCTTCAGCCCTCCTCCCCTGTCTAGAGTCAGGCTGATATGACTGGCCCAAAGCCCCAACCCCCCTAATTACATATTTGGTCTTTTTAGCATGGTCAGTCACCTCATTAGCACTATCAGGTGCCCACCAAGAATAACAAAAGACACTCCTCTCTCTGGGAAATTCCAAAGATTTAGAGGTTACCTTCTAGCAACCAGCTGCAAGAAAGACCAGCTGAATTCTTTATTATACTACACCTATCTTACTCCACTTTCTCCCCACTGGTTCATTCTTTTCCAGGTGACTTCCCTGCAGTCTTTAACCTTCTCGTCATTGTCATCCACCACCATTTCTTGACCTCTTGGACAGATCTCTCCATTCATTTGGGAACTTGACCCCTGACATACAATACTCCCTTCAGGTGCCTAGTTCTGTTCCTATTCTGGGCAACTTCTCCACATAAATGACCCAGTTAACAACCCTTTGGCCTTCCAGTTCCTTAATCACTCAAGGGTTAGTCAACTTCTTTCTGTTGCCACCACCCACTCCAGGCCAAGCCAACACCATGTCTCACCAGGACAGCTGCACCTACCTCCTCACATCCATATTTGTCCCACACCAACTGCTCTGCAATCATGATAAGGTTCTCAGTGTCCTCTCCCGGCTTGCATAAGAGCCTTCAATGATTTTTCATTGCTTACAGAATAAAGACCCAAACCTCCAACATGGTCTGTAAGATTCTTTGTATTTTGACTGTGCCCACCTCTCTAATGCCATCATGTGCCACTGACTACACCGCACTCCGCATTCTGGCTGAATTGGTGTTGTTCTCAATTCTTTGAAAACTCCAGGATCTCCTCACTGTCTTTTCATGTGCATTGTTCCATATCTCTAATGTGTACCCTTTCCCCACTGCCATCACCTAGTTAATTCACATCAGAGTTTAGTTAATCATCCCCTTCCTCCAGGAAGCCTTCCCTGACTCTCAAGTGTGGATGGGCCTCCTGATATAGGCTTTGAAAACGACACTGTCCCTCCTTGACACCCTTTACACAATTTGTAATTATATATTTGTGTGATTAGTTGATTAATAGCTGCTTTCCTCTCTGGCAGTCCTGGTACTGCTCGTCCTTAGATCAATTTCTTGCTCTTCCCCTGCTTTGATCCCTGGGGTCTGATCGCTGCAGATTGTGGTTCCCAGGCTCCTGTTTAGCTTTTCAGCTCCTCCTTTTCCTATGTAACCAATTTCCCTGCATTAAATTCTCCTTGTAGAAAATATTTGAGGTGGTTTCTGTTTTTTTTTTTTTTTTTTAATTAGACCTTGACTAATACACACCACTACCCAACTTAGCCTGAAAACTCCACGAAGGCAAGGATTACATTTCTTTTGCTCATCTAGTACAAGGACTGGAGTAAATTTCAATAGTACCACAGCCATCCTAATGTTTGCACTCACTGGTAGTCCCCTTCAGAATCCACACTGTTCTCCGAAATCTAGGAACTAATAATACATCCTGATGTCAATTTCAATCTTTCAAAGTCTCTCACTCCTTTACTTTCACCACAGCTCAAAAGCAGTTAGTTGTGTTGCAAATTCAGAAGGAGAATATATAGATTTGCTTCTTCTATCAACCTGTAATTGGAAGTAGGATAATGGTGTGCTGCTTTGACAGGATTTATGTACCTTAGAAAAGCCATGTTTTAATTCTAATCAGTCTTCTGGGAGCAACTGCTTCTCTTAATCCCTGTTCAGCAATAGAAGTCAAAAACTTGATTAGATAATCTCCAAGGAGATGTGACACACCTAATTGTGGGTATTAACTTTAGATTAGAGGGAGATGTGATTCCATCCATTCCTCAAGGGTCTTGATTGGTTTACTGGAATTCGTTAAAAGAGGAAGCATTTTGGAGAAAGCTTCAGAATGAAGAGAGAGCCATGAGAACCACAAGAGCCCATGCAGCCAGAGACCTTTGGTGATGAATAAGGAATACGCCCCTGGGGGAGCTTTATGAAACAGGAAGCTGGGAAAGAAAGCTACCAGATATTGCCATCATCCTCACGTGCCTTTCCAGTTGAGAGAGAAACTCTGAACATCATCGGCCTTCTTGAACCAAGGTATATTACCCTGGATGCCTTAGATTGGACATTTCTATAGACCTGTTTTAACTGGGAAATTTTCATGGCCTTAGAACTGTAAACTTGCAACTTAATACATTTCCCCTTTTAAAAGCCATTCCATTTCTGGTATATCACATTCCAGCAGCTAGCAAACTAGAACAAATGGTATGTATTTTTTTTCTCTTACTTCCTTTCTTCCACTTTTCCTCCTTCCTTCCTTCCCTTCTCATCCCTTTTCCCTTCCCCTACCCTTCCCTTTCTTCTCTCCCTCCCTCCCTCCCTCTCTCCTTCTCTCCTTCTTGCACTCTCTCTCTCTCTTTTTTTTTTTTTTCCACCTTGGCTGCCTAGAAGCTCAGGGCCAAATCTTTCACCTGCATATGGTGGTTTTGTTTATTACCCATTTATTTTATTAGGTGCACATCTCTTTGAATGGCTACTATGGTCCAGGTGCCAAAGTTATAAAGATGAGTAAGATGTGATGCCTGTCCTCAAGGAACTCTAACGGAGTTCCTTCTACTATGTTCTAAAAGAAGAAACATACATGTGAGTTTACATGCTAAACTATGATAAAGCCAAGAAAAAGAGTTCTGTGAGAATGCAGTGTAAGGATGAGAATGAATCTCAGTAACAATACAGCCATTCTCATGTTTGTACTCACTTGTAGTCCTTGTCAGCATTTATAATATTCTCTGAAATCTTAGATACTAACAATACAGCCTGATGGTGATGTAGACATTGACTAATTCTGTGGGATATGAGTAAGCTATCACAGACGGTTTGCATTGTGAGGGATGGATAGAATTTCTTCAAGCAGACAAGGAGAGGAAAGGAATTTCAAGTAGGGGGAACAGCAGGGACAGAAGTATATGGAATGGAAGAGTGTTCTTGAGCCTTCAGATAGGTTACAAAGGCTCAGGCCTGGAGTGCTATGTTGGGGAGGAACTGATGTGAGGTGGGAAATGTGGACTGACCAGATAGCTCGGAGCTTTGCCATGGAGTTCAAACATTATACTGTTGATGATGGCCAAATCTTTAATGAGTTTAAATAGGTGAACACCATGATGTGACTTGCATTTGTAAAGACAGTATGTACTGTTTGGAGAGGTCTAAGACTTGAAACTCTTGCAATTATTAGGCAAGAAATTACACTGAACTAAGGCACCATTGTGGGGTTGTAGATGAGGATATAGATTAAGAAATACGCTTAAGAAGGTAAACTAGTAGGAATTGGAGTTAAAAGTGAAGGTTCTGACCATAAGTACAGGGAATCTTGAATAGGGCATGAGATTTTGTTGGTTTGTCCGGGTTAGTGTGATGCCCTGATAAATCCCAGAGTGATTTGAACAGAGAATAAAGAAGTTTTTACAGGGTTCCCTTAGGGGAATGGGGAGAAAGAGGGAAAGATTCAAATTTACCATTTGGAGAATTCCTGATACTCTCGCAAGCAGTGGGGACAACAAAATCCATAGGCTGAGCCCCAGTCTTGGGGGTTTGCCCCTATGAAACTTATTCCTACAAAGGATAGGCTAAGCCTACTTAAAATTAGGCCTAAGAGTCACCCCCAAAGAACCTTTCTTGTTGCTCAGATGTGGCCTCTCTCTCTAAGCTGATACGGCAATGGAACCCACTGCCCTCCCCTCCTTCTTTCAAGGTTTTTCTCTTTATCTTTGGTTTTCTACCCTTTGAATATGATATGCTTATATGTGGATTTGTGTGGTGGTTGTTCTCTGAGAAACCTGGATCTGTAGTTTAGTGTCTATTATTAATTTTGGAATATTCTCAGCCATTATTACTTCAAATATTTCTTCTGTTCCTTTCTCTTTTCTCCTGGTATTCCCTTTATGTGCATGTTATACCTTTTGTAATTGTCTCACAGTTCTTGGATATTCTGTTCCATGTTTTTCATTTTTTTCTCTTTTTTTTGCACCTCGGTTTTGGAAGAATCTATTGACATATCTTCAATCATCAGCTTTTTCCTCAGCTATGTTCAGTCTATGTATGAGCCTATCAAAGATATTTTTCATTCCTGTAACAGTGTTTTTTACTTCTAGTATTTCCTTTTGATTCTTTCTTAGAGTTTTTCTCTACTTTGCTGGCCAATCTGTTCTTGATTGTTGCCCAATTTTTCTCTCAAATCTCTTAGCATAACCTTAATAATTTTAGATTATTGGTCTGATACTTTCAACATCTCTGCCATATCTGAATCTTTTCCTGATGCTTGTTCTGTCATTTCAGACTGTCTTTTGCCTTTTAGTATGCCTTGTCATTTAAATACATTTTTTGTTGAAAACCACACATGATGTACTAGGTTAAAGGAAATGAGGTAAGTAAACATTTAGTGTAAGGTTTTGTTTATCTGGCTAGGAGTTAGGCTGTGTGCTGTGGCTGTAGGTGCTAGAGGTTTGAATTTATTCCAGTGTCCTTGTTTTTGTCTCTCCCATTGTCTTTGGATTTCCTAGAGACTTCTTAAATAAGGTCTGAGCATTTCAGTTCTTTCTGTTATAATATCTTTTGATCATGCAGGATCTCTACTGATGTTGGGGTGAGGTGTGGGGGAGATAAAACATTCTATAATCCTGTGGTGATTTGATCTTAGTCTTTTATTGAGCTTGTGCCCCTACGATGTGACTTTCTCATGTGCTTCTCAGATGTGCTCTCCTTCTTCCATGGCCCTCTTACGTGAGACAGGAAGACTAGAGGAAGCTGGAATTAAGTATTCTTTTCTCTCAGGTTGCAGACTAGAGGGGGTTGAAATTCAGTATTTCAGTTCTCCCATGCTGGTTAGGCCATTGGCTATTGTGGACACTGCTGTGGTAAACATTGGTGTACAAATATCTGGTACAAGTTACTGCTCTCAATTCTTTTGGGTAGTACCCAGAAGTGCATCTTTCTGGGGCAAGTGATAATTCTATGTTTAACTTTCTGAGGAACCACCAAACTGCTTTCCACAGGGGCTAGACCATTTTACATTCCTACCAACAATGTAGGTGGATTCCTATTTCTCTGCATCCTTGTCCACACTCATTATTTTCTGTTTTTTTTTTAAATAGCAGCCTTTCTAGTGGATATGAAGTATATCTCATTATAGTTTAGATTTCCATTTATTTCATGGTTAATTGTGTTAAGCCTCGTTTCATATGCTCATTGGCCATTTGTACATTTTCTTTGGAGAAATGTCTATTAAAATGACCATTTTTAATTAGGTTGTTCATCTTTTTTGTTGTGGGAGTTCTTTCTTTTGGACATTAAATCCTTATCAGAAATATAGTTTCAGAATATATTTTCCCATTCTGAATCTCTTTTCACTTTCTTGGTAATTTCTTTTGATACACAGAAATTTTAAATTTTGATGAATTTCAATTTAGCTATGTTTTATTTTGTTGTTTGCATATTTGGTATACAATTGACAAATCCATAAGGTCCTGAAGTCATTTCCTTATGTTTTCTTCTAAAATTTTTTATGGTTTTAGCTCTTATATTTAGATTCTTGATCTATTTTAAGTTACCTTATGTAAATGGTGTGAGGTAGGTAATTTTATTCTTTTGCACATGGATATCCAATTTTCCGAGCAGTATTTGTCAAAGAGACTATTGTTTCCTCATTGTATGAACTTGGCACCCTTGTTAAAAATCAACTTGCCATAGATGTATGGGTTTATTTCTGGGCTCTCAATTTTATTTCATTGGTCTATATGTCTATCCTCATACAAATGCCACACTATTTTTTTTTTTTTTTGCAAGGGCAGGCACCTGGAAATGAACCTGGGCCTCCAGCACAGCAGGTGAGAACTCTGCCACTGCTCCACCATTGCCTGCCTCATATTATTTTGATATTGGGAAGTTTTAGTCCTCCGATTTCATTCCTCTTTTTGAAGATTGTTTTGGGGACAATCTTTTGAAGATTGTACTTGGGGACCCCTTAACATTCTATATGCATTTGAGGATGAGCTCAAATCCCATATCATGAATTTCTCTATTTCTGCAAAATAGACTGCTGGAATTTTAATAGGAACTGCATTGAATTTGTAGACCACTATAAGTAATATCTAAACAATATGAAGTCTTTTGATCCATGAACATGGTGTGTCTTACTCTTTATTTAAATTCTCTTTAATTTCTTTCAAAGTCATAAATTATCTTTTGATTTCCATTGTTTCTGATGAAAAGTGAGATTTCCTTTTTTAAAGGCAATATTTTCCTTTTAGGGGGCTGATTTTTTTCTTTGTCTTTGTCTTTCAGCAGCTCTATTGTGGTTTCCCCGGTTATGTTTTACTTTGCGTTTATCTTTCTTGGGGTTCACAGTGGATCTTGGATTTGCAATTTCATCTCTTTCACCAGCTTGATGAAAATCCTCAAGTGTTATCTCCTGGTTCCCTCAATTCTCTTCCTTTTAGTTTCTAATGACACTTTCTCTGCATCCTCTATATCCTTTTATCCTCTCTTTTTTTGTGTGTCAATCCTCTTTTTTTTAAAATTTTATTCGTTTTGGATACTTTTTTTTAGTTATCTTCAAATTCATTAACTTTCTCTTCGACTGTGTCTAGTGTATTAAACTCATATATTAAATCCTTAATTTCAGTTATTTTGCTTTTCAATTTTATAATTCATCTTTGTGTCTCTTTTATAAGTCTCCCCAAATATAAAATTTTGTCTTTTATTTCCTTGAATATATTAAGCATAAAATTTGTGTCTGTTAAACTCCATTTCTGTATCTTTGGTAGGCCTGTATCTATTTGCTGTTATTTCCCTTTTCCTTCAGTAACATTATCTTGTCATCTCATATTTCTCAGTAATTTTGATTTGGTATCAAAGATGAAAAACTAGAAGTTATCTGCAGGTCTTGGTGATGTCTTTTTCTTGGGAAAATTTATGTTTGCATCTATGTAGACTAGGTGCACTACTATCATATTAACTATGGATCATATTAAGATAATCAGGATCTGAAATGATATGAAAATGATCTGTTTCCAATTCACCCTTTTTCATATGGGTAGCCCTTCAGGATCCCAACCTAATGTTCAGGGAACTTAACAGTATTACCCACTCTCCAGGCTCTGAATTAGTTTTATCCTTCTAGCTCCATGAGTCTGGTGAAAGTTATGATCAGTTTGTCAATCTCTCACCTGCTTCTATTGAAACATTGATGGAGTTCTTTGGTAGAAAAGTAGCTCCAAATTCCAGGCTCACTTCTTGGGTTTCCCCATTCTTTTGGATCATGGCTGTGTAATTCTTCACTAACTTATTATCTCTCTGATGCCTTCAAGCCTTCAAGTGCATTTAAAAAATATCTGTTCAGTTCTTCAAGTAGTTCTCAGCAATAGGTTTAGTCTAAATCACTTATTTGGCTTTACCGGAAGCTGAACTCTCTTCTATGTAACTGTAATACCTAAAGGGCTGTATTCTTGCTGCTCATAGATTGCTGGAAGAAACACAAGTGAGTGCTTTAAATGAAGGTGAGAAAACTCATTCATGTTTGCTTGAGATTAAGTAAAAATATATACCTATTTATAAAATAATGAATTTTCATGATTGAACTGTATATATTGCTCTCTTAGTTTGCCGGGGCTGTAGTAACGAACACTACAGAATGGTTGGCTTCTACAACAGGAATTTAACATTTTACAGTTTGGGAGGCTAGAAGCCCGAAATCAAGTTATCAGCAAAATCGTGCTTTTTCTGAAGTCTGTAGCGTTCTGGAGGTGGCTTGCCAGTAACCAATAATTCAATCTCCACTTCTGTCACATGACCATCTGTCTCCGTCTGTTTCCTCTTGTATCTAATTTCCCTCTGCTTATGGAGACTTTAGCCATATCAGATTAAGGCCTACCCTGATTCAATTTGGCTTCACCTTAACTCATAACATGTTCAAAGATCTTGTTTATGAATGGGTTCACATCCACAGGACTAGGAATTAGGACTTGAACATGTCTTTGAGGGGAACAGATTTCAATTTACAACAATCACCTCTCTGTGTCTCCAGTGCCCTTTCAAACTTGTCTAAATCATAGGTAAAATAACCCCAAATTCTTTCCCCTAGTCAGTTTAACACAACTGAGATAGATTTTAAGTGAATTAGGGCTTATGAAAAGGACAAATTAGTTGGGATCAGGAATCGAAGCTCTGTAAGTGTAAACCTCTTTAAATTTTTTGTACCTTTTTTTCTTTTTTTTTGCCCCCTTTAGAAAGTAACTTTCTTACCGGAAGAAAAATGAAATGGAATTTGGCTTTATCCACATTCAAACTATAATATTAAAGAGAAAAAAACACTGCCATGAAAGTCATAATTGGTGGCAACAAGGCAAAATTGGTGGCAACAAGGCAAGGGACTCCTTGATCAAAAGATAGATGAAATTCAAGGAGAAATAAACAGCTTCCCGACATATCTACCACTATTGACACAGAGATTTTCTTTCCAGAGCTTGTAAAGTTTTTTGACATTTACATGCAGTTTCTCTCATTTAGTAGATAGAGCTCACTGTGTATTATATTATCACTAATATCAGTGTCCCACTTATTAGTTGCAGTATCGTAGTTAGCATTGTACTACAATGTACCGCAAAGCCAACGGAAATGGGGCTAATTTTATGCATCCTGCTTCATCAAGACCCCAGGACTTTTACAATCTGACTTTTTTTGCTTTTTGTTTTGACTTCAATAACCAGAGTAAAATTTATGTAAAGAACATCACTTTTTTCACTATATGAGCAGCTAGAAGTCAAATTTTTTTACAGACATTATTAGATTAATGAAGGAATGGGTAAATGACAGGGAAGTAAAATGACATTTTAGACAAGTTCCAAAGGAAATACTTTAATGCCTTAGCTTATCACAATATAGGTATATTAACCACAATATTTGGACAGATGTGGTTAGAAAGAAAAACAAGGTGATTTGTTATTCCACAGGGTACAAATGTGCTCACAGTATTTTTTTTTTTCATTTAGTAATATTTGTGGTCTATTTTCTGGGAAATGTTTTCTGTATTTAGTGGTGTGTGCATTACACATTACTTCTGATTACACTGGTTACTTATGACTTTTCATATGTGGGTTATTATCATTTTGTGGTTTATATATGCACATTATATATAATATTTCTGTAGTGTCGATGAGAAAAATACATCATTGGTATGAGAAAACACTGATATTATAAGGAATTCATCTGGAATTATTCAACCTTTCACAGGCAAATGAGAAAGATTATAGGATTAGAACAAATCCTGCATTCCCTTTCTTCCGTGCCTATCTATATTCATTATAGTTGAAAGATAGACAAATGAAGCTATTGGTATCTCAGTCTTTAATGCTTTATTGCAATTTAAAAACATTAAAAAAGAGAGAGCGAGAAAATGGAAAAATCTTATCAAAGGCTGGAAATGATCATCATATTGAATAGCTGAATTTCCCAGTTTAATGACAATGAAAGAATGAAAATAAGTATATAAAGATATGACTTCATTATTGATATCACTCAATATTTTCAACTCCAAGGAATTGAGCATAAAGCTTTTAAAGAACTTGGACAGAAGATAGAACTGACAGCTGGGCCCATCACTGGAGGAAATGAAGTGGGCTATGATTTTCATTTCTATGTAAACTGCATAGGGCAAGCCCAAGCCTTGGCCATAACTTATACTCAAATCCAGTATTCCTTTGGCTGTTGTTCTGGCTATTGCTATGCTTTTTTGGACCCCAGGAATGTGAATCCAGGAAAGGGAAAGGCTAGAGAAAAGCTGCTGCAAGAAATACAGAGGATGTCATTAGTTTTCTACCCATTCTTCTCCACTTTTCCAGCATTTTCTCCCTTTTAATCCAATAATCTAACTTTGCTAACACAGCCATGTGCTCCAGGGGATGCTGACCCCACTTGCAGGTCCAGGGGATCCCTGATTGGTTTAAGGGTAATTCTATCCTAAATGCTACAGTGATTGATTCTGGAATAAACATGTGTCCCAAGAAGCCAATGACACCAGAAGCTTGTTGGAGACTTTGGATAGAGATATTCCTTTGGCCTTAAGAGAAGGTTACCACAAGAGATGCCATTTCTTCCTCTGAGCGTGTTTATAATGCTGGGACTGAAACTAATGCAGTCAACTTAATAGCCTGAGATGGTAGCTGACACATGGAAAAAGATCAGATATAGTGAATCCAAGCGATATGAGCAGAACCCTGATCACTGGGTTATATCATATTATGGTAGTGATCAGTCTGGGAACTGATCACTGATCCCAGACCTGTGAGCTAACAAATCTCTATATATGTTCAAACCAGTTTGAGTGGGCTGTTTCTTGCAGTGCAAGTGAACCCTGCGGAAAAAGGAAGGTCCGCTTCAAGCTCAAATGGTTCCTAATCTAGAGGACTGTCCACAGGGTCTGATTCAGGGATCCCCAGGCCTATCTGATTCAATGGAAGCACCACAGCATCCAACAGGTGCTCTCCTATTTTTAAAAATCTTTCAATGCAATTTTATTGAGATATATTCACACACCATAGAATCCATCCAAATATACAATCAATGGCTCCCAGTATCATCACATAGTTGTGCATCTATCACCACAATCAACTTTAGAAAGTTTTCATTATCCCCAAAAAAGAAATAAAAATAAAAAATAAAACCTCAAACATCTCACACTTAGCATTATCTTTATTTTAGTACTCATCTGCCCGTACACTGGATAAAGGGAGTGTCACTCAAAGGTTTTCACAGTCATAGAGTCACATGATAAAAGCTATAAAGCTATACAATCATTATCAAAGATCAAGTCTACTGTATTGCAGTTCAACAATTTCCAGTATTTCCTTTTAGCTATTCTAATACACTAGAAACTAAAAAGAAATATCTATGTAATGAATCAGTAGACTTATTCACTTGTTAAATCCTAATTTCTCAGCTACACCGCCTCCCTCTCAATCTTCAGGGATGTCTTGGCAATGACCATATTACCTTTCTCATGTTGAAAAAGGGTGTTGACCTCTAGACCTATTTTTTAAATGTTTTTTTTTTTTACTGTGAAATATAACATATACAAAAAAAATAAAAAACAATCATTTTCAAAGTGCACTCCAACAAGCAGCTGCAGAACAGATCTCACAGTTTGGTGTGGGTTGCCATTCCATGGTTGCAGGCCTTCCCCTCTAGCTGCTCCCAAACACTAGAGGCTAAAAGAAATACCAATATAGTGATTCAGCACTCATATGCATTTGTTATAGCCTATCTTCTTTGTTATAACTCCTCCTTCTCCTTTAATCCTTCTCCCATGATCTGTATATATCTATTAGGTCTAATTCATTTATCATATTGTTTAAATTATCTATTTCTTTGTTGATTCTCTGTCTGGTTGTTCTGTTAATAGTGGAGAGTGGTGTACTGAAGTCTCCCACTATTATTGTTGAAACATCTATAGCTCCCTTCAGTTTTGCCAATGTTTGCCTTATGTAATTTGGAGCTCCTTGATTGGGAACAAAAACAGTTATGATTGTTATTTCTTCTTGGTGAATTGTCCCTTTTATTAATATGTGGTGTCCTTCATTGTCTCTTTTATGTCATTATATTTAAAGTCTATTTTACCTGATATTGTTATAGCCACTCCTGCTTTCTTTTGGTTATAGCTTGCAAAAGACCATCTTTTTCCATCTTTCCACTTTCAATGCATTTGTGTCCTTGATGCTAAGATGCTTCTCTTGTAAACCGCATATACATGGATTACATTTTTAATCCATTCTTCCAATCTGTTTCTTTTAATTGGTGAGTTTAGTCCATTAATGTTCAAAGTTATTGCTGTAAAAGCAGTTCTTAAATCTACCATTTTATCCCTTAGTTTTTATTTGTCAGATCTATATAGTCTTTCCCTGCCTCTCTCTTTTTAATCATTTAAATTATCCTTACTGGTACTCTTCAATTCTGTGCCCTCCCCGAGACCCCCCTCTCCTGTCTTTTTTTTTTTTTTTTCAGTGAACAGGACTCCCTTTAGTATTTCTCGTAGGGCAGGGTCTTGTTGACCAGTTCTCTTAGTCTTTGCTTATCTTCAAATTTTTAAATCTCTCCATCAGTTTTGAAGGACCATTTGGCTGGATAAAGAATTCTCGGCTGGAAGCCTTTCTCTTTCAGGATTGTAGATATATCATATCACTAACTTCTTGCCTCCATGGTGCCTGTTGAGTAGTCCAAACTCAGTCTTATGTAGTTTCCCTTGTTTGTAGTAGATCAATTTTCTTAAGCTGTTCTCAGGACTTCCTACTTTTCTTCAACATTTGACAGTCTGATTAGAATGTGTCTTGGGTAAGCCTATTTGGATTTATTCTATTTTGGGTTCATTGGGCTCTTTGATTTGCATATTTATGTCTTTCTTTAAGGAATGGGAGTTGTCATGGTCGGGTTCATGTGTGAACTTGGCCAAGTGGTGGTACTTGTTTGTCTGGTTGGGCAAGTGCTGGCCTGTCTGTTGGGATGAGGACGTTTCATAGAATTCAATCATGATCACATCAGCTGCATCCAAAGTAGATTCCACTTGTAATCGGCCAAGGGGAGTGTCTTCTGCAGTAAGTGATGCTCAATCTAATCACTGGAAGCCTTTTAAGGAGGATTCAGAAGAGACAGGCTATTTCCTGCTTTGGCTGGTGAACCTCTCCTGCGGAGTTCATCCAGACCCTCCATCGGAATCATCAGCTTCACAGCCTGCCCTGTGGATTTTGGACTCTGCGTTCCCGTGGTCACATGAGACACTTTTATAAATTTTATATTTGCGAGTGTTCCCTGTTGATTCTGTTTCTCTAGAGAACTGTAACTAACACGGGAGTTTTCTCTGATTATATCTTCGACTAACATTCCCAGCCTTTTACTCTTCTCTTCTCCTTCTGGGGCACCAATGATTCTTAGGTTTGTGCACCTGTTGTTGTTCATCAGTTCCCTGACATTCAGTCCCATTTTTTCCATCTTTCTTGCCGTTGTTCTTTCGCATGCTTTAGTTCAATTGTTCTGTCTTCTAGCTCACTGTGCTGGTTTGAAACTATTATTTACCCAAGAAAAGACTTGTTTTAATCCTGATCCAATCTTGTGGGGCCACACCTATTTTTTAGGGTGGAAACCTTTGATTAGATTGCGTCTATGGAGATGTGACATGCTATGCTGGTTTAAAAGGAAGTGTGCCCCCTAAGAAAAGCCATGCTTTAATATAAATCCCATTTCATAAAGGTAGAATAATCTCTATTCAATACTGTATGCTTGAAACTGTGATGAGATCATCTCCCTGGATGATGTGATTTAGTCAAGAATGGTTGTTAAACTGGATTAGGGGATGACATGTCTCCACCCATTTGGGTGGATCCTGATTGGTTTATTGGAATCCTATAAAAGGGGAAACGTTTTGGAGAAGATATTCAAAGAGAGCGGCACTATGAAGCAGAGAGTCCACCAGTCAGCGACCTCTGGAGATGAAGAAAGGAAGACGCCTCCTGGGGAGCTTCATTAAACCGGAAGCCAGGAGAGAAAGCTAGCAGATGACGCTGTATTTGCCATGTGCCCTTCCAGCCAAGACAGAAGCCCTGACTGTGTTTGCCATGTGCCTTCTCACTTAAGAGAGAAACCCTGAACTTCATCGGCCTTCTTGAACCAAGGTATCTTTCCCTGGATGCCTTTGATTGGACATTTCTATAGACTTGTTGTAATTGGGACATTTTCTTGGCCTTAAAACTGTAAACTAGCAACTTATTAAATTCCCTTTGTTAAAAGCCATTCTGTTTCTGGTATATTGCATTCCGGCAGCTAGCAAACTAGAACACATGCCCAATTGTGGGTGTGGCCTTTTGATTAGATGGAAATGTGACTCCACGTATTCATGATGGGTCTTGATTAGCTTACTAGAGTCCTTTAAAAGCAGAAACATTTTGGAGAAGCCTCAGATGCAGACACAGACACAGACACAGGTGTTTGGAAATGCAGAGGTGCCAAGAGTTTCAGAAACTACAGTGATGCAGACATTTGAAGATGCTTGGAGCACCAACAAGGATACAGATGCAGACAGAGATGCTTGGAAATGCAGAAGCCCCAGGAGACACCAGGAACTAAGAGCTAACAGAAACTAGATGGATGCTTCAGAGCGGACTGAAATGCAGACTTTGGAGATGCTTGGAGTACTGACAGAAAGAGCAGATGCCCAGACAGGGACATTTGGAGATGCAGAGCCCAGCAGTTGTTGCTGTGTGCATTCCCATGAGAGGCTAAGCAAGTCAGACCCCAGAGTTGTGTCATGGAGTAACTAAGTGAGAACCCCAAAGATGAGTAGAAAGGAAGCCACTGGCATTAGAAGCTGGAAGCAATAGAACTGGGACAGAGACCAGCAGATACCAGCCATATGCTTTCTCTTGTGACAGACATTGGCCTTCCTGTGTCAAGGTATCTTTCTTTGGATGCCTTAGTTTGGACATTTTTATGGCCTGAGAACTGTAAATTTGTGACTTAATAAATCCTCTTTTTAAAAGCCATTCCATTGATGGTATATTGCATTCTAGCAGCTTTAACAAACAAACACTTATTCTTCCTTCTGCTTCTTCAAGTCTGCTATCGTGTGCCACTAGTGTATTTCTAATTTGGTGTATATACCTTTTATCTCCATGAGATCTGCTATTTTTCTTTTTAGTCTTTCAAATTCTTCCTTACACTCTTCTAGTGTCTTTTTGATATCCTTTATTTCTTTATAAATATCTTTGAGTAGTTATATTCCATACTGTGTGTTCCCGCCAGTGTTTTGATTTGGTCATTTAGCTGGGCAATTTCTGCTTATATCTTCATATGCTTTGTGATTTTTTTTGCTGTGTTTGGGGCATTTGATTATTTTAATAAGGCCATTTTGCAGGTTGGTTTCCTTCATTTGTCCAAAGTTTTGTATTTACTTGGGTTTGTATTGAAGTTCCTGTTTTGCTCTTGGTTTGTCGTAAATCCCTGCCAAACCAAGGACCAGATGGCATGCTGGGGGTGAAATTCTACTTGAGGAGCTATTAAAATCTAGGCAGGGATACACAGTTAAGTCATTCGCAGAATGCCCACCCCTCATACAGGAGCCCTGGGCTTGACTCCCAGACCATTCACTGTCCCTGCAAAGGAAAAACCAATAGTAGGTCCTGATACGAGAAGGAGACACTCCAAGATATATTGGGAATGAACTCAGATTGGTGCCCACAGAAAGGAAAAAAAGATAATAATAAATTTAAAAACAAAAGAAAACTATTCATAGTTTTCAAGACTGCACTTATTGCTTCTTCCCAGCAGATGGAGCTCTTGGGCCACTTCCTCCTGTCAGGTGCACTCTCTCCAGTGGCAGTGGCCAGCTGGTCAAGATGGGGTCCATAGTGTGGGAAGTGCACCCAGTGCCTGGCAGTGGGACGGCCAGTTACAGTATGTGGGCCAGCTGATCACAGCACCTGGCACCTGGTGGAACTGTCACTGAAAGCACCTGACGGGATGGCTATTCACAGCGTCCATAAAGCTACCTATTCCAGCACCTGATGGGCAAGGCTTTTCATGGCTAATGGCTAGGCGTGCCTTTGCACTCCCTGCAGGTGCTGCCAGCTTCAGAGCTGCATAGGGAGGTCTCCCTAGCTAGATTTTGGGCAGGCTGGAGTGGAGGGACAGTTCACTTTCTTAGATCCCTACTTCCCCATAGGCTGCCATCTGCCCCCAGTGGTGCTGCGGCCACTCAGACCCATCCTGCTCTCCCTGTCCTGATCACCCTGCCTCTCTTGTCCAGGGACGTACTCCCGTACTCCACTATACTTAGTAGCACTTTTGATCTGACCAGCATCTCTCTCTCCAACGTAATTTTCCACAAAAGCCCCACATCCATGATACACTTCTGCCATCAAAGGATTTTAAACAAGAAGTAGCATATTCATACTTGCATTTTTAGAAGGCTCACTGTGATTGCTTTTGGAGAATGAACTTGGAAGTTTTTGGATGGGAGAGAGAGAGGGTGAAGGGAAATCATTAAGAAATTATAGGATCGTCCAGCAAAGAGATGCTGCTTATTTGGACTAGGGTGGTGGCAAATATAGACGTTGAAAGGTTTGAAATATATTTTAGAAATTTCTGGCTTGGGAAATGAAAAGAAATGGTATTGTTCTCCAGTGTAAGAACTATCGAAGAAAGATCTAGTTTGTAGAGTAAAACAGTGAGATTGTTTTTGGACCTGCTGTATTTTAGGTCATATGGGACCTAAAGTGTTCACTGGGCACTAGATTTAGACAAGTCTGGGGGTCAGGGCTAGAGAAATAGAATAGGGAGTTGTTAACTTATAGATACCTTAGAGTTTTGGTGAACTTTTCACAGGAAAGCATACACGCTGACAGTATTAGAGGGCTGAAGGCAGAGCCCTGAGGTGCAGTGTCATCTAACAGGTGAGCGAAGTGTACTTAGAAGAAAACCAGGGAAAAGGGAAAAGAATCTTATAACTACTGGTCTAGACCAAGGCAAGACTGAGCACCAGCGTTTGACAAGGATGTTGATAACTACAATGTTTCAGTAGAAAGTTCGTCAGGATGATGAATCTGGAAACCATGCCAAAGCAGAGTGGTGAATATTTACACCCAGAGAAGATATTTATGGTTATTCCTGTACTAAGTAAGCAGATTTAACTAGTGAGGTAGCTACTAATTTTAGAAGCTAATGATTCTGTGAAAATGTTGTCTTCCTTGCATGTCACTACATGAATAAGGCCAGTATTTGTATCACACAGCTAAGGTAAATATAAGGAATGACATTTTATATTTTGGAGGCTCTAAGTGAAAGTGACATGAATTTCCACCATGTTCATATCTGCACTCATGAAATTTTGTTGAGAAATCTTCTGAGAGAGAATGTCTCAGTATTAAATCAGTTTTGTGGCCTTGAACTGAGACAGTTGACAAGACATCTTATAATAAGAATAAGAGGGCAAGATGCCCTAAGGACTTCCCATATATTTATATCAGAATGCTGTGTAGGAAAATCAATATTTTGCTTCTGACAGTGAAAACCCAGATCTGACCAAATTACTAGGAACAAATATATTATTTTCATCTAGAGAGGGGGGAAAAGCCCTACCAAGCTGAACAAGTGCTTCACTATGTCTCTGGATGCAATGTGATATGGTAGGTTTGGGAATGTTTTGAGATTAAAATGGCCTGATTCCTCAGAAGTAGATTCTGAGATGAAGGATTTGAGTGCAAGTTGTTTACTTGAGAAATGATCCCATAAAGCCCAGTAGGGGTGTAGGAGAGTGAGATAGGAAAGGAAGGAAGCCGGTTTAGTGTGTGCTGATGTTGTGGTCAATTGGGGGTTCAGTCCTGCTGTGGACCTCTGGGAGACTGCACAGAGTATACCTCCAAATTGCCATATTTGAGGCTTAAGGTAGCCAGGGTGTTTATCCACTAACTACCAGTCCACATTGGGGCTGTTGTTGGGGGTGGAGTATTAACTCCACGGCACTCCGGGCTCTGTAATTGGGCAAGAGTGTTCCAGTTGCCAGAGAAAGCCTTCCCCTGTGCAGGGGCTTACAGTAGTAATTTTGGGGTCAGAATGGATGGGAACCATGAATCCCATGGGATTTGTAAAGGGTACTGACAACATTTTATTTGTTTGTCTTTATTGTGTCTCCCACTATAACGTAAGTTTTACAAAATCAGGGACTGTTTTCTGCTTTGTTTATTGAGTGGCACTAGTAATGTGGTCTTCGGATTATTTGCTTAATATTTAACAAATATTGATTAGTACATATTCTGAACCAGATACCATTCTCACATTCCATGATTCTTTTATCTCCAGGGATCTAGATAGATGCCCAGTGTCTTCATAGGTAATCTTTAGCCTATATTGAGTCAAGCTAAAGAATTACAAGAGTCAGATGAAAATTAGGAAAACACTTTTTCTGTAATGCATATTTTTGCTGATTAAATGAATAACTCTAGCTAGCGAAAGATCAATGGGGGGAGAAAGAGAAAATGCAAATAATAGGCCGGTATGCTTACTCTAACTCTAGTTTCCACAGAGTCTCCTTGCTAACTGAGGGATTCTGGACACCTGAAACCCCAAATCCAAAACCTTCTTATGGCCAATGGCTGGATTCAGGTCTCAAGAGAGAATTACAACTTCAGGATTATAATTAAGGAGATGCTTTTGCTTTGGACCCCATGTTTCAGTTGTTACAGACTTATCACATTAGTTTTTTGGTGGCCAGATTGCACAGATGATTCATTGAGTTTATAATCAACCATTTTTCCAGAGCATTTTTTACACGTACAACTTACATCTCACCTGCCCTGACCTTGTGCTACTGGCTTTTTTCCTACCTAAGTCTAGAACATTTATCTTGAACCATTTGGCCTGTCTTTCCAGCCCATGATTGGCTTTCTCTGAATCCCTGTTTATCTCTTTCAGCTTCTTATTATTTCTTAGTTTAACAAGCCAACATTTAGCTCTCACTTATTTTCTCTGTCCAGTACTCACACCCATCCTACCCATGGCCTTTCCAACACACAATGAATATAATTACACACTATTGTTGAAAATTCTGAGTCTCACCTTATTTTTTATTTCAATCAATGGGCAAATATAAATGGATTTTGATTATGCAATATTTGAATTTAGCCACACCTCTTTTCCCATCTATTAGTGTTGTCAGTCAAGGATTGACTAGACCAAGAACCTTTTCAAGTTATCCTTCCACAAGTTTTCCTCTGTAGTAAAATCTGTGAGCAATCAAAAGTTTAGATACACAGCCCATGGCTTTGATCATTCTTGTTAACACATTTTAGTGTGGTTTCTGTTTGGCCTTGTTCTGCACCTAACACAGAACCTACCATGTAAAAATAATTCACGGGACTTAAGGGGCTCTCCAGAGTGTATCCTCGAAGTGGAGGAGGAAAGTTATTTCTAAATGCAAATGTACAACTTTATTTTTTTTTTGCCTTTTTACTTATACTTCACTCTCAGTTGCTATAGAGTTGCTCCATTCTTTTTATCTATAGCACAGTATTCCATTATGTGGATATCCCCCAAATTATTTACCCTGTCTTCCGTTGGTGGGTATCTAGATAGCTTCCTATCTTTTGCTATTATCAATAATGTGGTAATTAATAACCTTATAGCTTTGTGATTTTGTAGTTGTGAGTGTGCATGGAAGATAAATAATCAGAAGCGGAACTGGTACATCAGACAGTAAGAGAATTTGTGTTTCTGATTGAAACTCTACTGCTAAATTACCCTCCATAAAGATCAGGCCAATTCATATGGCCACCAGCCATATATGGTATGAGAGTGCCTGTTTCCTCACACTCTTGATAACATAGTGTGATATCAAACTTCATGATCTCTGTCAGTCTGGAAGGTGAAAATAATGCCTCATTGTAGGCTTTTTAAAATTAATGAATTACTGAATTATTATTTTTTATTAGAGAAATTTTGGGTTTACAGAAAAACCATACATAAAGCCATACATAAAATTAAGGGCTTCCATATGCTACTCTATTATTGACTCCTTGCATTGGTGTGGCACATTTGTTATAATTGGTGAAAGTACATTTTTAAAACTGTACTAATATTTAAAATATACAACTGCAGGGAGGAAAATTTAGAGACATTTATTTTATGCAAGCACATCTGACTTGGAATTAAGACCTTAAGAACAGGTAAATTTGGGACTTTCTGGTATATTAGATCATTGTCATAAAGTAAAATCTCTGAATATTGTTTATTATAATTACTAAGCTGGATATTATACAAAGCAAGCCAGTCATATCCAAATGCTTGTGGGAGAATTAAGCATGGTTGAATGATTCTATACCCCCAATTCATCAAGATTTATTAAGAGTGCCTATGAGTAGAGGAACTTCTATTTCCAGTCTGTCCCAAAGATAGTATTTATACCACAGCAAACTAGCCAAATCATTAAGACATGTGTGCCCCAACCTGAGCCTTATAGGCCTTTCCTGACACCCTGGCTTTTCCATCCTATAAGGAATAATTAGCAGTGGCACAAACCCTCATATGGACAAGCTACGTGGTTGTAAAAACACTAAAAAGATAAATTAGACAAATAGAGAAAACTCTTTTAAATTATGTTAAAAAATTAAGGACAAGAAAATGTACATTTTAAAAATACAAGCTCCTTTGTCATTCCATAAAGGTTTTCTCTCAAGAGAAACAATGAGCCTCCTGGCGTGATAAATTAGCAGACGACTTCTTTGGCGTGAGGTATTCTTGTGCTGCAAATCACTGATTTTATTAGATGGCAGCTCTAGCTGCAGTTTAATGCTACCTCATGAAAAATCCATAATAATTCAATGTAATTTTAATGCTTTTGGAAACATAATAGGAGATATTTGCAAACAGCCCACTCACTCATATTCTCACTTTCTAGTCATGTCTGTTCAAGTGAATGTGATTCATGGGTATTTGTTGCCTTTTTTAAAACAATGTTTGAACCCAACTCAGCTTATCTTTACCTGCAGAAGTCACACATCATCTCTCCCCTCAGCATATTTCTTGAATCGTCGTATATTTATAGCTTGTTGACTTATTCATTTGGTTTTTAAGCTCCTTCGAGGAAGATCAAAACTAATTGAGTTAAACATTTAAATTCATTATGATACTTGTGGTGGTTGCTTGGAGTTATGTACCCCAGAAAAAAACATGTTCTTAACCTCAATTAATTCCTGTGGTTGTGAACTCATTGTAAATGGGAACTTTTGATGGGTTACATCAACTAAGGTGCAGCCAATTGAATCAGGACGGGTCTTAATCTTATTACTGGAGGTTTTAAAGAGAAGGCCACAGAGAGAAGCCACGGGGAGCAGCCAGAAGCTAGAAGTTGATGAAACGCGGAAGAAAAAGGAGAATACACTCTCATGTGCATTGGTATGTGATGCAAAAGTCAAGGAACCCCCAGAGAGGCTAGCCAGCCAGAAAGATACCAGCCCCTAGAGGAAGCAAGCCTTCTAGCCCCCAAACTGTGAGCCAGTAAACACCTGCAGGTAAGCCAATCCCTTCCATGGCATTTGCTTGTTCATAGAAAAAATGTACAATGTGGCTTACATTTTTATTTTGGAGAATAACTGGAAATATCATACATAACGTTCTCTTCAGGCATATAACTAGAAAACAGGAGGAGTTTCTAAAATAAAGAAAAAAGATTGAGGAAAGCCAACCTAGGAGTAGACTATAATCCTGTCCTATTTGCCTTCTAATTTCATTTGTTTACTTATATATAAATCTCTATTCACATGGAAACTTCATTGTGTGAAAGTCATGCTATTTTCCTCTAAATGAAAATCTTCTGGGAATATGCAAAAGTTGGTGTGTACTAGCAAATAGGCCATTATCTTTTTTCTTTGAATATAGTAAGAATAACTCATCTTCCATAAGCTTAATATTGGAGAAGACCAGGACATTACTGTATTTGTGTGTGTTCTGATTTTTAGGGATTAGCACTACTGTTATCAGACCATACATATCAATCAGACCATACCTAAATATCCCAGGATAAGATAAAATGTTATTTTCCAGTTCCACAATTATTTAAAATTACTTTGTCAGATAAACATGGTTATATTATTGGAATCTGTTTGCTGCATAATTTTTCTTGATATAATAATCATTTTCCAATAGTAAATATTGTTCTGTAAGTGGAATATGAATTGACCTGTATCAAATTTCTATTACTGTTTTCTGATATATATACTTTCAGTGTGATGTATATATATATACATTGGCGTGTAGTTTCAGAATAGTAAGACTGTTGATATTATTCTTTTGTTTTACTATATTTTAATATTTCTAACCATCATTTATTGTCTGAGGTTATTAAGAAGCCTATCCCTTAAAATATAGGCAGTACTTTTGAAATAAGTTGCTGCAAGATTTCCCAAGTGAAGATCAAAGCATTGGAATAACCATAGAAACAACTTTTCAGTTGACTCAGTTTCCCCAGTGTGACTTGGAACATATTGGTCTGTTGACACACAGATTGAAACAAATGCACATTTTTTTGGTTGATCTTGCTGTGTGGGTGTGCATGCTTACACAGGACCATTGGCCCAATTTGCTGTTCTCCAAGACTAGGGAGGTCATATTCTGCTATCTGACATTTTCATAATTAGTACTTCTGGAAACATGGGTGACCATTTCTACTGCTCCTGGGGTTTTACTCTGACTTTTCAAAGGTCAGATTCTTTGAATTTCTCTAGTCCTACATTCCTGAACTTTGTAGCCAAATCTACTTGCTCTATCCTAATGTACCTAAGGTGAGTAAAAAAATTTTTAATGTATGAAAAGATAGACAGCATGACTCAGAGAGCCTGTTTATTTAGAAAGCTACAGATTTTTATTACAGCATATAAAAATCTACTCTCAAAAACCCAAAGAAGTGATGACTATAATAAATCAGTCTTGGCTGATTTTTCTTGTGATAGATAGAAACATCAACGAACCATTCCTAATTCTCTAACTGAATTACAAAGAGTATTTTGTTTTTAAATGGATTTTGTTTGGAAAGCATAAAAATATCATCTTACCAGGTATTGGCTATGGAATAGTTGGTTCTTTATCTTTTCTAGAATATATAGGTACTAGTACTTATGTCCTCAGTATGTGATTCAGTCCTTCCAATTCTTAAGTAAATCCCTAAGTGATCCCAAAGAAGGTGGGCCATATAATGGTCAACCCAGAATCATGAAGTGTGGATATAGAATTAGTGATGCAGCTCTAGGTTCAGGATCCAGTATGCTTGATATGATAGTTAATTTCATGTGTCAACTTGGCTACATTATGTTGTCCAGTTGTTTGATCAAGCAAGCACTAGCTTGATTGTTATAGTGAGAGTTTTGTAGATGTATGTGCATCTATAGTCAATTGATTGCATCTGTGACTGACTGTATCTACAATCAACAAAGGAGATTGCTCTCAGCAATGTGGGAAATCATTTCATCTGTGATGGTTAGGTTCTAGCATCAACTTGGCCAAGTGATGTTGCCTATTGTCTGGTCAGGCAAGCACTAGCCTGACCATTGCTGCAAGGATATTTTGTGGCTGGTTGATAAACCAGAAGGGCGTATTAAATCATCAGTCAGTTGATTGTATCTGTGGCTGATTATATCTGCAATCAACTAAGCCATGTCCCATACCAATGAGGTAATCCAATTAGTTGAAGTCTTATAAGGAAGAAGAGAAACTTTTCACTGCTTCTTCAACCAGTGAGCCTCTCCTGTGGAACTCATCCTGACCATTTACTGGAGCTGTCAGCTTCATAGCCTGCCCTATAGATTTTGGACTCTTCCATTCCCATAGTTGCGTGAAATACCTTCATTCATCTCAGATTTACAGATATCTCCTGTTGGTTCTGTTTCCTCTAGAGAACCCTTACTAATACATATTCTTATCCACTGGGGTATTAAAAGCTGGAACTGAGGATACCAGAATTCAGAAAGAAGAAGTTCTGCCTCATATTCAGTCAGCCAGCTTCCCCTGAGAAATACTGACTTACTAGACTTCAGAATCACCTTTGTTGGAATTTTCTCTGTGCTTTCTCTATGGAATTCACATTTACCAGCCCCAGTGGTTGTATAAGTCAATTTCTCATAATAAATCATATATGTACAAATCTCTTGTTGGTTCTGTTTATCTGTAGAACCCTGACCAATACATTTGAACAACACTTAGATTATCAGGCAGAGTTGTACTTTGAGGGAAATGCTTTCTTTAATACAGATACAATCCTTATTAAGATGATTATTTCCTTTACATGATTGATTCACCCTAATATTAGCTTATTTACTTCTTCTTGATCATCTTTCAAAATGTTATCACTTGGCCTCCCTGCCTCATTTCCAAGAGATCCAAGTTGTCTGGACATAAAAGTACAATAGAAAGAATCCAGTTGTTCAGAAAGTAGTAAAGAAGATCTCTAGAGCATTTGGGAAAGTTTTCCTGATTTCACCTAATTCATACCCACCCATTCTCTCTGAATTCTTGTACTCTTCCTTGTATCTAAGATGGTTGCAAAAATGGGGAGTCTGTCTGGGGAGATACTATATATATATTCCACTCACCCTCTCCTCTTTTCTTGACTTCTCCTCAGCTTCTGAAGTTTTCCAGTATTAGAGTAATAGGTTTTCCTATCTATGATGCTATTGGTGGTTAGTGTTGGGGTAGAGGAAGTCATTTAATATTGTTCCAAGATGTGATGGTGTGTTCATTTGCTGAGAGCTAAAACAAATACCATGCAATGGATTGGCTTAAACAACGGGAATTTATTGGCTCACAGGTTTGAGTTTAGGATTTCAAAATGGAGTTCTCAGCAAGGTAATGCTTTGTCTCAGAAAACTGCTGTTCTGGGATTGGCTGCTGGTGATCCTTGGTCCTTGGCTTTTATGTCAGATAGCAGTGTACATATTGGCCTCCCTTGGCTTCTCTGTCTGACTTTCACTCTGCCTATGAAGGACTCCAGTAACCGGATTAAAGCCCTACCTAATTCAGCTGGCCCACACCTGAACTGAAGTAACAATGACGAGATCTTTACACTAGATCCACACCCACCAGAATGTAGATCGTGACCAAGAACATGTCTAAACTGGGCACGCCAGTCAATCCACTACATTCAGCCCTCTGGACCCCAGAAAGACACATTCTTCCCACACGCAAAATGCATTTATTTCATCACAACATCCCAAAAGCTTTAAGTCATTTCAGTAACAATGCATGTACAGAGTCTCAGAAAAGTCAGCTAAGGAAGTAGTCTGTCCTGGGTATAATTCTCCTGTCTGAGTACTGTTAAACTTAGAAAATAAGTTATTAATTTCCAGTATACAATGGTGGGGCCAGCATAGGGTAGACATTCTTATTCCAGAAGGGAGAAATGGGAAGGAAAAAGGGGTCATGGGTCCCAAACAATTCCTTAATCCAGCCTGGCAAACTCTATTTGATTTCAAGGACTAAGAGTCTTCCAAGGATCCAAGTTTTTGCCTTCAGTCCCGAGGAAGCAGCAGTCCCACCCCTTCCAAGAGCTTGTGCATCAGTCATGCTTTCCCAGAACACAGGGTTAAAGGCCCCACCCTCTTCAAGCATTGGGGTGGCGAGCAGTTGCTGTTGATTTCAGGCTTAAAAACCTCAAAACCATGAGACAAAAATGCTTATTGTTTATGCCAAATCAGTGTGCAGTATTTGTTAAAGCAGATCTGGCCAATAAGACATATATCAAATTTACATGAATTTTAAAGATGAAACGTTATTGCAAGATAACTTTGGCTTATGATGGGCCAAGACTTATGCACTCTGGATAGTACATGTATGTTTTTCTGCTGCTGAGAAGTGGTCCAAGCCTGTTTGCTATGAACAACTATTTGGTTCTTTTTTGTATATCATGGGAGTTGTTAATTGTTAGAGATAATGAGGGTTAATTACTTTCTTATAACTTGTATTAGGTTACTAGGAAAAGAAGTCTCGGACCAAATTCTGCCATTTATATAGACATTTCTTAGCAGATATAAACTGTCCTAAACTACTTAGGTAAACATTATTTAGGTATCTAACCAAGAGCTCCATCCCTAATGATAAAGGTTTCAGGGCTTGCTAGAGTCTTATACCCTAATTGTGCAAGCCTGGAGAGTGTCTGTAAAATATTTACCCAATTCACATTATTTTCCACTGCCACTGTTTCCCATATGAAAGCCCTATCAATTCCAAACCAATAATTCCACTAGTGAAGACACACTTCTAGCATTATGCTAAGAAAGCTCTGGTGCTGAAGGGAGAAAATAATGACTGAAGCCATTTTAGTCATTACGTCTAGTGTATGATCTTTCTAATAAAACACAGCTCATCATCCCTAGAGGTTGCAAAATTGATTAGGGCAACATCTTGCCCCTACAGTGTATTTGTAACTCACAAACACTATTTGTACAAAAGAACATTAAAATAAAGTATAAAAAACAAAAACAAAACCAAAACAAAACAAAAAATAAAGTGTAGTGTAATAACATGTGTTGATACGGGAAAAATTTGAGAAGCCTTCACCGGAATATAGAAAATCAGGATCTTGGGAATTATGTTTTGTGCGATCATTGTTCCTGGGAACAGCAGCTCCCCAGTTACTCAGGTATCTGTTTCCAAAACTAATCTAAATTTCTTATGCATATGAAAAATCCATAGTGCATACAAATTTTATTAAAAATATTTTTATTTATTTAATTTCAAACATATATCACAGCTGAAGAGTTCCCACATACCCATCACCCAACTTCAACAATAATCAGTATTTGGCCAATCCTCTTTTATCTCCAACCCTCACCTTCGCTTTCTTCCCTATTTTTTCCAACTAGTTGCATTATTAAAATAAATTCCAAATATCACGTCACTTCATATGTAAATATTTCCATATATATTTCTAACATCAAGTAAGGACTTTTTGTTAGCATCAATACGATACTATTAATACACCTATAAAATTAGCAATTCCTTAATATCTGGTCAGTGTTCAAATTTCTCTATCACAAATGTCCATTTATAATAGATTTGCTTGATTCAGGATTCAAACAACATCCAGAGATTGCATTTGGTTGATACATACTTTGGTCCTATATTTCTTGTAAACTGGTACACTTACAGCCTTAGCACAACTGACAAATTTTGGATTGAATTATTTGCTGGAGGCTAGAAACATGTCTGGTGTGCCTTAGGGTGTTTAGCAACATCCCTGAGCTCTGCCTACTATTAGCTTTTGCCCTTCCCCCACTTGTGATGACCAAAATATCTTAGACATTGCCTCACGTCCCCTGGGGGTAAAATCACTCTTGAGAACAACTGATCTAGAGACTTGATCCCATTCACATTTAATTTTCTGGGAAGAATACTCCATAGTTGATGTTGTGTATTTCCTATTGTATCACTTCACATCACATCACAAAGAATGACATAATTGGTTATCTCTCTTTTTGATCAGTGTGTCCAGGTATTGTCAACCTGATTTATTCATGACAAAGTTTCTCCTTAATCTTTCATCCAAGGATTTTAATAGTCATTAATGATCATTACCTAGATCCAATATTGTATTAGGGATGGCAAAATGGGGATTTTATCATTCTGCATTTATTAGCAATATGGATTCTTCCATAAAGAAGAAGTTTTTCTCATCTACTATGTGATTATTCTGAAATACGCTGTGTAAAGAAGTAGCAAAATAAAATTTTTATTTGTTCTTCTTATTTATCATTTTTCAGAAAAATTTAGATGATGTACAATAAGGCTTTTTTTGGTATAAATCTGAATTCATGGACTATAAAAACAACAACAACATTTATTTCATGTGTTTTAATCTTTTGCAGTCATTGTACTTTCTGATGATTAAATTGTCTTACATTTAGCAAGTTGGAATCCCTTCAACTTGACTCTTGTCTCCATTTGGCAAGACTTAATGGTCTTTTATAAATTTCTTAGTTTCTTGGATGACAAGGTGTTCTAGAATTATTTTGTACATTTCCCGATTCTAGTTTTGAAATCAGCCATTTTTCTAAGAAGCTTTGGTTCCCTTCCATGGGAATTATTATTTAAAGACCATGAACTGGATGCTCCGGTTGCCTACTGATTTGTCATTGCTTCTAGGCTTTTCTGGCAGACAAAGTTAGGAAATAAGTTTTCTTTCATTGGGAAAAGTTCAATGATTTCTTACTGATGTTTCCAATTCAAATTTGGTATAACAAGGTTTTTCATTTAATGCATTTGATATATTGCTTTATTTCTTTTCTCTTACATTGAAAATTTTGTTTCAATGGCAGAAAAATTATTTACTGTTTTATCTTGCAGGATATAGAATAATTTCAAAAGAATGCTAATATTTTAATTTCAATTAAATTATATTTAATTAATATAATTATCAAATATAATTTAAAATTTCTTTGCAGTTATTTTTGTTCTTAGGTTATACAACACTGGGAATAGAGATTCACAAGTTTATGTTTAGTTTTTTTCTTATTCTTATGGCTTGTTTGTTTTTCATTTGATTTAACTATAATATTATGTATAATGTTTAATTAGCTTGACAATAGGTAAGAAACATCATGAAACCTAGCTTCCATCCTTGTCCCCTCCCCACTATTTCTTCCCTTTCTCTGAGTATGCATTCTCAATTCTCAATAGGGATGATATCTTCTCCAAAGGGGTAAAAATTGATTCACAAGATATATGTGTGAAAAAAGTATTAGATATTACAATTGTCTGTGGCCATTCAAAGATCAACATTACCCAATAAAAGTCTTATTCCTTAATATTTAATCTCTATCATGAGGTAGAATGTAAATTAAATTAAAATTTTCTTCTTAGGGTGATAATGAAAAATAAGTTCAACTTTCTCTATCTCTACCTACCATCTATCTAGTGTATATATATTTATATTTTCTTGTTTCTTAGATAAAAGGTGGTATAGTATACATACTGCTGTGCACTTGCTTTTTCATTTAACCATAGATCTTGGAGAATAGTCTATAGCAGAATTTTTGAATATTGGCTCTATGGACCAGGTAATTCTTTGTTGTGGAGGACTGTTCTGTGTAATGTAGGATGTTTAGCAGCATCCATAGTCTCTACCCACTAGAGGCCAATGGCACATTTAACTGCGAGTAGACAATCAAAAATGTCTCTAGATATTGACAAATGTCCCCGAGGGCAAAATCATCTCCCTTGGAGAACCACTGGTGTATAAAATTATGAAATTCTTCATTTCTTTTTATGGCAGCATCATACTCCATTTTTTGAGTGCATCATAGTCTATTCAAGCAGTTCATTACTGCTTGAGCATTTAGGTTGTTTCAATCTTTTGTTATAACAGAAAGTGCTGCAATGAGTGGCTTTATGCTCTCAGTTTACATTTTTGCCTGGGTTTCTTTGGTAGGATTTCTAGAGGTGGGCTTGCTGGGTGAATGGCTAAATGAATATGTAATCTTTTTTAGGTATTTCCCAAATTGCCCTCCTTGGTGATTGTAGCATTTGCCACTTTCAACGGCAATGTATGCGAGTGCCTGTTTTTCCATAGCTTCACAGCAAAACATGTTGTTAAATATTCAGAGTTTTGTCAATATGTTGAGAGTCATTTGTTTTTCTGCTTCTGTGAACTGTATTGCTTTGCCTTTTTAATCCATAGAGATTTTCATCTACTTCTGGAATGATTAACAGCTTGCTACATATTAAGAATATTAATCTTATGTGCATGACATAAATTGTAAATTTTTCTCCCCCCAGTTTGTGTTTGTCTTTTGATTCTGCTTGCATCATTTTTTTCATGAAAAAATTTTAATTATTATGTGGTCAAATTTATCAGCCTTTTCCTTTATTGCCTCTTTAAGTCAAAGAAAAGTTTTCCCCATTTTTAGATTATAAAATAATCACTCATGCTTTCCCTTCACACTTATATAGTTTTATTTTTACTTACTGCTTTGTTTGCTAAAGCTGCTGGAATGGAATATACCAGAAATGGGTTAGCTTTTCAAGGGGGATTTATTAGTTTATGAATTTACAGTTCTAAGGCCATGAAAATGTCCCAATTGAAGCATCAACAGGATGATGCCTCCTCTGAGGAAAGGCTGTGGCATCTGGGGCTCTTCTGTCACATGGGAAGGCACATGACCAACATCTGTTGATCCTTCTCTCTCAGATTTTGTACTTTCAGCTCCTGTTTTCTCTCCAAGTTCTCTCAGCTTTTCTTTTATCATCTCATAAATGACTCTAGTAAAGGACTAAGACCCACTTTGAATGGGTTGGCTCATATCTCAAATGAAACAACCTAATCAAAAGATCCCACCCACAATAAGTCTGCCCCACAGGGGTGGATAAAAAGAAGATGTCCTTTTCTGGGGCACACAACAGTTTCAAATGGGCACAGGTACATAACAGCTCCAGAGTACCATATTTACTTACCTACATTTGGATCCATTTGGAATTTACTCTGATGTATGGTGTGAGGAATGGTTCCAATTTAAATTTTTCTATGTAAATAAGCAGCTGTCCATTGGAAAGTCTTTTCCCCTACAGATTTCAGGTGTTGTCTTTAATACATCTTAAACTTCCATATTCAGCTGAGTGGTCCCTTTGATTAGGTCAATTTCTATTGTTCTGTCAATTCATCTGCCTATATTGAAGGTTTTGTAATATATTTTAATATCTAGTAGTGCTCTCCTCTTTGCCCCATTGGCCTTTTTTAGGGTCTTCTTGGATATTCTTCTTGTTTGTGATTCCAAATAAAACATATAATCAACTGCTCTAGCTCCAGAAAAAAAGCAATGTTTTTTTTTTTAATTAGGGTTATTGTATTAGTCCTTGTCTTCCAGAGAAATGGAATCAATACATAAATATTAAGAGATTTATTATTGGAATTGTCTCACATGACAATGGGGATTGACAAACCTCTCTTCCGTAGGACAGGTCATAAGTCAGGAACTCAATGGTCACAGTGGATTTCCCAGAAGAAGCTGACTGTCTGAGGTAGAAATAGAAATTCTTCTTTCTGACTGCAGAAATCAACAGTTCTCCCTTTAAGACCTTTCAGTGATAGGATGAGACTTCGCTCATTGTTGAAGACAAACTCCTTTATTGATTGTAGATGTAATCAGCTACAGATGCACTCAACTCGGTAATGATTTATATCCATGAAATACCCTCACAGTAACAATTAGGCCTGTGCTTGCTTGGCCAAACATCTGGACACCGTAACCTGGCTAAGTTGACACATGAAATTAACTATCACAGTCCACCTCTGTCAGCTTGGCACCCATATGCATCTCCTTAAATCATACTTAATTTTTAAATAGAAATAATAGCACAGTCATACTTTTGCCTAATGTAATCCAACTGTCCTGCAGACAAATGGAAACAATAATCCTTTCTCAAGAAGAGGTTGCAAGTCCTTGGGTAATAGTCACTCTTAAATCTTATATTCCACAACTTAAATACTATGACAAAGTTAATACAAGTTGTGTTATCTGATAGAAGGATATGATGGGGAAGAAAGAAAAATTTGTTTTATGCATATATACCAACATATTCATAGTAAAACAAAGAAGAAATACTCATAACCCTTACAATCCTCATTTCTGCAACTGGTCACATGTTGGAAACTCATATTTAAAACTACTATCTTCTACTACCCTTTCTAAATTCTATTTTATCCTCAGCAAGCATCTCAGCTGGTCATGGTTCTTTGTCTGGTGGGTTGACACAGACTTTTATTCCCAAAGTGTCTGGGGAATTAGTAGTGCTGCCTGGATTGGGTTTTTACAGTTTTCCATTGACTTTAATCATAAGGCTTGGTAATACTGAGATAAAGGATCTCCTGTGTTCCAGGCAAACTATTTTTTCTTCCATGGGTAGTAACATCCCTATTCACCCTTGATAATCAGGATCAGTCATCCCAGATTGTACAGTAGTCCCTTCTTTTCCTTTTCATTCAGAGGCATGAAGAGTCCAAAGGTGGCCATGTGGCAGTCTTAACTTCTAGTTTAATGGGATCACTGCTGTGTCTCCTTTTTGGACTAAGACCTAAGGCCAGCAGAACATAAGATCACAGGAATAAGAAGGGAAAGTTTATTTAGTGGATCATTAGATATAACAGTGAGTGGTGACTCTCCCATTTCCACCCTTCAATTCTTGGATCCGTGAATGGGAGAAATGATACTGTAGAATGCATGCTGCTTTAGAGTATAAACAGCCTCCTGGAGAACATTGTGCCAGTCCTACAAGGTATTGCCAGACAACCGGTATCATAACTGAATATTCAAGAGGACTTTCCACAATTCTGTCAGTCCAAGTGCTTCAGGATAATGGGGAACATGGTAATATCAGTGAGTTCCATGAACATATGCTCATTCCTGCACTTCATTTGTTGTAAAGTGGGCTTTTTGATCAGAAGCAATACTACATGGAATACCATAACAATGGTATTCCAACAGATGTTAGTCCACAGATGGCAGTTTTGGAAGAAGCATTGCATTCAGGGAAGGCAAGTCTGCATTCAGTGTATGTGTCTATTCTAGTAAGAACAAAATGCTGCCCTTTCCATGATGGAAATGGCCAAATGTAATCAACCTGCCATCAGATAACAGGCTGATCACCTTGGGGAATGGTACCATATTGTGGACAGTCTCTGCTGCTGGCAGATTGGATACTCAGTAATAGCTGTAGCCAGATTGGCTTGGTGAGTGTCTATACTGCTGAGCTCATGCATACCTCCATTTCTACCACCATAGCCACTTTGTTCATGAGCCCATTTGAAAATTACAAGAATGGATGGGGAAAGAGCTGAATGGTATCCACAGAATGGGTCTTCCTAGCCACTTGATTATTAAAATTCTCCTCTGCTGAGGCCACTCTCTGATGAGCATTCATATGAGACACAAATATCTTGTTTTTTTTTCCCATTCAAAAAGGTCTATCCACACATCTCTCCCTGAGACCTCTTTCCAGTCATGTTCCTATCAAGTACCTGACCATCCAGACATACCATTGGCCACAGCCCATGAATTGGTATACAAATGTACCTCCAGCCATTTCTTTTTCCAAGCAAAATGAACAACCAAGTAAAATGCACTGCTTGAAGTTCTGCCCACTGGAAGGATTTCCCCTCACCACTGTCCTTTGAGGATGTCTCAGAAACAGGCCATAGTGCTGCAACTGTCCATTTTTAGGTGGTACTTGTGCATCGTACATATCGGTCTATAATCCAGGCATGACTTTTCTCTTCCCCAATCGACTGATCATAAAGAACTCCCCACAATGCCATAGCTATGGGCTTGGAAAGAGAAGGTAATATGGTGGGAATGGGAGCCATGGGCATTTGGACCACTTTCCAATATAACATATTTGTGCCTTCAGGGCCTTCTTGAGCCCTGTCTCATAAATACTGGTCTTCCATTTTATGATGAGGTGCTGCTGTACATGCCCAACTTTAAGGCTTGGTGGGTGTGCTGGTTTGAAAGGATGTATGGACCCTAGAAAAGCCATGTTCTAATCAGAATCCCATTTTGTAATGGCAGAATAATCCCTATTCAATATTGTATGTTTGAATCTGTAATTAGATCATCTCCCTGAAGATGTAGCCCAATCAAGAATGGTTGTTAAACTGGATTAGGGGAGATGTGTCTCCACCCATTTGGGTGGGTCTTGATTGGTTTACTGGAGTCCTATAAAAGAGGAAACATTTTGGAGAATGGGAGATTTCTGAGAGCACAGAGAAGAACGACATAGCCATGAGAAGCAGACAGCCCACAAGTCAGTGACCTTTGGAAATGAAGAAGGAAAATGCCTCCTAGGGAGTGTCATGAAACAGGAAGCCAGAGGAAGAAGCTAGCAGATGACTCTGTGTTCACTATATGCCTTTCCAGATGAGAGAGAAACTCTGACTGGGTTCACCATGTGCCTTTCCACTTGAGAGAGAAAACCTGAACTTCATCAGCCTTCTTGAATCAAGGTATCTTTCCCTGGATGCCTGTGATTGGACATTTCTATAGACTTGTTTAATTGGAACATTTTCTTGGCCTTAGAACTGTACACTAGTAACTTATTAAATTCCCCTTTTTAAAAGCTATTCCATTTCTGGTATATTGCATTCTGGCAGCTAGCAAACTAGAACAGTGGGTCAGACAACACCCAGCTCATGATAAGCAACTCAGGTCTCATGGTAGCTTGGTGGCCCATGGCTAGGGATTCTACCAAGGCCCTGTTAGTAGGTCAAAAGCTGTTTCTCAAGAGAAGAGTAGTTATCTGTAGAGTGATTTGAGGGTTTTGTTCCAATCCCCTAAGGGCCTGTACAGTGATTCTCTTATAGGGGTCTTGCAAAGGCTCCAAACAGCATCTCTTTGCCACTTAAATTTCCAGGGCCATTGGATCTAATGGATCATATGGCCCAAGTGGCAGATTAGCCCGGACCTGTTGCAGAGCCTACTCTAGTTCTTGTCCTTACTCAAAACTAGCAGCTTTTGGGATCAGTCAGTAAATGGGTTGGAGTAGAACCCCAAATAAGGAAAATGTTGCCTTCAAAATCCAAAGAGGCCAACCAGAGTTTTGCTTCCTTGTTTGGTTGTAGGAAGGCCCAGATGCAGCAGCTTATCCTTCACCTTAGAAGAGATATCTCAACATACTCCACCCCATTGGATGCCTAGAAATTTCACTGAGGTGGAAGGCCTCTGAACTTTAGTTGTATTTATCTCCCACCTTCTGGCATGCAAATGCCTCACCAATAAGCCTAGAGCAATTACTGCTTCTGCTCATTATGTCTAAACAGTAAATGTCATCAATATAATGGACCAGTGTGATGTCTTACAGAAGAGAAAGGTAATCAAGTTCCCTGAAGACTAGGTTATGACATAAGCCTGTAGAATTGGTATACCCTTGAGGTAGGGCACTGAAAGTGTACTTTGCCAGTTGAAAACACACTGGTTCTAGTGGTCTTTACTAACAACTATTGAGACAGAAGTATTTTGTCAACTTGATGATGCCTAGATTTGGACATATTTATGGCCTTAGAACTGTATGCTTGTAAACTAAAAAATCTACATTGAAAAGCCAACACATTTTGTGGTATCTGTATTTCAGCAGCTTTAGAAAACTAAAACAGGTAGCAATAGCCAATGGTGAATTTTACATATTTTTATTGCCAGTTCACATAATGGACTATTCATGTCTTCTTGATCATTGGAAACATAGTCATTGGTATATTTTAATCTAATAATATTAAGGAAGCAATACCCAAAATCCCAGAATCAAATCAGAAATCTCATCTCAAAGATTCTGTTTCTCAAGAACCACTCTCGTTACCAAAATCTGTTTTAGTCAAGGTTCTCCAGAGAACAGAACTAACAGGTTATAAATACATTTATGCATATTTGTAAATATTAGATTATATATTATAAGAATTAGCTCATGTGACTATGGGGATTGTCAAATCTGGATTTTGTAGAGCAGGCTGCAAGTTAAAACTCTATGGTGACATTCTTCATAGGAACTGCCAAGAGTTAAGAACTTTGATGAAGGTGATGATGAATTTCCCAGAAGAAGCTGGCTAGCTGAAGTGAGACAGAAATCCTTTTTTCTTTCTAGTCTTCTGACTGATTGGCTAAATCTTATCTCGTTGCTGAAGGCAACCTCCTCTGTTGATTGTAGATGTAATCAGCCATAGATGCAATTAACTGACTAATGATTTAAATCCATTAAATACTCTCACAGTAACAATAAGGCTGGTGCTTACTTGACCAAATGACTGGACATCATAACCTTATTAAGGTGACACGGTGACCGTATTAAGGCCACGATGTTTTAGCAGGCAGAGTTCTCACCTGTCATGCTGGAGACCCGGATTTTTTTCCTGGTGCCTGCCCATGTTTAAAAATAAATAAATAAAAATCAGAGAATTCTGGTAAAAAAAAAAAAAAAGGTGACACATGAAATTAACCATCATAATCATTTTAAATTCTTGAAGTAACTCAAGGGGTACTGATATTTTTATGATGGTGAGTCTTTCCATTTGTTCAAGTCTACTTCTAGGACTTTCAGAGTATTTTATAGACTATGAACACTTTGACAATGCAAAGGCTAAGGCAGCACCCCTCTCATTCCCCAAACAACTTCCAGGCACATATTTGGAAACTCTTTCTCTCTTTTATGTAGTCATGATCATTTAAGCCTGATACCACTTTTCTGAAAATCTGTGAGGTAGGGAGAAGATTTTCCTCACAGAAAATGCATGTGTAATAGAAGAGTATGAGCTTTGGTTTGAATTTTGGCTCTATCATTTATCAGCTTTGTGACTAGGGGCAATTCTTTAATGGCAAAAGAAGGAGTTGTACCTGTTAATAGCAAAAAGGTTTGAATGAGATAAATGTAAAGTACCTAATGCAGTATCTGGCATGAGTAAGATCTCAATAATCGGTAGCTAATATTCTCTTGGTCACTGAGTTTTCCCAGAAACTATCCTCATAGTGAACAGTTGCAAGTATGGAATTGAAAATCGTATCACAGGCTTTATGCATGTTTTTGTAATATATACATCTTAGATAAGATATATTTATTTAAAAATAAACTCATTCATTTTCCATCCATAGTAATTTCACTGATGTCTAGCAATACTATACTATTCTGAGCTTTTCATTTTTTTCCCATGAGTTGGCATTTTTTGGACTTTATATTTTGTCTCATTTTTTAAAAATGCTGGAATAACTGGCACATCATGGCAGAAGCTCCACTCATCTTAACAGTGATAGATCATCTTTTCCTGGAGGCCATCAATCAACAGTAGCTAAAAAGAATATGGAGTGGAGTAGGAGTGGGAGGTGTAGTGAAGGTCATTTTATTTGGTTCACGGACTACTTGCTGTGAAACACTTTGATTGATGTAGTGGAAATTTCTGCTGATTGCATCACTATTTCAGGATGGTGTTGACTTGCTTTCCCATCTTTCCCAGACTTTAGCAGATTTCTGAATTTAGTTGAGAATCAGCATTAAACTTTTAACATTTTACTGACAGCAACATTTATTGAACACTCATTGTCTCCTGAGAACTAAGCAGCAGAGTTAAAATAACTGGAAGGGACTTCTGGGGAAGATGGTGGGAAGGGAGCTTCCAGGACTCAGTCCATCGACCAAAAACAATTATTAAACAGGAAGGAATGGTCTGAAACAACTATTTTGAAACTCCAAGGACTGGAAGAACACTGTACAGCATCCAGGGAACAGCAAGAGGAAGAGGCTGATAATTTATGGTGAAGAACTGTTAACTGCTCTTTCCACTTGGCAGCTACCTGTGCCTATCCCCCACTCTCGTGGAAGGCTATCACGGGTCCAGTCCCTGACTAGTCTCTTGTTGACAGCAAGGGACATAAAAATCCTCCTCTCCAAGAACAGGGATGTGTGTGGCTGATCACTGATCAAGATTTTAGATGAGAAAGTTTGGATTGCTGGGCCCCACCTTTGAGGGCAGCTATTGTTCAATCTTTCCCAGAGAGAGGTGGAGTTGGTGTTTGTTTTTTATTTCTTTAAAGATGCAGATCTTCCTCAGGTCCATGGAGGAAGGAAGCTGAGGGAATACATTTCCTGAGCAGGCCAGGAAAACTTAGATTTGGGGAGCTAACAGAGAAGTTTTTGACAGGAAGGGTGCTCAGGACTTTGGAGCTGGTCTGGGTCCCTGACCCTGTATTGACTAGAAAAGACCAAATTGGAAAAGTTCTCTACAAAGTGATCTTTTCCCCAGGATTTGCCCTCCAGGCAAAAGCAGCATGAGACAATGAAAGTAGTGTGAAAACTATAGATGCAGACAGTCTAGGATAATGGCTTGCCAGTTTCAGATGCCTGGGAGAAGGAGGTTTGTCCCCAGAGAAATAGAGAGGACAATCAAACTCCTGTAAATAGGACATCTCCAAAAAAATTAACAAACAAAAGACCAGGACAAGAAAGAATTTTAGTATGATAGGGAAAACCCCACATAGTGCATTTCCCTTGGACAGACCTTCCTGACAGGAGGGCTGAAGCTCAAGAAAATTTCTTCTTATTACCAGTCAGTTACGAAAACAGGCAACAGAAATCTCAGGGAATACATCTCATGGTTGACATTAAAAAAATTAAAACATACAGTGTGCAAAGAAAAACACAAAACAAACGAAGAAACAGGAAATGATGATCTATCCAAATGAAGAGAATAAAAATACAGAAAACAGCAACCAAGAAGATGAAATGTGGACGTACCAAAGAGCCTTTAAAAAAAATGCTCTTAAAAATGTTTAAGGAGATGAAGGAAAGTACAGAGAAAGAACTAAAGGATATCAGGAAAAACAGTGAATGAGCAATGGGAAAGTATAAGTAAGATCAAAATCTTAAAAAGGAACCAAATAGAACCACTGGAGTGGAAGGCCACAAAAACTGAAATGAAAATGCCTGGCAGGGTTCCAAGAGTAGAATGGAGTTGTCAGAAGAAAGAATCAATGAACTTGAAGATAAGACACTTGAAATGAGTCAGGCTGAGGAACAGAAAGAAAAAGAAATATTAAAAATGTAAATAGCCTAAGACAGCTATGGGACGCAGTCAAGCATACTCCATGTGTTACTGGAGTCCAAGAAGGAGAAGGAAGAGAAAAAGGTACAGAAGGAATGGTCAAAGAAACAGTGAAGAGAACTTCCCAACTTAGCAAAAGATGTGAATATGTAAATCCAAGAAGGTCAGAAACACCAACTGGATAAACATAAAGAAGAGTACACCTCATCAAATATTGATTACACTACCAAATGCAAACTATGAGCTGTAAGAGAAAAGCAACATATTATGTACAAAGGAATCCCAATAAGACTGAGTGCCAGTTCCTCATAAGAAACCATGGAGGCAAGAAGGCAATGAGGTGAAATACTTAAAGTGCTGAAAGAAAACAATTGCCAACTAAACATTTTATATTGGGTGAGACTTTCTTTCAAAAATGAGGGAGCGATTAAGACTTTCCCAGATGAACACAAAGCTGATATAGTCAATGTCCATAGACCTGTCCTACAAGCAATGTAGTTCTTCAGAATGAAAGGAAAGGAGATCAGACAGTGGCTCAAAGCAGCGTAAAGAAATAAAGACCTGCAGTAAAGGTTACCATTTGGGCAATTTTAAATGCCAGTATTATTATATTGTATTGTCTGGTACGTAACCCAGCTTCTTACTTTCTACAGGTGGTAAAATGCAAATACAAAAATAATAAATGTAGTTTTTTCACATGCAACATAAAAAGATATAAGTGGTAACAGGTACAAAAAAACTGATGGGAAACAGAGCGATATAGGAAAAGTATATGTGCATGCTATGGAAGTTAAACTGATGTTAATGTATAATTGTTATATATTTAGGATGTTAAAATTTAACCCTATGGTAGCCATAAGGAAAACAGATGAAAAATATATACAGATATAAATGAGAAGGCACTCAATATGGTGCAACACAAAAAGCAAATAAATGTAAAAGTAGACTTTAATGGAAGGGAAGGACAAAAAAAAAAGTGTGACTAACCAAGGCTAAATAGCAAAATAGAAGAAGAAAGACCTGTATTATAAGTAGTAACTTTAAGTGTAAATGGATTAAACCCTTTATTTAAAAGACAGAGATTGGCAGAATGGAAAACAAAACATGAACCAACTACACGCTGTCTGCAAAAGACTAACGTTAAAGTCAGTTACAAAAAGTTTAAGGGTGAGAGGATGGAAGAACATATACTATGCAAGTAGGTATAGACAGAGCAGAGGAAGCGATACTAATATTTGATAAAAGAGACTTTAAGTAAAGAAAAAATTTACAAGGGACAAATATAGTCATTATATACTGATAAAGGGGTTAACTCAACAGGGAGATGTATCAATTATAAATATAAATGTACCTAAAAGCAGAACCCTAAAATATATGAAGTGATTACTGACAAATTTGAAGGGAGAAACTGATGGTTCTAATTAATAGGAGGAGACATTAACACAGCACTCTTAATATTAGAAAGAACATCTAGTAAGAAGATAAATAAGGAAGTACAGGACTTGAATAATACACTAGTCCAACTAAACCTAACAAACATATTCAGAACACTTGACCCAATGAAATATACATTATTCCTTGTGTGCACAAGTATCATTTTCCAGGATATGTTTTATGTTGGGACATAAAACAAATCTTAATGTATTAAACATATTGAAATCATACAATGTATATTCTCTGACCACATGGAATGAAACTAGAAATGAATAACAGAGGGAGAAATGGAAAATTCACAAATATGTGGAAATTAAATGACATATTCTTAAATAACCCTTAAGTTACAGAGGAAATTGAAAGCAAAATTTGGAAATATCTTGAGACAATTGAAAATGAAAACGCAGCACACCAAAACTTACAGCATGCAGCAAAGGCAGTGCTGAAAGGGAAATTTTAGCTCTAAATACTTACATCAAAAAAGAAGAGAGACTTAAATCAGAGACTCAACCTCAAAGCTGGAAGACCTAAAAAAAAAAAAAGAAGAAGAGCAAACCAAAGACAAATTGAGCAGAAGGAAGAAAGTAACAAAGCAGCAAAGCAGAGTGGAAATGAAAAAAAAGAAAAAACCAATAGAATCAACAAGAGCAGAAGCTGATTCTTTGTAAAGATCAACAAAATCAACAAATCTTTAGCTAGACTGACAAAGAAAAAAGAGAGAGGATACAAATAATGAGAATCAGTAATGAAAAGAGGGACATTGATACTGCCTTACTGAAATAAAAGGACAGTAAGAGAATAACCAGATGAAATGGACAAATTCTTAGAAACTCACAAACTACTTACATTGACTCAAGAAGACATGGCAGAGCTCAACAAAAACATACTGGTAAAAAAAATTGAATCAGTAATCAAAAACATCCCCAAAAAGAAAAGCCCAGGACCAAATGGCTTCACAGGGGCATTCTACCACACATTCCAGAAGACTTAATTCCAAATCTGCTCAAACTTTTCCAAAATATTGAAGAGGAGAAACACTCTCTAACTCATTCTATGAGGCCAACATCATCTCATATGAAAGCTCGATGAAGTAGCTAGAAGAAAAGAGCACCAAAATCTCTTATGAATATAGAGGCAAAAATCCTCAACAAAATACTAGCAAACTAAATCCAACAGCATATTAAAAGAATTATACACCGTGACCAAGTAGGATTTTCCCCTGGTATGCAAGGTTGATTCAATATAAGAAAATCAATTAATGTAATACACTACATTAACAAAATGAAGGGAAAAGAACCACATGATCATTTCGATTGATGTGGAAAAGGCATTTGACGAAATATAGCACCCTTACTTGATAAAAAAGACTTAGAACACTAGGAATAGAGGAAACTTCATCAACATAATAAAGAGCATATATATGAAAAGTCCACAGCCAACATCCTAGTTAACGGTGCAATGCTGAAAGTTTGCACTCTAATTTCATGAACAAGACAAGGATGTTCAGTGTCATCACTATTATTCAGCATTGTACTGGAAGTTATTGTCGGAGCAATTAGGCAAGAAAAAGAAATAAAAGCCATTAAAATTGGAGAGGAAGAAGTAAAAAATTCCCTATTTGTTGATAACATGAACATATATCTAGAAAATCCTGAAATATTCACAATAAAGCTCCTGGGGCTAATAAATGAATTCAGCAAGATGGCAGGATGCAAAATCAGCACCCCCAAATCAGTAGTGTTACTATACACAAGCAATGAACATTTGAAACAAACTGGAGGACTTACACTCACACTTCCCAGCCTTAAAACTTATTTAAAATCCACAGTAATAAAAAAAGCTTGCTACTGGCAGAAGGAAAGACATATAGACCAATTGAATAGGCTTGGGAACTCAGAAATCAGCCTTCACATTTTGGGCCAACTGATTTTTGACAAGATGACAAAGCCCACTCAATTGAGCAAGAATAGTCTCTTCAATAAATGGTGGTGGGAAAAGTGGCTATCCATTTGCAAAAGAAGAGGGAATACCCCCATGTACTGGTTTGAAAGGATGTATGTACCATAGAAAAGTCATGTTTTTATCCTAATCCCATTTTATAAAGTCAGCTGTTTCTTCAAATCCCTATTTGGTACTGTATATTTGAAACTGTAATTAGATCATCTCCCTGGAGATGTGACTCAATCAAGGGTCATTGTTAAGCTGAATTAGGTGGAGACATGCCTCCACCCATTCAGGTGGGTCTTGATTAGTTTACTGGAATCCTATAAAAGAGAATGACAAGAGAGAAAGCCAGGAGATTCAGAGAGGGCAGAGAATGCTGCAGCACTACGAAGCAGAGAGTCCACCAGCCAGCGCTTTGGAGATGAAGAAGGGAAATGCCTCCTGGGGAGCTTCATGAAACAGAAAGCCAGGAGAAAAAGCTAGCAGATGATGCTGTGCTCACCATGTGCCCTTCCAGTCAAGAGAGAAACCTTGACTGTGTTTGCCATGTGCCTTCTCATTTGAGAGGGAAGCTCTGAACTTCATTGACTTTGAACCAAGATATCTTTCCCTGGATGCCTTTCTATAGACTTGTTTTAATTGGGACATTTTCTCAGGCTTAGAACTGTAAACTAACAACTTATTAAACTTCCCTTTTAAAAAGCTATTCTGTTCCTGGTATATTGCATTCTGGCAGCTAGCAAACTAGAACACCCTATGACACACCATATAAAAAATTAACACAAAATGGATCAAAATCCTTAATATAGGAGCAAGAGCTATCAAACTCCCAGAAGAAAAGTAGGGAAGCATGTTCAGGACTTTGTGTTAGGCAATGATTTCTTAGACTTTATATGCAAAGCATAAGCAACAAAAGAACAAACAGACAAATGGGGCCTCATCAAAATTAAAACCTTTTGTTCCTCAAAGAACTTCATCATGAAAGTAAAACATTTGCCTACACAATGGGAGCAATATTTGTAAATCACATATCCCCTAAATAATTAATCTTCAGAATATAGAAAGAAATTCTTCCACTTAACAACAAAAGGACAAACTAATTTTAAAAATGGACAAAAGGCTTGAACAGACGTTTCTCAAAAGAAGAGAAACAAATGATCAGATAGTACATGAAAATGTGCTCAACTTCATTAGCCATCAGGGAAATGCAAATCAAAACAACAGTGAGATACCATTTTACACAGCTACTATTTAAAAATTGGAAAATGACAAGTGCTGGGGAGGATACAGAGAAATAGGAACACTCTTTCATTGCTGTTGATGATGTGAAATGTTGCAGCCACTTTGGAAGATAGTTTGGCAGTTCCTCAGAAAGCTAGTATAGAACTATCATATGACCCAGCAATCCCACTACTAGATATATACACAAAGAATTGAAAGCAATGACGCAAACAGATATTTGCACACTGATGTTCATAGTGGCATTATTCACAATTGCCAAAAGATGGAAGCAAATCCAAGTGTCCATCTCTGATTAATGGATGAATAAAATGTGGTATATATGTATATTGGAATATTATTCAGCTGTAAAAGGAATTAAAGTCCTGATACACGGAACAATATGAATAGACCTTGACATCAGGTTGAATGAAATAAGCCAGACACAAAAGGGCGAATATTTTATGGTCTCACTAATTTGAAATAATTATAATAAGGAAACTCATAGAGTCAGAATCTAGAGTATAGCTTTCCAGGGGATGGTAGATGTGCCAGTTTGAATCTATTATGTACCTGAGAAAAGCCATGTTTTAATGCTGATCCAGTCTTATTGGGGCAGACATTTCTTTTAATCCTAATTCAATATTGTAGGTGGAAACTTTAAATTAGATTATCTCTATGGAGATGTGACACACCCAATTTTGAGTGTGACCTATGATTAGATGGAGATGTGACTCTATCCATTCCAGGTGGGTCTTGATTAGTTTACTGAAATTCTTTAAAAGAGGAAACATTTTGGAGATAGTCAGAAGCAGACAGGAACCTCAGAGCCGACTGAGAGAGAGCCGACAGGAACCTCAGTGTAGAGCTGACACAGATGCTGACACTTGGAGAACAGAGACACGGGTGTTTGGAGATGCTTGGAGTCCAGCAGATGTTGCCATGGGTTGTTAAGCAAGTCAGAACCTGGAGAGAGGCAAGGGAAGTAAGAAAGCCAGCCCTGGAGAAGCAAGGCGAGGAAACCCCACAGGAACAGAGGCTGAAAGCAAGGGAGCCCAGGAACAAGGAACCAGCAGATGTCAGCATGTGACTACCCAGCTGTTTCAGACAGGTGTTTCAGACAGAGTGATTTCCCTTGAATTATGGTATCTTTACCTGGATGTCTTAGTTTGAACATTTTTATAGGCTTAGAACTGTAAACTTGTAACTTATTAAATTCCCCTTCTTAAAGCTGTTCCAGTTCTGATAATCACATTCTGGCAGCTTGCAAACTAAAACAGTGGGTATAAGGAATGAAAAGTTAAACTTAAAAGGTAGATTCCTATTTGGAATGATGGAAACATTTTAGTAATGGATGGTGGTGATGTAAGTACAATATTGTTAATGCAATAACATATTTGTTAATAAATAGCTCTGAAATATATATATAAATCTGAATATGATTAAAAATGAAAATGTTACATTGCATATATGGTAACAGAATAAAAATTTTTAAAAGTCCATGCAACTACAGTACACAAAGTATATCCTAAGATAACCGTGGACTTTAATGGTACAATAGTAAAAACATGCAATCATCAATTGTAACAAATGTTTGACACTAATGCAAGGTGGGTTGGTATATTGGAGTACTGTATTCTACGCATGATTTTTTCTGTAAACCTACAACTTTAGTAGTAAAGGGGAAAATAACAAAATGAAACAAAGGCAAAAAAAATTTTTGGAAGTACCCTGCCCTAGGACTGGGTCTGTGGTCTTGGGCATGGGCTTGGCTGACTGGTTGATTTATAGATTTGAGGAAGATGAGGTGGTGATGCTGAACTACCATTGGTATCGAAGTGCTGGGAGTGCTGGGTCTCCCACAATCAAGGTCACTACAGGGAAACTGAGGTAGGGAATAGGACTGAATTTAGAACCTTTTTGCAGAACAGAGTTTGAAGTTTGTTACTTGGCAAATAGACAGTAATATGGTGGGAAAGCCTTGGTTGAAAACTGCAGAAAATGAGTAGACGGTGGGTCAGGAGTTAAGCCAACGTCTGAAGCAAATAGCTGGTGTTTCTCTTGAGACATGGATTATGCTGACAGAGTTTGAGAAGCATTGTCACCTTTTGAAAGGGCAGCTCAGAACATACCTGGGAATTAAGTCAGGAAGCGGTGGGGTAGAATATTCTTTATGTCTGGTGCTCAAATGCTCTGTACTCTACAAGGCAACCTGCTGTATACAGGAGAGACAGAGTCATATTAATAAAAGCAATACCTTAATCTATTTAATAATTTTAATCTTTCAGAGTGATTTCTCTTTTATTACTGCACATATATAGAGTACTGACCTTTCTGTGTGCAGATAATGGCTTCCCATCAGTTCTAGTGTTTCGAGTTGTTTCCCCAGAAATGCTAATGGACCTGAGTTAATTAAACCACAATCTGGGTCTCATTAACTCCAACAGGAGTTAAGGGTATCAGAGTGAAACCGTGGTTGTCTACATACTCACACTTATCTGAGAGAAGCGCACACATACTCATTTGTTCATTCAACTAAAATTTTTTCTTATAAACTCACAGGTAGCAGGCACTGCTTTGGTGCTATGGTCATACATAAACTTCTCTATAAAATTTATGTCTATAAGTTTATTATGCTACACACCACCATTTATCCAGAGGTCATGTTGATGGCAGCTTGAACTATTTAAAACATAAATTGGAATAGAGAAATGAGGGAGGCTTGAAGCTGCAAACAGTTCAAGAATTTATTCTGTAAGAGAGAGAGAATTACCCTCAGGCGGTTGTTCAGAACAACTGTGTGCATGAGGCAGCAGATTATCTCAGCGGGACTCACTGACCTCTGTGAGAAATGACAGTAAAGGGAAGAGACAGAAGAACCATTGAAAACAGAACAATTTCTTTTGAATTCTCTCCATTTCTTTAACACAATGGCACGAGGCCATTTAGTTGAGCAAAAACCCACAACGGCTACAGTAATCTTGGAGGGCAGTATTGCATTAAACAACACAGTAATTGATGTTTGTAATGCTACTAGTTCATATTTGCACAGTTTACTTGGGAATAAGATTCTTTTCTCTACATTGTCTTATTGAATCAACTTGAAATTCTCATTATAATATGTATCAGAATCACCTGAAGGGTTTATCAAAATACAGATTGCTAGATTTCACCCCTGGAGCTTTGATTCAAAAGATATGGTATAGGGCTCAAAAATCTGCATTTCTAACAAGGCCCTGGGCGTGGGTGACGCTGCTGATCTGGGACCACACTTTGAGAACCACTGCTCTATGGAGTACTTAGGGCCCCTAGTATTACATTGTCTATATCACAGGGGAGGAAATGGGTGTGTCACAGAAGTTGAATTATTTAACTGAGCCCACAAAGGTAGTAATGGCAGATTTCAAAATCAAACTTGGTTCTTAGTCCATATGGAGTGAACTATGTATTGTTGTCTCAGTTTTTTTCTTCAAGAATTGATAAAGGGTTTAGGCAATCACAAAACTGTGAAAGAAGAAATTTTACAGATTATTCTTTTCATTAGAAAAATTAAAGAGCTGGAAAAAGATATTAAAGTTAACTAGGTGGGAAGTATGGAACAAGATTGGATATGTGGAACAAGCATGAGGATGCCAGACAAGGGGAAAGGCTGCCATGAGTTCCACTTTTGTAAGTGAAGGTGAGCATGAACCAGTAGCCAGCCCACTTACCTTGTCCAACAGATGTGGAAATGGTGGCAGCTGCAGAAACACTGCCTAGATTCTGGGAGCAGTTGGCTGATGCCAGAGTAGGTAAAGGAAATTTTGTCCTCCAAAGGTTGGGTTGAAGGTTGAGGTTGGTCTGGGGGATCCCTGGGGGGCTAATGTGTATGCTAGCCATAGTTTTAGCCCTCTCAGTGGCAAGGTTTTTGGCATATCACCAGCATCTACTAGGATGTTTTGGTTCCTTCCTTCCTTCCTTCCTTCCTTCATCCCTCCCTCCCTCCCTCCCTCCCTCCCTCCCTCCCTCCCTTCCTTCCTTCCTTCCTTCCTTCCTTCCTTCCTTCCTTCCTTCCTTCCTTCCTCACTTCCTCCCTCCCTCCCTCCCTCCCTCCCTCTTTTCTTTCTTTCAAGACAGTATGCCAGTCTAAAAGGTGTAATAACTGAAATGTAAAATTCAATAGAGTGGTTCAACAGCATATTGGAGCGGGCAGAGGATGGGATCAGTGAACCTGAAGATAAGATAATTCAAACAGTTGAGTCTGAGGGGCAGGAAAAAAAATGAATAGAGCCTGTGGAACCTGTGGTACACCATCAAACATATCAATGCACACATCATAAGAGACCCAGAAGGTGATGGGATAGAGAAGGAGGCAGAAAAATACTTGAAGAAATAATGACTGAAAAATTCCCAAATCTGATGAAAGGTATGAATATACAAATACAAGAAGCTCAATGATTTCCAAAGCAGGATAAATCCAAAGAGATCCATACCTAGTCACATTATAATCAAACTATTGAATGCCAAATACAAAGAATCATGAAAATAGCAAGAGAGAAGGGACACATCACATACAAGTGACTCTTAGTAAGATTAACATCTGATTTCCCATTAGAAACCACAGAGAACAGAAGTCAGTAGGATGACATATTTAAAGTGCTATAAAAAAACTTTAAGCCCAAAATAATATATCTGGCAAAACTGCCTTTCAAAACTGAGGGAAAAATTGACATTTCTGGATAAACAAAAACTGTGGGATTTCATTATCACTAGACCAGCCTTGCAAGAAATACTAGGGGGAGTTCTTCATGTGGAAAGAAAAGGATACTAAACAGTAACTCAAAGCCATAGGAATTAATAAAGACCTCCAGTATGGCTAATTATATAAGTAAACATAATTGTCAGTATTGTTGCATTATTTTCATTTGTAATGCTGTCTTTTACCTCTTATACATCTTAAAATTCAACTGCATAAAAATTAGTCATAGGCCTTTGTAACTCAGCACATGATGTGGAAAGAGGTAGTCTGTGACAAGAATATCATAAAGAGCAACAACAGAAGGCTATAGAAACAGTGTGTAGACTATTGAAGTTAAGTAGATTTTAATGTAAACTAAATTATAGATGTCAAGTGTAATCCTCATGGTAATCATGAAGAAACTATTTTTAAAAATCTACATAAAAAAAGAAAAAAAAACGGATTCAAAATGGCTCACTACAAAAGTCATGTAAACAAAAGGAAAGCAATAATCAAGGAAAAGACAGATATACAACAAGTAATTAGCAAAATGGCAGAAGTAAGTTTTACCTTATCAGTAACAATCTTAGTGTAAATGAATTAAACTCTGTATCCAAAAGGCATAGATTGTTAAAATGAATATAGAAGCATGACACACAACTATATGCAGTTTATAAGACTTGTCTTAGATCTGAAGATACAAACCAGTTGAAAGTGAAAGGTTGGAAAAAATATTCCACGCAAATTGTAGCCAAAATAGAGCTGGAGTGACTATATTATTATCAGGCAGAAGAGACATTAAGTAAAAAACTCTTGCAGGGAACAATGATAGACACTACATATGATACAAGGATCAATTAACCAAGAAGATACAACACTTATCAACACATATACATCTAACATCAGCACCCCTAAATACATGAAAGAAATATTGACAGAATTGAAGGAGGTAATAGATAATTCTAAAATAACTGTTGAAGATTTCAATGCTCCACTTTCAATACTAAATAGAACATTTAGACAGAAGATCGTCAAGGAAATGTAGAATTTGAACAACACCATAAACCAACTAGATCTGCAGAATATATAGGACACCACCCAAAACAGCATACACGTTCTTTTCAAGTGTACATGGATCATTATCCAGAATAGACCATATGTTAAGGCACCAGAGAAATCTCAAAATGTAAAAATATTGAAACTAGCATCTCCGACCACAATAGAATGAAGTTAGAAATCAATAATAAAAAGAAAACTGGAGAATTTACAAATATGTGGAAATTAAACAGCACACTCAAACAACCATGGGTTAAAGAAGAAATTACAAAAAAATGAGAAAATACCTAGAAGTGAATGAAAGCAAAAACACAACATACCTAAACTTATGGGATACAGTGAAGGCAATGGTCAGAAGGAAGTTTATGGCTATAAACATCTATTTTAGAAAAGAATAAAGGTTTCAAATAAATAATTTAACCTCATATCTTGAGGAACTAGAAAAAAGAGCAAAGTAAATCCAAAATTAGTAGAAAAAGGAAATAAAGATCAGAGCAGAGATGAATAAAGTAGATAATAAGAAAATCATTGAGAGAATAAACAAAACTAAAATTTGATTCTTTAAATAAATTAATTAAATGGACAAAAAAAAGAGAAAATATGTAAATAAGATCAGAAATGAAAATGATGACATCACTAATGGCCTTATAGAAATAAAAAAAATTTATGATACTATGAATAACCATATACCAACATATTAAGTAATCTATGCAAAATAGAAAAATTCCTAGAAATACACAGATTACCTAGAGTGATTCATGAAAAAATGAAAACCTCAACAAACCTATAACAAGTATAGAGATTTAATCAAAAATCAAAAACTTTCCACCAAAGAAAAGTCCAGGACCAGATGGCTTTATTGGTGAATTCCAACAGACATTTAAAGAAGAATTAAAACCAATCCTTCTTAAATTTTCCAAAAAAGTCAAGAGGAGTAAATACTTTCTAATTAATTCTATTGGGCCAGCATTACTCTGATACCAAAGTCAGATGAAGACATCAAAATAAAAAAAATTATAGACCAATATCCCTTATGAATATGGATATAAAAAGCCTCAAGAAAATACTAGCAAACTGAATCAAACAGCATATTAAAATAATTATACACCATGATCATTTTGGATTTATCCCAGGAATGCAAAGGTGGTTCAAGATAAGAAAGTCAATTAATGTAATACGCTACATTAATAGAACAAAGGAAAAAAACACAAGTATCTCAATTGAAGCAATAAAGGCATTTGACAAGATCTAACATCATTTCTTGATAAAAACATTTAGAAATTGTGAATAGAAGGGAATTTTGTCAACATTTTAGACGCCATTTATTAAAAACTCACAATAACATCATACTCTATATTGAAAGACTGAAAAATTTCTACCCAAGATCATGAACAAGACAAGGATGTCAGCTTTTGCCACTGCTATTCAACATTGTACTAAAAGTTCTAGCCAGAGCAATTAGGAAAGAAAAAGAAATAAAAGGCATCCAAATTGGAAAGGAGAAAGTAAACTGATTTGTATTGCTGACAAGTTGACTTCAGAAATAGGAAATCTAAAGAAATCACAAGAAAGCTAACAGCTAATAAATGAATTCAGCAAAGTGGTGAATTTTTTAACCAACCTCAAAAATCAATTGCATTTTTATTTTTGCAATGAACAATATGAAGAGAAAATTAAGAGAACAATTCCATTTATAATAGCATCTAAAAGAATAAAATATACAGGACTAAATTTATCCCAGGCTATGAAAGACTTGTACATTGAAAACTACAAAACACTGCTGAAAAAGATTAAAGAATACCTAAGGAAATGGCATGAGATCCCATGCTCATGGATTGGAAGACTTAACACTGTTAAGATGTCAGTAATACGCAAAGTGATCTAGAGATTCAATGCAATCCTTACAAAAATTACAGCAGGCTTTTCTGCAGAAATGGAAAAGCTGACCCTAAAATGTATAAGGAAGTGCTACAGGCCCTGAATAGCCAAAACAATTTTGAAACAACAAAACTAGAGGAGAATAAACTCAAACTTCTCAATTTCAAACAGTAATCAAACAGTATGATGCTGGTATAAGGATAGAGAAATAGAACAATAAGATATAATTCAAAGTCCAGAAATAGACCTACATATCTAAGGTCAACTGATTTTTAACAAGGGTGTAAAATGTATGCAGCAGAGAAATAATAGTCTCCTCAACAAATGATGCAGGAAAAACCAGATTTCCCCTATTCTACACTATATACAAAAATTAACTCAAAATGGATCAAGGACGTAAATATAATAGCTCGAGCCATAATACTCTTAAGAGATAATATAAGGGCAAATCTTCATGTCCTGGGATTTGGCAATGGATTCTTAGACTTTTTACCAAAAGCTAGAGTAACAAAAGAATTAAAACTTGTGTACCAAAGGACCTTATCAAGAGAGTGGAAAGACAACGTAAGGAAAGGGAGAAAATAATTGCAAACCATATATCAGATAAGGGTTTAATATCTAGAAACATGAACTTTTACAATGCAACAGCAAAAAGACAAACAGCCCAATAGAAAAAATGGCAGAGGACTTTAGCAGTTTTCCCAGGAAGATATTCATATGACTAATAAGCATATGAACAGATTGGCTATTAGAGAAATGTAAATCAAAACAACAATGAGATAATACTTCATGCCCATAGGGATGGCTATTATTTTTAGAAAATGAGAATAACAAGTGTTGGAGAGGTTGGGGAGAAATTGGAAATCTAGAGCATTGGTGTGGGAATGTAAAATGGTACAACAACTGTGGGAAGCAATACAACAATGTGAAGATTAGAAAGGATTATGCACCCTAGAAAAGCCAGTTGTTTTTTTTAAATCCCTATTCAGCACTATAAATTGGAAACTTGATCAGATTATTTCCATAGAGTTGTGACCCGCCCAATGTTGGTATTAACCTTTGATTAGAGGGAGACATGACTTGCCTCATTCCAGGTAGGTTTTGATTAGTTTACTGGAATCCTTTAAAAGAGAAAACATTTTAGAAAGAGCAATGAAGTCACAGAGCCCATGTAGCCAGAGACCTTTGGAGATGAAGAAGGAATACACTCCTGGGGGAGCTTTATGAAACAAGAAGCTTGGAGAAGAAGCTAGCAGATGTCACCATGTTCTCCATGTGCCTCTCCAGTTGAGAGAGAAACCCTGAATATGATCAGCCTTCTTGAATGAAGGTATCTTTCCATAGTTGCTTTACATTGGACATTTCTATATCCTTGCTTTAATTTGGACATCTTTGTGGGCTTAGAGTTGTAAACTAGCAACTTAAAAAACTCCCCCCTTTAAAAGCTGTTCTGTTTCTGGTATATCACATTCTGGCAGCTAGCAAACAAGAACAGGCAGTTTCTCAAAAAGTTAAATATAAAATTACCATATGACCTGGCAATTCCACTCTGAGGTATACCCAAAGTTAGTGAAAACAGAGTCTCAAAAGATACTTGTGCATCAATGTTTATAATAACATTGTTTACAATTGTTAAAAGGTGGAAGCAACCTAAACGTCCTTCAAAATGTACAGATAAACAAAATGTGGTACATAAGCACAATAGGATAACATTGGGCCATAAGAAGGAATAAGGTTCTGAACACGCTTTAGTGTGTAATAACCTTGACAACATTATGCTGAGTGAAATAAGCAAGAAACATCAGAACAAATATTGTATGATGTCACTTATAAGAGATAACTAGAAATAGTAAATTAATTTGCGGAGACAGAAAGTAGATTAGAGATTACCAGGGGCGAAAGGCGGGTATGGGAAAGGGAGCTTTTTGCTAGTTGGGTATTGAGTGCTTGTAAATAAAAATTAATAAAAAACAAACAAACAGAAAAACAAAAGCTAAAGCAGACCCTGTCATCCTGTTCCCATCCCAGGCTTTTCCTCAGTAGCCCTTCATCTCTGAAGGATCCTCTCTAGAGGGTACCATGTGGTGTAATTAAGGAGGGGCTAATTATTCCCCCAACACCCAATTAGTGTTGCCACCACTTAGTGAAAACGGTTGCTGGTACATAGTGCAGATTACTGGCTAATTAATAGGGGTTGATTAGCTAAGCTCTCTCACTTACAAGGTACAGAGAACTTTCCACTTTCCACATGGGCCATTATTGGAACAGGGACATCAATAGTCTAAAATGAAAGACAGGCACAGTGACCCTTAGCTTTCTGAGTATGTAAGTGACAGCCTCCATAGTTAACCAATGCTCCTTTCAAATGTGACATTTTCAAATGACTTGAGTTGTTAAGGACATTTGGCTTTCTATCCTGGGAATCAGTGAAAAAAAGGGAGGAAACTAGTTTTATGACAGATGAATGTGGGGGCTTGTCTTAAACAGGTAGGAAATTGACCCTGTGCATGTAGAATATACAACATACATTAATAAAAAAGAGGATTGAATATATTTTATATTTTCATCAAAATACTTGGAATTAAAACTGCCATTTTTATTCATTGTAAAATTTACATATATTGCATATATTTCCTCTTTACAATGCTTAATTTTTTTTTTGTTTTGGTATTCCTATCCGCTGTAGCACTTAGAACATTTAAATAAATTCTAAGAAATTAGGATGACTGGACAGATAAGGAACAGACGGAGGTTTTTGGAGAGTCAATGTGCAGGTGCAAATGCTTTGGAAAAGAGTTGTGAAGGAATGGAAAGGGGTATGATTTAGCAGCCAGAAGGAAGCTGGTATTTTAGGAGCATTTTCCAGCATAGATAATTTAATGAACATGGAATGATTGCATTTGACTTTGACTTGATGTTTCTCTTTTCCATAAGATGGTGGTTATTTCCTCTAATGCAGAGAAATGACTTATTCTTTGGTGTCCCAGCCAGACTGTATTAGGCAGAGTTCACTCAGGAAAACAAAACCATTTTGGATATTTTAAACAGGATGAGATACAATATAGGGAATGAGGTGCTTAAAAAAACATGGCCAAGACTGAAGGAGTGAATGTCATAGCGACAGCCTCCAGCCTTGGGTTCCCTGCCTACAAAGAATTGGAGAGCTGCTGTCACCTAGAATCAAGAAATGATTGCTGATTTCAATTTATTTTCAGCTCCTGGGTGGCTGAAATAAAAGGGGGACAAAGAGGCCATTGCAAAAACGCAAATGGGAAGCCCACGTATCCATCCGCCATTGCTGTCAGAGGATGAAGAATGTCTGCTTCCTCAATTTCACTTTCCAAATGTTGCATGACTACAGTCTCATTGTTGAAACTGAAGACACTTGTGGTTTAAGTAGCTAAGCAGGATTCAGTTGGAAAATAAAACTGCCACACTGCACAGATGTGGCTATGGCCTCTTCCTCAAATCCTTACCGAAGGGTAGATAGGTGGAGTCTTGCTGGAAGTGAAGGTCTTCACATCTCATTACCAAGCCTCTGAGCTGTAAAGTACCACTGCATTTGCAGTTTCTGTACTTTATTTTGCTTGACAGGCATTAATGAGTTATTATTGATTATATTTTTATTTATAGTAAAACCTCATTTTATAAGAAACTTGCTAAACAGAAGCTTACACTAATTAGATTTTTTCCCTTCTGTATGCCATATTTGAAAGGATATTTTACCATTTTGAATTTTTTATTAAAAAATTTTCAAAATATATTACCCAATTAATATAGGTTCGTTGTACAAAAATGGAAAATATTATAAAATCCAAAACTCTACTTTCTGAACATTAACAGTTGCATAGCATTCCATTGTATGGATGGATATACACACACACATAATTTGATTAATCAGTCCCCTTTTATTGGAATTTTATTTGGTTACAGTTTTTTGCTATTATTAACAATGGGGATATAAATACTCTGATACGATGCGTCCTACAATAATCAATATCCTTGGTGATTTTCATAGAACTGCAAAACATTAAAACAGTATAGCTTTTATTGATTTTAGGAGTTTTTGCCCTTGTATTGTAGATATAAAGCTATTAACTACGGAAAGCATTTTCTCTTGAATTTAGAGCTAAATAAAAGTGAATTATCCAGAACTTCACCAGCCCACAATTCCCTAAAGTTTTCCCATATGTAAGCCTATGAACATATAATAGAATATTTCCAGAATAAGAATCTTGGGTTTCATGGAAAAACTCACAGTTCTCTAAGAAAGCTCTATTTAGGTTGTGATATAGTTGTAAGCTCATCAACTCTAGAATAGGCCACATGTGAAGTATTTAGAAATCACTGAGCAACTGCCATGAAAGCAATACTCCATGTCTTTGGAAAGTTAAAATAATTAATTTGATATTAAAAATAAAAATATACATGCTTGTTTTGGTTTGTTAAAGTTGCCAAAATGCAATATACCAACATGGGCTGGCTTTTAACAATGGGGATTTCTTAACTTATAATTTACAGTTCTTAGGCCATGAAAATGTCCCAACTCAAGGTACCAAGAAGATGATACCTGGACTCTAAAGACAGGCTGCTGGCATCTGGGACAGACATCTCTGTCACATAGGCACACGGCTGGCGTCTGGTGGTCCTTCTCTCCTGAGTTTTGTTGCTTTCAGCTTCTGACTTCAGTGGCTTCCTCTGTTTTCTGTGGGTCATCTCTTAGCTTTTCTGGAGCTTTTCTCTATGAACTTCTCTTAATTTCATCTCTTTAGTTTCTGTCTCTCTGTCTTTTATCCTCTTATAAAGGATAAAGTGAGAGGATTAAGACCCACCTTGAATGACGTGGGTCACATCTCAGTTGAAATAACCTAATCAACAGGTCCTACCCATAATAGGTCTATACCCACAGGAATGAATTAAAAGAATGTGACCTTTTCTGGAGTACATAAAACTTCAAACTACCCCAGTGCTTTCAATAAAAAATTAAAATCATGTGGAAGGCATTTCTACATCTTCAACCCTACTTCCAGAGTTAACTAACTATTCACACGAGTTTCTTGTATATCCTTTTGGAAAGGTTCTACAAATACATAAAATATAGAATATTATTTAAACATCTCTCTTCCTGCTCTTCTCCCCACAAATGAGATAAAACTGAATGTGATGTTCTGCATCTTGTGTTTGTCATTTAATATGAAATCTTAGATTTCTTTTCTACATAGCTGTGTTAGGGTTCTCTAGAGAAATAGAACCAACAGGAGATATTTATAAACATGAGATTTATAAAGTTGTCTCATGCAACCGTGGGAATGGAAGAGTCCAAAATCCATAGCACAGGCTGTGAAGTTGGTAGCTCAGATGAAGGTTCTCAATGAACTCCACAGGAGAAGCTTGCTGGATGAAGACGCAGTGCAAAATGTCTCCTTAAAAATTCCTTTAAAGTCTTCATCTGATTGGATTACCTTGCTTGCCGGAGACACGCCTTTAGTTGAATGCAGATATAATCAACCACAGCTGCAGTCAGCTGACTGATGATTTGATAAACCAGCCTTCTGGTTTATCAACCAGCCACGAAATATCCTTGCAGCAACAGTCAGGCCAGTGTTTGCCTGGCCAGACAACTGGGTGTCATCACCTGGCCAAGTTGACACCAGAACGTAACCATCACAATCACTATGCATAGATCTGTTCCTTCTTATTGTACATAGTAGTATGCTGTATAAATATATCATAATTTATTTTACCAGTTGCTTTTCGTTGTTCATTTTGTAGTATATTTATGTATATTGTTCGATAAATTTGTGGATAAAATATCAGAAGTAAATAATTGTGTAAAAGGTACGTGCACTTAAGATTTTGGTAGGTATTGCCAGTATTGCCAAAATTGTAAATGTGGATGCTAATTGATTACCAATAGTGTATAAAAATAAATGGGACTATAAAACTTCTAGAAGAGAACATAGGAGAAAATCATAGGTTTGATGATGACTTAGATAAAACTTCAAAGGCATGATCCATGAAAGGAAGAATTGATAAGTTGGACTTCATTAAAATTTAAAACTTCTGCTCTGTAAAGGACACTGTTAATAGAGTGAAAAGACAAGCCACAAGGTAGAAGGAAATATTTGCAAAATGTATATCAGATAGAGGGCTTGTACCCAAAATGTATAAAGAGCTCTTAAAACAATAAGAAAACAACGCAATTTAAAAATGGGCAAAAAAACTGAACAGATACCTCACTAAAGAAGATACACAGATGTCAAATAAGCACATGAAAAGATGTTCAACATCATATATCATTAGGGCATTACAAATTAAAACAACGAGACACCTATTAGAATGACTCAAAAATAAAACAAAACACCAGAGGCTGGCAAGGACGTGGAGCAAAAGGAACTCTCTCATTCACTGCTGGGGGGAATGCAGAATGGTACAGCCATTTTGAAAGACAGTTTGGCAATTTCTTACAAAGTTAATCATAGACTTGCTATATGACCAGTAATTGTATTCCTAGGTATTTATCCAAAGGAGTTGAGAGCGTATGTCCACAAAAAAACCTGCACACGAATATTTATAGCAGCTCTATTCACTGCCAAAAATTGAAAGCAACCAAGGTGCCCTTCCATAGTTCAATGAATAAACAAACTGTGGCTTCTCCACGCAGTGGAATATTATTCAGTCATGCAGTGAAATGAGCTATCATGTCACACACACACACACACACACACATACACACATACACACACACGGAGGGACTTTAAATTCATATAGCTAAGGAAAAGAAGCAAGTTTAAAAAGACTGCATACTGTATCATTCCAACTATAAGACATTGTTGAAAAGTCAAGTTTATAAGACAGTAAAATGATCAATGATTGTCATGGATTCGGGGTATGAGGTAGAGGAAAGGGTTGAATAGGTAATGCACAGGGCATTTTTAGGGCAGTGAAACTCTTCTGTATGATACTATAATGGTGGATATATGACATTATGCCTTCAAACTCATAGAACTATTTGCACAAAGGATGACCCCTAATGCAAACTGTAGACTTTAGTTACTTATAATGTACCAATATTGGTTCATCTATTATAACAAATGTACCACACTAATGCTAGATATTAATAATAGAGGAAACTATGTATGCGTGTATAGGGGTGGGGAGGTACATAAGAACTCTTTGTAACTTTTTGTCCAATTTTTTTGTGAACTTAACAATGTTCTAAAAATAAAGTTTCTTTAAAAATATGTGGGGAAGTTAAAAGTTGTATTTCAACGAAAATATACTAACCAAATATATCAGATTTACTTAGTTTCACACCAGAGTGCTACACCAGGCTTTTTCTGAAAAATTCAGAAAAATTGGGATTACTTCATAAATAGGTTGAGTAGATAATAATTTCATATGATTTTCATTTTTAGCTGTAGCTTTTAAATAATTTCCTTATAAGACTGTTTCTAATATTTCAGTCAATCTTAATATTTGGAACATTTGTTGGCTATTCATTTTCCTTCCTTCAAGTTATTTCTGTTTACCCTGATTTAATTCCATTTCGTCATAGTAAATAATTTCTCCTATTTCTTTAGAAGTTACTTTGTTTCCTGCGTTGCTCAGAAATTGCCAAATTGTTTCCTGTGTGTAATTGTATGATATCATGCCTATACATTCGTATATGCCTGCCTTGGTTAGATGATAACACTAATATTATCTTGAAAGGTTTCAATATTTCCCTTGGTCATTAAAGCTTTATGAAGATGTGAGATTAGTTATTGAAGTAATAATTATTTGTAAGACTAATTTGATTAATTCTGTTTTCTATCATGAATGCAAATAACAATGTAACTCAAGATGCAATCTTCTTATGTAGGTCTTATGCTTGGTAAAATATAATCTCTGTAAATTAATTACTGCCAGCATTCTTCATTATTGGGTATTCATCGATGATTTTTCAAAGAAATTCTGTTAGCTTTACATTTCGTATATTATTGAATAGTCTGTATAATGGGCTTGTTCATTTGGAGTGCACAATATGATTTCATAGTTTTATGGAAAGTATTATGATAAGAGCTAACAATAACAAAAATATGATAAATATTAACAGTTGTTACCACTGAGTCGTGGGAATATGGGCTATTTCTATTTCCCTCGTTTGCTTACCTTAATTTTAAAAAATGATTTATAATGAATACCTAGTAGTTTATTTAAAAAATAACATTTTAAATGTACATTTCCAACAATGCTCAGAGAAAACTCATGAAAAGAGAGAAAGAAGGGAGTGTGGGATACAACATGCTGGTTTACAGTTTATAATTCTGTTCCTTCACTGCTTCCAAGGAGAACTGAGCAAAAAAATTATATTCTTCACTATTTATATGCATTTTATATGAAAAAATATGTGAGCCCTGGTGACACTCTACTTGCAGATAGTATTTTTTAGCTTTTCTTGGCCAGGACTATACGTCCTGAAATGAATATACTAAACATCTGAAAAAGTATGTCTATTTAGATGCTCTTTGTATCTATAATCACAAAGTGGCTCAACTTCTTTTGAGTTAGAGAATCCTTTGAGAATGAAGATTAGGGGCTCTGTACCTAGAAAAATATACACTAAATTTCACATAAGAATATTCATAGATAATCCTGCCATACCCTACCTCCTCATCTGTACATGGACCCTAAGGTCAAAAATCCTTGATCCAGATGCTATTAAAACTGCAATGCTAGGGAATTCAGTGATCATATTCATCAAGCTAATTGTCTGTAAGCTACAAAACTTAGCAAGTTTCACCAGAAGTAAATTACAGTTTTAGACCTTTCATTTAAATGAATGTAGTCCATTGACTGTAAACTGGATAATTCAAAGACTTTTATAGGAAAGCAGCCCTGAAAATTTTCTCCTCACTCTAGAAAAATCAAACTCAAAGCACATGCCATCAACTCTCTTGAATAACTGGAGTCATTCCAAAGATGTCTCCCGACTCCAGATTTTAAGCACAGATCTATCGTGGGGGAGGCCAATCCTGCTCTCAGGCAGTCCCTGGGGGTTGACACCTGTTAAGGATGAGGTGGGGCTGCATCTGGAGCACCCGCTGAGGTCTGGCCTTGGCTGATCTGTGGATGGGAGGACCCCTGGCTAACTGGTCTGACTTTCCACTTGGGGCCCTCTACTTTCTAGAACTCGACTCCTTTGGTGCTTGAGACTTTTATTACTACTTGAAAGTGAGCCAGATTTCCAGTGCCTGGTCTCTAACCAGTTCCTGATGGTAAGCAGAGTTAGATAACTTTAACCCTGTTGGTCTGTAATTGAATTAAGAAGAAGGAAAAGATCCGAGCTGTCATTTCTAAAAATGAGCTTGAGACGTGCCCAATACCATGCTTATGGAGCTTTTCTAGAGAAAGTACAGACTTTGACTAATGTTTACACCTTATGTAGAGAATATTTTGGTAACCCTGTTTTGTTCTGGTACATTAAATAAACATGTCCATTTAAGCCTGATCACTAGCGTTTCGTATTACTAGCATAACACTTTGGTGTGGTTTGTGTGTCAGGAAAGTAAATAATTGGGTTCATTTTATTTCAGCGTTCTGAAAAATTATGTGGTTCTTTTCAACTCTTGTTTTATAGTTCATTCAGAAATGACTTAAGTCCATTGTCAAAACAAAATTTAAAATGATTATTTAAGAATCCAGTGAAACTGGAAATCACATAAAGTCCCACATTATACAGCTGCATCAAAATTCTGCACACAGGCCAGAAATAGTGGAGAAAAAAAAAAGGCTTAGTAATATACTAGAAATTCCTTAATTAAATCATAAATTTTTAATGTATCTTTAGTATTGTATGAGTGCATTTTATTTTCTTTGTCTTTTTTATTCATTTGAAAAATTATGTGGTTTTGAACCTATGTTGCTACAAATATGTTCTTTCTGGAAATTAATTCACACACTAAAAATTATTAACAAAACCTAGCCTTACTCAAAACAGAAGTGATTTAATAATATATGAAATAAAACTATGTGATATATAAAACAAACTTATATAAGGAAAGGAAATCCTATACTTTGATAAATTAAAGCAGTATAATATTATTAATATTTTTGTTTCCTTTCCCGAACATGAAAACCCTTTTAATGGACCAGTTGGTTTTATGTTACTTAATCAATCCTAATTCTCTGTGCTATTTAGGAAAAGAAAAGCATGGATTTATAAAATTGATACATTTTTACCCACAAGAAAAAGTTTATGGGCTAGATACTATATGAAATAAATATTCAAAACATTGCTTATGCGTTAAGCAGTTATCAATTTTTAACCTTAGTAATGGCAATGGTTTTTACAGTTTTGGATACAGATGGCTAGAGTTCCCTAGAATTGATTTTTTGAAAATTAACTCAACTCAGATTTTATTTAGATTTCATCATATTTTCCACTAATGTTTTTTTTTTTTCCAGGAGCCAATCCAGGATTACCACATTGCATTTAGAATGCATTTGATTTTACCAAGTAATTTATATTGCTCACACATTTCATAGTAATTGCCAAACAGCAGAAATCTTGACCAGTGTGTGTGTGTGTGTGTCCCTCCTCTGGCAGAATAGCAAAAGTAATCTTTTGGGATTTGGAGTCAAATAGACATGAATGCTAATTTCAGTTTTGCTATGTAATTTTGGAACATTGATTAAATCACCTAATCTTTGTAAACTTCATTTTCTTCATCTGTAAAAAGAAAATAAAATAGCAATAATGACAGTATCGATCTCATTGAGTTGTGGTAAGGACTAAATGTGAATATACAATGAGCTGCATTAGTGTTGGTATTACTTTTACTTACACTTAGTAAAGATACCAAAGAAAAGAGAACTATGCAGAAAGCAAATGATCAAGGATGATTTAAAAATAGTGAAGGGGGATCACATGGAAAAGCCATACCTTAAAAAAAAAAAAAAAAGAAACAGGAACAAACAGCTCCAAAATAATCAGGAATTGTTTCTTCAGTAAAATTAAGAAGGTTTTCTATTTCTTGCCAGCATATTTGTATCAAAATGTGTAACATGGGGCCAGTTTTGTTACTTGGCATGTTCCTGGCCATTTGTAAAGAAAACGTTCAGCAGCTGTTGCTATGGAAAACAGATGGATGAATTACATTTATGAATTGCTTTTTTTTCAAATGGAGAAACTGAGGCACTGAATGGCTATTTCCCTGCCCCCCCCCAACTTCCACATCCATGAAACATCAAATTTGAAGGTACAGTGCCTGAATATTTTCTGCTTCAGCTATGTGCTTCTGAAAGGAACAGCCAACGGGCGAGTTGGTAAATGCGGGGCTTTTCTCTAGCAGAGGCCAGCTGAAAAGTCATGCTTTTGTGTCTGATACAGATGGACAACTGGCAGTGCTTGCCAGGGTTTCCCTTCACTGCAGTCACCCATCCTCAAGTGACAGCTTTTTGCATCTTCTGATCTAATTAAACCACCAACAGAGAGTGCCAGTTATCTGCTTGCGTGACACCTCTGAATATTAAGTAGCTTTTGTAATTAATTATTTTTTGAAAGGCTTGCTCCTCCATAATTAAATAAATCTTTGAGAGTTAATGATAGGTCAGCATGGTATATGGACTGAAAAACACCATAAGCGACAACTTGGCTCTGAGGGAAGAACTTTGCATCAAACATATTGTCTCTCTTGATCAATCCTTTACGATCTGAATGCTCCCAATACTAGCAGCACAATGTTTTCTTCTCATCTCTATATTCCTGTGCACTCAAGTGGAACCAATCGCTTCTGCACAGGGAAAGATATGAAAATGCAGATTTGCTTAAATAACTTACTGTCCAATAAGGCTGTCCGTCTAATACACAGGAATATGCTGCAAGCAGCTGTCTGGCTCAGATTGCCCTCTGGGTTATGATTGTGATGCTGTTTAGTATCTTTTGTGTCTTTCTGTACTGGCAGCAACATTGAGAACAGATAACGGATGCTGGCAAGATCTTGAAATTAAAGATATGGAAAGAGCCTTTAATCAGGAGGTCATGTTCTTCTCTGGAGAGGTTGTAGGATTTTGCAGAGCTGGCCTACTCCAGGGGACAACCTGCTATGCCATCACTGTCTAGACAGAGAAACTGCCCTTTTTGTCCTTGAGGACTGGGCAGCTGGGGAGCAGGAGAGACTTACCCTTGGGGGATAGTCTGCTTTCAGTGCCTGGTGATGTGTAATTTTGCTTGTTTGGTGAAGGCTGTTTAATTTTGCCAGAACTGGATAGCACAGGTGTTTAGCTGCAAGCAGTGTGCAGGAAGTGATTGTGAATGGAGGCGGGTGAGCAAAGTGAAAGAGGGGTCATATCCACACTCTTATTTAGAGAATATCTCCTGCCTTGTCCTTTGACCCCTCCCTTTCTCTTTTCTTTTTCCCTTTCCCTATCCCCATCTCTTCCCCTACCACTTTCTGATTTTGTACCTTTGTTTTTGTTGTTGGCATCAGAATTGCTTGTTTAGATTTCAACTTTTGAGTGTAGAGCGATCGTACCTCAGCATTATAGAATTTTAGACATGGATGACATCTTTGGAGTTCTAAACCAGCCATGGAGAGTCTTAGATCGTAAAGATTCTGGAAAGATTCCAGGGTTCCTTCCAGGGTTTGATTTCCTGTTAGATGGACCTAGGAGCAGCACTATTTGATTTAGAAACTTAGGTGTTGGGTAATGGCTTTAATGACAATTATCATAGTAAAATTAACATACACCAAGTGATATGCTTTAATCTTTTGATATTTAATGAATTTTTTGAATAGGTAGTACATTTGCATGCTTCAAAATTCAAAAATTATAAGAGGTATTTATTAAAATTCTTCCTCTCTTATCTACTGAGTTACCACCTCCCAAATAAGTAAATAATGTCCATTATTGATTTCTTATATATCCTCCTAAGATTGTTTATGCCTAATCAATAAAATATGAATGTGAATGTATATATATTTATTTATACACTCTCTCCTTTCTTCCACTTTATGGCACAAATAAAAGCACATTATACACTTCATGCATTGTCTTTACTTAGTCTTCACAGCCATGCTATGTGGAAGGAGCTGTTATTAACCCTATCTTACAATTAGAATTCAGCTCCAGTTAAGTAACTTGCACAGGGCAACATTGGCAGTATGGTGGAGCTGGAATAACCCTTGCTATCTGACTTGATAAGCTATAATCTTTTCACTACATTACCCTGCTTCACTTGAGCTGGTGTGGACTCCCCAGGGTACTTGCTGATTTGCACAAGTTCTCTGGGACTCATGCATTAAGGTCTCCTAACCACAGCCAATTATTAGGGACTGTGACACAATTTTTTCATTCCACATCAATTGGCATTCTTTTAAAACATGCCGTTAAACATTTCTTGATTATTGTCTTGTGCCCAACTGTCATAAAAATTCAGAGTTCTTCTCACTTCAGGTATTCTCTTGAGGGCAGGGAAAGGGCCCATTGCCTATGGAAGAATGATCTGCCCCACAGACACTAAGAGAGGCTGGGGCCTCAGCTCCTATTCCGGGTCAGACCCCTCCACCCACGTGGCTCCCTTGGTGACCCCCACTCCTCACTTCAGCATGCCGCCATCTTCTGGGTGATTTCTTCCTCAGCAGAAACGTTTTCACGACCCTTGCAAAAAAGACAGGCCGGGCTTCCAGAATACAGAGGAAACTTTTCCCTCTACAGGTAACGCACATTCCTCTTTCTTTCTGAAGAGTTGCTGGTTTTCTTGAAGTGGAGACTTTTACAGCCTGGTAACACTTTCATTTAGTGAAGGTAAGTCATTTTGAGACATGCTCGTCCCCCCATCCTTACCTCATCCTTGGTTTTATCCTCCCTGGAAGATAGATGGGACTGCTTCTCTCTCATGCTTTAATACTGTGGGACCCATCACATCATAGGCAGATTCCCAAGGCTAGTGACCCAGCTTTGGCAATTTAGGCATGGTTTTTTTTCTCTTCTACCGGCACTGGGCCCTCTGGAGTTTCCTGGGAGTGATTTGGTGGCTGTACTCACAAAGGACCCAAGTGAGGTACAGGTGTGTGTTCTGAACTGTATCTCCTACCACCAAATCTGCTTAGGGACCGCCAAGAATGAGGCGGACTACTTTAGACCGTGGTGCAATCCGATCTCGACCCATCTTCTTTGTGTCCCTAAATGCAGCCGGTTAAAAAGTTGCATCTTTTTCTAATTTACAAGAGCAAATACATTTACAAAGTAGAAAACTTGGAAAATGCAGAAAAACATACGACTATAAACACTGTAATGCATAAGATCATACCATGTACTGTTTTCTAAGCTGCTGGCTTCCTTCAAAGATTATATAACTTTCCTACATCAACAAACGTTCTCTCACCATGTAACTTTTGGTGATAATTCATGGCATGCTGTGGATATACTATAATGTATTTATACCCTCCTTTATTTGGGCATTATTGATTTTTTGGCTGTTATGAACTTCCATGAACATCTTGGTACAAATATTTATGGAAACCAGGTTATTTTTAAATGCTGTCTTTAGAAAGATATATAGTAAAGTCTATTTTATTACATGTGACCCTGACTCTACAGGGAAGTGAATTGACAACATAGAAATAGGTGTTGATAAAAGAGAGTGGAAATGGAACACCTTCTCTTCGAGTTAAGATGAAGGGTATTCAGGCACTGACACCATTCCAGAAAGCTCAGCACAAACTCAGCATCATTCTTGCTTTACCACTATGACTTGACACACTACAATGTTCAGGATGCTCATTTTTCTCCCTCCCTACTGCCCGAGGAAGCCTTGGAAGTAAACTCTAACGAATCAGCCTCACAGCCCTGTCCTCAGAATGTAAATATATGCTCTTGTTTGATTGTTTTGGTGAGATGTTAGATGATCTTCGCAGCGCATTTCATGAAGTACCTTATATTTCCTTGGGATGTTTTTTTAGTTCTTATTTTACTAACAAAAAGCATTAAATCATTGTTATTTATTGGTTTTCTCAGCACCCTGTTCATTGTTATTCTGGGTGTATCCTTGTGTCCTCTGTACTGGTGATTTACTACAGACAGTCCTTGCTGTTTTGCTTCAACACATTCTAGGAGACTGTGTCCTCAAGCAGATTTTTTCTAATTGCATTTTCTAATGACAATAACACCACAACGGGAAGCATACCAAACATACCAAGCATACCAAGTCCTACCAATTGATTTAGACTCAAAGGACTCATAGATTTCGTAAACGGTATGTCATCAAAACAAAGAAACGTCTTTCAACAAAACTTCTAAATTTGTCTTAGAGCAATCAGACGCATAGAAAATGAGCATAAATGCATGCCATAGATTGTTTACCCAAATGCATATAGAAAGTATGAATAGATAATATAAAAATACAGTTTTACAATGTGATGAATTTGGCCCACATCTAGATCTTCAGCACTGAAGAATTTTGAGAAAGGTTTCTCCTCTCTCATTTGACAGATAAGGAAAATGAGATCCACAGCAGTAAGTGACTTGCTTAAGGTCACCATGCTTATACTAATTCAACATGTGATTTATGATGGCTTTGCTTCTTTCTTAGAAAGTAAATGTAGTAGGTGCTGTGGTGTACTAATCTGATCCACCCACCCTCACCTCCACCCTCAGAAATGAAGCCCTTCATTTCTACCTACTATAAGCATTGGCAGCAACAGCTCTCAAACAATTCCTATTTTGGGATATGCCATTGGCTGAAGAAAGCTTCTTCCTCCCAAGGCTATGCTCCAATCTGAAGGGAAGTTTGCATCTGATAACTAAGGTATCTGGTCCATGCAAAGGAATAAATAAAGACCCGGTGCCCTCACCTCCAATTAGGACATCACTGAAGAGCCAACATGATCAGCTGAGGCTTTTCTTGCCCCTGCATTGCACCCCAATTTTTCCCTCTACCCAATATTGCTGCCTTCTTTCCCCTCAGTTGAGAACACTCCCTATTAAAGTCCTGCATGCAAATTTCATTTCAGAGTGGCTTCTAGGGAAGCTGAAGAACAGCATTAGACAAAACTTTTGGAGAATAATTTGGGTCATTAGGTCTTTTGAAAAAATTCATGCTGAGATATCTGATTTGTTTTTTATACTCTATAAACTTTCTTAGAATCAACAGGGAAATTCGAGGTGATTTTAATAATTCAAGCTTGAATGTATATATGCACATGTATGACACTATATATTTTTCTGGTACTATTGCATTATCCCAATAAGGATTTTAATTGGGACACTTTGGAAAAAATGTCTCGTTTATTTATTAAACTTTTTTTTCCCCTATTCCTTCCTTTTTCATTCAGCAAATTCAGTCTTTATAAAGGGGTGAAGAAAGTTGTCCAAGTTTTGTGTGTGAAAAGAGAAGCAAGATAATTAGTGGGAATAAGGAGAGGAAATATATTTATGAGCTAATTTTACAGAAATTGTCTAATGATTAAAACAAGGGTCAGGTCAAGAAAGCACAGCTATGGGGAATCATGGAAAAAGCTCCTTGCACCCTTCCTGGTTCCTCTCTTATCCACTTCCTAAGGAAGTTTGGAGTGGCTGTATTCCTTTTGTGGATCCCTGGCCTTGTTCCAATAGTGAAAGACTGACATGAGTAATTTCTCTTTACTGTGCCCCTCTCCTGGAATTTACCCTACGGGCAAAAGCAGCTTGAGATCATGAAAGCAGTCTAAGAAACAATTGAGGCTGACAGTGTGGGGCAAAGGCTCACCTTCCGTAAGTCCAGGGATGGTACACCTGGGAGAGGGAGATCTGTCTCCTGGGAAGTAGAAGGGGCATTCAAACTCCTGAAAGTAGGGGAACTCCTAAGCCACTAGGAAGTATAAGACCAAGACAACATACAGACCCAGAAAAGATAGGGAGGACTTTGTACTTTGCATTCACCTTGGATGGACCTTCCTGAGTGGAGGGCTGACATTCAAGAAAATCTCTATCAGTTCCCCAGCTGGTTACAAGCTGAAGGAACAAATGTCTCAAGGAATAAATTCCAGAGCTAACATTCTAAAATATTAAAATGTACAGTGTGCAAGATGGTTAAGTTCATGTGTCAACTTGGCCAGGTGATGGTGCCCGGTTGTCTGGTCAAGCAAGTACTGGCCTATCTGTGGCTGTGAGGCCATTTCATAGACTTAAATCATGAACATGTTGGTTGTATCCATGGCTGATTATATTTGCAGTTGGCTAAGGGGAGTGTCTTCTGCAATGAGAGCCACTTAATCTAATCACCCAGAGGCTTTTTAAGGGAATTCAGAAGAAAGAATTTTTCTTTTCCACTTCAGCCAGCCTGCCTCTCCTCAGGAGTTCATTGAGGGCCTTCACTGGAGCTGCGAGCTCATGGCCTTATAGATTATAGATTTTGGCCCATACCTCCCCCCGGTTGCATGGGACACTTTTATAAATCTCATATTTACAGATATCTCCTATTGGTTCTGTTTCTCTAGAGAAGCCTGACTAATACAGTGTGCAAAAAAAGATTACCAGAAAAACAAAGATATTGGAAATGATGGTCTATCCAAAGGAACAAGATGAAAACCCAGAAAATACCAACAAAGAAAACCAGACTTCAGACATAGTGGACAAAGACTTTTAATAAAAGATGTGCAATATGCTCAAGGAAGAACTAAAGATATCAGGAAAACAATGAACGAACAATATGAGAATCTCAACAGAGAAAGAAATAATTTAAAGAGAAGTCAAATTGAAATACTGGAGTTGAAATGAAAAATTTCCAGGAGGTTTTCAACAGCAAATTGGAGCAGGCAAAAGAAAGACTCAGAGAACGTGAAATGAGTCAGGCTGAATAGCAAAAAGAAAAAAGAATTATAAAAAGCAAAAATAGCATAAAAGCCCTCTGAAACACCATCAAGGATACCAATATATGGTATATTTTCCTTTTTCCAGAAGGAAAAGCAAGAGAGAAAGGGGTAGAAGGAATATTCTAAGAAATAATGACAAAAAACTCCCCAAACTTAGGTAAAGTTGTGAATATGCACATCCACAAAGTCTAGAAAACACCAAACAGGATAAAATGAAGAAAAATATGCCCTGTCACAAATATATAGTCTCCATGTGATCATACTATTGAGGGAAAAGGACAAAGAGAGCATTCTGAAAGCTGCAAGAAAAAAGCAATATGCTATGTACAAGGGAGTCTCAATTAGCTTAAGTGCTAATTTCTCATCAGAAATTTTGAAAGCAAGAAACAAAGTGGTTTGAAATATTTAAAGTGCTGAAAGAAAACAATTGGCAATCAAGAATTTTATATCTGGTGACACTTTCAAAAATGAGGGAGAGATTAAGACATTCCCAGATAAACAGAAGCTGAGGGAATTCATCTCCACTAGACCTGCCCTACAAGTGATGTTAAAGAGTTCCTCATATTTCAAGGAAAGTACGCTAGACAGTGGTTCAATGTGGCATAAAGAAATAAAGACTTTCAGTAAAAGTAACCATTTGGGTAATTATAAATGTCAGTACTTTTGTATTTTTTGGCATGTAACTTCACTTCTTACTTCCTGCAGGTACTAAAATGTAAATACATAAAAATAATGAAAAATCTTTCATTTTGGACTTATAATACACAAGATACAATTTGTAACAAGTATAAAAATGGTGGGGAGATGGAGAGTTATAGGAACAGTATATTAATATGCTATTGAAGTCAAGGTGGTATTAAATCAAATATGACTGGTACATATTTAGGATTTAAATTTTAATCCCATATAACCACAAGGAAAATGGATGAAAAATATATCCAGATAAAAATTTGAAGGGATTCCATATAGTATAATGAAAAAAATTGAAAGTAGGCGTAAAAGAATTGAAAGTCAAAAAAGGTATACCTTACAAAGATAAAACAGCAAAATGGCAGAAGAAAGTCTTGCATTATCACTAGTGACTTTAAATGTAAATGAAATTCAAAAGTCAGAGATTAGCAGAATGCATAAAAAAGTATGACCCGACTATATGCTGTCTTCAAGTGACTAACCTTAAAGTCAAAGACATGAGTAGATTGAAGGTGAAAGGATGGAAAAAAATATGCCATGCAAGTAGGAACCACAAGAGATCTGGGATGGCTATACTAATATCAGATAAAACATGTATTTTTGCTTTAAGTAAAAAACAGTTTTTGAAAGACAAAAATGGTCATTATATACTGATAAAGGGAACAATTCAACAGGAAGATATACCAATTATAAATATATATGCACTTAACAGTACAGCCTCAAAATATATGAGGCAGATTCTGACAGATTTGAAGGGAGAAGTTGATAGTTCTAACGTTAATAGTGGGAGATTTTCAATAATGGATAGAATATATAAAAAAGGAGATCAATAAGGAAAAAGAAGACTTGAATGATACTTTAAACCAAACAGACCTAATAGAAATATATAGAACACTTTACCCCACACATAACAGTGCACAATCTTCTTGAGTACATATGGATCATTCTCTAGGATAGAACACATCTTGGGCCACAGAACAAGTCTCAATAAATTCATAACTATTGAAATTATACAGTGTAACTTCTCTGACCACAATAGAATGAAACTAAAAATCAATAATAGAGGAAGAATGGAAAATTCACAAATCACATCAAAATTAAACAAGCTATTCTTGAGTAACCAACAGGTTAAGGAGGAAAATCAAGGGAAACTGAGAAACATCTTGTGGATAGTGAAAATTAAAATATAACTTTCCAAAACTTATGGGAGGTTACAAAGGCAGTGCTGAGAGGGAAATTTATGGTTCTAAATGCATACATTAAAAAAGAAGAAAGATTTCAAATCAAAGACCTAGCCTCAAAACTGGAAGATCTAGAAAAGCAAGAGCAAATTAAACCCAGAGCAAGCAGAAAGAAATAACAAAGATTAGAGTAGAGATAAATGAAATGGATAACAAAATTGAGAATAAAAATACAATAGTCAACAAAATAAAAAGTTGGTTCTTTGAAAAGGTTAATAAAATTGACAAACCTTTAATCAGACTGGTGAAGAAAAAAAGAGAGAAGACACAAATGACTAAAATCAGAAATGTAAAGGGGGACATTATTACCAACCCCACTGAAATTAAAGCACTATAAAGAGATATTATGAACAACTGCATGCCAACAAATTAGATAACCTAGATGAAATGTACAAATTTCTAGAAACACACAGACTACCTGTATTGACTCAAGAAGAAACTGAAGATCTCAACAAATGAATGACTAATAAAGAGAATAATCAGTAATCAAAAACCTCCCAACATAGGAAAGCCCAGGACCAGATGGCTTCACAGGGAAATTTTACCAAACTTTCCCAAGAAGAATTAATACTAATCCTTCTCAACTATTCCAAGAAATTGGAGAGGAGGGACCAGTCCCTAATTCATTCTATGAGGCCAACATCACTGTATTAGTTTGCTGAAGATGCTAGAATGCAATATGCCAGAAACGGAATGACTTTTAAAAAGGGAATTTATTAAAATGCCAGTTTACAGTTCTAAGGTCATGCAAATGTCCAAATTAAGGCACCAATAAGCAGTTACCTCTATGCAAGACAGGCTGATGCTGGAACACCTCTCTCAGCTGTGAAGGTACATGGCAACATCTGCTAGCTTTCTCTCCTCATTTCATAAGGCTTCCCTGGGGGCACTTTCTTTCTGCATCTCCAAAGTTCTTTGGCTTCATGGGCTCTAAAACTTTTCCCAAAATGTTTCCCTCTTAAAGGACTTCAGTAAGCAACCTCACCTTGGATGGGTGGAAGCACATCTCCATGTAAACCACCTAATCAAAAGTCACTACCCACAACTGAGTGAGTCACATCTCTGTGGAAACAACTTAATCAAAAGATCCCACCCAGCAATACTAAATCAGAGCTAAAGAACATGACTTTTCTAGGGTACACAGCAGTGTCAAACCAGCATGATCACCATCATACCAAAGCCAGATACCACAAGAAGGAAAATCTACAAAGTAAGATCTCTTATGGATATAGATGCAAAAATGTTCACCAAAATACTTATGAATCCAACTGCACATTAAAACATTTTACTGGGTACACTTCCTCAGAGCTGTGGAGGATAGTTGAAGGGTTGTATTTGCTGGGCAGATCATGAAAAAAAAATACCTGGATTTTTCTGGGTATCTATTAACCAGAATTAATATTTGTTACTTTGTTATATTTTCTCCTTTTAAATATGAAATAAAATATGACAGAGCGCTTTGGATTTTCTTTTAACAACACTGGTAGGGCCACTCAACCAGCCTGCTCTCCGATGCCTAGCATCAGAGCCTTGAGACAAAAACATTGGATGAATAACTATGGACAGGTGTCAAGTTAAGTGTAGGTGTTACTGGGTAGCATTCAATGAGCAGCATGACAAAATGAGGTGTGAAAGTAGAACATACCTTCCCTGTATATGAACATTCAGAGTTAGGAAGGTTCAAGTTAAATTTCAGATAGTGAAACTTCAGTGAAGAAAGTCTTTGGGAAAATAGCTCTTTTATAATACAGCCAGTAGCATTGTAAAAGTATTCAAAATTTGTGGATAATGCCATGTGAAAAAGAGTTTGGAATTCATGATTAATTATAAATATCTGATCATATCCCCAGGCAAGTTTTTCTGTCTCCTTCACTGTTCCACTAAACTGCTGAGTCAGATAAGTCAGAAACCTGAGAATCTTCCCAGATTTCTCCTTATCTAAATTGCCCAGTTGATTTAACCCCTTAAAATATTGTTTAAACCCATTTCTTTCTCTTTATTTTCTCCTAACATTATCTGGAATCTTGTTAGTTCTTGACTAGACAATTGCAGGTGTCTCCTAACTGGTCCTGATACCTTTAACCTTACTCTTCTGCCACCACCCTACCTACCTCAACTGTCACCACAGGGATCATCCTACAATGAAAATCCTTTACATTATTTCTTTCACAAATTTCTTTAGCGTTCCCCACTGTTCATAAAATAAAATTCCACATTCTGGTCTCTACCTGAACTTCAGCTTCATGCAGAAACTCTCTATGTGTCAATTTGTATTCTAGTAATGATGAACTGATTGTATACCCCACCCTCACACAGCCACACCTCCATGCCTTAGATCGTTGATCTTCCTTATTTAGAAATATAATCCTTGCTTCTACTAGTTCTTCAGTTGGCTAATACTTTCTCCTTCTTCAAGGAGTTCATGTCTTTTCCTTGATTCCTCATGAAAATTCTCCCACAATTTTTTTTCCAGCAGGACTGTCTGTTTATATGTGTGCCTCTCCTATTCTACAGTAAACCCCAAATCCTATTAAACTTTGCATCCCAGCATTAAACACAGAGCACTTAGTCAATGTTTATAAATGTAGTTGTATGCCAGGTCAGTGTAGCTGGGAAAGAAGTTGAACTACTCTTCATAGCCATAGGTGGGTGATGAGACCCATGTAATATGTGGACTTTAAGTTGATGGATGGGGCAACAGTTGAGACAAGCAGGGATAGCCCCAACACAGATATGAGTAGATGCATTTGTATCACCTGCAATGGTTGTTCTGAGAAGGAGGCAGAGGGCTAGGCACCAGGTATGCTTTGAGAGGTTTGGCTGAATCTCTGAGTGCCTCTTGGGTGACATGGTTTCAATCAATGAATCTGGGAGAGATAGGTGAATTTATGTCATTGGGAAAATGGAAAGAAAAGGTGGAGGTAGTGGATGGGGCAAGATGGTTCACTGAGAATTACAGAAGTGCACCATAATAGCATCAAATTTTGCATGGGGAGGTTTAGTCAACAAACCTCCCCATGCAAAAGTCAGAAGACATCTTCCTCCTTTTCTTTATTTTCTTCTTCTTTTCCCTCACTTCTCTTTCATTCACCACCTTTCTCATTTCTCTTTGTTCTTTTCCTTTCTGTCTTCTTCCTTTCATTTTGGTGGACAACATTATACCATATGTTTAAATATCATTTTAATGGTAGTGATATAGAAAAAAAGTAGAGAAAATTTGTATCACTATAAAATAAATTTAGGAACAAAAGGAGGGTTGAAATTACATAGATGACAAGAAAAGTAACCTATTAAGTGTGGTATCATCAGTTTTAAAATAAATTATAAATCAAACACTTGATTATACAAGGCATGTTACCTTGGTACATAAATCAAGTAATCTTATTGCTGCTAAAATAAAGTGCAAGTTCAAGATGCAGGTTTATGGATGAAAAAGGGAAAAATTATATGATTATATGGCACAATGCTTAATCTCCCTTACCCACTGTCAATCATGCATAAAATATTGAATTTATTTGCCTATTTGCAGAACAGAATTTGCATAAAATATTTATGACTTGTGAATAGTCTGAAAAACTCAAGATGAATACAGAATTTCAGATAATTTATATCACAGGTGAACCAACCTGTGCTAGAATAAAAACCACAGCAGAATATCCATGGTGCTGAACTTATGGTTGCTTGAGGTAGGGAGCTATCATTTGGATTGTTCTGGCTTGCTAGCTGCTGGAATGCAATATACCAGAATGGAGTGGCTTTTCAAAGGGGGAATTTAAGTTGCAAGTTTGCAGTTTTAAGGACATGCAAATGTCCCAGTTAAAGCAGGTCTATAAAAATGTCCAAATTAAGGCACTAACAAGAACTCAGGAAAGGCCAATGAAGTTCAGGGTTTCTCTCTCAACTGGAAAGGTACAGGGTGAACATGGTGATGTTTGCTAGCTTTTTCTCCAAGCTTCTTGTTTCATGAAGCTCCCCTAGGGGAGTTTACCTTCTTCATCTCCAAAGGTCTCTGGCTGCGTGTGCTATCAACACTCTGATGGATCTCCAAATGCTTCTTCTTTTAAAGGATTCCAGTAAACTAATCAAGACTCACATCTCCCTTTAATTAATACCCATAATTGGGTGCATCACATCTCCATAGAGATCATCTAATTAAAAGATTCCAACCTACATTATTGAATAGGGATCAAAAGAAACCATTGCTTCCACAAGATTGGATTAGAATTAAGGCACAGCTTTTCTAGGGTACATACATCCTTTCAAACCAGCACATGGGTGTAGTTTAAAATGTCCTCATGGGCCAGGATATCATTTGAGACTCTTTACCTATTGTTTCTCAAAATATGGACTTTTGACCTGCATGAGAATAATCTGAGGTGCTTGCTTAGATGCATATTTCTGGACCCCACCTCAGACCCACAAAATCATATCATTGGGGGTTGAGGGTAAGTCCTGGGACTCTGCATTTTATTTTAAAGATGTTAGTGCCATTTTTGTGGTATGCCAGTATAGTGCTTATTGACTGTGTATTATGAAAGTGATAGTTAATATCGGAATAATGTAGATTGACGTTATGAAACACTATTTAAATGTTAAATGGTGTTGGATGGAAGATTCATTTCCTGTTCAATTGGAAGCAGAAATGATAGATGATGCCATTCTTGTCACATAAATGGTGAGCTCTGACAAAGCTGGCTTAGTGGTGAAGGGTGCCTGGGTGGTCATGGCGAAATCCTTCAGCTGGTGAGATGACAAAACAGTGTCTCAAATAGTGTCCATGACCTCAGAAGGGCTCCTGTCAGAGAATCTTAACCACAATTGTATTTGGTTGCCTGACTGATACATGGGAGGTTTTTTCATTGTATAATCCTGACCTTGAACAAAACCACACAGGGAAGTGGGCTGTTTTGTAGGCTGTGAATTGCATCCAAGTCACAGCCAAATTTGTCTGCTGCTATGTACAGCTCCTGGGCTTTCCTCTAGCCAGTCCTTCTGCCACTGGGGTGAAGCAGACCTGCAGCAAAGCTGCAGTGCCAGATGTACATGCAGCCAGACTGCATTAGTGCATGGAATGAAAAGTCATATAATGATCCCTCTTCATGCTTTTTATCCATCTGATAGTATTAAGACATATTTTCCTACTTTGATCCACTCTCTTCTGACCACCTAGAATATCACTGTACCTATTATTTCTGTCCCTAGTAACATAATTTCCAATAAAGTTTATCATTGAAAATGTACCCCCTATTTTATTTTGTATGCTGCATGGCGGGGTCACATTTCATTACTTTCCATGTGAGTATCCCGTTATTGCAGCACCATTTGTTGAATTTTTTGTTTACTTGGTTTTTGTTTGTTTGTTTTGCTTGTTTGTTTTTTGGGAAATGCATGGACTGGGAATTGAACCCAGGTCTCCTGCATTGCAGTGAGAATTCTACCACTAAACTACTCTTGCACTGCTCTGCCCCCCTGCCCCCCATTTTTATTTTATAGAAGTATCACTGTATGTGACATATTGATGTGGTCTTGGGAAAGGATATTGAATTTATTCCCAATAAATTTTTTGGCTACTTTAGCATAAGTAGTATATGAAGGTCTACTATTAATTCTAAAAGATGTTGCATTTCCATTGTATCACCCAGATGCATCTTTAGCAGTTGGAATGGGTTGTGGCTCACTTCTCTGGGCTCTGGGTGTTTCTGTTTGATTATAAGGTAAAATATTCATGGTACTCCTGAGAACTTGAATAGGCCAATACACTGATCTCAGAGAGATCCCAGCAGCTCTGCTCCCTCGTCAGTTTAGGTTAGACCTTCCCTGCAGACCTCAGTATTGTAAGGCTCATTGTATACTTCTATGGGCTTGTGGCAGGTCTGCCCACACTTAGCTGGGAGAGAAGATAAAGTATGGAAGAGAGTGAAGGAGTTCTACTTCAGGTTCCCTGACAGTCTTGCTCACTAGCTCTTTCCTTCTTGCTGATTATCTCTGACCTTCTGGACTCTGGACCTTGTCTCAATAGAGCTATAATACCTAACAGGGCCTTTCAACCTCATCTGACGTTTCTGGGATGCACCCCTTATAAAACAGATTCCTACATCCTTGTCCAATGCCCTTGCTTCTTCTCACCAGCAGTATCTGCCAGGTCCCCTTGGAAAAGCAGGCCTCTAGTTCTCATCCTCCTGACTCTCCTGATTCTGTTTCCACCAGAAGTAAATCTCGACTTCTGCTTTATATTGGCAGTTACTACGTTGGTTTGCTCATTTCTGTATTTCCTGTGTTTGGAAAATTATAAGTATTCAATAAGTCCTGGTCAAATGTTGAATGAAGCTGTGTCCAGACTTTGGCATTTAAAAGAGTAAGTATAAATTCTAGAGTTTGGAATTCAGAAGGAAATTTTGAATTTTATTTGAATAAAAGAACATAAAAGCTACGATTCTCCTTCTCCTGTTCACAATCATTCTTACAGTTCCCTTTGTTATCAAGAGATAGTTATTATATTCTTTTCAGCTCTTAGGAATAACAGGTAAAAATTGCTTTGTCATTCTAAATTGCCTACTTAATATAACCCCACCCTGCCCTGCCCCTTGCCCCTTGTAATATGAACCAAGCAATCTCACCCTAGCCTTGGTGCAAAGTGTTGGTTGGGGTCTATCACATAGGCATGGCTGACTGCCCAAGTGGCTAATCTCAGTGTCCAGCCTCTCTGTTCAGTACCAGTCGAGCTGATACTATGTGACCCACAGTCTCCAGCTTACATCACATTGTTGGTGTGGTTCAGAGCCTCCACCCTAAATCACATCCTTACTACTTGGCTGGCTGTAGGTCCCCAGGCAAACAAGGACCGTTCTACCAGGCATGACATTCCAAGGGCTTAGAGCTTATCTTCCAGAAGTGAGGGCAACTGCCAGCATCTCTCAGGATGAGATTTAATTCTTTACTACACAACTCCTCACTCATTTTGAGTTTTGCTTCTTTTGTGTTGGAAGAAGGGACATTAAGCAGATTCGCTCGATAGCTAATTCTTGATTATACTGGTCCACAATCCATTATCTGCAATTTTGAATTCCAAAAAGCTCTGAAAATTCTAATTTTTTTCCTTTAGGTTTTTAGGAAATACCACAACTAAAGTGAAGTGAGGCTTTTTCTTCTCTTTTTATTTATCCCATTTAATTCAGTTATTTATGTGTTTTACTGCAGAACTATTATTGCAAAGTGTCACCCAAATCTTGCTTGGTGCATTATCTAATACATTTTTGCATAGCAAAATCTGAAAAGGTGTGAATTCTGAAATGCATTTACCTTCGAGGGTTTTGGATAAGGGATAACTTGTTCTCAAGAAGAAAGGGAGAAAGATATGTGAATAAAACAGAACAATAGAGAAGGACCACATGCTAGATTACATCAACTTTCACCCACATTGGTCCCCAGTGACACCTAATAGAGCTGTAGCTTTTATGCACTGGAAAGGTAGTGTGAACACGAAAGAAACCTCTATTGTTTGAGCCTCTGCATTACAAACTAGTCTATCTTCACTGACACATACAAATCATATGCTATCTGCTGGATTCATCCATTAATTTAACACCTGTGGGCACTCACAGAATTAATGGCTAACACAGTCAGTGTCCTCCAGGGGTTTGTGGGCTAGTGGGAGAGACAGTTACATAAATGAATGCTAAGAAGGAAATATGATGTCAAACTTGGCCTGTCAACTGCTTTTTTCCTTCTCCACCCCAGTTTTAATTTCCACATCCAAGCCCAGGACTAAGTACCTCCTGACTAAGTATCCAAATATATGCTGAGATGTTTTTATTACTTTACTGGATTTAATAAATTATGTAAGTGTGCATATTGAATTATGTACTCCAATACACATGCTCTTAATCTGCATGCCTATGGATGTGAATCCATTGTAAATAAGACCCCTTGTAGATGTTAATTTTAGTTAAGGCGTGGCCCAAATGAATGAGGGTGGGCCTTAATCTAGATTGCTGGAGGCTTTACAAACAGGACCTAGATGTAACAGAAGCCAGAAAAGAGAGGGCATCGTCATGTGATGGGAAAACCAAGGAACCCCAAGAATCACTGTTAGCCAGCATCAGAATGCTACAGTCTTCTGGGATAAAGGAAGTTTTGCCAGTATCTTGCCATTGGACTCCTGACTTCTGAAACCATGAGCAAATAATGCTTGTTGCTTAAGCCCATCCTTTCTGTGGTATTTGTGATAGTAGCTCATGCAAACTAAGATAATAAGTAATGCATTCTAACTATAATAAATAAAACAACACAAAAGTATAAAAAGAAAAAATTTATCCTCTCTTCCCCGTTCAAATCCATCCCTAAAGTAGTTAATATTGACAGCATGGTGTATATTTTTCCATACCTTTTGCTGTGCCCAAACAAATAGATACCTAGAATTATTTTAAAAATATTATCCCACTATGCCTATTACTCTGCCAAGGACATTCATTCAATTCAGTTATTAGATCTAACTAGGTCCAATTCGTTCTTTTAATTATTAATAGTTATCTTATATTGAATGTACTTTCAACCCTTTACATAAACTTAAACCCTCTTCAATCTTGCAAGGCCTGTACTATTATCAGCATTTGTCATTCGAAAAAACCGAGGCCCAGATAAATTGAGTAACTTGAGAGAGTCACCGAGCTCAGAAAGTGGTAGAATAAGAAGTGATATCCTGGCAGTGCAACTCTACATCCGTGATCTTAAATCTAAATTTATATTGCTTCTCTAAGTGTATAGTAGTCCATGCATTCACGGTGTTCTAGTTTGCTAGCTGCTGGAATGCAAAACACCAGAAACAGAATGGCTTTTAAAAGGGGAAATTTAATGAGTTGCAGTTCTAAGGCCAAGAAATTGTCCAGTTAAAACAAATCTATAGAAATATCCAATCAAAGGCATCCAGGGAAAGATACCTTGGTTCAAGAAGGCCAATGAAGTTCAGGGCTTCTCTCTTAAGTGGAAAGGCACATGGCGAGCCCAGTCAGAGTTTCTCTCTTAAGAGTACACTCAAGTGCACAATCTTGAAAGACATCTGGAAAGGCACATGGTGAACACGGTCAGGGTTCCTTTCTTATCTGGAAGAACACTTGGCAAACACGGCATCATCTGCTAGCTTCTTCTCTCCTGGCTTCTGGTTTCATGAAGCTCCCCAGGCGGTATTTTTCTTCTTGATTTCAAAAGGTTGCTGGCTCGTGGACTCTCTTCTTTGTGGTGCTGCAGCATTCTCTGCTCTCTCTGAATTTCTTATTCTCCCAAATGTTTCCCCTTTTATAGGACTCCAGTTAACCAATCAAGACCCACCCAAATGGGTGGAGACATGTCATCACCTAATCCAGTTTAACAACCACTCTTGACTAAATCACATCATCCAGGGAGATGATCTGATTACAGTTTCAAACATATAGTATTGAATAGGGATTATTCTACCTTTATGAAATGGGATTTTGATTAAAACATGGCTTTTCTAAGAGGCATACTTCCTTTCAAACCAGCACACATGGCCAATAATTCTTCAGACATTTCCCTGTTGTTGAACATTGAGCTGATTTCTTTTTTCATCTTTTTTTGTTATTGTTGCTACTGCTAATAACACTGGAATAAAAAACACTGAGATAACATTGCAACAAGCCTGAAATGCATACTGACATTCTTATTTCTTATTGAAAAGAGTTCCACAATAATTTCTTCCTCTGCCCAATATGGGAGAAATCTATCAACTCGGGCAGTGTCAGTCCTGGTTATGATAATTCATAGTCCAATGACTAGTTCGGGATTCTTGTGTCACCAGATTCTCTGAACATGCCACGTATCTATCCATTACAGAGCAGAGTGGAGAGCCCTGTTTAAGTCAATGTAGCTTACATTTAGAAACAGAAGGAAGTGAACTGTAAGGGATTATCTTCTAGATGTGTCATATGCAATCACATTGCATGGATTTATGAAGTGAAGTGAAATATTTGTTTTGATTGCTCACTGATTAAGAGTACACTCTAATGCACAATCTTGAAAGACATCTAGGGCAACTAACTTCCTGTAAGAATCTAGGTCAGGGTTGCCCAGCTCCCTCTAATTCAGCAGTCTCATTTCATTAAGGCATTATGCAAAGAAACCTCAGTTGGGTTTTTACAATTGGCAGCTTCATCTTCGGTGTTTAATATTGCAGAAGCAGCAGCAGTTGGCAATGTTATAGTTTATTGATTTGTGATGTCCTTTTCCACATTGTTCAGTATGGAGTTTGGAAAATCATTTCGCTGGAGAACTTATGAAAAAATGGATATCCCAATAGTTAACGAAGATATTTAAGGTAACACGTCAGACAAAACCCCAATTGCTTGAGATGCTTAAAAACAGAATTTTGCAAAAACCTGAAAATGACTTAAATGGAAATGATTAAAAATCTCAAGAGGTGTGCTTTAAAAGATTTAATCTAGAAGCACTGCAGGGTAGATATTTATCAGCACATTGCTACAATGTGCTACCATGTGAAAACTGGACAGTGAAACAGATTAGGTTACTTTAGGATTCATTATCCAGTGGAGTGCAGAGCAAAAAAATCAGAACCTAAATTAGGTGATGTTGTGTTTGTGGCTGGAAAGTGTATGTTTGTGTAGGGTAGCAGTGGGGTGGATAAGCAGGTGGTTTCCTTTAAATTGGCTCTTTTAGTACAATATAGTTTTTGGTAACCAATAGTCAATTTATACAGTATATATTTGAAAGAAATGCATTCAAGATCACAAAAATTAATGATTGTGTACATAAGAACTTTGCTATCAATAGAAAAGCATCATGCCATCTTTGTCTTGAAACGTCAGTGTGCCGGTTTGAAAGGATTCTGTGCCCTAGAAAACCCATGTTTTAATCCTGATCCATCTTGTGGAGGCAGCTATTTCTTTAATCCCTATTCAGTACTGTAGGTTGAAAACTTGATTAGGTTATTTCCATGGAGATGTGATGCACCCAATTGTGCGTATTGACCTTTGAATAGAGGGAGACTATACCCATGAGTCTTGATTAGTTACTGGAATCCTTTAAAAGGTGAAACATTTTGGAAAAAGCTGGAGAGCAATAGAGCCACGAGATACATGAGAGTCACGAGAGCCCATGTAGCCAGAGACATTTGGAGATGAAAAAGGAAAACACTCCCGGGGGATCTTCATGAAACAAGAAGCCTATAGAGAAAGCTAGCAGACGTTGCCATGTTCGCCATGTGCCCTTCCACTTGAGAGAGAAACCCTGGACTTCATCAGCTTTCTTGAACCAACGTATTTTTCCCAGGATGCCTTAGATTGGACATTTCTATATCTTTGTTTTAATTGGGACATTTTCACAGCCTTAGAACTGTAAACTTGCAACTTAATAAATTTCTCTTTTTTGAAAGCCGTTCTGTTTCTGGTATATCGCATTCCTGCAGCTAGCAAAGTAGGACAGTCAGTTTGCCTATTTCTCCCCCTCAGTGCCCTCTTCCACTTCTGTTTGTAACTCTATTGATGTAGGGAAAGGCACAGGACCATTTAAGGATGAAGCTTCACCCTTAAGCACACAAGATGCAGGACTCAATAGATTATTTTATTTTGTTCGTGCAAGGGTGGAAAATGTCACAAATATTTTAAACAGTCCATATTATCTATTATCTTTCTTAACAAATCATTGTGATATATATAACATAATGTATTTTATTATTTATATAATATATTTTATGATTATATGACATATAATAAAATTTGACATCCTCCGGCCCCCCCCCCCCCCTTTTTTTTGTATGGGCAGGCACCAGGAAATGAACCTGGGTCTATGGCATGACAGGAGAGAATGCTGTCTGCTGAGCCACCATGACCCACCCTTGAGCCATTTTTAAGTGTGCAATTCAGTGATATTAATTACTTTTCAATATGGTACTATCACAACCATCCCTTACCCAATCTTTTCCATCACCCCAAATAGAATCCATGTACCCATTAAACAAAACTCCCTATTCTCCCTCCCCCTTCCTCATTCTGCCCCCTGGTAACCTCTAATCTACTTTCTCTGTCTATAAATCTGCCCATTCTAGATATGTCATATAAATGGAATCATATAATATTGGTCCTTTTGTGTCTGACTTATTTCATTTAGCATCATGTATTCAAGGCTCATCCATGTAATAGCAGGTATCGGAAACTCATTTCTTTTTACAGCTGAATAATATTCCATTTTATGTATATACAACATTTTTTGTATCCTACCATCTACTGATGGACACTGAGCTGTTTCTACTTTTGGCTATTATGAATAATGCTGCTATGAGCATTGATGTAAGAGTTTTCTGTTTTATTTGTTTTATTCCCCGCTTTCAATTCTTTGGGATTTATACTTTGCAGTGGAATTGTGTGAGGTCTTATGATAATTCTATATCTAACTTTTTGAGGAACTGTCATACTGTTTTCCACAGTGGCTATCCCATTTTACATTCCCACTAGCAATGAATGAGGGTTCCAATTTCTCTACATTCTCACCAACATTTATTTAAAGTATTTTTTTTAATAATTGAGCAATAGCTATCGTGGTAGGCATGAAGTGGTATGTCATTATTGTTTTGATTTACATTTCCCTTATGGACGATGTTAAGCAACTTTGGATGTGCTTATTGGTCACTTGTCTATCTTTGAAGAGATGTCTATTTAAGTCTTTTGCTCACACATTATCTTCAATAACATAATTTTCACCAAACAATGAGAACCTGCTTCAACATGCATAGTGTTAAAATGCCACTAATTTCAGGGGATTCAAGGGCAGTTCAGTGGTAGAATTCTTGCTTGCTATGCAGGAGACCTGGGTTCAATTCCTAGTCTATGCTCTTCCCAAAAAACAAACAAACAAGCAAAACAAACAAACAAAAAATGCCACTAATTTCACCAATGGAATTCCATTCTTGAAATACTTTATGCTAATAACAAAGGCTCAAGTTATACTCAAGATATGAATACCTATAGTGTAAGTGATATTCCTCTGGATGTATGACTTTACTGAACACATTAACTTTCCAGCCCACAAACTGATTCAGGTTTTTGCCCTCCCTTTGCCATATATTCATTCCCATTTCTAGCTCAGCTACTGCCCTGGGTCTTTTTTTAATACATATAATACTCCTAAATGCATGATAAATAGAAAGCTCATGGTTATTTTTTTGATTGCTCTTCTAGGTTACTTTTATTTACTTTATTCATTGTGCTAAAAGTGATAAGTTTTGACTTAAAAAGTTAAAATTCCGCTAAAACTGAATTTTTAAAAAAATAAATTTCCTCTTTGTTTGGAATGGTTTTGAGCTCCTGAGGTACTTGACAAAGCGTGGTAGTGTCTGAAGCCTGCATGCTAATTCAGTTTGTCTTACCACCTTAGTCTTCTGGCCTTTCCTTTCTCTCAATTGTGAAGTAATGGCTTTGGACCAGAGTGGCTTTAGGTTTCCTGAGTGCTCTGATAATCTGTGATGGACTTCTTTACCCAGCTGTTGCTACCTTAGGCCAAGCCTGTAGCTGCTGGTGAGACAAAGCTGTGGAATAGGACCGGGGTTGTAGAGGGCCTGCTGACCTGGGTATGGGTCTTTTCCTTTGTGATGACCAGTCAGGCTCTCCAGTCCTCACCATTTGATAATGCAGCCAGCTCTGTTCCCGTCAGGGCTATTGGATGTGTGTGCTGATAGTGTCAAGGCTCTGCTGTAGGTGGGGCACCATTTAGACTATTAAGAACTCTAAGCTGTAGTCTGTGAGCTTCAACTGTCTTAAAAAACATGAGGAGTACAGTCCGTCTTCCCATCATCACTTTTAAATTGGGTTCTGATCTCTCAGCATATAATGTGTTCAAGGCAGCAAAGACTGTGCCTCTGAATATTGAGAGCTGTCTTAGGAGGAATAATGGGTTAGTGTTGATGTCTGTATTTAATCTCAATTTAAATATTACTTTTTAATAGGCTTTTGTTTCAATGTCCATTTATTCTTTAGTGATAGAGTTATTCCTAATTAAACAGAAACTCAATATAATGAAGCTTGAAAAGAAGACTTTATAGATATGGGTATTTATTCAATAGACAGTACCTGTTTACTGAATTCAAGGAATAGGTACATACCTCTGCTTATGCCTACTAAAAGGACTCCATTTTTGTATATTTGTTGCTATATTTTGTTTGTTGATTTTCTCTTTGTTCTCTCTTCTTTGGTTCCCATGATTTTGCTCATTTCCAAAAAGTGCTTGGGCACTGCCTGAATTTATTACTCAAAGGAAAAAATGGGAAATGTGGATTGGCAGAAATTGGCTGCTTTTCAGTCCAATTTTTTTTTCCTGGAATTTGGTTCAACATTCTTTGTTCTTCCTTTAAGATATCAGGTCATGGAAAGGAAAAGAATCAAAGACACTGACAGTCATATTTTGAATGTTCTTAGTTTATCAGAAAATGAAAATTTAAATATATAATATATTTTTCCTATGGTCTTAAGGTATAATTTTTATTATGTTTTAAGCCAAAATATACATCTTCCCACTTTGCACCCTCATCTTTCAGAAGCATATAACTTTCTTTGTCTTCTTGCTGTCTCTGAAGAAATCTCATGACACCATGATTCTCATTTAAATTCATATTTGAGCAATGTTTTTACTTTTCCAGATTCATCTTCACCTTTTCCCACCGTATTCCTTATCCTGGAGGTTGGATTACTTCAACAGGCTCTTTTGCCCTTTGACTTTGGTGGATTTGGCCTATGGGAGTGTTGGAAAGGAATAGAGGGAAAGAGGAGACTGAAGTCGTTGTATCCATCCCCCCTCCCCTCTCCTTGTAGTGCTGGATGGGTTGGCTGTATTTCTGAACCAGATTATAGCCTCTGTAAAACATCCGTCTCTACACAACCTCTTTTGTTTTTCTTCCAAATTCCTGTAACTGCTTTCTCACATTACCCCTTCAGGCTTATGGATATTATTGCAACCAGTGGTACTAACTCTGCACTGGGTTTTCCACCAATGAAGGGCTTGCACACCCCCACCCCATTGTAGGCATGCCCTTTATTATACTCTCTTCAAATCCAACTGGGGTGTGCCATCTGCTTGTGGCTGGGGCCCTGACTGATACAGGAATTCAATGAATGTGTACGTTATTGAGAGCAGTAGGGCATAAAGGTTATCTTCCAATTGGAGTCAGACTGATCGAGGTTTGAATAAGGTCCATTACTTGCTAACTTGGAGTGTCGGTCATTTACCCACACGAAGCCTCAACGTCCTCAAATTTAAAAAGAGGATAGTACTATTATTTCATAGGATGTTATAAGAATATGATGAGCTCTCAAAATTTAATTATTATTTTAGTTAAAAACCATATGTTATAGTTTCTCCTCAATTTATATTGAATAACTTACTCATCATGTCAGGTCTGAACCATTACAAAGCAGTCACTTTTAGTTCCTTTATACTTAGTATTGCTGATCTTTGTGTTTAAAGTTATGTGGATATCCCGTTCCCCAAATGCCCACCAAATTCTTGCTTATCTAAGTGATATTTTATTTCCCACAGAAGGAATTGGTAATCTTACCTCAAGTCAGTGGGATTTCCAGATGATTCTTATTCAAGTGATGAGTGCTCAAAGCAAAGGTTCCCTGGTGAAATAAAAATCATTTGGTGGCATTTTAGCACTGAGCTTTAGCTGCTAATTGCTCAGATGCTATGTATCATTGGGTAATCCAGCTATCTTACAGGATAGCTGGTTTTTGTCTCTTTTAAAAAAAAATCTTTAAAATATTATGAGACCGTTGGTAAAGCCAGGAGAGATGTTGAAAGGATTAACTAATTGATTATTTTAAATGCTTTGAAACTGGCAGAGTATTAAGTGAAGAAGAGAGAGGTGGTCTAGACATAACTAAATTATTTTATCAGGAAGCAGGCTATTTTCCTTTCTCCAGCTATTTCCTGGCAGGCATCCTTCTTGCCTTGAGTTCTGAAAAGAAATGTCTTCAGAAAGGCCTTCTCAGACCTCTTACTTAAAATAGCATTCTTCATCCATCCATATCACCTTCCCAGTTCTATTTTTTAATTTCATAGCACTGAGCACCACCTGATATTATGTTTCATGCTTATTTGTCTATGAAGCAGTGCCATCCTTGAGACTAAGGTAGTATGAGCAAGGCACTGATTTAGTGCCTCTTACAAAATGTAAGAGGGTGCCAAACAAAAAAAAAAAATCAGAAAATTAGAGAAATAATATCTTGATGCAATATATTTTAAAATAAAAATTTAGGCAAAAGTACCCATGATGAACAAAATATCAAAATTTTAAAAAGATAGAATCAATATAGTGCCCTGTTGAGCCATTTAGAGAGTGAAATAAAAGGAGAAACCAGTAATATTGCTCTTGTCTTTTGATTTTTAAACATATTGCATTAAAATACTGTTTGTCTTACTGAATTTGGGGACAGCTGGTTACATTTTGTACCTGTTTTAGTTTGCTAATGCTGCTGGAATGCAGTATACCAGATATGGAATGGCTTTTATAAAAGTGAATTATTAAGTTACGTTTACAGTTCTAAGGCCTTAAAAATGTGCAAACTGAGGCATCTGGAGAAAGATATCTTGACTCTGAAGAAAGACCAATACCTGTCACACGGAAAGGCACAGTGTCTTCTGATCCTTTCTTAGCTTCTCTGGGGCAAACACTGGGCTTTCTTCTCTCAGCTTCCCTTGGCTCTCTCCAGATTCTGGCTTTTCAGTATGGTGGGCCCTTTCTTAGCATCTCGTGGGAAGGTACATGGTGACATCTGCTGGGCTCTGCATCTCCAAATGTCCATGTCTAGCTTTGTATTGGCTATCCAGGCATCTCTCAGCACTCCAAGTGACTCCAGATGTCTGTGTCTCTGTTGGCTCTGAACTTTCTCCAAAATGTTTCCCCTTTTAAAGGACTCCAGTTAATTAATTAAGACCCACCTTGAATCAGCGGAGTCACATTTCTACCTAATCAAAAGTTCACAGCCACAATTGGGTGTGTTACATCTCCATGGAAACAACCTAATCAAGAGGTCCTACCCTACAATACTGAATCAGGATTAGAAGAACATGCCTTTTCAGAGGTGCATAACAATTTCAAACCAGCACAGTACCTGAGATGATTGCCTTGCTTGCCTCATCCTAGTCCTGAATATGGGGAGCACTGTGAGAAAAGTGGGTGTAGGGTGGAAGGTGTAGAGGAGAATCAGGGGCTGAGGTTTGGCTATTGTCGTTCAGAGGAAGTATGCCTTTTCCACTTATTGTTGTTTAGAACCATTTACTTGAAATGAGCAGAGGAACTATATTAGTTAGGGATGTGCTTGGCTACAAATAAGTACTGTGGCTTAAACAAATGATATATTTTTCCTCACATTGCACAGAAAATCTGGAGGTGACCATTGCTCAGGCTGGTTTGGGAACACAGTGCAGTTGGATGTGATGTCCCTCTGTTTTTTTTATGATTGTTTGTTTTTTGGCTTTTCCCTCAAGAACTTAAGATGTCTATGGCAGCCTCAGCCATTTTATCTGTGTTCAAGAAGGAAGAAAGGGGAATGAGATGCACCATCTACATCAATCCTTTATATCAGGAAAGGTAAAACGTTTTCAGAAATGTAGTTTCTAATAGCGTCTGCTTAGTCTTCATTGCTCAATCTTGAGTCAGACAACCGCTCCTTCCCTCAGCCCCAAAGGGATTGTCAAGATTGGCTAGGACAATCATGATCCATTGCCTGTGGCAGGGCAAGATTGTAGCTCTGTTAGCAAGGCAGGGAGATGGGAAATGGACATTGTAAACTTAACGAAATGTGTCTTCCACAGCAGACTTGACTGTTGACTTTCTTCCCCAGAAATAAGGATTTTGGTAACTTGGCCTATTTACATATTTTCCCCCTCCCAGGAATAGTAAATATTTTCTTTACTGTATTGTGTGGCATCCAGCCTGTTAGTTTTTACAGCCTTAAAACCTTGTGGTATTAAAGGTTAAGCCCATGGTACTGCTGGGGATCCCTTGCATTCCTCTAGCCCCGAGGAATGACTAATATTGAAAGCATGGTCTGTTTTCTTTTGAAATAACTTAAAATTGGCTGAGTGTTCAAGCCTTTTTTCCTGCTGGGCCTTCTGTTCCGTGCCCTTACCTCGCACTGGAGGCAGACCACTCTCCCGGGGCAGGTCCTGATTTTTATAAACCTTGTTTAAGCTGTACCATATCTTACTTACTCTAGATCCCTAAACTTAGAAGGGCCCTTTAGAAGTAACTTAGTCTAGACTTCTTGTCTTCCTTTCTTTTCTTTTTCATTTTAAAGAGATTTATTACAGGTTGTTAATAATTAGGACACTTGAGAGCACCTTATACTTCTAATCAGATTTTTGGTAACTGATTTTAAAACATTACTTGAGTATTTTTCTCATACTGGCTTTCAGGCAAAAGCACTACTCAGTGATCGTTTAAGAGACATTAATTTGATTAAACAATTTATCCTTAATAACCTGAGACATCAATCCTTGGATAGCTTCTATGGTAGTTTCACAGCTGTCTCAGATAGCTTTGGTAAGTTTGTTTCCTGATTTCCGGTCACATGTTTCTAAACCCAGTGTCCCAGCTGGGCTTCTGACTGCTCTAACTTTTCAGACAAATCAAAGACCTGACCAGTGGTGTAGTCTGCATTAGTAAGCAAGCTAGAAGAACTCAGCATGTTCACCCAGTATTTATTCCATAAAAGATCAGGCAATCTGCGATCCAAAGAGGATTTGAAATATGAGACTTCCAAGGCATAATATCGCTTGCAGTGTACCCTAAAGTCTTCTATTTTACTAAGTGGGATAGTCTGGTACTCAGAAGGTCCTTCATCAGGTGGTTTACTGCCCTTTGGGTATGTCCTAAAAGCGCCAAGACTCACTTTCCCTGCAGGTAATGTTCTTGTTGGGTTGATTACTACTGCTACTAATGGTTCCTGGAACTGTTGATTGAGCATCTGAGTACTAACATCAATCCCAGATAGCCAGCAGCCCTAGCCTGGGTCGTTATGATACCAGCCAACTGCATTTTCAAAGGTGACCAACCTGCTTGGCGTTTCCTATATATGCAGCCATGTATCCATATGCAGCAGCCTGAGCATTAACTTGAGTTTTGCCCTCCACAGGCAAAACAAAACTGTCCGTAATGTTCATGGTCTCCCCATCCACCTTTCCTAGCATTAAAACCATCACTTCCAGGTTTCCTCCTGATCTGGCATGCATCACCATTTTCAGTAGAGCCAATGCTAAGATTTTGCAGTACTTAAAGTAATGGTGATCCTTAGTCCAGGGCTTCATTGCCAGGATTTCCCATTGCTGCTTCTTACACTATTTGTAGACTTCATCAATGCTCTGGGCTTCCTGCATGTTGTCGGCCAATTCCCAGGTTTTCTGGACCATGCTGCTCCCTGACGCTGCCATAGCCAAGGAGTTGAAGTTGTCCCCGCCACAACCAAGATGCAGATTTACCCCGTTAGGTCTCTGGGTGTGGGCTTTGGACCCTCCCCACCACTGATGCAAACCCTTACAGACTCTTGAGCAGCCATGACACCTAGAACCCTTCCCTTCTTTTTCGTTGGTTTGTTTTCTTTCCTTCTGAAAGATCCCTGCAAAGATGGATTGTGCCTTCATATGAACAAAGGAAGAGATTTTGGCAGGGCTGATATGCACTACATTTATTGCAATGAAATGTAAAAGCCTTGATAAATACATAATTGCACATGGTACATTTCTAGACAATGCTCAAAGGAAGAGGTCCAGACCTGTCTTTGGATACTTATAATCTAAAATGAACACAACTTAGGTTTTAGGATAAATGATGGGGGTGATTGCTCTAGTTCTCATTTACAATGTGTACTCTTTATTATCTTCATTATTATTATTCAAGAGTGAAAATTGGAATAACTAGCCTCTTAGTTCTACAATTACAACTTCATAATGTTTTGTTTCTTGTTCAGAAGCTTTCCTTGCTTGCACTGACTTTCACATTCAGAAATCAACCAATCCAAAGATTCGCCCTGATTTTGATATTCCACCTAAAAGCCTCTGAATTCAACCTGCAAGCTATTAAAAAAGGAAAAACAAAAAACCCCACAATTTTAAAAAACAAAAAAAATTTAAAAAGCTATTTAAAAAACTTGTTTCCCCTAATGAGTCACCATTTCAGAATCTGTGTGGTATTCTCTCCTGCTGCAGTATGTCAAAAAAATCTATCCTAATATGGGGAGGAGGCTTTAGCTCTATATAAATTAAATAAATGCATTTGTTGAGGGTCTGGAGGGAGAAAAGCCTGTAATTGAAGTCGAAGGTTGAGGAGAATATCCACAGAAGTTCATATCCTGTCTGGATCTGCTGACCAGACAGTATGACTGGTTGCTTTCAAATGATTTAGACTTTCTCATTTGAACATCTACTTCTCCATGTTTTCTCCTGGTGTCTCCAAGGGGGATTGTGCTTGTTTGAAACTGTTATATACACCAGAAAAACTATGTTCTTCTAATTCAATCTCTATTTTTATTTTTATTTTTTTGGGTGCATGGTCTGGGAATAGAACCTGGGTTTCCCGCATGAAAAGCGAGCATTCTACCACTAAACCACCCATGCACCCCTTAATCCAATCTTATGGGTGCAGGCCTATTGTGGGTGGGACCTTTTGATTAGGTTGTTTTAATGGAGATGTGACCCTGCCCATTCAAGGTGGGTCTTAATTTGCTTACTGGAGTCCTTTTAAGAGGCAGACATTTTGGAGAAAGCACAGATGCTTAGAGAGCCAATACAGAGAGTGGAGAGAGGATACCAAGTGATAGAGAGTGTCCCTGGAGATGCTAAGCTAAGAGATGAAATCCAGAGTTTGCCCTGAAGAAGCAAAGAAAGGACCCTGGAATCAGAGGCTGAAAGCAACGAACCTGGAGCCAGAATCAGCAAATGTCACCTGGTACCTTCCCATGTGACAGAGAAACCCCTGACGACATCAACCTTTTCTTCAGAGTCAAGGTATCTTTCTCTGGATGCCTTAATTTGGACAGATTCATGGCCATAGAACTGTAAATTTGCAACTTAATATGCAAAATATTAAGTTAATATGCTTTGTAAAAGCCAATCCATTTCTGGTATATGGCATTCCAGCAGTATTAGCAAACTGAAACAAAGATTATTCCAGAATCTTGTCAGTGTAGTTTTATAATTCTTGGCATAAATATTTTTTTTTAACAATTGAAAGACTGAAAGTAAGGTTTTTCTAAGCCTACATGGACTCTTGACATTCTTGAGGATCGTCTCTGGAGAATTTGTAGAATCCCCAGAAATGCAAACATTTCTGTAATGTATAAGTCCTGACTGGAGCAGTCACTGAAATAGTTTGAAGATTTTTCCTGTTTTCATAGATAGCATATTGCGGATTCTAGATCCAAGCTCATGGCCAAATTTGATGTCTTACCCTTTAATATATTCGAAATTCCAGGGTTGGGGGTGGGTGTTACTCAAGCCTCATTCACATACCTCTGAAGAGTCCTCAGGGAATTTCAAATTATGCTCCAAGCACTTAGTCTCTTTGGTATCTTGTGGTATTTACTCTGATGGCACAGGTGGTACCTTGTTCATCTGTGGCTGCTACTCTGGCCCGCTGTGGCAATGCTTCCTCTGGTGCTTGCCCTGAGAGGACCCCTACATGGCTGGTGCCCACTGAAGGCCCTGCTGAAACAATACCTCTTTGCTGATGCTGACCAATACCTGTGTCTTGGATGCACAGATTGTCAATGCCTCATGTTAAGGGTCCTGTTCTCTGTATCAGGATCATTGGTTCCCATGCTGCAGTGCCACTGGTATCAGTGCTGTGATGCCCTGTGATGCCATGACCCATAGAATTCATTATAGCATTGCTTTTGAAGAAGACTCTTCTCTGCTTCCTTCCTTAACCAAGCCAAAGTACAAAGTAATTCAAAATAGAAGTCAGAGACCCTTGTTGTGTAATAATATGCTGTAGAAATACTGAAAGAGGTCAATTTAGGCAATGCAAACGGTCCAGTAGTCTTTATAATTACTATATCTGTAATATACCAAATTTGAGCTTATTGCTTTTTCCAGTTTTAAGAAGGAATTGTTTCCTGTACTGTGACTAAGTTCTAAAGCTAGTGTGGAAAGAAAAAAAATCAGGAAGAGAAAAAGTTATTCATTAAATTCCCTTAAATTACCCATAGACTAAGTATACATGTCAATATTTATATCCCACAATGAAGACTTCTCCTCTTTTAATAAATTTCATACAGCTGTGTTTTCCATCCATACTGGGACAAACCATTTTTGTCTGACTGACTGCTAAAAGTAGCTGACTTATCTGTAGGATGCATATTGTATCAGAAATATATCTCCCTAAATACTGTAATCCCATACACTCAGCGAGATGTTGACACTATAAGAGGCATAAAAACTGTAGCCAACTAAAGGAACAAATCTGGTGTGCCCACCACTTTAATATAATAATAGTAATAATAATAATAGAGGGAGAAAGAAGAGCAGGAGGAGAATAAAACTGACAGGTGTTGAATACATGCTGTGTCATATACTCTTCAAGCACTTTACATGTATTAACCCACTTAATCATTACAACAACCCCATAAAATGTTTATTATTTTCATACTCATTTTATAGGAAGTACGCCTGAGGTACACTGGTCAAATGAGTTGTACAGTTAAGAAGTGGCAGAGCTGGAGTCTGAACTCAGGCAGTCTGGCTCTAATGTTGTTTTTCTTAACTGCTTTGCTCTACACTTTTAACTAAGATAACACTCTTTAAATTATCTTCTTTCTCTTTCTTCTTTTCAGGTAGGATGGAATTTAATAAAGTTAATGTTTTTAATGGTATGACTCCATTGTACTTTTTTGTTATAGTAAAAATTCAAACTAGGCTGAAGAGTATCAAGTATAAAGAGATGGTTCCTCATATTCTCACACCCAGTTATAATGAATCTTAATGCTTTGGTGTATTTTTTCCAGAATTTCTTTTATGCATGTCCTTTTGCATGTATTTTGTTTCGTTTCGTTTATAACACATATTTTATTTCAATATGCTTTTTCACTTCTCAACGTCATAGACAGCTTTCTGTATCCATATATAGAATTCTACGTCCCCCTTTTAAAGAGCTGCTTTAGTAGCCACATATTATTTCACTGCATGAATAAACCATAAGTATTTGTTCCCCTACTGATGAACAGTCAGATTTTGGGGGGGCAGGTTTTACTTTTATAAACTCTGTGGCAAATAAACTTACTCATTTGTTCTTCTAGAATTTTTGCAGATTTATTTTTTAGCTTTAAGTCTTTAATCTACATGGAATTTATTTTGTGCAGGAGCTGAGGTGGGGATTACAGTGATTTCTTGACTTTCTTCATTCAAATGATTACCCACCTGAAGAGACTCAGTCTCCAGGCACCCAAGTAAACACATTGCGTTTATTTAGAAATATACTGAAAATTCTAATAAGGGGAATCTTAAGGGTGGAAAATAGTAGGCAGTGTGTTAGGGAGAAGTAGTAGGAACAGCAGGCTCAACTGAAATGGACTAGAGCAGGGAGTTCTGCTTTCAGGTTGGAATGCTGCATTTTAATTAGCAATATTACTCCCAAATGCTTCGCAGCCGCAGTGGGGGGATTAGAGAATCCTGCCTGCTCATCAGCATTCAGAACCTGCACATCAGAGTGTCTAATTGGATTTTCTCTCTTTTGAAAGGTCAGCTGATAAAATTGTCATGTTGTATCATTCAAGGTCTAGAAGTTACTCTGCTATAAGCTTGACTGATTTTTGTTGTTGTTGTTAAGTTAAAAATTGCCTGTTCTTGTCTAGTGTCTTTTAGGAATCTTTGTGAGACTAACAATGTTCTAGAAGGCCAGTCTTACAAAGGATCTCTGAAATCTTTCAGTCATTTAGAACTATGCTGATTCTTGATATTTTTTTCTTTGTCATTTTGGACACTATGCTAAGAAAGCATCTGTATCTTAAACCTTTTGGTGTGTTTTTCTTGGTGTTTATTTACAAGGAAGACAACATTCAATTTAGTCTTTATTTTTGGTCTTGGAGTCTGAAATTGAGTACTATTTCCAATAAATGTATAAGGAAAGACACAAAAATATACTGTGCTCTTCTGGAAAACATTATCATCACAAAGAAATTAATGGAGCTAGATTTTCCCAGTTTTATTTCTTGGCTGTAACTGAAGTAAGCTGGGAAGCTACCTTATCTTTTCAACCACATGGATCTTAATTAGAAATCCGTATGTAAGGGGTAATAAGTATAGGAAAGAAAAACTTCAATCATGGGCAAACTTAATACCTGACAGTTGATGGTTTCTTACTCCACTTACTAGAGGGGCCTCCCTTTGGTTCCATAAGGCTCAGATCAAGCTCTCTGGGTGCTCAGAATCCCAATCCACTGTTGGGATTTTAGCTAAAGGGTGTGGAAATATGTTGGAGGGGTATTCAAGGCTGAAAATTATTACTGCTACTATTTCAGTGACATTATGAGTTCATTGAACTTTTGCAGGGTTATCAAGAAAATTTTATCACCACTAATAACAATGTTTTCCAAAGTGTAGTTGCATCAGAATCACCTGCTTCTTGATCAAAATGCTATTTGTTGGATTCCATTGTGATCTTCAGTGGCGGAGTGCAGGAATACATTTTTAATACACCTCCTATGCTACTCTTGTGTATATTAAATTTTGAGAACATCTTATTTTTAACATTATTTCTATGGGAAAAATATATTCCCAGTTCCAACCAATCGACTTCAAAGTTGTATCTCTGAAATTTAGTGTGGGATGCTGGGGTTGCCCGTGTGTGAAATCAGTGGTCTGGATAACAATTACATATATTTTTTAACAGTTTTATTCATACACCATAAAATCCATCCTAAGTGTACAAAAAATGGTATAATCACATAGTTATGCATCCATTGCTGCAATCTATATGAGACCATTCCCATTTCTTTTAAAAAGAAAGAAAAAAATCCCATTCCCCTCCCTTATATTCCCTATTAATGAAGTTTAGCTTTGGTATAGTTCTTTGTTACAGACAATTACATTTTCAAAGTACATATGTAACAGCTGGGGAGTAGAATATGGCTGGGGATATTTAGGTTAATTAACTTCTAAGGTATGGAGCTGGGAATTATACAAGGAGTGAATTCCTGCCAGAATGAAAGCATGAAATGGATATTCAGCTACAAAGTTAAAGCTGCAAAAAGAAAGCTTTAACTTCTGTACCCAGCTGTCTGCTGAAGTTACTCTGTCCCTGGCTGTTTAGACAAGTGGATCCCACCATTTCTTACATTCCACAAAATGTCCAGTACCCTTTTCAAGATTTCTGCAATTCCTCGGTAATTTCTTCTGGGGAACTCATTTTCTCTCTTTGCATCTTGTGATGGCACTTCATCTTTGTCCAGCATGGCAAGTAGCTCCCTTTTTAATCTTTCCAGCCACAAAGAGTTTTCATTAATCAGAATCTTTAGAGGATTATGAAATCAAAGGGAAGGAGTCACAGTGCAGAAGACAACTCATAATCATATATTAAACATCCCTGTCCTTTAGACATGTTTTTGGCCACCCCACCACAGGGATATTTCTCACTGGTCAAACTACCCTATGTCGTATCCCGGACTCTCTCCATTTTGCCAGCATCTTTGTCTTCTTCCCTTGCTCCCATGATCTCCAAATTCTTCTTACTTTTTCATTCGGAAAAAGTCAATTCTCTTGAGCCTCTCTTCCCAAGCTCATACCCTTCACCTCCCATCCCAGGATGACCTTTACATCTCCAACACTCATCAAGGAGCTCACCTGAGGGACAGTCAGTCTGTTCTTTAAAAAAAATCCTCCTTATACATAGTTCTGGGGTTAAATAACATTTTTCTAAGATCTATGATATATTTCTTCCATGGGAAAATGAATTCTGTGCAGGCTTTCCCAAGCATGCTAAAGCTGAGGAAGAACATTTTTTTTCCCTATATAACCAAAGAACCTTTTTGCTGGGATAACTTCTGAAAGAAGTTAAGCAGGATTTTTATAAGGTTTTGAAAGGCAGGTTTGCATCAGTGCCCTCTCATTAGCTAACCTCATCATCTTTACAAAGCTTTTCTTTCCATGCTAGGAGTATATCTATTTATGTAGTCAGGTAAATGAGAGCAGAATCATTTCCAACTTGCTGGCAAAAAGAGTGTTACTGATGCAGGTGAGTGGCATCTGCAAGGCCGCCAAGGGCATTCTATTTCAGAAATCATACTTAGAGAATAAAGAAGCAGAGTGAAATTGTTTTCAGGAGGGTTTGCTTTCTTGCTATTTTATCTTTTGTATATCTGAGAGCTTTCTCTTTTGCTTGAAATGGAAAGTCATTTCCCAGATGAGAGATCATTTTATACAGTGCTCTTATTTTCTAGGTAACTATTCTGAATTTTTCCTATTAATTTCTATTTTTATGCACAGTGATTCTCAATTGGTGAGAAAATTATGATCTCATAATCTCTTTTCCTCACACTTGCTAAATGATTAGCCTCATTTGCTGTGTGAGTTCCACTTCATGGTTGTGGAAATGATGACTCTCCCGAATCTGGTTAAGCATGTCAGCTTGATGGCTTTGACCTTTTCCACAAAAACAAGGGAGATGAAAAGATGTGACATGGGTGCAAATTGTCACTCAAATGGGGTTCTTTGGCCAACAGCACAAATACATGCTTTGGTAAACTCCCAGGAGGCTCCAAGTGAAGTGTTTTGTATTTAACATTTTCTATGACATTTGAGAATCTTGATTTTTTTTTAAGCAAGAAGAAAAAAAATAATCCTGATTGGCCATTAAATAAGAACAATAAATTTACACTCTGAGTCACAGTATGGGTGAATATGCACAATATGTGCATTACAGATTCCCAAGAAACACCCAGTTCTCAGGTGGTACAGTTAAATGCGCTTCGTCTGTCCTGTGATAGATGTTACTTCCACTGCACTTAATTGGGATAACTGACAAATTTCGATTCAGAGCATTTCAGTGACTCCAAGGGATGTATAAATATCTCGCCAAATCCATTTAAATAGTATTCTGGATGTGGTCAGAGGTCTCACTGTAGTAATTTGCAGGTGTGACCAATATTAACTTATAAATTTCCCTTGACTGGTCCTTTGTTGATTTCAGGCTTCCCCCCTGTTCAGTAATAGTTGCTCAGCAAGCATATATTATCTTCCTTCTCTGCAGGTCCTTTATTGCTTTGAGATGTGTCTGTATGTGTGTGTGTGTGTGTGTGTGTGTGTGTGTGTGTGCATGCATGTTTTAAAAAATAGTTATTTATTTTATTAGAGAAGTTGTAGGTTTAAGAAAAATCATGCAGGAAATAGAGTTCTCATACATACCCCTTCACATACACAGTTTTCCCTATTAGCAACACTTTAGTGTGGTAACTTTGTTACAATTGATAAAACAATATATTATAATTATACTATTAACTCTGGTCCATAGTTTATACTAGAGTTCACACTTTGTGTTGTACAATCTTGTTTTTTAAATTGGATTCTACTAACATGTATACAACCTGAAATGCCTCCTTATAGCCACATTCAAATATATAATTCAGTGGTGTTAATTTTGATAATGTTGTACTACCTTTGCCACCATCCATAACTAAAACTTTTCCATCACCACAAACAGAAACTCTTTACCAGTGAAGGCATAACTATGCTATTATACCAGGAGCCATTGATTGTACACGTAGGATGGATTGTATGGTGCATGAATAAAATTATTTTAAAAAAGCAGAAAACTACAAGAGCTGGAGAGGATGTGGAGAAATAGCTACACTTATTCATTGTTAGTGGGAACATAGAATGGTGCTAACCTGGAGGGCAGTTTGGCAGTTCCTCGGGAAGCTAAGAATAAAATTGCCATGTTCTCCAGTAATCCCATAACTAGGTATATACTTGGAAGAGCTGAAATCAGGGACATGAATAGACGTTTGCATATCAATGTGTATGGCAGCAGTATTCATGATTGCCAGTGAATGGAGGCAGCCCAAGTGTCCATCCACTGATAAGTGGATGGGCAAACTGTGGTGTATGTGTATGACAGAAGACTCTGTGGCTGTAGGAAGAATGAAGTCATGATGTGTGCAATAATGTAAATGAACCTTGAGGACATTATGTTGAGTGAAATAATCAGAAACAAGAGGGCAAATAATGTATGGTCTCACTAATATGAATGAACTATTATGAACTATTGCTGAGAGTTAAATTTGAGAGCATAGGTTATCAGGGGATAGAAAGAGGCTAGAGATTGGGCAATTGATACTTGAGAAATACAGAATGTATAGTAAGGTTGATTGTGAAAGTTTAGAAATGGATAGCACAATAGTTAAGTGTAAGTGACAAAGCTGGGTGTGAGTGTGGTTGAAAGAGGTAGATCAGCATCATGTACATCACCAGGAGGAAAGCTAGAGGATAAAAACTGGGGCTCCATAACTTAGCAAAACCTAGAATGGACGATGACAGTAGTTAATTGCACAGGTATAAGGAAGTTCTTACATGAACTAGAACAAATGTATGTCACTGTTACAAGGTGCTATTTATAGGGTAGTATGTGGGAAAAATATAATTAATGCAAACTAAGGTCTAAAGTTAACAGTAATATTGTAATATTCTTTCATTAATTATAACAAAGGCACTATACCAAAGCTAAATGTCAATAATAGGGGGATAAAAGGAGTATGGATTTTTTTTTTTGAAGAAATGAAAATTCTTATAGTATCTGTGGTAGTGAATGTGGTAGTGATTATATCAGGAGCCATTTTTTGTATACTTAGGATGGATTCTAGAATGCATAAATAAAACTGCTGAAATAAAAAAATATATATACATATATGTATATGCTAAAAAATAAATAAAAATAAAAAGGACTTTAAGTCTTGAAAAGGCATTTCTACAAAGAATATGTACAAATGGTCAATAAGCACATGAAAGGAAGTTTAACATTGTTAGTCATTAGGGAAATGCAAGTCAAAACCATATTGAGATACCATTTCATACACACTAATAAGGTTACTTTCAAAAAAATGGAAAGTGTTGGAAAGGATGTCGTTTTAGTTTGTTAAAGCTGCCAGAATGCAATATACCAGAAACAGAATGGCCTTTAAAAAGAAAATTCAAGTTGCAAGTTTATAGTTTTAAGGCTATAAAAATGTTCCAACTATGATATCCAGATAAAGATAACTTGGTTGAAGAGAGGCCAATGCGTCTGGAATAACTTTGTCATCTGGGAAGGCATGTGACTGGAGTCTGCTGGGGTCTTTTGCTTCTGGACCCCTCTGTCAGCTAGAAAGGCACATGGTGATGTCTGCTAAGCTTTCTATCCTCATTTCAGAGGGCTTCCCTGGGGGCATTTTCCTTCTGCATCTCCGAAGGTCCCTAGATGTGTGGGCTCTGTTGGCTCTGAAACTTTTTCCAAATTGGTTCCCTCTGAAATGGCTCCAGTAAGCGACTCTACCTTGAATGGGTGGAGACACATCCCCATGGAAACCATCTAATCAAAAGTTACCACCCACAACTGGGTGGGTCACATCTCCATGGAAACAATAAAAAAGATCCTACCCAGCAATATTGAATGAGGATTAAAGAACATGACTTTTCTGGAGTACACAACAGTTTCAAACCGGCACAAACCCTTATCAGTTATGAGGTTCCAAAGTATTTTCTCCTAGTCTAAAGGTTGTCTTTTTACTTTCATGATGAAGTCCTTTGATGCACAAAAGTTTTTAATTTTGATGAAGTCCAATTTATTTATTTTTATTTTTGTTGGTGGTGGTTTCAGAGTAAAATTTAAGAACCCATTGCTTAACACGAAGTTCTGAAGATGTTTCCCCATGTTTGCTTCTAGGAATTTTATAGTTTTGGTTCTTATATTCAGGATTTTGATCTATCTAAGTTTTGTATAGTGTGTGAGGTAAGGGTCCACTTTTGTTTTTTTGCACATGAGTATCCAGTTTCCCAGCATAAAAACAGGAAGAGACTGTTCTTTCCCAATTGAATGAAATTGGCACTCTTGTCAAAAATCAGTTGGCCATAAATAGAAGGGTTTATTTCTGAACTTTTGATTTCATCCGTTGGTCTATTTGTTTGTCCTTGTGCTAGTACCATGCTGCCTTGATTGCTGTAGCTTTGTAATAAGTTTTATAATCAGGAAGTGTGAGTCCTCCAATTTAATTCTTCTTTTGAAAAGTGTTTTTGGCTATTCGGGGTCCGTTACCTCTCCATATAAATTTGGTGATTGGCTTTTCTATTTCTGCAAGGAAGGCTGTTGAAATTTTGATTGGGATTGCATTGAATCTGTAAATTGCTCTGGGTAGAACTGACATCTAGTCTTCCAATTCATGAGCACGGAATGTACCTTCCATTCATTCATATTTTCTTCGATTTCTTTTAGCAATGTTTATAGCTTTCCATGTACAAATTCTTTGCATCCTTGGTTAAATTTAACCCTAGATACTTTTTTTCTTTTATATTTTATAGTAAATGGAGTTGTTTTCTTGATTTCCTTCTCAGATTATTCATTGCTGGTGTATAGAAACCAGCAATTTTTATGAGTTGATCTTGTACCTGTCATTTTGTTGAATTCACTCATTAGCTCTAATAGCTTTCTTGTAGTTGTTTCAGTGTTTTCTATGTATAGGAACATGTTACCCGTGAACAGGGATTGTTTTACTTCCACTCCAGTTGGATAACTTTTATTTCTTTTTCTTACCTGATAGTTCTGGCAAGGACTTCCAGGATAATGCTGAATAGAAGTGGTAAAAGTGGGCACTCATCTTGTTCCTGATCTTAGAGGGCAAAGCTTTCAGTCTTTTATCACTGAGTGTGGTGAAAGTTGTAGGTTTTTCATATATTCTCTTTATCATGTTGAGACTGTTCCCTTTTATTCCTTATTTTCAGAATTTTTTATCCAAAAAGGGTGCTGGATTTTGTCTAATGCCTTTTCTGCCTCTATTGAGATGATCTTGTGATATTTTTCCTTTTTTCTATTGTTGTGATATATTATGTTAATTGATTTTCTCATGTTGAATCACCCTTGCATTCCTGGGATAAACCCCGCTTGGTCATGATATATAATCCCTTTAATGTGCTGTTGGATTCACTTTGCTAGCATTTTGTTAAGGATTTTTCATCTCTATTCATAAAGCATACTGGTCTGTAATCGTCTTTTCTTGTAATATTTTTATCTGGTATTAGGGTAAGTTCGGTCTCGTAGGATGAATTAGGATATGTTCCCTCCTTTCAATCTTTTGAAAGAGTTTCAGTGGGACTGGTGCTAATTCTTCTTGGAATGTTTGGTAAAATTCACCAGTTTCTCCAGCTAGTCACGGAATCTTCTTTATTGGGGTGGCTAATGATCCTTCAATATGACTTTGATTAATCACTGTCAGGGAGGTTTGAAATCCAGCATAATACTCCTGATGTATTACTATAGTAGAGCTACATATGGAAGAAAATGACTAATTTTTAAAATTTATCTTTGTTTTTGTAAATGAAAATGAGATTCTCATTTCCTGGCAGTATATGGCCTATCATATTCTCTTTTTTCTATCATTAAAATTTAAAACTATACCCCATAGGGTTGAGTTTCTCACGAGTTAGTTATAACTCCGTGTGTTCCAGCTAGGAACACACAAGACCCAGATTTGAACCTAAGTAGGGTTCCCATATTTAAAAAATAAAATACACAATGCCCAGGCAATATTTGCCCTCTTTTCACAATGTTTGGACGTAATTTTACTAAACATTTATTCATTGTTTATCTGAAGTTGAAATTTAACTGAGCAGCCTATATTTTACTTGGTATCCTAAAGTCTAGGTTGTCTGCCTTCAAAGCCCATGTTCTGAACTATTATGCTATTCTGTCTTAGGTAAAACACAGCCTTAACTGGTCACTGTTGACTTTGAACGTCTTAGGTAGTTCTCATCTATATATATATACCCAAGTTTCTATAGTTCAAGAATACTATTCTTCCTAAAGGCAGGACTTAACTGTTCATGTTAATGAGAATATAAAAATTGTCAAATATGTATTTTTAATTTACTATACGCTGAGCATTGTGTCAAAGATTAGTAAAAGTGCTCACAATCCAGTTGAAGAGATGGATGTGTTAAAATCTTATTGTCATGTAATAATAGCTTTGCTGGATTATGAGCAATTAACTTTTGATGGTAGATTTGGGGAAAGCATCAAAGAGTACAGAATGTTTGATTTGGGTCTTGAAGGATGAATAGGAGTTCATCAGGGAGTAAAACTTTGGGCTTGAAAGAAAACAATCTGAGCAAAGACAAAGTTTTGTTAAATTGAATGCTGGGACCAGATAATATGTACATATATATATATATTTTTTAATGTAAGGTACATGTGCTAGTACTTGGAAATGGAAACTAGAGGGTGGAATATGGATAAGACTTCAAGGAATTAAATGTTATACTCAGAAACTCATTCTAGACATTTGGGGAACCACTGAAGAGTTTTAAACAGAGAAGTGAGGTGATCAGAAATGTGTTTTAAAAAATAATGCTAAGAGTGCATGGATGGTTCAGTGGTAGAATGCTTGCCTTTCATACAGGAGACCTGGGTTCGATTCCTGGACCATGCACCCCCCCAAAAAAATAAATAAATAAATAAATAATGCTAGTAGCATTGAGGCAAATGGATTGAGAGGACAAAGACTCTGGGTCATTCACTGCAGAGGAGAGCTGTGGGTTGTAGATGTAAATAAACCATGTGAGTGACTGAGCTTGCTCAGAAAGAGAATGCACAGCAAGGAGAGAAGAGGCAGGGCAGCACCAATATTTAATTTGTGAGCTGGATAAAGGATGCAATAAAAACAGAATAAAAAACAGATAGCAGGGTGGTGTGATGGTGGCTCAGTAGCAGAATTCTTGCTTGCCCATGTCGGAGAATCAGGCTCGATTCCCCTGGCCTGCCTACATTAAAAAAAAAAAAAGATAGCAGTAAGAGAGTGAGAAGGAGAACCAGGAAAGAAATGTTGTAAAAACAAGGAATGATAGCAGCTAAAAGAATCAAATATCTGGGAATAAATCTAATCAAAGATGTAAAAGACTTATACATAGAAAACTATAAAACATTGCAAAAAGAAATTAAAGAAGACCTAAATACATGGAAAAACATCCTATGTTCATGGATTAGAAGACTAAATATTGTTGAGATGTCAATACTACCCAAAGCAATTTAGAGATTCAATGCAATCCCAATCTAAATTCCAACAACCTTCTTTGCAGAAACTGAAAAGTCAATTATCAAATTTATATGGAAGGGTAAGGGGCTCTGAATAGCTAATTCCATCCTGAAAAAGAAGAATGAAAGGTGCATGTGTGGTTCAGTGGTAGAATGCTCGCCTTCCATGCAGGAGACTTGGATTTGAATCCTGGACCATGTACCCCCCGCCCCCCCCCCACCAAAATGAAGTTGAGGGACTCACACTTATTGATCTTAAAACTTATTACAAAGCCATAGTAATCAAAACAACATGGCACTGGCAGAAGGACAGACATATAAAACAATGAAATAAATTTGAGAGCTCAGAAATCAATCCCTCACATTTATGGCAAAACGATTTTTGACAAGGGAGTAAAGACCATTTAGGTCTTTGGGAAATAACAGTCTTTTCAATAAATGATGCTGGGAAAACTGGATCTTCATTTGAAGAAAAAAAAAAGAAATAAAAAAGAGGACCCCTACCTCAACCATGTACAAAAGTTAACTCAAAATGTATGAAAGACCTTAATATAAGAGCTAGAAACATACAATCCTTCAAAGAAAACAGGGATGCAGCCTCAGTATCTTCTGCTAGGCAGTTGGTTCCTCAGACTTTACACTGAAAGCACAAGCAACAACAAAAAAATAGACATATGGGGTCTCATAAAAATAAAAACTTTTGCACCTCAAAGGACTTTATCATGAAAGTAAAATGACAACCTACATAATGGGAGAAAATATTTGGAAAGCATATATCTAATAAAAGACTTAGATCCAGAATATATAAAGAAATCCTTCAACTTAACAATGAAAAAACAGACAACCTATGCTGGTTTGAAAATATGGTGTACCTCAGAAAAGCCATGTTTTAATCTTGATCCAATCTTGTGGAGGCAGCCAGTTCTTTTAATCCTTATCCAATAATGTATGTTGGACACTTTTGATTAAATTATCTTCATGGGGATGTGACATGCCCAGTTGTGGGTGTGACCTTTTGATTGGATAGAGATGTGACTCCACCTGTTCCAGGAGGTCTCATTAGGCTACCAGAGACTTTAAAAGGGAAACATTTGGGAATAATCCAGAAACTTCAGAGCTGACAGAGAGCAGAGAAACGGATGTTTGGAGATGTTGGAGCCCAGCAGACATTGCCATGTGCCTCCCCATGAGATGTTAAGCAAGTCAGAACCAGGAGAGAGCCAAGGGAAGTCAAGAGATGAAAGCCAGCCCCAGAGAAGCAGTCAGGAACCCCCACAGGAACAGATGCTGAAAGCAATGGAGCCCAAAAGCAAGGGACCAGCAGATGCCTGCCAACTTCCCAGCAGATATCAGACTTCCCAGCTGACAGAGGTGCTCCTGACCCATTGACCTTTCTTGAATTAAGTTATCTTTCCCTGGATGCCTTAGTTTGGAAATTTTTATAGGCTTAGAACTGTAAACTTGTAACTTATAAAATTCCCCTTTTTAAAGGCCATTTCAGTTCTGGTATATCGCATCCCAGCAGTTTGCAAACTAAAACACAACTCAATTTAAAAATGTGCAAAAACTTGAACAGACATCTCTCCAAAGAAAATATACGAATGGATAGAAAGTACATGGAAAGATGCTCAACTTCACTAGCCATCAGGGAAATGCATGTCAAAACCACAATGAGATACCAATTCACACCTATTAGAATGGCTGCTATTAAAAAAAATGGAAATTAAGAAGTGCTGGAGAGGTTGTGGGGAAATAGGAACACTCATTCATTGCTGGTGGCAATGTAAAAGGGTTCTGCTGGTGTGGAAAACAGCTTGGCAATTCCTCAGAAAGCTAAATCTAGAATTACCATATGACCTGGTAATCCCATTATGAGGTATATACCCAAAAGAATTAAAAACAGTGACTCGAACAGATATTTGAACACTGATATTCATAGAACATTATTCTCATTTTCCAAATGAAGCAAATAATCCAAATGCCCTTCATCTGATGAATGGATAAATAAAATATGGTATGGTCATGCAATTGAGTATTATTCAGCCATCAAAAAGAATGAAGTCCTGATACATGCAACAACATGGATGAAACTTGAAGACAACATGTTGAGTGAAATTACTCAGATACAAAAGGATAAGTATTGTATAATCTCACTAATGTGAGACAATTAGAGTAAACAAATTCATAGAGTCAGAATCTAGAATATAGGTTACCAGGGGATGGAGTGGGGGTAGAGAATGGGAGGGTGAGGCTTGAAATGTACAAGGTTCTTATTTGGAATGAAGGAAATGTTTTGGCAAAGGTAGCACAACATTGTGAACACAATTAGCACTGAAATGTATATATGTATATGTTATCTGAATCCGATTAAAAGCGAAAATGTCAGATAGTATATATGGTTACAGAATAAAAATTTTAAAAATAACCCACGGAATTGCACTACACAAACAGTGAACCCCAAATTAAACCACGGACTTTAACTAATAGTACAATTATAAAATTGTGCTTTTATCAATTGTAACAAATATTCCACACCAATTCAAGGTATTGGTGGTGGGGTAGTATATGAGATTCCTGTATTTTATGTATGATTATTCTTTAAACCCACAACTCCTTTAATAAAAAAAAAAAAACCCAAGGCATGAGATAGTGTCAGGAGGACAATGGGTTGCTTAACAAGGTCAAATAGAATGCAAGCAGAGAAGATGCCATTGGATTGGACAACTGGGCAGTTTTTAAAAGCACCACTGATCACCTCTTCTCTGTGATCATCTACATATAAATTTGGCTACAGGTAAGGACTTAAGTCAAATCTGTGAATTCCTGTCCAGAACATATTCTGTAAGAATCCATCTTATTTATCTGGTGTTCCAACTTCAAAAATGCTTAATTAGTGTATATAAAAGGAAAAAACAATTTACATGGGAAAATATCATGGTATGCTAATGCAGAGTACTTCATGGTATAAGTTAATTTGTCTTTTGCTCAGAGATAGAGAATTCATACCCTTTGCTGTTGACTACTCTACTGTGCTGAAAAGCTGTTTGCTCCTCTGAATCTGCTCTTTGCCTTCCTCCAGCCTGATCAGTACCTCAGGAACCCGGCCTTTAAGTACTACTTTGAGGATTTCCATTGCCCTCTGGCTTCTGGTTGGGTTTGACCAATAAAGGGAATGGACAGGGCATCTAAGAAAGGGAGGAGGGTGACATCCAGGCTTCCTGCTGGGTTACCACAGGCTGGCTGCTTCCCTCTCTTGAAGGCCACTATCCCATCACCTATGTCCTTTCTGGTAGAGCTCTTCTCCTGGGGTTCTGATAACCTACATCCTATCCTTGCCTTTTCAGGCCCTAGGTGGTAATATCCCATTCCCTCAACTTCCTAGCCCCAGGGTATTGTTCTATCTCTTCCTAGTTTCCTTAAAACCTGCCCATGCCCTTGTAAAGTCTCCTAGATGCAGTACGAGTGTACCATCTCTTTCCAGCTGACACCCTGTGTTGTGGATACAACTATGGACCCTGTTCTAGTTTGCTAGCTGCCGGAATGCAATATATCAGAAACGGAATGGTTTTTAAAAAGGGGAATTTAAAATATTTACAGTTCTAAGGCTGAGAAAATATCCCAATTAAAACCAGTCTATAAATATGTCCATTCTAAGGCATTCAGGGAAAGATACCTTGGTTCAAGAAGGCCGATGAAGTTCAGAGTTTCTCTCTCAAGTGAGAAGGCACATGGCAAACACAGTCAGGGTTTCCATCTGGAAAGGCATGTGGCGAATATGGCATTGTGCTGGTTTGAAAGGAAGTATGCCCCCTAGAAAAGCCATGTTTTAATCAAAATCCCATTTTATAAAGGTAGAATAATCCCTATTCAATACTGTATGTTTAAAACTGTAATCAGTTCACTTCCCTGGATGATGTGATTTAGTCAAGAGTGGTTGTTAAACTGGATTAGGGGACGACATGTCTTCACCCATTTGGGTGGGTCTTGATTGGTTTATTGGAGTCCTATAAGAGGAAACATTTTGGAAAATGAGAGATTCAGAGAGAGCAGAGAAGAACGACATAGCCATGAGAAGCAGAGTCCACCAGTCAGCGACCTCTGGAGATGAAGAAGGAAAATGCCTCCCGGGAAGCTTCATGAAACAGGAAGCCAGGAGAAGAAGCTAGCAGATGACGCCATGTTTGCCATGTGCCCTTCCATATGAAAGAGGAACCCTGACCGTGTTCACCATGTACCTTTCCAGATGAGAGAGAAATTTTGACTGTGTTCGCCATGTGCCTTCTCACTTGAGAGAGAAACCCTGAACTTCATCGGCCTTCTTGAACCAAAGTATCTTTCCCTGGATGCCTTTGATTGGATATTTGTATAGATTTGCTTTAATTGGGACATTTTCTCGGCCTTAGAACTGTAAACTAGCAACTTATTAAATTTCCCTTTTTAAAAGCCATTCTGTTTCTGGTATATTGCATTCCGGCAGCTAGCAAACTAGAACAGGCATCATCTGCTATGATGGCTTTCCTTCATGAAGCTCCTCAGGAGGTGTTTTCCTTCTTCATTCTGCTTCTCGAGGCTATGTCATTCTGCTCTCTCAGAATCTCCTCCATTTTCCAAAATGTTTCCTCTTTTATAGGATTCCAGTAAATGAATCAAGACCCACCTTTATGGGTAGAGACACATCACCTAATCCAGTTTAACAACCACTCTTGACTGAGTCACATCTCCAGGGAGATGATCTAATTACAGATTCAGACATACAGTACTGAATAGGGATTAGAAGAAATGGCTGCCTTTACCAAAGGGGATTAGGATTAAAACATGGCTTTTCTAGGGTACATACATCCTTTCAAACCATCTTGGACCCTCTTTTCAGAACAAGATTTAGGAAGTGGTAAAAGATACTAACCTGGGAGACCTATTAAAGAAGGAAACCATAAACTTTCTGATAAAGATAGTGCTTACTAACATCATTCGAACTGCATGCAGGAATTTTGAAATTGTTCTTATTTTTTGGGAGAGGTGAGTAGATTGTCCTAAACCATCAGAGGCTCTCTGCTATCTTTTGGATATTGTATTGAAGGAGAACAGCTCTGGTGTAAATCCTTGGGGGTCTTTGTGAGGCCTGAAGGGGGTTGTGGCCTAGCCTGGTATTGGAGACATTACACAAATGCTTAATCCAGTCTCATATGTGCCAATGTCACATTGCACTATATTGTAAATTTTATTTTATTTGGTGGTGGTGAAGTGAAATTAGAGACAAGTTGACAAGCAAATGGAGAGGAGTTCAGGAATATATATTTCAGAGTTTTACAAATCTGGGAAAAAAAACAAACTGTGTCGACAAAAGTATGGCAGGAAAAGATGTGGATTCATATTATCAGTAATATAAAACTATTGCCTGAAAACCAAACACTCATTCATTTTGTCACATGATATCAGAATATGCAGGTGGATTAAATTAGATATGAAGTAGGAAATGAAGATATATGGAACATTTTTCAAATAGAAATTATTTACAATAGTAATCCTACTTTTCAATAGCCTGCCATTATTAGTATACCCTGTCTTATCCTTCTTTTCAATGCTAAGGAAAATGGAATGGCAAATTTTTTATCAAACTGCAAGGACATTATGATCTCATAAATTACTTTACAACCTTGTGCTTCTGTGCTGTGGTACGACATAAAGCGGGGAAAGATACTTTAACTATGGGAAGAAATCTGAAACATATTCTAAATATCACACGTTGATTAGAATAGTGATAATTATTGAATATTCTGGATGAGAGGTTCTGAATACACTGTAAGGAGAATGACAAGAGGAGGCTGAAGTAGGTAGAGAAGTCCAAGTAAAAATGGTTTCACTGCCATCTTAAATGCATGTGGGTGTCTAAGGAATACAATGTGTACTCCTCAATGGAGCTTCTAATGACCCACTTCACGGCAAAGGAAGTTGAGGCTGTGTATGTTTGGGTCCCCAAACTAATATGTAGAAAACTAGGACTGTAATCCAGGTCTCCTAACTTTCACTTTTATGACATGTTGGCTCAGTTTTCCCTCTGAAATTTTGCAATTCTAATGGGAAACTTTATAAGCATATTGAGGGAGAATGACACCAAAGAGACTAAGGGTTTCTGCAGGTAGTCTTTTGAAAAGTTGTGACATACTGCTGGTGAGAAAGAGTTAATGTGGCAGCAAAACCACCATAAGGTTGTATTCATCTGAGAGCTTTGTAGGTGGAATCCAACCCATGTTATAATTAACAGGTACATCAAGCTCTCAATCTGGACCTGGATGTGGTGGATGGATGCTGAATTCAGAGAATGACAGCCAATTTAAGTCTAGTGCTTCTCTCCTTATCTTGTTTCCTTGATACCTTGTGCGGTCAATTCAGGTGTATTTGTTTCTGATAAAAATTGTTCTTGTTGCTTTTAAATGCTTCAGATGCAAAAACTTTTCTTTCAGCCAATGGAAACCTTTCATAAACAAAAAGGACTTCAAGACCCAAATTAATAATAGTGCTAAATTGTAAAATTTAAGGCCATGAAACTTACAATTATGTCAGCTTTGCCATCCAGCTGAAGTAAATCCATAGCTTCTTAGTTGCAGTTTTACTTGTGACCCTGTGGCAGTGGCAGATTTACTGTTGCAAACCTGAACCGGGAGGAATTAATACCAAAGGCATAGTATCCTATCAGTGCAGTTAGCTGTCCATCTGGAGTAGGGAAGGATGCTCTGGTGCACTTTTTATGGCTAATGCAAATTAGCAGAGAGTTGTGGAAAGAAAGTTCTCCCCTTGATCTATGGCAGGAGAAAGCTAGTCTGGAAGAGTTCATTTCAGACTGTAATTAGTTTATTCATTAAGGTTGGGGAATTCAATGACACAGCTGCATGAGGTACCATTGAAAGCTACCTGAACATATGGCAGAAGGATAATGCAAATTTAGTTCCTGGAAGGAAGAGGCAAAACTGTGCAGCTTTGTGGTCTTATTTTACATCCTGCAGTGATTCCCTGAAGGGAGGTGGTGAGTTGATTACACTCCAAACCTTCTAATATACATTGATTTTAGAAGGGAGGACATTTATTTCCATGGAATGTTATCGTTAGTACATGTAAATGTTTGTAACACATACTCGCACACATCTAAACAACTTCTGCCAAAGACTGAAAGCAGTTCTTTGGTTCCCAGTATAAATGTATAATACCCATCTCTATTAATAGTGTTTCTGTCTCTCCTTCTATCTTTAGAGTTAATTATTAGCCTAACAAAGCTTTAAGGTTTGATGAGAGGTGTTAGAATCTCAAACTATTAGTTATATCTGACTGGTAAGGCTTGTGGGAATTAAAACACTGGTAAAACACTATTTGTGAAACGCAAGCCACTGAACAGAGAGATTTTCTTAAATCTGTTTATTTGTACCATAAAGACTAACCTGACTTCAGATTTAACCATATTTATCTAAAGTTTAAAAGCCATATAACACCTGACTTACAAAAACCAAGGTCTGCAATTCAAATAATTTATAGTAAGAATCAAATTTGTATAGTTAAAAAGGAAAGCCCAGTAGATTGAAAAAATTGAGGCAAAAAACCCTCAGCTGGAACCATTACTTGAACCCATCCTGATGCATCTCTTTAAGCTCTTTGCATGACACCTGTAAGCATTCTAAATGAAAACGTTATTGAAATTAAAGCATTTAACTAGGAAGACAAACAGTGTGGAACTGAGAAAATTCCCTCACATTTTTGTTCTTGGCAATTGATTTACTCTACAACCAGTGCCAAAAGCTGTTTATTGACGATATCATGTGCTTACCACACTGTGGTCTCTTCTCCTTGTGACTTTCAATCCAAATAGATGGATGAAGTCAGATAAACACAAACACAACTTTCCCTTTCTTTCTATAACAAAGATGTTGAATTAGAAAGAAATTCTCAAGAATGTGCAATAAGGTGATACTGCTGGTTGTTCCTAGAGGGTCTGATCATGGGGAAACTTTGCATTCTATTTTGTGATTTTCTGTATTATCTCAATTTTGTTAAAATGAATGTGTATTCCTTTTATAATAATTGATAGACTTTCATTTTCAGGAAAATAAGTTTACATCTGTGCAGAAAATAATTTTTGTGGTTGTGATTCTGAGTGAGAAATGGTTGTGGGGCTGATGGCTGCAGGTAAATGGGCAGAAAGGGATACGCATAGCCATAAATGGCAGGTTAGGGAGAACTTAAGGGTCAGAGTGAGTGTGGCTAATATTCTTGGCAGGGCGAATCCAGTAGCAAATTCAGAAGCAATGGGTTGAATCAAGTGAACATTAAGAATCATGTGATGATAAAATCAAGGAGTAGCATAATGCAAGATCTAATCTGATGGTGGTCAATAAGAACTGAAATGAAGTGAGCCAGGAGTAAGATGGTACAGTGCTAGTTAGAATCAGGAGAGCTTCTTAAATGTGGCAGCTTTTCTATTTTACTCCCGTCCCTTCCTGTCCAAAGCTATCACATCATTAGGTCAAACCATCCTCATGAGACAGGGAGACCTACTCAAAGGTACACAAAATGAGGAAAGTGGAAACACCTTGGATGGATTAGGAAGTACAGGTCTTGACCCCATTGCACTTGTACTTCCTGATGTTAACCTCCTAAATATATTACCATGAAGAGCAACAAGACATTTTTCTGTAGGCAATGGACAGTTTGGCCGGTTTTGTATTTGTTCTTGTGGGGATGAGAGGATGAGCTCTGCTGCTCATGGGCTCACACTCATTTGCTTGGGTTGTGTTGTGGACTTTGAGTCTAGATTGTCTTGTCCTTTGCAATGCAGGATAATGAAAGTTCTTCCCCATAAAATGTGTTCACTTAAGGAGTATCTTTTGACTGATTCCTGATTATTCAACCCTCTGCAAATTGGAATAAAATTAAACAAGGCCTTGTAGTGTTAAAGCTTTGTTAATTTTACAAGATGGTTTCAGCACATTTACTAGTGTCTGGTGAAGAATTGTGATAATTAAAATTAAGCTATACTAATTAAAACAAATGAACGGTATCTATTTAATGTCTTTTTCCTCACAATTTTTAATCTCTTTTTTGCTTACTCCTGACTGCAGTATTCTGTAATTCTCATAGAGGTTTTCTTGTCACTAGGGAAGTTATGAAGTTATGTTACCTAGGAAATCTGACGGAATTCTATAATAGTAATATTTGAATAAATTTGTATTCCTTTACGTCTACTCTTAAATGCAATGAATTTAAACTGAGAACTATTCTGAAAATGAATCTTTCATAAGAAACTCTGATCAATGTTTATTATTTTAATATGCTAAAGTTAATATTGAGCCCCATATGTTTACCTTCCCGAAATCTCTGTGGGAATTAAAATCTGTATTTGTGAAGTGAATGCAACTAAATAAGAACTGCATAGAAAAAAGAAAGAAAGAAAGATACGATACCAAAATGTTAACAGGGGTTGCCTCTGGGTGCCTAGGTTATGAGGTTTTTGTTTATTTTCAGTTTTTACATCTTTTCTCTTTTCCTGAGCTTTCAAAAATGAGCATATTGTATTTTTATACAGCTACAACAATAGTAAGTACTAAACACTTTCATAAGATGAAGTTTCCTCTAGGGATAGAATTCTTCCTTCAAAGAGCCCAGCTCTCTGTTCACATTCAAAATGAAGGTATCCTTTGACTCATTTTGTTTGATAAATGGGTGTTGCACTTACTTCTTTAGAATGGGAATCCTTTAGGTCCTTTCTGAGTTAATTGATCCAAAGGAAGTGCAATTTAATCCTTTTAATCTAGTCTAACTTTGACGGTAATACCCTGCCTTGTGATTTAATGTGATATAACTAAAAACAAACAAGCAAACCAACCCACCAAGCAAAGTGTTAAATCATAAGCCTGGTGGAGTTTTGAGAGAAATCAAATTTCTGCTTGTCCATGTGATTCTTGCCCCCATGCCCCATCCCAAGAATGGGAGAAATTTAGGAAGTGAAATGAAAGCGAGAGTTCAAATACATGGCATGAGGTGTCAGGGCATGTGTCATGTACCCAAGAAGGGTATGGACTTTGGAGTCCGAGAGCTGAGTTCAGTTCCTAACTCTGCCACCTGTTAGTCATGTGAACTTTTGACAAGTGATTTAACCTCTCTAAATTTCTATCTTTCAAGCTATTAATTGGAACAGGAGAAAGATGCCTATGGGTGAGAAGCCCCCATGTGAGTTAAGATCCTTGACTACCCCTAATTTAGGAAGATCAATCCTTCTTAAGAATAATTGTCAACTCTGACAGGAAGTTATGAATTACAATTAGAGAGCATTATCAGGGTTTAGAATCTTGTTAATGACACTGAGTGGTTGTGCAAGCAAGGAATCAGCATCATTGCCCACACATCAATTAACTTCACCCCTCATTAGTAATGTGTGCCTGCAGACATTACTTTTGTGTTATCTCTTATCACGATAGGATGCCATCCAAGAGAACACTTAAATAAAAATCCAGTTGGCATGTCTTGCTGTTAGCTGAACAAGTGTAGGGTAAACCCCAGTAAGGTTAAATGTATTACACTAACCTCAGCTGAATGAGTGATATGAAGGCCAACACATACTCCATCTAGGCCCAGCAATGGCAAATTTTGAATGACAAAATGGCATCTTTAAAACTTAGAGCTGGGATTAATTGGAGTTGTTGGGCTCTGAGACAGTCTTACTCTCTTGAAGCTTGTGGTAGTTAGGTTCAGGTGTCAACTTGGCTAGGTGAAGGGGCCTAGTTCTATGGCTGTAGACATGAGCCAATGGTACCTGAACCTCATCTGTTGCTCATTACACTTTCAGTCGGCTAGGAGGTGTGCCTGCTGCAGTGAATGATGTTTGATTTAATTGGCTGGTGCTTAACCAGAGCTCAATGCAGCACAGCATACCTCATCTCAGCACTCGCAGCTCAGCCCAGGCCTTTGGAGATGCAGAAAGAAATCACCCCGGGGAAAGTTGTTGGAACCTAGAGGCCTGGAGAGAAGGCCAGCAGAGATCACCCTGTGCCTTCCCACGTAAGAAAGAACTTCAGTTGAAAGTTAGCTGCCTTTCCTTTGAAGAACTAACAAAATAAATCCCCTTTTATTAAAAGCCAATCCATCTCTGGTGTGTTGCATTCTGGCAGCTAGCAAACTAGAACAAAGCTACAAGAGGAAAACTGCTTAAAGTTGTTCCTTCTCTTGGGCTTTGTTTATTATCTGCAATTAGTCTTCATACTCAAGACAATTGAGCATATTTTATAAACTCCTCCTTTTCATCTGCATTAAGAATCATTTACTGGCAAGCTATTATGGCCAAACAGTAAGCTAATTTCTGAAACATCCAAGAATATAAAACAGAATCACTGCCCTCCATACCTATTTCGGCAGTTTAGTTACATATATAGGGGGCACAATTGCCACAGCATAAGGGAGTTTTTGAGGGTAAACACCAGATGAGTTCTGAATAAAATGCTCTGTGTTGACAGTTTAGTAAAAGTAGAGATTGAGTCTCTGTCCCCTCCAACTGTAATAGATGAAAATGCTTGATTTATCTTCAATATTCCCAGATCACAGCTGGTACTGCTATTGCCTTGATCTACCTTTTCTACAGGCAATAAAATGCCAAGGTGTCATCTGGAAGTTGAAAGCCATGCTCCATTAACACTAAGGAGTGACTTATGGTTAAATCTTCATGGATCAGGCTGAACATTTCCCTGTAGGTGTTGGTTCACATTTCATTTTGGTGGGCATCACACCAGCCTGCACTAAAATTGCTTGCATCATTTAACCTGTAAGGTTGTCCAACAAACCTCTGATTTATGGTTTGGAAAGCATCGGCCTAGTCCAGGCTATTATTGAAAATTTCCTGGTTTCTTGGTTCCAGTTTCATGCTCAGGTCAAATACAATTATAAATTTCCAGGTGCTCATTATTTCCTGTAGGACTTGGGCCAAAATATTTATATGCAGAAAAATATGACTTAAAAGTGACTGTTTCAACAACAATGGAATCATATATATTTACTTCTGAAATTTGGAGATTTGATCTAAAGATCAGTGCAAACTGTATTATTTTATCCTTGTAATGATTTGTAAGATAACCTTCAGATTCATAAGAATGATATTTTCATAAAAAAAAACATGGAACAAAAATCATATTTCTATTGCCTACATAATTCTGAATAGTGTTTCTATTAATTGTAGCTACCTTGATTGCATGTATAGTTTCAGGAACATTTCTGAGATACATAATTCATGGTCAAGAAGAAGGTGTTCTGCTATAAAATTTAGTCATAAGCCACAGCTTGAAGCATCGCCCTCCCATCACTAATGATTCTCCTTCTGATTTTCCTCCAAAGCCACAGGACTCTGAATATTTGAGCTGCCTGAGGAAAGTTTTTGTGCCTGTGGGTTTGTACTTTTGTTCTTGGAACTGGTCCTCTGCAGCATTTTATTAACAATTCGAGTTCCTGTTGCTGTCTGGTTGTTAGATTAGGGACCATTGATAACTGGCAATTTGTAGCTGTCATAATGATGCTGGGGATATTCCAAGTGGCTTTTTCCTTCCTCTTGAGAAAGACTAAGATTTGCACTAAGTCCCTTGATGGGGCTTTAATCAAGCAGACATTCGTCATGGCCTGGACCTACAGTGACTTATCTTTGGACTGGGGGCTGGTTGCATCGTGTTCTCTCCTGGAGAGAGCCAAGGGAAGCCAAGAGATGAAAGCCAGTCCCCGAGAAGCAAAGTGAGGAACTCTCACAGGAACAGAGGCTGAAAGCAATGAAGTCCAAGAGCAAGGGACCAGCAGATGCCAATCATGGGACTTCCCAGCTGACAGAGGTGTTCCTGACCCACTGGCCTTTCTTCAATGAAGCTGCTTCAGTTCTGGAATATCGCATTCCAGCAGCTTGCAAACTAACATACCCTTCTTACCACCCCACATCTACTACCCAACCTTAAGGAAAAGAGGGAGAAGATGGAATCCTCAGTACATTTTTATAGTTAATGTTACCTCAGCAGCATTCTGCTTTGAGTGAGAGCAGTGGTGGCTGGAAAATCTCTTCCCCGTGGAATTGATGAATGTTCCAGCTTCTTTCTGCCTCAAGTCCTTGTGCTTGGTTGCTCATTGACTAAATTCCTTTCTCCACATCTTCATTTAGGTCTTTGCTTAAATATTACCTCCTTAGATACGTTTCCTGATCTGCTCCATTGGAACTAGATTCTCCCTTCCCTGCCCCAGGGTACCCCCATTCTCCTAACTCTTCTTTACTCTTCATAACACTCATCGCCAGCGGCATGTCTGCTTTCTGCCTGCCTCTCCACAAGAAATGAGCTTGTGATGGCAGGGACTGTGTCTCTTATTGTTATACCCTTGGGGTCTAGTACCTGGCAGATATTAAAAGATATATTTATAGAGTTAATGTATTCATTTTTCTCCTTAGGATCTGAACCCAAGCATCTATAAAAACAAAGCTCCTCTGTGCTTGTTGTCATTATCATAGATGCCCTATTCTGAGATTGTGTAGAATTTTTTACATATTAATATTGTTGAGATCAAGAAACATATTAAAAACTATATGTTTAATGTGGTAGTAGTTCCCAACTCTCAAAGCAAACGAAGTTGCTGTACATCTTACAATTAAGTGTGTCTTAGAATCAAGGACATTGAGGTAGTTAGAGTTATGCAATCCCCCAAAATGTCCACATTCTTATCTCCAGATCCTGGAAATATGTTCCCTTACATGACAAAAGAGACAGTGCAGATGTGATTAAGATAAGGATTTGAAAATAAGGAGATCATCTTGTAATAACTGGTTGGGCCCAATGCGATCACACAGCGAGAGGAAAGGGTGAGAGTCAGAGAAGGAGAGGTGGTGACAGAAGCAGTGGCCGGAGAGCTGTGGATCCACGAGCCAAGGAATGTGGGCAGCCTTTAGAAGACAGAAAAGATTAGGAAACAGATTGCCCCCTGGAGCCTCCAGAAGCTACACAGCCCTGTGGACCCATTTTAGACTTCTGACTCTAGAACTATAAGATATAAGTTTGTGTCGTTTTCAGTCACTAGGTTTGTGGTGATTTGTTTCAGCAGCAATAGAAACCAATACAGATTGTATCAATGGAAGTAGATGCTGCTGTAACAAATATCTAAAATCGTGGAAGTGGCTTGGAATTGGGTAATGGGTGGAAGCTGGAAGAAGTCTGAGGATCTTGAATAAAAAAAAAAAAGGCCCAGATTGCCTTGGAAAGATTGGTGGTAGAAATCTGAGCTAGAGAGGGCTCAGAAAGAAGTGAGAAGCATGGAAAAAAAACCTCTGTATTATCCTAGAGAATACCTACACCATCAAAAACGGACTGTTGGTAAAAATATGGACTACAAGTGCTGCTGGTGAGGACTCAGAAGGAAATGAGGAACATATATTGGAAACTAAAGGAAAGTGGACACGATATATAGTGGCAGAAAACTTAGCTGAATTGGATACTGCAGTTGTGTGGAAAGTAGAATTTGTAAAGGATAACTTGGATATTTAGTTGAGGATATTTCAAAGTGTTGAAGTCATATTGAAGGTACATTCTGTTTTCTTCTTGTTGCATATATTAAAATGCAAGAGAAAAGAGATAAATTGAAGGAAGTACTATTAACCATACTATGAACTACAAACCAGGATTTGATGATTTGAGGAACTCTCAATCTATTCAGGTTGCAAAGGATGCTAAATTAGAGATTAACCGTCAGGAAAGCATACTCTGGAGACAAAGTCAAGATTGCGGTTGGACCACATTTTGCTAGTGACTTGGCAGAATCAAAATGTCGAGATGGTCGGTCACACAGTGCTCTTTGAAGACATTAGGCATGTGACTCATTGATCCCCTCAGCCATTTCTGCAGAAGCCAAAAGACCAGGTTATCCAGTAAAGATCTGTGATGGAGCCTTTTGTCTAACTGAGTGAATCCCTGTGACAAACAAGTGAGTCTCATAAGTTTTCTTGAGAATGCTGTGTCAGCACAAACACTGCTAACAATGTCCCAGAAATGGGACAAAGAGAAGACAGAATTGAAGAGGCTGTTAGAACCTCAAAATTCTGTAGGCAGAGAACAGACTGATGAGACTTCTCAGCTGCAAACACATTAATGAAAACACAAGAACCTTCAAGAAAAAAGAAGAACGACTCTAAGGCCAGAGCAGCAGGCCAGAGAGTAGAACCTTGACCCACGTAAGATTATTCCCAGGCCTTGAAACCTGATGGAATTTGCCTGGTTGTATTTATGAATTGCTTAGGACCAGTGATTCCTTGTTTCCTTTCATTTTCTGCCTCTTTGAAAGGGAATGTCTCTAACTATTATCCTATGCCTTGTCCCACCATTGTATTTTGGGAGTATATCGGGTTCAGGAATTATGTCTGAAGATGGACTATACCATATCTGATTTAGATGATGAGATTTGGGACTTCTGAGCTGAAGAGATTTTGATGGTTTTTGAACTTTGAGTTGATGCTGTAATGGGTTGACGCTTTTGAGGATGTCAGGGTGGGAGTGAATGTATTTTGGTTATGGGAAGTATGTGAGTCTTCGGGGGGTAGCTAACAGACTGTAGTAGACAGAATAATAAGTCCCCCCAGAAAGATATCCACTTCCTAATCCCTGGAATCTGCAAATGTGTTACTTCACATGGCAAAAGGGACTTTGCTGATGTGACTAAGTTAAAAAAAAACTTAGGGAGATTAACTTGTCTTACCCAGGTGGGCCAAATGCAACCACAAGGGTCTTTATAAGAGGGAGTTAGGAGGGCCAGAGTCAGAGAAGGAGATATGATGACAGAAGCAGAAGTGGGGGTGCTGTGGTGTCACTAGCCAAGGAATGTGGGCATCCTCCAGAAGCTGGAAAAGGCAAGGAAGTGGATTCTTCCTTATAGCCTCCAGAATGAACTGCCATTGTTGGCTATTGGGGAATACAAAAAGTGAAGGACAAATGGGCAAGGTGAAAGTTTGTTGAATCTTCATTTCTCCTGGCCTTTATAATCCCCCTGATTATCTTTTTTTTTTTTTTTTTTTTTTTTTTTTTTTTTTTTTTTTTAAAGGAAAGACAGAGAGAAGGAAGGAAGGATAGAAGGAAGGAAGGAAGGAAGAAAGGGAAACATTTTTAAACATTTTCTTGTTTTATTGTATTCTGTTTCTCCGTTTTTGTTACATGGGCTGGGGCCGGGAATCGAACCGAGGTCCTCCGGCATAGCAGGCAAGCACTTTGCCCGCTGAGCCACCGCGGCCCGCCCCCCCTGATTATCTTTTATTATTATTATTATTTTGAAAAGATTGTAAAAGCACATTGAGCCCTATGACGTAGCTCTATGCTAGGTGCATTTTCTGTATTCCATTTCCTATCTAGCTGTAATGACAGAAACCAATCTGAATGCAGATGTTGTGTCTGTGTGTATGTGAGAGAGAGAGGGAAAGAGACAGAGAGAGAGAGAGAGAGAGACTCGACCTTCTCTTCTGCCCTGCCTCTGTCTGACCTGCTGTGAGGGGACAGGGCAAACCATTCAAACTCTCCATGTTCCGGGGCACAGTGAGGATGTCCCAGTCAATGACAGAATCTGAGTGATTTGTAAACATTTGTGTGCTCATTGCCTTGCCCTCTAGGCATGTGCAGTGTTGTTATCGGGAGAGCAACAGGGCTCCAAATAGATTTAATATTCTTTGTATGAGGTTCAACCATCTGCCTGCCAGCTCTCAGTGTAAGCATAATATATGTTTCCTGATCTAACACAAAAAGCCTGTTTCTTTTTTTCCTCCTTTCTTTTTCCTTTTTAATTTGGATCATTTGTGTTTTCCTCATCTTTTGTGGTAGGTTATTAGGGTCATATTCTCTACAATTACGTTGACTTTCCATTTTGATTTCTGATGGCTCTGGCGTATTTGGATAAATGATTTCTCTTTCCTGATCTCCATATATTCCCAAGTGTACTGCATCCTGGAAATAAATGAATACCTATGGAAACTATACTAATGCAAGTTATTAATAACAGGGGAAGAATTATGGGAACCCTGCATTTTCTGCATGACTGTTCTGTAAACCAACAGTTTCTCTAATAAAAAATTCATATTACAAGAGAAAAAATGTCTATGGAAATGTGTGATGCACACATGAGGTGGTTGTGATCAAACTGTAGTCTTCATGATGGGTGCAGATTAGATCATGGAAATCTGACAAGTCTTCCCAGGTTCAATCTCAGTGCTGTTCTCATGAGGGATGAGGCCTTAACCTTTCTCCCCCTTTGAGGGAAATCTTGTGACTCTCGATGTGTCTTTGAGTTACAACAGGCCAACATAAACAGGCCTGTCACAGTTGCCATAGCTCATTTTAGGACTAAAGTTAATTGGGTGGTAGGTCTTTGACCTAGAACTCTTTCTTCTTTTTTTCAAGGTAATTGAGTTAAGAGGGTCTTAAACTCTGGAAGAGATGAAAAATACAAGCCAATCAAAATTCTTGAAATCTCCCTTAAGCCGGAGATATTTGGCAACAGAACTTGGAAAGCTCTTTAATTTAAATGCAAGTTGGGTGGGAATACCATTGGAACTCTCCTAGCATTACTCATCTAGCAAGGGTTGAGTTGGGTGACAGCATTGGAAATAAATTTGGGATACTCTCTTGTGAGGTTTGAGGACATAGGGGCCAGAATTCTTTAGTCTTACTTATTTCTTTCCAGTCAGCAAAATGTGCATTGTTTTGCATTAGACTGTGCATCATTAAAGCTTCTTCCCCAAACTTATTTCCCAGCCTCTTCTAAATACAGGGTGAGGCTAAAAGAGCCCTGTATTTTCTGCTTTTCTAGTTGAATATTGATATGATATAGGGCAAGGATGAGGGATTGCCTGGATACCTGAGTAGGCACCATCTCTTTCTATTGATGTGATCTTGTGAAGGTAACAAAACCTCTCTACATGCTATTCTCCTTGTTGTGAAGTAGAGATTATGATAGCATTTTCTCATGAAGTGGATAAGACAATCAAATATAATACTGTAAATAATGTATGTGAAGTGTTTAGCACAGTGCCTCCCACATAGTAGCATGCTGGTTATTATTACTATTTTTATTATTACCATAGAAATGTAGGAAAGAGAAAAATGGAAGTGTGGATTCGAAGTCATGTCTTTTGCTGTTTGTTTCTGGAAGAGCTTCTGTCCATGGAGAATTGAGAGATTGGGCCTGATAGGGAAAGGAACAAAGAAATTAGACACAGTATTTAAAAAGCCATGCACACAAACCAACCACTTTGGTTTATTAATATGTGGGTGCTATAGAATTCAGGAGGGTATGTGGTTGGATGAGAACTATTTTTCCCTTTTAGGCTGGTCCAAAATTGGCCTTGTCCTCATCTCATACTCCCACCCATCCCCATACCACTGAAGTGTTTCATTTAGTCTTAATTTTTTTTTTTTTGACATGAGCAGACATCAGGAATCGAACCCAGGTCTCTGGCATGGCAGGCAAGAATTATGCCACTGAGCCACTGTTGCACTGCCCCATTTAGTCTCAATTTGAGTCCTTTGTGAAGTGTATTGGTTGTGAGACTGATGGATTCTGAGGGGTGCTCTTGTCCAGGACTCTTTAATCTCACTGCATAACAACTACAGACCACATCTGGACTTCTGTGGCTCATTAAAACTGAACCAAACTTTAGGTGCCTGTGGTAATGTCTGGCCAGAGCCAAGAGCCTGTCCGTTGGCTTGTCCAGCTGTCTTTCATGGGGACTTTCACAGTCGTAGTCCACATTACTTTGTAAGGTGACCCAGTCAAAGGAGAGGTGTGAAGGAATGAAATGCTGACAGAAAGAGTTTTGCCTCACTCCCTTCTAGGGAATCTTTTGGTTCTTTAGCTACCCATTTCCCTGTTTCCCACAGAGGATCCAAGCTAGCTCACGTGTTTGCCCTTTCCCTGCAGCAGCTCTCCTTTCTAGCTGCTGGCTCCCTCTCTCTGCTCCATCACCTGTGGCCTCTGTGGACTCCATTGTTTATTGGGTGATGGCAATGGCCTTGTCCTTATGTTCCTTTATCTGTTATTAGCTACAATCCTACATGCTGCTGCCCATTGGTGCCCTTGGCACCAAGAGGTGCCATCTCAATGCCCTACTGCTTTTCCCAAGTGAACTTCGGCCCTCTGCCCTTGACTCTGAGGTCACTTTGAATTTTGCTGCTGTCCCTTCATTGTTATCAGTGTTGACTTAAGCACTCCTACTGTTATTGTGGTGAACCAGGCTTTTCCTACAAACATGACTCATACTAAGCCCCGAACTGGAGGTGGGGGTGGAGACTTATTCTCTTAGTCTCTTATTGCACCTATACTACAGTAACTTTTCCATTTATCAATTCAGTTTCCCTAGGCTGTGCCTCCCTCATGGGATATAATACAAATGGCTTTCAGGGATGATAGGCATCAAATGAGTGACTTAGCTTCTTAAACAGCCCAACTTCCTTTTGTACTGATGATCAGCTAATTACCCTAACTCCAATCTTGAATCTTTCCCACTTAAAAGCATGTCTCTTTCCTTCCCAGGGCGTGGCTGGTGTTTTAGTTTGCTAATGCTGCCAGAAGGCAATGCATCAGAAATGGACTGGCTTTTATAAAACGGATTTACTTAGTTACAAATTTACAGTTCTTCAGAGGCTAAGCAGCTGGCTTTCCTCTGGCTTTCTCTATCACATTGGAAAGCACATAGTAACACCTGCTGGTTTTTCCACCCAGCTTCTGGGTTCAAGCGGCTTTCCCTGGGGCAATTCCTTTCTGTATCTCCAGTTGCCTGGGTTTGAGCTGCTGGGTTGACTATTCTGACCTCTCTCTTTTAAGCTTTACTCCTTGTGGAAGGCACCCCTGTTAGCTGACTAACAGGAATAATCAGAAGTAATCAGCCATAGATGAATGACACATGATGATTTAAGTCCACAGCAACAGAACAACTGAGAATCATCATCTGGCCAAGTTGACACTTGAACCTAACTATCACAGCTGGGAAGGTCAAATATATCCCTTTGAGTCTCTGGCCAACAGCTTCAGAATATCCTGCAATGATTCTTCCAGCGTTGTTCACCATATCTTTTTGAATAAGTAAACGTTGTGTACATTGTGCCAAGGTTAAAACTTCAAATTCCTGCAGCAACGGGTAAGCTTGGCCAGGATTGTGGAGGGGTACCTCCAGGACATGGCATTTTGGTTCTTCTCCCCCTGGCCATATCTCCCTTTCTCTTTCCTTCTTTCCTTTCTTCTTTCTTTTTAAACCTAGCTCAAAGAAATTGTTATTTTTCAGGCTAAGTCTCAGCCCTGGCATGATTTAGAGACGTATGTAGAGTTTTACAAGCTGGACACTGAGGCAATGACTCAGTGGAAAGAGTGTGGATTACCAGGAGATTTGGAATCTGGACACAGCTCTATTAACAAACTAGCTGTGTAAACATGGGAACTAATCTCTGTGCCTCTGATTCTAAAAAAAAGTGGGATGTGGGATATGGAGGTGGGGAGGAGTTGACTGATCTTTTTAAATATTCTCTTTTTGATGGAAATTCGCTTCTAACTGGTAGTGATAGAATGGGCTTAGTATACATTAGGGTTTCCTACCTTTTTAGTAAGGTAGAATGGGGGCTCAGACAGAAACACACAATTGCTTGTTGTACCAAGAAAGAAGTGAAGCAAATATTAAGTCTAAATCGATTACTTGAACACAGAAGATAGAACTATTTTCCCCCAAATTGTTTTGATTGCTGCCAGTAGCTGCTATTTGGTATGAAATTCATTTGGATCATCAAAAGCCAAAGAAACATACAGTGCATGAAAGGATTTTGTAATTGGCACCATTGTAACTCTATACGGTGTGTGATCCTAGCTAGGAGGAGGGAGGGTTGTAGGATAACTTGTAATCTAATTTTCTTTGTTGTAAAATAGAATGTTACCATTGTATTCCTGTGGAATAATAATTATAACATCTCAGACAAATAGAGAGCCTTCCTCAGGAAGTGCTTAAAGAGCTCAATAGACATTCACTCAGCCTTGTAAACATAGTAAAACCTGGCTTACTTGCATTTCTCTCAACTGAAAAGTCCTATTAACCGCTGTCTCCCTTCATCCATCCTACCAGGATAAATGATTTTTACGCTGATGAACCTGACACCCGCGAGACACTGAAGTGCCTTTTGAATCATCAAAGAATTATGAAACCTTTACTAGAGTTTTAGTGTTAATTGCAATTTATGACAGCCTAATTTTTTGAAAAGTGGTAATTCATGTGTTGCATAGATGATAATTAGTCAGAATAGTTGATTAATCATACTGCTCTATTTTCTGACCATATTAAAGTATAGAGTTTACAGTAACTGCAACTCCCATTCTCTCTCTGAGAGCCACAAAGGAAGCAGGGTAAATGAAGTGCTATTCTTTACAGCTCAGCAGGCACAAATTATTATTCATTCTGGGCAAATGATAATTTCCAGAGCTTTACTCTTCAACCTCTACTTTTGCTTCTAAACTAAATGAGAAGAGAAAAGTAGGTAAGTTAAAAAAATAGATTATATTTGCCTCCTATGTCTTTGCCATCCTTGGGGTAATGGCTATTGCTGATAACTAGACTGTTAGCTCTTACAATAGAGGTGAATGTCTTTAAAACCGAATTTTGGATGGTATTTAGTGGTGCTTCTTGCACAGATTCCAGAGGTTTCTTAAGGAGAGTATCAGTGTAGTAGGATTTAGTTGTATCAATTGATCCATTCTTAATGTTTTATTAAAGGGATAAGACCTAAAATCAGTTCAGATGAACTCAATCACATTTTTAAAAAATGTCAAATTCCTATCTACGGGATCTTAAAATATTAGAATTAGTTCACTGTAGAGAATCAAAAATTCAGGAATGTGCAAATAGAAATAAGATAAACCATAATTCCATCACTCAGAACTATTATTGCCCTTTGGCATATTTCCTTCCATTTCCCCTATATATGTATATATACGGACATAAACATTTTATTTAATTGGGATATGCTACATGTAGTGATTCCTGCCCCCTACTAACATTATATAAAGGACATTTTTCAGTCATTTAATATTCTTTTAAAACATACTTATTACTGGCTCTATTGATTAAGCATAACATATTGAACCATATATTCGGTTGTTGGAATTTAGATAGTTTACAAATTTTGGCTTTATAATACTCTGACAAATACCTTTGTTCATTTGTTTGTCCTTCCAGCCATTTGGTCAATCAGTTTTTATTGGGTGCTATGTGCCAGGCTCTAGGCTAGGAGCTGAGGATATATCATTAGCTATAACCCTCTAATAGCTAACATTTATTACTATCACTATGGACCAGGCATTCTTCTGAGTATCTTGTTAGTATTGCATAGCAATTACACGAATATATATTAGTATAATGATCATGCCACTAAGTTAGTATAATATGATGGTATTAACTAATTAAATCTTAACAACATTACTATGATATAGGTATTTTTTAAATTTTTTTAATTAAAAAATTTTAGAGCAGTTCTAGATTTACAGAAAAACCATGCAGAAAGTACAGAGTTCCCAAAACACTCCCTCCTGAGTTTTCATTATTATTAACATTTTGCATTAGTGTGGTACATTTGCTACAAATGATAAATCAAAATTACCATACTTAAGTATAGCCCATTGTTTACATTAGGGTTCATTCTTTCTATTATTCTATGCTTTTTCTTTTAATTTTTATTTTGGTAACATACACATGACCTAAAATTTCCCATTTTAACCACTTTCAAGTATGCAATTCAGTGGTGTTAAATACATTCACAAAGTTGTCCATTTCCAGATGGGTAAACAGAGGCTTAGAAAACTGAAATGACTAGCCCAAGATCGCTCAGCTGTTCATTGACAGAGTTGGAATTCAAACCCAGGCAGCGTCTTAACCACTATGGTTAACTATGCCAATAAAAATGACCTTCACTGTGGATATGAAACAAAGTGTAGTGATCTTCAAGTGGTTCTTTGGTTATTTTCTCAGGATAAAGTCTAGAAATGGAAATACTAGGGGAAAGACTATCAACAACCTTCCCAGTGAATAACATTGGCAGTCAAGGTCCCAAGTGGAGCGAGACCAGAGATGATAAGATTTTATGCTTGTTTGCTTTGCTTTTTACCCCTTGTTTCCTTTTGTCCTGGGTCTCTGTCCTTGCTCTACCAGTAGCCTTGGGAAATAGATATTACAGTGGCTGAGGCCTGGGCATGCCTTGAAAAATATCTGAGCAAAGTGCTTGCTATCCAGCCAGGGTTGATGGGTGGCTGCTCTTCAGACATGGTTCTTTTCTCTTGATGCTACAAGATGCAAATGGGGGATGAGGTGTAAAGAACCCATCAAAGGAACGAATAGATCACAAGTGAATATATAGCATCTTAAGATAAATATCACAAGAAGATGGCTCTGCTCAGTAAAAATTACCAGATTTGGTTAAAGGATTTCTTATTTCAGTTAGTATTTGGTGCAGCAAATGAATGTGGGTGCCTTTTAACCTGAGTAATAGTCTACCTTGTACTTAACCATAAATTACTGATATATGACAGGTGATGATCTGTAAATATTCCTTCTGCTCCTCAGTATTGTTAAGCTCCTTCTCAAGTCTTATTCCCCCAATGAACATTGTCTCTCCTTTGTCCTACCTCCTAGTGTCCAGCTTTCAACAAAGTAAAATCATGAAATACCAAAAGCATAGACTTGATTGTCAAGGAGTTCTTAGTTTGATTCCTGGCTCTGCCACTCATCTGTGCCGTGGTCTTGGACAATCTGTCTGATTCTCAGTTCCTCACCTTTAAAAAAAAGTGAGTTATAATGCAGATTTGTAGTGACAATCAAATGAGGTACCATGTGGAGAAAACAAAAGAGCTAACTGTTAAGTTCTTATTATAAGTACCTACAAAGTGTTTTAAATGCATACATTTATTTATTCTTCAAAATAATCGTGTGGTAGGTAGAATTCTAGATGGCTTTTCATTGTCTGGTGTTACATCCATGATTACGTTACATTACAGGGCAAAATGAATCTGCAGATGTAAGTAAGGCTACTAATAAGTTTAAGATAGGCAGATTATCTGGGTGGGTCTAATATAATCACATAAACCCTTAAAGATCAAAGAACTTTTCTGGTTGGTGGTAAAATTGGAAATTAGGGAAATTTGAAGTGTGAAAAGGACTTGAAGGCCTTTATTATTATTATTATTATTGCCCATTTTGCAGAGAAGGAAATTGAAGCTCAGAGAAAGGAAGTCATTTGACCAAGTCTCACAGCTATCAAAACTGAAATTTAAGTTGAGGTAGACTGGCACTGGAGCCCATGCTCTTATGTGGTGACACAATGCCTAGGGCATTCATAGGTTTTCATTACATTTTACTTTCTCTTTTCTTTTTAGCATAGCTCAGGGGATACCTAGCTCCAGCATTTCTCAGTTTTGCTGCTTGTGATTATCTGGTGATGGCAGGGAATTCTATAAACCATCGGATAAACATAGCATACTTGTAGCATTAGTTTTACCTATGGGGACAGGCATCCCTATAACAAACCTGAATACTTTGTTGGCTGGGATGTAAAAGATAAAATAGGAGATTTCAAAGAATCTTTATGCTTTCTACAATTCCTCTACTGTGAAAGATACATGACTGAAAGTTTCAGAAGCATTAAGCACTAAAACTAATTTAGTTTATCGTCTCTTCCTCTATTCTGCCCCCAACTTTTACCTCCTGAATTCATCGTGTAACTGCTGCACCAGCTAGAATTATGGGATGAGAATCCTGATTTCTGGACCCAGCTATTCATCACCATCCATCCAACCACTCATTTTCTATTCAGTCAAGTAAGCATTTATAAAGTGCCTACTATATGCCCAGAGTGTCACTATTATAATTTGACTTTATGAAGGAATGGAAGCTTTTCAGGTTGTTTCCATGCACATAATGCAGGTGATTTGACAAAACCTGGGTCCCTGCCTGTCACCAAGTCTAGTGCTTCTATATTTTTGTATGTGCTGACCTCTGGATTTGACACAATTGACAACGTTTCTCAAAATCCAGGCTGGGCACCACCTGCAGAAGTCTCTCCTGGGGTGCCCAGTATACAAATAGATGCTGAGGTCCGCCTCAAAGCTACCAAATCAGAAACACTGGAGGTAGGAGACCAGGATTTCTCATTTTAAACATGTTCTCCAGGCCATTCTTATGCATAGTAAAGTTGGAGATAACTGTAAAATAAATATGTAATATAGGACTTGTGTCCTAATAGTGTGTTCCTTATTAAGAGACAAGCCTCATTGTTTTGGGAAGAAAAACAGGGCCCCGCTTATCTGTAGCTGTCTGTCTGTACTGTCTGTACAGCCTCCAAGTCCATCTTTGCTAGGGAGCAGTGATTGTGAAGCATATCTGGCCCAACTCTCAGCCTACAATGTCACCTCTCCCTTTTGGCGCTCACAGGTACCTGCTCCATTCACTACCAGGCTTTAATGTGAGAATAGGGGATCCCTTCTAGGCTTGTGGAGCCGATTCCCTTCCCCAAAGGGAAGGGTGGGGCCGGTGCCAGCCGGGGGCGGGGAGGCGGGGGGCGGGGAAGCCACTTCGGGCGGTCGCGCTGGCAGCGGTATCTCGCCCGGGTCAGCCAGCCAACCCTGGGAGTCGCCTTTTTCACATCCATTGGCAGGGAGGAGGGGAAAACTGGGGAAGGGGGTCATCTTAGCCGGATCCCAAATACAGACCCCTACCTCCTCCGCTTCTCATTTTCCCCTGGAGCCCTAAGGCATCTGCTCCAGCCAAGCGGTGTCGCTAGAGTTTCCATGCCCAGGGGGTGGGCCGGGCCAGTCCCTGCGCCGTGGCGCTTTGCCCGAGGTCTGCCCTTGCCTGTGTGCGGCCGCGGGTTCTGCGGCTCCGTTGGCCCTCCAGCCTCCCCCTCGGCGAGGCCCTTCCCTTTACTATGGTAATAGTGACATTCAGCGGGAAAGGCTAGCGCAGACAGCGGTGCGCCCCGCTCCCGCGGCGCGGGAGGGTCTGTCCGCCCGCGCCCCTTGAACCCCCTAGCCTGCTGGGGCGCGGACAGCTGGGGCGCTCGCACGGTGCGTCCAGCCGCCGCCCGCCGCTGGGAGCACCCCCCACTCCCTCCCCACCCCGCTCCCGCCCCCAGCCACCGCCCGGGCTGGCCAGCGAGGTTCGGGCAAGACCTCTCCCTTCCGGCTCGTGAGCAGGGAAAGGACTGGACCAGCACTGCGGGAGAGACCCTGCCTCACTGCTTGTATATGGCAAAGTTTCTCGCCGAGCTCCTGGGCTGCACGTTGCCGAGCAAGGGCGCCTCTCCCATGTTTGAGGTAGGTGGAGGGTGTGTCCTCGTAGGGACAGCGCGGCGGGCGATAGCCGGCCGAAACCTCGGTGTCCCCGGGAGTTGACAGGTGTGCAGTCTCACTTGCCTGGTTTCCTCCTGGGCGCTCGGGGTGGGGAAGAGAGAGGATGGCAAGGAGGAGACCGCAAGCCGGGGAACCTGATTCTTGCTTTCTTGGACCTCAGTGAATCTTTTTTTATTTCTTCTCTAGTTAACAGGTGAACACCTTTTCTATCAATCTGGAGTTTTGCTAGTTGTTCTTTTCCTACAATGCCAGGAATGTTTTTGAAAATCAGTGGTATCCTTGCAGTCCCTCTTTGCTGCCTCCCTTGCTTTCTCCTTGTATTATTATTTTTTAATCTGAAAAATAATTAGCAGTAAAGTCTTTAGGTTAGAAGGTTGCTATCCCCAAACACTCCCCTCCCCCAACCTCCAGCACATGACAAACTCCATTTGTGTTAACTCATTTCTTCTTTTGCAAGTGAGACACACTGGGAATGAAAAGGGTTAAAATGGGACTTGCCACATCCACTTCTGGTGAACGAATAGCCATTCTTAAAGCAGGTACATCTAATTGTTCGTACCTGGCTGAGGTGATACTGCTGCTGTAAGCATCTCTGCAAAGAGTCATTTAAGAGATGCTTGGCTTGTTTGTCCTCCTGTGGGGAGTGGTGGCATCAACTGTTTTAAATGAAACCTATATTGGCCACTAAGTAGGGAGAGCTTCACACAGTGCTCAGCCCGCCTTCCCTCTACAGAGAACCAAGAATATCCTTTGTCTATATCTACTCCCTCCACCCCAACAGCTTGCTGGACAAGTAGGCCTGACTTTGCCCTGGACCAAAGGATGTAGCTGTGACCAGGTTAAGCAATGCTGCAGTGTGTGTGCATTCACAGGTCTGCTTACTCCTTAGTCATGGGGGTCTGACAACTTTCCCAGTGGGCCTCAAGGCTATTCCAGAGCTGTCCCAGCCCTCTCTGTCTATAGTTTTCCTGACAAGCCTGAGAGAAGCAGAATTTGGTCTCTTCCCTCATAAATGCAGGACCTTGTCCTTCAGTATGAGAAAACAAGGTAACTCTTGAGGTTTCAAACCCAACCTCTTTGCTGGCTGCATGTGGGTCTCTTCTCATCTTTGGCAATTGTAGGTATTCATTCCTTTTGAGGTTGAAAGGTCATATTTATTTGATTTTGGAACTCAACTTTCCAGCCTGTCATCTCTGCTTTGTGACAAAGTGTTTATTTTTATTACAGCAGTTATAGGTTTATAGAAAAATCATGCAGTAAGTACAGAGTTCCCATATACCTCCACACACACACACAGTTCCCCTATTATTAACACTTTGCATTAGTGTGGTACCTTTGAAATGACTGATAAATTAATATTATTATGATTGTACTATTTATAATAGTTCTTAGTTTACTCCAGGGGTCTCTCTTTGTGTTGTACAGTTCTATGGTTTTTCTTTTTTTAAAATTTTTATTCTGAATATTGTCTCATTTTATCCTCACTCAGATATAAAATTTAGCAGTGTTAATTAGATTCACAACTTTGTGCTACCATTACCACCACCCATTAGAAAACTTTCCATCACCTCGAACATAGAGTCTGTGCCAATTAGGAATTAACTCCCCATTCCCTACCTCATCCTGGCCCCTGGTAACAATCCCAATTTCTGACACTATGAATTAACATATAGTAATTATTTCATATAAGTGAGATCATAAAATATTTGTCCTTTTGTGTTTCACTGATTTCACTCACTTGATATTTTCAAGCTTATCCATGCTGCAGCATGCATCAGAACTTCCTTTTTATGGTTGAATACTATTCCATTGTGTATATATATATACCACATTGTGTTTATCAGTTCATCTGTTGATGGATACTTGGGTTGATTTCACCTTTTGGCAATTGTGAATTATTCTATGTACATTGTTGTGCAAATATCTGTTTGACTCCCTGCTTTTAGTTCTTCTGGATAGATACCTAGAACTGGGATTGTTAAGTCATTTACTTAACTTTCTGAGGTATCACCAACTATTTTCCACAGTGGCTGCCCCATTTTATATTGAGTACTTTTATTTCTCCACATCCTTTTCAACACTTGTTATTTTTCATTTGTTTAATGGTAGCAATTCTAGAGGGTGTGGAGTGGTATCTTATTGTGGTTTTTATTTGTATTTCCCTAGAAGCTAATGATACTGAGCATTTTTTCATGTGCTTTCTGGCCATTTGTGTATCTTCTTTCGAGAAATTTCTTTTCAAGTCTATAAAATGGTTTTTGAGCAGGGAAATCCCAATAGTAGATGATGAGGAGGGGCTTAGCATACCAGAAAAACAAGAGAAAAGTGGGTGAATGCCTGGGTATTTGGTAGACTAAAATTTAGATAAAACAAAGAGCTCAGGAAAGTTAAGTATCCCAGGCCTGTAGTTAAAATTAACTGCCTCTCTTGGCATATACCATCACGGTTTGTTTGCTTTTCCTGAAGCACATGTTAAGCAGCATTTGGGGGTCGTTTCAGAAACCTGAGATACTCCTTTAAGCTTGGTTTTCTCTTTGGCTTTCTCTGCGCCTGGATTTGGGTTTTTATTCTTAAATCACCAAAATCCATGCCAAAGCAATTTTAATTGTTTGTACTGATCTTTGCTTATATATTCCTACCTGTTTTATCCTCCAGACAATAGATGCCTTGCTTGATTTCTTAGAATGGTGTCCTCCAATCATTCCAGGGAGGTGGAAGCTTTAACAGTTAATCAGAGACATATTTAGACAATTAAAAAAATGAGTGGCTGCTTTGTATTTGAAGAGCTCTTGTGAAAGAAAATTCTCGTGGTAATTCCCTTGGTCTTTGGTAACTCCTAGTATCTGGCTTATGTGTTATTTTCCACCAATCTTGAGGCAGGAGCTACTATAGACTCTGCTCCCTCCTTCTTTCTACAAATATTTGATTCAGTGTTGGCTGGATCAACCTAACACACTCTGCTCAGGCATGGCTTTTAATTAGTGTTGCTGAAGAAGTTAAATGATCATCCTTTTCTACCCATGGGGAAAATCAATACCCAAAGAGATCAATAAGTGAGTCAGGGATGTGCTTTGAGGTTGTTTGCTTTTCAGGTTCAGCAATAACCCCTTCAACAAGCTCTTACCCATAGATGGAGAAGCAGTTGTTGAACTTTCTACATCTGGAAAGGAGAGAAATGTGTAAGAAAGTTATTCTTAAACCTGTGTAAATATTCATTTTCTAAAAGTGAAAGTGCTAGGACACTTGAGAAAATTTTAGGCAGCTTTTTGTTTTCATCAATGTCTAGTTCCAACTTTGGAGGTTACCTTTTAGTTCAGGGAGGTCAGAAGAAGAGATAGATATTTTCATAATTGAATGGTCCTTGGTTTCACATAGGTTAGAAGGTGCTCAAGAATGTATTTTCTTTCCTACATAGACTAATTAGATTTGTACGGAGGAGATTCTGTCTGAGAGAGTACTGAATCCAAACAGGTCCTCTCATATGCTTGCAGTGTCTGACAAGGGGGAATGGATGATAGGGGCAAAAAAAAAGTCCCTGTGGTTGAAAACAACTCCAGTGTCTTGCCCTGTTGTGCCATCTTCAGAAGCATAGGACAGATGGTCCACATTTGAAACAGAAAATGTCTTAATAACAATTTTGTGACCTTGTGCTTTTACTTCTTAGTAAGTCATGTTAGGTTTGCAAATGAAATCTTTGAGAGACAATTTACAAATTCCAACAAAAATATGTTAATAACTATGTTTTACAGATGAGAAAATTAAAGTTTAGAGAGTTTAAGTAATTTGCCCTGTAGAAATTAGCCAAAAGGCTGATTGAACTCTGAGGGGTTGGTAAGAAGAAGAATCAGGATCAATTGCCATGACCCATTAAGAGAGAACTTTCATTTACTAAGCATTTCCTAGTGTTGTCATGTTTTATCCTGCAACAACCTTATGAAATAAGGAGTAGTGTCATTCCCGCTTTAGAAATGTGGAAACCAAGGCTCAGAGTGATTATAGGAACTGTACAAGTTCACGTACCTTCTAAGGGTATGATCTTGGTGGTAATCGTGATCTCTGATTCTGCAGTGCTTTGCCAGCCATCTACATTGACTTAACTGTTTTCCTGGTCTCTGGTCTCTGTCTCATCCATTCTCCATCTTATGGAGTATGGTCAAAATGATCCTTCTAATAGCCGAACTCAACGTGGTGCTCATTTATTTGCCCTCCATTCTTTGGGGCTTCACCATCGCATGCAGATTCAGCTCAGTATGCAAACCCCCTCCACAATGTGGTGGCTGCCTAATTTTCTTGGCTATTTTTTCCTTCCTTCTACTATATGCCTAGAAATCTACCAATCTTAGTCCTCTCCCATTTGTTGAACATATTCTTTCACCTCCAAGTTGTTCCTCTCTCCGGAATATTCTATATTTATTTATTGAAGTCCCTTCCTTCAAGGTGCAGCCCAAATCTCACCTCCAGATCCATACCCTTGGACAATATCCAACCTTCCACCACAGGCCTACTGAATATTATTTGTATTTTTTCCTGTAAGACCTTGGTTAGCTTTTTCTTTTAACTTCTCTGTGCTTCAAAATTTTATCTTCAGTGGGGATAACAGTGCTTAATGCAGAGTGATGAAAATTAAATGAGTTAGTGCCTGTAAAGTGTTCCGAATAGTGTCCGATGATTAACTGTTGATGCTGTTACTTGTGTCTCTGTACTATTCAATATCAGGTACCATGCATTTTTTTCTTCTATTGAACTGAGCATAGGATTTTTTTTCACAGTTTTGGAGGTTAGGTGTTCAGCATCAAGTTATCACCAGGCCATGCTTTCTACTGGAGTCTGTAGCAGTCCATTGATGGCTTTCCAGCAATCTACCATTACATGGTGATCTGTCTCCGCTTTTGGTTTATACCTAACTGACTGCATCTGAATTTCTTTTGCTTATGAAAGGACCACAGTCATATGGACCAAGGCCCACTCTCATTTAGTGTAGTTATGCATAATAGCATCTTTAAAGTTCCTATTTACAGATGAGTTCACACCCACAGGGGGTGAGGACTTGAACATGTCTTTATGAGAGACATAATTCAATCCCCATCACCTACCTCATCTATACCCCTCATGCCCCCAGAATCCAGCTCTTAGAGTCCAACCCCTCTCACCAATGGAACTCTTGTCCCCTCCTTCCTTCCTGCCCCTACTCTGGCACTCATCCTGCCCCAGACCATTAGAACCACCTATAGAGAATTGTATCTGAGTGGACTGCTTGTCCCTACTTCATAACTAGTATGGAAATGGTGGAGTGAGTAAGTTTCCCACTGAAAGTGCCAGGGCTGCAATTGAGAGAGATGTAATACTGATATCTAATTTATTCATTCTTCATGTGTTCACCTGTTCATTGAATCATTCATGCAACAAATGCTTATTAAATGCTGGCTTTGTGCTAGGTGTCCTGTGGAAGCTTGCTAAGTGGCTTTCAAACTGTTTTGACTATAACCTACATTAAGGAATATATTTTACATTGCAGTCCTAAGTACATGTAGTTATTTATACCCATAAAGGTAAAATTAAGTTTTAAGAATAATATTTTTCCTTATGCCATAGGATATACTCTGATATTTGCAATTCCATTCTTTTCTTTCCATCCCGCTTCATTAAAAAATAAACTGGTAAATCCCACTAAATTGATTTCATGGGTTGCGACCCATGGTTTTTTTTGAAAGCTGCTATACAGGATGGTGAGACTCTTTTTACAGAACAATCTGTATTGCCTCATTATCCCTGTTCTGTACTTACATATTATTGTACTATACACTATGGACATTTAAGAGGTTCTTTGTGGGTTCTCTTGGTAAGCCAGTTACCATGCATAACATTGTTTGGGGGCAGAAAATGTTTTCAGACTCCCCAAAAACTGACTTACCAAACTTTTGACAAATATCCTGTCTCTAGATTGAGAGGTGCTTGGACAAAAGGTATGTTACCTGACCATATATCATGACATGTTTTTAAATTTTAAATGGTGTGCCAGAAATTCAATTTATTTCTTTGTTATCATCTTCCAACATTAAATGTTGGTCACTAATTGGATTGACTTGCGGGGCTGCATTTTATGAATCTTCCCAGTTTTATATTTTAGTTAATGCCATCTCTCCTCTCTTTAAGGAAGTTAAACTTTCAAGTAGTTTTTTTTTTTTTCCTCTCTCTAACTTTTCAATTAAAGATCTTGATTTTGTCCGTTACAAAGCTGAGTTTCTTCATTTGTTTAAATGAATCCTATCCACTTGGTGGTTTTGATCAGCATCAGGCATCTAGAGAATGAGCCATGTGGTAGGCTGCTTTGAAAGCAAACAATGTATGCAAGTAAGCCTGTAACTCCTGTGGTTGGATGTTAGTGAATGATCAGAAAGGCAGAAGTTTACTTTGAGAATAAAAGCTCCTGTTGCTACAGCTGGGCTTTCTATGAGGGTCATTTGAATTTTAAGCAAATGGGTCCTGGGTTTGTCTTGTAAATTCACAATTCAGTGTGTTTGAGGGCCAATTGGATTCCTCTTCCACATCTGAGCCATTGTATAAAGGGGCAACTCTACTTACCTTTTATGTTAGCTGCTTTTAAACTCTGCATGCGGTCCTAAATACACACATTTCATTTATAGGAATATTTGTTCCCATTATGACTACATCTGTCTAATGGCTTCTGGCTGAGAAACTGTTACTTGATTTTTTTCTTTTTGTATTTTGAGAAGGAAAAGCTAGTGTTTCATATCTGTCAAATGGCCAGTGATGGCTGCATGTCACAAGGAGCAGGGATAAGAGCTTAACTCTTTGATTTATTACCTTCTGCTTACTTCTTTTCAATTATAATGGTTTTCTTATATAGTATGAATTTCTTTACTTTGCAAATCTTTGATAAAGTACAATAGGCCCAGTAGTGACATTTACATTGGGAAAAGTCTACCTACTTAGAGTTGACTAATGAGGTGGGCTATAAATAAAGGGATAACTGTCATTTATCTGAATTTTGTGATGAATAGGGGCTGTATTTTCCACTGTTGGACAGTCTAAAATGTATTCTAGGTTGCTCTTCCAAATACCTATAGCTATATTAACAGTATCTCATGTCCCCTTTAATCTTCTAATTCAAAATAAAAAATGAAGGCCTCATCAACCTCCTTGCACCCACCTGAAACCCACTTCTTTTTTCCAACTCCATAGTCAGCCAAGAGCCATCTTTATTTTTTTCTCTTCCTTTTTCCTCCATGAACACTGTGGGCAATCCTGCAAATTCTTTCTTGGATTTATACCGTCTTTTTTTCATCCCTACTCATCCTCCTTCAGTTATCTGACAAACATTTATTGAGTATCTATTAGGAGTTAATAGTAGTAGGGTCTGTTGGGGATTTCACAATAAGCCGCTAATTGGTTTTCTTTCCTCAAAGTCTTCCTCCTTTCCACTTTTCCTGAATATGCTGCCAGTGTACCACAATGCCTTCACCCTGGCACTTCCCCCGTACCATTCTAATCGCAAAGGCACAGGTTTTTAGATTCTGCCTCAGTTATTTCTAAGGTATTCTGTTAAATGTCCCACCCTGCCTAACCAACTTTACTTCTTGCCATTGATTTTTTTCAGGGATCCCCACATGTTACATGCAAACCAGATTCTTGCCCCTGTATCTCTGTCTATGTTTTCTATCAATCCTGTAACATGACTATGTATCCCCTTTCTTTCCACTCTTCCTAATCTTCGGGACCTCAGTAAAAACCCAGCCTTTCATGCTATATTCCCCCAAATAGAGCAAAGAAATTGAGTCAAGGCTGGGGAATCAGATACCTGGGTTCCAATCCTGGGCACCCCTCCCCCACCCCCACTTCTTAGCTGTGTGACCTTAAGTAAATTGCTTCTCTGGGCCTCAGTATCATTTTCTAAAAAATAGTAACGATAAATAGTAGTTATCTCCTAGAGGTATGAAGATTAAGTAAGATAATTCAAATAACATGGGAAGCATAGTATCTGACATGCAGTAATTGATAAATAATATTTTTTCTTTCATTATTATCATTATTATATACTTTGACTTTGTCCATAGCTGGAGATACTCATTTTCTTCAACCATCTTAGAACATACTTTACACTTAAAAAAAAATTTTTTTTCAGGCGGGCCACGGTGGCTCAGCAGGCACGGATGCTTGCCTGCCATGCCAGAGGACCCGGGTTCAATTCCCGATGCCTGCCCATGTAAAAAAAAAAAAATTTTTTTTTTCTTTTTCTTTGTATGCTGTATGGCAGGGGTCACATTTCATTCTTTTTCCATGTGTTTATCCCCTTCTTGCAGCGCCATTTGTTGAATTTTTGTTTGGTTTTTTTCTTTGTTTGTTTGCTTGTTTGCATGGGAAGTACATGGCCTCGGAATCGAACCCTGGTCTCCCGCATGGCAGGTGAGAGAGAATTCTACCACTGAACTACCCTCGTACCCTGATATCTTACACTTTTATAAATCCTCCATGGTGTTGAGTATAACATAGATGCTCAATCAATGCTTATTAATTTTGAAAACATGCCAAATGCTGTTTTAGCAAAATATGATGAGTGAGAAATAGTTTATTTTTGGATGTGTTCGATTATATTTCATAGAAATGTGATAGCCATGTCCTATAGTGACTTGCCTCCTTATCTATGGGATGGGTGTGGATGCAAACTTAGCCTGCAGTTGTACAAATGATGATAATGTACTTTTACATACAATTGTGGCAGAAGCAGCACTTGAAAAATGTGCCAATTATAAATGCCATTTAAATGAAATCCAACCATAGATTGCAATGCAATTTAAATACAAAATTTTTTTATTTTTCAATTGGTTTGCAAACATGTATCTGCAAAAGAGATTAAGTGAAGCGAATCCATGCCATAAGTCTAAATTTTATTTAGCAGATTTTTATTTTCAGTGCTGTTGGGGGAGAATTCTGACTTGAAGTAAGGGTTAGATTACTCCAAAAGTAATTTGCCTCTAAGAGATTACTCCAAAAGTAATTTGCCTCTAAGAGATTACTCCAAAAGTAATTTGTCCCTAAGAGACACTTACCCAGTGGGCTTTCTTATCATGTTTCCTGTGAAAAGGAGAGAGTAATCATACCCTACTTCCCTGGAAACTCTGCTGGGTGGCCTGCAAGCATGAGAATTTACTTTCCCAAAAATTATTTGAAGTTGGCTGGGAGAGAGGTACATGATGCTGAAAACTAAAGTGTGGCAGTGCTAAGCATTGAAATGTGCCTGCACCAGGAGCCTAAAAATCTGGATTCCAAGGCTGGTTCATCTCCTCACTGGCTGTATACTACTGGGGGAAAAATCTCTAAGTGTGAATTTTCTTAGCTTTAAAATGAAAGTTTCAATAGTTGATTTGCTTCACTCCCAGATATTATGTGAGGCTCTAGTGTGGTGATAAAAATGGAACGTCAAGCATTATATAAATGTGAATTGCCATTTCTGATACTGAAATGAGTAGAACAGAAACATAAGGAGCATGCTTGGAATGCTGGACTTAACAGGAACCTGCCTGTAGGGAAATAGTGAAGAATAGATATGCTTCTGTTTGAAAGGTGGAGAAGAAGAGATGTGACAGTCACAATATATGGTGAGAGGTCCGGGCTTCTGAATCCACAGCTTAGAACACTAAATAGCCTTGTTTCTGTTTTAGAAAGAAGTCTTGGTGTTCTCAGGAACTTTGTTGTCAGCCTGAATTTTGGGTGGTCTTAACATACTTTGGATTTGTTTTATGTATATTTCTTTTCCAGAATGATGTTATTCTGTTTGGAATGTGACTTTGAGAGGATATGGCAGGAAATTAATCTGACCATGAGATTTAGACCTCCTTAGAAAGGCTGCAGGTCTGAATGGGTTCTTAATGGCCATCCAAGTTTAAAGTTTTGCTTTGGGAAGGGTTTAAATTCTTCCAGAGAAAGATCAGTGCTTTCTTTTTAATTTCTCATGATGTCTGGTATAGTGTACATTACCCAAAGCATCCTGCCTGGGTGAGCCCTGTAAAGGCACAATATAGTAAAGTTGACCTCAGTCTCAAGGCACTCACATAGGTAGGGAAGGGGAGATCCCATCTTCCTTTTAGACTATGGGTTCACACAATTCAAAACTACCAGGCATATGACAGGTTGCATGTTTCTTATATTGTCCCTAAGAATCCTCACACTTAGCTTTATGAGCCAGGCTTAGTCACAGACATTTCTGAGCTTTAATTTTCCCTTTTTTAAAATAGATGTTTTAATAGATCATATCTCATAAAGTTAATACAAAGAATAAGGGAGGTAGTGTACGTAATCCATTTAGCTCAGTGCCTTTCAGAGTTTAATAGTTATTTTGAATAACAGTAATAATTTTCTACTAAGCTAGTCCTTCAACATGCCTTGGTTTTAATTTTTAAAATTCATTTATTGATAATGATCTAGAATTGTGTTAGCTGTTTGCAATTGATGCAATTGTATTGGAGTCAAGGTGGGGAATAGGGATTGGAGCATAAAGCAAGGGAATACTGAGCATTTAAAAACCTGAGAGGTAATTGGGCCAGAAATTCCATAAATTCCTTACCCTATATTCAATGCCAGCCCTGTTACTGGAGCAGTAGTACATTTTTCTTCTAAAAGTTTAAAACACTTCCATGATTACTCTTTTATTTCTATTTATTGCTTTTTCTAGAAGGAATGATAACATTCTCAACATTCTCCCATCAATCTTAGTCCAGCTTTTGGGGACCAGGAAATTAGGACTATTTCCAGAGTCAGTAAGTGGGAGAAACAGAGACAATGTCATTAGTTGGTCTTGAAAAATTTCCCACCCATATATAATGCATTTATAGGCCAGGGGACCAACATAGCTTTGTCAGAGCTGTGATTTGGCTATGTCATTTCCCCTGGCATCTATTTGTATCCAGTGCTTTGCCTATGGAATAAAGCACTTCCTGAGAACTACACTTGAACCAAAATGGGGAAGGGCAGGTATCCGTGACAAGACAAATTGTACCAAAGACTGCTGGGCCAAACCTAGAAAGAGGGCCTGAGGGTATATTATTCAGGGTTCTCTGGGGAGGGGGAAGGGCAGGGGAAATATATATATTCAGGATGTAAATATTATGAGATTTGTTATAGTAATGAATTCACTTGACTGAAGGGATTGGCAAGTCTGAATTCTTTAGCTCAGGCTGGAAGCCGGGAGCTGCAATGAAGATAACAATGAATTCCCCAGGAAAAGCAGACTGGCTGACGTAGAGATTGAAATTCTTTCTGACTGCTGAAATCATCCCTTCTTCCTTTAAGCAGTTCAATTGATTGGATGATATGCCACTCATTGCTGAAGGCAATCTCCTTTGATGATGGCAGATGTAATCAGCCACAGATGCAATCAACTGACAATTTAAATCTATGAAATACCCTCGCAGTAACCACCAGACCACTGCTTCCTTGACCAAATAACTGGACATCATAATCTATTCAAGGTGACATATGAACTTAATCACCACAGAGGGTCCAGGAATATAGACTGCAGAGACATATAGTGGCTATTGTTTGAACCTCTTCCCCACCTCCACACTGCTTCTGCCCTACAAACTTTCTCCTGCCAGAAATAAAAGATATCTACAAATGATGACCTAAGCAGTCCTGCTGCAGTTCTCCTTCAGAGAGCAGCACGGAGAGGAGGGAGCTTTGTGCAATGAAAGGGGAGCACTGTGCCTGGGTAGAGCAGTAATGGGTAGTTTGCTGCTCAGTGCAGGCACACAGCCAGCCTGGGGCCAGCACTGTTCAGTTGGCTGCCTGGTCTGGTTTGAGAGCTCACACCACATAATTTCCCCCAGATGACACCCATTTTAACCAAAGGGAGAAGAGGTCCTTGAAAGAGAATCTCATGTTCTCACAGTGGGAGTGGGACTAAGGGACTAGCAAAATTTGAGTCTAGGTGATTAGGTGGCTTCATTTGTAACCATATTTGGGTACATAAAAATGGTCCATATGATCCTGTCAGCCTCCTTCTTTCCCATTCCATTTGTGAATCAACGTTTCCTAAAAACTGTAGGTAGGCCTTTTGTGAAATTCATCCCCTCTTTACCTCTACTCTAGCCCTTTTCTTTCTTCTTTTATTTTTTTATTTTTTGGTCCAATAGGCTTAATCTTTTTTTTTGTGTGTGTGGGTTTGCAGATTTTTTTTTTATTAGAACAATTATAGGTTTACAGAAAGCTCATGCTGAAAGTACAGTGTTCCATATACCCTTATACCTCCCTTGCACACACACAGCTTGCCCTCATATTAACAGTCTGCATTAGTTGTGATACCTTTGTTATGATTGATGAAGCAATATTCTTATAATTACACTATTAGCTAGAGCCTGTAATTTACATTTTCGGTTCACTCCGAAAAGCTTATTCTTGATGATCATTTGAAATAAATTTAGTACGTGTTAAAATGTGTTGTGTGTCCATCCATTAGGAGGAGGAAGAAGACAGACAGACAGACATAGACAAATTAACACACAGACACACAGTGATTTGCTCCTGAAATTGCTATGATGGTTAAATTGAATTAGATTATGACCAGAGGTTAAAGAGAATCCAGAAATCTCACTAATTTTATTTACAGACTTTTCTCCACAACACAAGATGTGCTTATGTACATGGGGCTTAGTGTGAGGGACACTTCTCAGGGGTTAACGCATTGAACTTCCTTTCCTTTTGAGTTTCTCTGTTGCCTCCCTCCTTTTCCCCAGCTTAGAGAGGTCCTTTCTACGAATCTGTTCCATAGCTATATGTGACTTTCTTTTTCTCCAACTCGCTCTGCAAATAGAAACTGATTTCGTTTTTTTCTCATGTATGAAGAAACAGTGCATCTGATTCACAGGCCAGAAAGAAATGCTTGGAAAGCATCCAGCCAGGCCCTGAGGAGCCTCCTAAAATTATCATCTACCTTATGGACTGTCCAGATTGTTTGTATGTGTGGCTCGGAAAGATGGGGGCAGGGAAGAGAGATTTGGGAAATCAAATTTTCTTGTGCCCAGATGCCGTGAGTGAGTCAGATGGCTGGGTGAGTACCCTCGATGCCTACTGTGACTTTTCGGAGTCCATTTGCTTGGTGCCAGATTTGGATGTCCAAGCCGCTGGGCGGACCTGCTGGGGTTCATAGTTAATGAGCCTCCCTTTCTCTGTACATTGTGTGGCCTTCTTTATCTGTGAATACCTCCTAGGTAAACAGAGGGACTTCTCTTGGCTTACTTTGGGCTGATTTAGACTTGCTTTGGATTAGAAGGACTAAGAAATATGTTCTCACTTAGATGTCTAAACTTAACCAAAACACCTTACGTATATTCTTCTATTTGAAACAGGAAATCTGTGAGGGGCTATTTTACCTTTTTTTTACAGATAAAAAAACTAAGGAGCAGGGAATTAAGAAATATTAACTATAAGAAGACAGCTTGATTATAAATTGGTCACATCAGCCATGAAGATAAATAAAAATAATTTTCTGTATTTATTTCTTTCTCCTTAATAGAATTAAGATGACAGCACTATAAAAAATCATCAGTTGAAATGATTAATGTGAAATATTTTAAAAATCATTGAGTGGTATAAAAATGTAAGTAATCTTACCTCAAATACAGTTTGAAGCAATATGGGGTATACTTGAAAACCATAAAGTATTATTATTTAAATGAAAAAGTCCATCATTAGTAATGGGACTTCCCATTCCTGGCCTTGCTGATGCATATGATAATGAATGGGATTAGCTTTTATGATCTGTTTCCAAAATCACTCCCAAGATCTCTTTGTCCTACAAAATTAACGTAAATCCCACCTGTCATTTCCAGCCATCCCCATCTCTTCCTTTGATTCCTTTATATTCCTGGATGAAGAATACTCAAGCCAGGAATTGAGAGAATAACAGGTTTTTCTCTCTAGATAAACCATCCCTAAGGTACCATCCATTGGGCTGATTACCCAGGATTTTTATGGTATGTGGCCTCCTGTTCCACTGATAGCTGAAATAGCATCAGTAGAAGAGGATAATCAAAAAATTTCATTGCACAGATTTTGGAGTACTTTGACAGAATCCTCTTAACCTTTGGAAGCATTCTTATCCCCATTTGCCACATTTCGAAGCTGACGTTCAGAGAGGTAGAGTGAATTTCCCAAGATCAAGTCAGCCAGAAGGGGATGGAACTAGGACTTTAGCTCCATGGCTCCTGTTTCTAAGCGCCACTCTTCTTGGGCAGCCTCAGTTTTAACTGTGATGTCCTCGCCAGTGTAAGGAGCCAATGAGGCTCCTGCACAGATAATCATCTCAGTAATGACTCCACCATCAACACGGCAGAGATGTGGAATTTCCCACTCCCTGTCTATAAGGTGCTCTTTGGTGAGTCTTCTCTTTCGTATTTCCACTTTATGGTTGGCCTTCGTTTACAGTTTAGCCTGTAAACCTCTTGTATTAATTTTTTTGGGGTAGGTATTGAGTAGAGGTGTAATAGGAGTAGAAAAGGCCCAGGGGATTGGTCCTTGGCTCACGTAAAAACCAAATTAGATTCCATAGCAATAGCAGTGATGGAAGTCTGGCTTGAATTTCTTTTCCCCTGGGTAAATAAAACACTGTTTATTCTTTCTGAAGTCTCTTGCCCATCACATACTGTGCTATGCTGATTACTCATTTAATAAATAGTTATTTAATGTCAATATTGAATCCTATATGTGTGCTTGATGATATAAGGATTATAAAAGGAACAAGACACAATCTATGTGCCAAAACTTACTGAAGAGGATTGGTTTCTAAGCACCGAAACAGTAGGCTATTCTGAGTTGTGACGTGGTAGAAAACCATTGTGCCTATTCTAGGGGGAAGATTTCATGGGCTTACCTTCTCCCCAACATGTTTCTAATTGCTGTAACAACTATTTAAAAGTATGGCCTTGCTGTCGCCTCAATTTTAGACTTTTCCTACCTCAAAACTGTAAGCTAATAAATAACATTTGTTTAAGCCAAAAAATTTTTTTTTCAAAAGAAGGGGGTTGAATTTAGAAGAAATTGTTTCCAAATTGATGCTATAAATATACAGAATAAGTTATTATTTGTCTAATGCCACTTTCCAAGACACAAATAATGATTAAACATGCTAATTAAAAAGGTGGGAATTATGTCTGCAGTACCATCGAGATGTAAAACCTTTTTAAGACTACGGCTATGAACTTGTATTTTTTGTTTTGCTTTGTATGTCTTTAGACGAATTACTTTCCTTGTATGCAAAATGCTCTAAATGGAATTATTTCACTGGCCTGTTGTGCAGATTAAATATGCTATTATAGCATAGTGCTGGCATATGGTACCAAGTATCTTGTTAGCAATATTTTTCTTTCTACAATAATGGACCTGTTCCTGTAATTCCTGGACTAGAAATCCTGACCTCAATACAACCCTCCTTTTGAAACCCCTGTATTCTGTCCCCTTAGCATTTCTGTTTTGTCCATACCCACTCCAGCCTGGTTCTGCATGCACTGCCCATCAAAGAGTTAATAATGCTGTGCTCTAACTTTTCTGGTTTGCTGGAGCTACTCAAGCAGAGAAATCATTATAGCTCTTTTTTGTGGAACTCATTGATGTCCAAAGCAACTAATTAGAGAGAGTCAGTATAGAAAATCAATCTTTACTAACATTGATGTTTCTTCCAGTTTAAGCAATTGGTTTGCTTACAGTCTTTGTAGAAACCTGTTGTGATCTAAAATTATCCCAGATGACTATATTACAGGGTTCTAATCAGTTCTTTGTGTCAAAATGAAGATTATTTGAACATTAAATACAAAGTCAAAATTTGGAAGGGATCCAGTGCATTATATGAACTCACTGGAGAGGCAATTTGCACTCATGACCATTAAAGAAGCTTTAGGCAAATGGAGGCTAGTATAACTCTTTGAGAATCTAGCTTATTAACTGGTAGAGACAAGAGGACTATGTTAGATATTTCCCTTTGCCCTGCCAGTTCTTGATTCATCTCCCTGTGCTCCAGGAAGCCAACCTTTGAGGAATGCATCAATAGGCTCTCTTGTATTCAGCTTCTAATTGAGTTTGGCCAATGGAGAACACTGGTCAGAGACTCTAGGGATTGGACTTTGGGAGGAGAAGACATTTATTACCCCAACTCTCTTGTTTACCTGTGGGGTCCCCTTGGGCTGACTGTGTCCCCTTACCAGAGCACAGCTTCTGTAAAGTGGTCTTCCCACATAATCTTTGTCTCTACCTTCCTGGAACCTCTTCTTCTCTTGTCACTTTAGACCTGGGGTGTATATGTTACTAGCCCTAAAATACTGCACCATCCCTTGGGGTTTTCCTATACCCTTCCCACATCTTTGACAAAGTTTTTTTGAACTTTCCTTAAATTATCCAGTTTGAATGTGTCACCTATTTCTGCCAGGATCCTGAGTGATAAAGGAATAGTAGCAACATCCTTTTGTAAGATCAAGGTGACCATCTGAATTGCTGACTTGTAAAAAATGCTGCCAATTCATAAAAAGCCTGTGTATGTCATTAAATATACTGGTAAAACTGGATGAATTCACAAGATGGTTCACAAGAATGTTATATAATGATGTAGCTTGTGTTGGTAGTGACTTGTGGTTAAGCAGAAAGTCATTTGGATAGAGTGAGGATATTAGAACTTCAGTGGATGACAGATACTTAAAAGACACATCCTTGGATTTTTAATGTCAGGACCTCCTTGTTTATTTTTTGAATAATGGAGCCTTTTAAGAAGGAGATCTATTGAAAAGATAATAGGCAACTATATGCTTACCTGAATGTAAAAATTATAGTTTGATAATGGCATTTCTTACAAACAAAGTGAAATAGAAAGTTACACCCTTGTCCTCTAGGGATGTGCCACATACCCCTTTATTACTCATCCTATCAAATTATTTCCCTCATTTGACCCCAACATGGAGGAATACAAATCTGACAGACTGGCTATATTGGTGTTTGGGTGGAGTCACTATACACATGAGTCTGTCTGTCTGTCTTTCCCTACCTCTTCTAAAATGGTAAGGACCAGGGAAAATTTCTACTTGGGAAAACATACAGTCATCGCTTTCTTTCTCTTTTCCCTATTTCTTTTCTATGTCATGAGAGTAGAAATATGCTTTTCACAATAGGTCCAGCAAGCCTTCTTGCTATCTCTAGATTCACTCTTCCTTTTACACAGCAACAAATGGAGGGTTACTGTTCCAGCAATAAGCTTAATGTTATGCTGTGGGAAGAGGAACTGTGTCTCTTTCTTCATTGTTGTATTGATAGAATATAGCTTCCCAAATAACAGACCTAAGAAATGAGTACATGAATGAATATATGCATAAAACCATACCATATCTTTCCGATAGACATTTTCACTCCACCATTTTTCTCTACCATCACTAAGGAAGCTTGAATGACATTCTATTTCATGATTAGCCATTGTTGAGGCTATAAGACTTTTTTTGATGGGCTCCATTCCCCTTTCCTCTTTCCCTTGAAGGATCACAGTTTTGACTTACCTGATTTCATTTGTTTTCAGATATTGAAGATGACTAGGGAGGAATGTTAGCACCAATTAATGTGCTTTGCCCTTCTTTGGGCAATGCCCTGGATCTTAAAATATCTTATGGTGGCACTGATCATAAATTCTAAGATATGATATGATAGAAACTTTAACATTGTTGAAATTGATTGAAAAATTGTTTGTATATATCTTTTTTTAGTTGATGTAGTTGAGATTGTTCATGTTTCAAGTTTCTAATATCATTAAGCTGAGCCCAGAAGCTTAAAATGTAATGCACATTCACTTCACCTTTTTTGGTAATTTCTGTGTGCATTCTTTTATATCTCTTGAGGCATTTTCTGTATAAATCCTCAATCACTATTAATTGGAACATTAAGATAATAAATACGGAAAATTTTTTCTCAAGGCAGAGTGTTTCTATTACATTCTGAGATGTTCATCATTTTGAAAGGTGGTAACAAAATGTGAAAATGGAAAAATTTCCTTATTATCACATAATAGCTTGAAGTAGTAAAGCTTTCCATGGACTTTTACTACAGTGACTTTTAAAACCTCATCGTTCTACTTGATTTCAGTGTCTTTTTCCCACTCATTGTGACTGTCCATGGTGCTGAAAGTGTACTTGCATGGTGACATGAGAAATTTTCTAGTCTAATCCCCTCATTTTCAATGAAGAATTCTTGTCTATGGGACAGGAACCCATGTGACTTTCCCACTATATTAGTCTGGTCAACTTGGCTTCAAACCTGGAGGAACCCAAATAGAGTTAAATGCACAAAACTCTCAGGCTCAATTTGAAATAGCAGTTACTGTATTATAATTCTTCATAAACCATTTGGACACATGAAAATATATTGAAGATTTTTCCTTGTTGGGTACCCTGATAAGATTTCATGAGCTTGTAACAACCTCCTGGTGGGGGTTGTAAATCCTATTTGAATTTTAAAAAAACATTATAAATCATTTATCATTTTTGAGTTTTTCAGAAGTCTTCTTAAAATTCTGACTGACTTTTGAAGTATTTTCCAAACATAAACAATTACCTATTATCTTGGGATCATTTATTTAAATTTAGTGTCCACTTGTGGTCAACAAATTTTGGGAAAGGGTTGAAAATATGACAGGAATTGGAAGAATAAATCTGGAGACCACTAGATTAAAAACTCTGAGACCAACTATGAGCCACCCGTGTAGAGTATGCTTCAAAGAATTTTGTCTGGTAAGGCTTCATTTCCCTTTAGTATTGTTTGAAGTGCTATTTAGTTTGTTTTTTGCAAATTGGATTTCCAGTTTTATTTTTTCCATTACTTATGTTCTGGTTTGATTGTATTTTGGAAACATTTGAAATCTGTTTTGGTACCTCATTTGAAAGATTAATAAGATTACTTGTATTTTATTTAGAATATGGGAAATATTTTAGAAAAAAATGAAGTCATTGTGTCTGCCAAATTTATCCATAAGAAAAATGGATACATTTGGCCCTTAAGTGAAACTTATGTTATGTTCACTGTGTACATACTATTTACTTATAACTGTACTAGTTTAAAATAGTTTATGACATTGTCTGGACTTATCTTTTTTATATTGTAATCTAGTTTGTTTGAAAACACTCATTTTTTAATATATTAATAGAGGTTAAACTTGACATACAATAAATTGAACATATTTAGATTGTACAACTTGATAAATTTTGGCAAATGCTTACACATGTGAAATGATCATTACAGTAAAGATAATGAACATATCTTTCACTACCAAAAGTTTTCTTGTGCCCCTTAATAATCCCTTCTCCTGTCCCCCACTTCCCATCCCATCCCCAGGCAACCATGATTTGTCTTCTTTTACTAGAGGTTAGTTTTTATTTTCTAAGATTCTGTAACAATGGAATCATACAGTTTGTACTCCTTTTGTCTGGCTTTTTTCCCCCAGCTTCGTTATTTTGTGGTTCATCTATGTTATTTTGTGTATTTCATTGTATGCATATACCACAATTGGTTTATCCATTGACTTGCTGACAGATATTTGGGTTGTTTCTCGTGTTTTGGTTATTATAAATATTGTTGCTATAAATACTCATTTACAATTAGGCATGTGCTTTGTTTTTCTTTTGTGTAATATGTAGTAGAATGGCTGGATCATGTCCGTTTGTGTCTTTGCCCTTAAGTCCTTTGAATAGATACCTAGCAATGGTATTGCTGGGTCATATGGCAATTCTATATTCAGATTTTTGAGGAACCGCCAAACTGCCTTCCACAGTGGTTGCACCATTTGACATTCCCACCAACAGTGGATAAGTGTGCCTCTTTCTCCACATCCTCTCCAGCACTTGTCATTTTTTGTTTTGTTGATAATGGCCATTCTGGTGGGTGTGAGATGATATCTCATTGTGGTTTTGATTTGCATTTCCCTGATGGCCAGGGATATTGAGCATCTCTTCATGTGCCTTTTGGCCATTTATAAGTCTTTTTCCCATTTTGTAATTGGGTTGGCTGTCTTTTTGTTGTTGAGTTGAACAATCTCTTTATAAATTCTGGATACTAGACCTTTATCTGATATGTCGTTTCCAAATATTGTCTCCCATTGTGTAGGCTGTCTTTCTACTTTCTTGATGAAGTTCTTTGATGCACAAAAGTGTTTAATTTTGAGGAGCTCCCATTTATTTGTTTCTTTCTTCAGTGCTCTTGCTTTAGGTTTAAGATCCATAAAACCGCCTCCAATTGTAAGATTCATAAGATATCCCCTACATTTTCCTCTAACTGTTTTATGGTCTTAGACCTAATGTTTAGATCTTTGATCCATTTTGAGTTAACTTTTCTATAGGGTGTGAGATACGGGTCCTCTTTCATTCTTTTGCATATGGATATCCAGTTCTCTAGGCACCATTTATTGAAGAGACTGTTCTGCCCCAGGTGAGTTGGCTTGACTGCCTTATCAAAGATCAAATATCCATAGATGAGAGGGTCTATATCTGAGGACTCTATTCGATTCCATTGGTCGATATATCTATCTTTATGCCAGTACCATGCTGTTTTGACCACTGTGGCTTCATAATATGCCTTAAAGTCAGGCAGCGTGGGACCTCCAGCTTCGTTTTTTTCCTCAAGATACTTTTAGCAATTCGGGGCACCCTGCCCTTCCAGATAAATTTGCTTATTCATTTTTCTATTTCTGAAAAGTAAGTTATTGGGATTTTGATTGGTATTGCGTTGAATCTGTAAATCAATTTAGGTAGAATTGACATCTTAACTATATTTAGTCTTCCAATCCATGAACACGGTATGCCCTTCCATCTATTTAGGTCTTCTGTGGTTTCTTTTAAAAGTTTCTTGTAGTTTTCTTTGTATAGGTCTTTTGTCTCTTTAGTTAAGTTTATTTCTAAGTATTTTATTCTTTTAGTTGCAATTATAAATGGAATTCATTTCTTGATTTCCCCTTCAGCTTGTTCATTACTAGTGTATAGAAACAGTACAGATTTTTGAATGTTGATCTTGTAACCTGTCACTTTATCTACTCATTTATTAGCTCTAGTAGTTTTGCTGTGGATTTTTCAGGGTTTTCAATGTATAGTATCATATCATCTGCAAACAGTGATAGTTTTACTTCTTCCTTTCCAATTTTGATGCCTTGTATTTCTTTTTCTTGCCTAATTGCTCTGGCTAGAACTTCCAACACAATGTTGATTAACAGTGGTGATAGTGGACATCGTTGTCTTGTTCCTGATCTTAGGGGGAAAGTTTTCAATTTTTTCCCATTGAGGATGATATTAGCTGTGGGTTTTTCATATATTCCCTCTATCATTTTAAGGAAGTTCCCTTGTATTCCTATCTTCTGAAGTGTTTTAAACAGGAAAGGATGTTGAATCTTGTCGAATGCCTTCTCTGCATCAATTGAGATGATCATGTGATTTTTCTGCTTTGATTTGTTGATATGGTGTATTACATTAATTGATTTTCTTATGTTGAACCATCCTTGCATACCTGGGATGAATCCTACTTGGTCATGATGTATAATTCTTTTAATGTGTTGCTGGATTCGATTTGCTAGAATTTTGTTGAGGATTTTTGCATCTGTATTCATTAGAGATATTGGTCTGTAGTTTTCTTTTTTTGTAATATCTTTGCCTGGTTTTGGTATGAGGGTGATGTTGGCTTCATAGAATGAATTAGGTAGCTTTCTCTCCACTTCAATTTTTTTGAAGAGTTTGAGCAGGGTTGGTACTAATTCTTTCTGGAAAGTTTGGTAGAATTCACATGTGAAGCCATCTGGTCTTGGATTTTTCTTTTTGGGGAGCTTTTTAATGATTGATTCAATTTCTTTACTTGTGATTGGTTTGTTGAGGTCATCTATTTCTTCTTGAGTCAAAGTTGGTTGTTCATGCCTTTCTAGGAACTTGTCCATTTCATCTACATTGTTGTATTTATTAGCATAAAGTTGTTCATAGTATCCTGTTATTGCCTCCTTTATTTCTGTGAGGTCGGTGATTATGTCTCCTCTTCCATTTCTGATCTTATTTATTTGCACCCTTTCTCTTCTTCTTTTTGTCAGTCTTGCTAAGGGCCCATCAATCTTATTGATTTTCTCATAGAACCAACTTCTGGTCTTATTGATTTTCTCTATTGTTTTCATGTTCTCGATTTCATTTATTTATGCTCTAATCTTTGTTATTTCTTTCCTTTTGCTTGCTTTGGGGTTAGTTTGCTGTTCTTTCTCCAGTTCTTCCAAATGGACAGTTAATTCCCGAATTTTTGCCCTTTCTTCTTTTTTGATATAGGCATTTAGGGCAATAAATTTCCCTCTTAGCACTGCCTTTGCTGCATCCCATAAGTTTTGGTATGTTGTGTTTTCATTTTCATTCGCCTCGAGATATTTACTGATTTCTCTTGTCATTTCTTCTTTGACCCACTGGTTGTTTAAGAGTGTGTTGTTGAGCCTCCATGTATTTGTGAATTTTCTGGCGCTGTGCCTATTATTGATTCCCAACTTCATTCCTTTATGATCTGAGAAAGTGTTGTGTATGATTTCAACCTTTTCAAATTTGTTGAGACTTGCTTTGTGACCCAGCATATGGTCTATCTTTGAGAATGATCCATGAGCACTTGAGAAAAAGTTGTATCCTGCTGTTGTGGAGTGTAATGTCCTATAAATGTCTGTTAAGTCTAGCTCATTTATTGTAATATTTAAATTCTCTGTTTCTTTATTGATCCTCTGTCTAGATGTTCTGTCCTTTGATGAGAGTGGGGAATTGAAGTCTCCAACTATTATGGTATATGTGTCTATTTCCCTTTTCAGTGTTTGCAGTGTATGCCTCACGTATTTTAGGGCATTCTGGTTCGGTGCATAAATATTTATGATTGTTATGTCTTCTTGTTGAATTGTTCCTTTTATTAGTAGATAGTATCCTTCTTTGTCTCTTTTAACTGTTTTACATTTGAAGTCTAATTTGTTGGATATTAGTATAACTACTCCTGCTCTTTTCTGGTTGTTATTTGCATGAAATATCTTTTCCCAACCTTTCACTTTCAACCTATGTTTATCTTTGGGTCTAAGATGTGTTTCCTGTAGACAGCATATAGAAAGATCCTGTTTTTTAATCCATTCTGCCATTCTATGTCTTTTGATTGGGGAGTTCAGTCCATTAACATTTAGTGTTATTACCGTTTGGGTAGTACTTTCCTCTACCATTTTGCCTTTTGTGTTTTATATGTCATATCTAATTTTCCTTCTTTCTACACTCTTCTCCACATCTCTCTTTTCTGTCTTTTTGTATTGTCTCTAGTGCTCCCTTTAGTATTTCTTGCAGAGCTGGTCTCTTGGTCACACATTCTCTCAGTGACTTTTTGTCTGAAAATGTTTTAATTTCTCCCTCATTTTTGAAGGACAATTTTGCTGGATATAGGAGTCTTGGTTGGCAGTTTTTCTCTTTTAGTAATTTAAATATATCATCCCACTGTCTTCTAACTTCCATGGTTTCTGCTGAGAAATCTACATATAGTCTTATTGGGTTTCCCTTGTATGTGATGGATTGCTTTTCTCTTGCTGCTTTCAAGATCCTCTCTTTCTCTTTGACCTCTGACATTCTGACTAGTAAGTGTCTTGGAGAACGCCTATTTGGGTCTATTCTCTTTGGGGTGCGCTGCACTTCTTGAATCTGTAATTTTAGGTCTTTCATAAGAGTTGGGAAATTTTCAGTGATAATTTCTTCCATTAGTTTTTCTCCTCCTTTTCCCGTCTCTTCTTCAGGTACACCCATAACACGTATATTTGTGCGCTTCATATTATCATTCAATTCCCTGAGTCCCTGCTCATATTTTTCCATTCTTTTCCCTATAGTTTCTGTTTCTTTTTGGATTTCAGATGTTCCATCCTCCAGTTCACTAATTCTAACCTCTGTCTCTTGAAATCTACCGTTGTAGGTTTCCATTGTTTTTTTCATCTCTTCTACTGTATCTTTCATTCCCATAAGTTCTGTGATTTGTTTTTTCAGACTTTCTATTTCTTCTTTTTGTTCATTCTTTGCCTTCTTCATGTCCTCCCTCAATTCATTGATTTGGTTTTTGATGAGGTTTTCCATTTCTGTTCGTATATTCTGAATTAGTTGTTTCAACTCCTGTATCTCATTTGAACTATTGGTTTGTTCCTTTGACTGGGCCATATCTTCAATTTTCCTGGTGTGATTTGTTATTTTTTGCTGGCATCTGGACATTTAATTACCTTAATTAGTTTATTCTGGAGATTGCTTTCACTTATCTTACCTAGGGTTTTCTTGCTAGATGAGTTTGTTGTCTATCTGTTCTTTGACCTTCAGTTCAGCTTTTTCTGGGCCTCTAGCTTAAGTTTTGTTTAACAGAGGGTAATTTTTCAGTTCTTGTTTTCTTGTTTCTTGCCCTGCTTGTAAGGTACCTTTTCCCTCCCCACCCTTAGGAGGGTCTACATAGGTATTACAGACTCCAGCTGGGTTTTCCTGGACTAAACTGGCCTCCTATCAGGGGGAAGGAGTCACCTGCATCAGTTTTCCCTGAGTGTGAGACCCAGCAGGTTGCAAGACTTTCCTGTGAAGTCTCTGGGCTCTGTTTTTCTTATCCTACCCAGTATGTGGCGCTTGTCTGTCTGCGGGTCCCACCAGCAAAAGATGTTGTGGCTCCTTTAACTTTGGAAGGCTCTCCCTGCTGGGGGCGTGGTGGAGATAGAGGAGAGGTTGTAGGTTGGTTTTAATGGCTTCAAATTGCCAAGCCCTGGGGTCTGAATTCCTTGAGAGAGGGATTCCTCCTTAGTTGGGCTTCACCCCTCCCCTGGGGAAGGCACACGTGGGAGATAGCCCTGAAAGCAGTCTGTTTCTGCCTATTCCTGGGGCAGTTGCAGCCCGAGTAGTCCCACCACTGAATCTAGAGGCAGCCAAGCCTCCATAGAAACAGCCACAAAAGCCTATTTCATCCCCTTTCCTCTTTTTCAGTTAGCCCAATAAGCGACCTCTGCCTTGACCAGTTTCGCCTGAGCTGGGGGCCTTTTTTTTAGTAGTCATAATTTGTTTATTAATGCCGCAATTGGTATTTGGTTGGACTCAGTCCCTGCTACTGTTGCCAGGCGCCGGCCGCCGTGGCTTGGGGAACTCACTGTTCCGGAGACTCGCAGCTGGTCCAGCTGGTCCAGACTGGGGTACGCTGTGTGTCCGGTCACTATCGTGGCTCCGGGAGCTGTTCTGTACTGTTTCTGGTTATTTAGTAGTTGTTCTGGAGGACGAACTAAAACATGCACATTGCTAAGCCGCCATCTTGGTGCACCCTGCCTCTCAACATATCTTTTGACAAGAAGAAGTTTAAATTTTGATGAAGTTTAAATTGTCATGTTTTCTTTTATTGATCATGAATTTGATGTCATATCTAAGAAATATTTGCTTAACCCTAAGTTGCAAAGATTTTCTTCTAGAAATTTCCTAGCTTTACATTTAAGTTTATAATACATTTTGAATTAATTTTTGTACTTAGTGTGAGGTATGGATCAAAGTTTTTTATATTTTTTGCATATGGGTATCCAAGTATTCCATCCCTATATGTTGAAAAGATTATTCTGTTTCCACTGAGTTCATTTTGTACCTTTGTCAAAAATCAGTTGGCTGTTTATTTCTAGGCTTTCTGCTTTATTCCATTAATTTATTAGTGTATATTATGGACAACCCTACAATATCTTGATTATGGTAACTGTATAGTAAGTCTTGAAACTGGGTTTCATTAGTCTTCTCACTTTGTTATTCCTTTTCAAAGTTGTTTTGGATATTCTAGGTTCCTTTCATTTCCATTTGAATTTTAAAATCAACTTGCTTATTTCTAAAAAAAAAAAATACCTGCTGGGATCTAGTTTGTGATTGCAATGAATCTATAGATCAATTTGGGGATAACTGACATCATAACAGTATTTATTTGTTATGGATCATAAGACCCATAAACATGATATAGCTCTCCTTTCATTTAGGTCTTCTTTAATTTTTCTCAGCAATATTTTGTAGTTTTTAGTTTTTAGGCTTGAAAAGTTTTGTCATATTTATCCCTAAGTATTTCACATTTTTTAAGTGTTTATATAAGTGGTACTGTTTTTTAAATTTCAGTTTCTAATTTTCATTGGCAGTATATACAAATGTGATTGGCTTTTTCAGGCTAATCTTCTATCCTGCAACACTGGTAACACTTATTAGTTCTAGTTGCTTTTCTATAGATCCTATCATATTTTTTACGTACATGATTGTATCATCTGTGCAGAGTTTAATTCTTCCTCTTTTATTTCATTTTCTTGCCTTATTATACTGTCTAAACTCTCCAGTACAATGTTAATTAGATGTGGTAAGATTTGAAATAGCCCAGTGTTCATTAAAGACATTGAATTTTTAGTTAGAAGTTTTTTTTCTGAATAAGAAAATTCCAGGTCCAGGCTGATCCACTGAAGAATTGTACCAAACACTTAAGGAATGAATAATACCAATTGTACACAAATTTTTCCAGAAAATTTCTTGTAGGCAGCATATAATTGGATCTTGCATTTTATCTAACCTGAAAATTTTAGACTTGTAAGGGAGTATTTAGGCTATTTACATTTAAAGTGATCATGATACAGTTAGGTTTAAACTATCAAATTGCTATTTTTCCCGTCTGTTCTTTGTTCCCATCCCTGTTTTTCTGCTTCCTTGTTGTTAATTGGGTGGTTTTGTCATTCCATTTTATATCTTTTGTTGATTTTTTAGCTATGAGTCTTTGTTTTATAGTTTTAGTGATAACTTTGGAGATTTCCAGTGTTTAACTTATCACAGTCTATTTTCAAGGAATATTGCAAACTTCACATATAGTGAAAGTACATAACAACAGTATTCTTACATTTCTCCCCGCCTGGCATTTATATTAGTCACATACATTTTACTTTTATATATATTATAAGTCTTATACCAAATTTTTATTATTTTTATTCAAAGTCATTTTTAAAGGAAATTTAAATAAATACATAAATACTATATATTTTCCCATGTATTTACCATTTCCAGGGCTCTTCATTCTTTTTCGTAGAGCCATAATTCCATTTGGTTTAATTTTCCTCTGCATAAAGGACTTCTGTTAACATTTCTTGTAGTATGGTCTGTGAGTGTTGAATTATTTTAGCTTTTATATGTCTGAAAAGGTCTGTATTTTACCTTTGTTTTTGAAACGGTATTTTCCCTGAGTATAGGTAGGTTTTCCTTCCGTTGCTTTAGAGATGTTGCCCCATTCTTTTCTCCTGTGCACTGTTTCCCATGAGAAATCTGCTATAATCCTTATCTTTGTCCATGTGTATGTTATTATGTGTATTTTTTCTCTGCCTGCCTGCTTTTAAGATCATTTTTTTATTACTCTTTTGAGTAATTTGATTATAATGTGCCTTGGTGTAGTTTTCTTCATGTTATTGTGTTTGTGTAAGTGAGCTTTTTGGTTCTGTTGATTAATTAAACTTGCATAATTTTTACCCATTATTTCTTATACTTTTTTCTCTCCCTTTCTCCTCTTCTTTGGAGATTCCAGTCACGTGCATATTAGGCTTCTTGAAGTTGTCCACAGATAGCTGAGCTTCCATTCACTCCCTGCCCCCCACCAATATTATTGAAATATAGTCACACACTGCACAAAACAGCCAAAGTATGCAATCTCACAGTATCATCACATGGTATGTATACATTCCAATGATCAAATTTAGAACATTTTCATTACTCCAGAACAGAAATAAGAAAAAAGATAAAACCAAAATCCTCCCATACCCCTTATCCTCCCACTATTGTTGACCCATAGTGTTGGTGTTGTAAATTTGTTACTCTTGATAAAAGAATATTAAAATATTACTATTAAGTATAGTCCACAGTTTGCAATATCTATGTTTTCCCCATATATTCTTCTATTATTATTACTATTATCTTTGTATGCTGTATGGCAGTGGTAACATTTCATTCTTTTTCCATGTGAGTGTCTTCTTATTGCAGCACCATTTGTTGAAGTCTTTGTTCATTTGCTTGTTTTTTTTCTTTGGGAAGTGCATGGGCTGGGGATTGAGCCTGGGTCTCCCACATGACAGTTGAGAATTCTACCACTTAACTACCCTTGCACCTCTCTATTATTATTTTTACATTTTTAGTATTTCATGCAAGAACTTACTTACATACATGACTTTAAACAACCACTTGCAGTCAAATTCACCTACAATGTCACTAAGTAATACTTATAATCCCAATAAAGAGCTACTATCATCTCTATCCAATCCCAACATTTAATTCAGCCTTGTTTACAATTCTTTATTAAGTAACCACTCTCTCTTCTTTAGCTTTTATCTGTCTCTAGGTACCCTATATTCTACAGCTTAAGACTCTGAATTTTATGTTCTTGTTAGTTCATATTAGTGAAGTCAAATAATATCTGTCCTTTCGTGTTTGGCTCATTTCAGTTGGCATTATATCCTTAAGGCTCATCTGCTTTGTCACATGTTTCAGGACCTCATTCCTTCTTATTGTGCATAATAATCCATCATATGTATATATCACATTTTTGTTTCTCCATTCATCTGTTGATAGACCCTTGGATTATTTCTGTCTTTTGGCAATTGTGAATAATGTTGCTATGAACATTGGTATGCAACTGTCTGTCCATGTCCTTATTTTTAGATTTTCTAGGTATATACTAAGTAGTGGAATTTCTGGGTCATAGGGCAACTCAATATTTAGTTTTCTGAGGAGCCACCAAATGGTCTTTTAAGTGACTATACCATTTTACATTCCCACCAGCAATGAATAAGTGTTCCTATTTCTCCACATCCTCCCCAACATTTGTGGTTTCCTGTTTGTTTAATAGTGGTCATTCTTATAGGTGTGAGATGGTATCTCTTGTGGTTTTGATTTGCATTTCCCTAATAACTAATGAAGATGAATATCTTCTCATGTACTTTTTACCCATTTGTATTTCCTTTTTGGAGAAGTGTCTATCCATACTTTTGCCCATTTTATAATTGGGTTATTTGTCCTTTTATTGTTGAGTTGTACAATTTCTTTATATACACTGGATGTCAAACCCTTATCAGATATATGGTTACCAAATACTCTCTCCCATTGAGTTGGCTGCCTCTTCACCTTTTAACAAAGTCCTTTGAAGCACAGAAGTGTTCAATCTTGAGGAGTTTCCATCTATTTTTTTCTTTTGTTGTTTGTGCTTTGGGTGTAAGGTCTAAGAAGCCACCTCTTATCACTAGGCCTTGAAGATGTTTCCCTATATTTTCTTCTAGCAGTTTTACAACACTAGATCTTATATTTAGATATTTTATCCACTTTGAGTTAATTTTTTTAGGGTGTGAGGTAGGGGTTCTTGTTCATTCCTTTGGGTATGGATATCTAGTTCTCCTGGCTCCATTTATTGAAGAAACTGTTCTCTTCAGTGGACTTTGGGGCCTTGTCAAAAATCAATTGAGCATAGATCTGAGAGTCTATTTCTGAACTCTCAATTCAATTCAATTGATCAATACATCTATCTTTGTGCCATACCATGCTATTTTGACCACTGTGGCTTTATAGTAAACTTTAAAGTAAGGAAATGTAAGTGCTCCCACTTTGTCCTTTTTAAAGATGCTTTTGGTTTTTCAAGGACCTTGTCCCTTCCAAATAAATTTAATAAGTAATCTTTTCAACTCTGTAAAATAGGTTGTTGGAATTTTGATTGGTATTGCATTGAATCTTTAGATAAACTAGGGTAGAATTGATATCCTAACAACATTTAGCCTTCCTATCCATGAACACAGAATGTCTTTCTACCTATTTGGGTTTTCTTTGATTTCTTTTAGCAATCTTTTGTACCTTTCTGTGTACAGGTCTTTTGTACCCTTGGTTAAGTTCATTCCTAGATACTTGATATTTTTAGTTTCTGTTGTGAATTTTTTTCTTAATTGCCTCCTCAATTAGGTCATTACTAGTGTATAGAAATATTATTAATGTTTGCATGTTAATCTTGTATCCCACCACTTTGCTGAATTTATTAGCTCAAGTAGCTTTGTCATAGATTTCTCAGGATTTTCCAAATTAGGATTGTGTAATCTGCAAAGGATGAGAGTTTTACTTCCCCCTTTCCAATTTGGATATCTTTTATTTTTTTCTTGCCTAATTGCTCCAGCTAAAACTTCTGGCACAATGTTGATAACAGTGGTGACTGTGGGCATCCTTGACTCATTCCTGATTTTAGGGGTAGGCTTTCAGTCTCTCACTATTGAGTACAGTGATGACTGTGGGTTTTTCATTTGTACTTTATCATATTGAAGGAGTTTCCTTCAAATCCTATCAAATCAAGAAAGGATGCTATATTTTGTCAAATGCTTTTTCTGCATCAATCAAGATGATCATGTGATTTTTCCTTTTCAATTTGTTAATGTGTTGTATTACAGTGATTGATTCTCTTGTGTTGAACTACCATTGAATGCCTGGAATAAACCCTATTAGGTCGTGGTGTGTAATTCTTTTAATGTATATTGTATTCAATTTGCAAGAATTTTCTTGAGAATTTTTGTATCATATACTCATTAGAGAGATTGTTCTGTATTTTTCCTTCTTGTAGTACCTTTATCATGTTTTAGTATAGTGTGATGTTTGCTTCATAGAACTGGTTAGGTAGTGTTCTCTTTTCTTCCATTTTTTTTGGAAGAGTTTCAGCAGGAATGGTGTTAGATCTTCTTGGAATGTTTGGTAAAATTCTCCTGTGAAGCTATCTGGCCTGGTTTTTTCTTTGTAGAGAGGTTTTTGATGACTGAATCTTTGTACTTGTAAATAGTATGTTGAGGTATTCTATTTCTTCTCAAGTCAGTACAGGTTCTTTGTGTGTTTCTAGGAAATTGTCCATTTCATCTAAATTGTCTACAACTTGGCATACAGTTGTTCCTAGTATCCTCTTAAGATTTTTTTATTTCTTTGGGATCTATGGTAATGACTCTCCTTTCATTCCTGATTTTATTTATTTGTATCTTCTCTCTCTCTCTTTTTTTTAAATTTTTTTCTATTGCATAGTATAATGTTTATACCAAGCAAAGAAATGAAAAACAATAGCTTTTAAAACACTCTTCAACAAGTAGTTACAGGACAGATCCCAGAGTTTCTCATGGGTTAGCATATGGTCCTCTCATATTTTTCCTTCTAGCTGCTCTAGAATATGGGAAGCTAGAGGGTTTAAATATTTTTTTATTATCACAATTGACTTCTTTTCTTTGTGAAAAATAACATATATACAAAAAAGCTATAATTTTCAAACACAGCACCACAAATTAGCTGTAGAGCGTATTTCAGACTTTGACATGGGTTACAATTTCACAATATTAGGTTTTTACTTCTAGTTGCTCTAAGATACTGGAGACTAAAAGAGATAATAATTTAATGATTCAGCATTCATATCCATTTGTTAAATCCTGTCTTCTATGTATAACCCCACCATCACCTTTGATCTTTCCATCCCTCTCTTTAGGGGTGTTTGGGCTATGGTGATTCTAAATTTTTCATGTTAGAAGGGTGTCCTACACCACTATTATGGTGTAGGAGATGGAATTCTCCAGATGTTCTGGAGAGGCTAGGCCCTCTAGGTTTCAGGACTTATCTGGACCAGGGACCCATCTGAAGGCTGTAGGTTTCTGGAAAGTTACTCTAGTGCATGGAACACTTGTGGAATCTTATATATTGCCCTAGGTGTTCTATAGGATTGACTGGAATGGCCCTGGTATAGGGTTGGCAGGTTATGATTGGTAGCAAGGTCTAATTGAAGCTTGCCTAAGAGCAACCTCCAGAGGAGTCTCTTTGGCTCTATTTGTGCTCTCTCTGTCACTGATACTTTAATTACACTTCTTTTCCCCCTTTTGGTCAGGATGGAATTGTTGATCCCATGTTGTCAGGGAGACTTTCATTCCTGGATGTCATGTCACACATGGGGGAAAGGCAACGATTTCACTTGCAGAGTTGGGCTTAGAGAGACTGAGGCCACATCTGACCAACAAAAGAGGTCCTCCAGAAGTAACTCTTAGGCATGCCTAAAAGTAGTCTAAGCTTCTCTGCTACCTACATAAGCTTCATAAGAGTAAGCCTCCTGATCGAGGGCATGGCCTATTGATTTGGGTGTCCCTAAAGTTTGGCATAGTTTCAAGGGATTCCTTGATGTAAGGTTTAATAGTTCCATAGTCTTTCTCCCCTTCCTCAGGGGAGTTTGCCAATACTTTTTGATTATCTGCTTAATATACTCTAGGATGTTTCCAGGCATTACAATAATCTATACAGAATTAAAGGACCTTTTTCTTATTCTGAGTTCCCTGTGTTTCGGTTGTTCAAATGAGCTATACAATTAGGTTGAATTAGATTATGCCCTACAGAAAATTTCAGTTCCAGGCCAAATAAACCCTGCTTCCATTGGTCTCAAAGAGTATGTGTGGTTCTAAAATATAGACACTGTCTTTCTTATGCCTATGTTCTTAATTACTTTAACCCCGACCTGTTCAGCTTTGTCCTAATCTCTAAATTTCAGGTTATGTATATAAAACAGATTCTTAAATCCAGAAATAATAATCATCACTCTGAACTTAATGAGCCTAATTATGCTAGTCATAAAAGTGGAATCATACAGTATCTATTCTTTTGTGTCTGGTTAACTTCACTCGGCATTATGTCCTCAAGGCTCATCCAGCTTTGCCCTGCCTTATTGCTCTAACTAGAACCTCTATGTCATGGTCAGGTTCCTGTGTCAACTTGACCAAGTGGTGGTACCTGTTTGTCTGGTTGGGCAAGTGCTGGCCTGTCTCTTGCGATGAGGACATTTCATAGAATTAAATCATGATCATGTCAGTTGCATCCACAGCTGATTCCATTTGTAATCAACCAAGGGGAGTGTCTTCTGCAATGAGTGGTGCTTAATCTAATCACGGGAGGCCTTTTAAGGAGGATTCAGAAGAGACAGGCTCTCTTCCTGCTTTGGCTGGTGAGCCTCTCCTATGGAATTCATCCAGACCCTCCCTCGGAACCACCGTCTTCACATCTTGCCCTGCAGATTTTGAACCCTGCATTCCCACGGTCACATGAGACACTTTTATAAATTTTATATTTGCGAGTATTTCCTGTTGATTTTGTTTCTCTAGAGAACCCTAACTAATATAGCTTGGTACCAGGAGTGGTTCCTAAGAAACAGAATCTTAAAAATGGGTTTTTATGAATGGTTTTCTACTCTGACTGGGCTCAAAGGCTCTAAGGACTCTGAGTCCCATAATCAGAATGACACTCCCAACCCATGGAGTGAGTTGTCAAAAGAGATAGTCAAAATATCACCATTTGATTCTCCTAATGCTTCGCTTGTACGAATACAGGCTCTGGGGAATAATGTTTTAGACACCTTATGGAGTTTTGTGGAAATGAGAGGTATAGACATGTTGGTTCGTTGTTGTTAGATACACTGGATACATTAAGGAGTGAAAGGGATGGGCTTAAGGCTTCAAACGAGAAGCTTAAGTGCTGTCTGACAGATGTAGAAGTTTCTATGGGTATCTTGAAGGAAAATCTTATTTCCTGTAGCCGTAGACTTGAGATCTCCAAAAATCAGACTCAGAATCTTATTGTTTAGTGTAGCAACTTGTTCTAGTTTGCTAGCTGCCGGAATGCAATATACTAGAAATGGAATGGCTTTTAAAAGGGGGAATTTAATAAGTTGCAAGTTTATAGTTCTAAGGCCAAGAAAATATCTCAATTGAAACAAGTCTATAGAAATGTCCAATCAAAGGCATCCAGTGAACGATACCTTGGTTCAAGATTGCCAGTGAAGTTCAGGGTTTTTCTCTCAAGTGAGAAGGCACATGGCGATCACAGTCACAGTTTCTCTCGCAGCTGGAAGGGCACATGGCAAACACAGTGTCATCTGCTAGCTTTCTCTCCTGGCTTCTTACTTCATGAAGCTCCCGGGGATGGGTTTTCCTTCTTCATTTCCAAAGGCTGCTGGATGATGGAATCTCTGCTTCGTGGTGCAGCAGCATTTTCTGCTCTCTCTAAATCTCCTTCATTATTCAAAACATTTCCTCTTTTGTAGGACTCCAGAAACTTATCAAGACCCACCCAAATGGATTGAGACACGTTGTCACCCAATCCAGTTTAACAACTACTCTTGATTAAATCACATCTCCAGAGAGATGATCCAATTACAGTTTCAAACATGCAATGCTGAATAGGGATTAGAAGAAACGGCTGCCTTTACAAAATGGGATTAGGATTAAAATATGGCTTTTCTAGGGTACATATATTATTTAAAACCAGCACACAACTTTACAATGTAAACTGAAATCTCAATGTTGCATGGTGTCTGCCATTAAAGTGAGGGCATTGATTGGAAAGGAGTGGGACCCTGAAGAATGGGATGGTGACATACGGATTGATAATGATGTCAGGGGTGAGGGTGAAACCTTAGGCCATGCTGAGTCTTCTCTAGATAACCCTGTAATAGTCTGCCCTGAGGACACAGCCACCCTACCTCCAGCCTGCCTTGAGGAATTGGCCACCCAACCTCCTCCTGAAGGGATTAGCCCTAGAGTGATTAATCCCGTTTCACCAGATGAAACTGCAAATGAAGGCCCTGAAGCAAATGGCTTGGAACATATTTCTAATTCTTTTCATGAATCACCCCCACCACCCCTCATTTCTCCCAGACCTATAACTAGACTAAAGTCCCAACAGGCAACTAAAGATGAGGTACAAGTATCACACGAGGAGGTATGTTATACTCCAAAAGAACTGTGTGAGTTTTCCAATTTATATAGATAGAAATCAGGGTAATATGTGTGGCAATGGATTTTAAGGATGTAGGATAATTCTGGGAGGAATATAAGACTGGATCAGGCTGAATTTATTGATATGGGCCCACTAAGCAGAGATTCTGCATTCAATGTTATAGCTGGAGGGGTGAGAAAAAGCATTAACAGTTTGTTTGGATGGTTGGTTGAAACACGGATCTAAAGGTGGCTGACATTACCTGAGGTTGAAATGCCAGAACTGCCCCGGTATAATGTAGATGAGGGGATCCAGAGGCTTAGATAAATTGGAATGTTAGAGTGGATTTATCATGCAAAGCTTGCTCTTATACCCCAGGAATGTCCAGAGGATGCACCTTTTACCAGAACAGTGAGAAATAAATTTGTGAGACTAGCACCATCATCCCTGAAGAGTTCTATAGTTGCACTTGTCTGTAGGTCAGATATTACTGTGGGAACTGATGTCACTGAGCTGGAATCCTTAAACACAATGGGGATGACTGGACCCTGAGTTGACAGAAGCCAGGTGGCAGCACTAAATCGCCAAAGACACAGTAGATGTGGCTATTATAATAGGTAAAAACTCAAAACAGGAGTCAAAATTATATGACTCCCAGAGATTTGTGACATTGGCTAATAAATCATGGGGTACCTAGAAATACAATAGCAAGGCAGTCTACTAAATTCTTGTTTGAGCTGTATAAACAAAAGATTTCTAGGTCAAGTGAACAGAAGCCTAACCTGAATTACAAAAACACAGAGTCATGCCCCCTAATCAATTTCCAGACTTGAGACAATTTACAGATCCAGAGCCCCTTGAATGAAGAGTTGGCAAGGTCCCTTTGAGGGAGAACCCTGTTACACTGCCACAGATTTATACTGTTAATATAAATATAAAATTTATAAAGTGTCTCATGTAACCATGGGAATGCAGAGTCCATAATCCACAGGGAAGACTGTGAAGCTGACGACTCCGATGGAGGCTCTGGACGAACTCCACAGGAGAGGACTCGCTGGCCAAAGCAGAAAGAGAGTCTGTCTCTTCTGAATCCTCCTTAAAAGGCTTTCTGTGGTTAAATTAAGCATCACTCATTGCCTAAGACATTTCCCTTGGCTGATTACAAATGAAATCAGCTGTGAATGCAGCTGACATGATCATGATTTAATTCTATGAAATGTCCTCATCACAAGAAAGCAGCACTTGCCCAACCAGACAAACAGGTACCACCACTTGGCCAAGTTAACACATGAACCTGACCATGACAGTCCAGCCTTTGTCAACTTGGTAGCTATACATATCACCTTAAACCATACCTAATTTCTAAATAAAAAACAATGAAACACATTTTTTTTCTTTCACCTAACAATACTCAACTGTCCTGCATATAACTGGAAACACATTAAATGTCTCCAGAATAGGGTGCAAATCCTTGTTAATATTCATTCTTAAACTTGATATCTTACAACTTAAATAGTATAACATGAACAAAACAGCATTACAGTCCTCATTTCTATAGCTGATCGCATGGTCAAAGTTCTTATTTATCACTTCCTTCTTCCACTACTCATTCCATGTTCCTTTTACCTTCAGCAAGTGCTTCAGCTGGCCGTGGTTCTTTGCCTGGTGGGGTGGCCCAAACCTTCATTCCTGAAGTTTCGTAGCCATTGGTAGTCCTGCCTGGATTGGGTTCTTATAGTTTTCCTATGATTTTAATCACAAGGCATGGTAGTACTAAGAGATGCCCTAGGGGATCTCCTATATTCCAAGAAAACTCTTCTTTACCTCCATTGTGTAGTTGCAGTCCTATTTCCCCCTAATAGTCAGGGCCAATCACCCCAGCCAATAGTGTAATCCCCTTCTTGGCTTGTTGATCCAGGGGCATGAATAGCCAAAGTGACCAGGTGGCAGTCTTAGATTCCAGTTCAATGGAATCATTGCTCTTTCTCCTGGTGGAAACACTCCCCCTTTCGGAACTAAAACCTGTAGATCAGCAAAGCTCAGGGTTGCAGGGACAGGAAGCAAACATTTTCCTAGTGGATCACTAGGGGTAATAGTGAGTGGTACCACTCGCATTTCCACCCCATAGTTCCTGGACCCATGGATCCTGGCTATGGGAGAAATAGCACCATACAGTGGATGCTGATTCAGAGTACATATAGCTTCCTGGAGAACATTTACCCCAGCCCTTCAAGGTACTGCCACCTAGTTGGCACCATAATTGGGTTTTCAAAAGGCCATTCCACCGTTCTATCAATCCAGCTGCTTCTGGATGATGGGGAACATGGCAAGACCAGAGAATTCCATGAGCATGTGCCCATTCCCACACTTCATTTGCTGTGAAGTGTGTTCCTTGATCAGAACAAATGCTGTGTGAAATACCATGATGATAGATAAGGCATTCTGTGTAAGCCCACAGATGATAGTTTTGACAGAAGCACTACGTGCAGGGAAGGCAAACCCAAATCCAGAGTATGTGACTATTCCAGTTAGAACCAATCACTGCCCCTTTCATGAAGGGAGTGGACCAATGTAATCAACCTGCCACCATGTAGCTGGTTGCTCACCTCGGGGAATGGTGCCATATTGGGGGCTGAGGGTGGGATTCTACTGCTGGCAGATTGGGCACTCAGCAGTGGCTGTAGCCAAGTCATTCTTGGTGAGTGGAAGTCCATGTTGCTGAGCCCATGCATAACCTCCATCCCTACCACCATGACCACATTGTTCATGAGTCCATTGGGTAATGACAGGAGTTGCTGGGGAAAGGGGCTGACTGGTATCCACAGAATGGGTCATCTTATCCACTTGATTATTAAAACTCTGCTGAGGTCACCCTCTGGTGTGCATTTACATGGGATACAAATATGTTCATGTTTTTAGCCCACTCAGAAATGTCTAGCCACATACTTCTTTCCCAGACCTCTTTGTCACCAATTTTCCAATTATGGTCTTTCCAAGCCCCTGAACATCCAGCCAAACCATTATGTTTCTTTATCCATTCTGCCAATCTATTATTTTAATTGGTAAGTTTAGTCAATTAACATTCAGTTATTACTGAAAAGGCACTTCTTGATTCCATCATCTTATATTTTTAATATTATTTGTCAGATCTATATATTCTTTTCCCTCTTTCTCTTTGTATTCTTTAAATTACCCTTAATTGTACTCTTCAATTCTGTGCCCTCCTCCAGAACCTCCCTCTCCTGTCTTTTTTTTCAGCTGGTAGAACTCCTTTTGGTATTTCTTGTAGGGCCAGTCCCTTGTTGACAAATTCTTTCAGGACTTTTTTGCCTGTGAAAACTTTAATATCTCCCTTAATTTTGAAGGACAATTTATCTGGGTACAGAATTCTTGGCCGGAAGTTTTTTTCTTTCAAGATTTTGAATATATCATAGCACTGCCTTCTAGCCTCTAGGGTGCTAGTTGAATAGTCTGAACTCAGTCTTATTTGGTTTCCTTTGTATGTAACAGATTATTTTTCTCTTGCTGCTTTCAGGATTTTCTCCTTCTCTTCAACATTTGACATTGTGCTTTGAGGAAGACCTATTTGGATTTATTTTGTTTGGAGTTTGTTTGGCTTCTTTAACTTATAAATTTATGTCCTTTATGAGGGTTGGGAAGTTCTCCTCCATTATATCCTCAACTACTCTTCCTAGCCCTTTACTCCTCTCTTCTCCTTCTGGAACGCTAATGATTCTTGTATTTGTGCACTTTGTTTTGTCTATCATTTCCCTGAGTTCCAATTCAAGTTTTTCCATTTGCTGTTTTGAGTCTTCAAGGTCAATTATCCTGTTTTCTATATCACTTATTCTTTCTTCTGTCTCTTCAAATCTGGTGTTGTGTGCCCCCAGTATGTTTTTTATTTGGTTGACGAAATCTTTTAATCTCTGTGATATCTGCCATTTTTCTATTTGTTTTTTTGAATTCCCCTTTTTGCTCTTCTCCTGTCTTCTTCCTTTCCTTTATGTCATTTGCTATCCCACTTATTTTATTAATTAGAGTTGTATGAACATCTTTGATTAGTTGTTCCAATGTCTTTGGTCTCCCCTGGTGATTTAATTTGGTCATTAGACAAGGCTATATCTCTCTGCATTGTGTTATCCTTAATGATCTTCTGCTGTCTTCATGGCATGTAAATATCTTGATTGATTTACTTTGGGAGTTGATTTCTTTCAGTAGTCTAAGTTCTTGTGTTTGCAGGATGATTGTATAGCAGGGAGCGGGGCACAGGGTGGGGCACTTAGTGCAGTGATTTGTTTCAGGTCAGGTATAGGTGCAGTTTGGGAATGTTACACTGATGCTTGTGAACGTGGGCACCCAGCAACCAGGGAGGATGTAGCTATGTGGGTGCACTGATCTGGTGTTTACTGGTCTAAGGCATGGGGCCCTTTGTGTGCATGCGTAGAGCTGTGGCAGTAGGTTGGCCTTATGCGTTCATGGGTTGGGGCAGATGTGACCCGGCTGCACAGGTCGGCACTTTCTCAGAGCTGGAAGTGAGGCTGAGGGCTGTGCACATGTGCGGTTCCAGGACTGCTATAAAGTGCAATTCCCAGAGCTGAATGACGTGATTGGGGGCCCATGCGCATACAGGGGCTTGGGAGTGCTGTGAAAGGATGCAGATGCACAGAGCTCAGGGGCTGCAGAATGAAGCTGTGTGACACTATGGGTGGGGGTGCAGGGGTAGCCTTTATGCGCCGGCAACAGCATGCAGGTAACAGGGAGGGGGAGGTAGTGCTCAGGAGGGGTGTAGGAGAGGTGGGTTTTGCTGCACTTGGTGTAGGGGTGTGGGGCAGGCATGTGCACTGGGGGCTGGGGGGGGTGGGGGTGCCTGGAGCACGGGGAATGGGAGTGGGTGATGGGATTCAGGTGGGTGGGGTGTGCTGGTGCGGATAGCACATGAAGGGAAGGTGGCCTGGCTTACTTCCTAGTCCGGTGCTCCCGTCAGTGCACTCCCATGGGCTCCACGGCTCCTTGGTTCTTTGCCTCCATGCCAGGCTCCAGCTTTCTGCCTCTCAGTTCCTGCCCCATGTGGTACAGAAGCTCTCCCAGGTCAGCCACACTCCTGAATCGCTACCACAGTTGCCCTCCTGTCCCTTCTTTAAATTTTCCATGCAGCAGGGTTAATATCGAGCTACTCTAGTTGGCCATCTTCCCGGAAGTCCTTCTCCCTTTTGGACTTTGTCAGTTTAGGTAAGGGTTTGTCAATCTTGTTGAGTTTCTTGAAGAACCTACTTTTGGTTTTATTGATGCTCGCTGTTGCCTTTTTGTTCTCTAAATCATATATTTCCACTTTATTTTTTGTTATTTCTTTTCTTCTACTTGCTTTAGGGTTAGTTTTCTGTTCTTTCTCTAGTTTCTTTGATTGGTCAGTTAGGTCTTTGGTTTTAGCTCTTTCTTCCTTTTAATGTTGGCATTTAGAGCTATAAATTTCCCTCTTAGAACTGCCTTCACTGATAGATTTTGATATGTTGTCTTCTTGTTTTCATTTGTCTCCAGATATTTGCTGATTTCACTTGAAATTTCTTCTTTGACTCACTGATTTCTTAAAAATGTGTTGTTTAACCTCCCTTTATCTGTGAAAGTTCTTGATCTTTAGTGGTTATCAATTTTTAGCTTCATTCCATTATGATAAAGGAAAGTGCTTTGAATAATTTCAATCTTTTAGAAATTATAACCTGTTTTGTGTCCCAGCATATGATCTATTGGAGAATGTTCCATGAGTACTAGAGAAGTATGTATATCCTGGTGTTTTGGAGTGCAACAATCTATATATGTCTGTTAGGTCTAATTCATTTACCATATTGTTTAGGTTCTCTAGTTTCTTATCAATCCTCTGTCTGGTTGTTCTGTCTATAGAAGAGACAGTGTGTTGTAGTCCCACTATTATTGTAGAAATGTCTGTTGCTCCCTTGTTTTGCCAGTGTTTGCTTCATGTACTTTGGAGTTCTTTGATTAGGAGCATAAGCATTTATGATTGTTATTTCTTCTTGGTGCATTGTCCTTTTATGCATATATAGTGTCCTTCCTTGACTCTTATGATATCTTTGCATTTCAAGTCTATTCTGTCTGATTTCAATATAGCTACCCCAGATTTCTTTTGGCTACTACTTATGTAGAATATCTTTTTCCATCCTTTCACTTTCAGCCTATTTGGTCTTTGGGTCTAGGATGAGTCTCTTCTAAACAGCATATTGTTGGATCATATTTTAAAATAATTTTGCCAGTCTGTGTCTTTTAATTGGGGAGTTTAATCCATTAACTTTCAAACTTATTATTGTAAAGGTAGTTCTTTATTCAACCATCTTATCATTTGTTTATTTGTCAGATTTATTTTTTTGCTCTCTCTCTCTTTATCGTTTAAGTTACCCTTATTAATACTCTTCAATTCTGTGCCCTCCTCTAGACCTCTCTCTCCTGTCTTTTTTTCAGCTGACAGAACTCCCTTTAGTATTTCTTGAGGGGCAGGTCTCATGTTAGCAAATCCTCTCAGCATTTGTTTATCTGTAAAAATTTTAAACTCTCCCTCACTCTTGAAGGTCAGCTTTGCTGGATAAAGAATTCTTGGCTGGCAATTTTTCTTTTTCAGAATCTTGGATATATCCCTTAGATATATCTTGCCCTCCATAGTGCCCTATGAATAGTTAGTGCTTAGTCTTATGTTGCTTCTCTTGCATGTGGTGGTTCACTTTATTTTTTAATCCTTTCAAGACTCTCTCCTTTTCATCATTTGACAATCTGATTAGTATATGTCTTAGTGGGTCTATTTGGATTTATTCAATTTAAAGTTCATTGGGCTTCTTTGATTTGCATGTGTATGTCTTTTATAAGGGCTGGGAAGTTTTCTGTAATTATCTCCTCAAAAAAATCTTCCTAGCCCTTTTCTTGTCTCCTTCTAGAACCCCAGTGATTCTTATATTTGTATGCTTCATGTTGTCAATCATTTCCCTGAGATCCAATTCAAATTTTTTTAATCTTTTTCACCACTTATTCTTTTTTGTATTCAAATTCAGTTACTCTGTCCTCTAGTTCACTTATTCTTTCTTCTGCCTCTTTAAATCTGCTGCTGTCTGTCTCTAGTATATTTTTAATTTGATCTATAGTATCTTTAATTTCTGTAAGATCTTTTGTTTTTCTATTTATTCTTTCAAATTCTTCTTTATGCTCTTCTAGTGTCTTCTTGAGCTCCTTTATGTCTTTAGCCAACCCAATGAATTTATTTAGGAGACTTGTATGGACATCTTTAATTAGTTGTTCCACATTCTGTGTCTTCTCCAGTTTTTTAATTTGGTCATTTGGCTTAGCCATATCTTCTCGCATCTTCATGTGCTTTGTGATTTTTTGGTGGTTTCTCAGTATTTGATTGTCTTGGTAAGGTTATTCTGAAAGTTGATTACCCTTGCTCATCTAAGGCTTTGTAGTTCTTTGGGTTTGTGCACAGTAGGTGCAATCCTTTTTGGAAGTCTGCTAGGGCCTGGACAGAAAAGCAGTTTGCCAGACTGCACTTTCCCTGTCTTCCCAGAAGATGGCACTCTTGGGCCACCTCTTCCTCACAACCTGCCTCTCCCCAGTGTGGCAGTGTGCTGGGCCCGGACCCAGCCAGGCAGTAATACAGTCAAGGCCACCCTTCTCCATGTGCGCTGGACGCTGCTGACAGCTGGGGTAGGAGGTGGGCACTGTGAACCTTGACTGACACTCCCTCTCTGGGCATGACGTGCCTGGTGATTCCAAGTCTCCCTTGTGGAAAGACCTTAGGCTGTGGGACTGAGAGGTTCAACTCCCCCAGCCAGCAGTTGGCCCAGGAGTGCTCTGCCTTTCACCGTCCAGGAAGACGTGGGTTTGTAGGGCACTGCTTTGACAATTGGGTCATCAGTATTTCTCAGCCAAAACAGGGCCAGATTCCTATGCAGCATGTATAGACCAGCTCCATTGAGCCTCAGAAGCCCTGTGCACTCACTTCACTGGCTAAAATCTGGCTCAATGTGGGGCTCTGTCCCTCAATTTACTTGTGGTGGAGGATTCCTCCAGCTGCCTTAGTCTGCAGCCACCCCCCAGGCAAGGGTCAGGCCTCCTGCAGCTGTTTCCCTAAAGGGTAGAGGATGGGCACCAGGATTTGGGCTGGGAACTCAGTCTCTGTTCAAGTTTTCTCTTTGTCTCTCACTGACTCATGACTTGACATGTCCTCCCCTGTCCTCTGGGTCCCCAGTTTGGGATAGTTTTTGCCTGGCTTCTTGCTGCTTTTGGGGAAGATTTTACAGTTCCCTCCCTATTCCTCTATTTTGTAAAATCCCTCCTTTCTGACCTTTTGAATTCTGCCCTCCCCCAAGGCTTAAGTCCTACTGTCGGTCCCTGTGGACTGGTGTCTCTGTGTGTGGATAGGTGAGGGTCTGTCTCATTACTGTGAGAGATTTTATAGTTTGTGTCCTGGTGGGAGCTGGGAGGGATCCTGGCTGCTGCTTCTGGGCACTTCCCAAGGTGTGTGGAACTGAGTGAGGCAGAGGGGTGAGGACCTGCTGGTCCAGGAAGAAAATATACTACCTGATATTTTTCTCTTTCTTTGATTCAGTGTTTGTGGAATCCTTCTCCAAAGTTCTGAACAAGTGAGAATTGTCCTTTTATTGATGAATCTGTGGGGAGAGGTTTTTAGTAGCTGTTTCATGCCATGTTGATGAAGTCACTCTGTCTCTTCATTCACTTTTAAAATACTTCTTTCTCTGTGTTTTGGAAAGTTTCTATATCTGACATCTTCAAGTTTACCTCTGTTTTCTTCTGTAGTACCTTGTCTGCCATGAATCCCTTCCAGTATATTTTTCCTATAAGACATTGTAGTTTGCTTCTCTGACAGATTGAGTGGATATTTCTCTTATCTTTCATGTCTCTAATTAAGTATTTGAAAACATTAAGTACAGTTACAATAGCTATTTTAGTTTCTGTCTGATAGTTCTAACATTTGTTTCAGTTCTGTCAGGTCAGTTTGATTGATTGTTTTTTTCTAACATTCATCTTTTCCTTTTGCTTTGCAGGGCTGTTGATGTTTGATTGGATGCCAAATATTGTGAAGATCACCTTGTTGGGTGCTGGACATTTTTGTATTGCTGTAAATATTTTTGAGCTTGTTTGGTATGCAGTTATGTTACTTGGAAACAAATTGGAAATGATTTGTTCCTTAATATAAGGGTATTACATATGCTTCTGAGGCAAGACCCTTCTAGGTACTTTACCTGATGTCCCATGAATTATGAGGTTTCCCTGCCTGTTTGGTGAGAATAGACACTATTCTCACCCCTGGGTGAGCAGTGGACACAGTTCTTTCAAATCATTTTCAGGTGGTTTTCCTGAGAGTCAGTTTCCTCATGTTCAGAGTCAGATAGCTTCCTCATGAGTCAGATAGCTTCCGCATGTTCACATACAAATCAGTGTTATACTCAACTTTATTAGAGGGATCCTCTGCAGATCTCAGGAGTTTTTTCTCTGAGAAGGTTTCTTCTCTGATGCTCTATTGGGCAAACTCTAGCTCCTTGGTCTCCCGGACTCTTAGCTCTGTTTTCTCAATTCAGGGTGTTGGCTCACCTTGCTTGTTTCTTGTCTTGTGAAAGACACTTCTATTCACTTCCTGATATTCAACATCTTGAAAACCATCATTCCATATATCTTGTTTGTTTGTTGCTTGTTTCTGACATGATGCTGTTTCTTCAAACACTTTTATTAAAATTGGGGAATAGCTATATGCTAAACCATATGCTATTTACAAAAGTATAGCATTTGGAATTAAATAAAAGAAGAGGTCATTTCCAGAGTGATAGGAGAAAGGCTGCACTGAATTGACCAGAAAAATTTTTCCTTGACTGAATTAGGTGTATTTGTGTATGTTTTCCTTCATGATGTTCATCTGGACATACTTTTTGGTTTTGTCCCTGTCTGTTTAAGTTGGAGTCTGTTTGTAGCAGTTCATCCGTGTTCATCCAAAGATCCTGGAAGGGAGCTTTGCCTAGTGGTTTTGAGAGTTTGCAGAAAGAAGGGAATGAGCTTATATTTGAAAGTTAAGTAGAATTTGGATATATACAGTAGGAGTATCATATCCCTGCAGTTAGAGGTAGCATCCCTCCCTGCCAGAAGATGCTATGAACACATGAATGAGCAAGACCTTTGCAACTATTTTATGGGAGCAGTCTACATATTTATTTCAAGGAATTTTATTTGCTTTTCCATGTCTTTTAGATAGAAACTTTCAACATATATAGTGAAATGTAAAGTTTGGCCATTTGGGACTAAATAGTTTGTTAATACCAGCTTTTTTAAAAACCATTTTTTTATTGCAAAATATAACATATATACAAAAATGATAAATTTCAAAGTACATTTTAACATGTAGTTCAGGATAAATTTCAAAGTATGGTATTTAATACTAGCTTTAAAATTTTCAACATCAAACTATTTTGCTATGAGTTTTATCATAAATAATAAATCCATACGAGATAAGTTGTACTATAATGGTTTAAAATGGATTTGGAATCAAATAGATCTGAATTTGAATTCTGGCTCTGCAATTTGTTAGCTGTGTTACTTAGACCAGTTACTTCTTAGTTTCAGCTTCTCACATTTAAAATGGTGATAATGATGGTTGTTATCAGGTGAAGTAGATCATTCATATAAAATACTTGAAACAGGGCCCAGCACGGTTTAAACCCTCAATGAAATGTTAATTGCCATTATGTGTCATACTTGAAGGTGGAATGGCACCTTAAGCATAAGAAGTGTTAAAATATTTTGTGGTATTCAGCTTTCTGACTATCCATTCGCTTTCCTCACAGAATCTTGTACCTGAAGAAACTAGATCCAAGTGTATCATTCCCCTATTTATTTAAGTTTTATTTTATTCTGTATTCTCCATCTTTGCTGACATAACAAACATCTGGATAAAAATTTTAAAAGCGTGAATTTGGATGACTGACATTAATCATAATGTCTGCACTGATTGACCTGAAAAATTTTTTTCCTTGACTGCATTGTGTGTTTGTGTACGTTTTCCTCCAGAACTTTCATCTGGTCCTTCTTTTTGTTGTTGTTGTTGCTGTGATGTTCAAGTTGGAATTTACTGCTGGTATTTCATCCTCCCTCATCCGGAAGTCTTGGAAGGGAGGTCTGGCTAGTTCGTTTCAAGAGCTTGTAGGAACCAAATTGCCCCAACGTCTTCAGACCATACTGAGAACCCCTTACACTGCAAGTTGGAATGTGCAGAATCTCTTCTGAATTTCAGTCACTGTCCTCACGTTGGCCCATTGTGCTTTCCAGTGAGCACTTGTAGGCAATTTTGGGATTTTACTTTTCTCAAATCCATCAGATACTCTTTGCATTTCTCTATACCTTCCTCCTCAGCAACTAATCCCGTATGGGTTTTGTGGCTTCCCAGTCTGCTGATATTGTTAGGTTCCTGAGGAAATCTTGTCACCTGTTGCCACCATTCAATGTAAATATTGTGCATGAGTTTTTGGTTTTGGTATCTAGTTGCTCTATTTTTATGGGAGGGCTTGGGGAGATTTAAAAACTATACTGCATCTACCATTATCTTCCCAGCACTCCCCTCCATCCTCCGTTTGGTCTGTTTTTCACATTTTTATCTATCCATTTGAGATATAGTCAACAGTTTTCTCAAAGCTCTGACCCAAAGGTTAATGAAATGGAAACTAGATTGCGATAAAAGAAACCAGCCTTGGTGGAAGTGGCTTGCTAGTGGGATTCTTTTACTGCAGGCGTTCATTTTTCTGGATGTGTCTGTCTGTGGTTTAGGATGCCTTCCTTACTTCCTTATTACTTATTTTGCAAATATGGTGACAGCATATACATCATTTTTATGCATTTCAGATATGTCACGAGTCAATTTTTGTTCTCTTGCTCCATAAACATGAGAAATACTAAAAAAAAAAATTGATACAGCACTATTAGCTTAACATTTAGGTATAGGCTCTATTCCCTATCAGCAGAATTTTAAAGAGATTTTAGTTTTTGCCATATTGAGCTCTGCATTTTCTTTAAGTCTTCTTAGTGAGCTGGGATTCCTTTCACATCTTTCCCTGACATCTTATCTTGGTCCTTAAAATCATTCAGGTTGGAAGTGTAGGTGGTGAAAAGCATTTTAGGGTTTTCATTGGCTTCAAACCTAGAGAGTGACAATTAAACTGATCTGATTTCTTTTGGAATGTTGCCATTATTTTGGAGGAAATTAATCAATGTAGAAATAAACATGTCATGTGGCCATGTGAAACCTTATGGATTTTTGCTCAAGTTTAAAATTGATCAGATGTAGTGGCAGTAGTGGTCTAGGTTGAGTGAGAAAGGAAGAAAGCAGGATTAATTATCCCTCCCCATCTATCACACTCCAATGGCATTTTCTGCAGAATCATTATTGTGAATACATTGTTAGTTCACACCATGAAAGGTGAGTGTTTTAGCAATTTGTACCAGATTCACAGGAGAGGAAAATAGGAATCTGACAAATTCTTTGAAAGACCAGTAATATACAATTAATTTCCAAACATCTTCCTTGTGTTCTGTGTTCAGCTGCAAAAACATTTAAACTTTTAACAGCAGTAATCATTAATGACCTACTTTCCTTTAAAATAACAATTTTCACTGAATTTTCAGAGAGATTCTTAAAGCTGTTATTTTGGAAACTGGGGAAGTTGCTACTGATCTTACAAATTGCTGAATAAAGGTAGACTTGGATGTACTTGTAGTTGCATGATGTAAGCAAGGAAAGGTCCTTATTTGACCTCACTTCTTGGTCCTTAGCACACCCTATCTGCTCTTCCGAAGTCTTGCTGTGTGTGGTACTGAGTTCATGACTGTTGAATTCCTAATTCTCCACCCTTGCCATGGTATTTTCCCTATCTGGAAAGCTTCCCTCATCAACTCTGTTAATATGAGTTCATCTCTTTATTCTTGGTCTAGCTCAAAACTCCGTTCCTCAGAACCATAATGAGATGCTACTTCACACTCAGTAGGATGGTTAATATTTAAAAAATGGAAAATAACAAGTTTTTGCAAGGATGTGGAGAAATAGGAATGCTTGTGCATTGCTGGGGAGTGTAAAATGGTGCAGCTGCATGAAAAACAGTTTGTCAGTTCCTTAGAAAGTTAAACATAGGACTACCAAATGACCTGTTAATTCCACTTCTAGGAATATACCCAAAAGAACAGAAACAATGGACTTGAACAGATACTGTTTTATGCAATGTTCATAGTAGCATTATTCACCATTGCCAAAAGGTGGAAGTAACCTATGTAACTATTAGCAGAGGTATAGATAAGTGAAATGTGGTATATACATATAAGATAATATTAAGCAACCATAAAAAGGAATGAAGTTCTGGTATCTGCTACAATGTGAATAAAACTTGAAGATATTATATTGGGTGAAATAAGCCCAGACACAAAAGGACAAATATTGAATTTCACTTATATTAAATACCTGGAATAAGCAAATACATGGAGGCAAAAAGTAAATAACCAGTTGCCATGGGCTGAGGAATTATTGCTTAATGGGCACAGAATTTCTGTTTGGGTGATGAGAAAGTTTTGATAATGGATGGTGGTGTTGATAGTACAATATTGTGAATGCAAGTAAAATCACTGAATTATTTATCTAAAAGCATATTGTGTATCACTGACTTGCATATGTGAAAGTTATTAAAATGAGAAATTATGTGTTGTGTATATATTACCACAATTAAAAGCAAAGTCCCAGGGCAGTGTGATGGTGGCTCAGTGGCAAAATTCCCGTCTGCCATGCTGGAGACCCAGGTTCGATTCCTGGTACCTGCCCAAGCAAAAAAAAAAAAGCAAAATCCCTGCTAAAATTCTTCTCTTAGATGCCATCCCCTCTGCCTTATGCCACTGGGGCAATGCTCCCTCAGCACTTACATACTCAACTTGAATAACAATGCTTTTCACTGGATTTAATATATCTTGCTCTTAGTAAGTGCTTAACTGACTAACCTATTACCCTTCCTCATAGGAAAACTAGTAAGCAAACCTCATGTAACAGAATGGTCTGTATTTATTCAGAATTTTGGTAGTTCAAGCAGAATAAATGTTCTATGAAAACAAAAGGAGGATGAGTTTATATAAATTGGATTTTATTTTAGAATTTGCTCATTTGCATAGTATACTCAAAGCACACAGTAGTAATTCTATAAACAGTTTCTGAATTATAAAAATTACTCCTGCTTAATACTGTGTACCAGGCATGCTGCTAAGGAACCTGGATAATATTGTTTGATTCTTATGATGCTTGGAGGCATGCACCTTTATTATACTTATTATACAGGCAGTGACCTTTATGCTTAAAGAAGCTGGGTAACTTGCTCACGATCACTCAGGTTATATATGGCAGAGATGTGCTTTTATTACAGCCAACCCGAATCTAGAACTTACATACTTTACTTCTCCACTCAACTCTTAATGCCAAGAATAAGAACAACATGATGATTTTTTCCTGTTCATTTTACTATACCCAGGCAGATTTAAAATAGTTTAAGAACAGTGATTCTGAAAAACTTTTTCCTGACAACCTACCTCAGAATCATTGTGTAACTGATTCACTGACTGAACATGACATTTGAAATGAAATGCAAGCGCAGTTTTGTTTGTTTCTCTCACTATCTTGGTTTTATTCCAAGGCCCACTTCACAATGAATCTTGATTTAGGAGACCCATCACCTTCCCAGCCTATGATCCTCTTGGGAAGGACCTAAAACTATCTGAGGGCTGCTCTCCTCTGTGAAGCCTACCTGGTCTAAAGGAAACATGCACACATCCCTTGTCTTTACAAGTTCTGGGAGCACAGTCTGATTGCAGCCAGCCCAGCCAGCCGGATTCTGTATTCACAGGATACCTTCACTTTCTCAGCAGTAAGTTGGGCTTGCTGTCTTTTAATGGTCAGAAACACAACAGACCCTCTCACTGGTCTACTTCTTCTCTGCTTTGGAAAGGTATAGCAAAGTTCTTTTCAAAGAAATCCTTTTACAAATTTTCCTCTTTCACACACTGGTCTTTTGTTGTTCAGTGAGGTCTCCAAAGTCAAAGAATTGACCTGAAACATTTCTTTTGTAAATTCTGCCCACGAAAGTGGTGGGTGAGTGGACACCTTTGGACATCACTTTATATCTGACATTTCTTGTATTGGTGGCTGTACAGGATATCTTTATTTTGCCCCTCTACGTCAACTCTCCGTTCTTCTCCATTCTATTCTGTGGTCCAAGAACCTGACCTGTATGGACTGCCTCTCTATGCTTGCTTAACCATTGGTCAATGGAAAGTGTTGGAAGGGGCTAGGAAGAAGGAGAGAGAAGGAGGTTGGAGCATGATTCCCCTGGCTCCTTCTCTCCTTGGTTGCCTTGGGCTAGCTATATCCTAAGTCAAAGTCTGCAGCTTATGCCAAGCAACCCTCTCAACGCAATTCCTCTCTGATTCTGGGAACTGCTCTCTTCATTCCTTGCCCTTTCATGTCTAGAGTGTTGTGCTGGTTTGAAGCTAACATGTACCCCCCGAAAGGCTATGTCCTTTAATCCTCATTCAGTATTGCTGGGTGGGATCTTTTTTATTGTTTCCTTGGAGATGTGACCCACCCAATTGTGGGTGGTACCTTTTGATTAGGTGGTTTCCATGGAGATGTGTCTCCACGCATTCAAAGTGGGGTTGCTTACTGGAGCCCTTTAAGCATTTTGGGAAAAGCTTAAGGGCCACCAGAACCAACAGAGGGCAGCCAGAGAGACCTTTGGAGCTGAAGAAGGAAAACACCCCCCAGGGTGGGGGTTTGCTTCATGAAACAGGAAGCCGGGAGAGAAAGCTAGCAGACATTGCCATGTGCCCTCCCAGCTGAGCGAGAAATCCCAAACTTCATCAGCCTTTCTTGAGTGAAGGCAACCTCTTGTGTGCCTTAATTTGGACATTTTCACAGCCTTAGACTGTAAACTTGCAACTCCCATTTCTGGTATATCCTATTCCAGAAGCTTTCAAACTAACACAGGTATTATCAGATGCCTTGTATTACTAAACCTGGGGCACTGCATTATCCTTTATGGTTTCCCTACACCTTGCCCACACCTTCTATAATACTCCCTTTATTAAACTTTTTTCAATTACTTGGCTTGAGTATACTCTCTGTTTCTTGCTGGGCCCTTATCCCAAATGGCATTTCAGTTGAAACTGATGAAGAAATGCTGCCATTTTAATATCATGCACTGAAATATAGTTGCCTCAGACCCCCAGCAGACCTCTGAGTCACAATCTCTAGTGAGCATTTTTAACAAGCACCTTAGGTGATTCTGATGCTCACAAAAGATTCAGGTTTAACACAAGTATAACATCAATCCAGTAAGTAGAAATTAAGGTTTGAATGAGAAGCAGCCTGCTGGGATTAAACCATCTTGCCAGTTTAGAAGGCTTAATGAGTTCAAATTGGGAAGATACTTGAGATTTAGTAATTGAAAAATACTGTGCTCACCTATATAGCATTTCTGTTCTTTTGTATTTTCTTTAAACATTATCTTAATTCTTTTTGTTGAATTGATAGTTTTTGGCTATCCTATGAATAGTTATTTTCTTGAAAATTATACACATGAATTAGTGGCATCAGTTCAAATTAACTTTTAGCTTAATATATAGATCTGATACCACTGGTTAATTTTACAATTAATACTTGTTTTTTATAGTTTCTTGAAATAACTGTACCGCTAAATGTTTTCTAGACTTTTTTTTTTTGATGGCAATTTTTGGAATTACTTTTAGTAAGGGAATGACAGGTATAATAGTCCCCCCACCCCAAGTCCTTATTCTAGTCCCTGGAACCTGTGAATATGTAGGTTACATGGCAAAGGGTAATTAAGTTTGTAGATGGAATTAAACTGACATGACAAACTGAGATTATCCTGGATTATCTGGACAGGTCCAATATAATCATAAGGGCCCCTAAAAGTGAAAGAGGCCCTAGAATGTCAAGTGAGAAGGACTAGAACTTCTTTTGTGGCTTTGAAGCTGGAATGGATCCACCAACCAAAAAATAAAGACAGCCTCTGAGCTGGAAAAGGCAAGGAAATGGATTTTCCCCTTGAGCCTCCCATAGGCGACACTGCCCTGCATACACCTTGATTTTAGCTCAATGACACCCTTGTTGGACTTTAACACACAGAAATGAAAGAGAATAAATTCATATTGTTTTAAGCCACTAAGTTTGTCATAACTTGTTATAGCAGCATTAGAAGATGGATATAAAGGGTTAAAAGAAATGGAAGGGGAAGATTTCAAATAACAATAAATCAGTACTTTGGGGTCAAAATCTCAGTAAATGCAAAAGGCTATAATTGTTGTGTTGGAATATTTGAAAAACTAATTCATTCCTTTGGAGCCCTGGCCTGTGACATCATGACTTTTTTTTATTTATTTATTTATTTATTTTTTTATTAATTAAAAAAAAATTAACTAACACAGCATTTAGAAATCATTCCATTCTACATATACAATCAGTAATTCTTAATATCATCACATAGATGTATGATCATCATTTCTTAGTACAGTTGCATCGATTTAGAAAAAGAAATAGCAAGACAACAGAAAAAGAAATAAAATGATAATAGAGAGAAAAAATAAAAATAAAAAATAAAAAAATATATAAAACAAACAAACAAAAAAACAACCACAAAAAAAAACTATAGCTCGGATGCAGCTTCATTCAGTGTTTTAACATAATTACATTACAATTAGGTAGTATTGTGCTGTCCATTTTTGAGTTTTTGTATCCAGTCCTGTTGCATAGTCTGTATCCCTTCAGCTCCAATTACCCATTGTCTTACCCTATTTCTAACTCCTGATGGTCTCTGTTACCAATGACATATTCCAAGTTTATTCTCTAATGTCGGTTCACATCAGTGGGACCATACAGTATTTGTCCTTTAGTTTTTGTCTAGTCTGACTCAGCATAATGTTCTCTAGGTCCATCCATGTTATTACATGCTTCATAAGTTTATTCTGTCTTAAAGCTGTACAATATTCCATCGTATGTATATACCACAGTTTGTTTAGCCACTCACATCATGACTTTTTTTTATTAATTAAAGAAAAAAAAAGAAATTAACACAACATTTAGAAATCATTCCATTCTACATATGCAATCAGTAATTCTTATCATCACATAGATGCATGATCATCATCTCTTAGTACATTTGCATCGATTTAGGAAAAGAACTAGCAAAACAACAGAAAAAGATATAGAATGTTAATATAGAGAAAAAATAAAAATAATAATAGTAAAAAAAGACACAAACAAACAGACAAACAAACAAAAAAACCTATAGCTCAGATGCAGCTTCATTCAGTGTTTAACATGATTACTTTACAATTAGGTATTATTGTGCTGTCCATTTTTGAGTTTTTGTATCGAGTCCTGTTGCATAGTCTGTATCCCTTCAGCTCCAATTACCCATTATCTTACCCTGTTTCTAACTCCTGCTGGTCTCTGTTACCAGTGACATATTCCAAGTTTATTCTCGAATGTCGGTTCACATCAGTGGGACCATACAGTATTTGTCCTTTAGTTTTTGGCTAGACTCACTCAGCATAATGTTCTCTAGGTCCATCCATGTTATTACATGCTTCATAAGTTTATTCTGTCTTAAAGCTGCATAATATTCCATCGTATGTATATACCACAGTTGTTTAGCCACTCGTCTGTTGATGGACATTTTGGCTGTTTCCATCTCTTTGCAATTGTAAATAACGCTGCTATAAACATTGGTGTGCAAATGTCTGTTTGTGTCTTTGCCCTTAAGTCCTTTGAGTAGATACCTAGCAATGCTATTGCTGGGTCGTATGGCAATTCTATATTCAGTTTTTTGAGGAACTGCCAAACTGCCTTCCACAGTGGTTGCACCATTTGACATTCCCACCAACAGTGGATAGGTGTGCCTCTTTCTCCGCATCCTCTCCAGCACTTGTCATTTTCTGTTTTGTTGATAATGGCCATTCTGGTGGGTGTGAGATGATATCTCATTGTGGTTTTGATTTGCATTTCTCTAATGGCCAGGGACATTGAGCATCTCTTCATGTGCCTTTTTGCCATTTGTATTTCCTCTTCTGAGAGGTGTCTGTTCAAGTCTTTTTCCCATTTTGTAATTGGGTTGGCTGTCTTTTTGTTGTTGAGTTGGACAATCTCTTTATAAATTCTGGATACTAGACCTTTATCTGATATGTCGTTTCCAAATATTGTCTCCCATTGTGTAGGCTGTCTTTCTGTTTTCTTGATGAAGTTCTTTGATACACAAAAGTGTTTAATTTTGAGGAGCTCCCATTTATTTCTTTCTTTCTTCAGTGCTCTTGCTTTAGGTTTAAGGTCCATAAAACCGCCTCCAATTGTAAGTTTCATGAGATATCTCCCTACATTTTCCTCTAACTGTTTTATGGTCTTAGACCTAATGTTTAGATCTTTGATCCATTTTGACTTAACTTTTGTATAGGGTGTGAAATATGGGTCTTCTTTCATTCTTTTGCATATGGATATCCAGTTCTCTAGGCACCATTTATTGAAGAGACTGTTCTGTCCCAGGTGAGTTGGCTTGACTGCCTTATCAAAGATCAAATGTCCATAGATGAGAGGGTCTATATCTGAGCACTCTATTCGATTCCATTGGTCTATATATCTATCTTTATGCCAATACCATGCTGTTTTGACCACTGTGGCTTCATAATATGCCTTAAAGTCCGGCAGCGTGAGACCTCCAGCTTCGTTTTTTATCCTCAAGATACTTTTAGCAATTTGGGGTACCCTGCCCTTCCGGATAAATTTTCTTATTGGTTTTTCTATTTCTGAAAAATAAGTTGTTGGGATTTTGATTGGTATTGCATTGAATCTGTAAATCAATTTAGGTAGGATTGACATCTTAACTATATTTAGTCTTCCAATCCATGAACACGGTATGCCCTTCCATCTATTTAGGTCTTCTGTGATTTCTTTTAACAGTTTTTTGTAGTTTTCTTTGTATCGGTTTTTTGTCTCTTTAGTTAAATTTATTCCTAGGTATTTTATTCTTTTAGTTGCAATTGTAAATGGGATTCGTTTCTTGATTTCCCCCTCAGCTTGTTCATTACTAGTGTATAGAAACAGAACAGATTTTTGAATGTTGATCTTGTAACCTGCTATTTGCTGTACTCATTTATTAGCTCTAGTAGTGTTGTTGTGGATTTTTCCGGGTTTTCGACGTGTAGTATCATATCGTCTGCAAACAGTGATAGTTTTACTTCTTCCTTTCCAATTTTGATCCCGTGTATTTCTTTTTCTTGTCTAATTGCTCTGGCTAGAACCTCCAACATGATGTTGAATAATAGTGGTGATAATGGACATCCTTGTCTTTTTCCTGATCTTAGGGGGAAAGTTTTCGATTTTTCTCCATTGAGGATGATATTAGCTGTGGGTTTTTCATATATTCCCTCTATCATTTTAAGGAAGTTCCCTTGTATTCCTATCTTCTGAAGTGTTTTCAACAGGAAAGGATGTTGAATCTTGTCAAATGCCTTCTCTGCATCAATTGAGATGATCATGTGATTTTTCTGCTTTGATTTGTTGATATGGTGTATTACATTAATTGATTTTCTTATGTTGAACCATCCTTGCATACCTGGGATGAATCCTACTTGGTCATGATGTATAATTCTTTTAATGTGTTGTTGGATTCGATTTGCTAGAATTTTATTGAGGATTTTTGCATCTATATTCATTAGAGAGATTGGTCTGTAGTTTTCTTTTTTTGTAATATCTTTGCCTGGTTTTGGTATGAGGGTGATGTTGGCTTCATAGAATGAATTAGATAGCTTTCCCTCCACTTCGATTTTTTTGAAGAGTTTGAGGAGAGTTGGTACTAATTCTTTCTGAAATGTTTGATAGAATTCACATGTGAAGCCGTCTGGTCCTGGACTTTTCTTTTTAGGAAGCTTTTGAATGACTGATTCAATTTCTTTACTTGTGATTGGTTTGTTGAGGTCATCTATTTCTTCTTGAGTCAAAGTTGGTTGTTCATGTCTTTCCAGGAACCCATCCATTTCATCTAAATTGTTGTATTTATTAGCGTAAAGTTGTTCATAGTATCCTGTTATTACCTCCTTTATTTCTGTGAGGTCAGTGGTTATGTCTCCTCTTCCATTTCTGATCTTATTTATTTGCATCCTCTCTCTTCTTCTTTTTGTCAGTCTTGCTAAGGGCCATAAATCTTATTGATTTTCATAGAACCGACTTCTGGTCTTATTGATTTTCTCTATTGTTTTCATGTTTTCAATTTCATTTATTTCTGCTCTAATCTTTGTTATTTCTTTCCTTTTGCTTGCTTTGGGATTAGTTTGCTGTTCTTTCTCCAGTTCTTCCAAGTGGACAGTTAATTCCTGAATTTTTGCCTTTTCTTCTTTTCTGATATAGGCATTTAGGGCAATAAATTTCCCTCTTAGCACTGCCTTTGCTGCGTCCCATAAGTTTTGATATGTTGTGTTTTCGTTTTCATTTGCCTCGAGGTATTTACTAATTTCTCTTGCAATTTCTTCTTTGACCCACTTGTTGTTTAAGAGTGTGTTGTTGAGCCTCCACATATTTGTGAATTTTCTGGCACTCCGTCTGTTATTGATTTCCAACTTCATTCCTTTATTATCCGAGAAAGTGTTGTGTATGATTTCAATCTTTTTAAATTTGTTAAGACTTGCTTTGTGACCCAGCATATGGTCTATGTTTGAGAATGATTCATGAGCACTTGAGAAAAAGGTGTATCCTGCTGTTGTGGGATGTAATGTCCTATAAATGTCTGCTAAGTCTAGCTCATTTATAGTAATATTCAGATTCTCTATTTCTTTATTGATCCTCTGTCTAGATGTTCTGTCCATTGATGAGAGTGGGGAATTGAAGTCTCCAACTATTATGGTATATGTGTCTATTTCCCTTTTCAGTGATTGCAGTGTATTCCTCATGTATTCTGGGGCATTCTGGTTCGGTGCATAAATATTTATGATTGTTATGTCGTCTTGTTTAATTGTTCCTTTTATTAGTATATAGTGTCCTTCTTTGTCTCTTTTGACTGTTTTACATTTGCAGTCTAATTTGTTGGATATTAGTATAGCTGCTCTTGCTCTTTTCTGGTTGTTATTTGCATGAAATACCTTTTCCCAACCTTTCACTTTCAACCTATGTTTATCTTTGAGTCTAAAATGTGTTTCCTGTAGACAGCATATAGAAGGATCCTGTTTTTTAATCCATTCGCCAGTCTATGCCTTTTTATTGGGGAATTCAGTCCATTAACATTCAGTGTTATTACTCTTTGGATAATATTTTCCTCTACCATTTTGCCTTTTGTATTATATATATCATATCTGATTTTCCTTCTTTCTACACTTTACTCCATACCTCTCTCTTCTGTCTTTTTGTATCTGACTCTAGTGCTCCCTTTAGTATTTCTTGCAGAGCTGGTCTCTTGGTCACAAATTCTCTCAGTGACTTTTTGTCTGAGAATGTTTTAATTTCTCCCTCATTTTTGAAGGACAATTTTGCTGGATATAGGAGTCTTGGTTGGCAGTTTTTCTCTTTTAGTAATTTAAATATATCATCCCACTGTCTTCTAACTTCCATGGTTTCTGCTGAGAAATCTACACATAGTCTTATTGGGTTTCCCTTGTATGTGATGGATTGCTTTTCTCTTGCTGCTTTCAAGATCCTCTCTTTCTCTTTGACCTCTGACATTCTAACTAGTAAGTGTCTTGGAGAACGCCTATTTGGGTCTATTCTCTTTGGGGTGCGCTGCACTTCTTGGATCTGTAATTTTAGGTCTTTCATAAGAGTTGGGAAATTTTCAGTGATAATTTCTTCCATTAGTTTTTCTCCTCCTTTTCCCTTCTCTTCTCCTTCTGGGACACCCACAACACATATATTTGTGCGCTTCATATTATCATTCAATTCCCTGAGCCCCTGCTCAAATTTTTCCATTCTTTTCCCTATAGTTTCTGTTTCTTTTTGGAATTCAGATGTTCCATCCTCCAATTCACTAACTCTAGCTTCTGTCTCTTTAAATCTACCATTGTAGGTATCCATTGTTTTTTCCAGCTTTTCTACTTTGTCTTTCACTCCCATAAGTTCTGTGATTTGTTTTTTCAGTTTTTCTATTTCTTCTTTTTGTTCAGCCCATATCTTCTTCATGTCCTCCCTCAATTTATCGATTTGGTTTTTGAAGAGGTTTTCCATTTCTGTTCATATATTCAGCATTAGTTGTCTCAGCTCCTGTATGTCTATTGAACTATTGGTTTGTTCCTTTGACTGGGCTATATTTTCAATTTTCTGAGCGTGATCCGTTATCTTCTGCTGGCGTCTGGGCATTTAATCAGATTTCCCTGGGTGTAAGACCCCGCAGGTTGAAAGATTTTTCTGTGAAGTCTCTGGGCTCTGTTTTTCTTATCCTGCCCAGTAGGTGGCGATCGTGGCGCTCATCTGTCTGCGGGTTCCACCAGTAAAAGTTGCTGTGGCTCCTTTAACTTTGGAAAACTCTCGCTGTAGGGGGGCGTCGCCAGCCGAAGCGGCTTGGGGGAGTGCCTATCCACCGTTCCCAGCCTGACCGGGAAGCCACATGTTTGGAAGGGACCCCAGTCGCCGTTCTCCGCGGCTTGGGGATCTCCGATCCAATTCTCCCAGCTGGTCCAGGGGGCTGCGTGTCGGGGGGGGCACCAGCCGCCACGGCTTGAGGGGACCGCCTGTCCAATTCTCCCAGCCAGCCCGGGAAGGAGGGAGGGAGGGACTCCGGCCGCCTGCTGCCCTGGCCCGGGGAAGCCCACGCCCCTCGGTGATCTCACCGTAGCGGGTTCTCCCAGCCAGTCAGCCATTCCAATATGGGGTATGCTGTCTTCTTGGTCTCTGTCGTGGCTCCGGGAGCTGTTCTGTATTGTTTCTACTTCTCTATTAGCTGTTCTGGAGGAGAAACTAAGACCCGCGCGTCTTACTAAGCCGCCATCTTCTCCGGAAGTCACATCATGACTTTTTGATGTTTTAATTATGAGGTCGGTATGGGCACAGCTTATAAACAGGCAGTGAGAACTGGAAACCTGTGGGGCACCACTCGGCCTATGCTCAGCCAGTGGTTGACTGTCTGGAATGTAGCTAACCTTCGGTGAAGGGCAGGCCAACCCCCTGAGAGCCAGTTTATCTCCATAGGGGCCTGTCCTTTTGCATCTCTGGGAGCCTGGCAATCCATCACTGTCTGGGAAAGGCATCTGGGCATGCAGCAGGAGTGCCTGTGTCCAGGATGCTGGTTCACACTGTATGTTAGGACCTGAGCAGTAGCTCAGGGAAACAGCCATCTCCTGTGTCTCTCATGGGTGTGTAGGATGGACAAGGTTCTGTCTTAAGGCTTTACTTCTTTCACTGTATGGCTTATAGGTGGCACTAAGAACTTGGTATCTGGAGCCCCCAATTCACTAAAAAAAAACAAAAAACAAAACTGAATCTAAAGTTTTGATACAGGCAAAGAAAACATGCCAGTAGTATTGGATCTATATCCTTTTCTCTTATCAATTTGATCATGGGAAGGACTTGGCTTCCTCTTCCTTTAATCTTCTTTCCACTTTCATGGAAGGATTTCGGAAAGGAAGATTTGGGACGGCACAGTCTGGGGTTAAATATGTCCTCTATGCGAAAGGCTCTGGGGGCCCCTCCTGAGTTCATCTGAAATTTTCTTATCTTTTCTGTTTTCTATTTTATTTTGTGTTTGACTTATTCTCTCCCAATTCTTCCTTACAAATTGTTGTGTTTGTTATCATATTTTTAATTCCAAAGCTAATTTTTGATATCTGAAAGCTTCTTTTATTTGGGTTCTTTTCCTTATTTCTTTCAACACAATATCTTCTCTTGTCATCCAGAGACAGTTTTTTTTCATATTTTTCTTTTCACTTTTCATATTCAAGAATGGGGCGCTAAGATTCTGATTGGAAGTTCTGTCTGTGAAGACAGGTCAACTAATGGGCTTTAGTGCAGGGCGACTGGGCTAGGCCACTTCATTGCCACTTCCCTTCTCAGCATTGCTGAACAGTCCTTGTGGCTCTTTTCTTCTGGGCTGGTGGCTCAGAGAAATTTCTTACAACTCCTGCCTGTTGGGAGAGATATAAGACTAGCTGTGTGAGTTCTGGAAGGGGACAACTGAGAAACTCAAAGTCTCCTCATTCAATACGTGTTTTTCCATGTAATCCCCTGATTTAGTGTGATATCCCTGGCATCCTCCAGCCCACATCTCCTCCCATTCGGTGTCTCCAGAGTGTGAATTTAGAGTCAGCTTCAGGCTGGAAAGTTTATCTAGAGACCTAAGGGCTTCCGGTACAGACTCCAAGCCACTCTTCCTGTTTTCAGACCTGCCCGATTACCCACCCTTTGGGGGATGGTGGGGGCAGTACATAGTAACGCCAATTACTGAGCCTTTTTGAAGATTTTGAGGGAGGAATCAGTTGGTTTCTTGATTTCTTTCACTGAAATTTTAGAATTAAACTTTCCCAAGTCTGCTAGGTCTGCTAAACTTGTCCATCTGCTTTCTATTCTCCAGTATTTTGTTTCTATCTTCTGATTTTTTTGGTCTTTCCATAAAGTGGAATATCAGAAAGTTGTTCAAAGTATCATGTTTAGCCAGAAGTAAATGAATATATTTTAGAAAGTTTTACAAGATATTAACTAATTATCTTTTGGATGCCTTGCAGTCAATAAGAAATTCAGTTCACTTTAACATCCCAGTCACTCCCAACCAACTCAAAATTAATAAATAGTGATGAAACTATTGACTTATTATGTAAATAGGTACACATTTCCTGGACACTTTTTAAAGGATTCAAAGTAGCACTATATTAAATAAACCAGTTGAAAAATTCTCAGTAGAGAATAAATTACTGAAATGGAAACTACCTTACTCACCATATTGCATTAAAGCTGAAGACCATCTCAGTAATTACCTAACAATAGGAGTCCGTATTGATTTTAACTGCTAATTATGTCAAGGATGTGCCCCCAGGTTAGAATTTTAAATCTAATTCTGTATAGTCTGAAAATACTTCCTGAGCTCTAAGTGAGTTGTAACTTAAACAGAAAAAAATTACAGACCATGGCAAAACAACAGGAGCTAATTAAGAATGTTTTCATCATCTTTCATCATGGCAGGGTCTGGCCTTGTATTTTGACTAAGCAGTCATAAATTGGGATATTCAAGGCCAAACTAAGTAGAATAAAACTCCCAACAACCTCTGTATTAATAAATGATGATGGAGCTATTCAGCCATTAAATCTGGATGTTTCTGTTGCTTGTCAAGGGCATTTGTGTGAAAAATGAAAACCTGACTCAAATTTAAGGAGATTCAAAAAAGGAAAAGAAGGGCTAGGAACAATATGGAGGAATATAATGAATTCCAGTTTGGTGAAATTTGAGACTCATTTTGCTCTGGAAAAATGCCCCAAATCTCTGCCTTCCTCCGAAAGGATATGGAAGTAAATGTGGACAATAGCTTTTCTTAAAAGCCGGGAATGATTTTTTGCTCGATTTTGGTCATGTTCATCATTAAATTAAGTAGTGGCTGAGATTTTTGAGAAAAATGTTTTAGGACGTTATTGATCAGCTCTGACACCCAGAAGACTCTTTGGAATAAGATCCTGAAATTTCATATTAACAGTATAGTTTTTTGGATGCTTGGACCTGATATAGGGTTTAAGATATCTCATTAGTAAACAGATTTAAATTTTTGGTTGTCAAGGAAAGGAGGTAGAAGATAAGCTTAATTGACACCCTCTTCACCCCATTCCAAACTAATTTTATAATGTCCTAGAACATTCCCAAAGTTTAGAAAATTCTTCTTATTGAAAGTATAGGTCAATAATTTGACAACTGACAGTGGGGATAATCAATTTCTAAAGGATCCCCTGGTACATTTCTGTTTTGATGAGTAACATAACCTTTAAAAATATCCTTTCAATGACCTCTTTTACCTGTAAAGTAAGATTTATGTTCAGATGCTTTTTCTACATAGCCAAATACTTTTCCAAACAAGGAAAGATATGAAAGATATGTCATCTTACTAGGTTTATAGTTACGTACAATGAAACAGATTTTTTGCTTTTTAGTTTGAACAACTTTTGCCAAATATCCAGTTAGACTACTATATATTGTCAATATTTCAATCTACAAATATGGTTTAGTTAAATAACTTAACATGCCCTGGACTACAAAAAAAACAACAACAACAACAAAAGACATGTTTTCTTATTTAATTTTATTAAAGTACCTGCCACAGGGCCTGGCACATAGTAGTTGCTCAATAAATATCTCCTTGTTTTAAATATTTGTTAAATTTGTTGACTACCCACCATAAAATAAAAGGTCTTAAGAAATAAAATACTAAGCAAGACTTGAGAATTTTAGGCAAATGAAAATAAAGAATAGTTCAAAACATAATCTTAATGTAGATAAATTTCCCCTCAGTTACTCACAGCTGACATTCAGTTAGTAATGAACATAGTAGATAGATTCCTATACCGATTGATATGGAGCCTCTGCCCTGATTATCCATCCTTCCCGCTGCCTCTGGCACTTTGGATGTCCTACAATCCAGCAGTTAAAGAATTAAAGCCTAGCACAACAGGGGGCCTCTGAGGCCCAAAGTCCATTCTAGTTGGACAGCGTCTAAGTTTTGCTGGTCGTTAAGTATTTTGTCTATCACTCCTGCCCGTATCACTTCCCCATTCACCAGGTGATATTTACTTAGAGGATGCAAATAAATTTCGTAATAGTTGGATACGGATTTCATTCGTATGCAAATCAGCTCTTCTTTAGAGGGCTGAGGAATAGAAAGTAGCATTTTCTAAACTCTATTGCATGGAAATATTATTCACTAATGTGGTAAATCCTGAGTTAAACAAAGTCACACCCTTTTCTTTGACGTAGTATTCTATAGAGCTTTTTCTATACAACATTACATTGTAAACCTCTAGGGAGGGATATAGTATCTCTGTTTCCCAAATTTACTTCACTATGGAATCCTTTTGGCCATGGGATACCAATTAATATCAACTGATACAGTGTGTACTAAAATCTAAATATTTAGGATAGTCCTTGCTTCTTTCATGTTTGTAAAACATTAGTATTATTTGCTGTTTTTGAATTATCCATTTTCTTCCATATCACGGCCAAGAAAAGTTAGAGCTGACAGTTGTTTTAGCCAGGCTAGACTAAGTCATGCTGTGAGAATAGCGGTCCCCAAATCTAAGTGGCTTAACAGCATAGGTGCTGCTACAAAGGCTGCTGTGGCAGACACTCTCCAGGGCCTCTGGCCTTCAAGGAGTGACTCAGTGTCTGGGCTGCTGTTTTCTTATCTTATCTGTTTTCATATCAGATATGATGTTTGTGGACCCCATGGTCTCTGCCATAACTATATTGCAAAACCCAGGATTGTGTTTTGTAATATATTGATTGTCCTTTGGTTTTATTTTGACAAGTGGAATAATAAGCTGCACATAATATATGTATAAAACTCCAAAAGTTTTTTTTCAATTCTGCAAATTAGTCATAGAAAAGGACCAATGGGCTTTGCTAAGCTCATTCTCAGAGTGTCTATCATTGCATATTCAGGTATTTTATTCAAATTTTAAATGTTCGATCTATGCTGTAAATCTGTGCTGTTCAATCTGTTTGGCGAGTTGGTTAGCAGATTTCTGTATTTTTGGGGAATCTTGTTTAAATATCAATATTGTATATTTCAGTCTTTCATATCTTTGTGTCCAAGTGATTAACTAGTTTCTAGACACTCAAACAAGCACTCTACATCTTTTCTAAACTTCAGAAGCACTACCTTTTATCGTGTTACTTCCTAGAAGACACCTGTTAAGTGAGAAATCTTCCCTGACTTTGTCGCAACTCTGTTGAAGAGATATTCTTATCTGCATTATCAAGGGGCTAGTGTAAATGATACAAATATTATAAGAATTTAATGAGAGAAGTTGAACATAGTGTTCTGCAGTGCCTGATTTAAATCAACTGCTATTTTCCCTTTTGTGGGTAGCAGATTCATTCACATTTATTCTTATAAAGCTTCCAGTATTATCTCCAACCTCTCAAGACACTGTGTAATCTACCTGAGTCTGAACATTTCGCTGGGAGTTAAAAAATTGCTTTAACTTTACATGAAGGCCAATGTTGAAGTATTCTGTGATAATGGATGGAATGAACCTCATGTATATATGTATATATATATATATATATTTTTTTTTTGCATGGACAGGCACCAAGAATCAAACCCCGGTCTCAGCATGGCAGGCAAGAACTCTGCTGAGCCACCGGTGGACTGCCCGAGCATCTTGTATTTGTTATTTAAATGTTATTGTAAAGTGATTGGGATGTGGTTCACCAATGTAGTTCTGTATGACGCTAGGATGAGATCCTGGAAAGCTCAGAGGCCACTTCTGTATCTGGCACTTACCTTTGCATCCTCTTGCTCTTTCTTTTTCTTCCCAAGTTCTCCTGAGCAGTTAGGAGAACTCTGGCAATTTAACTTAAGAAATTCATACCGAGCAAATATTGAGTAGTAGATGTATAATACCTATATTTGTAGTACGTTCTCCTGGCCTTCAGAATCTGGAGCTTTGTAAAATAATTTCCCCTACAGAAAAAGTGTAGGATCTGGTATGGAGTCTTCAGCCTCTTGGGACTTTTAAGTTAAAATAAAATAAATTAAATTAGAGAGTAATATGTGCACATTTTAAAAATATTGGAGATGACAGATAAAGAAAATAAAAGGGAAAAAATCAGCCCTTAACTGCCACCACTCCTTCACACAAAAAATAACTACTGTTATCATTTCTGTGTCTATTATGGTGTTTTATGCCTTTATAAATAATTTTTCATAGTTCTAAAACAGTGTACACAAATTCTATTTTCTTCTGCATTTACATCTTATAGACTCTTTTCCATAGTTTTACATACTCTTCATATTTATCATTTTCGTGACTGTGTAACACTTTACTGATTTAACATGCCATCGTTTGAAATGAGTCATAGTTAGAAGCAATGGATTTTTTTGGAAATATTTTACCCTCTATTCTTTGTTTGAGCAGAGTTCTGGGATAAGTAAGTCCTTCTGTTCTCTACCTGGGGCATGCACCCATTTCCTTATTGCCTATGTTTCCCCCTGTACTTATTACCTGAAATACTTGTTCATATAAGCATACAAATAACATTAGAAATTTTATTTGAAGAGAAATAATAATTGAAAGGAGTGTCTTCTGAGGAGGATCTTTTCAAATAGTGTTGAAAGCAGGGTTTTTCATTTTCTCTGACAGTGGCTTGCCAAGGAAAATTGAAGGAACTGCAGCTGTTTTTTGTTTTTTTTTTTGGCATGGGTAGGCTCCGGGAATTGAACCCGGGTCTCTGGCAGCAACTGTGTTTTGTTAACAGCAGAACTGTACATGTATATGTCTGAGCAACTTAATCAAGCAACCTAGGAAAGGATCATCAGTACCTTGAGCTGCTTCATTAAAATGTGTGACTTATTGATGCATATCCTTGGCTCCTCGGCATTAGGATGGCCTGATTTGTAATATATGCCATTCTTTTCCATAGTTTGTGTATCAGACTTAATGCTTGTTTTTTCTTTAACCTTCTCCTGCTGCTGCTGCCTCTACCTGAGATTATGCAGATCCTGGTTTAGACCTCTTTATACTTTTCTGCAGGTGCTCAGCGTGATGGGTTTCATTTCTGGGAGTAAATGATAATGGATTTTAACTTTCGACAGTGACATTTGGAAACTGCATGTCTTAAATAATAGGTGTGCCATACAATAAAAATGGCCACCCTGTTCTGAAGACGTGAAAATGTAAATAAAAAACGAGTGCTTTGAAGGCCAAATCTTAAAATGAAGGTAGGAAGTACTAATTATTTTAATGGAGCCAATATTATGATTTTCAGTCTGGATTTAAAGGACAATCTCATCTTTAGTGGGTACTTGGGATAATCAAGGAAAGGCCTTTAGAAAGGGTTTAATTTATTCTGTCACATATCCATGGCTACAAAACATTTCAACAAATCAAAGCCATCATTTAAGAAATAATAAAGATTAGAACCAGCATTGGATACCTCGAGCTTGTGTCTTCCCACCCTTTAATCCAAGTGCTAGTTTTATATTAAAGAAAACATACTTATCATTGATTAGCATTTATTTGGATTTCACTGGTGTTGCAGTGCTTTTTGATGTTCTCAACGCAAGGGAATTCAATTTCTTGTCTAAAATAATTGAGTAGCTATCTTTTATTCATTGAGATAAACATAATGTATGAACGGTATGAAAAGAAAGTTTTGATAAATTTGTCGAAACTGGGGTTTTTGACTACAGTCCACGGAGGGAGGTGGAGCAAGACACAGAAAAGGATGTTGTGGGGCAAGGATGTTTGAAAAGAGGAGGGTATTTCTCTAAAGAGCAGTGATCATGAGAACTCAGACAACTGAATCCTCTAATCCCAGTTTTGATTCTTGAAAGCAAAAAAGAAAAGAAAAAAATCCCTACAAACCTTACACACATTTAACACTAGCCGAAAATGTGAATCAGCTTTCTGTCTTTACTAAAACATATTTTATTGAGTTTCTCACTCCCATGGTATCTATTTGGTAAGAGAAAGAAGAGACTTTTCAGCTTCAAATGCCCAAGGAGGGCCCTTTCTCATTTCATATTCCAGAATCATCTGGGCCCTGCACTTGGAGTATTGACTGTGTCACTGCCACCTCTGCATAATATGTCTTTCAAGTGAGAAGGCTTTCCTGGTCAATACCAAATCAATTTGCTCTGGCAGTCTAATTGAATGCCTCCCTCAGACAAATGGGTCACTGGAGGAAAGGGTAAAACCTTGATATGCAGATCTGAATCGAAGCTTGGGGAGAAAGCATTTTTTAAAAAGAAATATTCCTGTTGAAAAGTAGCCTATGTAACAAAAGCAGCACTAGGTATTTACTTAGCAAAAAGAATATAAATCAATGTGTTTACATCCTTCTTTTTATTGGACTACCATTTTTTTACTTTAACTTGAACCCTGAATAGCAAAAAAGAGAGAAAAATACAACCCCCAAACTCTAAAATTACCCTAAAGATGAGAAATTTCTTACCTTAAAATTTGGGGCTTGTGGATCTCTTTTTAAAAATGGTACACATAGCAAATTGCACTGATGTTTAAATTATTTAACGTAGTCAGTCTTCTGAATCTATAGCTTTTTCCTAAGTAAGCTTGGTTTTTCTCAATGTTCTCTTGAAGGTTTGTGGGCAGAAAGGGGCAGGCAACTCTCCTGTGAGTGCTCAGCATTGTTTTAGCTGCTTTTTAAAGATGATTTCTTTAAGCCCTTACTACTACAGCCCTATGAGAAGTAATAATCCCCAGTTAACAAAGGAGAAAATGGGCTCAGAGAGCTAGGGTAATTCACTCAAGGTAATATAGTTTCTCATTAGTGATACCATGTATGAACCAAACTGTGGTGCCTCCAAGACCAATGCTTCTTTTCCCACAGGGTTGAATTTTGATCCTGTTTTTTATTAAAGTGACATTTTGGGGATGGCTCCTTTTATTCATCTTTCTTCCTAAAAGACATGAAAATAGATGCACACTCAGTGTTTTAGATTCCTATTGCTATAACAAATTACCACAAACATAATGTCCTGAAAACAAAACAGATTTATTATCAGTTGGTTCTGGAGAGCAGAAAACTAAAATGGGTTTCACAGGGCTAATATTAAGATGCTCGCAGGGCTGTGTTCCTTTCCAAAGGCTGTAGAGGTAAATCCATTTTCTTGCCTTTTCCAGCGTCTAGAAGTTGCCCACATTCCTTGGCTCATGGCCATCACCTTCCACCTTCAAAGCCAGCAATGGCTGGCAGACTGTTTCTCACATTGCATCATATCTCTTTCTCTCTTTTACCTCCCTGTTCTACTTTTAAGGACCCACCCAAATAATCCAGGATAATCTCCATATTTCAAGGTCAGTTGATTAGCTACTTTAATCCCTTCTGTAATCTTAATGCTCTGTTGCCATACAAACTAACACAGTCACAGATTCCAAGGAGTAGGACATGAACATCTTTTGGGGGCTGTTACTCTGCCTTCCATGGTCTATAAACTCCTTTAGCAGAATAGTACACTAGTGAGAGGACCAGGATCTGAGATCAGATTGGCTGAGTTAAGTCCTAACCCATTGTTTTCTCATTGTGTAACTTGGGGAAAGCCAGTTATATTCTCTGTGCCTTGGTATCCTCATCTGTAAAATGGAAATAATAATTTGAGGTGATTGAGATGATGTATACAAAGTGCTCAGCATATACCAGAGTTTGGTGTATGGCAGATGTTCAATAAATGTTAGCTGTTATTATTAATACAACATTACATACTTGGTGCTTTGTGCTGGACAAAATCTTTCACAGCTTCCCCCCCCCCCCCCCCCCCCCCCCCCCGCTGGTCTGTGGCACTTATTAGCAATACATTTAAAGTTTATTGTAAAGTTATTTTAAGTCAAAGTTGCAATTGTAAAAAATGGTATGGCTTGAAATAAAAGGAAATTTAGGGAAAGAATCCACCATGTTAATATCTTACCACAGTTAATTAATTAAAAAATTTTTTTCTTCTAAGTCTTTGCCCACACACATTCTGTGTTTATTTATAAGCTTCTAGAGAGTAAAAATGATGCAGATGGATGGCTGAATGAATCCCAGGAGGCTGAAATGGCCAGAGGTGTGGGCAGAGGCTGGGAAATGGAAAGGCTTTTGCATTTCATTCCTTTTGCTGTTTGAAATTGTCCTAGTGGCTGTGTTTAAATCTTTTTAATTCATCAAGGGCATAGCAACTTATTAAGAGCTGCTTTGATCAATTCAGTGAATTTGGCTTTAGTCATGTACAAATAACTGTAAACAAGACTCAAAATTGCCTAAAACAGTGAAGTGTTTATCTGTGCATGTAACTGAGAAGTCACAAGTTGGTCACTGATCTAGCCTCACCTAATCATCAAATGGCTACATTGTCTTTGAACTTCTCTGTTTTCATTACATCTGTTTTAGCCCAAGACTGGCTTCCCTATGGTTACAAGATAGCTCCTAGCAATATCTAGAGCCTCCATACTTCCTTGCTTGTATCTTGTAGGATGACAGAGCATAATTTCCAGTAGCTGTCAGGGAAGGGGAAAGAACTATTTTTCTTAGAAGCCTTCAGAAATAGCTCTTCATATCTCATTGGCTGAGATTGAATCCCATACTCTTAAGTCATCTCTGAGCCGATCATAGTGGGCTGAGAACAGCAATGTGTTGATGACTTGAACCAATCAGAGTCCATCTTTCACTATCTCTGTGTTTGTGTGTGTGTATATATATATGTGTGTGTGTGTTCAACTTTCCCTCAAAGTAGGGTTGCCAGAAAATACAACATACCCCAGCTATTCAAGCTGCATGAAGGAGAGGTTGATTTTGAGCAGCCAAATCCAGTAGATATGGAAATAACCCAATTTTTCTGTAGGTGTAAAAGAAGAAACCATTCTCTTGGGAAATAAAATCCGTCTGAGTTGGGGTCTTGATCTTTTATTCCTTTATAAGCAGATCCCTTTGATTACCTTTCTTGTTTATCATCTTGTTAAATTATGAGACATTTCCTAAAGGTTTCACTGCAGAGGTTTGCTTTGAAAGTATTAAGTACTTAATTTATTCATTTGCAAGGATTTATTGAACACCTGCTTATGCCAGGTGCCCTTCTAAGCACTGGAGATTCAGAAGTGAACAAAACATAGTCCCAAACTTTAAGTGTCTTGACCGTGAATAGAGCCCGTGGACTATCAGTATCCTTCATTAATTTCAAGGACAAATCCTTGTCAGATTCTCAGCCTGACAAACTGGGTCAAGGAAGCTAAGTCTTCATATCTGTAGATAATTGGAGAGAGCCCATACACTTATCTGAGAGCTATGTTGAGGGACAGAGCTGATGCATTTTGGAAAGGACTCAAGTAGCCTGTACGAAAGGCGCATAATCAGCAATGGGGATGGGCGCAAATTAAGCTTCTCATGTTAAAGTCATAACATAGGATGGCTGGTAGGTGGGACAGAATGACTGAGAATTGGTTGTGGAATGAGGTTATTGCCTGAAAAGCATTCCATGGGGGCCTGGTGTGAACTGAATTGAAAGTGGTTTGAAGCTATTCAATTGCATCACAGTTCATGACCTCTATTGGGAAGCCCTAGAGAGGGAACTGGAATCAAATCTGTCAATTAAAATCCTATTTTCACTCCAAGAAGTAGGCCCCCCGATTGTCCTGGGTGCTTCCACTGATGATGAACTTCACATTTTAACTGCTTTCTCTCTAAATAACTACCTCCCCAGGGTGGATGGTGCAGACCCTAAGTGCCTATGAAACTTACTTAAGGAATGAAATGATTTCCTCCAGATCGGTGCAGGATATCACATATAGCTGGGGACAAAGTCGAGGGTTAAACTAAATTGCTTAAACTGTAGCCACTCTTGTGGTTGTAGTTCCTTCTCAAATTCGTAATGTTTGAGTGTTAGAAGAACTAAGGAAGCCTAAGTATATTGAAGCATATTTAGTGCTATAGTCAAATAAAATGACCCACACTAATGGTATCTTTGGTAGTTATTATGCTTAAAGCAATTTGTCGTAAGTAGTATTTTCTGCCAGTTCTTCTAATTAATATTACTTTGGCATATCCAGATCAGTTTTGAGTTCTCTCTTCTGTATGTTAGCTTTTCAGTTTCTATAAATAGCATTAGGGTTTGTTGGCCCTAAAGGGGCCCTTTAAGTAGCGCTCTCTGTCCTCCCTGAGTGCTAAAAAAAGTAAGAATTAAGACAGCAGAGTAAAACAGATAGGGATCAACATACCACCTTCATTACTCATAAAGACTTGGTTGAAGATGTATATACTCAGAGTTTCCCTCCCAATTATGTGACTGCGTTGGACCAAACCAAAGCAGACATTGTTTGTGTGGTGGTGGTGGGGGGCGGTGGGGGTGGAGGGGAGCTAGGTCATGGTGGGGTCTGGGATGGGGGCGAGAGGGTTTGACTCAGGCTGCCCTGGAAGAACACAAAAGAACCAAGAGGGAAAAGGGAGGAGCTGACCTGAGCATGTCCATTTTATTCCTCCAAGTATATCAATCAGATAAGCTACTCCCAGAAAGCAGTAGCCGGTGTTACACTAATTGACCCCCCTCCACACAGAGAACTTCATCAGGAGTCAGGAAGAAGTGTTCCCTTTAACTGGGTGAACAGTTTTTCTGGGTATTTTATATGGTTTATTACTCTTTTTGTATACTGACTCAACTGCACTGTCATCTAAAGACAAGTTCCTACATTTATAACAACTGTAGGCCTTTCTTTATCCTCTCTCATCCCCTTTTCCACCCCTGCTCCTTCTCCCCAGTCAACAAATCTGGGCCCTGGGTTCTGGCTCATTGATGTCTTCTTCAGTATTTATTTACTTAATTTAATTCTGTCAAACCCCATATTTAATTCTACTAAAGCTTTGTAGCTTTCAAGTGCCAGTCACTTTATATATGCTATCCCATTTAATTTGCCACAAACCTCGGGGTAGGATTTAATCGAATTTATAGATGTAGAAACTCTTAGAGAGGGTAGTTCACCCAAGGTTAAAGAGATGGTAAATAGGTTTCAAACCCATGTTCCTGTTCTCCAAAGCCCATCCTGGGGCCATGACTGAGAGGTCTTTGATTGAAGGTGGGTAGGTAGGAGAAAAAGCACAATTGAACTTTGAGTTCTCAAAAAGGGGGATGGGAAGGTTCGACAAAAATATGCTACATTTTTAATGTAGGCATCTGTCCTCTTAGCCATACTCTACATGGAGAGAAGTTAGAAGCTGGGCAGGCTTCAAGATTCGCTTTTCTAGGTTTCTTGCACACACTAAGACATGAACTTGGGAAAGGATTGTTTTGCCTTTAGGTGGGAGCCTTGGAGCAGAGAGGTGGTCAGCTCTGTAGGCTGATGCCTAGCTTCTTGGCCTACTATTATCAAACCTGGCCTCCAAAGGCCACCTCTCCCCTAGGAATCTCTTCCCTTTCCTTCTTCCTTTCCCTTGGTTCAGGAAGCTGGGAAACCACAGTACATGGCAACCTGTACTGCTAAAAATACTTATGTCTTGGTGGTCAACAAGGACTTCTCTCCTCTTGATGGAGAGTATAAAAAGGACATTATGCATTTCATCTTTCTTTCTTGGGGAGTGGGCATCTGTGCCCATGCATTCTTGTTTCTGAGGATCCAAGTTTATCTAACCAGCTTTGTACCATATGTACAGAAATTTGCTTTTGATTCAAGAGAAACTTGCAATTATAGTTCAGGGATAGTGTGCCAGTACATTTATAATGACTAGTTTTCTTCTTTCCCATGTATCTGGATAGCTAATAAGAATAATAAACATCTTTTCTAAAACTATGGGGGAAAAATCCCTAAGCCTTCCTTTGGTGTGTGAATGACTAAATATTTGGCTGAGGCTTGCAGGATCTAGTGGCGATTTATTGCCTTGTTATGTGGTATGGATCTGAGTTATATCATGAAGTCCTAATTGCAGAGTGGTGGCAAAGGAGAATTTGAGAGCATTATTAATAATGCTTGTGAAACACTTGGAGAGGATTTCCTATATCAGGGTGTCAGATTACTAGATCTTTGGTCCACTAGTAATTCTAATTGGCCTTTGTACAATTGCTCATTTGTCCTAGTAATACATAAATGAAATAAAACAATAAAAATCCATTCTCTTTGTTTCCACACTGCCCAAGAAGACAACATAGTAAGAACTCCAAGAAACTTATCTTGTTTTAAATTCCATCAATAAATGTGAAAGGGAAAAAGAAAACCATGTTTGATTGATTTCTCTCTGTGTGTATGTCCATCTCCTTTACAAACAAACGGGAAACTCTGACAAGATTCTATTCTATTGATTTCTTTCTTGGTTGAGGTGATGAGGGAATCCATCAATCATTTATTTAAAATTTTGTCTTTGAGATATCTGTGTTGTTCATGGAATATTTAACAGTTTTGTCCTTGAACTGATTCCCAAGCAGATACTCATTTACAGGCTTCAGTAGAAATATGTAACCCATATGTCTTTGATCTTGGTAGGACCATTACAAAGTACCCACATGTTATGTACAATATATTTTTATCAGGCACCTTAGTACTATGTCATAGATTGAAAAGGGAAAGGGATTCCAGCTAAGAGCATATAGATTTTTAAAACTAGTTAGATATAGAGAATTTGGTTTATGTTTAAGTTTCCTGATCACCAAAGTATAATTTGACTCAATTTCCTCTGGGTAATCATAAATAGTTATTCTATGGTAAGGAAAATTTTGGGAAATTCCTTTAACTTGTTTGAGGGTCTGTTTCCTTCCCCCACCCCATCACCTTTTCTATTAATAGCTCAAATGTCTTGAGAGCTAATTACAAGACAGGCATTGTGCTAAATGCAATGGTGGGCTGGTAAAGGTTTGACAACTGACTTCCAGAAGAAAAAAAGATCTGATTTGCTGCATTTTCCAATGTCTGTGATGTAAATACTCCCACAATGGCCAATTTCAAGCCACAAATGTGATGTCACGGAAGATTAAGTTGTGAAGACTTGTTAATAATAGGCTCTGCAATTAGCATAATGCCTGTGACATAGTTAGCTCTCAAGAATTGTGAGCTATTATTAATAAAAAAGGTGATGATTGGACCATCTGGCAAGTTAAAGAATTTTTGTTCAACTTTGTGCTACCACTCACAACTCTTGTAAGTCAACTCCAGCCCAGCTGTGGATAAATGTTTTACATGTGTTAGCTCTCACAACAATTCTATGATTTAGGCTCAGCTTTATTTTTTTTCTTTATTAGTGAAGTTGTGGGTTGACAGAACAGTTATGTTTAAAATGCAAGACTCCCATATACCACCCCACCACCAACACCTTGTATTGGTGTAAAATACCTGTTACAATTGATGACAGCACACTTTTATAACTGTACGACTAATCAAAGTCCATGGTTCAGCTTGGTGCTCACCATTTGTGCAATGCGGTTCCATGGAATTAAAAAAGAAAGTATTCATATAGCCTCATTTTAAGTTGTTTTTAATATTTTTTTAATTATGAAATATATACAAAACAGCAGTAAATTTCGAAGAACATTTTAACAAGTAGTTTTAGAACAACTTCAAAGTATGGTATGAGTTATAGTTCTACCTTTTCAGGTGTTTCCTTCTAGCTTCTCTAAGACACTGGAGACTAAAAAGAAATATCAATAGAATGATTCAGTAGTCATATGCATTTGTTAAATCCTATCTTCTCTGATATAACTCCTCCTCTCCTTTGGTCCTTCTCCTACTCTTTGGGGATATTTAGGCAATGGACATTCTAACTTCTTTATGTTGAAAAGGGGTGCTGACATTATGGGTAGGGGGATGCAACTGGTTGATGATCTTGGAAAGGATATTAAATCTGGTTTTCAAGGCTTATCTGGTCTAGGAATCATCTGGAGGTTACAGGTTCCTGAAAAATAAACTTAGTGAGTGAAACTTTCATAGAGTCTTAGGGGTATCCTTTAAGGTTTACAGGAATGCTGTTGATTGAGGCCTGGCAAACCATGGCGATTAGCAATATCTAGCTAAATCTTGCATAAGAATAACCTCCAGAATAGCCTCTTGACTCTATTTGAAATTTCTTAGTCACTGATACCTTATTTTGTTATATTTCTTTTCCTCCATACAGCCTTATTTTAAAGACAACATTAAAGTACTGCTGGGTAAATTAACTTACCCAAGTTACATAACTAGTAAGTAGGACAGCCAGGATGTGAACACAGACAGATTGCCTCCAGAGCCTACACTCCTAAGTGCAATGCCATGTCACCTCCAGCCTTTGCAGTGACTTCACCTCTGGGTCCAAAATTTGGTGGAGAAATTATTTATGAATATGTGGTTGTTGAGGGTGAGATAGTGCCCACAGGAGGCATTGTCTCTAAGAGTAAGTAAAAACCCTCTCAAGGCAGAGAACCCAGACTCTAAAGATAGAGGGTGGGGAGGCCCATGGACTGATGGTGGTTGACAGGGGTAAGGAAGGGTCTGGCTGCTGGGATTGATCGCCCAGGCCCTTGGCTGCAAGTCATATGTCAGGATTTGCCCAACTGGATCAGCTTCACGGACCACTTCTCCCCAACTTCCTAGAGGAGCACTGCTGCTTGTCTAGTCATTTGTCAGAGAGATTGAGAGAGCTGCTTGAACCCAACATGTCAAAAGTGGAGTATCTTCATTATTTGAATCATGAACACATGAAAAGACAATATACACCCTCAGGAACCCCTCTTCAGGCTTCTGATGTCGTAGTTTTATTTTCTTGGCATAGAGTTATGTGTGTACAAATACAAATCTTTTTTCAGAGACCCTTGCCTCTTTGTCCTTAATCCTCAGTTCATAAGTGGACTTGGGCAAAATATTCCATTACAAAGAAAATTGTTACTACATAATTATTGTGGTGGTGGTTGTTTTTTAGCTTACACTCTCAATACACCCACACTGGTATCTATATGTAATCCATATGTCCCTCCTGAGGTATCCTGTCCTCTGATATCATCATGAAGTTGTGTCAAGCCTTTCCCACTATGTGACAGGGGCCACAGCTTTTCCAAACCCTCTGGGGATTCTGAAGGGTAAGTTGTTCTTGGTCACCTCTGGCTCTTAGTCTATTTAAAAATCGTCTCACTATTCTACATGTGCTATCCTGTATCACAGAGTCAACACAGATAAAAAGTAAAAGTTACCTTTTTCTTGGTATCTCCTCAATGCCCCACACCGTCAGCCAACAAACAGAAACCAAAACCAGCCATTCAAGGTCTCTGCGTGCACGCAGCAGACTTTACAAATAGTCAAAGGAGGTTCACATTCTGCAACAACATTAATAACTTGAATTTTAAATTTAATTTTGGTATCCCATTTGTAAAAAGGCTCTTGCCCAATTTTTCCTGCTTGAACTTCAGTTTCTTCCATTTTCTGTTTCTCAATCTTTTTTCTCTGGCCCTCAGCTACTCAAAAAACTATCCCATTTCATTGCCTGGTTTTCTGTATCCACTATCCTCAGTCAGGTCCAGGTTCCCTCTGCTAACTAAAGACACATTAATGTGCTCTGAAAAACATGGTCCCTCACCCCCACCCCCATGAGTTTTACAAGGGAAAGAGGCAGTGCAGAGAGTATTTTATCACTGCTGTGCAATATATACCATGCACCCCCCCAAAGAGCAGAACCGAATCATTCAGTTTGAGTTCTGCTAACAATTTGATTTCTGTTTTTCTTTTCACCCAGAAGAAAACAGTTCAAATACAGTTGACTGTGGAATAAGCTGTGATGACATGGCAGGTGAAGTCACCCCTGGTGTGGTTGTTCACCCAGTCTGCCCTGTCCCTCAGGGCCTCCATTCCTGTTTTTTTTTTTTTTTGTATGCTGTGTGGCGGGGGTCACATTTCATTCTTTTTCCATGTTATTATCCTGTTATTGCAGCACCATTTGTCGAATTTTTTGTTGTTGTTTTCGTTGTTTTATTGTTGTTGTTGTTGTTTTTTGGGAAGTGCATAGACGAGGAATCGAACCCAGTATGGCAGGCGAGAATTCTAGCACTGAACTACCCTTGCACCCCACTACATTTCTTTTGTGCCTTCTTATCCTTTCAGTCAATCCTATTAGCATAAAGGGTTGGTTTCTTGGAGTAAAGATCGTAGAATTGTGTGCCCACAAACCCTGTATTCAGATGTGTTTGGAGGGTGGGTGCCTTTTGTGAACAAGCCTAAGCCACCTTGGATGTGCTTTGGGGAGGTCTCCATAGACTCCACTAGTCAGAAGTGTGCAATAATTAGTCATCCTCAAACCCTCAAGCACAGACACCTTTGTAGCATGTCATAATGAAAGCAAATCTTATAGTAAATCCTTCCACTCATGCAGAGTGGCACAGCCATCATATCACTTGTTCTATAGAATGCATGAAACCCCAGCTCTGTCCTTTTATGGTCTCCTGAAAACATCTTGCAGAAGAGTTTCACCTGAGGCAAACATGCAAACTTACAGTGTCAACATTCAGTGAACTATCTTCTGACTCCCTAGTTGGGCACTTTGTTCAGAGATTAGACTATAACTATAGAGCTCAATAGATTTTTGTACTGTTTTCATGTACTCTTGGGCTAATGGCCCTACAATATTTCAACCAGTCCACCTGTTATGGATACCTCTGATTTCACCAGTGCTAACCCATTTCTAACATCTGCTATGCTAAGTAACAAGCCACTAATTTTACCAATGAAAATCCACTTGGACATTTATTAAGCCAATTGTAAAAGCCTCTGTTGTTGATAAGAGATAAGGATGGCTGAAAGCTTGTAGCTGCCTCTTATTAAATGGTGGCTGCCTATCCCTGGAGTATAAATTTCCATTTAGGTCAACTATAGTTAGATTGTAGCTTAAACTTACAATTACATGACACCATGCTGTAACCAAATAGAAGTTGCAAGGTGAATATCCTTCGTCTCTGGATGTTTAAGTATTTTGAATGCTCCTCCCTTCCAAAGACTGTTTCCTAGACTACAGAGATGCAAATGACAGCTTTCCTTTCTCTGAGGTGCAAAATTATAAATGAGAATAAAATGCACTATTGTGAATGGACATGAATGGAAACAGTCTGGCATGACGCAGATAAATCTTGGGGTTATTGTGATGGGTGGAAACATGAACTTTCTTTTAAAGGGATAAACATTCACTTTTCTGGCATATTAACTTTGTTTCTCTAAAAATGAACTAAAAGAAATGCTAGGAAATAAATCACTAGAAACTTCTATGTGTTTCCTCTTTTTTGGGTTTCTTTCAAACTCAGTGTGGTAAATATTGCCCATGACATGCCAGCAAAATAAAATATATAGCAACTTGAAATTCTTCCCACAGTAAATTCTTGATTGTTTTCCTGGTGATTTTATGTGTCAATTCAGACAACTGATTAATAAGTTCTTCCATCAAAGAGAGAGAGAGAGAAAATAAAGGGAGGTGGCATTTAACTTGCAAAATAAATATGCTATTGAAACTGGGATTCTTAATTAGAAAAGGGCAACAGAAAAATGAATTTATGAAAGACCACTTGAAAATTGGGGTTGTAAACACATCTGAAGTTTTATATTGTTCAGGGTAAGTGGCAAATTAGTTTCTCTAAATTTGGAGCTCAACCTAGTGATAAAAATCTTATGCCAGGTTCCATTTGAGGAGTTAGCTATGAGTTAATGATTTTGTTGATAGTTGTATCCTAAAGAACAGGGTTGCAACTTTGATGCACAGCATTCTAAAGCAGATTTGAGTGAATAGGTCCCTATCAGTTATCATGGACTTCTTATGCTTGGAATACTTCTGAATTTTTTGGCTGCCTTGTATTTGAATATATTTCTCCTGGCTCGTATTGTTCTCTTCTTGCTCTCTCCCTGACCTCTTCAATCTGTACCACACCTCAACCATCTAATTGTTATTGCTAAGCCTGGGCTTCTCTCAATAATAAGATTTTGAAGGAGATTTGGATTTGGACTGGATCTGTTCTGAGTCTTGGTTGTGGAGTAAGAACAGATCTAGCTGCAGGTGCTGGGAAATAGGCCAGTGTGGCAAGTGAAACATGGTACTAGTGAAGGGGGAAATTTAAAGATAATAGTCCATGAAACAGGAATAGGAAGGATAGAGCCCTTGTACCACCAACCCTATCCTTCTAAGCCAAGGAGAGCCATCACTAATTGATGATGCCATTCTTTCCTGCAAGATCTGGGCATGGTCTTGGGCTACTTTTTTCAACAAGGTACTCTGGGCAGCCAGTACACTTAAATGAGTTGATACTTTTTTCTAATTGGGTGATTCAAATAGCAGACAGCTCTGGGTGATAAAAAAAATCACAGAGCAGGGAGTATCTGGAACAGCAGTCAAAGAGGCAAGAGGCATATGGAGCAGGCTCTCAGCTACTAACTAACCTGGGGAGGGTGATAAGCAAAAGCAAGGCATGAAGCACTCAATTGTTTTGGGGGACTAGGATGTGGGCAGGATATTTGCGTTATCAAGTGGGGACTAGGGCTCGAGAAGAAACAAAAGTCCTATTACCAGAACTGGGGAGCAATCGAAACTGGGTTAGCCTCAAGGACAGCTTGATGCTGTTCCCTGGAGAGCTGAGCCTGAAAGGAGAGGTAGGGAAAACAATCTTCACTGGGTACCTGCTGTATGCCATGGACTGTTAGGTACTTTGCAGACTTTATCTTACCTCAGAGGCAGCTTGTACAATCCCTTCATCTAAGACTGGGTTTATTCCTAGCCTGGATTCAGGCCAAGCAGAGAGAGACCTAGAGCCAGCTATCATCTGCCACATATTCTCTGTCTTTTTGTGGCTTTTTAAATTCTCAACTGGATTTTAAGCTCTTGAGGGAAGACACCAGGCCTTACTGCTTATTTTTATTCTCTCCAGGGTCTTGCTTGTCATAGGGATGTGGTAAGTATTTGTTAATTGATTGTTGTATCCTGGTACAGAGTGTCTAGTTTAGAAGAAACATATTTCTGGGGATTGAGTCTCAAAGCAGGTGTCAGTGAGACCATATCCTGGTTATCCTTGTACTGAGGTCTTTTGTAGTCATTGAAAACGCTGGTAACCACAGCAAGACATGAAGTCTAGGTCTAAATATGCATGAGTGACTGGACAGAATTTTTGTGTTGGGGTCCTCCCCACACTGAATCTTTATGTGAAGAGTCTGGGCTGAAAATTATGCCAGCTATGAAAAGAAACTTAATATACAATTCTTACCACCAATAACAAACCATTTCCTCACCAACCCTTTTCTGCATCTATAGAAGGGCCAAGCTGATAGAGAGGTCAAGAGCTGAGTCCAGGCCCACTCTTAGGCGGAACATTTTTCCTCCCTAGGATGTGACTTCAGGAGTTCCTGGGTTTTCCTCCCGCATCCCCTGGCTCACTTCGATGTGCCTTCTGTGCCGTCTGAAATTCCTATAGTACCTGCTTCTTTCAGTTAAACCCATGAGAGTGTGTGTTAAAAAACAGTCATTGTCTGGAGGATTTAAATTAAATCAATATCAGTCATCTGTTTTGCAAAATCAAGAGGATGATATTCTTTCTGAAAGGGCTGTCAGGTTAAGCTTGGTATGACAAAGGAATCTGAGAGTAAAATTGTGTCCAAATTAAAATTATTAATCCTAAAAAGGGAGGCCCTATTAACATTTATCAGTACTGGCCCCCTTCTTTCAGATATCCATAGTGGGTGCTAAGACATGGGCTTTTGAGTTAGATGGCATTATTATTCTACACTTACTTATCTGGGCAAAATAGGTAACCTCTCTTATCTTCAGTTTCTTCATCTCTAAAATGAGGATAGCAATGTCTACTTGTACAGTTTTTATAAAGATTTAAGAGTATGTTCATAGCATATAGTAGATGCCAAACAAATTGTGAGTGTTATAAGTGAGCTTTCGAATGGTCTTTGGAAAGTAGGAGATGGACCTATTCTTATCTGTAATGTATTTATTCTTTTCTGACTTTTCCTCTATTTAAAAAATCAAAAAAGTCATTGTGATGCACTACTTTTTTGGTATCTTTATTCATAGGACACGGAAGTACTTTATTAATATCACTCAGGTAACATACACTGTAATGTAAGTGCATAGGAAAACAGCGAGTGAATGCATATTGGATTTAGGGCATTTTACCAAAGCCGCCAGGGAATTCACAATAGATACACAAAGGCAAGATGAGACTTTGACCTACAGATGCTATTGTAAAAAGCAACCCCATATTGTGGATGCATGAATTCCAAAATGAAAACACTGAAGTAGCCTCCCCACTCCACCTTCATGTCTATTCTGCTCTTCCTTCAACATTATCGTTTTGAGTATTTGTCCTGAATCTCAGTAATCTTTTAATCCTAATTTATATTCTTATTTAGGAACCATTTCTCATATCTTTTATGCAACCATGACAAATACAGGGGGCACACTAAAGCAATCTCTAACCCAATAGCATCTTGGCATATCTTTTTAACTTAAAATAAAAATATAAGTTCATGATAAAAAGGAGCCTCCTAAGTAGTATGTTGTGTGTGTGTCCCTAGCCACTATATAACTATTTAATATTCTGCAGAAATATTTTTACAAGCTCAGTTCTGGTTACTATAATCATGACAATAATTTTTCACACCCTGGCACCTATTGAATTAGCAACCAAGTTCTTTTCTTGTGCTATTATTCAAATGGATTCAGTCTGCATTCAAATTAATCTTGAGATCATAGAAATTAACAGTGAGAAAGGTACATTAAATCACCTAGTCCATTCGTACATTAAATCACCTAGTCCATTCCTTTGCTAGGGGAGAATTGATCTTTGTAACATAATCTCTAGTGCTTTGTACAGTCTGCTTTAAATGTCTTCAATAAGTATTATTCAGAGATTCTGGGTGGTTGTCTCATCAAATTCCAGGGGAAATTCTTTTTCACAATCTACTGGAATATATGTGGATTTTCTGCTGCTGTGCAATTTACCAGTGCTTGGGGCCTCCAGGAATGGGGTAATGAATATTATACAGGAGTATGTGTGCTGGTGTGTGGGGTGTATGTGTAGTAAAGGGGATTGGGTGAGTCATGGTTAATGGGAGAGAGAGACACAAAGAGGACCTGAGAGAATGATTATATTTGAGATTTGACTGTCATTTGCTTTTATTTTGTAATACCTTGAGTGGATGGGAGGATTAAAGAGGGAAGTATGCATGGTAAGCACTACGTAAGCACTGAGCAAAGAGAGGGGCATTGAAATATGTTGGTGGATCTGATGCCATTTTTAGTAGTAATTATGAAAGTCTAATGAGGTCAAATGTCTAGAAGCCAGCTGAAAAATTCGTTAATATAAAGTTTATATGCTATTAATTATACACATGGATAGTTTAAGCAGAAAGTCAGAGTCTAGGAGTTCTAAAGTTAGCTATTTTTCTTTCTTTACAATTGAGCTGAAGCATTTCGATTAGGTAGATACTTGATAGAGAGATAGATAAAAAGATAAATGGAGTTAGATGATACATAGGTAGTTAGGTAGATAGAAAAGGAGAGAAGTAGAATCGGCATCTATATCCACCATTCAGCTCAAGAAACAGAACATTTTCAGTACAGTGAACGCTTCCTTGAGTGTTGTTTTATTTAATTCAGATTTTCTCAGTTTTTTAAGCTTATGAAATGAGATAAGCAGAAGGCCTGAATTGAACATGTTGTAAATGTTAGGGTACAGCAAAAGTAAAACAAATTGTATACTATTACAACATATTAGCTGTTGAAATGGAGCAAGTTTCATGGAAGAGAGAGCAGGAACTGGTACTGTGGAATTGATATGTAACACATAAAGAATCCTTCTTTCTGAATTTCATGGACTCTAAAGATTGTAAAGGGCTTTACGTTCTTTTATTCTATGATTGGATTCCCACTTTACCATCCAGGATAAGTATTTGTTCAACTACTGCTTGAACCCCTTCTGTGAGGAAAAAAAAAAATCACTAGCACTCAAGGCTTCAGTAATAATAGTTTGAAGGATCGTACTTCCATTGAGACCCAAAGTCTACTTCCTCAAACTTCCGCACGTTTCCTACACATAAGGACCATAGAGAACTAATTTAATCACATAACAGCTCTTCACATTTGAACATGGCCCTCATTGCCCTTGCCTCAACCTCTAAGTGCTCCCACCCCCAGTTTAAGTTAATTCAATTTTCCCCAGACACAACTGCTCCCTCTCCTCTATAAGTTTCTACAAGGCTCTCTTAAGTGGTGGCTCCAGGCAAACCCATTCTTCAAAGTCATCGTGAAATATATTCCTTCAGTGCCTGGGACATTGCAGCAGTTTATATATAATCGCTAAGTGGTTGAACATATTCCAGCCCCACCCAAATATTTAAATTGTAAACCTCAGTCTAAAAAATAAATTTTTGTCAATACCTCCCATAACATTCTTTCTCTTCCCAAGTCCACTCCTCATTAGAAGAATAACTGAAGATACCACGTTAGCTTCCAAATCCTTTATGCTCTCAAGAAGTGTCCAATGCTTTTTATGAAGTCAAAAAAAAAAAAAAAGAAAAACATGGCAAGAATTGTTTCAAGCCTTGTTCTCTTCCACCTACATTTCAAATAAAAAGACAGGACGTGGGGAGCTCGCATCCAACATATACAAACTCTCTCTGAGTTACTAGCTATGAATAGGGCCTGCTCTAGTTGCAAACTACAAATCCCTCTTATAATCTATGGCAGGACACGGCATTGATTTTATAGCACTGCCGTGATGACACTCAGCTGCTGAGTACTTGTATAAAGTAGGAAATTACACTTTCCCCTAAGCACCCTCACTCTCTTCTCCACCAGACACCTTTGTGTGCTCACACTCTCAGGAGCTGCAGGAGCCAGCAGGTCAGTGACCAATAATAGAAAAGGTTGGTGTTATGAAAAAAACCAACCAAATGCTAATAAGTTACTTTAAGAGGAATGAGTCAAATGGATTTGCTTAACGTTGTCTCCACTTGCAAATCAAGACCACTTTGATCACACACCTACAATTTTAGAAAAATATTAACAAAGCACTTAAGGGTGAGAAAGGCTTGTGATTTGAAGCTGGACTGGCTGTGGCTCTTGACGCTGTTCAGTGCAGGGGCTCTGGGATCACAGCCTTGCCTTTCCAGTTAAGTGGTGCTAGAGGGACAGACGGCAGAGGAGTAACCCCGGCAGGTTGCCCGCTTCAGCTCTCAAGCCCTGATATTTGTTTGTGATGAAAAGCTGAGCTCACAAAGAAGTGGAGAGTGCTGGAAGAAAGGATTAACACATCCCTCCTAGGGAGGCCAAATGTTAGATCAATCATGTCTTCCAGCCACATTGCAGTGACTGCAGAGAATGAGATGTTAATTTATGCACATTACCATCAGGAGCCTGGGAAGCAAGTCCTGTCATCTGTCTGATCTCAAACCCACAGAGCTGCCTCTCTGTAATCTTTGGGCTCCCCTCAGATGCAGGCCCTTCCATAGCAGTACAGTGGCCACTGGTGAAATCAGTGCACCAGACCCCATTTCCTAAGTTCCTTTTCTTTCCACACTCCTTGCTATTTTTTCTTTCCTTCCCTCTGTGCGAGTGTGAGGTACCCTGGTGGAAGGACCAATAGGAAAACTTTGCATTTTTTGCAGACATAGACTGAAAAATTATTTCCACAACCTACAAGGAAAGAGTGATCTGTGTGAAAAAAGGCAACATTGTATGATGATGTTGATATGAAATAATTAGAATAAACAAACTCATAGAGTCAGAATCTAGAATATAGGCTACTAGGGGATGGGGTGGGGAATAGAGAATGAGGAGTTAATGCTTAAATTATACAGACTCTTTATTTGGGTCGATCTTAAAGTTTGGGTTGTGGGTGGTGGTGATAGCACAACATTGTAAACAAAATTAACAGCCCTGAATTATGTATGTGATTAAAAGGGGAAATTTTAGGTTGCTTATGGTACTAGAATAAAAATTTTGAACAAACATGGGACTGCACAATGCAAACAATGAACCCTGTTGTAAACAATGGGCTATAGTTAATAGTACAGTTGTAGAAATGTTCTTTGATGAATTGTAGCAGATATGCCACACTAACACAAGGTATTAATAATAGGATGTTCTGTGGGATCTCTGTATTTTATGCATGATTTTTCTGTAAACCTACAACTTCTCTAAAGAAGAGAAAAGAGTGATAGGTGTGAAAGTGAAGTAGATTTATTTCATGTGGTTTTGAAGACGCCATTTAGAACCATGGAAAATCAGCACCTAGTTTTACAGTACTGGAAAGTTAACTTTCAAGCTTGTTTAGGCTTATTTTTTTCCTTCAGAAAAGCATACAAAATGCCTTTTTTTTTTTTTATTGGGGGTGGAGAGTAGGTGATGCAACCATCAGCATGAAAACCAGAATTCCCCCTGAGGCACTATGAATAATTGGAAGTTCTTAAATGAAAATTGGCATGGTTACAGATGACATAACATTTGTTGATGTAAAATGGGATGTCCCCAGAGGCATAGATAGCTTTAATTGTTCCTATCTAAGAGCCTTTATGAACCCAGGAATAAGCAGTATTTTGCAGCATCTTTATGGCAGTTGTCCTAGAAAGCAACAAAGATACATTTAATAAAGTTCTCTTTCAAGACAGAGAGAGAGAAGACACATAGAACAGTGCTTTGTACTGCATTGCAAGTGTAATATGCCAAAGTTAATTTCCATTTGCTTCTTACTTATGTTCTACCACATATAGGATATCCTGTAAGATTTATCCATGAGCTTGACCTTGTTGAAATTCTCTATTCCTTTTCTGATTCGGTTTGCCCATCTCTGCAAGGTTTCTTACTCAGAAGTGCCGGGCAGAATGATGGTAGTTTTGGAGAGTAGGGCAGTAGGTGCTCTTGGTCCTGTGCGTATGTTTCCAGGCAGGAATGGTCAGACTCAGTGAGGGGGAATCCTTTTGCTGGGCAGTCTACACTGATGGCTTCTGTCATCCCACAAGAGCTTGGAACATGTTATGGTTCTGGGTCGTGGAAGAGAGATTTGTGTCATTGTTTCTGAGACTGGTTGCTTCTTGACGTCAACCGGCCATGGTTCATTGATTATTCAGTGTCACAGATGGAAACACTCAACCTCAAGGGGCCATCTCTGCATATATCCTGGCTTGGTGTCCAAATTCATATTACCAATTTCTAAGGCTTTTATGGACCGTGTCTCAGTATAAATCATCTTTGAGCATCTCTATCTATTTTACCATAAATTTGTCTTCTCAGGAAGGCATTTATTCAGTACTCTGCTACAGAGTGAAAACATTCACTGGATTGTGAGGTGCTCAAGCCACTTCCATGGCTCCTCCCTGGGCCGAGGCTTCAGCTGGGACTGGTCCATGTCTGAGATTTGGACATTGTGTATTTCACATCCTGCTCACACCCTCCTCTCTTTCTGTTGCTCTAAATGTCACCGAGATGCCTGTGCTCTGGACTTTTCTCTTATTCTTTCTGCCACTTCTGGTCTCCACTTCTTGCACTTTCTGGGCTACATTTTGTGACTTATCAGTTCATTCAACACTGTTCTAGAAGCAGGCAAAGTCCTCATGGGACTTACATCCTAGTTGGGAGAGAGAGAGTTAAAAAAATACATACCACATGCAAACATGCATATATAATGCATATTAATATATTTAATTGCTATGAGGAAAAACAGAGGTATATGAGGAGGCCAGAGGCAGGGATACGTCTTACGATACCGTGCTTTCCTCTTTCGTTCTATAAAACTCTACCAAGTAACTATCAGCTACCTCCAGGTAGCCGTAAAACTAGCCTTCCTTATACTGCTTTGATTTCTGTCACTGACCCCTGTAGAAATTGGGTAAAGGGAGAAATTTTGGTGAAGGTGGCTAATTTCTTCAGCAATGATACAGAAATAGACCCAGAGTAGTAATCTGAAAATCTGGGGCATTTCCTTTATCTAAGTCCAGATATTTGATTTGAGTTGATTCAACTAATTAACTATAAATTGAAATATTGTGCTCATTACTACTCACCACCAGAGGAAAGTTATGTATATATAGGAACTTAGTAATACATTTCACATATGTTGTGCTTCCAAGTTTAAATAAAATATTCTTATGAACAAATCTCATTTTAGCCTTACAACAACCCTGAGCAGAGTAGATGCCATCTTCCACACGGCGATGTCATGTCCATAAATCCCAGGTCTACTGTGCTTTCCTGAGATAGCTACTAAATTAGCAAAGCCTCACTTCTTTGTCTATAAAATGGGGAGATTAATATTTACCTGTACAGTTCTGGTAAAGTTTTAATGAAGAATGTAGCTAAGGTACCTAGATAGTACCTGATACATCCTAGGAATGCTAAATGACAGCAATTGTTATAATTATTATTATTTATACTTGAGTGTATTTGAGTCTTAAAGAGGGAAGCATCATGCCCAAGTCTATATGATGGGCTGGAACCCTGATTCAGATTCTGAAGTTTTTCCACTACAATACCAAGTGTCTCTGAATCTCTCCATGTGAGTTGTCAGGAAACTGTATACTACTACATTAAATTTTAGACAAATGGACTTTAAGTGTTCATCAAATAATTGGTACAGTTGAACTTGTGACATTGTACTCATTTTGGAGGAAATTAAAATCTGCATTGAGGGACAAATGTGTTTTTAGAATCTGGGTGGTCTCTTCAGGTCCTGAAGAGTCAATGAGAATAGGCTGAAGATAACACTTGGGTAAAGTGAGAAAGAGAATGAGAAAGTGCTGGGTGAACTGCAGGGTGACTAAAGTGGCCCTGAAGCCTTTTTGATTCATCAGAATTACCTTCCACCAGAGGATATTTTTCTAAGCAATAGGTTGTTTTTTCATTTCAAGGCATCTAGATAAATTGATATGCTAGGATGAATAATTGAGATGTATTCTCAGGGTTGCTTCCTGGAAGAATTGCTGGGATAGACTTACTGGTTCCCCATATTTGGCACTAAGGAGCATTTGAAAACAATCGCAGATTGATGTCGTCAAGATCGTGGTGTAAGGCTGTTCCCATGAATGTTTCTCCTGAGGGACAGCTGAATAAGGGGGCAGATTTCAACTTTCTGGGAACTCTGGAGGATGATGGAGACTGGAGAACAAATCAACAAATGCTGAATTGAAGAAAAAAAAAACACTTGGTAAAGGTAGGAGAGAAGCAGGACAAATTTACCAGCCCAGAATCCTCCCGCACCTTAGATGGTTTATGCATCTTATAACAGTGGCTCTCCAGCCCGGGCAACATCTACTGTGGTCTTTCATAACAGATTCACCCATGGCAGTGGCTTAACAATACATGCACCTTCAAACACAAAAAATTGAGGTCGCATTGACTCACAGCAACACTTTAGTGATCTGTGTATATATGTATCAAAGTGGTTCCCTGCAGCCAAAGTGATTCCACAGTGGAACTTCTGGCAAACTGTGCACACTCTCAGCCCAGACCCTAATTTGTGGTGTACCTAAATGAAAATATTGGCTTTCTTAGTAAATTGAACTTATCTGGCTCTGAGAAGGGCAGACACAGGGCAGACACAGGAATCTTCAAATCTGGAAATTGCTGGAGGCAGAATAACTCAATAAAAGGGGTTGGGGATGTGTGTATGAAGCCACAAAAAGGCAGGGCAGACAAAGGGCTGATAGCTGGGCTGATAGCTGGAGTGACAGTGCGGTCTAGAGTGTGAGAGTAGTGCTAAATAATTCACAGCTGCTGGGGAGGAAAAAACTGTATAAAAACAAAGAGAACAGCCTAGGATTCCTGGGGGAAGTACAGGGAAAAGAAAATCCTCTCCCGGAGGGGAAACAGTTACGCATACTAGGGTATTCTGAAAAAATTACCATATATGCCCAAGGAAAGGTGATGGCTCAGAAAGACCTGAGAAAAGCCAAACTGTTAACCATGAACCAAGCACTGAAGAAGAGCCTTGATACACAGCTAGTCTACACTAAAACCTCAGAAAAGAGGGACAAACTGACTTCCAGAGTTAGCACATCAAAATAATCAAATGCCCAAACATCAACCAAAGATCACAAGTCCTACAAATAAACAAGAAGATATGGTTCCTTCAAGAGAACAAATTAAAACAATGAAGGAAACAGTCATTGGAACAACTAATCAAACTTGTTCAATCAAATCTCCTAAATAAGTTCAATGAACTAAAGAAAAACATGGACATATGTCTATGGGGTATCAAAAATGATGACATACAAATTAAAAGATGAATTGAAGTTTAAAAAAGAACATGACAGAACTTATGGGTATGAAAATCAGATTTGAACAGGCAGAAGAAAGAATCAGCAAACTAGAAGAAAGGACAATTGAAATAATTTAATTTGAAGATCAGATAGAGGAAAGAAAGTAAAAAATTGAGGAGAGACTAAGGAACTGTGGGATATTATGAAGCATACTAATATATGCATGATGAGAGTCTGAGAAGGGGAGGAGAGAGAACAAGGGACAGAAAGAATATTTGAGGAAATAATGGCCAGAAACCTCCCAAATCTTATGAAGGGCATCCAAGAAGCCTAATGAACTCCGAACAGGATAAACCAAAATACACATACTTCCAAGAAATATGATAATCAAAATGTTGAATCCCAAAGATAAAGAGAGACGTCTGAAAGCAACAGAAAAGAAGCAATTTGTCATGTAAAAGGGATCTTCATAAGACTAAGTGCTGATTTCTCATCAAAATCCATGGAAGCAAAAAGGCAGTGGTATGACATATGTAAGGGTACTGAAAGAGAAAAGCTGCCAACCAAGAATTATAAATCTTGGAAAACTTTCCTTCAAAAATGAGGGAAAGTTTAGTATATTCACAGGTAAGCAAAACCTGAGAGAGCTTAGCAAGAGACCTGTCCTATAAGAGATGCTAAAGGAGTCTTCCAGTTGAAAGGAAAGGACTGATTTTTATCATAGCATCAAAATATGTTTATTCCCATTTTATTTATGTGGAAACTGAGGCTCAGATAAGATAAGTGATTCTCAAAGTCACTCAGCTAATAAAAGGCAAATCAGAACTAAAATTCAGGTTTTATAACTTAAAACTCAATTCTCTCTCCCCCATATCACTCTTCTTCCCAATTTGCTTTTGTCCATCTCTGTTGATTACCATGCTTCCCCTTAATTCTGGCCGAACATGATGGTAACCCAAGTTCCTTTGCTACTTACCTTCAGGCTCTGCTTTATAAAGATTTTTAAGGCTTAACAAAGTTTTTTTTTTTTTTTTACATTGAAAATTTCCTGTCTTGCAATTTCCCAAATCTACAAATTCAATGTCCTATGTCCAAATCTCATTTAAGAATTGGATGATGACTACGTGGAGTAATCTTCAGGGTGTAGGTTGAGTGACTTGAAGATGGTCCTATTAAGAGGTAAATAAAATAAGAGCTGGTGGCTATAGAATGATGAGAAAGGCTCAAAGCACCATAATGCCTGTTTGTGTGTGTTTTAGTTAATGAATGAATATTTGCCAAGCTGTGCTGTTGATTGTAACAAAAGAGCCAATGGGATAATTTTCCTTGTGAAACAAACATTTCCATACATTGTGTAAAACTTAGTTTAGTTTGAGTTTTAACCTGGTTTTAGATTCTTCCTTGCCCTTTTCCCTCACCCTAGAGTACCGCTTGAATGAACACTGCAGATTTCTGAACAGATGCAGCCATAGTCAAGACTGTGTACTTGCATGCTTATGCTGGCTGTGGAGATGCAGCAGCTTAAAGCAGGTGCCATGTAAATTGGGCCCAATGTAAATTCTTAACCCTGTTGACTTCTTAAGGCATCCACTCTGCTGGGGAAATTCATTAAACTCTTCAGCTAAACTCTTTTGAGCACATCATCAGTTTCTTGCCATTCTCATTCCAGTTATAAACACTGGGATCTCCCGATTTATATACTAAGCCAGCAAGGATGTGGCCATGCTTTGTTTGTGTGTGTGTATGGGTGCCTGTCTGTGCTTGTATTGGAGGTGGGGAGAGACATCAGAGTCAGTGCCTAAGGGTCACTGAATAATATTTCCTTTTGTCCTGAAAAAATGTGCAGTCTAAGATGGGAAACTGAGCAAAAGATATTGAGAAGAGGTCATGCCAGAGTGGAATGTAGAAATATCCCACAGAACTTAGCCAGGGCAAGTTTAGGAGAGATAAGATTTTTAACAGAGGGAGCAGCATTTTCAGAGGCTCAAACATGGGAGAGTTGCCCAAGGTCTTTTTGCAACTTTCATGTGTTAATATCACCTGGAACAGGTCCAGGCAACAGAAGGGAGCATGAAGGAAGCCTTTCTTTGAGAAGGCAGAAGATGGGGTAGGTGGGGTGGGGGTGGGGTGATTGCTTGAAGGAGATTCACTGCTGGAGAGAAACACAATCCCTCATTCTTTACACAAGGCAGATATTCTACTAGGTATCTCTGATTTCCTAAGCCTTAACTGACAGGAAAAAAGGAAACTAGATAAAGTCCTGCTTGCAAAGAAGATAATTTCTCTTAAGATATTTCCAGGCACTTGCCCTCCCCTCTAATTCCCCAGGACAACACTGTCTGACATCCCTCTGATATGGAAGAGTGAACGGAGGAAACTGGCCAGGCAGGGAAGGAAGAAAGGAAGGAAGCCTGCCAGTAGCACACTTCCATATATCAATGTGAGCTCAAGAAAAATAATCCCAGCCAGCCCAAGCAGCTATCAAACCAAAGGGCATGTTGCAGGTAGCAAGATAAATCGCTATCGTCAAGGATGTCTTTGTTCCAGACAACCTCTTACTATATCTCCCTCTTCTGACAAAGCAGCCCCAGGAACAGGCTTCTAACATGCACTGCCCTCTGGAAATGATAGTGCTTTTAGGGAAAGAAAAATGAGCTTGGGCTTCTGGGTCCAGAAGCCAATATACAATTGCTGTGGGGACTACTCACTAAATACAGGTTAGAAGCAAAATCTATTGGAAACAATAGCTACATACTGTTTCCACAAAAAATCATTTCTGTCAATCTAGCCTAGCAAATCTGAACTGTCAGTGCTCCTTTAACTGGCTCATACTGTGACTCATATCCACACTGGCCTTTTATATGCATTATATTCCTGGGATCACTAAGAAACGTAGGACAGCAGAAGAATTCCTTGTGGAAAAGTTTATAAGAGAAATTGGCGTTTAGTTTTTAAATATAAACATAGACATTGTTTTAATGTTTTCTAGAAATATCAGAAATAGACAAATTTTAAGTAATTACGGTTGCCCTAGGTTTGTTAAACCTTTCCAAACATGTCCATCCATCTTTTGTCTAGGTGATTTGGGAAAGGAACCCTCAAATTATTTCTGTACCAGACACTCTTCCTGCCACCATTTCAAAACATATTAAAACTGTCTGTAGATTCTGATGGTATTTGAAGCAACATAAAACAAAACTAGCAGACCTGGGTAAAGGGCGGATTTGGATACACAGGAACAAGGCTTGGTAGTGATCACTCTCGTGCATTGAATAGAACACGCGGAAGTAAACTCCTCCCATCTATATTCCCAGTCTCCCTTTGTCTCTCTACTTATTCCTCCTTCTTACATGCAACAGCAAAGGTCAGAAAAGGTTAAGAAGAATCGTGTCCTCTTTAAATGTATCAGGAATATAGGTCACTGTATTTTCACAAAGCAAAATATCTATCCGCAAAGGAAGCGTCCTTGCCCTTGTCTAAAAATAGTCTCTGGGAGTCAAGCTGTAACTGTGCCTTTCCTACCGTAAAAGACCACGTCCCCAGTCTTCTCTTGCTTATCAGCAAGCGTTAGCATGGTGAAGGGGCTAAGAAAATGGGCCCTGCATGCAGGCTACCTGGGGTTTGAATCCTGGCTCTGTGTACTACTTACCATGTAGCCTTTGGTCACTTATTTAACTTCTTTGGGTCTCAGGTTTCCATCTGTAAAATGGGAATAATACATTTATTATGAGGATGAATTTATAAAGCACACAGAATAATAACCTTTACATAGTAAGGTCTACTAAGTATTTGTTAAACAGACAAAAAGTAAATCAATCTACCTCTCTCCTCATGTTCAGCTTTATTTATTCTCGTGTTGCCGATATCCCTTATTCTGGAGTCTCTCTCCATGCTCAGCTGTGTCCATTCGTGTCACCAATCTCTCTGCTCTCTTATGTTGGAGGCTCTGGAGAATGCTGCTATGTTGGATATAGGCCCTCAGACAAACACTTCTTTACTTCATGACTGATGCCTACACATCCTCCTTTAACACATTGCTTCATCTAGGAACCTTCTCTGAGCAGTAAGTCTCCCTCTTACGTGTTCCCATAACACAGTATTTTTCCTCCACTCGTTCATTCATTCACCCATTCAACAGGGAATGATTATGTAAGGAACTGTGATGGGTAGTAGGAGTGTGCTTTATGAAGAGAAACACACAGGGGGCCTCAATGACTTTTTGATAAATAGCTGGATATATGAGTTACTCCCTGTGTTTCTGATTCTAAGCACTTTCTTCGCTCTGGGACTGCCCAGATTACTAAATAATTTTCTGGTTTCAGCAGATGACAAGGGGATACCAGAGGGGACTAATCCCATTCTACTCTGGACCCAATTTACATGGAGTCCCCTCTAAGCCACTAAGTTTAATAGAATGCAAACTTCATGAGGACATGAATTTCTAAAATCTTATTATTGAAGTAAAATATATGGACAGAAGAATTCACATACCCTACGTGTTCGGCTTGATGAATTTTTATGAATTGAGTACATTGGTATAAGCAGAACCTAGAAATCTCCCTGAAATCCCTTTCCTGGTACTGTATTTCTCTCAGGGGTAATCACTATCTTAATTTCTAATACCATGGAATGTTTTGCCTGTTTTTGCACTTTATATAAATTCAGTTTTTACTCTTTTGTGTCTGGCTTCTTTATCTCAACATTGTATTTATGAAATTCACCCATGTCATTGTAGATTGTTCATTCTCATTGCTGTAGCCCATATATCCCCATTATGTGAATATGCCACACAGTTTATCCATTCTAGTGTTAATGGAAATTTGGGTAGTTTTGAGTTTTTGGCTATTATTAGTAAGTACGGCCATGAATATTCTAGAGTATGTCTTTTGGAGAGCATATTGAAACATTTCTATTGCGTATATACTTGGGAGTGGTGGAATTGCAAGGTCGTAGGGTATGAATTTTTTTTAAGTTTCAGTAGATATTGCCAGTTTTCCAAAATTATTGTATTGGCTGATCCTTCTACCAGTGATATAAAAAAGTTCCAGTTGCTCCAAATCCTCACTTAACACGTGGTATTTTCTGTCTTTTTTGTTTTAGTCATTTTGGTGGTTTTAACTTCAGTCATTGGTGGCTTTAATTTGCAGTTTTCTAATGACTAAGGAAACTGAGCAACTTTTTACAAATGTATTGAACACTTCTGCAAAGTCCCTGTGCAGGTATCTGTCCATTTTTCTAATGCTTATCTTTAGATATCTTGGGAAAATTATTTAATCATTCTCCGTTTCCTAATTTGCTAAATTAGGTTACTAATAGAACCAATTCATAGGTGTCATAGGGATTAAGAGAGGCATGCACCTAAAATATGTTGCCTAGTGCTCAGCGCCTGGCCTCATGCTAAGTGTGATTATTATAGTTAATGCCTAGTGCAGTGAACATCAACAGTACTCTATCCATGTTTGTTGAATAACTGAAATTTTAAAACATCATCGCAACAAAATTGTAAATTCTGGTAAAATTAACGACCTTAGCATGGGAATCTCGGTGGCTTTGGGATGGGATAAGGGAAATTTATTTTTTATTACCTTTTGTAACTTCTGGATTTTATACCGTATGAATGATTTTCCTATTCAAAGTCACATAAAATCCAAAGTTAAGAATAGTTGATGTAGACGTGGAAATAATCTGGAGTTAAATTAAACTGTGAGCTGTATTATATGTGTTGCCAACCGAACCCAGGATATTTATGGAGAATGCCATGTTTTGGGTATGTGTGAACAGGAACTCTTTTAAAGAAATAGATATAGTCAGAAAGGTATGATGCCTGTGGATTCACCTAAGTTACGAGAAGGGGAGCACAAGCAAACTATTTATGCATGACTAGCACTTGAGTGTTTCCACAGCTTAATGAGATGGGTTGTAAATTTAATCTTTGGAAATTTAAATTTCGGAAGAGAGAAATCGAAGGAAATGCTTTAGTCATGTCCAGTCCAACCCCTCACTTTCTGGAGAGGTTTGAAAAATATTTTGGTCCAGGATTCTTGAAGGCAGATGTGCACATCTCTGTGTCTCTTGGAACTTTAAAAAAAAGGCATTTGCCTATCTCGGCGAATTTTATGTTGCTTTTAGCCAGGGTAAGTCACCTTTGAGTGATCCAGAGGAGAAGCAACAGGGCCCTGTGTATGAGTGTGCATTGAAGTTATTATTATTCATAACAATACTGATAATATCTTAATTTGAGTAAAGCTTTGCGGCTTACCAGGTGGCATTAAATATGTGCTTGTATTTGCTCTTTACACTGTCTCCTGAGGTGAATAGAGATTGTATCTCCATTTTACAAGTGGAAAAACTGAAGCTCAGAGGGGTGAAGTTGAATGAAGGAGCTAAGGCTAGAAATCAGTTTAGTCCTGGCAAAAATCCAAAGCCCTGTCCATATGTTGACTTGCATGTAAGGGCTGATATACGAAGGAACATGGATGTGTTAGAATGGAGAGCAATGAAGGTTGAAATGGAGAGTTCAATAACTGCCACCAGCAGGAAGGGATGATTGTGGTGTCATGATGGTGGTAGGCCTCCAGGTGACAAGTGTGAACTTCTACCATGTCCCAGGATGGTGCTGGGCAGCAGCATTCAATTTAGTGGCATTTTAATGGTCTTACTTGCTGGTTACATAGTATGCTTTGTATGTGATTTTTAATTAAAATTTATCATTTTAATCACCACGTTACCTGTAATCTTCTTTTCCTTTTGGATTGTTTCAATTGCAACTTCATCTACGAAAAGATAATCATATGTCCTACTACTTGGTTTCCCAGGCCATTTAACCAGACTCATTAAATGGTAGACCTGGGAATCACATTCAAGTTCACCTGGAACCCCGCCCCCCCTCAACCTTGTAATTTACAAATGAATGATACAAAGTGACTTATCCAGCATCACAAAGCTGGGTCACCTGGAGAATGACATGGAGAGATGAAGATGGTAAATTTTACTTTAACCAGGAATGTTTCTCTACAGAAGTTGAATTTTAAGAGAGGTGAAAGTTCTGGTTGTCCTGTGGAGAGAAAATTTTCTGGAACACCAAGGATTTTAGCTATCTGGGTAACATTTCCTTGGAATATTCCGTAGTTCAGAAGCATAAATTTAGGCAAGAAACCTCCTTAGGGATCACTTGTTTTCTCTTGTGGTTCAGGGCTGATATGTTTCTTCACAGAATAGCCTGTTCATTATGCAGACCCCTACAAGACACATTTTCAAAGAATTGGATTCATAATAAATTATGGGAATCATTTTGCAGAAAAACAGTTTGTTAGAACTGTTAGCTTTGTTAGAAGCTTTTCGTTATGCAACAAGATATTCCTGGAAACCTGTTGGAAATTCAAAATAGATCTTTGCTTGCTTGAGGAAAGAAAGTCTTTCTCAGAACAAGGGAGCACACTTGTGTTTTCCTGCTCTGTGACTTATTTATTAGACTATGTCTTAATTCTTTCTTGATCACATGCGCTGGCAAAACAGATACTGCTAAACAGCATTAATTTGTTTGATGCAAGGTGTGCTGGGGAGAGGAAGACTTTGGAGCCAGCCTTTTCCTCCCTTTGTGGCAATGCTCTCCAATTGAAAGGAGCTCTCATGATCAACTACATTTCTGGTCTTCTCCCATGCTCCATAGCTATGGTATCCTCTTAGTTGTTAGAGCTAGAGTGGGGTTGGCAGAAAGTGGCATTTGGTGGTTCTTGTTTGTGACATTTCTAGGAAGAAGCAATTTCAGAAATCTAATTCTTTATTTTAACTCAAACACATAAAGAAACAGTTCTAAGTATGTTCAGCTGTATCTTCCTATTAAATCCAGAATTTTTGAATGTTCTGTGCAAATCATAGTAATTTGCAAACTTCTGATTTTGGGAGTAACATAGAAGGGTGCTTTGAGGAATCATGTGTCTATAATCAAGTGAGCTCCAAGTTGCAGAGGTGCTACATGTTTCTACATTATGGACCCACCTGCAAGCTGCAAGCCATGAGAAGCAAAGAGATAAACTGAGAACATTACCTCCAAGGAAACATGTCAGGTCAGCTCAAGGGCATTCAAGATTCAGAAATTAATCTGTAGCTTCAAGTTGTTGCAAATGACTCCAATCAGGAAAGAAGAAATAGTACTGGTCTAGGATTCTATTCTTTGCTCTGTTACTGATGAATTGCACAGCTTTTGTTAATTCATTGTATTGCTCTGAGCTTTCCTGTCCTCTGGTGTAAAGGGATGATTCTGTTAGAGTTCTTCATCTACAAGCAATAGAAACTAACCCTGCCCAACTTTTTCCATTAGAATTCTATGTTTACAAGCAGCAGGAACTCACTCTGGCCAAGTTTCATAGAAGAGGATTTTTTAAGAAGATGCCTATTTCCCAAAAATATCTGTGGGAGGCCTTGAGACTGAGGCTGGAGAAAACGCAGAAAGAGGAACAAACCTTTGATCTGGGTATCAAGAACGCCTGCCACTGTGATGAATGAACTCATTCTTAGTTAGGGTTAGGTTCTTAGTTAGAGGTGTACTTTCCCATGTAAAGATAGACATCCCGTAGAACAGAGCCTTCACAATCACAGGGAATCCTCCTGGCTAAAGCCCCTGGTTTTTGCATAGCTTTGTATTTGTAATACCAATGCTAAGAAAAAATGATGGATAATTCTAGTCTTAATATTCTGGAATAGGTTTTAAATAATGTATGCATTCAGCAGAATTTTGATTTTATTGAAGATAGTGCTCTTGATAGCAGCTTGAAGCATTTAATAATATAAATAAGGTAGAGGAGGATCTAGAGCTTGACATACTTGACATTTAAATTTAACTTTGCAAAAAAATTTACTAGAGTAGAAAGGTGCTTGTTATGCTTTCTTAGGTCTACCTGGTCATGTTGTTATTGAATTGTAATGAGCATCCCAAGAAGGGGCTAAATGTGTGTTTGAGTTTGCATTATTATTTTCTATTTCATTTGAAATAAATTCTCTAGGTCAGAGACTTTTGAAAATATGCTTTCTCTATGCTGGCCATAAATCTGGCAATAGTAACCATAAGAATTATGATTTGGGAAATATTTATACAGAAATACACTGTCATTGAACACCTTGGACCCCTTTCTCTACTATGCTGAAAATCATTTGAAGTTCAACTTAGAGAAGTGCGGGTTTTAAGGAACTGAAATTCATGGAATTTATTCAGTTTAGTGCATTTTAATCACTTACTTGAGGATTTATTTCAGGTCTTTTTCTTCATCTAAAAGTGATAGCATATTTGTATGCAGGTGCCAAAGAACTTTATAATCAGCAGATATCAAGTAAACATTGACTTTGGGTGCATTTTTTTTTTCATTCCAGGTGATGGGGATTGCAAGACACTCAATCTTGGCTTTATAGTCAAATTTAGGAGACCATGTGTATTAGCCAGAGTTCTCAGGGGGACAGAGCCAACAGGAGATTTATAGAAGTGTCTCATACAACTGTGAGGATGCAAGAGTGTAAAATCTGTAGAGCAGACCATGAGCTTGCAGCTCCAATGAAGGTCCTCAATGTACTCCCTAGGAGAGGCTGAATGGCTGAAGCAAGGAGTGATTTTCACTTCTGAATTCTCCTAAAAACCGTCAGGTGATTAGATTAAGGGTCATTCATTGCAGAAGATACTCCCCTTAGCTGACTGTGGATATAATCAGGCATAGATGCAACCAACCTGCTGATGAATTAAATCCATGAAATGTCCTCACAGCAACAGAAAGGCCAGTGCTTGCTTGATCAGACAACCGGGCACCATCACCTGGCCAAGTTGTGCATGAGTCGAACCATCACACCACGATTTATCTATGTATCTAGCACTTTCAAGTAGCTAGCACTTTCAAGTAGCTCTGTCCTTAGAAGCATCAGTGACAAGGATGAGCTGTGGAAATGGTATCCTATAGTTCCCCCCAGGTAGTATCTTCCATAGGCACAGACCATCACAGTGCCTGAATGATGGAGAGCCTGCACAATCTCTGTGGGAAGAATGCAGCAGAGTTGGCTAGCAGAACCCCCAAATCCGTGCTTCCCTTTAACAGGACAGAGCTGTCCCAGGTAAGTAGCTACCCAGCAGGTGCTAAATTTCCTAGCCCTTTTTGTATCTAGGTATGGCTATGTAACTGCTTCTCACAAACTGAATGGAAATGTAAATGGTATGTGTCATTTCCTGGCCATGGCATTTAAGAAGCAAGGGTGCCTCTTTCATGTTTCTTCTTTTATCTTCTACTGGCTGGATGCAGATAAAATCCTGAGGGTGGTGGAAACACAAAATGGAACCATTGTGAAGAAGAGAGCCATCTATTAAGTGGGAACATCCACTTGGTATTACCTGAGCAAGAAATAAAGATTATGTTTGAGCTTTCATACATTAATAGTTCTATTTGTTTTATCAACTAGCATTACCCAATTATAGGAAATAGGTTTCTTTGGTTAGAATTTTGATCTTGCCACTCTTTATTTATCATAACTTTGAGATCCTTTGTTAATCTGAGTTTATAAGGGAAAGAGAATACTAATCTAAATTTCTTGTGTTTTTAATATCCGTAGGGGGACACAACTATATGGTTGGAAAAAACAGTACTTCCTAGATAAATAATTCATCTTCCTAAATTCTTCTTCCAAATGTTTAGCCCATTAAGAGGCAATCGGGCATAATGGTTTAATGTGTAGGCTAAGGAAGCCAGAATGCCGGGTGTGAATTTGGTCTCTGTTGCTTACTCTCTCTCTCTGTGAAATTGGGTGAGTTGCTTAACCTTTCCATGTCTCCGTGTCCTCATTTACAAAATGGGGTAATAACACCACCTACCTCAGGTGTTGTTATGGGGATAAATGAATTAATGCAGCTAATTGCTTAGGATATTTTCTGGCTCAAATTAACCTCATAATATATGCTATTTAAAAAATTATTTCGGGACTTTGTTGTTGTGGTTTTGCTTAGGACCTCTATGGACTTCTGCATTTATCTTTTTTCTTTCATGTTAGCTTCAGAAGAACCCAGGAAGTTTTACGTGAAGGGAAAATTCCATTGTTAATGAAATAGAGGCAAATTTAATAATAAAATAAAACAAACCATAAACACGAGCTATTTTGTATATTAACAGACCTAGAAATATGAAAATAGTTTATACTTCACAGTGCATACTATGTGCCAGGTATTGCTTTAACTTTACTTATATTGGCTCATTGAATCATCACAGTGACTCTATGAGGTAGGTATTTTTCCCTATTTTATAGTAGGGGAAGTTGAGGCACAGAAAGATTAACTTACTCACCCAAGGTCATAGAGTTAGAAAGTAGCAGAGTTGTTGATACAAATCTAGGCAGTCTGGTTGTGAAGCCTGTGCATGGAAAACTCCTGTTTATCTTTAACACCTAGTCAAGAGTCATTTTTTCTGTTAAGTCTCTCCCAATATTTTCTAGAGGGTTGTATGCCACTTTCTGTACCAGCCACCACCCCAACTGGTCCTGATTTTATCATATAAGGACTCACACTGTGACTCACACTGTGCTGTAGTCATTTGTTCATGTTTCTGTAGAGATCTTTGTGCATTTAGAGTAGAAGAGCGCTTCTCAAACTTTAATGTGCCTGTAAATTGCCTGGGGATCTTGTTTAAACCAGATTGATTCAGTAGGTCTGGGATGGGACATGAGATTCTATATCTCTAGCAGGTTTCCAGGTCATGCTGATGCTGAAAAGAAAGGGACAAGAATGTCGCACTCACCCTTATATCTTTGCTTTCTGACACAGAGTTGGTATCCAGCAATACCTACCTTAATCCACTGTTGGCTATTTTTTTGGAACATGTTTGCTTCCCCAGGTGAAAAATTCTCCAAAAGAAAAGTAAAAAAGTAGTGATGAGAAGAAATGATAGTGAAACTGTAACTTCAGCTTAAACATAGTTCAAATTTAACTTTGATAAAGAAGAGTAAAAGAAGGGAAATTCAGGAAAATGACAGTTAGTCAGAGCTAAACATCTAAGAAATGGAAACCAAGATTAATGAGACTGATTGAGACCGATTGAATCTATCAGCGGTTAAGCACAGAGCAGATGAAATTAGTTTTAACACTTGTGGTTTTAATTGCATGGATTTGAAATGATGCACTGTCTGTGTATCTTAATGTTATATAAAATTTAGTTCCATGCATTCATGCATTGGAAAGTCATTTTAATGATTTGTGAGTATGATAATGTATCCATGAAGTCTGAGCCTGATAACCTTCAGTTAGTTTCATGGATCATTATTTTCTGCTATGGAGGCCGTTTGGCTCATTGGCTGTGTTTCCTTTTGGAACTTTGTTCTTGAAGTTTAGTTATACTATAAACAGCTCAGCAAATTCAGGGTTTAATTTCTGTATGGCGAGTTTTGACAATATATTTCATCATTGCCTTTATTGCTTTTTTCTTACTAAATAGGGCTTTTTTGCCAGACTTATAAGCCTCTGACTCTAAGGTTAAAATTACCTCCAAAGCACATAACAGATAAATAGATAAAATGTTAAAAAAAAAAAAAAAACAATAGGAGTAAGACGTATACACAAACACACAATATAAGATGCTTTTGATTGTAAGACGTATCATTAAGGTATTTACTACTAACATTGAAAAAAATGCTGCATTATAAAAATTATATCATTATGAATAATAATTTCATATTATTAGATGGTAAGATACTCCCTAATTTCAAAGATACTGAAATATGAACTGGTGTTTTTAAATTGCTTGACTGTGTTGTGCATAAATGTATACATGTGTGTGAAGCTATAAATAAATGAATACATGTATTTATTTTATATACTCATATATATATAGGTAATATTAAGAACTATGACACTGTATGTTGAAGGTCAGACAGCGTAAAGAAAGCTGCAGATATTCTTTATGCATGTGCAGACAAATGTGCTTCCTCTAATTCTCTAGATCTAGAATCAGAGTCTGTTAGTGGTATCTTCAGGCTGATTTTAAATGATGAGAATGATTGAAACAGAGACCCATTGAACATCATTGGGACTTAGGATATTTCAGGCTACAAAAGGAATGCTTATTATTATTATTTTTTGTATGTTGTATGGTAGGGGTCACATTTCATTTTTTTTCCATGTGAGTATCCCATTATTGCAGTACCATTTGTTGATTTTTTATTTGTTTTTTATTTGTTTGCTTATTTGTTTGTTTTTTGGGAAGTGCGTGGGCTGGAAAATGAACCCAGGTCTCCCACATGGCAGGTGAGAATTCTACCTCTGAGCTACCCTTGCACCCCCAGGAATATTTATTTTGACCTGTGAAATTGAGTATTCTCTATATTCTCTAGTTAAAACAAAGCTATAATCTAAGCAAAAGCTGTCTGATTATTCTTATGAAATATGAACTCTGTGATATATCTTCATGCTATCTTGGCTTTTTTTCAGGCATTTTAGTACTGATCTGTCACTTTTTTTTTTATCCTAATTGATCTGGGGTCTTACTCAAGTTGACCTGGTTAATCATACGAAATTGCCAAAGCATTTACTTATGTGACCCTGGTTAAAACTACAGGCCAAGTTCAGAATTGCTTCATACATACAGAGGTCCCCAAAATTCAATAATGATTTTTAGTGTAGGTGGACTTTGTGACAAGTAGCAATGGACTTTATGTGAGAAACAATTAAAATGGCATCAATACCCACTAATGTCTTGCACCAAGGGACTGAGATAGTGAAAAAGCTATGGACCCCAGAAACATGATGGATATTGTAGGAAAACCACAGTTGTCATGGAAAAGCTAAGGATCATTATTTTTCATGGATGAAAATTTCATACTGCCAATAAAACCTTTTGAATGAGTGGATGCCTGTCCTTCAGGAAACATGTTTAGACAGTGCTAAAACCTGTTTTCTCTTTTCTCTCTCCCCAAAGCCCTTTTAAGAGATTGATTATTTAATGTTGAGCCTTGTTTTATTTCATGTTGCTTTCTGTTGATATCTTGTACTTGAATTTCGAAGGCTAGCTTATTCACTGCCAAAGCAGGAGATAAAAGATGACATTAAGGGGCTACCAAGAGAGCAAGCTTATAAGAGTGCTTCCTCAATAGCAATAAAATATCCTTTTTTTGTATGCTGTGTGGTGGAGGGTCACATTTCATTCTTTTCCCATGTGAGTATCCCATTATTGCACCATTTGTTGGATTTCATTTAGTTTTGGGGGGAGGGAGTACATGGGCAGGGAATCAAACCCGGGTCTCCCACATGGTAGGTGAGAATTCTACTACTGAACCTGGCACCCCCCAAAATATCATTTTTAAGGACTGAAGAATAGTAGGCATTTTGTAAAATATTATTATTATGCAAAGTAAGTGGTTTTTATATTTGTTTTGAAAAGAGAATCCACTTTATTTGAATGATGAGAAGAGATGTGACAGAATTGAACTTAACAGTAATTGGGTGGTTCCTGTGAGCCAGGCCCTGCCCTAAAATTTTTACACACATGCTCTCATCTAATTCTTACAACAAGCCGCTAAGGCCTTTGCTCTGACTTAGGCTCAGTTAACGCAGCAATGCAGATGCTGGCATTGAAGCCCAGAGAAGCTAAGTCAATTGTCAGAGCCTGTCATTCAAGGACTTGGTAGGGAACAGGGCACACATTCAAACTCAGCAACTGGAAGGGAGTTTATTAAAGGGATAATTTACAGGGGTGTGAGTAGGATTTAAGGAAACCAATATGGAGTTAGCAATGCCCAGAGCTGTTTCTACTTCCAAGATTGAAGGGACGGGGAAGGAAAGAGTTCTTGGATCCTAGGAAGCAAAGCTTTATGGAGAGGACTGCCTGACTGGATGTCTGTCGTCTGAGAGAAGAATGCAGCTAGGCTCAGAAACTCGTCAGGGATAAATTCCCAAACTCACTCTCCTCTGCTGCTCTCTGGTGCCTTCCACTGACTGCATCCATGGCAAAGGGGGCCACAAAGCAGGATGGAAGGTGGATCTGGAGGGGTAACTGCAAGAGATCTGTGCCACCACTCCAGTCTTTAGAGTTAGTAGTTGGCAGAGATCGGAGTTAATGTGGGCTAATTCCTGTGCCAGTGCTTCTAGCTACTGCACTGCCCTGCCCCAGGTCAGATACCTTCAGTTCTTCAGAGGGAATGTAGGATTCACTAATATTCACTCAGTAACCCCAAATATCATTTTTTTCTTTCATTTCTTTCATTTTTGTGAAAAAATAGCATATAAGCAAAAATCAATGAATTTCAAAGCACAGCACCACAATTAGTTGTAAAACATATTTCAGAGTTTGACATGGGTTACAATTCCACAATGTTAGGTTTTTACTTCTAGCTACTTTAAGATACTGGAGACTAAAAGAGATATCAATTTAATTATTCAGCAATCATATTCATTTGTTAAATCCTATCTTCTCTGTTGTTCTAGTTTGCTAGCTGCTGGAATGCAATATACCAGAAATGAAATGGCTTTTAAAAAGGGGAATTTAATGAGTTGCTAGTTTACAGTTCTAAGGCCAAGAAAATGTCCCAATTACAACAAGTCTATAGAAATGTCCAGTCACAGGCATCCAGGGAAAAGATACCTTGGTTCAAGATGGCCGATGAAGTTCAGGGTTTCTCTCTCAAGTGAGAAGGCACATGGTGAACACAGTCAAGGCTTCTCTCTCAGCTGGAAGGGCAAATGGCGACCATGGCGTCATCTGCTAGCTTTCTCTCCTGGCTTCCTATTTCATGAAGCTCCCTGGGAGGCATTTTCCTTCTTCATCTCCAAAGATCGCTGGCTGATGGACTCTCTGCTTCGTAGTGTCACTCTCTCTGAATCTCTCTGAATCTCTCATTCTCCAAAATGTTTCCTCTTTTATAGGACTTCAGAAACTAATCAAGACCCACTCAAATGGGTGGAGACATGCCATCCCTAATCCAGTTTAACAACCATTCTTAACTAAATCACATCAACCAGGGAGATGATTTCATTACAGTTTCAAATCTACAATATTGAATAGGGATTATTCTACCTTATGAAATGGGACTTCTATTAAAACATGGCTTTTCTTAGGGGGCACACTTCCTTTCAAACCAGCACATCTGTATAACTCCACCATCATCTTTGATCTTCCTTTCCCTCTTTTTAGGGGTGTTTGGGCTATGGCCATTCTAACTTTTTTATATTGGAAGGGGCTGTAACTAATATGGGGTAGGGAGATGAAACTAAATGATGTTCTGGAGAGGCTGGGCCCTCTAGGTTTCAGGACTTATCTGGTCCAGGGACCCATCTGGAGGTTGTAGGTTTCTGAAAAGTTACCCTAGTGCATGGAACCTTTGTAGTATTTTATATATTGCCCTACGTGCTCTTTAGGATTGGCTGGAATGGTCCTGGTTGGGGGTTGACAGTTTATGATAGGTAGCAGGGTCTACCTGAAGTTTGCGTGAGAGCAACCTCCAGAGAAGCCTCTCGACTTTATTTGAACTTTCTCTGCCACTGATACTTTATTAGTTACACTTCTTTTCCCCTTGTTTATTGCTTCTTTATCACAAATTTAATTTTCATTAAACCTCTATTTCTAGTATTAGTTCTGGAAGAATAAGCTGACTCTCTTTCCCAGGGTAGCATGAAGTTCAGGTTTATCTTTTGTTCTCGATGACTATTTGTGTTGTTACTTCACCATCTGTCTGTGGGGATAGGGAAGCACTTTCTTCTTTAATAATTATTTTAGTTGATAACATTGTCTTTTAAAACATTTTCATTTTGAGATAGTTTCAGACTTACTAGATGATTGGAAAATAATGCAAAGTCATACAGAGAACATCAACACAGTCTGCAGAGACCCCAGATACCCAAATTCATCAATTTTAACATTTTGCCACCTTTGCTATATTTTTCTTCCTATCTTACCTTACCTTACCTTCTACTTTCCAACCTACTTACCTACCTACCTACCTATCTGTCTGTTTGCCTAAAGGAGAGACGCCTGAATCTTCTGTGGGGAAATGAGTCTCTGTAGCATACTTACTCTGCCTGTGGATCTGGGCAGTTCTTACCTTAAAATGATTTTTAAAGCAGGTAGATGTGGAAGTATTTTGCAGTGTCAAGAAAGTATCAGTTTCTAAAAAAGACAAGAAAATTACCCTTTAGTATATGTGTCAAGAAACCAAAATGCCTGGAGAAAAATTATCCTCTTTATGAAGAGGCAGATAAATGAATAAATGATGGTCTATTTTTATGCTGAAATGTAGTTATTTCCATAGATGTTTGATTCATAAGGACTAATTATACAGTAGTGCTTTTGAAAGTGTATTTGAATTATATACAGCAGTGATATAATAGACTTGTAACAAATACTTTGTATTCATCTTTCAAAAATCATTGATGTGCATTTTTAAAGATTAATTTAATAGATTCAGCTTTCCATTTTTATATTCATTTATATTTTGGAGAGACATTGGCTTTATTAGTTACAATGATCTTGATTTTTTTTTATTTTTTAAATAATTTTACTTAAGTAGCAATTATATTTAAAATTTTTTTTATTTAAACCGTTTTATTTACACACTACACAGCCCATCTTAAGTGTGCAGTCAATGGTTTTTGGTATAATTACATAGTTATGAATTTACCACCATAGTCGATGTGAGAATATTCTCATTTCTTCTGAAAAAAAAAAAGCCCATACTTCTTATATCCCTCTATTATTGACATTTAGCTTTCATGCAGTGCCTTTGTTACATTACAATGTTACTGTTAACTATAGACCTTAGTTTGCAGTAATTGTATTTTTCCCCATATAATACCATATTATTAACACCTTATAATAGCAACATGTTTGTTCTAGTTCATATAAGAACTTTCTTATATTCTACAATGAACCACTTGTCCATAGGTTTTGCTAAGTTATAAAGTTCCAGTTTTTATCCTCTGCTTTCCTTCTGGTGACATACACGACCCTCGCCTTCCTCTTTCAACCATACGCATACTCAGCTTTGTTACTGATACTTACAGTATGCACTACCATTACACAGTATTGTTTTACACATTTCTGAACCTTTACAATCAGGCTTATTAAACATTCTGTACTTCTTAAGCATCAGTTGCCCGATCTCTATCTTCTTTCTATCTCCTGATAACCTGTGCTCTTGAATTTAACTCCCAGAGTTTGTTCATCATAGTTAGTTCATATTAGTGAGACCATACAATATTTTTCCTTTTCTTTCTGGCTTATTTCACTCATTGTGATGTCCTGAAGTTCGTCCAAGTCATTGTAGGCATTATAACTAGGTTCCTTCTTACGGCTGCACAATATTCCATTTTATGTATATACCACAGTATGTATATCATTTGAAAAAATGTAGTGAAGATTCTACAAGTTAACATGGAATGTTATTTTGATATTTTGACCAAAGCAAGACATTCTTTGTAGAGAATAGGGGGTCCCACATCACCCAGAGACCTATGTCTAGTCATTGAGTATTGGATATTCACAGAGCTTAATATTACTACCGTGGCCTAGGTGGACAGTCAATTTGACAAATATTAGCATTTGTACACTACTTTAAAGATTACAAAATACTTTTATGCATATGCCTCTACATTATTTCATCTAATCCTCAATCCTGTGGGAAAGATATATTTATCACCAAAATACAAACAAGGACTTAAGGAAGTATTAAGTGTTCAAGGAGCATAAAGTATAGAACCACTCTCCATTGTTTGGAAAAAAGATAGACAGATGGGGAGATTGATGTTGATGATAAATAGGTAGATAGATAGATAGGTAGGTAGGTAGATAGTAGAATGATTCAGCAAATGTTTCAAAATGTTAAAAGTTGGTATATCTGGGTGTCTGGATGGGGGATATATTGCAGTTCTTTGCATGGGTTTTGTATTATTTTGCAACTACCCTGTAAGTTTGAAATTATTTCAAAGTAAATAGTTCAATAAAAAATACAAACAAGGAAACTCTGTGTTCTGCCTCACAGCTAACAAGTGGTAAAGCCAGAATGAACGTAACTGTTCTGACTCCCAAGTTTAGATCTCTTTGTAATTGTCAAATGCTGGATCCCGAAATATCTTCTACACAATCTCCTGAAAGACAGAGCCGAGTTTATGACTTACAGGGGTATGGGAGAATAAGACAGTGTTCATATTGTCTTGGAAAGAAAAAGGCAAGACTGGATTTTAGAGAGCTTTGGAAGGTTGGTTTAAGGAGGTCTTTCGATGCAGGAAAAAGGCCGTGTAGGGGAAAAGGGATGGAGGGGTGAAGAAGTTGGGGGGTCTTGATTAGGATTGGGTAAGGATCAGGATACAACAGTTTAGCATTGGTGAAAACAGTAAGGGAAGGGAATCCAACAGTGTTGTTACTTCTTATTGAAGAGTTGATGGGTCATTTGGGTAAGAGTTTCTTGGAATAGTAAAGTAATGCTAATGAAACTGTTACCTGTGTGTGTGTGTGTCTGTGAGAGAGAGAGAGAGAGAGCCCAAGCTGTGTATGAATGTAGATGGCCATTCTTCAGTCTGAGTTGAAAGATTGGCCATTCATATCTGGGGTATGATCAACCCAGATCTTTACTGGCATTTGAGGTAGCATAATGCATATCAAGTTTTCTGACAATGGTTATTTCTACCTTTGTAAGTGTCAGGGTTTCCTGCTCTTTTTGTTGGATGACAATTTGTTGGATCATTGATGGGACAGAGGATGCACAACAACATTTATGGCAATGGAGCTCACACAGCTGAGCACTGCAACACAGGCAAACACTAACGTAAGGATTATAATCAGTGTTTGCAGTCTGCTCCTTAGCCAAAATTCCCAGATTAAGCCAAGAGAATAGATGTCATTCCAAATGTGAAGTGCCCACAGAACTAGATACAGATTATTAACCAAATTACCCAATGTTCTTTGTTTCTTGGACCTTTTTAGTTCTATTGAAGATCCTAAAGAGGTCTGCAGGGATGTAGATACAGCATGCTCCCTCTAAAACAGCACATGTCCCTCTCAAGAGGCCAATATATCAGCACAGCTCTATGCTGACCCACTGTTTGTCGATTTGTTCTATAGCCTTTGGTGCTAATGCTCAGTGTTCCTCAGAGCCTCTGGACCATGGTGAAATGGATTCTTCCTACATTGCTGTCTTCTTTTTTAATTGTAAAAAATAACATACATACAATAAAGCAATAAATTTCAAAGCACACCACAACAATGAGTTATAGAACAGATTTCACAGTTTGTATGGGTTATGGTTCCATAATTTTAGGTTTTTGCTTCTAGCTCCTCCAAGACATGAAGATATTTACTAAAGTAAATATCAATATAATGATTCAGCAGTCATACTCATTTATTAAGTCTACCTTTTCTGTTATAACTTCACCGTCTCCTTTGATCTTCCTCCCAATCTTTAGGGGTATTTGGGCTATGCCTTCTACCTTTTTTCATTTTGGAGAGGGCTGGATAATATGGGACAGGAGAATAGAACTAACTGATGTTCTAGGGAGACTGGCCCCTTTGGGTTTCAGAACTAATCTAGCCTAGGAACTCATCTGGGGGGTTTAGGTTTCTGGAAAGTAATCATAGTGCATTGCTGGCTTCTTGTAAAGCGTGACTAAAAGAAGTTTGAGGTGACAAAAAAGATTCCCAGAATTTCCGTTGAGTGGCTAGTATTTAGTTCTTAAATAAGAGCCCAGTTTTTCTCCTTCTTGAGTTAGTTATCTAATGATCTCTTTCTTTTCCTTAGAAGACAAATCAATGGTCAAAATGGACCCTGGGTGACATCAGGGACAAGCCTGAAAGTAGGTATTAACTTACCCCCGTAAGAAATTCCTGTGCCAATTGTGGTTAGGATCCAGTAGGCTTTTGTTCTATAAAAACAATACTAGTGATTGAGGGCCACCTGTTCTAGTTTGCTAGCTCCCGGAATGTGATATACCAGAAACAGAATGATTTTTAAAAAGGGGAATTTATTAAGTTGTAAATTTACAGTGCTAAAGCTGTGAAGATGTCCAAATTAAAGCAAATCTATAAAAATGCCCAAATTGAGGCACCAATAAGAGGTTACCTTCACTCAAGAAAGGCCAGGGAAGCTCGGGGTTTCTCTCTCAGCTGGAAGGGCACATAACAGTCTGCTAGCTTTCTTTCCCAGCTTCTTGTTTCATGTAGATCCCCCAGGGTCATTTTCCTTCTCATTTCTATAGGTCTCTGGCTGTGTGGGCTCTAAAGCTTTTCCCAAAATGGTTCCCCCTTAAAAGGCTCCAGTAAACAACTCCATCTTGAATGGGTGGAGACACCTTTCAATGGAAACCATCTCATTGAAAAGTTACCACCCACAATTAGGTGGGTCACATCTCCATGGAAACAATCATAAAGCTCCCACCCAGCAATACTGAATGAGGATTAAAGAACTTGGCTTTTCTGGGGTATACACAGCTTCAAACTGGCACATTCTACCCTTTGGACCCAAAAGACAGGTTCTTTCCAAATGCAAAATCATTCATTCCATAACAGTATCAGCAAGGCTTAAACCATTTCAGTAACAATACAAATACAATAAATCAAAGTCAGAAACAGTACAAAATCTCATCAAAGTCAGCTACAGACATGGTTTGTCCTAAGGCAAAACTCTCCTCTGGCTCTGGACCTGTAAAACTCGGAACAAATTATCTGCTGCCCACATACAAAGGAAGGACATTCATAAGATACATATTCCCATTTCTATAGGGAGAAATTGGAAGAAACAGAGGGGTAACCGGACCCAAGCAGTCTTGAAAACTTGCAGGGCAAACTCCATTAGATTTCGAAGACTGAGAGTCATTTATCTTCGAGGCTTTAGAAAGTGACAGTCCCATCCTTTCTAAGAGTCTAGCCAGTGGCCCGCCTCTTTCCAAATGCAACCTTGGGGGACAAGGGGGAGACCATCTTTTTCTTGGCTCCACTCTCTCCAAGCATCGGGGTCACCCAGGCTCTCTGCTCTCTCTGGGGCAAATACTCAACCCTTCCATGTGGTGGTAGCCAGGCTTTCCGCAATCCCCAAGGAATGTGCTCCACCCCTTCCTAGGGCTGAGGCAGCACAACTCTTGTACTGCAAAGAGGTAGAAAGCCCATCCTTTGCCTTTGGGGCAAACTCACCCTCTCCAAGTACTTTGGTGGGTCTGTTCTTCTGGCCCCAGGTCTCCTGATCTCAGGCCTCCATGGTTCTGCCACTGAAGACATCCTACCTTCACTTTGCCCCTCTCCTGAGTCTTTTAGTTCAGACTGGCAGTGGTTCTGTTTATCCATGTATCACAGCACTCTTATTGACTTTCTAAGTAGTAAGCAAGGATCATGCCTGTAAGACAAAAGGAGTTTCCACAAATCCTACCTGAATAACTCCATCTCCAACCCTGGCTTTTTTCTGAAATGGCTGACTAGTTCCACATTTGGTTAGATCCTCACATGGGCACTATTCTCTGGGGTCTCCCTTTCTGGGAGCCCAGAATTTTCCAGAGCATCAATTTCTGGTTTCTTTTATTCAAGAGTTCAGTTCTCAGCTTATCTCTTTCCTGTCGCATTTTACTGTAAACTTCAAGGAGAAACAAGGCTGCACTTTCCACATTTAATTTGGAAATCTCTTCTGCTAAATATCCAAGTTCATAGCTTTTAAAATCTGCCTTCCAGGGCAGGTCATGGTGGCTCAGCAGGCAGAGCTCTTCCCTGCCATGCCAGAGACCCAGGTTCATTTCCCGGTGCCTGCTCATGTAAAAAAATAAATAAATAAAAAAATAAAAGTCTGCATTCCAAAGAAAAATCTGCCTTCCATCTGAAACCAGAAGTCAATTTTGCCAGATTTTCTGCCATTTTAAAACAAGGATCGCCTTCCTTCCAGTTTGCAATAACACACACCTCATTTCTGTCTAGAAACACACACCTCATTTCTGTTTAAAGATACCTCGTCAGGGGTATCTTTAGAGTCCACATTTCTACCAACAGTCTCTTCAAAGCACCCTAGGCTTTCTCTATCAAATTCCTCACAACTCCTCCAGAATCTTCGCCTTATCCATTTAAATAGCTGCTCCAACATGTTTGGCATTTGCAAACCGCAGCACCCCATTTCTGGTACTAAAATCTGTCCTAGTTTGCTAGCTGTCAGAATGCAATATACCAGAAATGGAACAACTTTAAAAGGGGAAATTTATTAAGTTGCAAGTTTCCAATTCTAAGACTGTGAAGATGTCTGATTTAAAGCAAGTCTATAAAAATGTCCAAATTAAGGCACCAACAAGACATTACCTTCACTCAAGGAAGGTTGATGAAATTCGGGGTTTCTTCCTCAGCTAGAGGGCACATGGGGAAGTCTGCAAGCTTTCTTTCCCAGCTTCTTGTTTCATGAAGCTCCCCCAGGGGTGTTTTCCCTCATCTTCAAAGGTCTCTGGCTGCGTGGGCTCTGAAGCTTTTTCCAAAATGGTTCCCCCTTAAAGGGTTCCAGTAAGCAACCCCACCTTGAATGGGTGGAGTTACCTCTCAATGGAAACCATCTAATCAAAAGTTACCACCCATGATTGGGTGGGTCACATCTCCATGGAAACAATCAAAAAGCTCCCACCCAGCAGTACTGAATGAGGATTAAAGAACTTGGCTTGTTTGGGGTTCACAACAGATTCAAACCAGCACACTACTTATTGATCAATTTTTGGCCCAAATACTTCTATGGGGTTGTCAAATAGTATTGTAATATTTTGGTGCTACTCATTAAGAAAAGTAAGAGTTTAGCAACATCCATTGAAATTTGTAGTATTGAAGTGATTAGGTAGGTCTGAAGCAAAAAAAAAAGTTATCTGTCACATAAAATATGTGAAAATGAGACAGCTTCCAAATATGCACTACCTTAATAAACCACAATAACCTGTCCAAGTAGTGGATACTTACTCAAAAAATGAAATAATTTTCCCTCTGAGAATTTGTTTATGATTCCAGTTTACTTTGGGGCTTTTGAAATGTGACAAGCATTATATATGTTGCAAAAATAATTGTCTGACACCTTCTTTTTCCTTTTTATCATACTGGAGGTAAGTAGAATATATAGTGAACCCTGCACCTAATGCAAGATCCCTCATAACTATTTCTGCTGCTTCTGTGTCCCTGGTACATTCTCCTTTCCCAAACCCCTTTGTGTTCCCATAGCAGCAGTGGCAGTCCATGTACTTCAGAATCCTAGAGAATACCTGTATGGGTCTGTGTCCTGTGAAGTCATACAGATTTGCACATACATGGTGATAGTTATATTGGAAATAGAATTGATAGTTGGGGATGGAAAGGAGAGATACAATGGAAAGGAGAGAAAGGAACAAGATATTTTCACTATGTAACACTGAATGATAAAGAGGAAACTAAGGTCTTGGGACAGCATTCCTTTCTTTACCATATAGCCCATATAAAGCAAAGTTTTGAGCCACAAAGGGAGTACCTTGGTATCTTTGAAGAAAGTATCTGAGGCTGGTTATGGCTATAGAGCCTTATAAATTCAAGAGTTAGATGAAGAAAAACCAGGGGGCACATGGAGATTACTCCTTTGTTAATGATCATAACAAACCACCATCACCACCACCACCACTACAATAACAACTGTAATTTCTGTCTGTTTATTCTATGCTAGGGATTGTGTTAAGTGGTTTATGGCACTTTCTCATTTAACTCTTTTAGTATGTCTATGAAGTAACTATTATTAGTACTCCCATTTTACAGGTGGAGTAGTCAAGGCTTAGAGAACTTAAACAACATAGCCAAGGACATGCATCCAGTAATGTGGTAGAGCTCATGCCAGAGCACAGGTCCCTCTGACTCAACAAAGTATGTTAATAAAAATTACAATTGAAGCATCCAAGTGGTGTATGTTGAAGGAGCCCCTATGAGACATTAAAGTGAATATCAACAACTTGACATAGCCAGCAGGATTCCTAAACAGACAGCATATCTAGAGTAGTTTCATAGAAGTTGCGCCATTGGGGGAAAGGGAGGTTTTAAGACATATATTTGGGAAATTTCTGGTTCGTTAGCTAAAATTCCTCTGTGAGTCCATTAAAGAGATGAGGTCTAGATGGGGATGGATGAAGATCATTTGTGACCCTAAGGCCAAATCAAAATATTTTGAATTTAGGAAAAGTAGAATCATATTTTACGCCATTGAAAAAGTCCAATGAGTTTGGTAGAAAAGAACTTGTAGGGGGTGATTGATACACATCAGTTCTTAGAAATTGCCATGTAGGTAGAAGGGGAGTTCTCCTGACACTGAGACTTAGGATTGGAGAAATTCAAATTGGAGTTTTAAGACAAAATAAATGGAAGGAGGGTATGTGTCTCAGACCTTCAGGAATTTATCCTACCTTTGAAGTCTCTGAGCTTTTCTTGTGAAGTATATAGAGACTACTCTGATATAAAGAAAGAACATCCTGGGAGGGTCAAAATGTGAAAATGCACATTCACTAGAGACTTCCAGATTTTTACTATTTATTAGTTTCCATAGTCTTGAGAGTTGAAATGTAGAACCAAACTATTGACAGCATGGAAATACTGGGCATAGCATTTAATGTCATCTTGCATTTTAAGAAAACTTAGGTTTTCTTATTTAGTACTCATATTGAATTCTCCAACTAATTAAACACCATAATTAGAAGATCAATATCTACATTTTAAGGATCTTGTGATTTTTAGGAAAGATTCATTATAGACATTCTTTACACAAAGTTATTCTCTGAGCGTTCAAATGAAGTACACATTTATACAGCATTAATTAATCCAAAGTGGCTGAGGAGAAAAGGAGCATAAAGAGTTAGGACTCATTATCAATTGGTGATCAATCAGAAACAAAGATAAACTTCTATTAAGGCAAAATGAGAATCGATAGGAAAAAAAGCTTTGATTTACAAAATTTTCTTCACAGATACAGCTTATCAAGCACACCTGTACTGGTTCTGTGTAGTGCTGTTGCTAAGCATCTCTTTCGATCTTGGTGTTTTAATGTAGTAATTGCACAAAATATTGTTGTCAGGATTGGGAAGTCAGCTTCTAGTTAGTACTGTAGGGATCCCTTCCTTGGGTATGGAGACTGCCTCTAAGATAACCAGATATTTATCCGTTACTTTTATAATTTCCAATCAACATTTAGTATTGATAGCTAATGGCGTAGAAAAATAATCCTGCATACAAACTATACTTATGGAACTTCTGCATATGTTTCTCTCTTGAAGAACTGAATGTTGTTTGGAACATTCTGTCCCTTATTTTTTAGTTATTTGTGAATAATGCAGAGACTAATAATCTATTTAATGGCTATCCATGACCTTCTTTCTCCCCCACCATACATGACTAAAGTCGTGTATCTCTGATGGTGGGATGAGAAATGGAATCAGTTCCCATTATTTTTTCTCCTTTTGTTTATTAAAAGTCACAGGGAAAACCATGAAAAACAAAAGCAAGGTAAATGCTAAAATATCCTTAATTATAAACAGACAAACAAATGGGTGAAATAAGTAAATATTAAAGCTTGCAGCCATTGATTTATGATCTAAACATGATCTGTACCTGCTTGCTTGATTTTTCTCCTGAGATGTCTCAGACATAGCATATCCTAATTGAACTCTTCATTTTCTTTTCCAAATCTCTCTCTGCCTAAGTTTCCCCCATTTCCACAAATGGCGCCTCCCTCCAACTAGCTGTTCATGCCAGAAATCCATTCCTGATACATCTCACATATAACATATATATGCAAGTCCTGTTGATTCTAAAATAAGCTATCTTGATTCCATTCACTTTATCTTTGTACATTGCCTTTTTTGTTAATGTTCACCTGGACTACTGAATTGTACACTAACTGGCATCCTTTCATCTGCTTTTGTCTTCTCCAATCCATTCTCCACAAAGGAGTAGGATTGACTGTCTTAAAATGAAATCCAGATCATTTTATTGCCCTGATTATAATTCATCAATAGCTTTCCTTTGTACTAGGAGTAAAATACAAATTCCTTATGCTGGGCTACAAGGTCTTGCAAGATATGTCTCCCAGTTCCCTCCCCAACCACTTTTCTCTGCTCTTCAGGCAATGCTGCAGTCCCTCGAACATATCATGTGCTCCCTGCTTTATGGCTTTGCTGCATCTTCTACATTCCCAGGTTCTCTTGGTGGTGCTTTTTATCATCTAGGTCTTGGCTCAGATGCTCCCTACTCAGAGAGGCCTTGCCACATACCAAAAATGAGGCAGGTTTTTCTTCTTATTTCCTTTCTCAGAAACTTGTTTCACTTATAGCATGTAATACAAGTCTTTAATTATTTATTTGCCTGTTTGCTTAAATATTTCCTGAATTAACTTAATTAGTCATCCCAACTTGAATGTAAAGTCCATGAGAACAGGGTCTCTGAAGCAAGCTCCTTGCTCAGTGCCTTGCATACAGTAGGTACTCAGTAAACATTTGTTGAGTGAATGGTCTTGGAATTCACTTTCCCACAGAAATGCTAGAAATTAAGTTGATCTCCCAGGCATCCCATAAAAGCCTGTCTATTTCAAGGATGTAATTTATCCATGGCTCTAGGAATAGCAGCTTGAGTTATGGGTTCTGAGAGCAGGCGCTATGAAGTGGGATCCAGGAAAAGAAGAAGGAATAATTTTCTCTCATTTTCTTACATACAGATTCAGCTGTAGGCTAATTATAAAACTGATGAAGTTTGTCTTTGGCATCTTCATATTTCTTTTCCAGAATCCTTCTTTATTTTATTTTGACCATTACAAAGGACAGAGATCCATTCAGAGAAAGGCCAAGTAAAAGGAGACTGTGTAGTGAGTAACCAGGGACAGGAACTAGGACTCATGGAAAGAGAAATTGGAAGCCATTAAGAACAAAGGTAACTCTTGTTCTGTCTTTCACTGTGAACACAATATTTCTTCCTGGCCTTCCTACTGTTCTCTGTCCATGTGCTCCATTCTCAGCTGGCTGGTTTACTCTGCATAATCTAACTTGGGTTTTCGGTCACCCTGGCCAGCACTTGCTGGAACTCTTTTCTATTATAACTCTTAAACTTTAGTTCTCATACTAACTGCCTCAGACTGAGTACCATTTCTGAATTTTTGAATGAGAAATCTGATCGACCCATTGTTATCTTTCTGAGTCTGGCCATAGGCTTTGTTGGCTTCTTATCGAGTCAGTTGTCCATTCTTGGACCAGTCATCTGTGCCTAAGTAGGGGCTGAAATCATGTGTCAGGAGACATAGTCATGGAAGCAGCAGGTGCTGTGAGTGGGTCACTTTCCTTTAGAATGAAATATGCCTGGACAGGAAAGATCACCATCTCTAATACCTTGAATCAGTTCCTAATACCCTTTCCCCAGGCTGCCAAATCCCTTACTCTGGCCTAAGCATGTACTCCAAGTCTCCAACCCAAAGCTTGCCTAGCATGATCCATAAGTAAGACTAGACACAGTAAAACCAGACATAAGACTAGACAAGCACTCCTTGCCTAGTCAAACTGCTTTACAGAAATGGAATCGATATGATCCCTGTGTCTCAGTCTGTGCTAGTCACTTGAGATACAGAATTGAATGGAGCACAGTCCCTACTTTTAAGACATTTGCAGTGTAATTAAGGACATGGGCACCAGTACAACATTAACTATTATTTTCTGTGTGCTGAATACTATTATAGATTGGTATAGTTAAAGTGCTTTTGCAGAGTCCAATTGGTGAAAGTGAACAATTATCTCGAGTAGAAAGAGAAAGCTGGGTAAGACTTTACAGCAGACCTGACATTCCAACTCACTTTTGAAAGATGAATTAGGGTTGAGAATGGGGTAAAGGCATTAGCAAAGCCAGAGACTAGAAGGCACAGCCTATCGGAAAACTGGTGTGTTTGGTTGCATGAAATATGTGGGAGCAGGGGTAAGAAGTGGGCTGAAAAATAGGGTGGGGCCAGTTGCTGGTCAAGGCACAGGAATAGTGGGCAGGAATTCATGGAATTATGGAGTAAAGATGTGAGACATAGACATGGGAGAAGTAAACTAGGGAATGGTACCTCCCATATATAATCTAACTTCCACTTCATATTAGAAGGACACAACCATTTTTTGTTCAATTTAATTTTGTAAGTATTTATCAAGTACCAGTATATGTCAAGAGACAGCTCGGAAGAGAGCCATATTCATGTGATACCCTAGTTAAACCCGTAGTGTGGATGATATCTCCCAGGAAGACAATGCAGAGAAAAAAAAAACTTGGGGGCAGTGGTAGGTAATACTAACATAAAATATACCAAGAAATAGTGTGCTTGACAAGGGAGAAGAAAAACCAGAGGAGAGTAGAAGTGGAAGCCAAGGGAAGAGATTCAGGAAAATGGGAGTGGTTAGCACTGTCAGGAGCTGCAAAGTGTTGAAATAAAATCAAACCTGCAATTTGGCAGGTGGGGAGATTGTCTTGAGTGGGGTGCAGAGCAAGAAGGCCATGGGGTTTCTGGGCATGGAAGGTAGCAGATAACGATCTCCAATGTCATCTAAAGCTGACCCTGCACAAGGAAAGGAGTCCTATTTAAGTCAATTTGAATATTTTGTTAGCTGTACTTGGAAAAGTTTTGATGAGGAAGGAGATTGAAGCTCTTGGTTTAAATGAAGGTTCTGGATTATTTATGGATTTAATTTATCCCTGTGATCCATGTCCCCAGTTGACACAGGCTATCAAGAGTTAGCTGCATTCTTTCCTTCTTGAAAAAGTAGGAAGGATATTTAATCATAATAGAAATTTTAATAAAACAAGGCTGAGCTAGGACAGGGAGGTTGCATAAGCAATAGAAGAGTGTGGACTCTCCTCTGGGGTTCACCCGATGCACTGGCATAACTCTTAGGATGGAAATATAGCATTTTATCTGAAGAGCTCACAGGGTATTTATGCAATTTAATTTAAAGTCTGGGCAAACACACACAGTACATAAAGTAAAATTTTCTGGGATTGTTAAGCTTCTTATTAAATTGGGTTAAACTTTAAAAAAGGCTGATAGATTCGACAACATGCTCATTTAAATTGAATTATCTTCAATCATGCTATTTCTTGATATCTTTTATATCAATATTCTACCCTCCCCCTCACTCCCCCTGAAATCTTTTTTCTCTACATGGTCTTCCTGGGAGACCATCCTCTCTCATATCCCTTTAATCCTGTTAGAGTTTTTTTTTTTTTTTTTGCAGAGATGAATCTGATTTTGTCCTTCTTTCCATCTAAAGGTCCTCAGTGATTCCCCATTGCCCATGGGATTAAGCCCAAACTCCTTTGAATAATAACAAAACCACTGCCTATTTCTCTAGCCATATGTACCTACCATCTGCCCCTCTAGCACTGCCTTTCAACCATACTTAACTACATGTAGTCCCAGACACATGTTTTCTCTTACCTTTTCACTATCTGTCCCTGGAATCCTTACCCTCCTTTCCAGTGCTGAACAAATCCTTTTCAGACTCCAAAACTCAGCCTAAGTACCACCACCTCCCAGAAGACTTTCCATATAACTTCCCTTGTGCTCTCATATTGTACTGTGCATCTCTCCATTATGATTCCTGCTACATTGATTGCCAGTCATTTGCTTATATCTTTGTTAGTTTAGGAGTTCCTCAAGTGTAGAATGTCTTACTCATTTTTACAACCTGAGTATTTTTTACATGCCGGGCACATAGTTTACGTGCCGGGCACATAGGTGCTCAGTAAGTCATTGTGGAATTGAATTGAACACACGAACAAAATCTGGATAGTTGCAAACACCTGATAGGAAACTGAGGTGAGATTACGTATCATGAACCATCACTAGTTTGAAACTGCCCTAGTTTGTCCATTTCTCCTACCCTATGGAGAAATTGATCTATTTGTTATTCCGCAGGGACACCATATGCATTTATTCCTCCCACTGTGCCTTTTTCTGTGCCATTGCCCCTGCCTGGCAGGTTCATTCTCTTTGTTTCTTTAGCAGTTGTTGACTATGCGCTGGGTATTATGTTGGGCTCTTTGACTGTCTGAATAAGACCCCATCATTCAAGGCTCTTCTCAAGTCCAACTCATGCTTGCATCTTCTTCTATCCAAAGGTTGCAGCCCCTGTTTTCTTTGTTTAATCATTTTATCACTTCCTATAGGTACAACACATTTTGTGTTTAATATACATGTGCTACCTTTTGGGGTTATTTTTCCTTCTGGGCACATTATATACCTATCCAACTAAATTATAAAACTCTTGAGAACAGAAATTGTATTTTCAGTTACTACCTTTACGAAGGGCCTTTATAAATGTTGGCCAATGATTGAGAAGGCACAAAGAGAGTTTTCCGTGGTGTGGCGCTATGATTTAACTCCTGGAATCACCTGGGTGTACTCATGATGGTGCTATTTATGAAAGCAGGTCAGTCTGATCACAGTCAGAGATTCTGAAATTGAAAGGTCACTTTGGGAAATGTAATTGTCCAACTTCATTAAAAGTAAATATCTCCCAAATGGGAAGATTAGATCATGTAAAGATGCCAGTTTCCCCCAAATTGCAGTGATTTATAGACTTAATACAATAGTAATTAAAATCTCACAGGAATAACGAATAAAGTTGATCTGGAATTATCATTAGTTTACAAAGGAATTCTGAAAGTATACTGAAAGAGGTTATCCCTGTTAGAGCACAGAAAGCTATCATAGTTGAAATACTTTATACTCAAGCACAGTTGAAAAATATATCATTCTTTTTTTAGTCTATATATGTGTGTTTGTTCTGTTTTATACTATAATGCTTGCATTTTTTATATATGTGTGTTTGTTCTATATTATACTATAATGCTTGCATAAAAAAATGCTGCAACTAATCTCATTTTCCTTTCAGCCTTCTGGTGGAAAAAACCTTAATGTGTCAAATTGGATACAAATCAGTCATTTCTGATTTGAAATAGTCTTTTTGGTGATGTAATGCTTGTTCCACGTAGAGGTCAAACTCCTAATTCTCTAAAAGTTCCCTCTCCCTTCTCCTTTCCAAGATGACACCTGAGAACACTGCACTGTCCTTTGGGCTCTTCCTAGATTCTACTGGATTGTCTCTTGTTGCAGCAGGTCACCGGGCATCAGTTGCTGTTGATGTTGAGCCATATTAGGTTGCATTTTTTTCTGGGCATTGTGCTGGTAACCGCTGCTGAAGTCTGTGGTCTCTGCCATAGTATCTAGCCATGATATTTTCATCCTCTGTGGCTCCTTTATCTTAACCAAGGATTCTTTGATCCACTGGTTCTCCCTAGCATGTCCACCACCGATCAAGGTCCAAAGGAACTTCTGCATCCTTTGTTCTTCATGCACGGGTTACATACACAAAACCAAAGACCTGGCTGTGGTATGAGGACCTCTTCACCTGGATGCCTCCCTTAGCTGCCTATAATCTTCTACATGAGTAGCTTCATGCTAGTGCCATGTGGAGTGTAGGACCTTTCTAAGATACTTCAGTTTTCCTGAGCTATTTTCAGAGAAGCAATGGGAAGGAGCAAGCTACTGCTGCCTCTTGCTTCCTGCCCCCTAGGTGATGGAGTGCTTCAACCTAAGGGATGTATCAGGATACTGGTGTTTGATCACCTGCCCTTTTGTTTCTTCTCTTTCTTAACTCCTCTGTTTCTTCTTCCTGTCTTACAGTAGTGCCACTATTTTCATCCTTTCCTTAGGTAGCCTTTCCCTCTCCCTTTCTCAGTGACAACAATGGGAGAAGATGGATTACCTACAAGGAGAGGGCATTCAGAAGTATTTTTAAAAACTATGGTCCTTTCACATGAAAAATTGACTATTCGATCCAAGAGATATCCTAAAGCGGGACAAAGGGCAAGTTTTCTTTTACAAATATTGTTGGGATGACTAGATAGCAATTTGGGGGGAAATAAATCTAAACCATCTTGTAAAATAAACACCAAATGGGTTAAATAATTATTTAAAAAAATCACAATCCAGCATGAAGAAAATAAAGATATGTCAAACTCTAGAGGGAGTATATTTATAAGCATGGGGTTTTAAAAGGGCTTAATGATGGCTTCATTGCAAATAAAGATCTACAATAACTGTATTGACTTCATCTGGTATTGTGTCCCTGACAGTCTCTGGCACATATTGGGTTCCATAAATGCTTGTTGAATGTGGTAGTGCATGGATGCATGAGTGAATGTGCAGACCCTTCCATCTGATAAGCTATGCGAGTCCTCTGAGAGCATGTTTAACTCTCTTTGAACCTTGGAGAGAGAAGATGAAAAGGCCTCATGGGGCTGCCAGATGTGGCTACTGACACTTTAGGATCATGCTATTCTTCTTGTTTTATTGGGAAGAAGGTACAGAAAAGCATGAGATCTCAGAACCAAAAGAGAAAGAAATAAAGCTCTTTCAAGGTTGTATGATGGAGGTGGGGAATGGTGAATTTCTGAAATGTCTTTAGGCCATTGTAATCCTCTTTATCTTTTTGTGGTATCAGATAAAATGGTTACATCTCTCCTGCTTCATGTCTCCATTTCGAGCTAAAAAGAAGCAAAAGAGAGTTGTAGCTGAGAAAGGAGCGCTTTCATCTGGATTGTCTTAGTCTCATTACTGCCGTATTATGGGGATCATTGGAATTTATCACACTCTAATAATTGTTTGTCTGAGGCTACGTCTGTCTGGTTCATCATTATAGCCCCTGCACTTAGCCAGTGCCTGTTTCACTGTAGAAACTTGAAAACATTTGTTAAGTGAATGAGTACCTGCTGCCTGCTATGGGCATGCAGAGAGCCAGCAAGGAGAGCTATAAGACGTAACCCTTGCTTGGAGTTTATCAGGCAAATATATTTGGTTTTTATTAGTGATATTCTTTGTGTCATTGTGTTTTCAAAGAATGCTCTATATTAGACTTCAGCACGTTAATTAGCCCTAGAGACATTCCGATATGAATACATTATAGTCATTTGTCTTGGCCTTGTTCATGCTCTGAGTTCATCATTGTTTTATTCTGAGCACAGTTCCTTCTTCTCTGCTGCACTGTAGAGTTATTAATAATAATAGGAGCTTCCCAACTTCAGTCAGTAGCATGCCTGTGAAGGATGTTCAAAAGAGATAGGAAGGATTCATCACCCAAGTAATTTGTATACCAAGAGAGTGACACTCCTTGGAAATTCTGTTCTTTGTAGCTGATGTAGTTCATGATAGGGCTGTGCAGAGGGGAGAATCACAACAACCAGGGTAGGCAGAGAGAGACTGGAACCTAGAACTCAAGTCCCACTGTGGTAGTTAGATTCACTTGTCAACTTGGCCAGGTGAAGGAACCTAGTTCTGTTGCTGCGGACATGAACCAATGGTACATGAACCTCATCTGTTGCTGATTACATCTGCAATCGGCTAGGAGGCGTGCCTGCTGCAATGAATGATGTTTGGCTTAATTGGCTGGTGCTTAAATGAGAGAGACCAACGTAGCACAGCCCAAACAACTCAGCATACCTCATCTCAGCACTTGCAGCTCAGCCCAGGCCTTTGGAGATGCAGAAAGGAATCACCCCACAGAAAGTTGTTGGAACCCAGAGGCCTGGAGAGAAGGCCAGCAGAGATTACCCTGAGCCTTCCCACGTAAGAAAGAACCTCAGATTAAAGTTAGCTGCCTTTCCTCTGAAGAGCTAACAAAATAAATCCCCTTTTATTAAAAGCCAATCCATCTCTGATGTGTTGCATTTCGGCAGCTAGCAAACTAGAAGACCCACCCTCTCCCCCAGGGTTAGGCATGCATGTGCTAAGGGTGGGCCAGATAGAGGTGACAGCTGGCAGTGGGAAGAACGAACCAAAAAGGCAGGCAGCAAGAGCTCATGGTGCATGATTCTGTGTAGTGGTTAGGAAGGGTGGCTTTGAAGACAATCTGTCTGAGTTCAAATACTGGTACAGAAACTTACAGATCTGTGATTTGGGGTAAAGTCAGGTGATCTAAGTTTGGTTTTCTTTCTAAAACAGGGGTGATAATAAGTACCTATATTATAAGATTATTGTGAGGATTAAATGAGATAATACATGTAAAACACATAGCACTTGTAAGAGTACAGTAGATCTTAGTTTGTATCATCATTATCAGGAGAATATGTGATATTTCAAGTAGTAGTGACCTTTACTTCCAGCTGTTGCCAACTGTGGTGCTTCCCTGTACTTATTGGTTTCCCTTAATCCTATCTACATTACTGTATTACACCCCTTCATTAAACTCTCTCCAGTCATCCCTTTTGAGTGTGCCTTCTCTTTCCTGCTGGAATTTTGACTAATACGGAGATACGGCAATAGAGCATCGTTATCAGAAAGAAGGGGATGGATTCTGGGCAAGCAGAAACCCTGACAGCAACTGATGTTGACTACACTGCTCCCAGATTAGAGCACTCCAGGCACTTTATTCTAGAGGCAGAGTTGGGCCCACAGCTGTCCAGCAATCCCACGGGTAAGAAAGGATTAAAATTGGAGAATGGCAATCCAAAGTGACCTGACAACAGTTTACAGGTGACCAGAGAGGAATATTGTCCAAATCAGTTATACCCACACTCTTCTAAAAGGAACGACTCCTTAAAATTTTGATGGAGAGTCAGCTGCTTTCCCTCTCCCCCATCAAGGAGGTGGTAACCTTACAGGATGAAAAAATTGCAGTTCAGAAAGTCATAGGCCTTTTGAATTAAACCACCTTCATGATTTCTTCCAAAGAGAATCAAATTAAAAAACAACCTGCAGATCAGGCGAATATCTTCTTTCAATACCATGCAGTCTTGACTGCCCTGTTATCACCCTACAAATGATTAAGTGGCAAACTCGCTTGTTTCTGGAACCTTTCCATTGCAACAATTTCTTCTTGTGTTGCTCTGAAAAGCAGGCACAGACAAGGACATAAAGTGGGAGGATTTTTAATGTCTTGTCAGCTCAGAGATGTCCCTTGTTCCAGCATCTGAACATGGGGTGACATTTACCAGTACAGGCTAGTACTTCCATGAGTTATTGTGCCACTAATCACCCCATTTGCAGAGTGATCCCATTAAATTACCCTGCAGCTTCCAATTAAGGGAACTCAGACTAGTGCCCATATTTAAGAGAGCTCCCTTGTCACTTTTTTCTCAGGGTTAAATTGAATTCTCTAATGCTGGTAGAGCAAACTAAAACATTTCCTAATTTCCTAATAAAAGTAGCAGGCAAATTATGTATTGGGGTTTCCGTTCTGATGTGGGTAGGATCACTGGTGGGGAAATGGATGGTATTTGTGGAAAGAGGTCACCAAAATTCCCTCTTGTTTCCACTAAAGTTCTATGTGCAATATACTCTATCAGAACTGCAGAGAGATGTCAGAGTGCTCATTTTCACAAATAGGTCTGGAAGGCACAAATCACATTCGCCCCTTGCTGTTTTCAACTTGAGAATAACTTTACAGAACACACTGTCTTAATTAACACTTAAAAGAGTTAAGGTCAGAATTCCAGGGTAGCTTGATATAATTTGATTATATAAGAAAATTATGGATTTCTTTTTATAAAGATTCTGCTGCTGCATCATTTGTGTGTGTGTGATTAGCCTTATTAGATAGGCTATTTTTATTTAAAATGTCTTGAAATCCACAATAGAAGACTATTCAGGCATTCCTGGAATTAAACACCTGAGGTGTGAATGTCTCTTACGTAGTTACACAATAACTCCTCTACTATCTGCCCTACCACAAAGCTGTCCTGTTGTCTTCCTTTCTCATTCACTGGCCCCGAGAATAAACTTGAGTTGTTAAAATAAAACATTAGACAGTATATTAATTAGGAGAGTTTATTTGAACAGTTTATGATTCATGAATGGGGCAGTATCCAAATTGCATGTGAAAAGGTGGCCCACCCAGGGGGTGGAAAGGGGAAGCTTATACAGGGCAAAGGCAGAAGCAAGAGAAGTGCTCTGATTGGATGACATTAAGTTTCCATTTGGCGTAGGGGACACTTACGAAGTGGGAAGCAGATACACATTGATTAGTATAGCATGTCCAATCTGATAAGCTATTTCTTCCCAGACCAAAACTGGCTTTTAACTAGGTGTTGCTTATCTGCAATTCTGTGCTACCATTGTCCCATTTACTCAGAAAGCTTCTGCAGATCAAATGCTTTTGTCTCCTGGAAGAACCTTTCTGGGAAAGGATACGTCCCAGTAATACTCTTTTTCGGCAGCCATTTTATTTTATATATCAGGGTCCTGGGCCACTGATGCCAATCAGGTATGTCTTGGGTAAATTTCTGTTCTGTTACTGCTTCTCCACTATATCCTTTCTTCCTGTTGAGGCAATTATTCATGCAACATGGTTTTAATTTGTTCTCCAATTTTCACTACTCTGGACTCAGCATCCTTGGCAATTTTTCTTTTGTAAATGGTGTAGCCTTGAAAGACCATGAATTTTGGTATCGGACGGACTGGTTTTATCATTCAAGGATGGGTTCTACCACTTAGCAGTATGTCTTTGAGCAACTTATTTTGCTTTCTATGTCTCAATCTCCCCATTTATTAAATTGAGATAATTGTGATATAATCACACTCACTTCTCAGGCACGTTATGAGGAGCACATAAAACAATGAATACAAGTTGGATCGTAAAGTGCAAACATGTAGAAAGTGCTCAAAAATGTAAGTCAATATTGCTTGCCATTTTAATGTTAGTTTATTCTTTATATTTCTTCTGAGCCCCATCCTCCCTCTCTTTTTAATTTTTACTCAATTGTTTGAGAAAAAAATGAGTTTTTTCCCCCATTTGATGGTCTTTTACTCCCAGGCCCATTCCTGCCCATTTCTGTGCTTTCCATGCTGGAACACAGGTGACAGTAGGGTCCAGGTTAAAGTGCACTGCCTTAGTAAGTCTGCTAACAACCTTCTTTGATCTCCTGCTACTCTTCATCCTGTAACAATCCCAAGTGAACCTAATAATGGCTGCTAAATATCAGCCATGCTGGTTATTCACTTGAATTTAAAAAAAAAAGGGAAAAGAAAACCATCTCCTTGGTAGGGGAGGAGTGGAATCAGACATATTAGCAGTGAATAACATGTCTTGAAATTTCTAAAAAAGCCCCTTCAGAATTTCCAGAATTTCTACTTTACTCTCTTTGTCTAATCAAATGTTTTTTTGATTCACACTATTTTTCAATATATATGGAAAGAGCAAAACAGTGTCTTTATTGATTTTTATTATTTTTCTGCTTTGTTTAGTTATTAGTGTTGTGATAGTATAATGCTTTTATAGCAATTACATAGCATTTCAGTTATATTAGTGCTTAACTAGGCCTTTATGGTGTAACCTATATCATGTGTATGGAGAAAATAAGCTCTAAGTCCTTAACATCTAATACTTCAAAAATAAATTTTTAGAAGCCACTAGTTTATAAAAGGGGGACTGACTGCATATCATCACATGCTGGTGATTTTTTTTACAAGTCTCTTCACTATTGACTAGATAAGACATTTATCAGGAAAGACCCAAGAACTCATTTAATGTTGAATGAAATGATATTTCTCTAGAATTGGATTGGTTTATTTTTTCCTTTATAAATGGAAGTCATGTCCTTTAAATCATGTTTGCTATTATGAGAAGACTTTTAGCTGTGCACAAAGGCCCTGCCCACGGATATTTATGCTGTTTAAATTGGTATAAAGCCCAACTACATTTCTAAAATATAAATGAGCAGAATTTGTGTGTTCATGTTTTTAAATTGGAGAGGCTAAAGCATTGCTGAAGAAAGGCAGTGGATTATTTTGCCTGATGCGCACAAATGACCAATTCTAGAGATGCTAGGATTTCAAAGAGAGAAAAAATTTTTTGTTAGTCGCATAGCAGATCAGATGGCCTATAGGCCCCAGAATCTGTCTCCCTGAACTGTCCTAATTTAGACAGTTTTATAGAATTAAAAGATGATCAGGTTTTAGGATAATGAGCACAGTGACCCCAGATGATGTAAATAAAAGTGATCTAATTATTGAGCAGGTGCAAATTGATTACATGCTTAGTCACAGAATGTATGTAAGAAAATGGCAGCCTTAATATGATAATGGGCATGACTTTTAATATTATAATGAGGTATAGGTGACTTATAGGTTAAAGTCTAAACTATAGGGCATGTCAGGCGGGCCCATTTTGGTTAGATCCAGTCTTGGTTATCAAGATAACATTTTGGGGTGGGTTAGTTCTGGGCTGACCCAGGACCCTTCATTAACAAACATTAGAGACTATCTTTAGTGATCACAAACTCTTAAGTCAAAAACTGGATGTATGGGTACAAGTGAAGGTTGCTCACAAGGTTTTTACAATCACAAAGGCACAAGATAAAAGTTATACAGTCATTAGCAGAGATTCAGGGACACTGTATTACAATTTAGATTTTTCAGGTATTTCCCTCTGTCTGCTCCAATATACCAGAAAGCAAAAAGAGATGTCTATATAATGATTCTGTAATCAAAAATCATCCCTCAGATTCTGATTTCTCAGTTACAAAAGGACTGTTGCAGATCTACTTTTGGACTAGTTTGAATGATTTGCTGATATTCAGCTTGTTTCCCTTCTCTTGGTGCATTCAATGGTTCATCAAATTAAGAACCTTAACACCAGGCACTTAAAAGGGAAAGGGAAAAGAGATTCATTTATTGAGATTCTTCACAGAGAAATAGAGGGAAAGCTAGCAACATTTTCCCTCATTTTCTTACTAAGAGGTAATCCCAAGTAATCACCATCTTGGCAGGCCAGTGGTCCTTAAATTCTAATCTGTAGGTCATGTATACTGGAATCCCCTGGGGTTTGATTAAGACACATTGGTGGGAGACGTCCAGACCTCATCAGAATTTCGAGAGTTGGGACTGGGGAAATTAACAGTTTTGTAAGTGATCTTTATATACTCTATGGTTTTAGAAGTTCCAATTCAGCCATTCCTCCTCAGGATGTATGTGCTAGGCAATGATTGTGATGATATGGCCTCTTGAAATTCAGTACTAGGTTCTGCTGGACCTCCTTTTTTGGATTCTCAGCTTCTTGGTGATGGATTGGTCAGAGTCTAGATGGATCTCAAAGCAGTGTATGAATAAATGAATAAATAAAAGATGAGTACTGCAGACTTCTTACTTTTTAAGAAAACTGGTTGGTCTCTGTCCTCTAAAGTGACAGAAAGAAAATAGGGATGTCCTAATGACAACTTTTCAATTGGTTCAGTTCCTCCTGAGACCCCTTTTTATTGAAGGAGGGTTTAATTACTATTGCGTCAACTGCTTTAAATGACTGAGGGCGATAGTTCTTGCAGGGGATCTGTGAAGTCAAAACTGTGTACATAATAATAGTAAGAAGATATTCTTTGCTTTTTTCACTGGGTGACATTTGTACTGGTTGTCCATGCTGAGCAGTGGTGGAGAAAACTATTGGTGGTTTATCATGAATTTAGGAAATAGCACCAAACCATACTAGTAGCCTTGATGAAGTAGTAAAAGTGTTGATTTCATTAAATCTCAACCCTTGAGTACACACCTCTTTAGTCTTCGGTGTAATGAAATGGGAAGCATGCACAAAGAATATCTGCTGTATACAGAAGTGCAGTGCTTGCTTGACGAAAAACACTATGTGATTGAATTGCCAATATCATTTTCACTTGAAAGAACAAGTGCTAGATAAACTATGGTTATTGAACTCAGGTTCTGAGACTCATGTTGTCAGAAATGAACAAAATGAACCTGTCGCTTCAAGGAAAGCAGCGGACAGCATTTGTTGCCCATGATAATTCAAACTTTCAGTTCAAGTGAAAATTAGAATTTTAGAAAACTTGTATCTCCCACCATAAGCTTCATATTTACCAATAGGTGAAGCTTTTTCTGGTGAGATTGGTGGTTAACAAATGTGAATTTTTCATATTTAATAATGAAATGTATCAACATTTGGGATACATCTACATAACTCAAGAGCCACTGCTTTCCAATGACAAAAGCGTGACGCTACAAATCATGGGTGAATAAAGATGATTCAAAGTACAAGATAGACCAACAAATTTTTATGTGACAGAGTGTAAAAAGTTCCCTGAAATGATATCAGATTCTACACGCAACTATCCTTTAAGAAATTTCCATTTGTGGAATTTTGACATGCTATCAGAGAATATTATCCACAGTTATCTGAAAGGATTATTATAAATATTTTTTCCTCTACCAACTACACATATGCGTGAGTGAGGCTGGATTTTCCTCATTTACTCCAACTGAAAACCTAACAAAACAGATTAAATGCAGAAGCAGATATGAGAACCTGTTGTCTTCTATTAAAACCAGGCATTAAAGATATTTGCAAAAATGTAAAACAGTGCCATCTTCTTAAAAAGTTTTTGTTTTGGGATATACATAAACTATATCAAGATATGTTAACACAATGGGTTTCTTATTGTTATTTTAAAATGAATTAATAAATACATATTTTAAGTATTTCTCAGTTCCAATTTCTAATATAGTAAGTCTAGGTAGATATAACCCACAAAGACAAAAGCTCTTATAACCAAGAAATCAGGATTTCAGGGATGATTTTGATTAATGAATCATTATATAGATATTCCTTTTTTGCTTTCTGGTATATTGGAGTAGGTAGAGGGAAATTCTTGAAACCTCTAAATTGTAATCCATTTGCCTTGATTTCTGGTAATAGTTGTATGGCCCTTATCTTCTGCCCCTGTGATTGTAAAAACCTTGTGACTAACCTTCATTTGTACCCAGTTATCTATCTAGTTTTAAAATTTTAGAAATCACTAAATTGGCCCAAAATTTTGTAATCACTAAAAATAGACCCTCATGTTTGTTAATAAAGGGTCTTTGGTCAGCCCAGAACTAACCCACCCCAAGTCCAAAGCTATCCTGATGACCAAGACTGGATCTAAACAAAGTGGGCCCCCTGGACATGTGCAGTATCTTAGACTTAACCTACAAGTCACCTATACCTTATTCGCCATTTTCTTTCACATATTCTGACTAAGCATGTAATCAATCTGCGCATGCTCAATAATCAGATCACCTCTAATTACATCATTTGGGGCCACTGTGCTCATTATCCTAAACCCTGCCCATTTTTTCTCTAATAAAACTATCTGAATTACTACAGTTCGGGGAGACAGATTTTGGACCACTAGGCCATCTACTGTCCTACTATGTGCCTAGTAATAAACTCTCTCTTTGAAACCCTAGTGTCTCAGGAATTGGTTACTGAGTACATTGGGCAAAAGAACCCATGGCCTTTGTCTGGTAACACACTTTGGGGGCACCAATAAATTGTAAGAGTTTAAAGGGATCCTGAGTTTGAAGACGTGTTGACTTAAGGAGACAATTTATGGCAATGTTATAGTAATTGTTTTAGAATTAACTTTGATTCATGGTATATCACATGGTTCTAGGTACATAAAGCCAAATGTATTCATTACCTGAATGGTAAAGTCTGATCTTTACTTTTTTCCCTTTGGGAGTATAATCATGATATTTTATACCAAAATATTCTTTTACATAGTCCCGTGCCTGCTTTACCTTTCCTAATAGGTTAAACAATCAAACAAACTGGGAAAAAGAAACCCTATATAAAAACAAATGTTTTCAAAGGCTATTTTCAATCTAATAAGAATCTATTTAAATTAGCAGAGATTAAATTCTGCCTTACAGAAATGCACTTGAAAATATTGCCACATACATGTTCTTTTCTTCATTCTGCCCTTAATTTCTTTTTCCAGTCTATAGGGTATTTGTCTCCCTCCTTTCCTTCTTTGTTTCTTCCTTGCATCTTTTTTTGTTCATTTTCATCCTTCTTCCCCCTTGACTTACTCTAGCTGGAAGTATTTCCTTATGTGCAGCAGTTTGTGGTTTCTGCAGGTGTCCTCCGAGAGAGATGCTGAATCGGTAAATATGAGGAAAGCACTGACAAAGTGGAGGTGCATCTTCCCCTTCTCAGCTCTGGGACTGAAACAGAACCCATTCAGTATGTAAAATTCAGCAATGGAGCCTATGCTGCGTTTCTTTTCTTAGATGTCCAGAGGCTGTGAAGGAAAGTTAGGTAGGGGAAAGGATTTTAACTAAAAACTTATACCACTAGAGGAAAATCTTTAGAGTAAGTTCTACTGTTATACCGTGTTCTTCATAGATTTTTTTTTCATTTTTCCTCTAGTCCAAAAGTCACTCCCGGCTTGGCCTGAAATCAAGTACCAAGCAAAAGGTATGTTTGTTTGTTTATTTGTGCTTTGCATTGTTCCTTTTAAAAATATTTATTTTGGCGGGTGTTTATTTTTTTTTCCTGAAGAGAAAGACTTGTCTTTATAAGACAAAGATACACCCAGAAACAAGGTATTTTTTTCCTTTGCTTTGCCTCTATAATAGCAAAAACGAAAATTGGGGAGAGATTCTTAAACTGAAATGGAATTTGAAAGATATTCTTGAAAACCAGTGACAGGACCTGAGAATTTCCCCCACGGTTTACACATGATCTGAAAGCAAGGTCAGAAGAGACTCTACTGGATTCAGCTCTTTTATTTGCTAAATCCTTCATAGCAAAGGAATTTTTTTGTAACTCTGTGTTTTTACTAAACTTCATTGTGTCAGTATCATCTGCAGAGAATGCCCTTCACCTGTGGCCTGTGGTGAATTGGTTAAAGCATTAACTCTGTGAGTCAGAAAGAAATGGCTTCAATTCCTTGTTGTGTTAGTTTACTAGCTGTATGACCTTGGACTTATTTGTACAAAGAAAATGATCAAACTCACTAGAGTAATATATTTTGAGTATAAAATAAATTAATATGTGTGAAGTCACTTATATCCCTGTGCATAGTATAAATAGGGACTTAGTTTTTTTATTCTATGATATTTTCTAGATAGTTTAGAAACACATAACAATATTCTGAATTTCCAAAATATTAATCCTCAGATGCACACTCAGATGCACATATTTATATATATTTAAATTATGTTCATTTCTGGTTATGTGTGTATGTATAAATGATATGTCAATAATACAAATAGATTTATTAGGGTTTGGAGAAGTTCATGTTAAAAAATTATTCTTCTACTATAGATGTTTGTATACTTGGAGTACTTATTTAACCTTTCAGAATAGTGGACATATTATCAGATTACCTTTTTTGATGTCAATTTCTAGAGAAAAAAATCACTGCAAGAATGCAGAGCATCAAAGACGTTCTTAAGAAGATTAAAAATGACAATATAGGTGAAATCACTGAGTCCAGTGCCTCCGTAGCTATTTCTATTAAAGAAATATCATTTTGATTGGGATGATCATGGATAGCTCTGGGTTCCAACCCAGCTTTACACTTACTAGGTAATGATACCTAACATTGATATAGCAAACCCTATGCTCCAGGTATAGTTACATCTACCTTACAAGGATTAACTCATCTAAACTCTCCCCAGTCCTACGAGGCAGTGTTCTTATGTCCCTCCTGGCTTAAGAGAACAAAACCATACCAATGATTTGTGCAGAGAGAATTTAATAGGAAAAATGTTACCCAGTTGTGTAGTTGTTAACTGGGCAACTGGAAGGATAGAAAGACAACTCTAACTTATCAGGGGATCACATGGAGGTAGCAATTCTGGGAAGCAGCTACCATCCCCAGGGCTGGTAATAATAACCCCAAAGTTGGGAGTGTGGATTCCTTAAAGTTTTTAAATACTTGGAAAAAGGAACCCACAGGGTGCAGTGTCTACAAGGGGTGCACAGTGAGACTGGTTCTGCAAGTACTGGGAAAACTGTAAACTCGATTTATCAGAAAGGAAGGGTGGTGCTGTTGATTTGAGGCTCATCAGAAGCTCATCGGAAGCTCATCGGAAGCTCATTGGAGTCTGTCCCTTTAACCTCATCTAGCCTTGGAGCCTCCTTCTAGCATCCCCTACTGACAGAGCTAGACAGAAGCCAGCTGACAAAGCAGAAACGTGATTTGCATGAAGCTTAGCCCCAGGATCACAAAGCAGGGTATAGAAATGTGAATTTGTAGCGATGAGACAATAGCTTAATAACTGGTACAGTTATGAGCTCCATCTTGCAGATGGGGAAACCGAAGCCCAGATACCTTAAACTGTGTTGGTCCAAAGTCACACAGCTAGGAAGATACAGGGTCAGAATTGGAACCTAGTCATTGGTCCAGAAGCATTTCTTTGAGCCTTAGTTATAAAATATGTAAAACAGGGATGAAAATTTTTGTAGGGTTATTGTAAGGATTAAAGAAAACAATAAAAATGATGCATCTATCATACTTTCTGACATATAGCAGGTACACAGTAAATACTGGGTTTTGTTAAACGTGATATTTTTCTCGTATTGAATATGAGAACTTAGTCTTGCTCTGATGAATGTATATGCAGTTTTGAAAGTAATGTCTTTGGCATGGTGTGCTCCCATCCCCAGTGGGTTGTTACTTTAGTTGATTATTGTCTCTCCAATTCAGCATTGTTAAATAAAAACTTAAGCAGAATTTGGTTAGATCTGACAGTTTTTTTAAAATCAGTTCATGAATTGGGGAGATTCCAGTCGGCACGAGGGAGTGAGGAATTCCATTGAACAAAGAGACCAGCGAGTTTTTATAGACAGAACAAGGGAGTATATTGGGAGAAAATCTTCACTGGTGACTGCAAGGGTTGCTTAGCAACGAGGAAGTTAGCAGGTGTAATAATAGGGATCAGCTGATTGGTAGATTTAAATTCTGGGAAAGCCGGGCATTTACAGGGAATAGAAACTTAGATTCCTTTGTTTATTTTGCTGATATGGGGCTTAACACAGGGAATCTATGGTTGGGCCTATTAGATTTAATTTATCAGCATATTTAAAGTTTCTCATGGATAGCTGAGAGAATTTAATGCTGGAGATTGATCACTGGGGGCTTTATTAATGCCCTTAAAATCAGAATGTGTCAGGAGCTACATCAGAGCACTCACTGAGTTATTCTTTCAGTTCCAATTTTAAGCAGTGGGAGAGCTTATTGAATTTTTTCAATTATTCTTTAACTCAACTGTTATTTAATGGGTACCTAATTGCACCAGACACTGTGCTTGTGCTAGACTTCAGGTGTGCTATAGACACCATTAAGCTAACAATGACCTTGATATAAGACATTGACATGAGGACCCACCTACAAGACCGTTCCTAAGAATCTAGTAGGGGAGTAGGATGCAACAACTCAGCTGCTTATTCTCCATTTCTCTTTTTTTCTCATTGACAGGGATGTGCGTGTGTATGAGTATGTGTGTGTATTGTGATATGGATGTAATGCTATCATATGAGTGAAATATCTATTGGTATTGGCACATACCAATTGGGCACATTATGGAGATGACCTTTATTGAAAAGAGACTGTGTTGGGGTAAGGAAATGTGAAGGGAGGGCAGCTGCCTCTCCTGAAGGAAAAAGTCATTCCTTAAATGGAAAAGACACAAGTCTCAGACTAGACACAGGGAATCAGTGGGAGAAGCTAGGAGGTGCTTGTGATACAACATTTGCCCTTTTGCTCTAATGTGGCCAGTAGTTTGGGAGACACGTTGGAGCGGTTACAACCTTAGAGCCTTGGAAGTAGCTGAAGCAGCTAACTACTGTAGGATCAGAAATTTCTATTGTATAAATCATATTGTTTTTATACTCCCCCTACATTTATTTCCCTTTTGTTTAAAAGTACCAATTGTCTAGGGACTAAAGGAAGAGCTTTATATATGTGCTTTGGCTGGAGGATTAAGGAGAAGCTGGCCTTGGGGACTAGGAGGTAGTAGTTATCCAGGACCTGGATAAGAGAACCCCAAGGTCATAGGACATATGAGGTCTTGTTAACCTTTTTAGAAATTGGTGAAAATTAAGGTGAGGTAATAATAGGAAATTTTTTGTAGGACATGGGACTACCCAAAACCTATCCTTGACCTCCTCACTTGAGGGAATCCAAGGAAAATAAATGCTCAAAGAACAATAACTGGCACATGAATACTCTGTGTCTCCAACATGGAACTTCAGTGGACTAGGCTGAAATAAATAGAAGACTCTTTTATCTCCTTCCAACAAAACCTACTTCCTGCTTCCCAAGTCTCGTTTCAAGATTAATAACAATATTAATTGTAGAAATAACATACAATAATGTTTTGATCACTTTGCAAATGTTCAGTGGTTGCACTGTTTTCATTCCATCTTAGAAGGAAAACTGATTTGCCAAAGTCTACAGTTAATAGAGTGTTTTTAATATTCTCAGCCCCTGCCCCCACAACCGTTTCTCTGATATTCAGTGATCTTGAGTTTACTACATCCTTTCTCCTATCAAAACCGTCTTCTCAGATCTGATAAGTACATTCTCCTCGAGTTACATTTGAACTATATAGCTTAAAGTCTAATCTCTCCTAATGGTGTTTGCATTTTAATAGGTGACAGAACTAATGAAACTGAGTTGCAGAGATGGAATTTCTGGGATTAGCAAGCAGAGGACAAATTTTTGGTTGGTAGAAAGATTTTATCTTTGCCTCTCAGTAATTCGTTTACCTCAAAGACCAATTCAGAACCAAACATTAAGTGGTTCGATGTCTCAGACTCACAGATTTATATAGTTGGTAGAGAGCCAACACTCAAGTTTGGAGCACTGAGGCTGGCACTCTTGTATTCAACCTATGTTCTGTCTTCTCTTCCTTCCACTCCCATTCCTTCAACCTGCTTTGTAATATCTGTCTTTCCCTCTGAAAGGGAACTGTAAGCACCTTTCCAAATAGAGATGGTGTTTGATGAAGATGTGTATTTTTCCCCTCCCTGCTTCTGTCTTACACTGGGTGTCTGAAGGCTGTGTGCACAGAAGGTGCTTCATAGATGCGACAAGTACATTTGGAAACCTTCCCTCCCCCAACTTTCCAGCCGAACAAACCATGCCATTGCACCTAATGCTCATCTCAGGTCACTCAAGAAGTAGCTTTTAGTTTTTCCTGCTGTTGAACATTTTCTGTGATATTATTTTCATTTTTCTAATTCTGTTTTGTTTCCTTCTGCCCGTTGGTGATTTTCTTTTGCCCTTCTAATCCCTTCACTCCAGTTTTCTTTGTCTTTTTCTTTGACAAGTGACTCACAGCCTTAGCTATATTTTCCTCAAGTATCTTCTCCAACTTGTATATTTTCTTAACTTATGCTTTCTGTTCTTGGCCAAGTATTTTCTATATTCAGCCTCTAGAGCTCCCAAGAAATTTTCTATGCTTCACTTGGAGGAATGTAAGGAAAGAGAGAAACACTGTATAACAATAGTAAAGAGAAATTTTTAAAAATGTCATAGCTAGATTTGGGCAAGGTAAGAAGTAGAAACCAGAGGATGAGTTTGGAACACCTTAGAATTAAATTCTTGTCTTTTCATGTGGTTGCTACTGGCATCAGAAAGATGATTTAGGCCTTTTGTACCCTGTGAAGGTCTGAAAACTGAATCTCACTTAAGGGAAATTAAAAGTCACTGCTCTCTGGTAGCGACAGTTCCCCTTGAAGGTCCTCTCAGGACATGGAAAGGAAATCAGCAGGCTCCCTAAGGTAGAGTCTGTATTATCTTTAGTCCCTATTACTTTTCAGGAACTGTGAGAGATGCTTTCAGTAAGATGCAGCCAGGATGAAAAGTGAAAAAACAAACAAGTTGAATCTAAAAGAGATGGATTTCATCTCTACAGACTCACAACAATAAAGATTCTAGGAGGTACACTATTTTTTTTCCAGAAAAAATCTGAATTAGCATTTCTGTATTTTAGTTAGTTAAAAAAAGCACTGTTTTATTTTTCTCAATAGATGATTGTTTTATAGTCATCTCTTCTCTGAATTTTAGCTATATAAAGACCCAGAAGGGCACATTGGTTGTTTGAGCAATGTAGGTCAAATTCTACTGCAATGAGCTCCAAGGGACTGGCTGTCCAGGGCTTTTATTCCTATTGAACTTGTGTTATATCCAATAGCATTTGGAAAGTGTGGCATATTGAATAGGTTTGGAAAATATGAGCCTGTAGCTGAGGCTTTGGGAGAGTATTATTGATTTTTAACGTGGTGACATTTGTTAAATGGAGATTGGACTCATTTCACTTTTCATCTTATCCTCTTCCTATTCCCTTGCCTTGTTGTAGAGCCAACTAAGTTTACCCAGGGTTATATTCCCTCTATGTCTCATCCTCCTGTGGCTCAAGTCAGGGGTCTCCTTCATTTCTGTCTTCTCCCCATGATTTTCCAATACACTGAGGCATTCCAAAGCTAGGGGAATGCATGATGAGCCTCACTTGATTACAGCCTGGCATCCCAAACTCCGGGGAAGGATGGCATAGGCCAATGATTTTAAGAACCCCTCTCATCAAAGAGCAGATATATTATTATAAATCCTGTGGGACATGAGGCCTTAGTTAGATTGTTCAGAGCATCTGCCTTTTACTTCTGGAGTAAAGGAAAAATAATAATGCCTCAGAGTACAGCTCTCCTTGTCAAATATTTAACATGGTCACTGCACAATTCCCCAGAGGTTCTCTGAGTTTCAAGCTGGTCTCTTTGACCTGGTCCTCTAAGTGCTTTTGTAGCCAAGGTGTTAAACCTGTGGTTCTGAATGACAGTTACTCTTGTGGAGAACTGGTGAACTTAAACCTAACAGGGAGAGAGGACTAGGAGAAGGTGGGAAATGTTGTAAAGGATCTGCAAACAGCCTAAATGCAATGCAATTTTTTTTTCTCTTAACTGAAGGAAATACACACTCTGAAAGATTCCCAACATTTTAACTCTGAGAACTACGTCAGGATACCTCTGTATTAGGATATTCTGAAAAAGTCTCAACTTTGATTTTATATCCACAGTTTTCTCTGATTGACTTTTATTTGAGAGTGGCTAAAACAAAGAAGATGTTTTAATTAGCATACGTTAAAAATCTTCCATGCCTCAGAAATGCTCTAGGTAGAATTTCAGAAGGAAATAATGGAAATGTATTTCTTTTTCTCCCTTTTTTATAACAAGGATGACTTTCTATGCCGAGATTTCAAATTCACAATCTGGTTGTGCTTTGTTTTGTCCCTGAAATGATTTTTTTTAATGCTGAGACAATATTTACAAATTTTGGAGTTTTCACATAAGTATCTGGATTTCTGGCTTGCCTGAGAAACTGGAATATCTGAAACATGGATTTCCAAATGACAGTGATCAAATGTAGTTGAGCTTTTTCCTCCCATAAACAGGGCAAACACCTGCCATTCATCCTAATCGTCACTTTTCCCCATTGCTTTTTGGCTCCCTCAAACTCACAGCTTTTATTACTTTCCTGGCAGCTATACACATGTGCATTTGAATATGTGACATCTATTCTATGGGATATTATGCTACTTTTTACCTTGAGAAATTTAAAGTCATCATACAGAAGTTGTAGCGCAGATCACTCTCAGGCTGTCTTGCAAACAACTCTATTTTATCAGAAATGGAATGGCTTTTAAAAAGGGAATTTATTAAGTTGCAAGTTTACAATTCTAAGACTGTGAAAATGTCCAAACTAAGGCATCCAGGGGAAGATACCTTGATTTAAGAAATGCCTATTGGTCCAGGATGCCTCTTTCAGCTAGAAAGGCACATAGCAATGTCTGCTGGCTTTCTCTTCTCATTTCATCAGGTTTCCCTGGGAGCATTTCCTTTCTGCATCTTCAAAGGTCTCTGGCTGTGTGGGCTTTGTTGGCTCTGAGATTTTTCCAAAGTGGTTCCCTCTTAAAGGGCTCCAGTAAGCAACTCCACCTTAAACGGGTGGAGACACATCTCCATGGAAACCATCTAATCAAAAGTTACCACCCACAATTGGGTGGGTCACATCTCCATGGAAACAATGAAAAAGATCCCACTTAGCAATACTGAATGAGGATTAAGGAACGTGGCTTTTCTGGGGTAGAGGACAGTTTCAAACCTGTATAACATCTTACTTAGTAAATTCATTAATTAGGGTTAAAGTTTTCTTAGTAATATTTGTAGATTTCAAGGAATTCATTGAACAAATATTATTTTTACCTAATTTTGGTTTAAACCTATTTTCTCCCAATGTATTATGACATTGAAGACTTCTGTTTAATGTAGCTTTTATTTCTTATCAGGCCCTGGACCTTCAAAATGGCAGTTCTGCATTTTTTTTAAGCAAAGGATCATTTCCTTTGAAATGAAAGTAAATACAGGCGTCTAAGATATAAATGTGCTGGCTTCCTACATAATAACATTAATCTGAGTCCAGACATTTCTCCAAACATGAATCTTTCAAGCAAAAAACATTCTCAGCCATCAATAACCCAAGCAGAAAACAGCAAAGAGATAGTAGCATAGGAGGGAGAAATAAGATAGTTCACAAAAACAAGAAAGAGTAGAAGGACAATCTCGATATTCAAATGAGAACGCTAGGAATCCGGGAGTCTGCTGCCTCAGCTGATGGTTCCAGAACCACAACCTCACTGCCACAACCCGCAGGATGCCTTGGCAGGACCAGATCTAGGGTGAAACGAGTGAGGGGCATGAAGGGAGCAAGGCAGGTGCAAAACTTAAGGGGATGCCAAAAAACTCAGTAATCATGGCAATATTTTAATAAATCAAAACCAACGCAAAAAAATACTAGATGAACCAAATGGTCTGGTTGGCCACTAGGCTGAAATTTGGCCAGTCTTTAGGAGTACTTATTCTTTGCCAGGTATGGTGCCAGGTACTTTCTATACTTTTTTACCCATTTTATGCTCAGAACAACTCCATGAGACAAGTTCTGTTATTACTCACCCTTGTTCCTGTTTTACAGCTGAGAAAACAGAGTCTGAGCAATGCGGAGTAACTTAATTACAGGTAACAACTGACAGAGGCAGGATTCAGGCAGCTTATTCCAGAAACTACATGAACAAATTGTCCACTAGTGTGGGTGAGCCCACAGATCATCATGTGACCCCACTATCCTGGAGGTACCTACTGAATCACGGATAGGCTCATGACCTCAGAGAAGCCATAAACCAGCCTGGGACCTGAATTTGTTTGGTGGGAAGGCTTGGTCTGTTGGTTTCCCTACATCAGCTACTTTCTGTCCAATACAAAGTTAAAGAGAAAATTGAAGTGAAAGAGAGAAGCAGGGAATACACATACACAAAGATAAAGAGACAGAATCCTGAGGTTGGAAAGACCAAGACAATTAATAACTACCTGTGATTGGTAGAGGCAAGATCAACTGAGGAAAGGACTGTTTCACCATGAAGCTAGAGCCCAGAATGGAGAGCAAGGAAAGCCTGCAGCTGAAGGGGAACCACATAACTCAGCACAAAGGCTTATTGAAATGATGGTCCAATCTCTGGGATGTCTGAGAATCATTCTAACCTCTTCACTGGCCTCCTTACTGTGTGTTCATCACCTGTCATTTCCAACACATCCATATCTTAATAGAGATAGCCCAAGGTGTTTACTGAAACCCAAAAGAGTCCAATGTGATCTCCTTCCCACTTTCACAGTGTTCCCTTCCCATTCTGAGTTTTCCTGTCCTCCTGGCCTTTCATTGCCTTTCCCTTTTTTTTTTCCTGGCCATCCTGCCTCCCTTAGCTGCAATTAGGCTTTAATGTAAGTGCTTTCATCAGTGGGGCCATGGTTTCCCTTTTGTGATGCCTCTTGAAATTGTAAAGAGCCCAGTTGTCTGTGATTCTTAGCTGACTCTCCAGGAGCTACATTGTTGGTCAGTTTCTCCATGACTGCAGGGCTGGAAGCAGAGGGTGCTGGCAAAGAATGGGGTTCTATTCGAGAAGCACTGCCCTGGGAGATAGGAAAGAAGTAGAGTTAAACTAGCAATACTCTAAGTGCATCTGCCCACTTTGTTGCAAATTTTCTATGGAATATTTATCTTCAAATTCAGACCCATAGCCTACTGCTATAACAAGAATTAAAATACATATGGTAGATTTTCCAGCAGCATTCAGCTCAGTAAAAATAGCAATTAATTAAAAGTGACCATTTTAACTCAGTGGTTCTTAGCCCTATCAGACCCAGTGATCCCTTTTGATGGTAAACATTCAACCATATCTTGTTATGACCTCTTTACTATCTTTATGGATAATATAGCCTAGTTGCATGTATTTTTTAAAATGCTCTAACTATACAAGAAGAAATAAGAGGAATATAATTTGATGGCTTAATGAATATTTCCTTATATAAACTGTTGGGTAGGATTATGCCAGAACACATGAAGCCATCAGATATTTTCACTTCTTTGTAGGATAATTGAGACTAGGACTGTGAACAATCCAGTTGGAAATAGGTATTTTATATTAGCCTCCCAGACACGACGAGCCATGTTATAGGCAGTGCCATAATTTCCCAAAATGGTGGCAGTGGTAAGCAGAAAGAGTGTGTACTTGAGAAGTTAGGATTTAAGGGATGATTTTGATTACTCAATCATTCTATAGCTATTCTTTTTTGCTTTCTGGTGAATTGGAGTAGATAGAGGGAAATCCTGAGATCTCTAAATTGTAATCCTGCTGCTTTTATCTCTGATAATGAGTGTATAGTCTTTATCTTGTGCCTTGTGATTTTAAAAACCTATGACTAATTTTCATTTGTACCCATTTATCCAGTTTTTCAACTTTAGAGTCTTGTAAACACTGAAGACAGCCCATGATGTTTATTAATGAAAGGTCTAGGTCAACCCAGAACTAACCGACTTCAAGTTCAAAGTTACCTTGATAAACATTACTGGATCTGACCAAAATGGGCCTGCCTGACATGCACAGTAGCTTCAACTTTAACCTATAAGTCACCTATACCTCATTGTAATACTAAAAATCACACCTATTGTCATATTGAAGCTGCCGTTTTCTTAGATACATTCTGTGATTAAACATGTGATCAATCTGTGTAAGCCCAATAATTAGATCATATCTAATCACATCATCTGGGGCCACTGTTTTCTTTATCATAAAACCTGCCCATCTTTTAATTCTATAAAACTGTCAGGTTGACCACAGTTTGCTTTTGGGCCAATAGGCCACCTGATCTCCAGCTATGTGCCTAGTAATAAACTTTTTCTGTCTTTGAAACACTGGTGTCTCTAGAATTGGTCTTTTGAACACATGGGCAAAAGAATCCATTGCTTTTGTCTGGTAACAAATGGCCTCCCCAAAGATATCCATGCTCTTAAATCCCTAGGATGTATATTTCCTGACATGGCAAAAAGAACTTTGCGAATGTGATTAAATTAAGGATTTGGAGATGGAAAGATTGTCCTAGATTATCTGGGTGGTCTCAGTGTAATCAGAAGAGTCCTCATAAGACAGCAATAGGAGTATCAGAGTTGGAGAAGTAAAAATGGAAGCAGAGGTTGAAGTAATGGGGCCATGAGCCCAGGAATATGGGTAGCCTTGAGAAGCTGCAATAGGGAAGGATTCTTCCTCCAACCTCCAGGGAGAATACAACTCTGCTGACTCATTGTAGACTTTTGACCTCCAGATAATTTGGGTTACTCTAGGCCACTAAGTTTTTGGCCATTTGTTAACAGCAGCTGTCAGAAACAAATACAGAGATCCACCAATTGAATATGCGAAATAATTATATTACAGTCTCTACACAATTGATGTGAAAGTTTCGTCTCAGAAATTCAATGCGTAATCTTAGTGTGCAAATATACTTTGTGCTTTTATGTAAAATGAAATTCAATTCTGGACTCAAATCATTATGAATAGGTTTCTCACTGTGTTGCCAAATTCTCTATTTTTCCTTCTTCTATGCTCTCTCTTCTGTTTTCACCTACATGAAGTTTTTTGGTCCATATGCCATGCCGAGAAGTTTAATTGTTGTCTTATTTTGAAGTGTCCTTGCAGACAATGGCCTTGTAGATTCACTTTCACCTTTCAAAGCAGCCCTTCGAGATGTTTACTGCAAGTACAGTCTCTGAATTTCTAAGGCTGCCTATTGTTAAAATCACTTTTTTTTCCTTTACAAGGAAAATGCTTTTCCTTCAGCCTAGGATGACATTCAAATTCCAGGTTCTAGATTTGACTGATGCTAGAGGTCCTTCAAAACTCAACTCAAGTGCATCCACAGCAAGCAGCTTCTTTGGACCTCTACTGTCTGAAATATGTCCTTCTGTTGGGCGTTCATTAGTCCCTGGAGCTATTTTTTACCCACCACCTATATATTTTTTTATGCCCAAACTCTGTGCCAAGCATTTTAGATATATTTTATTATTTGTATTTTGTAAAAAATTTAGGAGTTAGGCGTTATTTTTCTCCATTTATAGATAAGCAAATTGAGACCCAGAGAGCAGTTATTTAAAAATGTAAAGATTTACACCCACTAGAATGGCCATTGTCAAAAAAGCAAACAACAATAAAAAAACCCCAGAAAACTACAAGTACTGGAGAGGATGTGGAGAAAGAGGCACGTTTATTCACTGATGGTGGGAATGTAGAATGGTGCAACCACTCTGGAAGGCAGTTCCTCATAAAGCTAAGTATAAACTTGCCATATGATCCAGCTATGCCATTACTAGGTATATATTCAGAGGAACTTAAGGCAAGGACAAAAATGGACATTTGCACACTGATGTTTATAGCAGAATTACTCATGATTGCCAAGAGATGAAAACAGCCCAAGTGTCCATCAGTGCATGAGTGGCTAAATAAACTGTGGCACATATATATGATGGAATATTATGGTACTGTAAGAGAATAAAGTCATGAAGCATGTAGCAACATGGATGAACTTTGAGGACATTATGCTGAGTAAAATTGGCCAGAAACAAAAGGACAAATACTGTCACTAATATGAACTAACATTAATGAGTGAACTCTGGAGTTAAAGTTAAGAACACAGCTTATCAGGATATAGAAAGAGGGTAGAGATCAGGCATTAGATTCTGAAGGAATACAGAATCTTTAGCAGAACTGATTGTAAAGATCCAGAAATGGATAGCACAATACTAGCTAATGTTAGTACAATACTATCTGATGTTAGCACAATATTATAAATACACTGAAAGATAGAGCATGAGTATGGTTGAGGGAGGTGGACAGGGGTCATGTATAACACTGGAGGGAAAGATTGAGGATAAAAACTGGGAGAGTATAACTTAGCTATGCCTAGAATGGCAATGATGGTGATTAAATGTACAAATATAAGAATGTTTTTGCATGAGGGAGAACAAATGTAAATGGAGGTGGGGTGGGGATATAATTAATGTGAAGTAGGGTCTATAGTCACCTTGTAATATGATTCCATTTACTGTAGCAAAGGCAATATATCAAAGCTAACTGTGGGGTTCTTGGTGGAAGAAATGGAAATGTTCTCATATAGATTGTGAGGGCAAAGCCATGGCTATGTGATTATAGGGGGAACCATTGATTTTTTTAACTTAAGTTGGATTGTATGATGTGTGAATAAAACTGTTTAAAAATGAACAGAGAGATACAAGTGTTGGAGAAAATGTGGAGAGAGGGATGTACCTGTTGACTGTTTGTAGGGAAGTAGAGTGGTGCAGCCTCTCTGGAGGGCAGTGTGGTAGCTCCACAGGAGACTAGGGGTGGGGTTGCCATATGATCCTGCAGCTCCCTAGTGAGGGGTATACTTGGAGAAACTGAGAGCAACACATGAATGAGCATGTGTATACCAATGCTTAGGGTTGCAGTGATCGTGATTTGCAGTGGATGAAGGTGGCCTAAGGGTACATTGACTGAGGAATGGAAGGGGGAACTGTGGTGCATACATACAATGGACTATTCAGTGTCTGCAAGAAAGAATGAAGCATTAGGTGTGCAACTAGGTAAAAGAATCTTGAGGACAGTATGTTGAATGAAATAAGACAGAGACAAAAAGAAAAATATTATAGTGTCTTACTAATATGGACTAACCATACTGTGCAAACCCTGAGAATTGAATACGAGAGCACATGTTATCAGGTGAAGGCCTATTATAAAGGTTCTTAGGATGTAAGGTCTTACAGCAGTCACGTCTATTCCGGAGTTGTTAACTGCTATTTCTAAAGTCTAAGGTGCTGAGCTCTTTATAACCAGGTTGTTTCCTGGAACTTTGGGTATTTGTGTGACACCTGAGACTCAGAGCTAGAATTCTGCAGGTCTGAAAGTCAGCATTACCCACACAGCAACTGTTAAAAACACTGAAAAGTGATTAGACTTCAAGTAGAGATATGAATTAAACTGATCTGGGTAGGACTAAGGTAAATCAGACTAAAGGGTAAAGGATGATATTGACCGTATTTTAAAACTTCAACTTCTGCGTGAGACCAAAGGAAGAGAGGTTTATTTGGTGCAAAATTTATATTTTCTGTAGCACATTATTTAATATGACACATATAGTCAGTTTATTTGAATACCACAATTATATGAAACCTTGAATAGGGAGTGAGATCTTGTTGGTATGTACAGGATAGTGTGATGTGCTGATACATCCCAGAATAATATGGGCAAGAGATTAAAAAGTATTTGCAGAATAGTCTTGAGGGGCTGGGAATAAAGGTGGAAATATTAAACTTCCCTACCTGGGGAAGGGTTGATATTTTCGCAATCATTGGGGACTGCCAATTTGTTGAGCCAGGCCCTTGATCTTGGGGTTTGCCACTATGAAACTTTATTCCTGTAAAGGAGAAGCTTATGATTATGCCTAAGTCACCTCCAGAGAACCTCTTTTATTGCTCAGATGTGATCTCTCTCTCTAAGCCAACACTACAAGTGAGCTCACTGCCCTCCCTCCTATGTGGGACATGACTCCCAGGGGTGTAAATCTCCCTGGCAATGTGGACTTGACTCCCGGGGATAAGCCTGGCCTTGGCATTGTAGGATTGAGAAAAACTTCTTGAACCAAAGAGGGGAGAGAAACAAAATAAAGTGTCAGTGGCTGGGAGATTTCAAGTAGAGTTGAGAGGTCATTCTGGAGGTTGTTCTTATGTGTCATATAGATCTCCCCTTTCAGTTTTTGATGTATTGGAATACCTAGACAGAAATACCTGAAACTGTTGAACCATAATCCAGTGGCCTTTATTCTTAAAAATGGTTGAGTTATTATAGAGCTTTTGAGGTGTGACCATGTGATTGTGAAATTCTTGTGACTGACACTCCCATTATCCAGTATATGAAAAGATGAGTAAGAAAAAGAAAAGAGGAAAAAGGAGGGAAGGGTGGGTGTGATATTTGGGTGTTTTTTTATTACTTTTATTTGCATTTTTTCAAGTAATGAAAATGTGCAAAAATTGACTGGGATGATGAATGCATAGATGTACGATGATACTATGATCCACTGATTGTAAAAATTAGATGATTGTACGGTATGTGAATAAAAAATAAAATAAAAAATATGTGAAGATTAATAAAAAAGACTTCATGCTGTTCTCAAGATCCTTAGTATTCACAAATAAATTTACAAACAATTGCATTTTTAAAGTATTGCAGGTTTACAACATTTTACTCATTAATGATGATCTATTATGTTTGTGTGCACATAAGAAGTTTCTAGATTATGCCTCAAATTCGTAAGGACGGCTACCTTCAGAGGGAATGGATAGTTTACTTTATACATTTGAATCATATGAATTTTTTGCAATTGTTGATTAATGGAATCCCATTTATTTGGCTTTCATATGTAAAATTTAAAACCTTAGCTAGTCCAATTGCTTGTTTTTGTTTTTACATATACTTTGTCATGTGTAAGGTACACAATTTCATTCATTCATGTATTGTTCGGTTCCAGCCGTACCTATACATTATCACTGTGTGCCAGGTTATGTTCTAGGCAGGGAGAACACAGCAGTAAATAGGAAAGATTAGGGCTTTGCAAATAGCAAAGACATGGCTACCTTGAGCCATGTCGTATGGCTACATTGAGTAGAAATAGGTACTATGAAGAAAAAGGAAACAGAGTAAGGGAAAAGAAATTGGGAGTTCTCTGTTACCAGCACAGGCTTCTGTGAGGCACTGCTATGTGAGCACTGGCTTGAATGAACATGCAAACCATGTGACTATCTCATGAAATATGTTCCAGAAATGCAATTTGAGATTTTAATGCAACAATTTAGATACAACTTTGATCGTATCAAAGGCATTTATTGAGCAGTTACGAGGCGCTTAGTAGTGGGCAGGGCAGTGTTGGTTAACAGGGAAATGTAAGACCTGACTTTGGCCATCTGGTTTACAATCTTGATAAGAGTTGAGAGCAATACACATATAGAAATATCAAAACTAAATAAAACAGTATAGAATTATTTGCTGCTAAATTGTGTGATACAGATTTTAGGTGCTGGGGGATACCTTTGCTGTTACATCTCATGAGTAAAAGCCTACTTTTTGCCAGATTCAAATATTTTTAAAGATAAGATGGTAACATTGAAGCCAGAAGGGAGGCAAAATCCTCTTTAAGGGGACTTTAGTTCCCACTCCTGTAGGCATATCCTTCAGGAGGTTATATCTGGAGTCTGTGAACTGTGATTCTAATTGTGGATAGGAAACTCTGTCAAGAATCCAAACAATGTATAGTATTTGGGAGCCTAAGCAGTAGTAGTTTTCTTTGGACCCTGACTCCTGTGTCACTGAAGTGGGCAAATGCCTTATTTTTCCTGCTTCTCTTTCCTTTTGCTACTCTGTACTATGAAAAATTGAGATCTGGGAAGTCAAATTGAGAATGCCCATTGTCTAGCAGGGACTTAGCCCATTTTCATCTTTCAATGAAGGCAATCTTTATGTGTGTATACATGTATGTATTTATATTTGGCTACAATCATTTATATAACTGAAACAGGAATATGCTAATGGTATTTAATATTATTGGTGGGGTTATGGCATTTAAAAAAATTTTTCTGTGTTTTCTGCTTTGCACAAATCCTCATTGTTCATAGTGCAGCTTCTGATTATGCTCCACTTTCTCATTATATTACCTTTGAAATAAAAAAAAAGAGGTAAAAGTTTTTTAAAAAAATAATTGGAATCATTATGCTAACCAAGTTCTTGCTTTCCAGTTTGCATAATAGATTTTCCTCTGCTAAACTTTCTTTTTTGCTTTAAAGATTCATGTTTGAATCAATTTTTTTCTTTTATTTTAATGATGGCTATCATTGCCAGCATTAGTTATAATCCCTAGTGTTCACTTTGTGCTTTGCACCCAAAATGTAGAAACATTTTTAAAATTCAGTAATCCTGTAAATAAACCTACCATAGCAGGCAAGCAGCAAATATTTACATTTTATAGAATAGCTTGCTCGTTAGGTAACATTAAAAAAACAAGAACTCTATACATTTCTTTTCCATTTGATAGGAAATACATCTTTTTTGCAAAACTGCCTAGACCATTCCTAAAGCTGTTCCCTAATGATGCTGGTGAGGAGGTTTTCGGAAATGTGTCTGAGTGGTGCTACAAACCTGAGTAGGAAGGGCTCCCTGTGGTTCTGATTTATAATTTCATTAGCTGCAAAATCAAAGACTAGGTTCCCCCTTGTTTTGGGCTCTGTTGTTAGTATGCCAGGCAGTGATCTTTATGTGCCGCTTCTCATACAGGGGGGCCTTTGATTGTTTTGGAAGATCTTTGCAGCAATTGTACAATAGCAGTGTGCAGCCTGGGTCTGTTTGCCTTCAAGTGCCTTCCTGCCTGTTCCTTGGCTCTGCTGTTGATGACGCTTGAATGCTGCAGGTTGACTTGTTTCCCAGGCTCCTCTTTGTCCTCTGGCCTCTGGCAGAATTCAGCCAACAGGAGGCACTTGGGAAAGATTGGAGGGTTGGAAGAAGGAAGTAACCAGGGTGCTGGCTTCCTCCGGGTGATCCCAGCTTGTCTCTTCCCTTTATCCCTCTGTCCTAGGGGTAGTGGTAGCTTTCTGCTGTTACTTTCTGCTGTTTCTGAGCTGCCTTGCTTTCCTGTTTGGCTTCTCAGCTCTTCCACTGCCTGTGTCAGCCATCCTAGTATTAAAGTCCCCGTTTTCACCAAAGTGGTTTCTGATTTCTTCGTTAGATTTTGACTGATACAGGTATCATTCCCAGGGGTGATTGCAAATAGGATGAACCATTGTTTTTGTGGGAATTTTAGGAAATTTATAGTTTATACAATTTTCCTTATTTTAGCCTTCAAGGAAGAAAATGTATGGGAAAAACCTAAGGAGATAACTGTAACATCTGTAGGCAGGTATTTCTGAGGTGGTGAATCATTTTATGTACCTATAAGATGAGACAAGTTAATTACATAGACCTATGAGTGTGTTCATTATACACATTGGGTTTATAATATTTGGTAATTAGAGAATGATCTAATGTGGTATAATGTGATACAACTAAAATACATTAATTGAAATAGTTAAAAGTTTATACCTAACAGTGTGGTAGTTAATTTCATGTTCCAGCTTGGCTGGGTTATGGTATCCAGTTGTTTGGTCAAGCAAGCATTTTCTTATTGTTTCTGTGAGACTATTTCATGAATTTAAATCATTAGTCACTTGACTGCATCTATGGCTGGTTACATCTAAATCAACAAAGGAGCATGCTCTCAGCAATGAGACAAGTATCCTCATCCAATCAGTTGAAAGCTTTAAAGGGAGAACTGATGCTTTCAATAATCAGAAAGAATTTCTATCTCTATCCCAGGTAGCCAGCTTCTCCTGGGGAGATCATCATCACCTTCACTGAGTTGGAAACTTCTCTGAGTTTCCAACCTGAGGCCTGCCCAATCCCTGTGGTTGTGTGAATGAATTCCTATAATAAATATATTTACTATATATATATCTTATTAGTTCTGTTTCTCTGGAGAACCTGACTAATATAAACAGCATAATGTCTTTGTCCTTATTTGAAGCAGACACACTTTTTAGTATTATTGCAAAAAGATATACTGGGAAATCAGTTTATATGATTCTTCTGAGACAGGAAATGTGTTTATTCTGGATCACTTACCAGCATTGATAAATGAGGGACTAGAAATCTAGCGTCTTCCGCAGTTCTTTAGCCACATGACATTTTGTAGTGGGACAACTGGACTAGGAATCATAAAATATAGATCTTATGTTGGCTTCCCTAGAAGCAAAACCTGAATCAAGGATGTGTAGGTGATTTATTAAGGGAAGGATCTGTAAGGAAATAAGGGAATGGTAGGGCAGAGAAAGAAGATAAGCCAATGTGTGTTTCAGCTGATATCTAGTCTCTGCCTGAAGGCATGGGGAACTTTGGAGTATGAATAGCATGGCGCAGAAATCCCAACTTGAGACAACATAGCTGGGCTTTGTTAACAAATTAGTTATTTGTTACCGAATGACTTTGGTAACATATTAGTCATTCGCTGTGGGCCAACCCTGGAGTAGAAGTACTCAACCTTTCAAGTATTTTTGTCCATGGTGGGCACTTCTCTGGACAAAGGTGTAGCTGTAAGCTTTTAACTCTGACACACGTAGCAGCTAGGGAATGGAAGTACTGACTCCAAAAAAAGGAGATCTGTGTAGAGCACCCACATCATCTACCTTAAATGTTAGTACTGTTTTGGTTTGCTAAAGCTGCCAGAATGCAATATATCAGCACTGGGTTGGCTTTTTTTTTTTTTTAACTTTTTAATTTTATAATATAACATATATACAAAGCAAAGAAAGAAAAAAGCAAGTTTTCAACACACTCTTCAGCAAATAGTTACAGGACAGATCCCAGAGTTTGTCATGGGCTACCATATGATCTTCTCAGATTTTTCCTTCTAATTGCTCCAGAATATAGGAAGCTAGAAAGAATAAATATTTTTTTATCATCACAATTGATTTTTTTTTCTTTTTTGGGGAAAAATAACATATGCACAAAAAGCAATACATTTCAAAGCACAGCACCACAATCAGTTATAGAATATATTTCAGAGTTTAGTATGGGTTACAATTCCACAATTTTAGGTTTTTACTTCTAGCTGCTGTTAAGATACTGGAGACTAAAATAGATATTAATTTAATGATTCAGCAATCAAACTCATTTGTTAAATTCTATCTTCTCTGTATAACTCCACCATCACTTTTGATCTTTCTATCCCTCTTAGGGGGTGTTTGGACTATGGCCATTTTTAGCTCTTTCATGTTGGAAGGGTCTGTCACTAATATGGGATAGGGAGATGGAAATATCTGATGTTCTGGAGAGGCTGGGCCCTCTAGGTTACGGGACTTATCTGGTCCAGGGTAGTTTGGCTTTTACAAAAGGAATTTATTTTCTTACAAATTTACAGTTTTAGGCTATGAAAATGTCCAAATTAAGGCATTAATAGGATGATATCTGGGCTCTGAAGACAGGCTACTGGCATCTGGGACACGTCTGTCATATGGGAAAGCATATGGCTGGTGTCTGCTTGTCCTTCGCTCCTGGGTTTTGTTGCTTTCAGCTTCTGGTTCCAGTGGCTTCCTCTCCGAGCTTCTCTAGGCCTTCCCTTAGCTTCTCTGGGGCTTTTCTCTATAAGCTCTTATCTTGTTGTAAAGGACTTCAGTGAAAGGATTAAGACCCACATTGAATGGACTGGGTTACATCTCAATTGAAATAACCCAACCAAAATGTACCACCCACAATAGGTCTGCACTCACAGGAATGAATTAAAAGAACATGGCCTTTTCGGGGGTAATAACAGTTTCAAACCACCACAAATACCTATAGTAATGTTTCCATCACTTACATACCTTTTGTCACTGGACAAGACACATAACTCTTTCAAGACTCAGGTTCCCTATCTGTTTAAATGAAAAAGGAAGTTGCTAATAATGACTGTTTTCCCTACCACTCATAAATGTGGTTTGAAAGAAGTAAAAAGATGTGGAAGTAAGGTAGTATTTCTTCAAGTGGTTAGTCTATATAAGAGAGGGCAATGCAAGTTTATAAATCTAGTTTGGAAATTTCAGTTCAAACATCATCACTGTCTTAGCTTGAAATTCTTTGAAAGAATAGTCTAAGGACAAGGACTTGGGTAAAGATAATTTAATTTGAAGGTGATTCTAGAAGGTAGGAGTGTTGGAGTGGAGATAAAGAGACAGAGAAGGAGGAAAAGACAATTTACAGGGGTGTTATTGAGGTCCCTGCTGGGGTGGAGTGGGAATAGGTCTATAGTGTGTACTTGAGGCAAGGTGCTACCAGCAGAAAGCAAATGGAACTATCCTCTCCCATACTGGAAGTGTCTGCTCCACCAAACTCTGTGCTCTGCTCAGATCTACTTTATTAAATCCTGTCACTAACTCTTCTAGGAGGTAAGCTGACTTCTTTCTCTAAGAAAAGATTTAACAGAGAAGAGTTAAGTAAATAAGGACATTCTGTCCTGGTACAGTTGGTTATGGGGCACAGTTGATACCCATCAGCTCTCTCTTCTGTCTTCCATTCTAGACTTTCCTCACCCTCAGCCAGCACTTCTGAGGTTGCTTGGTCAGTGGCAGGAGGTGATCAAGACTTTCATCCCTGAGAGGTCTAAGCCTTGGTTGACGGACTTCCTGCTATTGCCTGTTCTCTGTGACCAGTGGTTGTAGAAGCAACAAGAAGCATCCCAGTCAATCCTCAGATCCAGACTTACTCCTTATTTCCCAGTTAGTTACTCCTATCAAAAAAAAATCTTCTTTCTTTACCAGTGATCTACTGGCACAAAGAGCCCAGAGTTATCAGGAGGCAGTCACAGTTTCAGGCTCAGTGTCTTGGGGTAGAAGATTGGCCTCCTGGGGACCAGGACCTCTAATTGAGCAAAGCTAAAGTGGAGACAAGAAACCCAAATTCAGCAATTGCATCATTGGGAGTGATAATGAGGGAGGTCACCAACTTTTCTGCTCCTTGGTTCACAGACCACTGTTTTCCAGCTTTTGGGTACACAACGCCATGTAAAGACTACTTTTTCACTGCCTATAACACATCCTGAAGGACGACACCCCAAATCTAAAGGTTGTAGACCAGAATTGACACCATATCAGAGCCATGAAGAGACCACTCTAACATTCTATCAGGCTGGTGGTTTTGAGGTGATACAATATGCATGAGGGCCAGTGGATGCCAGAGTTATAAATCCACTCCTGCCTCTTCTTTAGGAGAGGGATAGTCACCATGAAGTGAGCCTAAGCCTGCATACGATTGTCCACCCCAGCCCACTGCTATCAGAGGTATACCTAAGAGAATGCCATTTGGAGCATCAGATGTGTATGCCACTATTACCATCGCAGATCTTACGTGAGATTCCTTCTTGCATGCGATGCTGGGCTAGGGGCTGTACCAAGGATGTCCACAAGCGCTGGCTCCACCCTCTTTGATCTTCTGTCCTTGTTTTGGAGTCATTCAGGAGACATAGCAGGTGACTTTTATATGCCAGGTTTTGTGCTAGAGATATGAGAGTTTCTGTCCTTTGGAGCTCACCAATCAGTGTGTGGGAAAGAGATATATAATCTAGGGGTTTGCAAATATGTTTCAATTGAAATCTTACAATGGCAGTCAATATGGCTTAATAAAGTCAGAACTGTTCTGATTGAAGGAATGAAGGCAGAGGGGTAAGGGAAATATGAAGGGAGGGAGTCCAGCGACCTCTCTCAGTATCCCTTTGCTGTTTTTGCAGGTGAAAAAGCAGTCACGTGAGGTTGGGTATGACTTGTCTTAGGCAAGAAATGAATCACTGAAAGAATCTGAAACCTTTGCTACTTAACATTTAGATTCCTCAGATACCTGAGTGTTATGGACAGAATCTCAAATGACGTGTGAAATTTTATTTCATAAAATAATGGGTTATAATAAAAGTCAATAAATACTGGTTAGTATAATTATTTTAATCACTAACCAAAGCACTCAACCAAGTACATTTTGGAAGCAGGTACAGGGAAGAGTGAGGGTGAGAGTTTGGATGAACCAGGGTCCTACTTAAATTGGGACCAGGAAAGGAAAATTGTGGATGTCCCATGTCTGAGTTGGATTGAATCTCTAACCATCTTACGTTTTCTGTCCTATTTTCCATCTCTTTGCTTTTTTGTGCTGCTTTCTAGGTGAATTCCTTGAGCTATTGTTGCTGAACTTTTATTGTTTCTTATTTTTAAATTTTAGCAATATTTTTAATATTGATGATAATTTTCTTGTCTTTTTAAAATGATCATCTTTATAGCATCATGATTTTATTTCATGGATATAATTTAAATAAAATTATTTTTAAACTACCTGCTTCTCTTCCTCTCTCATTAGAGCTACTAATATGCCCCCCTGGAGGAAGGGAGAGGTTTAAGTAAATCTAAGTAAGGGGACTAAGTAAGCCCCCGAGCCATGGAGTGTACTGTAACCTTCAGGCATGTTGGTGAGAAAAGAAGTTCAGAACCCCTCATTTAACCTTTGAATTTGCCTTATCATTCTGATAAATTCTGTGGAGATGCCTTTCTAATGACATGTTCTGCATGGCACCCAGCAAATTGCTAACTCCCAGGGTTTATTTTTTACAGACTTCAGAGTTTATAATTAATCCTAGTTAATGATAGCATGATAAAAATGACAAATGTCACTGTTAAAAAGTCTTAGGTTCACATGGTAGATAGCTAGGGATAAATATCAACATTTCTTTCTTGAATTAGCAATGGGGAATGGAGTAGGAGGTAGAAGTTTTCTTGTGTTTTTTTGTTTTCCTCTGTCATAGAGACATTTCTAATGTTCTGAATTACATTTAAACACCTACTCCTATGAATGAGTAATAATGATACAAAAAAGTTATAATGATACAAAGTACAAAGCTTTGACTTTTGGTAATTTGTGGGTAGTAAGGATGGATGAGGGGGGAGTAATTAATACTATTAACCAAATTTTTAAATAAAATAAGTTAAGTCCAAATATATAGCTTAGTTCTATTAATGGAGAAAAGTTTATTTCCCCAGTGTATTTCGTAAGTCATTGAATGGCAAAAAGAAAGGGCATAGGGTCAGCTGCTTTTTAATTTCATCTAGTTATTATTTTACAAAAATTAATTTTTTAATTTATCATACTAATACATGCACATGGGTTTAAAAGTCAAATATCAAAACAAATAGTAGTCCCTTCTTCGTCTACTCTCATTCAGAACCATTCTCCAGAGCCAATTAACTGCTTATACTCATTCTGTTATTCTATGAGTTTCTATTTTGTGAAGTCAGAATTTTTATTCTCTTATTTCCAATGTCCTCACGTTCTATACCCTTTCAGTATGGTTTTGATAATTCTTTTGTTAAATCCTTATTCATTATTTTGTCATTTTTATTAAGTTTATAATTGTTTTACTTATTGCTAGGCTAGAATTAAGTAAACTAGGATTATGTTTGCTATATTTTATAACCTTCTGTTTTTCCTGAAATTAATAATTCCCTCATTCATTGTTTTTATTTGCTTTACTTTCTTTGAACCAAATCTTTGATAGCTTCCAACACTTTATCAAATGTCTTTCCTAAAACTGATAATCAAACCCACCAAATAATCTATCAGGTTACTATTTTTTTCTTCTTTTAACCTAATTTCTGATTGCTCTCCAGGCCTGCTGCAGAACTGCTATCCTTTGCCTAATTCACTTTGTTTCTCTTTCCTTTGTTCAAGATTCTGTGTCTTTTTCTTTCTTAATTTATTTCTTCATACTCCTGCAGCTTCCTGAAAAGGCAGGAGGTAAATTTTCTGAGACTTTATATGCTCAAAAAGAAAGTATTCTATCTTTACACTTGATTGATAGTTGGCTAAATCTGAATCCTTGGTTAAAAATAATTTTCTCTTCAGAATTTTGAAGATATTTCTCCACTGACTTTTAGTTTCTAATGTTGCTTTTGAGAAGAAAGATTCTTTTCTTATTCCTGATCCTTTGCCTGTGTCCTGTTTTCCTTTCTGGAATCCTTTAAGATCTCTTTATCTCTGATGGTCTCAAATGTTATAATGCTGTACCTCAAAATGCATTCATTTTGCTGTGCCTTTTAAGCAAGAAATTCGTGTCCTTTAGTTCTGGTAAATTTCCTTGAATCATTTCTTTGAGAATTTCCTTATCAATGATTCCTCTGTTCTCTTTTTCTGGGACTCCTGTTGGTTGGATTGAATCTCTAACTTTCTTTTGTTTTCTGCCCTATTTTCTATCTCTATCTTTTTGTTTTACTTTCTGAGTGAATTATTTGACCTTATCTTGCTGTACTTTTACTATTTATTTTGAAATTTTAGCAGTATTCACAATACTTAAAAAAAAATCCTTAAACCAAGTAAATTTATTTTCATTGTATTGCATTTTATTATTTTTATAGCACCATGTATTTATTCATGGATGTAGTTTTAAAAAATGTATTTTAAACTATTTACTTCTCTTCTTCCCCCAGTAGGGACTAGTGGGCCTCTCAGCCTTGCAGTGTATCACTTAAGTATGTTGGGGAAGAAAACATTTCAGAACCCCTGAGAATACTGATGATAGGGTCTTTGAAGTTTTATTTTTCTTTCCTGCATTGTAAATGTCTTCCAAGTTCCTTTTCTTTTCTCATTCTTTGTTTGCTTGCCTTACATGTATATTGCAGAACTTCCTCAAATGCCAAGTGATCCTTGGCTGTCCATTCATGTTTAAGAATGTATCTTTAGAAAGCAATTTGGAAGTTCTATTGGTTGGACTTTTTATCGGGTGGGCTTTATTGCAAGGCCCTCAGGATGACATAGCTTTTTCACTGAGAACCTCCAAACGGTAGAATTCGTGGAATTTTACATGGAGGTGGTTCAGTTTTTCTGGATAAGTTACCTCCAGTTTTCAGGGAGTTCTCTCCATTCAGTCTCCAGACTTTCCTGTTTTCATTTACATGCCCACCCCTTTTCCCACTGTTTCTCTTATATAAGGTGCCCATGAGTCTGGACCCTCAGCTTCTCCAAAGGCTGTACCTCCTGCCTCCTACCTGATGCTCTAGATCCTAGCCTGTCTGGATTCCGTGGGCATTTGCAATTTGCTTCTCCTCAGTATCTTCCTTTGCAAGAACTTACATGTGTTCTGTCTCTTTTCTATAAAGTCATTTTCTTCTTCTCTGTTGCTTTTTACCATCTTATAATTTAATGCAGAATTAAAGCTGTGTCCTAAACTGATCAAAGATTGAATTCTATTTCTCATTCTTATTTCCTTGAGTTTTAGGGTGATTTTTGAGATATGAAGAGTTGGCAATATCTACCATCTTGAAACGGAAAATCTAATAATCGTCACTTTAATTATGATGAAAAATAATTGGGTTTGGCTAAATAAGTTGCTGTGTCGAAATAACTTTTTTTCTTAAATTTCCCTTCTTCCAAAAGCTAGCATACTGATCTTATGAAAATATACCTTTTTCCAAAATTTGGGAGGACAGATGGGAAAACAGTGGAAGTGATTTATGTTGACTGAAAATCACATTCAGTACTTTTTTCCTGTCATTGATAGAGTAGGATTTCTTTCCTTCTTTTCATATAAATGCATCCTTTCAGATCCACCCAGGGTCAGGCTACAATGGAAGGCAAGTGTGAATTTTCCAGGTGGTCTGCAGTGCTCTGTATTTGTGTATGGAAGTCCCTAGAACGATCTTAATTTGTGAAGAGTGCCCAGTATTCTCGTAAGAACATGAGAGATAGTGGAGCGTAAAAAAGGGAGGCAGCAGATATAAACAAAGGAGTCTGCCAGTATTGACTGCACATTCCAAGGAAACTGTGCCCCAGGGGTCTTGTGAGTTCTGTTGGGAAGAGGGGTGAGGAAAGGAACTGTGTAAACATTTGCTTCTGCTTGAATGTCTACCTCCCAGCACTCCTCCATCAATTAGGAGAACAGTCTTGCAGAATGCTGCCTCAGCTTCTGAAGAGAAGACCCCAGGACGTGTATTAATGAGAAGAGAGGGAGTCACAGCTGACAGAAAAATAAAACTCTCAGAGGGAGACCTGGGCCCCCAGTTAGGCCTGAAGCTTGCTGACAGAACAGCAGGGGACCCACTCTGCTGGGCTCCTCCTGACTTTGTAGACTACCCACTGCATCTTGGAAGAGTTCACTCTCCCCTGGGTGACTCACCTTAGATGGGATGATTAACGAGCAGTGTGATGATAGTAAACACCTCCCCATATTATTGATAGTTTGGACTTGTGACTGGACAAGTCTCCATTGCCCTCCTTGTTCCATTAGTGAGAAGTGCCTTTTCAGCAGTTTGCAGAACTCTTTAGGTTACGAAAGCAAAGGGCAAAGAGTTAAATCTGTCACATTTTTCACTTATTTAGTCAATTGCTTTTGGGGAGAAGCACAGATTTAGAAAAAAGGGCTGTTTTGTTCTAAGATCTCTCTTCAGTCACTGTTAGAATGTTTAATAGAATTATTTAGGGTGAGAGTGATTGGACTCTATTGGTACTCATGCGTTCAAATCAGGAGGGAATCTTTTCCACAAGGTAGGGCTTTTTGGAAGGGTTTTTGAAACCCTTAATCTCTTTTGACCCTTGGTGGAAGATATTATTGTTCCCTTTTTAAGGATGAGGGAACTGAAGCTGTGAGATGTTTATGTAAGTGCTATGTCCACAATCACACGTGCTGAATGTATGCGAAAGCCAGAAACCCCTCATGGCTTTGAAAGGTCCTGTGAGGCCTAAGAGATCATTGAAGAGGAGTCAGTCAGTTAATCATTAGCTGTTTCCTTTTGACTATATTCTTCCTTTTTTGCTAAGTGTATTTTGAGGCACATGGAGAAATAGAAACAAATCAGGTCATTCTGCCTATCTTCAAGGAGTTTGCAATCACATTGGAAGACAACCTTAATGCAAACAAAGGACTTAGAGAACAATTAAGTTCTTAGTTACAGCTAAATTGTAAATGTAAAGTTGCTTAAAATAAGGGAAAGATATCTGTGTATGGACTGCAATAATTGGGGAATGGAGTGGGTGGTATGTGAGTGGATGGATGGATGGGTGGGGTGGAAAGATGGATGTGACATGGAAGGTAAGAACAGATTTTCCCTACCAGTGGATACACAGACTTAGGAAGGGAAAGAGACTGTTCTCGCCCAGCTTCTGCATTGGTTCATTGGCTGGGAGTGAGGAATGTGTGTATGTGCACACACGTGCCTTTAAATCTCTTCTGCTCCACTTTGCTTTTTTTCCTCTCACAAAAGAGTATAATTTAAAGAGAGTAAGAAACCCAAAAGCCACTTTTTATTGCATCTGTACTAATGTATTTTTTTTAATCTAGTTATTTTTACAACTGTTTTTGGTGACAGCGACAAAAGTACCCGATACTCTGAAAATTATTTCTAAGACAGTAACTAACAATTGCTGGAAGTATTGTCTGGGTCTAAATTCTGACTCCCCTCATCACCCCAACTCAAATTGACTTCGTAGATTGCTTTTCAAACAGGTATCTGTTTATCAGAAAACCCACCCGGGGAGACTTTGTCCATTTATGAGAAAAGCCCCACGGGAAGAATTTGTAGTAATGTAAGTAAATTTAGGAAAGATAAGGAAGATAGGATAGGTAAGGAAGATTGCCATCTAAATGTCAGAGTCCACATGGGAAAGAAACTCCAAAAATGAGATCAGTCAGAGTTAGCCATTCCCTCTCAGTGTTTTCTCACTCTGAATACTTTCTCTTCTCCACAATAAAAGGGGCTTTTTCTTCCCAGTCCTCACTCTTTCAACAGCCGTGACTCCTAAGAGCATCCCTCAGTAAAGTTTCTGTAAATCTGCATCTCAGAATCTGTTTGCTGGGGGATTGGACTTAAGACGGTAGATAAGGGAAAGGAAGAGGAGAGAATCCGAAGGAGAGGGAATTTTTCCTTATGGACTGTCATATGCAGTTGCCCCTGCTGGCGATTTTAATGAAGGACTCGTGTCTCTTGATCTCCGGGAAAATTCGGTGTATTTAGACAATATAAGTCTAAGCTGAAGTAAAGGACTACTTTGTACCTTCTGGATTCCTCTGGTGGGCTGGACCAGCTAATAGTGATTTTAATGATAGGTTGCTCCACTTACCTTCCACTCTCAAGGGCTAGTACTGGGGTGATGCAGTAATTCTGTATGCAGACCGTGCTTTGTTACAAAGTCTTTCTCCTTTATTACCCCCCCCGCCCCCATAAGTGAGAGTTAGGAATTAACAAATAATTATGATTACTGAATCATTATATGGATGCTTTTTTTTTTTTTTTTTTTTTACCTTTTCGGATATTGTAAAATAACCAAAAGGTAATACCCGAAATTATTGAATGGTAACCCAGCTGCTTTGCTCTTTGACAATGATCATATAACTATGTAACCTTTATCTTGTGATTGTAAAAACCTTGTGATTGCTCCTGCTTATACCCCCTCATCCTGTTTTACAACTTTAGAGTCTTATGATCACAAAGACAACCCCTAATGTTTATTAATGAAGGAATTTGCTTCAGCCCAGAACTAATCCTCCCTAATACCTAAGCTATCTTACTAGACAAAGCTCACATGTAATCAGTTACTGCATGCTTAATAATTAGATCATCACTAATTTTGCCATCTTGAGCCATTATACTCATTATCCTGAAGCTTGCTCATCTTTTGATACTTTAAAACTCTTAGGGTTATTGCAGTTCTGGGAGACAGACTTTTTGACTATCTGATCTCCTGCTTTGCACTTTGCAATCAACTCTCTCTCTCTTTTGATACCCTGGTGTCTCTGGAATTAGTCATTTAAGCACATGGGGTGGAAAACCCCCCAACTTTTTTTTTTGGCATGGGCAGGCACCAGGAATCGAACCCGGGTCTCCAGCATGGCACACGAGAGTTCTGTCTCTGAGGCACCATTGTATGACCTGAACTCCCCACCACTTTTGATCAGTATCACCTCCCCCAATTATGCAACATAATTTAATTTATTCGTTTCTGTTTTGGAAAAACTATCAATATATGTTCCAAATCCATGTATTAAAAGAAAAGGTAAAAACTCTTCTATTTGTGGCTTTTGTAATGAGAGGTTTCACTAAGGGGTTTATGCCATTTCTTTCCTGTTAGAAGGGTCTGGATCTGGGTTCCATGGTCTTCTGTGGCAGGCGTCCACTGAACCATTTTTAAAATGAATAGCAGTGAATCTATAATGTGTGGTCTACCAGTTGCAGTGGGAGGGGTTCCCTGGAAGAATGACTGATTCCTTGAGACTGCTATTCACCTCCAGGCATTCTCAGCTTTATCTATTTGCTGTTTTCACAAATGCTCCTGCTTGAAGGACACTAAACATTCTGAAATTTCCCTCCATTTAATTCAAGAAGCTCCATTTTCTTTGTGGGTGAGTTTGCCATTATGAGATTCATTTTCCCTGACAGAAGTGTGTTTTCTGGCCTCCTGTGTGTGATTAATTCAGAGGAAGCATTTATCTGTTGTGATCTAAATGTGTATTTGTTTTACCCTTAGCCAACAAGACAATTACAAATGTTGTCTTGCCTGCAACTGTAGCTTAGAAATGCAGTTGTCACGGTGAAAGCCACAAAGCATATGAGTTCCAGGCTCTGTGCTGACACTTGACTTGCTGATTACACGCAGGAGCTGTATTGCAGAAAATTTTTTACTGGAGATGATGAATGATTTTGTGCCCTGTAGAATTGGCAGTGGGCTTTGTTTGGGTCTTAATTTGACCCAGAGTTTTTTCTGAAAGTGTGCAGAGTAGCATGACTGTCTAACTTCCTTACAATACTATATGCCCGTGGGTGCGCCAAGAATATTAATTTGCATGGAAGTCACCTGCCTTCCTCCTCCTGCCCCAGTGCTCTTGTTGACTCCAGTGGCTGTGATAGGACCCAACATCTGGGAAAGGCTGGAACTTGGTCAAGTAAATCCTATGTTCATGAACTGATGGAGCATCCCCATTGCTATCCTGGAGAAGGTGGAGTCCAGGGTCCATAAATCCCCTCTCTATAGAGAGGCAACATATCTGCTTAATCTTCTATTGCCACATACTTGGCATTCATAATAAGTACTTATCTGCTTCCAGGCCCAGGCCAAATAAAGTTCTGAGGACCACGGTGACAATGAAAATATATTAATTGTGCAGTCTTTGTTATTAAGTTGAAGAAATATGGCTTAGGTGGTACCCTTCATAGTGACAATCCTGAGTGCCTGATGCTATCTTGAGATGGCTCCTGAGGGAGCAGTTTTATGTCATTTTCTTGCAACTGTCACTCTAACATGCTGACAGGAAGTTTTATTATCATTTGCATATTCTACAAATTTGCAGAGATTTAAGAAATGGGTACCTGAAAAATAACTTGTCTTGATATATTTAGGAATTTGAAATTTTTCTGCTGGTTGGAATGGTCAAGCCTGACCGATAATTTAATCATTTAATTGGTATAGCTTTATGTGGTATTAGTCCAAGTACTTGGGATTCAAAGAGGTATGAGCCATGATCCCTGTTCACAGTAAAATGGGGGATTCATGCATGTAAACAACTTCTCCAGGTCTGGAGTGTTCTATAAAGCTATGTATGAGGTGCTCTGAGAGGAGGCAAGAGCCAGTAAACTTACTTTGGGATACTTTCACAGCAGAGTGACACTGCAAATAATACACGGGAGTTGGGAGGATGGGGGATGATGGTGAAGCCCTCTCCAGGCAATGGGCAGAGCATGAAAAGTCAAGGAGATGCCACAAAGTGGGGGCTGCTCACAGATTTGGGAAGGATTATGCAGACAAGAAGGTGCGTAGAGATTATGAAGAAGCTTTTTATAATAGTTTCCGGTACTTGAAACTCAGGCAGATGAAGCTATGGTAGGCTTTCAGGCAGAAAAATCAGTGTGGGCAACAGTCAGATTACTGCATAGAGAAATAAGTAATGTGAGAACTGAGATGAAGCTGAAAACAGATCAGTCAAGGGCTCTGGTCATCTTTGAGGGTGCCGTTTTAGTGGTGTGGTGTTTTAAGTTTCCCAGCTGCTAAGATAAATGTCATACAATGGTTGGCTTAACAGTAGGAATTAATTGGCTCACAGTTTCAGGGGCTGGAATGTCTGTTTCCTCCTGGGTCTGTTTCTTCCTAGTCTGTATCTTCTGGCTGGTGGGCAGCTTTTGGCATTCCTTGACTTTCTGTGTCATGGCAATGCGCATGGTGGCATCTTCTTTCTCTTCTAGGTTCGCTTGACTCCCAACTTCTGGTGGCTCTCTGTGGCTTTTCTTTCTTTGTCCAATTTGTTTTGCTTATAAGGACTGCGGCCACGTTGGAAGAATAAGACCTACTTTCATTCAGTTGGACACACCTTAACAAATAACATCTTTGAAGGCTCTATTTAGACATGAGACATGGGTTCACACCCATAGGACCAGAGATTAGGATCTGAATATGCTTTTTGTGGGGACACAGTTTAATACCCAACATGTGCCAATGGAACCAGTTGTAGGGAATTGAGAGTGAGTTGAAAATCAAGGATATTAGCAGCAGAGGGAAAGGAAGAGTGGGGAGTGGTAGTTTGAGGATGAAGATGCTTAAGGGAAGAGATAATTTTTAGGACTGTGAAGATTCACTTACTTAATGAAGTGTCAGTTATTTGTGTATGCTTCTAGACGTCCTTGATCCTAAATTCTCCAGGTCAAAATCAGCATTGTTTAGACTTGCGCTTTATTGTTTCTGAAATACTAGAGAATACTTGGTTACTCACTTGTCTGCCTTTGCTTAATACAAAGCAGTTTGAGGGCAGAGGTTGTGAGGTTGTGTTTATTAATATTTGTATCCCTCATACCTGCACTTAGTAGGTACTTAATTGGGGTTTGTTGAAAGAGTGACTTAGTGATGACGTAAATGTTAGAGACTGAAGGGAAATCAAATAGAAATGGAGAAATTGAGGATAACAGGTATGAAACAATGCTGAGAAATTTTAGATGCTAGAAGTTGAGGATAACAGATGTGAAACAATGCTGAGAAATTTCAAATGCTAGAACAGGGATCAGCAGACTTTTCTGTGAAGGGCTAGATTCACAATATTTTAGGCTTTGTGGTCCAGACAATCTGTGTTGCAGTTATGAAGCTCTGCTGTCATGGTGTGAGAGTGGTGAGACAATACATAAATGAGTGGACATGACAGTGTCCCAATAAATGTGTTAACAAAAATAGGCCATGACCCATGCTCCAGAAGATCCAGAGGGGAAAGGAATGTAGAACTAACTTTAAAAGTTGTAGGTCATTTCTTCTCCAATGAAGGGGGCAGAAAGGAAGGGAAAGTTGAAATAGTTGATATCAGAAAGGCTATGTCAAGAGAGGAAAGGATCAGAAGAGGGGGAACAGGGTCTTAAACAGAATGAAAAATATTCTGAAAACATACTCTGAAGCATCTTATTGGAAACATACTGGGACTCTTGTAAAGGCAGTCTTGGAATCAGGTGGTGAGTAGACACCTGGGTCTCAATTTGATTTATTATGCGAATTTTACCACTTCAAGGAGAGTTCCCATTCTCCTCTTCCCCCAGCTTATGTGCACCTGAGTGCTGGGTCCCAGTCTTTCCCCAGGGTATTGGGGTTTAGTCCCTATCCCTAGCTCATGTGAAGGCCACGGGAACTAACGAATGGCCTTTTCTGCTGCAGGCAGGATGGTGAGTGCCAACATCAAAGTAGCAGCTTGTTATATCTTGACATAAGGTTTAGGAATCTGCCATTTCATAACCCTAGAGCCATGTGTTGATCCTCTTGGGGAATAGAACTATCCACATGCCCACCTTATCAAGGGTAAACACTAGGATCATCTGTATCTTCTCTTGTTTGACGTGTAAACACCCTATTCCAGGCAGTGCTAGGTGCTTATTTTTCTTCTAATGCTTACTCTAATAGTCTTTCAGAGATTTAAATGTTCCCACCAAAAAAGAATAATGACAGTAAGACTATACAAGTATAATAACTTGGCAGGGATTCTGTAGTGATTACTGTGGGCTGCTATGCTGGACCTCTGTTCAAAGCTCTTTCTACTATGCATTCCAATATGCTAGAGGCTGAAAGGTTGAAAGCCATGTTTCTGAGACTTTTTTGCAGGTATGATTTGGGTTCCTCTTGTTAGAACTACTTGTAGGGGACTTGATGTATAAAAGGAGCAGAGGCAAGGTATAAGTTAATAACTACATGGCTTATTGACTTCCTGTGTTGGCTGTAGGGTTCTTCCCCCCAGGTTGGGGAAGTAGGGTTCCTTAATTAGCAGCTCCCCAATTGAATAGTTTTTGGATTGGTGACAAAAGCTTTTAGATCACAGCAGAGGCTGTATGAGGGTGGAAACTGTTTTCTGGAAGCTCAGTTTAGTCTATTCCTCTAGTTCCTCTGTTGATTACAGCACCTTCTACCTGGCAATAAAATATATATATATATATATATAATATTATATATATATATATATATATATATATATATATATATATATATAACCAACTTGGGGAATAGAATATATATAACCATCTTGGGGAATATATATATATTGCTTCTTGAACTAGCCACAGATGAGTCTATTATCTGCAGCTGGACCCAAGTCAATACAATATTCTACCAGGCCATTGAGCTGAGCTGGAGAGTCAAGAAAAGATGGTTGAGTTTTGTTAGATTTGTTTGAATAGGGGAGTAGATTCAGAAGGGAGCCGGAGCTAGGGCACAGATGCAAGTTGAGATGGTTCATTAGTTCAGGCAGAAAAGCAAGTGAAGCCTGGAGTAGACTAAGAGCTGGGTTAGTAGGGCTAGTGGGGCAGCGTCCATGCCTCTGGGAGTCTTCATGCAGGTAAAGTCTGCATTCACAGGATGTAAACAGGTGAGGGACATGTCGGCCCTCATGAGGAAAACATTACTGCTTTTGCAAATCCTCAAATATGATTTACATTTGATCACAGTGTGCAGTAAAGTGTGATCAAAGAGCTAAATGAATCTCCTTTAGACATGTTGTAAAAAATTCTGCTTATGAGATGAGGAATAGAGAAACAATAAAAGTGCAGTAAATACAGATGCTAGGCAGTTGTTAGGTTCACTCACTAGGGAAGTAACTTGTTCCCTCATACCAACTTCATCCTTAACAAGCCGATGGGTCATTGTAAGTCAGGGCCCTTTAGGGTTTGCTTGTTAATAGTGAAGCCACAAATACTAATGGCCTTTGTTTTATATGTTAGTTATGGGTGTGTTTTTAGTTAAAGTAACATTTTAGGTAGATTAAATATGGCCACCACTCTTTACTTTGTTCTTCAAGTACTTCATAAGTTGACTAGAATTTTGGGGTTATTTAACATATACCTGACAACTGAATTATTAACTATACAAATGCAACTAAGTCCTTTATAGTCTATGCATAAAAAGGAATACTTTGAGCCTTAGTGTCCCATTTATAAAACCTTTAGCCTCTGTCTTATGCCTGAAGTATCTCAGGGTTCCCTTAAGCAGGATTTCCTTAAGGTTTTCCTTATTGATAATGAGCTAAATGCTAATGGCAGCTGCAACTGTGTTTTGTTTTTTTTTTTTTTTGCAAATGTGTTTTGTTTACATCATTTTTATAAATTTTTTGAACTGGTTACTAACAGTAAAAGCCAAGAGCTGTTATCAGAAAACCCGGATTTCCCAACAACATGGGGCACTCATCCTGGCTGGAATTGCGTTGGCAAGGGCATGGCAAACTATCTCTAGTCAGCCCCAGCCTGCCCTGCCCACTTCCCTCTTTCACATTGCTTGCCTTACTCCTGTGGGCATTTAAGTTTATGATCCATGTAATAGCTTACAATTGAATAAATAAAAATTGTCACCTAGAAATGGAACATGGGATCCTCTGGAAAATCATAATGTTAAGGAATATTAAGTCATTACTTATAAAAATATCCCTTGTGAAAAAATTATTATTTGGACTTATCTGGTCTGGGCTATGCAGATTTTAAAGATTTGCCAAGTAATTCCTATGCTATATTATCTTCTTTATCTAGCATGCATTGAGCACCTCTGCTTGCTAACTTATTATTTATGCAGATGGGAAAAAAATTTTCTGCAACAGGGTATTTATTTGTCTGGTCCCTCTTGTGATCATTCTAGCTTGCTCATTTGTTCCTTCATTTAAGCTTATCTATCTTTGCCATCTTCCTGGGGAAACTAGTTCTGCTCTATTTCCTTCTCTTTCCTCCAGTGCATTGTTTTGTGCACTAATATCTCTATCATCTTTTCTGTCACTCTTTTAGCTTGAAAAATGTACCACTTTATAGTTAAGTGCATGCCTGAAAAAGAACATAGACCTACAGTCATTATTTTGGTAAAATATGCACAAAAAGCCAATATCACTACTTTAATATATGTTGAGGAATTAAATGTGTTCATTTATTTATTTATTCAGCAATTCATTCAGCAAGTATTCATTTAGCATCTAATGTGTGACTGTCATATCTAAACCCTAAGGATACAAGGGTGAACCAAAGAGAGCAACATTCAGCGACTTTCCAGTGGGGAAATAGGCACTAAACAAATAGCTTATAATATCATGTCAGGCAGTAAACATTATGAAGAACAAGGATGTAAGGTAAGGTGATAGAGCCACTGGGTGCTATTCTAGATGGGCAAGGCAGGTAAGGCCTCTCTGAAGGGGCAGCATTTGAGCAGAGACCTGTTTGAAGTAGAGAGATGACCCAGAGTAGATATTTGTTGGAACCTCTCCTGGGTCAGCAGCTCCTGCAAAGAACCTAAGGGGAGAATGCTCTTGTGCATTCCTGGAAATATAATTGAGGAAGGGAATAACTGAGGGGGAGGGTAGGTAGGAAAGGGCCAGGATTCAGTTCAGGTAGGCTTTGTAGGCCACAGAAAGGGATTCGGGTTTATTTTAGTTGTGATGGGAAACCGTTCTGTAAACCGGAATGTTTATTTGTTATTTCTTTTTAAGATGGGAAGCCCTTGAGCATGTATTTATATGCTGAGAAGAGTCTACCTTGGAGAGCGCCTGATAACTGGTGGGTTTGTTCATGAAATGGAGTTCAGGTTTCAAATGATTGAGGTGGTGAACAGAGTTAACTCTCCTTGACAACTACTATCACCAGTCGTTCTGCTCTTGCTCTGCCAATTTCCCCAGACTCCCTCCCCTTTTCCTGAATCCCCACTCTACTGTAGCCCCCTTCTGGTGGTGCAGAGTATTCCCTGTAGAGTGAACCACAATCTGAAAACACTGAATGCAGGTTTGGCACAGTATTGTGATTTTTGATGTACCTGAATCCATGTTCATTTGAGTCTTCGGGGAGAACATCAATTCCGGGAACAACGTTCTACATACTGTTGAATTGTGATCTAACCAACATGAATATCTGAATGTTCACTCAGGGACACATCTGTGCTTATTGGAACTGATGGCAGAAGATCTGGCTCTGCAGCATTCTGCTCAAAATCCTCCAGGTGCACTTTTAGATGAATATGCATTTTGCCAGGTGCATCCATTAGGAGGGATAATTTTGATAGACAAACTAATTTGTGATACACCATTGACCAAATGACAAAAACACTCACTTTTCCATACTCCAAAGTGCCCTCAATAATTGCTTAACTATTTGGAATTATCATTCTCATGTTTAAGAACTTATTACTTTTCCTCTTGTAACTTCTTGTTAGAAGGACATTCTTTCACCTGTTTTTACAGGAGAAGGGGCGATCCACCATTGAGTGACTAACTAGAACCCACTAGTAATAAGGGTTTCTCTTTGTGAAAAGTCCATTTTCATCATAAATATGAATAATTATGATAGCATAGTTTTGTCCCTATTTTTACTTTAGCATGATTTTAACTCAAAGTAAGACTTCAGCACAGCTCAAAACATTTCCCCATTTCCTACTTCTCTACCCCTTGCTCACAATACTCCAGGCACACTGGCTTTCTTGTTTGTAGTCTCAATTTTTGAACTTGCTGTTTGTTCTGCTTTGAACTCTCTTTCTCAACAGATCTGCACAATTCCATTGCTCAATTCCTTAAGGTTTCTGTTCAAATGTCAGCTTATTATAGGGGCCTTTCCTGATTTTGTTAAGTCAGTACCCCATCTATCTGCAACCAAGGCCTGACGCTTACCTCTTTTATTCTGCCTTAGTTTTTACCAACCCTTGGCATGTGATTTATTTAGTTGGCTATTTATTCCTTGCCTCCTCCAGTAACATGTAACATGTAAGCTCCATGAGAGCAAGGTCTTTGTTCTGGTCATTGTCATATCTTTAGTTCCTAAACAGTGCTAAGCGCAGATAAGGCATTCAATAAATATCTTTTGAATAAACCATGATGACTAACGGCTGGTGAAATCAAGTTCAAGATCTAGACCCTCTTTAGCAGCATCTTTCCACCAACTGGACTCCTTTTCATACAGATATCAAAATCCCAAGATAAGTAGTCCTAGCCAAGGATATGAACAGGCCAGTTTTCTTTGGATATTGGGTTGCTTTCTCTTAGAAGAAATGAAAATCATTGCTAAATGAATGACTTAGCAAGAGTGGTGACTGATAGCGCATATCCTGGAGTAGCTCTCTGCATCCTTGCTCCTCAAAGTGTGATCCAGGGTGACATGGAATCACCCTGGAGCTTGTGAGAAATGCAAGATCTCAAACACAGGAGCCTGGAGATTTGTTATTGACATATACGTCAGGGGAGAGGAGTTTTAATGCTTTGCAAAATAAGTAGTTTACGACACCATCTGTACATTTTTTTCCATCCTGAGGAGGTCAGTTGACCTTTAACTTCTGTCCTGGTTATGTAGGCTGCTGTGTGCAGGAACTTACTCTCGATATGGAGGGGGAGCCTGGACCCTGGGTCTCCTTTCTAGTACAGGGGTCATTTTAAGTACTTCATAATATTTTTTTCATTTTTTAAGTTAAATGTGGATATGGATTTTGAATACCTAAGTTCTCTATCCCCAACTTCTTTCTCTCTAGGAGGAGGCAATTGGTCAAATGTATTTGTGTGTGTGTGTGTGTGTTTGGGGATTTGGGGTATGACTTCCTGGAGATCTGTGGATAGCTTTAGCCCCCTTTCCTTTTTCCTTTCTAACCTCTATTATTATAGTGCTCTGTAGAGCCATGCATTTCTCAGATGGAGAAATTGACTTTCTGAGGAAAATGGAACATACCAGAAGTGGTCCAATGCTCTGGTTCCCAGAAGGAATCTCAACTGATGTGTTTCTTGTGATTGAAACAAAATAGTTTGGGGCTCTTATTCTGTGACAGGTACTATGCTATAAGCTTTTCATCAAGAATTTATCCTAACAACAGCTTGATGAGATAAAAGTCATGCTATTGTAATATCCATTTAAAGTCATGGAAATGGAGACCTGGAATGTTCAGTGGTTTGCCAAGGTCACCTAGTTACAAGGTGGAGAAACTGGGATTCCAGCTCAGGCTCTTTGGCTCCAGGTTCTGAACATTTCACAATTTCTGAGGGAAAATCTTGTGAATTTGCTCATACCTGTTAGAGGGAAACATGGATTAAATGTCTGTAGAAGGCAATTGTAGGCACTTTAATGGGACTCATTTGAAAGGCAAAGGTAGGAAATACTAAACTTTGAGCTGAGTGATCAAGCTTTACTTATTCTTTTTGAGGCTTATCATTTTAACCTTTTGTTATGCAAAGCTGGCAGTGTTATTTTACAATGCAAAAATTGTTCTGAATGATTAACAAGTTGTGTTTATTATTCACTGTAACTACTAAATAAAGTAGAATAACTCTAGATTGTTAGCATTGCTCTCAAACCACCTTCAGGCAATCATTAGCAAGCAAGAAGCAGCAGCACAAATTCAATTCCACGAGTACTTGGTGAGGGGAAAGGAAGAGAGAGTGAGAAGGAACCCACATTGTGAGTTTAACACCTCCTATGTGCTGGGCCTGTGCTGGCTATCTTACATGCATTATTTTATTTAATCTTCACAACACGCAAATGAGGTAATTTTACAAAAGAGGAAATCCAAGGTTTGAAGCTGTGAAGTACTTTCTCTGAGTGGTACATCTACCAACTGATGGAGGCAGGATTCAAAACAGGTTTTCCTGACTGTAAAGCTCATCCTCTTCCCAATTCAGCACTGTTGAAAAAAACTGAGAGGCATGAATGGTGTTATGTTTTAAATATTAGAAATATGGATTTCAGGTCAACATATTTATTTAAAAGATAGTTATTTTCTCATCCTAGATAAAATGATGATGTTCTCACGGCCTCTCAGCTCAGATTAGGTGACAGAAGTAATAGTGATAAATAAAAGAAATAGATACGTGATTTCCAAAGACGTCGCTGAATGTCTAAAACCAAGAATAGTGAAAACTTGGTTGATCTATAGTGAGACACATCCACTGCACCACTGGTTCCAGTAAATTATCTATTTTGTGCACTTTATTTGAGGGAGGAAATGGCTTTCCTTCGAGGTCGTTGAAGCTATAAATAAATACATTTATCTTCAGTTACCTCCCTAGCATTGTACTCCACAACTGGTGTGCATTGATCTATGCTGTAAACACACTCAGCAGGATGTCCACCCCAGATCTTCATTCTACTGATTTGCTTCATTGAATGCAGTTGCGCTGATGCTGGTGAATTCTCCAAATTAAAATCCCACGCTGATTTTACCTGTCCTTGTTCTCAGCTCCTACCAAGATATAAGAGATTTGGATCCAAGTAGGTCAGCCTAACAATCCCCTACGAGGCAGAATTTCTTGACGTATTTCCAGGCAGGGTGGCGGCGGCTGAAAAAGAGGAGAGTCTCTTTTTATTTAAAACTGCATAGTGTTGCTCACAGTCCAAAAAGAAGGCTGCTGGGTCTCTCCGTCACTGTTGGAAGCATGCTGGTTCTCTGCATTTCGCAAAGTGGCTTTTGTGGCCTTTAATGAGGTAGATCCCCAGGAATTGCTAGGGAATCAGTGTATGCAATGCCTTTCTCTTATTTACAGTTTAAGTGGTTTCGCCCTTTAAAATGAAGGACTACCGGGAAGTCCTTAAAACAACGGATTCTTACGCTGCATCTTCTTGTGGTATTTTCAATATAAGAATCTTAAATGCCAGTAATCTGGAGGATAAATTTGAAATTTGAAATTATCAAAGCTTACAGAGGCCGAGTGATCATCTGATTTAAATAACCTTTGCAGTGTCTGGTCAGAATGAAAAGGGGGGCCGATCACGTGTCCTGCGCCTTTCCCTGGGCTGGGCTTCTTAAAATGTTTCCAGTTATTCTCTAGTGACAGTATTTTTCAGCTTCCGGAGGCAGCCAGCAACACTCTGATGTAAAAGGATTTGTCATTTTGATTCTAGTCGAAATGAAGCATTTTGTACAGTACATGAAAAAATAGAGAAGTCTTTTCAGTGGATGAACGGCCTATTATCCGTAGCAAAACTACTACGTTTTATGTCTGTCTGAGAGTTACTGATTATAGCGACAGTTCAGGCAGGAAACAACTAAGCTGCTGCTGAATCGTCGTGGCCTGGAAATTGATGGGAGTCAGATTTATTTATTTTTTTAAGCACTTTCGATTGGTGCCATGGTCTCCATTTTCTAAAGTACAGATGAGCTGTTTGGCTAGAAATCCTGAGGGTAAAAGGCAGCTACAGCAACGACGGGCCGGGCCATTCTGTGAGTGCCTGGTCAGTTTTAGGGTTGGAGGGGAATGACAGATAACTGATTGATTCTGCTGGTGACAGAGCCTGCCTGTTTAAACCTGTTTACCTTCAATCCATCAGCATTTCCCACCTGCGTCTCTGAGGATCAGTTCAAGGGGAAGAGCAGGACCTTTTATGACTAGTGTTTCTTGATTTTGGCAAGAGTACAAAATAGTCTTCGGTCTTCAGACATCATGAGCACCAAGGCTCAAACTTGCGTTTTCTCCTTCTTGGCTAGAAAAATGATGTCTCCAGGAGGAGAAAACATGTGGAAAAAAAAAAAAGGAGTTGTTTGATGTTCGGAGGAGTTATTCTTGTGCTCAGGACCAGCTTCAGGGCACGTGAGCTCCGCAGTCCTTCAGAGTTGGGGCTCTAAGGACCCCATGCTTGGCTTAATACTTTGCTTTCACCATCTGACATCCTTAATCATTTTTCAATGATGGCTACAAATGGTGTAGCCAGTCCTGTGGAGGCTTAGTAGATGGCTGAAACAGGGACTCTCACCAAATGTTTCTCTGTCTCGTGTTTGTTATCAATTGAGATTGCTTTCTTTTCTTTTGCTTTACTATTCTCCTGTTTTTCCCCTATGCAGAAGAACCATGTATGATATATAGTAAGAGATAGCCCGAGATGAGGTTAAACCCCATTTATCAGCTGCGTAATCTTGGGCAAGTAACCTTATTTCTGTAAGCCATAGTTTAATTATTTATAAAATAGCATCTAACCTGCAGAGTGATTGTTAGGTGCATGTAAGTTTTAATTGTTCTATCTTCTTAATCTAGGAACCCTTGTATCAATATATAGTGCCCTTTTCTGTTCCTTGTAACAGATCTTGATTTACAATCTATCTTTTTTTTCTGATATTAGTATAGGCACCCCTGCTCTCTTTTGGCACTAGTTGCACAGAATATTTTTTCCATCGTTTCAATTTCAGCCTGCTTGTATGCTTGAACTTAAGGTGAGTCTTTTATAAATAGCATGTAGTTAGATCATGTTCTTTCATCCCTTCTGAAAATCTCTAACTTTTGACTGAAGCATCTAATCCATTTACATTTAAAGTAATTACTGATAATGCAGGACTTACTTCTCCCATTTTGCTACGTGATTTTTGTACATCTTATACTTTTTTGTCCTCAAGTTCTTCCATAACTGCCTACTTCTGTATTTAGTTTATCTTTTGCAGTTAGCCATTTAGAATCCTTTCTCCTTTCATTCTGTCCATTAGTTTTAGATAGTTTCTTCGTGGTAACTGTGGGGTTTGAATTTAACATCCTAACTCTGCAGCAATCATGGTTGATTTCATACCAACTTAGCTTTAATAGCATATGCAAACTCTGTTTCTGTGTCTCTGCATCCTGCTTCCTTTATATTGTTCTCAACACAAGTACATCATTATGCATTGTGTGTCCAAACCCATAGATTTATCATCGCTTCTTTATGCATTTGCATTCAGATCCTATAAGTAATAAAAGTGAAATTATGTTGTGTATTTTTTAAACCATAGATCAGTTTTGTCTTTCATATGACTTCATATAGATAAGATAATACAGTATATGATATTTTGTGTAAAGGCTTCTTGAAGTTAGCATAATGTTTTCGAGATTCACCCACATTGTTTCTTGCCAGGAGTTCATTTTTTTTTTTTTTTTGCTGAGAACGACTCCATTTTTATGAGTATACCACAGCTTTTTATCCATTCAGCTACTGACAAACACCTGGGCTGTTTCTAGGTTTTGGCTATTGTGAATAAAGCAGCTATAAACATTCTTTTATAAGTCTTTTTTTGTAGAATTTGTTACCGGAAGGCAGTAATAAATGACCAATTTTTGAGACACAAGCTTTCAAAGAGAGAAAAAGTTTATAACTAGGCATGAAGTAGGAGATCAAATGGCCTATTGGCCCCCAAAATCTGTCTCTTCTAACTGCAATATTTTTGACAATTTTTAGAATTAAAAGATGGGCAGGGTTTAAGATAATGAACACAGTGACCCTAGATAATGTAATTAGAGGTGATCTAATTATACAGCATGCATAGATTGATTACATGCTTAGTCGTAGAATGTATGCAAGAAAGTGGCTGCCTTAATATGATGATGGGCATGATTTTTAGTATTATAATGAGTTATAGGTGACTTACAGGTTAAAGCCTAAGCTACTGTGCATGTCAGGCAGGCCCATTTTGGTTAGATCCCACTTGGGGACTTGGAGTGCGTTAGTTCTGGGCTGACCCAGGACCCTTCATTAATAAACACGAGGGGATTTTTTAGTGATCACAAGACTCTAAAGTAAAAAAAAAAACTGGATAAATGGGTACAAGTGAAGGTTAGTCACAAGGTTTTTACAATCACAAGGGCACATGATAAAAGCTATACAATCATTATCAGAGATCAAGGCAGCTGGATTACAATTCAAAGATTTCAGGTATTTTCCTCTGTCTACTCAATATACCAGAAAGTAAAAAGGAATATCTATATAATAATTCAGTAATCATAATCATACCTTAAATCCTAACTTCTTAGTTACAAATTTCTTGAACATAGAGTAGATATGTAGTTAGTTTTATATGAAATGGCCATAAACTAAGTATTTATGAATTGTATCTCCATATAGAAGAAATAGGAGGAGATGAAGGAGGAAGACAAAGAGAAGAGACTCTGAATTGCCAATTTTCATGGTATAAATGCTCTCATATTTCAGGCAACCAATATGAAGTCATTGAGGGCTGAGATGAGATGAAGAACACAGTTGACTCTTGTGATCCAGTGTAAGCCAGCTCCTGCTCACTAATGAGTGTGTCATTTACGTTCCCATTGCCATGTATGAGAATTTCAGTTGCTCCACATTTCTGCCAACATTTGGTGGTGTTGGTCTTTTTGGTTTTAGTCATATCATGTGGCATTTCTTTAATGACTCATGACATCAAGCACTTTTTCATGTCCTTTTGGAGTGAGTCATTATAGTGGTACATCATGGGAACAAAATCTTTCAGCAAATGATCCCTGCACAGAATCAAGAGTCTAGAAAGTGCAAATGATTTCCTTGTCACTTATACAGCACTAAGAGTCCAAAAGAACAGGGGAAGATGCCCCATCTCAGCTGATTTCCTGAGTGCCTGAAGATCTCCAGGTCTGGGTTGACAGATGGCCCCACTTCATGCCCCACTTCATGCTGGAGAAAAGAGACACGAATCTATACTGTTTCAGTGTGGTTTATATCTACCTGGGAGTAGGGGTGGTTACCACTAAGAATTCTTATCCTGCGAAGCATCTGGGGCTGCTTTTTCCTAGTTTCTAGGTTTAAGGTCTGCCTGGACCTTTTCATTAGACTTAACATCTCTCCCAGGTTGTAGAGTAGTGCACAATAAAAAAGGCGATGGGGACAGTGGAGGGTCTTCTGAGGATGGCCACATAGCCTGTGTTTGTGACTTCTCTCGAGAAGGATGTAAAGACAGGTGAGGTCTGGGTGATGGGCACTGTGCTGGTTTGAAAGGATCGGTGCCCTAGAAAAGCCGCGTTTTAATCCTGATCCAACTCATGGAGGCAGCTCTTTCTTTTAATCCCTATTCAGCACTATAGGGTGGAGACTTGATTAGATTATCCCCATGGAGATGTGACCACCCAATTGTGTTATTAACCTTTAATTAGAGGGAAATGTGACTCCACCCATTCAAGGTGGGTCTTGATTAGTTTATTGGAATTCTTAAAAAGAGGAAACACTTTGGAGAAAGTGTGAGAGCCAGGAGAACCCCAAGAGCCTTCACAGCCAGAGACCTCTGGAAATGAAGAAGAAAAACGTCTCAGGGGAGCTTCATGATGCAAGAAGCCTGGAGAGAAAGCCAGCAGATGTCACCATGTTCGCCATGTGCCTTTCCAGTTGAGAGAGAAACCCTGAACTTCACTGGCCTTCTTGAACCAAGGTATCTTTCCCTGGATGCCTTAGATTGGACATTTCTATGTCCTTTAATTGGGACATTTTCATGACCTTAGAACTGTAAACTTGCAAATTCCCCCTTTTAAAAGCCATTTCTGTTTCTGGTATATTACATTCTGGAAGCTAACAAATTAGAACAGGCACTTAGCAGGTGTCTGTGATTTCCCTATCAGTGTTTAACGACCATTCGTATAATTTATTTATTGAAGGACCTGCTTAAAGCTTTTGCCCATTTTTTTTATTGAGAAGATTCATTTAAGAAATGTTTGTTTGCTTCCAAATCTTGAAGATCTCCTCCTACGTTTTTTTCCTAAAGCTTTACTATTTAGCTTTTATGATGAGGTATAATTTAGTTTGTTACAGTCTTAATTAAATTTTTTTTTTTTTTGTATTTTGTGTTTTGTGTTAAGTAGGAGTCAAAGTTCACTTTTCCCCATATGGATATGCAGCTATTGCAGCACCATTTGTTGTTACTTTTCATTCTCTGTTAGATTCCCTTTTTCAAAAATGAAAAGAATGGTTCTCTTTCTTAGCTCTGTGTGTTGATCCTTATGCCAATACCACATTAACTTGATTACCATAGCTTTATAGTTAGTCTTGAAGTGAGATAGTGTAAGCCCTTCAATTTGTTCTTTTTCAACATTACTTTAGGTTCTAAGTCCTTTGCATTCCTATTTTTTTTGTTTGTTTCATGTTTGCTATTTTTTTTTTTTTTTTTACTAATTTTGGTCTCAGAATATGCAAATAATTTTCTTTGATAAACTATTTACTTTTGGGAGTTTTAAGTTCTTTTTGAACATTTAGCATATTATGGGCATTTTATAAATACTAAACACCCAATCAGCAATTTTCCCAACATTGTGGTAAGATTTTGTCAATATTACATTATCTCACACAGAGAGTAAATGGAAGTTAATTGATAAATTTTATTTGGCTAGTTGGTGAGGTAAGAATCAGGTTTTTGTCATTAAGGACTGTGCTCCATTAGATCATGTCCCTTAGAGCAAACAGGCAGTGCTCAGTAAAAGAAGGGCACTAGTTTTTCCATTTGGTTCTGCCATCAACTTAAAGCTCAGACTATTTCTGAAGAATAAACATACACTGACAATTGCTGGTTATTACCAATGACATTGATTACCTTATTTAACTTGTACCTTAGATTGAAAGGAATTTCGTGGATTATTCGGAACACTATCTCCATTGCAAATTCCATCCCAATTCTATGTTGAAATCTGTTTTAGTTTCCTTGGCTGCTCAAAGCAGATACCATGAAATGGGCCAGCTTTAAGCAGTGGGAATTATTTGCTTATAGTTTGAGACTGTGAGAATGTGGAAATCAAAACATCATCAAGGTGATCCTTTCTTCCCAAGACGGGCTGCCAGCAATCCTTGCCTCCTCTGCCACATGGTGGCAACTGCTGGTCTCTTTTTTCTCTTCCAGGTTTTATAGCTTTTAGCTTCTTGCTTCATGGCTATTTCTCTCTCTCTCTCTCTCTCCCTGTGAATTCATTCCATTTATAAAGGACTCCAGTGAAAGGATTAAGACCTATCCTGAGCCACATCTTAACTGAAGCTTTCTCATCAAAAGGTTCCACTTAACAATAGGTTTACACCCACAGGAACACATTAGCTTTATGAAAATGATTTTCTGGGGTATATGCAGTTCTAGACAAACAGAATCCATTTGAAAGAACTTAAAGTTTAAGGGAGCCAATTAATCACACCCCTTTCGCTTCTAAATTCTGAACCACTTGAGAAATACATTTAGACTAGAGATAAGAATCAAAAATTGGCTCTCATGCTGGCAAAGTTGGTTTGGAATCATGTGATCTAAGTGGGCTTCCTTCTTGTTTCTTATTTCTTAGATTGAGCCCTCCCATCCGGTGATGGAGCTGGCTAACTCAGATCTCTCCATTCCATATGGTCAGCGCCTGTCCTGGTGTGCATCCCACAATGAGGAGGCAGAAATGAGAGGGAGGCTGGATGTGATCTTTTTGCAGGCAATTCTCAAAAGGAGAGAGCCTAGATAGACAGAGCCTGGAATAAACGTAAATCTCACCTCCTTCCATAGGGAGAATTTCCATAGGTAGAAAGGAAACAGAAGGCAGAATAGAAGGTTTTCCCTTTATCCAAGAGATGTAGGCCCAAAGGAGGAATCTGCTTGAGTCTCTCAATCGTGGGGAACTTATTCCTTCACAGTAAGCCTTCTTATTTTTATACATGTAATAATAACGTTCTTCTTTATTTTCAGTTGAAGCTATGTCTTTGAAGTTCTACTTTTTAGTCCTAGTTCTGTTCTCCCAACATTCGTGAGATAAATCTACATGTTTCAGTAAAGTTTAAGAACTTGAACATGTTTGTTATGTTTTTATTCCTTGGCCTAAGTGTTTTCCAAAGTTCTGAAATGCTTGCCTTATGTTTTAACCTGCCCAGCATCCATTCTCTCCTGTTAACAGTCCTCCAGGTTTTCTGTAGGGGCCACTCTTTCTTGTCTGAGCTAAACAATTGGGTGGAACTAATCAGTGAGAGCCTCCTACCCTTTGCCCCTAGTTCTTGCAGTGGGTAGTTGATCTGATGACCAGCGTGTGGACTTGAAATCAGTAAAGTAAAAAATGGATGAGAAAGAAAGTGCATGCCCGGAATATAAATCCTCTGGAATATTGCAATATCAGAGCATTACTGGTATCCCAACTACTTTACTGAATGTCTAGTGTGATATACAATCAGTTTTCAAGAAGAATTAGACACTAGCTACGTGTTTCTTCAGTTCCATTGACTTGAGATCATTGGAGTGACCACTAGAATGGTCGAAGAGCTATTCCCTGGCAATTTAGACCTGAATCTTCTGCCCCTTGTACATAGATTGCTATGAATATGCAGACAAAGTCCTTTCTGCTAGTTTTGATTGCTTCAGTGAAGCTGAACTGTTTTAATCCATAAAATAAATGAAGCAATCTATACTTTCCTTTCCTTCCTACAATTTACAGTGAATGATGAAGTGTTTTATTTTGCCCTCCTTATTTTACATAATTAAGAATGAAATTTATTTAGTGAACTGTACTGGCTACTTAGTGTTTCTTCATTTCCCAAGGTAATTGTTACTTAGAGCCAGTTCTTTATTGCTCTGCATTTAAAGGTTTATTTTCTTTTGTTGTGATTTCTTGGCTTTACTACTAGCAAGGCTGACAAATTAATAGACAGCAGGTACTAAAAGTATTTGCAATTAAGGCAAAGTGGTGATAAAGGTCACCTGTTCCAAGAAAGCTTCTTGAAAAAAATCTGCTTAAATCCATGCACATTGTGGATTGTTCTCTTGGCTTCCACCATCAGTTATTAAATATCTTCTGCTAATTTAAATTAAATAATAATTGCCCTAAAAAAATAAAAGCTAAAGAATTAATCTTTAGCTTTGCCACATTTCCTTGATTGCTGTCAATAGTATTTGGAGCTAGGTATCTCTGATTTAAGCAAAGATAGACAGAAATAATTACATCTATTATAGGCCCCTGTCCATAAATTTATTCAACAGATATTTATTGAATACTACTATGTATTAGCAGCTCAGAACATAAAGATGCAATCCTATAGATTCTCCCTTGGAGGGGTTATTTCTAGTAGAAAGAAAAATAGAAAGAGATAATTGTTAAACAATGTGATTAGTTCAACAATAGGGAAATGTTGGAGTAGAGGGGAAGCTGTTATTTAGTCCATCTTTGAAAGATGGAATAGGTAGCCTTTAGAAAAGAGATGTTTTAAGAGCTGTGTAGGTGTTCTCACTGAAAACAAGTAAGAAAAGAGCATTTCAGGTGGAGAGTGGAGCCTATATTGAGTGTGGCACTGTCAAACAATCTCTCATTTAGGAGCTATAAGCCATTTAGGTTTTCTTGAATACAAAGTATGAGATGGGATCTCTGGAAGTCTAGGCTAGTCATGAAAGAATCTGTGTTCTCTATTAAAGCATCTGGATTTTATCCTTGAGGACGAATGATTTGAATGAGGATGAATGATTTGAAAGCAGGGGAATGACATAATTAACTTTAATTTTATGGGGATTGCTATCGAAGTAATCCAAGTTACTTGCTAACTTTAATGGAACATGCAGTCAACAGTCAACTATTTATAATAATTTGGGTGTAGGAGAGCTCAAATAATTGAAATACTTGATGAAAATTATTTGGCCTAATAAGTAAAAAAAAAAAAAAAAAAAAGAAATCAGGACGACTGGGTCCCATTCCATTGTCACTAAGAACTTCGTGAGTGACTTTGGAAGAGTCACTTACCCTCTCTTGACCTCAGTTTCCTACTATTTTCTCATCTGACCAAAGAAGCAGTGGAACAGATTCTCTGAAGTCCCTAACAATACTAATATTTTATGGATGTCACGCGGTAGACCCAATTTTCTTTATCACCATATCTTTGAAGAGAGCTTTAGGGGCAAACAAGGTCGTCTCCTGCCCTGTCTTGCCAATGGAACATAGTTTGATTGGTATGTTTTATTCCCTAGAAATGGGATAGTTTAGTTTGATTAATAGAGAATTGGTGAGCCACTTTTAAGGACCCCTTCTGATACCATTTGTGCTTAGAAATACTGAAATTTCATATCCTGGTTTCCAATTCAAAGTTTAAAAGTCTGAGAAGATTTAAGGCAGAAATCATGTTTTATTTATTTCCACTATCCTGTGGTAGCTTTTCTTTCTAAAGAAGTAACTGGCAGAAGTATTTTTGGGGGCCCTTTTAATTGGCTTCCTCTATGCTTTCCATATTTTCTCCATGCTTTTCACATTTCCCATGCGTCTACTTTTCTATTTCATCTTAATTTGAAGAATACTTTTTCTATTTATCTTTCTCAAAAGAAAAATAAGGCAGTGAAATAGGTGTTCTCTGTCACTGGGACAGAATAAGCTTTTTGATGTAAGGGTCTTCATTATGGTTCTTCTAAGAAAACAGCTGTTATTGTTTTTGGTTGTTTCTAAGTAAAGGAGTTAGCCAAGGCAAATGACCTCAGAGAATCAAATACTTGGAAATTTTATCCTGTGCAATAGAATTTGTTATAATCCAGTTCATTGATACATGGATTAGAATATATTTGTCTTGTGACCTTATGATACCAATTTTGATGTAACATATCTGACATAATATGATGTAAGAGACTTTTTTCCTTTCAGCACAAATGCAGAAGAGAGATAATAAACTATATGAAAGTTGAGGCTCTGGAAGAAGGAAGTAGAAGGATTCCTAGAAGGCACTTAAAGCTATTTTTTTTAATGACCATAGTGATAAAAAGATTACAAAAATTTTTTTACAAAAAGGCTTTTTGAAAATGAGGTTTATTTAATTTTCTTGAGGCTTGACTTTAATGTGCCTAGAAAATTGTAATATTGGAAAATTCGCATTCAGTATCTTTCACTGTTCATTTCAGAAAGTGTTTACTTAAGGCTTAAAGAAAAAAACAACCACAGCTTCTCTCTCCTTTTCTTCTCGTGATTTGCATAGCTTACGTAAGATTTGCATAATTTAATGCCAAACTGAACAGAATCTTCTATCTTTGCAACTTTCTCACCAGTGTGTTTTAGTCTGAATTTTTTCCCTCTAAATAATTCAAACTGTTTCTTGATTACATTTACTTGCTATTTAGTTTCTAGGATAAAGCACTAATAGCTGTAGGAAAGCAGATCTTTATTTTGTAATATAGTATTCTTTTTATGTGTGCATGTTTCAATGGGGTGACTGATTTCTTCATTATCCCCGGCTTTTGGATATATGGCTGCTGTGTGAGGACATAGTGTGATTGGCTTTATTCACGTAGAAGAGTAATAAATGACTTCCATTTACGGAAAACATGCATTATATTTTTAAAATGTGAGGGATTCTAATATAGAAATTAAGATCATGGGTGCTAAATCCAGACTACTTGGATGTGAACTCCAACTCTGCTATTTACTGATTATATAAGCTTGGACAATTACTTAAACTCTCTTTGCCTCGGTACAGATAATACATTCTATCTATCTCATAAAATTTCTTGTGAGGACTAAATGACAAAGTATTCAAAAATATTAGTTATTATCGTTATTCAGGCTCTTTACTTATTCCTTATCAACTTGGTACCAGTGAGGTTAGGAAAGGGGAATCTGAAGAGTCTAATTTTTTTAATGTTATGAAGAGCTCAACATAGGTAAAGTTAAGTATAAAAATCTGAGCTGCCTTTAAATTAATCTCTCATTTTGTCATGTAAAAACAAACAAAATCACAAATCCAATAGTCCATTAAAAGTCCTAAAAAGAATTTATTCAAGTGTTTTAAAAATGCCTAAAATTGAGGAAGCATTTATGCATACATGTGCATAAAACAGAGCAGAGCATATAAAAATCTTTTCCCCATCTCTCTCTCTTTCAGTAACATATTTTATCAGTAAATGAAATAATGTTGCCTTTGAGCAATCACATTTTAGACCCAATGAAATAGAGTGTCTACTTTCCATGGCATAACAACTTATTCCCAAAACTTCTTTCCTCAAAGACTCCTCCACAAAACAATCTGTATTTGTTTTTTGTTTTTTTCCCCTCTCACATTCTTCCTAAACTTTCTGGAACTCCTCTCCTCTCTTGATGCAAATCATGCTAGCAGTTAGGACTTCTCTGGTTCTCCAGTTTACCCTGTACCTTAAATCAGTGCATCAAATGACCCTGGCTTAGTAGCTATCCTAGGTTCAAAGACCCATTTCTCTGGAAGGTAGAAGAGAAGAAAAGATTATGACAATGCTAAAAAAGTAGTCATTTTTTTAAACAAGCTAGCTGCAGAAGCATGTTTCCAATCTAATACTCACCTCTCCACCTTGAGTTATCTATGCCTATTACCACTTATCTCTACTCCCATATTTGTTAGCCATCACCAAGTTAGAATGTACATGTATTAGTTTGCTAATGCTGCTGGAAAGCAATATACCAGAAATGGAACTGCTTTTAAAAACAGAATTTAATAAGTTACAGGCTTACAGTTCCAAGACCATAAATATGTCCTCAAATCTAGAGAAAGATACTTTGTTTTAAGGAAGGGTAATCTGGGAAAGCACATGGCTGGCATCTCCTAGTCCTTGATCCCGGTTCATTGCTTCCAGTTTCTGATGCCAGTGCTTTTCTCTCTAAGCGCCTGTGGGCATTCACTTAGCTGCTACAGGACAAAACTGTGGGCCTTATCTCTTAGCTTAGCATCTGCCAGGGCCTGAGATTTCTACTCTTCAAGTTCTGGCTATTTTTGTGAATCCTTGCTTGGCACACTGGCTATTTCTGTCTTGATCTCCAAACATCTACCTCAGCTCTGAGCATCCTCCAAAATGTTTCCTCTTTCAAAGGACTCCAATAAACTAATCAAGACCTACCTTGAATGGGTGGAGTCTCATCTCCATCTAATCAAAAGGTCATATCCACAATAGGGAACACTACATCTCTGTGGAGATCATCTAATCAAACAATGTTGAATCAGGATTAAAAGAAATGGCTGCCCCCACAAGATTGGATCAAGATTAAAACATGGCTCTTCTCTGGTGCGTAATAGCTTCATACTGGTACATTACAACCTTTGGACCCCCCCAAAAGTTGTGTTCGTTCCATATATAAAATACATTAATTCCATAATACATCAATTCCACTTCAATATCATAAAGCCTTAAACAATTTCTGTATTGATACAAATACAATACAAAGTCAAAACCAGTGTAAAATCTCATCCAAGTTGGCCATAGGTTGACTTGTGTCTGTTCTTGTATTTGTTCTAAGGCACAAAATTCTCTTACTGTGGACCTGTGATACTCAGAGCAAGTTATCTGCTGCCCATATAAAAAGGAGGGACAGTCATAGAATACATGTTTCCATTGCCATTTGGAGAAATTGAAAGGTAAACTGGGGACACAGGGCCCAAACAGTTCCCAAAGCCTGCGGGGCAAATTCCATTGGATGTCAAAGTCTGAGTCATTTATCTTCTTGGCTTTAGAAAATGGCAGTCCCACCCTTTTTAAAGGTTCTACTAAGCCATTTGGCTCTCCCTCCAAATGTTGGGGTGAGTTGCAACACTGGAGCTAGTTAGGGGAACCTCTTATTCTCAGCTCCACCCTGTCCAAATATTGGGGCAATGCCTGGGATCTTGGCCATCTCTGGGGTGCATGCTCAACTGCTGCAGAATAATGGAATGGTGGATAGGCTCCCCCCAGTTCCTGGTTAATGCACTCCATTCTCACTGAGGCCTGAGGTGGCACAGCTCTCTTCTTTGTTGGCACAGCAACAAAGTGCAAGGCCCACCCTCTGTTTCCAGGGCAAACTCACCTTCTCCACATGTATAGATGGGTCCACTCCTCTGGCCTGAGGTTTCTTAGCTCCAGATCTTAGCTTCCATGGTTCTGCCTCTGAAGCCATTTTTCCTTCAATTTGTCTCTTTTCTGTCTCTTTTAGTCCAGATTTGCCGTGGGTCCATTCATACAGATCTCACAAAAAATGTACTGACTTTCCATGTAGTATACAAGGATCAAACCCATCAGCCAATAGGACTTTCCACACATCCTTTCTGGATAACTCCGTCTCTAATCCTTGCTTGTCCTGTAATGGCTGACTGCTTCCCTGTTTGGTTAAATCCTCATTGTGGCTCTATTCACTTGGGTCTCACTTTCTGGAAGCCCAGAATTTTCCAGACCATCAATTTCTGTTTTCTTTGTACCCAAGAGTTCAGTTTTCAACTTGTCTTGTTCCTCTTGCATTCAAGGAAATACCAGCCTGCATTTTGCACATTCAGTTTGTAAATTTCTTTAGATAAGTATCCTGGGTTGTCACCTTTAAATTCTAACTTCCATGCAATGGCAGTAAACAATTTTGCAAGATTCTGTGCCACTTTAAAACAAGAGTCACCTTCCTTCCAATTTGCGGTTAGCACATTCTTCATTTCTGTCTAAAGCCTTATCAGAGGTTTCTTTAGAGTCTGCATTTCTACCAACAGTCTCTTCAAAGCATTCTAGGCCTTCTCTATCAAGATCCTCACAACTTTTCCAGAATCTTCCCCTTATCCATTTTAAAAGCCATTCCAGTGGGTTTGGTATTTGCGAACCACAGCACCTGATTTTTCTGGTATCAAAATCTGTATTAGTTTTCTGGAAAGCAGCATTAGCAAATAAAATAGAACTGATTTTAAATAGGGAATTTAATAAATTACAAGTTTACAGTTCCAAGGCCATAACTATGTCCTAACTAAGGTATCCAGAGAAGGGGTACCTTGGCTCAAGGAAAGATGATCTGGGAAGGCATGTAGCTGGCGTCTGCTAGTCCTTGTTTCGGGTTCATTGCTTCCAGTTTCTGATGCCAGTGTTTTCCTCTCTAAGCATCTGTGGGCATTCACTCACCTGCTTCAGAACAAAATTCTGGGTTTCATCTCTTAGCTTAGCATCTCCCAGGGTGAGAAATTTCTCCTCTTCAGGTTCTGGCTATTTTTGTGAGTCCTTGCTTGGCACCCTGGCTATTCGTGTCTTAATCTTCAAATGTCTACATCGGCTCTGAGCATTCTCCAAAATGTTCCCTCTTTCAAAGGATTCCGGTGAACTAATCAAGATCTACCTTGAATGGGAGTCACATCTCTATCTAATCAAAAGGTCATACCCAAAATAGGACACACCACATCTCTGTGGAGATAATCTAATAAAGAATTTCTACCCTACAATGTTGAATCAGAATTAAAAGAAATGCCTGTCCCCACAAGATTGGATTAGGATTAAAACATGGCTCTTTTGGAGTGCATAATAGCTTCAAACTGGCTATTTTGATAAATATTTTGATAAAGTGGGTACATAAACCCACTTTACCTCAATTTGCTATTAATGGACAGCATGGCTCATCAATCTTAGAGTTCCTGAGATTTCTTTGGAACTAGATAATGGCTTTTGATATTCTAAAATTTTTTTTAACCCACCTGGTTGTAACAATAATCTCTCTGCTTTATTGCTCGAGTATTTGGAACAGGTAGAGATCAGTGGGAACTCAGAGAAGGAGTGGTCAATCTATCTGAATGGGAAAATGATTAACTAAGAAGTAGCACTTGCGAGAAAGAGTAAATGCTTAGTAAGGCATGTTGTGAGGGGTAGCTAGGGGATGGTGTATTGGGAAGAGATTGGGTAGAAATGAAGACTTATAGGATTAGTTCAGGCAGAGATGTGAGAAAATGCAGAGTCAGAAGACACTCAGAGGAGTGTCTGTTCAGCACAAGGTTTGGTTTAAGCGAAACACAGAAGAAAGCATCAGAGTTGAAAACTATGATACACTTATTCTAGACATGCTGAGTTTGTACCTCTGTACATAATCCAATTGAAGAGAACTAAGCAATATTATATGGGTTTGGAATAGTAGCAAACCTGTAGATGGAAATATAGACTTGCGAGTTTTGAACAATGCAAATGGAGAAGAACAGTTTGGAGAAATGGAATAATAAAGCTGTATGGGTAGATGATTGTGGTCGTAGATTAGTATCTTATGGTTTAGGATTTTAAAGGTAGAATCAGCCCCTCTTATAGACCTGAGAACAAAACAGAGTTATGATACACTCTAGGATGTCCAAATAAGAAATGATGTAAACTCGCTTGCATTGTAGTTTTTCTAATCACATTTGCAAATGACTTTGATGCTTTGGAAATTCTTTTCAAATGAAACATCAAAGGGACATCATGAAAAGTGGATTAGATGGAGTCTAAAACTGTCATCTTTTCCAGCTGCCCCCAAAACTTCTCTGCACAACTTAGTCCCTGATAGGAGGTAACTGCACTTAAGCTCATATGAGCTCTGGTCTTTCTTCAGATTTCTCTAATGTAGAGAGAGTTGGGTTAAGTGATTTGGTGCCTATAAGCTTCTTTCATGCTAAGTAAATAGAGGGAACTGAGTTGTCAACAGGGATATAATGAAAATATTGGAAATTAGTTGCTAGTGGTGAATGTTTAGGTGCCCCAAAGTAAGGTAGGAGATTGACCAAGGCAGGTTTGGAAGTGGCTAACTACAGATAAAGTTAGAAGTTCTTTGAGGATTGGTTCTAGGCTCTTCTCCTAGCTGTGGGGAAGTTCACTTGAGTCACACATGACTTGGGTTCCTGATTGTCATCCTCTTGAGAATGTGAATAAACTTTTTGTTATTGCCTATTCAGAGATTGTATGATCTGTTTTGTTCTCAGTTCTTTCAGAGGGACTGATTCTCACCTTCTCTCCTACTTCCTCCTTGCACAGTGATGCCCTGTAGATGTTATATGGTAATCACCACTCTGAAGTCTTTTAGAACAGTAATATAAAAGATTAATTCCATTATTAAAAGCAGTTCTTACTAGCTATATATTTATGTATTAATTATGTCAAGATGATTTTGACCATAATCAAGCTCTTTAAGTCCTTAACCAGTCATTTATCACCAATATAGATACTCTAAAGGGATATATGCCAAAAAGACAAGGCCTGACAAATGCATTCTCCTTAGTATTATATGGGTTTTAGTTCACAAATCACCAACAGTTTCCTGATCTCCTGAGCTGTAATTGCAGGAGGTTCATCTTTTCCTAGAGTAGGTCAGAGGCTCAGACTGCTTCCTCAGCCTCTTTCATTGAGTTTCACTCTGTACCATTGATTTTCTAGCTGTTTCAATCCTGGCACTCAGAAGAAACAAGAAAATAAAAGTAAAGAAAAAGGACAACATGTCTTTGACTGGCCAGCACAGAAGGACTGAGGGGTTTCTGCAGGCCTCGTTGCCCTTGGAGCCCTGGTTTCTGTTTGCCTTTCTAAGGAGGGAATGTGGAGGCAAAAGGGAAGAGGAGAAAAAAGAAAATAATGGCACCCCCTTGCAGAGGTGTGGGAGAAGAAGAGAGAGAGTGCAGGAGAAAGAATCCAAAAAGAATGCAAGACTTCAAATTACCAAATCTAAAGAAGATGCTGTGACCTAAGAAGGCAGAGTTTTTGCCTTTGTCCAAAGTTTCCAGCCACTTCATCCACCCTCTGTGGTCTGATAGTATTCTTGACCCCCACCATCCCTGTCACATGCTCTCTTTAGGACTGGGATTAAAAGAATGGGAGAAGGCCTTGGAATCTGGCCAACAGGATTTGTTTAGTCATTCAACATGTATTATTATTTGTTGAGTTCATACTTTGTGCAGGCATTCTTCTAGGCAGAGTGGGCAAATGGATTGAGAGTGAGAAAGAGAGATTGAGGAGTGACTGAAATTTTGGTAGTTACATGTGGATTCAAACAGATTAAAAATATATTCTCAATCACTTTGATATATTCAGTCTACTTTATGAACAATGTTATATAGCATGTGGGTGGGGTGGTTTTTACACCACTGCTTGTGTGATTTTAGAGTCTTTCACATCCTTCCTTCTATGTATTTTTAAATCATTTATTAATATACAGTATTGAATTACTCAGGATTGGGAAATTATCCAAGTCTATTTTAATTCTGAGTTAAGAAATTGTTTGGGAGACATACCAATTTATTGTTTTGGCAGGTTTAATTGGCTTGCTTAAAATGGTTCCATGGTTTTTACTTTTCTGAAAGCCAGGGTAAAGAGTGCCAGGTTATTTGGCATGACTAGTGTCCTACTGTGCAGTCAGACAGACATATGCTTAACTGTGGAATAAACCCAAACCCTTTCCTGGACTGGAGGACCCATGGACCCTTGAGAGCACAGGTCACACTCACTGACATAGAACGTTACATTGAAGACCTGCCAGTAGATAGCTGAGATGATGAGTTTGTGGCTTCCTTTTGGTTGGGAGAAGACATGAGCCATTCTGATTTAATATGGATTTTTCTGGGCTGCTGGTAAATTAGCTAGAGATTACTGACACATAGGGATGTCCCCATGCTGGTTTTTGGCCAGAGAAGCTTGGCACCATAGCAAAGTATCCTGGCCAGACCCCATAAGCAAACGGGCCCAGAGTCTGATATTTGGAGCTCACAACAATCCAAGTCTAAGGTGCATCTTTGAAGGGCATGTGAAATCCTGTTTTTACCTGTCCTTTTTAATCTTTTTACATATAATTTCTCTATTAATAGTTAGAGTTCAGTTATGGTTTCTTTTCTTAATGGACTTCTCTAATAATAATTACATTTGAATTCACCCTGTCTTCTCTGCTTGTATTACTTTACAAGTAAAATTATCAGTTATTTCTAAAGAAAGAATTGGTAGACTGTTCCCCGTGTTTTCAACTAAGTTTAAGAAGTTAAACCCTCTATCTGTGGGCATTTTAGGAGGTTCCATACACTTCTGATGATGGGGTTTGGAAACTTCTCACAAAGTACTAGTAGTAAAGAATCTGATAGGAATAACTGATATTCTACTCATAACTGAGTATGAAGATGTAAAATTAATGACCAAATTATCTTATAACAAGTTTCTTGTCCCTTGTGTTGAACCTCTCTGTAAAAATGGAGAACTGAAACAGAAGCAGGTTGGTCCCTTCACTTAAGTGCTTAATTAAAAATCCTTGAGCATTTTTTAGTGGAAAGTGGGAAGATTTCCATCAGGAAGCAGTCTAACTTTGGCATAAAAAATTGGAGATTGGACAGCTTCTTCTCCCAGACCAAAGCTGATCCAATCTTCTCCCTACATACTTCATGTTTTGAATCGATAGCATCCCTCTTGAGTGCATCTGTAGTTAATCATTCATTCACATATGGTTTTCTCTCTTTAGGTCTTCATTTTATTCTAGGTTTTTATAGTACTGCATGTTGGGGGTGACTCATATGTGTCTGGTTTAATTTTTTTTCTTCAGTTATACATTCTGTTCTCTTTAGCAGATTCAACCACTTTTGCTCTAAATTTCAAATACTGAAGCTTTTATTTTTTACTAACTAGCCATGTGTTTTATGACATAGGTATTCCATTGTAAATTATGTTCTCATTTGAATACCTACCTGCCTGTACTACTATGTTCAAATAAGATTAGCTCTGAATTCGTACAATCACTTATTTCTCGATGTGATGTATCCCTGAAAATGTATATAAAAGCTGAATGCATCAAAGATGAACAGTGGAGGTAGTTCAGTGGTTAGAATGCTCACCTTCCATGTGGGAGACCCAGGTTTGATTCTCAGACCATGCAGCACCCCCCCAAAAAAAAAAAACAGATGAACAGTGGACTGGAATGTTCTCAAAGGGCTGTGGGGTGGGATGGAAAGCTAGTGCCAAAGAGCTAAAATATATTACAAAGTCCTAGTTACTCCTTGCCTTTGCAGCACTGTATTCATTGATATATTTATCTCATTTTACACATGTTCTTTATTTTTTTTTTCCCCATTGAACACACAGTTGACAGACTTAAGACCCATGGTGCTCTAATTCAAAGTTAGGACTTGACATTTTTAGAAGAGCTAAGAGTTCTCTCTTTTGTATTGTGATTTTGATGAGATCTTTGTTTTCTTATAATTAATTTTAACATATGAATTAACTTCGTCTCTTTTTGGTTAAGGAAATGCTAGGGATAAAAGGAAACATAAAATAATTGTACAAAAAAGATTCCATAGCATAGTTAAGGATGGTGTCACTGCTGAAACTGAACCGAGGGCCTGACTGGATGCAGGGCCAAATGTTGGCCTAAGATGCTCACTGGCCAGTTTACATCCAAACCAAAGCCTTAAGTTACAAATATGAGATCTTCATACAATAAGTATAGCCATGACAATTAAAATCAATGCTCATCGAATTTTTTAAAAAACAATAAAACCCATGATTCCTGGGAATAGGTCACTAATTACCAGAAAGAAAGGCAGTACTCCCTTCCAATTACCTTGTAAACAGAGAGTGGAACATGATTTTCCTATAGTCTATGATTTGGTCCAAAGTAAGTAGAAGTATAAAATAAAAAGGAGAACATTGCACTCCCTCCCTCTTTTTTTGGGATCAACTCTGAATATAGGACCTGCATCCAAGAACTTTTCTCAGGTTCTGATTTTGAGGGAACTCAAACCAAGATAGGGCTTATGGAAGGCTTGGTGGCTCACAAGTCACCTTCTCTCTAGGGCCCCAGGTCCTTAAGAGCAGGTGGGAAATTCTGTATTGTGTATGATACACAGGAATTGAGGGTGACCCCAGAAAGCTAACCAGGCAATCACGTAACCATGATGATCTACTAAGTTACTTCACTCAGGCTTCCTCCTTCCCCAGGTCAGTCCAGGAGGACAAGCGAGAAGGGGGCTCGCATCTGATGTGGCACTCGCCTTCCATCCTATCTGCAGGACTCCCCTTAACCCATCTAACATACTTCCTCACTCTGGTTGAAGGCCATAGATAGGGAAGACACAGGACATCCCATACTATCCATCTCCCTACCTCTTCTGACCTGCTCCCAGAATCCACTGGGAACAGAAGAGTGAGCTTTGGGCTTCCCAGTTCTTCTCTGCAATATCTTTCTTCTGCTTATTCCAGGCAAACAATTAAACTCTGATTTAGGTGGCCAGGCCTGCCTCTTGAGATGTTATAGGGGTTGGTAAAGGAATTTGGAACATCTTTTTCTCTCTGACCATACTTGAAATTCCTGACAATGATTTTCTAAAGAGAAAAGCATTAGCTTTGAGAGTCTAAGCAAATCAGTGGCCTTCTTGCTCTCTAAACCTGTGCTGTCCCAATATGGTAGCCTCTAGCCACGTATGACTATTGAAATGAAGCTAGTGCAGTTGAGAAATGAATTTTTAAGTTTATTTTCATTAATTTAAATTTAAGAATAAAAATTGACACTTGGTTTAGTTATGGGAAAACTTTTAAGTATCTTTGGAATAGCTGGGCATGTGAGTCGACATTTACAACCAGAGATTTTTTAAAATCCTAAATTCAGTTCAAGTATTTTTGATGAAAATGTAACGTCCAAATTGAGATGTGCTTTACGTATAAACACAGATTTCAGCCACAGTACAAAAACACATTGCTGAATATCACATGAATAATTTATTTATATTGATTGCATACTTAAATGATAATATTTGGGTACATTGGGTTAAATAAAAAATATAATTCAAATGGAAAGAAAGGGAGGGCATTGCATAAGACTGAGAGAAAATTAAATTGGTTTCATGCATTAAAATTCTAGTGATTGTGATGGTTAAGTTCATGTGTCAACTTGGCCAGGTTATGGTGTCCAGGTATTTGGTCCTAAAAGCACTGACCTGATTGTTATTGTGAGGACGTTTCATGGATTTAAAGCATCACTAAGTTGATTGCATCTGGGGCTGTCTACATCTACAACTGAGAAGATTGCTTTCAACAGTGAGAGAAACCTTATCCAATTAGTTGAAGGGCTTGCAAAGAGAAGTGACGATTTCAGCAGTCAGAGGGAGAATTTCAATCTCTCCTTCATCCAGCTAGCTTCATCTGGGGAATTCACTGAAAGCCTTCATCAGAGTTCCCAGCTTGCAGCCTCCCCTATGGTATTTGCACTTGTCCATTCCCACAGTCACATGAGCCAATTCCTATAAAAAATTTCATAATGTTTACATTATATTTATATAAATCTCCCGTCAGTTCTGTTTTCCTAGAGAAATCATGTCGAATGAATAGAATGATCTTTAAACAAGGTTTAATAAGCAGAAATATAGATATGTACACATCAAAATAATCTTTTAAAATCATCTTATGATTCAAACATTGTGTTTTAGAAATATTAAATGACAACTGTAGAAATTCAGCTGATGAAAAAGTTTAAAATATTTTTTTTTCCTGGAGGCTATAGCTTTTTAACTGTAATGGAATAGTATAGTAAAAGCATCTCCTTGGAAGAGGTTTAACTAAGTATCCTCCTGGGACTTCTGTGGGGCATCAGTGGAAAAGCAATAGAATATGGAGTGAGCCAGGGATCATGGTTGCCCAGGGATCTGGAGACCAAAAAGCTGTCTGTCACCAGTGTTCCTCACAAGATATCCAGAGATGTGTGATGCGCTCTGGCTTGGTCAAAACTATTATCTTTATCCTACAGTGTCTGATTTGGTGGGTGGAACAAAATAAGAAGAGGCATCCCCAGGTAGGTGGTTTTACTGTAGATTCAGGAATGCAGTCTCTTTGGAGACATTGCTTGATGCCTGCTAAATCTTCCTAAAGCACAAATCTGAAGTGCCTGTCACTTTCATATTCATAAACCATCAAAGTCACCTCCTTGTCTATGAACTAGAAGTCTCATCTCCTTCATACCATGCAAAGCCTTCCCTCCATCACTGACTTCATTATCTCTTTTGCACATCCAACACTCCGTTAAATTGCATTAGTAGACAGTTTCCAAACACTGCCACCCTTAACACTTCTGAGCTCTTGCTGTTATTTATTACATCTATCTGAACTTACTTTTCTGCTCTTTTTACCTGCCAAACTCCAACTCAGTGTTGAAAGGTTGGCTCAAATTCTTCTTTGATCTTGAGTAAAGTAGGGAATTGTAAGCAACCATTTGCCCAGTACTTCCCTCCTTTCTACCATCAGCCAAACTCCAAACCAACTAAACTATCCTCTCTAACTCCCTTAGCATTTTTACTTCTTTGTCACATTTTAGTTCATACAGTAATTATTGAATATGTTCATCTCTTTTACCAAATTAAAAATTCACTGAGGAAGAAAAAAAAATGTATCTTCTTCATTCACTTATCCATTGTGTATTTCTGCCTTCCCCTGCCCACTTTCCATCATACTTTGCATATAGTAGATAATCAAACAAATATTGCATTTTCATGAGGATAAATTTCAGTGTGCTGTGTATAGTAAGATCAATGCACATGGCACTTACTACTTAAAACTCTCTGAAGAGGGGCATTATATAAAGAAAGGTAAAAAGCGAAGGGACTTCATTCCTCTTTAAAGTCTCCTAAACAAAAATAATGATAATGCTGTTTTTAGGAGAACAGTAAAAGGCCTCTTATTTGACGGTGTTATGTCAGATGCCTTGGGAACACAATCTGCTAAGGAGGTTTGTGTGCACAAAGTTTATGGTAAGGACTGTCAAGTTGGGATTGATACCTGGGGAAGGGAGAAGAAGGGAGCAGGATTGGGCATTTGCAACACAGGTCTCAACTGATCCTCTGGAGAGCCCGGGAGCTGAGATGGCTGTTTCAGAGTTATTCCATCTGAAGTCAAGAGGGCCAAGCCTTTATGATGCCATATTGGCCATTTATTGGATAAGGTTGGTGACCTTGAGTTAGATGGCACTTTCTAGCTAAGGGCAATTACTAGAGAGTGACTCGGCTGAGAGCCATCAGCTGCGAACACTTCCAGCAGCTGAAGAAGGAATCGGGCTGGTGCAGCACCGCGTCCATGTTCCACTAACACAGCTGGGATGCTGCATGGCTCAATTTAAAAATCCAGTTAAAGGGGAGAGTCATAAAAAAGGATGCATATACCACAAATATTCTGTTTCACCTTAGAATATATAAATGTATGTTTATCTGCCAATCTTATAATGTAGGGAAGAGAACTTTGAGTATGCAAACCACATAAGGAGATCATTGTGTAAAGGATCTGTTTCAGTTTCTTTGGAGATACTTGGGAAACATCTGAATGCAGAATCCTAGTTTCTTTTTTCTAGGCTTTTGTAATTGTCTTTTTTTTTTTTTTACACATAATTTGAGACAATATTTTAATGACTTGTCTTTATTAAATCTTTCCAAAGTATACATTTTAGCTTTTGAATTTAATTTTTATCATATTATAAATGCATATGTTTCTAAGGAGTCAAATCGTTTGATAAGCCTTATATTTAAAAACAGTAGTAGTACTCCACTTGGCTCTCCCCTCCTTTGATACCTATTGAGCACTTAGTAAATTTTCAAGTGTATTGAAAGGATATTTACAGGTCTATCAGAAAGTTTGAGATGAACGAGTGATTGGTACCTAAAAAACAAAGTAAATGAAAACTAATAATTAACATTTATATTGTTCTTACTCCCTTATGAGATAGTTATTATCCCCATTATACAGATGAAGAAATTGAGATACAAAAGAGTTTTGGTAATTAACAACTCCAAAGAAAACTAAAAGTTGCATAGGAAAATACATGCATGGCATTTCTCCATGGGCAATCACTTCAGCTGTTTTAGCTTTCTTCTCTGGATGTCCCTCCATTTCTCTGTGTTTATATTGCTATTTTTGTTTTAATTTTTCAGTTTTAAATATTATCTCTTGATGCCTGTTGCAGAAACTGATGATCCAGTTTTCTTACATCTGTTACTTGCCCCTCCAACTCCCAACAAAACTTCCCCTTCTGTTTACCAAATAAGGGTATATTTTAGTATTTTGGTATATGTTATTGAGCTAATGTTATTATCATCCACAGCTGGATATTATGATTGCATTTATTTTCCTATGCAACTTTTAGTTTTCTTTGGAGTTGTTAATTAAGAAAACTCTTTTGTATCTCAATTTCTTCATCTGTATAATGGGGATAATAACTATCTCATAAGGGAGTGAGAACAATATAAATGTTAATTATTAGTTTTCATTTACTTTGTTTTTTAGGTACCAATCACTCGTTCATCTCAAACTTTCTGACAGAGCTGTAAATACCCTTTCAATACACTTGAAAATTTATTAAGTGCTCAATGACTGAATGTTGATAATATACACAATCAATACTCTAAGCTGACTTCAGCAGAAGCAAAGTAATTTAATTGAAAGAGTAATGGACTCTGAATTGGATGGCCTGGCCCAGAGCCTCTCTCTCCCGCTCTGCCTAGCTGAATGCACTTGCGCTAGCATATTTGGATTACAATTTCATATTCTGCAAGTAAGAGAATTGGATTAGGTAATCCCTAGGCTCTCTTCCAGTACTCTGATTCAATTATGAAGTAGCGGATATAGCATATAGAGAATACCAAACCATATAAAATACAAGATTGCAAGGATGTCAGCTGCTGCCACCTCTTGCACCACCTCCAGAAGACTTTTTAATAACCTGTGTCAGGCAAGATTATGATGATATCAGTCATACTGTGATAAAAGGAAATGTTGCTGAGTCACTCCAACCAAGCAACTGTCCTGCCCCTTGGGACACCAGCTGTAATTTGAGGGAGTCACCACTAAATGTCGCTATAGGTTGTGTAACTAAGTGGTCAGGACAGCTCTAAGTCTGCGTCCTTCTACAAGCCCTGAGAGCTACCATTTAGTCTCCTTTTAGATTTAGAACCACACAGTTCAAATACTTAAGCATGATAAAGTCCTAAGATGGAAATTAAAAGAAAAACCAATGACAACTCTAAACAATGATTTTTTTAGAAGAGAGCAATAAAATCTTGTAGAGTGCTCTTTACTTCTTCAGTATGACTTTCCCTTAAATGCCCTTTCTGCAGATCTAGCCAATGATGTAAACTGGGTAAACAGGTATTTTAAAGAACTCTCAATTGAGTTCTTGCCTGACTCTGACTGACACCTTCCTGTGAGTCTACCTGCCCCCACCCAGAATAAACAGATTGAGCCTAGCAGGAAATGTGGGTCTCTCTGTTTCCTGGTTCTTGCTTCTGTTCTATCTCCAAGCTTATTTAGAATTCTAGATGCTTATTGTATTTCATTGATTTTATGCTGCTTATATTTTCATATTTTATCATTTCTGACATTGTCATGCTACATATAATCAATGATGACATACAGTTTTAATTGGCAGGCGTTTTTTTCTACTTTCATAGAGATTCATCTTAGAATCAATGGTGTCTTCTATTCGATAAAATACTATATGTGATGCTATAGTGTATCCCGCTTAATTTATCAAAATTCAGGGCCGTCTTAAAGTTATTTGACAGATTAACTTCCTTTTTTAGTCTAGAAATTTTTGTTGTTGTTGTTGTTGATGGATAGGCACCAGGAATCGAACCCGGATCTCCGGCATGACAGGTGAGAACTCTGCCTGCTGAGCCACTGTGGCCTGCCCTCTGGTCTAAATTTTTTGTGGAGTTCAGAGTGGGAGAAAGCAACATTTAAGAATGCCCACCAGGTGCCTGTGTACTGTGCTCTGCATGTGTGATCTTATTTAATCCTCATAACATGAGGTAGGTAGGCATTATTGTTTCAGTTTTACGGATGAGGAAACTGAGACCTAGAAAGTTCTTGGGCAACATCATCCTGCTAGTATAGGGCATTGTTTAAAACAGTCTATATGTGACTATGAATTTTATACTATTTCTACCATGTTACATTGATATTTTAGGATGCACACTTCCCTTTCTTACCAGAAGGTTTGCAAATGCAAAAAAACAGCCCTTTTTGAAGTGTGCAGTGGTTTTCTGACAGCTCTTTGAAAATGTTGAGCTCTATGATTAAACAACATAGGAATGTTTTTTTCTGAACTTCAGTTTCAGTCTCTGAGATGAAAAGGATGGAGTGATCCCCCACGCCTCTGAGATGGGAACTGCTTCTCCGTTGGGCCATGGGCTTCAGAGAAGTAAACAGCACTCTACTTCAGGGAAAGTACAGGGGGCATCATAGTTCATTCTGGGCATTTGGATTGCTTTCGTCTTCTGGTAGATTACTGTTTACTTTCCTAGGCTGCTGAAGCAAATACGATGAAGTGGTTCAGTTTAAACAATGGGAATTTATTAGCTTCTGGTTTGAGGCTGCAAAAATGTATAAATCAAAGCCTCATCAAGGTGATACTTTCTCCCTGAAGCTTGTCTTCTGGAGCTGGCTTCTCTGTCACATGGCAAGGCATGTGATGGATGTCTCCTGTTCTTTTCATTCTCTTCTGGGTTTTGTTGATTTTAGCATCTTTCTTCTTTATTTTTATCTTTGTTTGAATTTCTTCTCTTGTAGAACTCCAGTTATAGGATTAAGACTCATCCTGATTGAGGTGGGTCACATTTTAATTGACATAACCTTCTCAAAAGGTCCTATTTACAATGGGTTCACACCTACAGGAGTGGATTAAATTTAAGAACAAATTTTTCTGGCGTACATACAGCTTCAAACCACCACAACTCCTTTAGTTTTCAAAATTCCTTGATTAGGGGAGAAAAAGTAACTTTCCCAGCTCGCTCATACACAGAAAGCCTTTATAAACTTTAGAACTTGGTTCCATATCAGAGTTCAAAAATGTCCTAGAGATCCAGACTGTGTACAAGATGTAGTTAATAGGAAGTATTTAGAATCAGTCCTCATCACTTAAATTCCCAACGGGCAAGGATAAGAAGGAAGGGCAAATTCCTTCCCTACATCTTTGCTTTGACAATCCCCTGTATGCAAATGGTACTCACTGGTGAAGTTAAGAAGGACACAGAGAGAAGGCAGTTTACTGATCATCACCAGGTTTGCACAGCTTCTGGGTAGCCAAATTTTAATTCCTGGCAACTCTCAGTAATTGCTGAAAATATTCAAATTCTAATTGCCACCTCATGTCCTGAAGGGCATTTGTTTTTACAGGTTGTTTTTTATGTTTTCCATTTTCAGTCTTCCTCATCTCAAGTCCCCCTCATTTGTAAATCTGAAAACAAAACATTAGCAATCTGTCAGAGATTCTGTCCCATTCATTTGTCTAGAGATTGGATCATAAAAATATTCCTTTTATATCAGCTACTTGGGGTCTTATGATGATAAATAATCTGCTGTCCCATTTTGCAATGACTCCTCAAATTGCGGAAATATTAATACAACATGTACAGGAAATAGCCCACAATTCAAGATCACCAAGCTATGAGTCAATTACAATTGTTTCAGGTTTCCTATTTGGTGATGCAATTTTGAAATGATATATTTAACTTTTGATCCCTAAAAGCACATAAGATTGAAAACTATTGGATAAAACCTATTTGTACCTATTTAGAGCCATCCATCCATCTTCACTGTGATCACTCTGGGAAGAAAAATCAAGTGCCAGCTATGAGGCTTTTTATTTTATTTCAAATTCTTGAAACTTCTGATGTAAAACCAGTGAGAATTAAATGGATATATGCCCTGTGGTAAAACATAAAAATAGAAGTCACCCAGTGCCTTTCCAACTACTGACATCAGGGGACATCTTTTAATTCTTGTCTCTTGTGATTTCTTATCTGCATTTATCTGACTTATGTAATAATTCATTCCTTCTATCATTCAACAAATATTTATTGAACACCAACTATGTTCCATGCACTGTGCCAGGTGCTGAGAATATGCTGGCGATTGGTCAGAGTCCCTGTCCTTTAGAAACAAATATTCTATGAATGATATAGAGAAGTAGACAGGTAAAGTATCCTATGATAATACCTGTGATAGGACTAATTACAGCATGAGAGGGGGCATATAGAGGGGGATTCTAGTTTTGATTTGGGAGATCAAGGAAGGCTTCTTTCAGGAAGTGGTACCCTAGGCTTGCTTCTGTGACAGCACTCTCGTGTGATTTTTCTCCAACTCTTCTCACTGTATTTTTTTCTCAGTGTCCTTAGATGGCTCTTTTTCTTCTATCATAATAAGTATTAGTGCTCCTTAGGAATTTTTCCTAGTTCCTTATTTCTTGTTGTTACACATTTTCCTAGGCAATCTCATTTGTGGCTTCAGCTACCCCAGTACACAGTTGATACATAACTATATCGCTAACCAAGCTTAGACTATTAAATTATGGACTCATTCATTCATTCATTTATCAAACATTCATTAGCTACCTACTGTGCATCAGGTCAGACTTAGGATAACAGAATTGTATGAAGTTGCCTTCTTCAGCGTGCTTTGAGTCCAAATTGTAGGGAGACCAAAAGAAGATACTAGAAAATTTGTGAGAATGAAGGATTTTAGGAACAGAGGATAACTAACTGCTTCTGAAGGAGTCAGGGAAATCTTTGCAGAGGGAAGTAGGAACAGGCCAGGTGATTAGAGTAAGTGTTTTGAGGCAGTAGGAATGTGATTGTATATGCAAAGACTTGGGGGGGTCTCACTGGCTTGTCAAGAGAACAATGAAAAGTTTGGGGTGGCTAGCTTATAAGGTGCTTAGCAGAGAGGATCAGAATCTAGTCTGATGAAACATGGTTGAGGTCAGATTGTCAACAGTTCTATAAGTCACGAAGCAAGAACATTTTCTTGTAGACATTAGGCAATCAGTGGAGATCTTTAAACAGGAACATTGCAGCATTGAATTTGTCATAGGTAGACAAATTCTGGTGGCAATGTGGAGGATGGACTCGTGCCATGGAAATCTGGTGGAAAATTAAACAAGAGGTGACAAGGATCTTTGCTAAGGCCAGTGGCAAGGGCAATGAGAAAAGAAATCTTTATGATTTCTGCAGTAGTGACAATATAATGTGCTGGGAGGAGTGAGAAATGGCACTGATGCTTGTGGTTGGAAGAATGGATAGCTGGTTTTACCATTCACCAAGTTATGAATAGTCAGACATTTAGGGTGGGAATTATGATGCATTGTGTTTTGGACAAGTCAATTATAGATAGGTGCCTATGGGACCTTCCTGTAGAGATATTTAGGAAACTTGAAATAATGAGTTTGGGACTTGGGAGGGGGTTGGGGATGGACATATATACATAGAATGATCATCATGTAGGTAAGAGTTGAAACGGTGGTAATGGATGGGTTATACTGATATTCAATAAGTCTTTTTAAAATAGCAATTTTGAAACGCAGGACACAAACAGTAAAACCGAAGTTAAATCACAGACTATAATAAATAGAACAATTATAAAAATGTGCTATCAGTTGTAACATGGGTACATCAGTGCAAGGTGTTATAATAGGGTGGCATACGGGAATCCTGTATTTTATGCTTGATTGCTCTGTACACCCACAACTTCTCTAATAAAGAATGAAAAGTCAATGACACTTAAAAACAACAACAACAACAGCTATGTACCAATCATTATGACAGGCATTTTGAATAGGAATATGAGTATGGCAGAGTCCTTGCTTTCAAAAGTTAACTGTGGAGAGGACCTAAACAAATATATAAAATATAGCATGAAAAGGCTGTGATAGAAAGTATGTTTAAGGTACAGAAGTGGTAAAAGAAAGAAGAGACAAGACAGGGAAGGGGAGCAAACCAAGGATAGAACTCAGCCCAAAGTCTCCAAAGAATATGGGAAGCTTCACAGATGCTTGTCATTTCTTGAAGGCACATGTCATATCTCATTCATGTCTGCACTCCCAGCAGCAGGCAGCCTAATGCCTGGAACATAAGTGCTCAGTAATGTTTGTTGAATAAATGAACCTAGAGCAATTGGAAAAGAATGAAAAAAATGAAGTACGGGATTTCCCCAAGCCCTGGGGAACACTTTAATCATCTCTTGTTAGCCTTTCACTTGGAGAGTTTGTGCAGGTGGAACTCAAAACAAACTCTCAGAAGAAATGAAGATGCAGCAATTTAGAGCTAGGATAAGAACTGCATATGTCAGTGCTCTAATTATGAAATGTGCTTATGGCAAGCGGGACCTTTTAATTTTTATTTCTGGCATGCAGTAAAATTGTGTAGCCATCGATTTTCTGTCAAAGCATCACTTAGAGTGTCTGAGATAATGGCACATAACCATTTGTTTAATGACAGTGCTGGGCTTTTAAACAGGAACCCATCACACTGGGCCTTGCAACTCCCATTCCTGTTGTGTGTCCATTTAAATGATTTGTAATAGCCAGTAATTATGGAAATGTCTCTCCTCCTTGACCTTCCCCTTAATCCCCTCCCCACTTACCAGATTTGCACATTAGTGGTTTCATCAGTTTGTGTGACAAATTAACATTTGAAGAGAATAACTGTAGTTTTCTCTTAAAGATGGATCTGTTTAGGTATGGGTTGGTATAAGAAACCACTAAGAAAAAGAAAGAGAAAGAAAAAATGTAGTAAGAGTCTTATGATAAATGATACCTCACCCCTACTTTCATTTCCATCTCTCTTGAGAAGTTTGACAGAGGGATTATTATCATTAAACATCCACAACTAGACTTGGGACTAATGTATTTTTTAACCCCCAGAAAATAACTGTGGTTATATTATTTTTAATTGTTTTATCTGGTTGAAATTTACTTTTCCAAGTTAAAAGATGATTTTTTTTTTCTTTCTACTATCTTTTACTGCAGAAAAGATCATGTTTTTCTGGAGGGTGAACAATAGAATCTTCTTGAATAATGTTTTTCTCAATAATGCAGATTTGCCAGCAGAACCCTCTTTCTTCTTGCTTTCTCCACCTACCCTACCCCCCACCATTAAAAATGATCATCCATACCAATTTGTTTTTCCTCTCAGGGTTCTATCATGGTCTTCACAGTACAGTGTAAGTCATTATGCATCTAGTTTAATTAGGGACATAAATATTTAACAGTATGTAATAATCCGAAGATCATTTGAGGGAAGAGAAGGCCTTCCCTCAATCTTCTTCCAGCTACCTGCTGATCTAGAGCCCAGGTTTCAAGTAAGCCTGTAGCATTTTTTTATTGCTTCTGCATCCACTATGCCATGCTTTGGTGGCTCACATATATTCCTCTGAAGAGGTACTTATGAACCCCGCAGAGTAGGTATGGTTGGAGACAGAGCTGGAGAACATGTGCAGAATTTTGCAAAATAATAACAGTTACTATTTATTGAGCATTCATTGTCTTCAATTCTTACAAAATAGTATAAGGTTCCTGGTCTTGTCCCATTTTACAGATAAGGAATTCAGGCTCAGAGAATTTAAGTGATGAGCCCCAGTCCACATAACAAGGGATAGAGCTGGGCTTTGAGCCCATGCTGTGCTCCCAAGAAGGACACCTTGGGCCTACCCATGCTTTCATGGGAACCTCTTTTGCAGGAAGTGTGCAAGTTGCTAACAGAAGCTCAGTAACCATTGGTTTCCTTCTCTGTTCTTGAAGTCAGGTGCTGGTGGAATTGCTAGGGTGGGGTAGGGAGGGGAACAAGGCATCAGGGAGGAGGAGACTCTGATACTGGTAACAGCCAGGAGTCTGCCAAGGAGATGGATTCTCTTCTCATCACCTAAAACATGAATCAATGACTGAGGATAAATTTAGGGACAACATCTCTTTCTGTATCAAGGAAAATGCATAGTCTTAGAGGAGCCTGAGAATTGGAATAATTAATTTGGAGAAAAATCTCTTCTGTCTAAGGATTTATGACCATAATAGGTTATACTAACACTGCCCACAGCTCTTGTAGTAGGCTGAATAATGGCCCACAAAGATATCTGGAACTTGAAATGTTGCCTTATTTGGCAAAAGGGTCTTTGCAGATGTGATTAAGTTAAGGATCTCGTGATGACAGATTATCCTGGATTATCTGGGTGGGCCCTAAATACAATCACGAGTGTCCTTATGAGAGGCAGAGGGAGACTTCAAATAGGGGCCCAGAGAAGAGGGCAGTGTGAAGATGGAATAGAGAGCTACTTAAAGATGCTGGCCTTGAAGACTGGAGCAATGCTGCCACAAACCAAGGACTGCCAACAGCCATCAAAAGCTGGAAAAGTCAAAAGATCCCTATCCCCCCACACCAGCCCCCAGGTCTCTGGAGAGGGTGTGGCTCTGCTGATACCTTGACTTAGTTCCAGTGATACTGCATTTTGAACATCAGCGTCCAGAATTGTGCAAAACTATTTCTGTTGTTTTAAACCACCAGGTTTGTGATAATTTGTCACAGCAGCTACAGGAAACTAATACAGCTCCTCAAGGGCATAAGTCAATTCTAGGGAGGTCTACAGCCCCATGCGGTGTTAGCAAAATGCTGTTTCCTCCAGTGTACTATTTACTTTATTCCTTGGTGCTTTCTCTGGCTTTGCCGCATGCCAGACCTGAAAATCTGGAGCTGTCAACTCAAATCCAGCCCCCACAGAGCCCAGTGGCAGTGCTCCAATTCCTTATGGCTGTGAGTGTGAAGAGGTTTCTGCATGTGGGGTAATATTTATGGCTTTGTCAGCTGTTAGCACTTTACAAATGGGCTCAAGATGGCGAAGGAGCTTTAGTGGCTGATGAATATTTGTAAAATGATAATACAGGGAACTGAGACATAGTACAGCCTTCCAGCAGCAGGCTGTCATAGGCCAGCATATTCTGTAAAGTAAGAAATTCTTGGTTCTGCAGTGGTCCCGGGTTAAGTGGGACCAAAGATGATAAAAATTTGCCCTTGGAACTGGCTACTTTTCCTAGAGTGTCCTCGGGTTACCCGTAGCTTTCTACATGTTTACCTTCTTGTCATCTTCAGTGATTCCATCTAAAGATGCAATTAAAAGGGTTTGTTTGTTACTTTCTGTTCCTCCCCTGATACTTTGACTCAGAGTCAATTGGTCATCACCCTGGCCTTAGTGGTAAAATTTATTTCTAAAGAGTAAGACAGAGCTAAATATCTTAAAGTATTAATACTGTTACCATTTACAAAGCATTTTAAAGTGTATGATTTTCATCTCATCCTAATAATAGCTTTTGAGGTAGGTTAAGGAAGAGTTTACTGTATTATGTCCTTTTGAAGTCTGAAGTCAGTGATATAATCAAAGTAAGATTAAACGAGAACCAGGGCGACAGCCAGGTTGGTCTAATTCCTAGATCAATATTGTAGGAGTCGGCAACTATGGCCTAGGGGCCAATTTTAATCCACGGCCTGTTTCTTTTTTTTCTTTGTATGCTGTATGGCAGGGGTCACATTTTGTTCTTTTTCCATGTGAGTATCCCCTTATTGCAGCACCATTTGTTGAATTTTTGTTTTTGCTTTGTGTGTTTGCTTGTTTGTTTTTGGGGAAGTGCATGGGCCAGGAATGGAAGACGGATCTCCCACATGGTAGTAGGGAATTCTACCACTGAACTACCCTAGCACCACCCATGGCCTGTTTTTATATGGTCTGCCAGTTAGCAATGGTTTTCAATTTTTAAATAATTGAAAACAATCAAAAGAAGAATACTATTTCATAAAACATGAAAATGATATGAAATTCAAATTTTAATGTCCTTGAAATAAAATTTTATTGGAACACATCCATGTTCATTCATTTATGTGTTGTCTATAGTTGCTTTCATGCTACAGCAGCTAAGTAGGTGTGACAGAGACCATATGGCCCTTTAACAAAGTTTACTGACCCATACAATAGGTGATTGCTAAATATAGACGTCTGGTATGCGCCCTCCACTGTAGCATGGTATTCCCTCATTATCATCACTCTTCCTTCCTTCCAAACTTCCCTCCTGCCTTTCTTCCTTGGTTCTTCCTCCTCTTTCCTTTCTTCATTCACTTGTACATTAAGCAAAGTCCCAACTGTGTGCCCATCACTATGCCTACCCCTGCGCAAAAGTATAGGGTTCAAAGATGGTAAGAGTGGGTCTCTGGCCTCAGTGAGTCTACAGTACACTGCAGAAGAGGGAACATGCATAATTAATTAATTTTAAAAAGGGTTTGCATAAAGTACAGTGGAGATTTAGAGAGATCTAAAGGATCTAAATTCCCAAATATTGAATGCCATGATCAGGTTCATGTGTCAACTTGGCCGAGTGGTGGTACCTGTTTGCCTGGTTGGGCAAGTGCTGGCCTGTCTGTCGCAATGAGGACATTTCATAGAATTAGATCATGATCATGTCAGCTGCATCCACAGCTGATTCCGTTTGTAATCAGCCAAGGGGAGTGTTTTCTGCATTGAGTGATGCTTAATCTAATCACTGGGAGCCTTTTAAGGAGGACTCAGAAGAGTCAGGTTTTCTCCCTGCTTCAGTGGTGAGCCTCTCCTGTGGAGTTCATCCAGACCCTCCATGAGAATTGTCGGCTTCACAGGTGGATTTTGGACTCTGTTCCCATGGTCATGTGAGACACTTTTATAAATTTTATATTTGTGAGTGTTCCCTGTTGATTCTCTAGAGAACCCTAATACATTGAGCAACAGTCTTTTTGAATCATTGACGTGGTCTTGTTATTGAAAGCATCACCAGCTGTTGACTCCAGTTAATGTATATAGATTATTATTATGATTTTTTTGTATGGGCAGGCACTGGGAATCTAACCCAGGTCTCCAGCATGGCAGGCAAGAATTCTGCCACTGAGCCAATATCACACCACCCTTGTATATAGAATTTTAGTGTAGTTTTCCTCACTGTTGTTTTTAAAGTCAAAAGGTGCAGAAAGTGACCTGCCCCTCTTATTTGCCTCAGTTCCTGCAATCCCTCTTTCTTTCAACATTTACTATGTCAGTTAAGCTACTCTGCTCTGGGGGAAAAAATGAGAAGACCTTGAGTGGCTGCCTCCAGCCTTGTTATATTCACGTTGATGGCTTTAGGGAGACTTGATTTGCAGCCTTTCGGGACAGAACTGGCCACCACACGGTGCCTTTCGTCTGAATATGTTGCATTTTGTTGTGTCTTCTTTGATGCTCTTTGCTGCTCTACTCTCTCCCTCTGGCACTAATCAGCCACATTGAAATACTGTGGGGAAGAGCATGAAATGCATTCTGACAGCTTCTCCTCCCCTTTCCCCAGCGCCTCTCGTTGTGCTGGTCTCTCGGGATCTTCCTCACCAGGGTCAGGGACGTGAGGGTACTGCGAAGAGAAGGAGCTCGTCTTCCTCCTGGAGGCTGTGCTGGGGAGTATTTGTGAGCTGCATCACCCGTCTTATCGTTCGACCTCTGTGCAGTTTGTAAACCAGAGTTCCTTCTCCGCCCTGCAAAGACTCAGCTTCCTACTGGTTCTATAGCAGAGGTTCTCCCTTCTTGATGGAAAATGTCAATCATCCACTCCCGGCAGGGCATGGGTACTAAAGAATAATGCCTCTTCTTCCAACAATATTTCCTTCCTAGGATTCACCATTGCTGCTGACTTCACTTTGTCTCTGGACCTCATGTGTGTGTGCACATGTATGTGTCTGTGTGTGTATTTCTTAGTTTCTGTTCTACCTAACTCTGTTAGGAGAGCTTCTTGGATCTCTTTTATAATTCACTATGAATGGAAAGGCTCCTTACTTTTTTTTTTCTTTATATAATGTATGGCGGGGGCCACATTTCATTCTTTTCCCATGTGGGTATTCCCTTATTGCAGCACCATTTGTTGAATTTTTGTTTGATTTTTCATTTGTTTATTTGTTTTTTGTAGAGTACATGGGCTGGGGATCGAACCCGGATCTCCTGCATGGCTGACGAGGATTCTACCAATGAGCTACCCTATGCCCCCTTAACTTTTTTTTCTTTTTGCATGGACAGGCACCAGGAATCCAACCCCGGTCTCCAGCATTGCAGGAGAGAAATCTGCCTGTTGAGACACCATGGCCCCCCCTTCTCCCTTAGCTTTTTTTTTTTTTTTTTTTTTACATGGGCAGGCATCGGGAATTGAACCCGGGTCCTTGGGCATGGCAGGCAAGCACTCTTACCTGCTGAGCCACCGTGGTCCGCCCTCCCTTAACTTTTTAAAGTGCAAGGGTAGTGCATTGGTAGAATTAACTAGTGGTAAGAAGAAATTACTATTAATGTACCAATTAAGAAATTTAAACTTTGAAATTATGAGACAAGAGCAACTTCACATTGTTAGTTTTATAAAAATGAATTCCGTTTTCATTTGAAATTGTGCTCTATTCCACAAATCTACCCTGGAAATAGTTCCCAAAGTCCATGATCTGAGTCCTGGCTTGACCACTTTCTTATAAATTAAGAAAACTTGAGTAAGTCACTTCCCTATCTGTGTCTTAGTGTCGTAAAATGAGATTCATAACCACTGTCTTACAGGGTTGTTTGGAAGTTTGGGTGAAACACTGTCTGTCAAGGGGCTTTAGAAATTGCAAATTACTGTATAAATGTCAGAAGGTATTATTAGTATTGTCACTAATTAACATTATGCTCTGGAAATGCAAAGGAGACTTTTTCTTCTTTTGTGAGGTCATAAGAGGCATGTAATTATCTGAGTTTACTTGCTTTGGGTATGGTTCAGACTGCTGGTTCTCAAGATATGATCCCCAGCCAGGAGTACCAGCATCACCTGGAACTTGTTAGAAATGCACCTTCTTGACTCCCACCTCATGTCTCCTCAGTCAGAACCTCTGGGCATGGGATCCAGCCATCTGTGTTTTAACAAATCCTCTAGGTGATTCTCATGTGTTGAAGTTTGAAACCTACTGGTGTAGATAAATTTCTGTCCATTTGGATGTGTAATAGTTTCAGTTTTTGTTGATATCTTTCACCTGCCCTTCCTTCCATATTTGAAGGAATTTTCAAAGACACAAATTGTGCAGCTAAGATTGAGGTGTCACCCTCAGATGACCTTCCCCTTCTGAGCCTGTACACATGCCTGCTAGGCAGGTATGCCATTATTCAGTGTAAATATAGATCCTAGGAATACCGGTCCTTGAAGCACCACATTTACTACACATTTACTAAGTACAGGCTTGTCTGAAACTATGGTGGGATTGGGAGAGGTTTTGAAGGTGCCACCTACTCTAGTAAGATCCTCACACTTGAATGAGAGGACTTGTAAACTCGTTAGTGAACTTCAGTAGAGCAGCATGGAGCTGGATTTCTGTCTGGCTACCAGTGAGCCTTGGCTTTTTTCTTCCTTCTTCACATGAACACCCACCTATTAATGGATCTGGAGTGCCCTGCCAGATCTCAGAAAAACATTCTTGACATTCCCATCATGCCCCTGGGTTGCAGTTATGTCATATATGTCATGGCAGATAGGGAAAATGGTAGTTACTTTGGTAAAATGGAAACCATAGCTGTAAATTTAATTAAGGTGGAGGGAAAGTAGCAGGGAAAACATTAGGAAGATCTTGGTACCATCATTTGGGTCCACAAAGACAGGTACACGGTAGGTGTTCAAATAATATTTATTGAATAGATGAAGGAGAAATGAATTTTATGTTTTAGGAACTAGTTTAATTTATGAGCATCTATCTTATCCCAAATGAACAGACATTATGCCTTGATTGAGTGAACTATTAGATATGTTTAGTTTTAAATGCAGACATAAATAGATTTGATCTTTCCATGGTTTGAATTTCCTCCCATCAGCGTTCCCTTAATTATCCACAAGTGTTCCAAACCTTCATTAGCTAAATAGGATGCAGATGATGGTCATTAGTCTGGACTATAAATCCTGCTGGCACATTCAATGGCTTTTCACTTGGCTAATTGAAATATTCAGTATTCATAGACTACAAGAGAACACTGTAATTTTATCATTTATTTGGGGGTATAATTTTTTTCCTTTGGCTGTTTGTGTTTTATATTAACACAATTAAAAAAAAAACAACTGTGAGTGCATAGTTTGCCTGGAGAGGATACCGCTGTTTTCAGTGTGTCTATTAATACTAGTCTGCTAGTACATGAAGACCAAATGGAAATTCTTACTTAATCTAGAAATCCTAGACCTGCCCAACTAAAATCTCAGAAATCATCCACATAATGTGCATCTTTTGGAACTCATTGATTCATGTGTAAAAGACTTTGAAATTGTCAATAGTATCAGTAGGTTTAAGCCATGACATTTGCCAATGAGTAAGAAATCACCCAGCATATCCATGGGGTGCAAATTTCAGGTATCAAATGATTAAATGGAGATGCTTTATGCAGGCCTCATTCCTTTAAATGACTCTTAGCTTTCAACTGTATTTGTCCATTTATCAAGACTAGCTTGTCTCATCTGGTGGTATTTGACTGGGAGTGAAACACACAGATACACACATATGTAAAGGAACAACTAAGTTTTGTAATAAAATTTCATAACATGGCCAACTCAGAGATTCAGTTTCTGTATTCTTTAAAATTTACAACCTGATACTCCTCTTGCACCTGACTTTGTTCCAATTTAATCAAGTAAGTGTCATATGCTTGCTGTTTTTCTAAATATAAATCTTAGGTATAGACATTACATGACGGAAATTGACTCAGTAGAGGTAGAATATATTTATTTCTATTTCTTTTCCTAAACCTAATTTAGTGAGACTAAAAAGACACTGTAATAACTCTCAGAGGTAAACTCTTCCTTAAAAAAGAGTATTGAACATATGGAGTTTCTTTTCAGTGTTTCAATCCTTTGCAAAACATTCCCATCATTGAGAATCAGGAAAACAGCTCCCCTTCAGGAGGTCTTTTTTTGTGGGCTGGGCTGGATAAACCATCAATTACTGACTATCTGTGGGTCTGATTGAGGATTATTAGTGTCCTAATATGACACTTCTGGGTTGCTTTGTCTTTTTGCCCATTTGGAATAGTTCTACAAATTGTTGTCATGTTACTTGAAGAAAACATGCTTACGCAACTCGTTCTTCTAAGTTAGCCATTATTTAAGGTGCCTCAAAGTCAAATATAAGGGAATTTATAAGTTATGCTTTTGTGGATTACCTGTAGAACTCTTTCTACCTCTGTAGATAATCAAGAGATAGCTATATTATTTGCTTACTCAGAGAATGGAGGGTAGAAGTTTTCAGTTTACTCAGTGATTTCCAAACAATGGCCATGCTAAAATAATTTTCTTCATATTGGCCAGGGCTCTCATAAGCTAAAAGGTGGTGAATGTGGGTTTCCTTATTTCTTAGTGAAGACTTGAAGTCCAGTGATCCTTCTCAAACTCACGAGGAGGTTTGTTAAGGAGAAGCAAGAATTATGTGCCTAGACTCCTAGATTTCTTTATCTGCCCAAAGACTCTATCATAAAAGTCAAGCAAACTTCTAAGTTGTATTAAGGAGTCATGTTCAACCAGAGAAAATCAGCTACAGATAGGATCTGCTCTTGGCAAATTATGTCAAAGGAAAGGGCTCTGTGGTAGAATCTGCAATGCGATGTATCAATCTCCCTGTTGCTAGGAGCTTTGCTGGCAGACAGAACCTCAGCTGTCAGCCCTCTAAGCTGGGCTGGGAATGGTCATGTTTACCAGAATCATGCCCTCTTTCCAGGGCAGCCCTTTTCTCTTGCCTGGGTGTGGGGCAACTCTACCCCAGCTTGCAGACTCCCCATTTGGCAGGCTGAGGGCTTTGTGCAGCTGGCCCACAGCCCAGCATCTCCCTCTGCTCGGTGCCACTTCCTTCACTTTCCTCCTACAGGGCGTCATCACAAGATCTAATTCTCATCTCAGACTCTGCTTTTTAGGCAACCTAACCTGTGTCCTGTGTTGCTGGATCTTTTACCATCACCATGAATGTCCAGTATCCTCATGATCGAAATCCTCATGTCTCTCTGATCAAAATGTGCTTTTGGAGTTATTAAATAAACAAAATAAGCAACGTAGGAAAAATCTACTTATAGAAAAGGATTTGATAAACTTATTCCTCATAAGGTGCAACAAACCAGTGAGCTGTAATACACACAACCTTCAGTTTCCCCCTCTGTAGTGACTCTTACGCTTGCTTTGCAGGTCTATCTGTTATGATTCTAAGCCTAATGCTAAAAATGGAGCACTAATAAGTGAAATTTCAGGCATCAACATATAGCAGAACGAAAGTGGAGTCTCACGTTTCTAAATCCATTTTGGGAGATTGCTAAAACTATCCCTGTGTAACGCTGTTCACCCCACACTGGTCACCTCACTAATAGGGTTAGAGGTTAGTCCTCTAAAAAAAAGTCATGGTGCTTTATTGTGCTGTGCTCCTGTGACAAAGGTAGCACCACACAAACTTTGGTGGAGGTGACTCATTGGGAGTTTCCTCTTTAAAAGAAAAATATTATTGATGCGATAATCAAGAAGGTCACAGCATGGGCAAGCCACATGTTTTTAAGAGTCTTTCATTTTCAGTAATTAAAGTAAACATGTTATTAGATGGTTTTGAAAGTCTACCCAAAGTCATTCACAATAGCTGCAATTAGGAAACAGGAATGCCAGTTAAACTCTTTCGAAGGAAACAGAATGGGACCAACCAAGCACATAAATAAAATACCCCTAGAAAATTGCTGTGTTAAGGACACATGCTATCACTGACCCATGCCCTACCTCTTTCGTACTCATTCCAGGTATTTGGATTTCACTGTACATTTGTCCTTTGGCTCAAGTGGATCTTTTCTACAAACGTAGCATTTAGAGTTACTTGCTTTAACTTTTTTTTTCTTTTTTAGTAAAGCTAATTTCACCCATCTCTGACTCTCATTTCCCTTCCAAACATGTTTTGCAGGTCACCTGAGACTGTTCTTGAAGGTTGAAAGGTACTGTTTAATTTCGAAGATCATGTCCCCTGGGGCTACAGCACTAATGTCTGAATCTTTAGAAATTGTTCCTTAATTTACTCTCCCCAGGGTGGTAGGGCTGGTTCATGTTGAGCTTACTTAAAAATGCAATTAGCCTCTCCTGAATTGCCCCTGTATGGAGTCTTCAGTAGCCGGAATTTGGGTCTTCCCTAGCTTCTAACTCTCATTTAGAACAGAGAAGACTTGAATTCTTGGTCTGCAAGAGAAAGTCTCACCGCCAGATTTCTCTTTCCAGGAAAAATTTAGTTGCACTAACCAGGGAATCAGGGTCATTTCCATAAGTAGCTCCATTAAAGTTTAGATCAGTGGCTCTCAGCTAGGGGTAATTTTGCCCTCCAAGGAGGTCTGGTGACATTTCCCATTGTCATGACGGGTCAGTGGAGGTGCTTTTGGCATCTAATGAGTAGAGTAGAGGCCAGTCATGGTATGAAGTATTCTACAATGCACAGTACAGCGAAGAATTATCCAGTCCAAAATGTTAATGTGCTGAGGTTGAGAAAACCTGGGTTAGACCATTGAAATAGTACAGTCAAACCAAGGGGATAATAGAAAATAGATATGTGCTATATAGAATATGGATTTCACTGCTATTTAGGGATGTTTTATCTTTCACCCTCAGCTTCACTTTGTAGTGCTGTTACATGTGAGACAGCTTTTTCAGCATCATATTTGCAAGCATAGTGTTTTGGTATAAGGACTGCAGTTTTGCCTGATGTTTGATTTTTTTCTTTTGTACCCACTCAATGCATATTTGTTGGATACCTTCTTCATGGTAGGCACTGGATTTGGTAATAGGGATACTGCAATGACCAAGTCTCATTGGGTCTTTAACTCCCTGGAGCAGAAATCTGACCATGAACATCGATGCCTCTCTTAAAGACATGGGGCTCATGTGTGCAGATGAGTAAATATGATGAAGAATATAAGGAAGGCATTCGATGGGAAGACTTTAAGTTGGGTCGCTCACTAGCATGTGCAGAGTGGTCTTATTCTTCAGCTTTTCTCCCCAGGTTGTTCATTATTGGCCTAACTCTTAAAGAACCCAAGAATATCTTTCCTTATGTCCCCAAGGAATACAGAAATGGCAGCAGTAAAGGACAAGACAGGATGGAACTTGCAGGGCTATACCCAGTCCTTGTCAGTACTTGCTGCTGTGTGTGATTTAGGGTTGAGATGAGGTTGGTGGGAGAGATCAGGACAGGCAGGCTGAGTTGCCTGCCCTCTCTCTTCTCCAGCAACGATGGCTGCTTCTCTATGGGAGCCATTTTCTTCCTTTCCTTGGCAATTCTGCTATCACTTTTTTCTGTGAATTTCCCATCTCATCCTTCTTTTTGTCTTTTTCCTCTTTTCTTCCACTTCCAAAACTCTTCCCATCTTTCCTTTTTCCTTTCTAGTTAAATTTTCTTAACAGTATGTATTCCTTCCCTCACCAAAAAGTGAAAAACTAGAAAACTGGCAGGATGCTATATTTAAAAATCATGCTCAACCTAAACTTTGAACCGAATTTCTTTTTATTAAAGATTTTTTTAATGTATGCCTATCTGTATCTGTATATTTTTTAACCTTATTACTATATGTTGTTTGGGCCAGAATGTGTTCTGATTCTGAATCTTAATTTTTTCTAGTGCTTGTTCAAAAACAAAACAAAACCCTAGGTTATGTGGTCAATATTTTTATAGTATTATATGATGAGAGAGTAGGAGAAAGTTTATATACATTAGATTTTCCAGCCATACTAATGTCCTTATTTATCCTACATTTTTTAAATTTCTTTTGTCCCTATTCAACCAAAATAAAAGTACCAATGTAAATACATTTGTGTATATATATTTATATAAATATTTACATAAGCATACAAATATTTTATGTTTATATCGTTATATGTATACACATACATGATGCATATACTATGTAGATAATGCACATATACGAAGGTGTCCTATATATACCTATACATATTAATAATACATATTTATATATATTGCATATATATATACACACACACAAGGATATTTATTGCAGTATAGTTTGTAATGGCAAACAAAACAAAAGAACCGAAACCTGAAAATCATTTGAATGTCCACCAATAAAGAAAAGTATAAATAAATTATGCTCTATCCATATTATGAGATGTTATTCAGCTATTAAGAAGAATGAGACAATCTAAATGGACTAAACTGAAAAGATGTTAACATACCCTTAAGTAGAATACTATGATTTCAAGAAAAAAAGAAATTTCTATATATACGTATGTATTTGCATGAGAATTTGTAGAAAGATGAGCACAAATTTTTATTATTGATTACCTTAGAAGGTTAGGGTTAAAGGATAATGACTTGTTAAGAATATATATTAGGTGTGTAATTAATGAAAAATAAAGTAGAAAGTTTCATTGGAAAAAAATCTCAAAAGTGTTTTTATGACTAAACCACAGCTATGTATGACCCTTCATAAGACAGTCCAAAAGGAACACACTTGCATGTAAATCCCAATGCAGTCTTGAATGTCAAAGTGTCTTCTTGGTGATTGATTAGGCTAAGTAAATATACCCACAAATATATAAATAGTCAATCATGGAGGGAGTGTGTTTGAAAAAAAAAGGGAAGATGAGATAAGTCCTGGTACTGTTGTTCAGACTCAAAAATCTCTTAAATAGGGAGAAACTCTACTTTATCACTTAGGTTTATAACAGGCATCATTTGAAAGATTTTTGGTGTTTGACTCTCAAGCATTTTGAACATATATTTTCAAGATAAAGAAAGACAGTATAGCATGCAGTTAGAAAGGTGGGTTCTGAATCTGATTGCTTGGCTTTGATTCCTGACCTAAATACATCCAACATATGTGATCTTTGCTAATTACTTAACATAACTGTGCTTCAGTTACCTTGTTTGTGAAATGGTGATAATTAAGAGTTCTACCTCACTGGATTATTCTTTGCCTGTAATGAATGTTCCAACAAAGGATGATACATTTCGGAGTCCAGAGAAATCAGTGGTGTCATGGATTGAAAACTAATAGAACAGGATCGATATCATTATACTTGAATACCTCTAATGTGTTTCCCACCTTCCTATTTTACAGACCACCATTTTCAGCACATTGGCCAATGAGAAGTCCTTGTCTGACTGCAAAAAAGTAAGTCAGCCTCCAAAACTTTCCACATGCTGCTAGAGTAATAAAGGCTGCAAAGCTGGTGGCATTAAATTGAAAAGCTAGGGTATCAGAGAAAAGATTTTGATAGATTATCGCGTCCTTCTTTCTTCAGAGATGGAAATTTGAATGGTTCTCTTTAAGAATATGGGAATGCTGTTATGTTAATGATAGCATTTTGTTATTGAGAAGCACTGATTCCATAAATTTCTATTTTGTTATTGACATTTTATTCTGCAATATGATCATCAAGGGAGTCTGGAGCCTGTTACGCAGACTTCACTGCAGGCTTTTCTATCTTTGTTTGCAAACTTAAATCTAATAAGCCTAAACCCTGTGCAATATAAAAAGAAGGATTTTCCGTTTTGAAAGCTGATCATATAGCATAAAAATCCGGTTTGGATTCACTACAGTCAAGTTTGAGACGTTGTCATGCTTTGCAAAACAGTTAGCCTCCCTTTCATCTGATGGAAGTTGTCCTGGCAATAGATAATGTCTGAAGATTTCCTGTTAGCAGTCTGTCTAATTCTTGGCTTTTGCAGTCCAGGGGTCACTTTTCTCCACCTCTTTAATCTCAGGTTTAACTAGATGTTTTCCTTCTTTGGGAGAAGGAAATGATTTTCATAGTCCAAACTGCTCGAATAAATTCTTTGACACTGTCTATTGATATGGAAAACCAGGTACATAAAGAGTTGACCTATGCATAATATGATAGTTATTTGACATTTCTTACAATTTTATACCATGACATAGTTTGCAGTGCTGTTTCTGTTTTTTAAATACATTTGTTAATTGCAAAATATATCATATATGCAGAAAAGTCACAAATTTCAAAGTACAGTTTAACAAGTAGTTATAGAGAAAATTTCAAAGTATGGCATGGGTTACAGTTCCACAATTTCAGGTGTTTCCTTCTAAGTTCTAGTACATTGGAAAAAGAAATATCAATATAATGATTTAGTAGTCGTAATTATTTGTTAAGTCCTGTCTTCTCTGTTACAACCCCGCCTTCTCATTTGATCCTTCTTCCGATCTTCAGGGATATTTGGGCAGTGATCATTCTAATTTCTTTATATTGAAAAGGGGTGTCAACATCATGGGGTAGGGGGATGCAACTGGTCGATGTTCTTGGAGAGACTGCCCTCTAGTTTTCAGGGCTTATCTGACATAGGGACAATATGGAGGTTTTAAGTGTCTCTGAAAAATAAATTTAGTGAGTGGGACTTTATAAAACTTTATGAAAGTTTCAGATAGAGTCCTGGGCATTCTTTAGGGTTTTCAGGAATACTGTTGGGTACAGCTTGGCGTACCATGGCAATTTGAGATTTCTAGCCTAAGCTTGCATAAGAATAACCTCCAGAATAGCCTCTTGATTCTATTTGAAATCTCATAGCCACTGAAACCTTATTTTGTAACATTATCCCCCCTTTTGGTCAGGAAGACGTCAATCCTGTGGTGCCAGGGCCAGGCTCATCCCTGGGAGTCATGTCCCACGTTGCCAGGGAGACTTATACCCCAGAAGTCATGTCCCACATAGGAGGAAGGTATTGAGTTTATTTGCAGAGTTGGGTTTAGAGAGAGAGAGAGGGAGAGAGGCCACATCTGAGAAACAAAAGAGGTTCTCTGGAAGTGACTCTTAGACCTGACTGTAGGTAGACTTAGCTTCCCCATTACAGAAATAACTTTCATAAGAGCATGCCTCAAGATTGAGGGCTTGGCCTGTTAACTTGGGCGTCCCCAATAATTGAGAGAATATCAGGAATTCCCCAGGTAGGGAAGTTTAATAGTTCCATATTTTGTCTCCAGTCCTGCTAGAGACTTGCAAATACTTTTTTATTATTCTGTTCAACACACTCTGAAATGTATCATGGCATTACATTAAGCTATACAGAATTACAAGATATCATTCTCATTTCAAGGCTCCATGTGTTTAGGTTGTTCAAATGAACTGGCATAACAGGTTAAGTGAGATTGTATGCTAAATAAAATTTGAATTTTGGACAAAATAAGCATCTCTTCCTTTGGTCTCAAACAGAAGATGAAGTTTCAAAACACAGGCAATATCCTCCTTTACCCTGCATTCTATTTTACCTTAGTCCTGAATGGATCAGCTTTGTTCATATCTCCAATCTAAGTCTGATCTCTTTTTCAGTTTCTTTAACAGTTGCTGTATGGAGTAATGCTGACTTTCAGAGCAGTAGAACCCTTACTTTGAGTTTTAGGTGTCACACAGGTAGTCAAAATTCCAGGGAAGTAACCAGTTATACACATAGACTATGGCATCTCAGAATTTAGAAGTAACATGAAAACTCAGGAATAAACGTAACTGCTGTAAAACCTTACAATTTAGGCCTTAATTTTCTAATAAATATTTTCTAAATAAATCATATAATATATTTTTCCTTTTGTTTCTGGCTTATTTTGCTCAACATAATGCCCTCATGGTTCATTTACCTTGTTGCATGCCTCATGACTTCATTTCTTCCTGTAGCTGCACAATATTCCATCAATAGGTATACACATCACAGTTTGCCCTTCTGTTCCTCAGTCAGTGTACCCTTTGGCCACCTCCATCTGTTGGCTGTTGTGAATAATGCCACCGTAAACATCAGCGTGCAAATGTCTATTCAAGTTTTGGCTTTCAGTTCTTTCAAGTGTATTCCTAATAATGGGTTTGACTAATCATATGGCTACACTATATCTGGCCTCCTGTGGATTGCTGCATTATCCTCCATAGAGGCTGCACCATCCTGCTACCCTACCAACACTATATACGTACAGATTTATTTAGAATCTGCAGATTTTGTTGAAACGTATCCGCATAGCATATATCCTATAAAAAAATTAAAAATTGTTTCACAGTATCCTCGCTTAGTTGCACAACCATCATTACTCTCAATTTAGACAATTTTCATTGCTTCAAAGAAAAAAATAATAGCTAGATACACTGACATGAAAGAGAAAACCCCAAATACCCCATAACTCTTATCCATCCCTAATTATTTACCCCAGTATCATTGTGGTACTAGTGGTACTAGTGAGATATTCCTGTTAAATATAGTCCATAGCATGCAATAGCTAGTTTTTCCATATACCACTCTATTATTAACTCTTTGTACAAATGTCATACCTTTGAAGCAATTCATGCAAGAACTTTTTAAATATTTTTTAGTTCTAATCAGTGAGATATATGACTTTAATCAACCCCTTTCAATCGTGTTCACCTTCAGTGTGGCATTATTACTTCATAATCCCACTAACAAATTACCATCACCTCTATACATTCCCATATAAATTCAGTCTTGTTAGCAAGTCTGTACATATTAGGAAACTGCACTCCCCCCCCCCCAGCTTCTGTCTATTTTTAAGTCCCTTCTGTTCTACATTTTAAGACTCTGAGTTTATATGCCCTAGGGGGCTCATATTAGTGAAATCATGCAGTATTTATTCCTTTTGTGTCTAGCTTATTTCACTCAGATTATGTCCTCAGGAGTCATCTATATTGTCATATGCTTCAGGACCTCATTCCTTATTACTGCTGCATAATATTCATTGTACGTATATACCACATTTTGCTTGTCCACTTGTCTGTTGATGGACACTTGGATTGTTTCTATCTTTTGGCAATTATGAATAGTGCTTCTATGAGCATCGGCATGTGAATGTCTGTTTGTGTCACTGCTTTCAAATCTTCTGGATATGTATCAAGTAGTTTCTTCCACAGTGGCAGTACCATTATACATTGCCACCAGCAGTGAATAAGTATTCCAATTTTTTCCCCATTCTCTCCAACATTTGTAGTTTCCTGTTTAATGTCAGCCATTCATATAGGTGTGAGGTGATATCTCATTGTGGTTTTGATTTGCATTTCCCTAATAGATAATGATTTTGAACATCTTTTCTTGTGCTTTTTAGCCATTTGTATTTCCTCTTCAGAAAGATGTCTATTTATATCTTTTGTCTATTTTATAATTGGGTTATTTGCTCTTTTGTTGTTGAGCTGTATGATTTCTTTATATGTACTGGATATCAAACCCTAATCAGATATATGGTCTCCAACTATTTTCTCCCACTAAGTGGCTGCTTCTTCACCTTTTTTATAAAGTCCTTTGAGGCATAATAGCATTCAGTTTTGAGAAGTTCTCATTTATTTGTTTTTTTCTTTCATTGATTGTGCTTTGGGTGTAAGATCTAAGAAGCGACCTCCTATTACTCGGTCTTGCAGATGTGTCCCTATATTTCCTTCTAGGAGTTTTATGGTACTTATTTAGGTCTTTGATCCACTTTGAGTTAATTTTTGTGTAGGGGGTGAGGTAGGGGTCCTTTTTCATTCCTTTGGCCATGGATCTCCAGTTCTCCCATGCCCATTTATTGAAAAGACTATTCTTTCCCACTTAAGTGAATTGGGGGGCCTTGCCAAAAATCAGCTCACTTGGGGGTCTATCTGGGTCTGGCTTATTTCACTCACTATCAATGCTTATTGATAAATATGTCTGTCTTTGTGCCCATACCATAGTATTTTGACCACTGCAGCTTTATAAGAAGCTTTGAAGTCAGGAAGTATAAGTTCTCCCACTTCGTTTTTCCCCTTTTAGGATGTTTTTGGCAATTTGAGGTCCCTTCCCTTCCAAATAAATTTGATAACTAGCTTTTCCAAGTCAGTAAATTAGGTTGTTGGAACTTTTATTGGTATTGCAGTGAACCTGTAGGTCAATTTGGGTAGAACTGACATCTTAACTACATTTAACCTTCCTATCCGTGAATATGGACTATCTTTCCACCTATTTTAGGTCTTTGATTTAGCAAAGTTTTGTAGTTTTCTGTGTAGAGGTCCTTTACATCCTAGGTTAAATTTATTCCTAGATACTGGATTCTTTTAGTTGCTATTGTGAATGGAATGTTTTCCTTAATTTTCTCCTCAGTTAGGCCATTACTAGTGTATAGAAACATTACTGACTTTTGTGCATTAATGTTATATACTGCAACTTTGCTCAAGTTGCTTTGTCATAGATTTCTCAGAATTCTCCAAATATAGGATCATGTCTTCCCCAAAGATTGAAAGTTATACTACTTCTTTTCTGAAACGGATGCCTTTTATTTCTTTTTCTTGCCTGATTGCTCTAGCTATAACTTCTAGCATAATGTTGGATAAAAGTGGCAACAGTGGGCATCATCGTCTCTTTCCTAATCTTGGGGAGAAGGCTTTCAGTCTCTCACCATTAAGTATGATACAGGCTGTGGTTTCTCATATATGCTCCTTATCATATTGAGAAAGATTCCTTTCTCAATATGGAGAGAAAATCATAAGAGGATACTAGGAACAACTATATGCCAACAAACTAGACAACCTAGAGGAAATGGAAATTCCTATCTTTTGAAGTGTGATTTTTTTCCCTTTTGATTTGTTAATGTGTTGTATTACATTGATTGATTTTCTTATGTTAAACCACCCTTGCATGCTTGGAATGAACCCCGCTTGGCCGTGGTATATAATTCTTTTAATGTGCTTTTGGATTCGATTTGCAGGTATTTTGTTGAGAATTTTTGCATCTATATTCATTAGGGAGATTGTCCTGTAGTTTTCCTTTCTTGTAGTATCTTTATCTGGTTTTGGTAGTAGAGTGATGCTAGTCTCACAAAAGGAGTTAGGTAGTGTTCCTTTTTCTTCAATTTTTTTGAAGAATTTCATCAGGAATGATTAGTTCATTTTGGACTGTTTAGTGAAATTTCCCCCATGAAGCCATCTGACCCTGGGATTTTCTTTATAGGAAGGTTTTTTGATGACTAAATCTCTTTATTTGTGATTGGTTTGTGGAGGTCTTCTATTTCTTCTTCATTTATTATTATTTTTTTGCATGGTCAGGCACTGAGAATCAAACCTGGGTCTCCAGCCTGGCAGGTGAGAACTCTGCCTGCTGAGCCACTGTGGTCTGCCCTTCAATTTCTTCTTGAGTCAGTATTAATATTTTTCGAGGAAATTTTCCATTTCCTCTAGGTTGTCTAGTTTGTTGGCATATAGTTGTTCCTAGTATCCTCTTATGATTTTTTTTTTATTTCTCCAGGATCCATGGTAATGACTCCCCTCATTTCTGATTTGTTTATTTGCATCTTCTCTCTTTTTTAGTTTGTCAGTCTAACTAAGGGTTTGACAATCTTGTTGATCTTCTTAAAGTACCAGCTTTTGAGTTTATTGATTCTCTTTTATCTTTCTCTCCAGTTCATTTATTTCTGCTTTAAACTTTGTTATTTCTTTTCTTTTAAGGTAGTTTTCTATTCTTTCTCTAGCTTCTTCATTTGTTCAGTTAGGAGCTTGGTTTTAGCTCTTTCTTCCTTTTTAATGTATGCATTTAGAGCAATAAATTTCCCTCTCAGTACTACCTTTGCTACATCCATTAGATTCCGATAAATGTATTCTCATTTTCATCCATCTCCAGATATTTGCCAGTTTCTGTTGCATTTTCTTCTTTGACCCATTAGTTGTTTAAGAGTGTGTTGTTCACCTCCATATATTTGTGAAAGTTCTATTTCTCCAGTGGTTATTGATTTCCAGCTTCTTTCCAATACAGTCAGAGAAAGTGCTTTGAATAATTTCCATCTTTAAAAATTTCTTGAGTTCTGTTTTGTGCCCCAGCGTATGATCTCTCTGGAGAATGTTCCATGAGCACTAGAGATGAATGTATAATCTGGTGTTTGGAATGTAATAATATATGTTTGTCTGTTATGCCTAATTAATGTATCATATTGATTAGGTTCTCTGTTTCCCTGTTGATCCTCTGTCTGGTTGTTCTATCCATAGAAGAGAGTGGTGTATTAAAGTCTCCCACTATTATTGTAGAAACATACATTACTACCTTCAGTTTTGCTAATGTTTGCCTCGTGTACTCTGGAATTCCTTGGTTGGGTGGATGAACATTTATGATTGTCATTTCTTCTTGGTGAATTGTCCATTTTATTGATATGCAGTGTCATTTCTAGACATCTTTACATTTAAAGTCTATTTTATCTGATGTTGGTATAGCTACCCCCGCTTTCTTTTGGTTACAGCTTTTGTGGGATATTTTTTCCCAGTCTTTCACTTTCAAACTGTTTGTATCCTTGGGTCTAAGATGACTTTTGTAGATAGCATATAGATGGATCATACCTTTTAATCTTTTAATTAAAGAGTTTATTCCATTAACTTTCAAAGTTATTACTGTAAGGGAAGGATTTGAACTGTCCATCTTATCCTTTGGTTTTTATTTGTCAAATATATTTTTCCCTTTCTCTTTCTTTTTATGCTTTAAATTACTCTTACTAACACCCTTCAGTTCTGTGCCCTCCTCCAGACCTCTCTCTCCTGTCTTTTTTTTCAGCTGACAGAACTCCCTTTAGTATTTCTTGCAGGGTAGGTCTCTTGATATCATATTCTCTCAACATTTGTTTGTCTGAAAATTTAAAACTCTCCCTCACTTTTGAAGGACAGCTTTGCTGGATAAAGAATATGTAGCTGGGAATTTTTCTCTTTCAGAATCTTAAATATGTCACACCACTGCCTTCTCATCTCCATGGTGCCCGTTGAGTAGTCAGTGCTTTATTTTATGTGGCTTCCCTTGTATATGGTGAATCACTTTTCTCTTGCTGGTTTCAGGACTTTCTCCTCTTCAGCATTTGACAATCTGATTAGTATGTGGTTTAGAGTAGGTCTATTTGAATATATTCTATTTGGAGTTAGTTGGGCTTTTTTGATATGCCTGTGTATATCTTTTATAAGGATTGGAAAGTTTTCCCCAATTATCTCTTCAAATACTTCTCCTACCCCCTTACTCTTCTCTTCTCCTTTTGGGACACCAGTGGTTCTTATATTTGTGCACTTTATTTTGTCCATCATTTCCCTGAGATCCAATTCAATTTTTTCCATTTTTTCACCATTTGTTCTTTCATGCATCCATATTCAATTACCCTGTCCTCTAGTTCACTTATTCTTTCTTCTGCCTTTTCAAATCTGCTGGGTTGTGTGTCTCTAGTATATTTTTTATTTGATCTACAGTACCTTTCATTTACATAAGATCTATTTTTCTATTTATTGTTTCAAATTCTTCTTTAGGCTCTTCTAGTGTCTTCTTGATGTCCTTTATGTCTTTAGCCAACCCATTAAGTTATTTTGAAAGTTGATTTCCCTTGCTCACCTAAGATTTTATAGTTGCTTGGGTTTGCATTGGAGGCATGCTTTGGCACTTGATTTATCAGTAATTCCCAGTCAGACCAATGCCAAGACCTCCTGTGGGAGATGCAAGACTGAATATCTGTAGAAGATTTGACTGAAGTGTGGTTTGCCAGCATGCACTTTCCCTATCTTCCCAGCAGGTGGTGCTCTTGGGCCACCTCTTCTCACTTTTCCCTGACTGCAGCAGCCTTCTGGGTGGGATTGAAACCAGGTGAAACTCCAGACACTGTAACGCAGGATGGGTCTAGTGATTCCCATTCCCAGGCTTCTGAGTGGAATAACTTCAGGCTGTGGGACTCAGAGTTTCACCGTCCCCAGCCCTCAGCCAGCTCAGAAGTGCCCTGCTATTCATTGGCCCACAAGATCTCTGTCTGCTTGCCTCTGGTGTGGGGGAGGACCTCTTGGTGCTTTTGTATGGCTTTCTCTCTTGTCCCCACCTCTCTGCCCATGCACACCATGGAGAAAGGATACAGACAGAAGAACACAGAGTGTCTCTCTCACCTGCTAACTGTCAGATTGGCTCTGTTCTGCTCTGCACCCCTCTCCTCCTGAGGGGTGGGCCCCCCAGTCTTCCCCCAAACCAGGCACCAGCAGCAGTCTGCCTCAGGGTTGGAGGATCAGCACTGCACACAGCAGCAGGGGCTCTGGGTGTGGTTAAGATAAATCGATTGGTTCCTGAGTTCCCACAAGGGAGCTCCTGGCTGCAGGACTGAGAGATGACTCCCCAGCTGGTTGCAGAGATGGGTGCACATTGCAGCTAGCCCCAGAGGTGGTCACAATTAAATACACTTGCCCTGTACTTTCAGTTATAATTTCTTCGCTTTTTCATGCAGGCACTCCCTATATAATATAGAATCCCTCTCTGATTGCTTGTACACTGGAACCACTGTCCCAGTCATTTTCTGACTTTTTTCTAATTATTCCACAGTGGAGAAGTTAGCTCTGCCTCTCCTGTTCTGCCATCTTCTTGGAAATCACTCTCTGGTGTTTTCTGAAACATGTGGCAGAACAGAGCACCCAACCTTCAAAACACCATCCCCTCATGCTTCTTTCCCTTCTGTGTGCTGTGGCTGCTCCTCATGTATGGAAGTGGAGCCTTGGAGGCTGGTTACCTGTGTGGCGCATACAGGCTTTCTGTCTGTTTCTGTTTTTAATATTGATTGATATGAAGGAAGTAGCAGGGATATTTAACATGCAAGGTGGCATGAGGGCTGTCTGTTCTAAATGCTCCCCATTTATTTTGATAGTTATTGATTGCAATTAAATCTCCATCCTGATGGAGTTCTGGGTGTGCCTTGTTCTGTGCATCGAGTCATGGGCTCACTGAGAACGAGGACCTTATACTCTTCTTAGTATTTTAGCTCTTATAGAGGGAAAGCATTTTATGGGCTCTCTTTCTCACCTTTCTCCCAGGGGATACTGCCATCTATAGCACTCATAGATGGACTTCCAGCCCCTATCTGAATATTTCCTTTACTCAATGAACTTGAATTCCCTAGTGTGACAATTGAATATTAGAAAGTTCTTCATTCTACTGAGCCAATATCTACTTCCTTTTATTCCTGCCTAGGTAGAATAATACTATCCTCTCTTCCACAACAGAATTATTTAAATATGAAGCCAGTTAACATGCTTTCTTCTGAATCTCCTCCCTATCCTACCCCAAGGCTAATGATTTACCTTCGTTATTCCTAATAGAACATTCATATGACTTAATTTCTAGAAGCCTGGACTGTTGGGAGCTGAACTGTCTGGTTGTGAAGCCTGATTCTGCTGATTGCTTGGTTATGTAACTTATCTGTACCTCACACTCATCATCTGTAAAATGGGGATAATAATTGAACCTACTTTATAGGGTAGATGAGTTAATCACATAAAGTACTTAAGATAGTGCCTAAACATGGTAAGTCCTATGCTAGCTACTATTATAATTGTTTCTAGACTAGATTAGTATTTCTCTCTCTTTTTTTAAATTTGACATAAGCTTTTTCATAGTGGCAAGAATTGTGTATCATTCTCCAAATGTGGTCTGATTGGCATAAAGCACCGTGGGACTTCTCATGCTTCATTCAACAAACTTTGTTTATATACTCAGTGGGTGCCAGGTATAATGTGAGACATGGACTGAAATGGAAGAGAAGACTATGCTGAGTACAGAGCTATTCCTGTACTCATGCAACATAAGATGGCATCGGTTCCTGCTTATAAGTGATGTCCTTCTATTGTCCATGTGAAGTTTGAAGTCCCTGCACATGCCCTTAAGACATTTTTCACGTTTTAAAACATGTGCTGCTGTTAAAACATGATTCTCTTTTATGTTTATGTAAATGATTCTTTGAGTATGAATGTACGACATTTGATTATTCCTATTCAATTTTTCTCTTTGATCAATCAAAGTAATTTATGAACCCAGTTCTGTTATCCCACTTATTAATGACCTCACCCAGTCCTGTGTCACACACAAATTAGAGTAGCATTGTCTTTATGACTTCACTTTCATTCATTCATTCATCACCCAGTCAGGTCACAAGTGTTCATTGAGCACTGGCTAAATGAACGCACCAGAATAAAATAGTAAGCAAGTCAGACATGAACTCTACCCTCTTAGAACTTATAGTCATTAAACAAGTAGTTAACAAAATTGTGATGGATTATCACAAAGTAAATATATATATTTACTTTGGGGGGTTATGGGATCAAATACCAGGAGAACCTACCCGAAGGGTCAGAGAAAACTTCCTCAAAGAAGTGACCTTCATTCAGGGCCAAAGAATGAATGGGATTTTTCCACATGAAGACAAGACAGAGGCAGAAGAAACACAGGAGTGAATATCTGTAGATGAGGGATGGAGAACTATATAAAGTTCAGAGTGTCTGGAAATTATACCTTGAAATGGATTGCAGTGAAAAGTAAGAAAAAAAGAAGCCTGTGCTGAATCTTGGAGAGCCTTGTAAAACTATATTAAGAATTTATATTTATTCTAAGGGTAATGAGAAATTTTTAAATAACTTTGAACTAGGGAGGGTAGGTGTGTGTGAAATGATAGGATTTTTATTTCAAGATCATTGGGCTGCAGAAAGATAAAGGGAACAAGATTTTAGACATGAAGCCTGTGTGTAAGTCTATTTCAATAATCCAGGCAAAATAAGGTAGTGGCCAGGATCAGAATAAAATGGCAGTGGGAATCAAGAAATATTGGGGCAATAAAATCATCAGGATATATAATAGTTTGGATAAGCAGGAGGGGAAATAACTAAGTATGATTCCCAGATTTCTGGCATGGACAACTGACAGTATAAGGGTGTCATTTTCTGAGATAGGGACCACTAGCACAGGACCAGGTCCAAACCTGGAGAATTTGAGTTCGGATTGGTCCATGTCAAATACCACCCAGCTCGTGGCTGAATATATAGATTTATAATTCAGTAAAACATTCTGGGCGGAAGATTTGGATATGGGATTACTATGCATATAGAGAATGATTCCAAAAGCGGGAATGAATGAGATTGCCTGAGAATGGTGTGTAGAATGAAAAGGAGGAGGTTTTACAAGAATCTGGAGGAGTGTCAATGTGAAAGATTTGAGAGAAGTTTATGTACCTGTGAAGGAATCTGAGAAGACGAAACTATAAAGATTATCTGATATAAGAATGTGATGTCACAGATGTCAAATCAATAAAATGAGGGACAGTCATTAGCATCAAAACTGTTGCTGACACATTAAGCAAAATAAAGTCTGAAAACTATCCATTGGCTTTATCAACACTGTAGAATTCTTACTGGCTTTAGTGAAATCAGATAGATGAGGGTAGGGGTCAGATTGTGTGGGTTTAGAATGGACTGTAAGGAGGAAATGGAGAAGGTAAAATCATCTTCTTTAGAGGAGTCTGTTGCAGAAGGAAGGAGAGAGATAAATAATAGGAGGAAGGGTATGGGATTGAGGGAGGATCACTTTTCAAAAATTTTTTGTTTATAAAACAAAATATAAACCCAAACATTCTTAACATGCAAACATTCCATGCATTGTATACAATCAAGGGCTCACAATATCATCACATAGTTGTATATTCATCACCATGATCATTCTTTAGAACACTTACCTCAGTCCAGCAAAAGAAATAAAAAGAAAAAAACAACTCATACATATCATATCTGTTACTTCTCCCTTTCATTGACCACTAATCTTTCCATCTACCCAATGTGTTTTAACCTTTGTTCCCCCTAATTTTTGTTTTTTTATCCATATTTTTTACTCATTTGTCCATAACCATAAAAAAAGGACCATCAGACACAAGATTTTCACAATTGCACAGCCATATTGTAAATGTTATATCTTTGTTCAATCATCTTCAAGAAACAAGGCTACCAGAACACAGCTCTACAGTTTCAGGTACTTCCCTTAAGCCACTCAAATACAGGAGGATCGCTTTTAAAGTGGCATAGATTTGTACATGTTTAAATGCCGCTTGAAAGATGACAATGGAAAAGGGAGGGTAAGGAACCAAGGAGGGACAGGGAAGAATCCTTTGAACAAGGTCCTTGAGAAGGCTGAAGACTTTGGATATTAAAGTACAGAAAAATATAAAGGGATGGAGGAACATCTCTTGGTCTGTAATAAGAGGAAGGGAAGAATGGACGGAATTCATGTGGTTAAGAGTTATGGCCAGGAAGAAGTTAAAATGGTCATGCCATGAGCTGTCTCTGGTCACTTCATCTTCTTTTCCTTTTTTCTTTAGGAAGTGGGATGATTATACAACCACTTTGAGTTTACATAACACCATTATTCATTCAGGAGGTAGAATATTTGAAAAAAGAATGGTATAAATTTACATAAATGTTATCCTTTTTCAATTTCATATACAGAAATCAAGAGGAACTTTTGTAGATGTATTTTAATATCAGGATATACTATTTCTACAGTATTTACTTAATCTTCCTGATATTCCTCGATAGTATTTTGCATAGATGATACTATTTATGAGATTAGTGGAGCAATCTTGTCTGTTCAAATGGAGTTTATTTTAGAAAAATCACTGTCAAATCTCCATCCCAAGTAGTGAAATCTCCTCTGACTTATAGGTCTGCGCCTCTAACTGCCTTGAGGCATTTTCCACATTGCTATCTAAGTGTCTCCAAACTCCACATACCCTTTCCTGTTTTGAATGTTCTCCTCTTGCATTCACCCTCTCAGTCACTGGCTTCACTATTCTGAGCTAGAAATCTCAGACGTCATTCTAGATTCCTCCCTTTCCTTCTTTTCCCTACATCCAACTAGTTGTCATATTCTATAAATTCCGTGTTTGAAGTGTCCCTGAAATTTCATCATCATTTTTTCCTTTACCTTCTCATCTCTCCTGAGGAATGTTGCTCCCAGCTTTCCTGGATACCAGTCTTCCTACTCTCCATTCCATTTCTCAAAATGCTACTGGAATTACTTTTCAAAAAAAATAGCCACCCTACCAAAATCAAGTGAACAGACTGTTCATGTCAAACCCTTCCTCAAAAACGTCTAATGGGTCTCAATTTTGTTGAAAATAAATCCCAGCTTCTCTGCATAACTTGTGAGGTCTTCCCCATGATGACTTCAGCTCCTGTTATCTCACTCTGTGTTGTAGTCTGAAGGCCTCGAGGACACTGTTCCTGAATGCGAAACTTTGATAATCTTGTGCCTTTTCACAGACTGCGCCCTTATCCTGGAATGTTCTCTTTTCTCTCTTGTCTGCCTGGAAAACTTTTACTCTTCCACGGAAAGACCCCTCACATTGTCCTGTCCTTTTCCAAAGACTTTCTTGATCTCCACAGGCGAGATTAGTGGTTTTTGTCTCCTGGATTCGTAAAATTTTGCACTTACTCCTGCTGTAAACCGCTAACAACCACCACACAACAGTGACATCACCGTAAAGATAAGACTTATCAAAAGCCTTTTTGTGTTCCCTGCCTGGTGAGAAGTGCTTTACATGGATTTCTCATTAAATTCTCCTGCCAACCCTCTTAGGTAGGTAATATTATTATTTTCATTTTATAGATAAAGAAATCAAGATCCTGAAATCTCTTCATCATTTCTTCCTTTGCTTTCTTCTCTTTGGAATGTTGCTTCCTGCTCTCCCTGATAAGAACTAGATGTTGGCAGCAGGACCTCGGTCCAGGCTGTTTGACTCCAGAAACCTGGCTTTTAGTGTTTGGCTACTTCCAACTCCCATTATTTATGGATTATAAATGCTTATTTATGTATCTAGCTTTCCCCCCTAAACCATCAGTTCTTGGAGAGGAAGACATTGACTGATTCTATTAGAAATATAGAACAATATGTTACAAGTAGTAAAAACTCAGTAAAGGTTTATTCAATGAATGGATTTGTTATATCATGACTATCACTTAGTGTGACATCACTCTGGGACCATTTTTTGTTCTAAACAGCCGGGTCTTTTTTTTTCCTTTTCATAAGAATTGAGAAAATAATATTTACATTCAGCATTTATTCATGAAGATCATCTTTGCACTGAAATACAGCATTCATTGGACAGTTGGGGTGGGCAATTGAAGTGTTTAGTGTAGCTGAAGATTCCAAATCCTCAAGGCCTGTCTCTTAAATAGCACCTTAGAGAGCCATAAGAACCGCTGTTCATATTTTCAGCCACGATCAGTTCATGCCTTAATGTGGAAAACCTAGAAACATCTAGGGGAGATAAAAGAATTCTATCATTCATTAACGATTATTTATTGTGTGCCTCCTATTGCAAGTCAGTTGTTATTGTTAACATGCTATCGAGGAAAAACTAATGTACTGAGACATGAAATGACTTCCTCCAGGGCACATATGAAGCTCAAGTCAGCCTAATTCATATCTTCTGATTTTTCCCTTCTATAACCTCTCCATTATAGATGGTTTCACTGAAAGTTGGTATTTGGGGGATGTGCATCAGAGAATGGGCTAATGACTCTCTTCAAATATGCTGTACAGCATGTCATGGCACCATTTTTATGTTCACTGACTTTTATATCTTTATATGTTGATACTTTTACATCAGCTGCTCTCACTGAGAGATATCTGGATGCAGCTATTTTGACTCACAGTTTTTATGCAGGGGCGTTCTGACACATCGCTGTTGAACTTGCAGTGTTTTACTTGATGGTAATGTGCAAAACAGATCTCCTCATCCCTGCTTAGAGGCTTGCTGTGTCCCTGACTCTCACCCCGTCCCTGACCCCTACTCCTGGGGCACAGATCAGAGGTGAGCTAGGGGTCATGGATGGATGATCTGATGGATGGGCTAAGGGTCAGGGATAAGATGGATCCCAGGGATGGGTTAAGAGTCAGGGATGTCTGTTTCACAGATTTCTTGGAAATGAAAACACAGCAATTTTCCAGTTTGGCATCAACATGCCCTGCTTCTCCCTGTTCTAACTTCCATGTGGTAACCTGGAATCCCTTTCCCAAATCCTGCTATAGTCAGAGGAATATGATCCTCGGGTTGGGCGTTATTTTTTTTAATTGGACTACCATTTTGATGGTTTATGATGGATTTGGGGAGGGGTCTCTGTGTCTCTCTCTTTCTGTATATCTTGCCTTGCTTTCTCTCTCCCTGAATGCTTCTCTCTTACCCCATATAAATGACAAAAAAAAAATAGGATATTTAGAAAACATATTCCTATCATATAAAAAAAATGTTGGTTTTTGTTTCAGATTATGTGGGAACCCAAAGGAAATCCGTCCATTGGTAGCAACAGCTTAGAGTTTTGTTAGCTCCTGTGGTATTATCTGTGGCTGAGCTGGCTGTGCTGTCTCTTCCTTCAGAGCCCAGGCTTTGCCGTGGCTTTTCCCAACATTGCTGACAGCATGTGAGTAGGCAGAGGATATGGTCATGGCAGCTCTTGGCCCAGGGGATGACATTTTTTTTTTTTTTAGGTGCATGGTCTGGGAATCGAACCCGGGTCTCCTGCATGGAAGGCGAGCATTCTACCAGGGATGACATTTTTGATTTTTAAAATCTTATTTGTTTATTGAAGTTTTTATTTTTAATAGACACAGGTAATGTTTCACTCATTTGTACTTGCCCTTGAGGAGTAGGTGATGTAGACTCTAATGGGCCATTAGAAGAGTCATGCTTTTTGTCAAAGTTGATGAAGCAATCTTTGGGTAAACACAGCCCACGCTGGTAATACCAGTGGTTAAGATATTTACTCACAGTTGGTTCTTCTGCCTTTTAAACTATAATGTATCTGGTTTCCTCTTTTAAATGCCAAGACTCAATGTCTACGTGGGGTTCAGTGACCTCCGCAAGGCTGGCTGGGCAGATTCCCATGAGTCCCAGTCTCTTGGCAGAATTTTTGGGCTGGGCAGCTTCTTCCCATGCCCTGAAAAAGGACACAGCAACTAAGTCAACCCAGTCGACCTCAAGAAAATTCCGGTTCCCCTCCGGAGTGACAGAATCCCACAGTGAAGGGTATCATTTCAAGTCAATTTAAATGCTGTTTACTTTTAAAATAGATTTTTCAGAAGCAATGAAGGTTCATTTTTGGAAGAGTGCTGTTTTGCTGACTTGCTCTAAGGTTCTGTTCTCGAGTAAGCATGATGTATACACATTTGTAAAGTTCCTCTCCTTTTTTCAAATGTGCCACAACAGGCTGCTCATTTATGGGAAGGAAAGTTGCATCACTGTTGAACGAAGGGGAGACTACAGCCCTCCTTCCCTCCCTACTTTCCACCCCTCTTTCCCTTTCTCCCTCTCCTCCAGCAAGGAAAGAGCTCTTGTCACTCATTTGCAATGTTTGGGATAAGGATTGTGGGTTGTGGATTCTTTGTGCTTTCCTTTTCCATTCTTATTGGCTGTTTTGTGTTTTTGTTTTTGAATTTTTCCAGACTCTCTTGAGAGGCGTATGGTACAGGGATTAAGAGTTTAGGCTTTTTACTAGGCTCCTGTGATTGTAATTGCAGCTCCACCACCCAGGAGCTCTACAATTTGCACAAGTTATTTAGTCTCTCTGTGCCTAACTGGCCTCATCTATAAACTGAAACTAAAGTGGTATTAGCTTATAGAATTGTTATAAGGATTGAATATGTGGATCCATGCAAAATTTGTAGAACAGTGGCTTGGCAAGTGTTGGTTGTTGTTCCACACCTGTGCTTGCAGGGAATAACTGAAGCCTTGGCAGTGTTGCATCTGACTATCTTTTTCCTCTAAAAAAATGCAATGATATCAAGCCAAGTGCATTAATAGACTTGTATCCACTGATATTAATAGGTATTGCTATTGATATGATATCTGTTAATATTATATCAAATTGACATTGATCTGATATCGGTAGACATCAGCCTTCAGAAAAAAAGTAAACTGTAGTTATACTGGTGAAATACATTTGTATGGGCTTCTAATTCTTAATAATTGGCGTACACTCTAGTTCAGTTTTGTTACAGGTTCCAGCTCTGTAGAAGCAAAGCATTTCTTGGCAAATGAAGAATGAGGCATTCCTAAATACAATGAATGCACTTTTATTTATCTCTAGGACCTGAAACCATTTTGAGCACACAATACATATTTAATAATGCTTTTTAATTCATAAGCTTGGGATAATATTATCCCTCCAAAAGCTTCATGAAGAGGGCCTGAATTAGAGAAAAAAGAAAGGGAAGGGGGGTCCCTTCTGTATGCCTTCTTATACCAGCACCTAGAAAATCCACAGGTAGATAAAAATACCTATATATCTGCTTAGAGTCACAGAATAAAATATAGACTATCCCTCAAGGAAAAAGTATAATAATTTTTATTGAGGTATAATATACATAGAGTAAAATGCAGTGATCTGACGTTTACAGTTTCGTTTGATAAATTTTTAGGATTTAGCAATGGCACGACATCTTTAGCATCGCCTGGTACCTTCTGGGGTGTGGGCATTTTTGTGATCGTGTCTTAATGCTAACCACATCACTGTCACTGCCAAAGCATGCCCATTATTCTCTGCCAGCAGCTGCTATAATTGTCACTGTCACTTCAGAATAAACAGCACATTTAGATCCATGGATTGTATAATACAGTCATTGTCTCCAGCAGTAACACTGCTAATAGAAAGGAAGGTAGTTAAAGGCAAATGTCATGAAATATGTTGCTCTGATCCCCTTTGAGCTGTAATTATCATAGCTGCATCTGCATGAATATGACTTTCAAGAATATAACCTTTGGAGTCTGTGGTTCATGCATAATTTCCCATGTAATACACATTTTAGGAAATATTTGAAACAGTAATAATTAGGAGTCTTTCTCCAATTGAAAAAAATTATTTTGAGCTCCAAATAAAAACATCGATTAAATCACAGTGCTTCCAGACTACCAAAATACTTTAAAAGGGCAGCAGAAATAAAGGGATGGTTCTCTAGCCAATGTTGTCTAATCTTGGAAATTATACATGCAAAAGGGTATTCAATAAGCATGCCATTTATATTTTTTCTAATTTATTTTTTGGTGGGCAAATGCCACAAACTATACTGTGTTCAGTTACATAATCATCACTTTGATTGCACCCATTTCTTTTTCAAGTGCTAAAGGTATTGTGGTGAACAGCTGCCTACAAACTGTGTGTTTCTTGTAATGCTAGACAGTTTTGGCTTTGTCTGCTATATTATTGAGTTTCAGGGTACTATAATAACTTTCCTTTGTTACCTATTTTCCTTTCAGATTTTTCAAAATCTTACATATCAAGATTAGGCTTTAATTATTTAAATACACACACACATTTAACTTGCAAAACGTGTTCTGGAGGACAACTAAGATTTGTATCTTTTGTTTTTTTAGTTGACAGCAAAGTGGGCTAGATGTGGAAAGAAACAAAAAAATGTTTTTAATGAACTGCTAAGAAGAATGAAGAAGAGATCATGTAAATTGGATCTCTGCTCTGGCTTGCAACTCTTTTTATGAAAGTGGAGTAGTCAGAGTACTTAATTTACCTCAATTAAGAATTATCACTCTTGTTATTGTTGTTCAAAATGGGACTAAGTTACTCTATAATTGAGTTAATTGCAACCTCTAATTTAGCGGCTTAGCTCTATCCTTTTCCTTTTGTTTACATAAATGACCTGCATAGGGCAAAGCAAGCCCTCCTCCGTCTCTCCTCCCATGTTGATTTTCTTTATTATCTTAATTCTACACTTGGATGATTGCTATAATCTTTTGAAGTAATTCCTCAAACCAGCCACTAAATAAGACATCTGTGGGAACAGTGATATCAGAGTTGCTCCTTTAACAAGCTAGTGTGGTGGCTGCTTTATGGATTGGAAACTGGCACAGGCTGGGCACCTGCAGCTGTGAACTTTGCTGCTGGCTCAGGCCCTTAGAAACTCGAGCAAAACATACTGTGCTCAGTTTCTCCCTTTACAAAGAGAGGAGTTATACTTTGGTCATTTCCAGCTCTAAAACTATGGCTTTCATCACTTGCTATGACGAAAATAGTGGTGATACTAGTAATTCAGTTAACAATGCATATTGAGCTACTATGTGCAAGGCACAGCTCACATCAGTGAATGAAAAAAAAGTCCCTGTCATCTTGGAACTATTTTAGTGGTGGGAGGCATAGAAAATAAACACACAAAATAAAAATAATTATGTAGTGTCTTAGAATGTCATCTGAAAAAAATAGAGTAAGGGGAGTTGGAGGTTCTCGGGGGAAGGGCCAGTTGCACTGTTAAATGTGATGGTCAAACTATCATTTGGACGAAGAAGAGGTGAGGATTTAGTCACTTGAGTATCTAGAGGAAGGGCATTCTAGGCAGAGGGAACAGACAATGTGGGGCACTGGTGCATACGAAGACAAGTAAGGAGTTCACTGGAGTGGATAAAAATCATAAAGGCTAATATTTATTGAGGGTATATTATGTGCCAGTAATTGTAATAAATCCTCTATAGGATTAGTTCATTTCATTTGCACAACAGTATTATTGGGGTAGGTTCTCTTAATATTTCCATTTACCACATGATGAAATGGAAGCACAGAGAGGTTAAGTAACTTGTCCAAGGTCATACAGTAGTAAGATGTAGACTGCTGCCCAGATTTAAATCCTGATAGTCTGACTTCAGAGCTCAAGTTACTTCCTTATCCCTTTATAAAAAATACAGATAGGTGCTAAAGTGGTTTTCATCTATGGTTTGCAGCATTCCTGGTCAATGTGAGTTCTGCATTGATTTGTTGAAACAGATCATTAGTAAATAATAATTAATATTAATTACTCATTCATTTATAAATATGTATTGTGTGCCTGGGCAAGGAACTGAATCAGGCACTAGGTCTGGTAGAAGATTCCTCAGACTATTTTTTTTTTCCTTTCACTCGGTTGAATTGAAGGAAGTCTTGGGAAATGGAACTAGCTTTTTGGAAACCAAATATCCAGCTTACAGGCTGAATCTGGGGAAAGTATTGAGGGCTAAGTTTTGCCTGTGGTGATAGCATTTTATTTAACTAGGTCATGCATTTCACATGGAATTTTTAACCATCAGCTTTCCTCCGGGATGAAGAGGCAATGTAGGCAGCGCTCAAGAGGGCAGGGTGCTGTGATGCTGAAGGTGACTTAGCCATGCCCAGAAGATACTTTTTACTTTGGCATCCAAGAAATGGAGCTAGAAATACTTGTTCTTTTTCAGAAGGGTTTGGTGTAAATCTATCCACACGGGAGACACCTAAGCTGTGGGAAATTGAACTCTGTGCAGTGTAGTTGCAAATGGCATAAACCCGTTCATTTTTGATTTATACAAAAAAGACCAACATAATTGAAAAAGGCAGGAATATCTGACTTCAGACGTGACTGGATCTAGTTTCCTGACGTATGGCATTAGGAATCGCTCTTTCTCTTTGTCTGCATCACTTGGTTATGCTTTCCTCAACTTTGTTTTTTTTTTCATCAGTCTTTTCCCCATGAAGTATGAAATTCCTACTGACTATCCAGCCTTACATCTTAGCTTGGAAGAGGAACTTATCTTCCCTACAGTTCAAAGGAAAATCCCCCAATTGACCCTTATTGACCTGGTTAGACATGTAACCACCAAGGATAAATCCCAGTATCTGAGGAGCTGGGATATGTTGATTGACCAGACCTGGGTTCTATGTTTCCCTCTGGAGCTGGGGCTCGGAGAGTGCCACCCAGACCTCTGGACTGAGTGGGGAATGCTGGTTCTCCACAGAGCAATCCATAGATGAACAGGCAAAAGCAACCTATGTCCACTACTTCCTCTGCTACATCTTGCAATTCCTACTCTTTTCCTCAGATTTTTTCATGGCTATTGACCTTTTTTTTTTTAATGCTCGAATCACACAGTTTATTATAGCAATGTAAAGCGCACAACCGGAAGCAAGTGGAAAGAGACGGGGTAAGTTTTACCACCCTTAGGATTGGGTGCAAATGGTGGAATCCTTAGTCGCACAGTGTTCATATGTGCCATCTCTCCTGCTGCTGCATCAGCACTCTCCACGGGGGGATTTGGTTACGAGGACAGACTGAAGTTTGGAAAGGAGGTCCACAGACCGAAGGGAACTGGAGCCAAAGACACCCACTTGCTGTATCTAAGAGATGCAAGGAAAGTACGCCTGGCCACAGCTGTAGCTTGCCAGTTAATCTGCCAATTGCTTATGAGTATCTCAGCATTTCTTAGGTAGAACATGTGGGTCCAGAATAGGACCATTTTTGGCTGGTATAGGTGTGACAAGGTGTTCGGCTCAGAGATGCCGTGATTGTGATTTGGTCTTTCCACTGATAAGTAAGACTCTTGTTCATTCTATCACACATTCCATTTAGACTATCTAGCTTTAACACATTTTTAGGTTGCTAGCTTACTTAATATCTATATTTAATGCATTTAATGAACTCTGCCTATGTCTCAGAAGCTGCTTTTACTCATTATCTGTCCTTAATATATCCTATGAGTTCCACCCATCTCATTCTTGTGCTTTATGGAAGAATTGCATTTTCTCAAAGAATGCAGCAAACTCTCATTGCAGTAGTCAGTCTTTAAATATTTTCCTCTATTCAGTTAAATGTACTGACGTTACTTATAATGTCTTCAGGTTATTTTATTCTTCTCACTTTGTCTTTTCTCAGTTTCATCTAGTTTTGGACATTTTGAAAAGACAACTGGGCTGTTTTGTGCAGATTCCTAAAATAAACTTAATTCTCTACAACACTCTTCTATTTGCTATAGACATCTAGTCTGTAAAATATATCTCTTCCTACATTATATTCCAGGAAATTAATGCTTTTAAAATACATTTTTGCCTAATCATAATACTTTTAGAAACTCTCCTATTGGTAGGTGATGAGAACAGCATTATTCTCCCCTGTTTCTCCCTGCCCCCCGCCCCGTTTCTTATATAGATTATATATTATATATTTAAACACAAAGCTTGTTAGATATTCTTTTGTATGGCCTCTGACTTTTAATCCTTATCTTTTCTCTCATGTTCTTACTTCTTTCACTTTGTAAGGGAAGAATCTATAAACATGGAAAAATTCACAAGTGATGTTGGGAATGAGAAGGTGGGAAACAATTTATAAAGAAAAAATTTGCAGTATTTTATAGAGCTTTATGTGTGTCATTAGTGTGTTCAAAGCTCCCATAGGGAATAGGCCTTTGTTACCGTATTATAATGTATTTATCATATACCATGTCTTACACACCATAGGCCTTCAAATATTGATAATAAATTGGGTAAATAGTCATTGCAACATTCTTTGGGTATATAGAATTACTGTAATAATGAATACCAAAAATGAGCCCCATCAAATTCATTTAGTGATATTTTTAAATGTTAAGATGTTATCTGAATTCAATGAAAAACATCGATGAAATACTCACTGAATTGTGTATGTGACGTTTCCTGACTAGGATATGTTTCATATTTTCTTTTCTTACTTCTGTAAATAATAATAATAATATTATTTTTTATAATTATAGTATTATAATTCAAGGCCATTCTCTGAAATCAGAAAAGCATTGCCAATTTAGCTACTTTGTTATAAAAGCCTGGAGAGTTAGAGGAAGAATTTGTGACATTTCCTGGAGGTAGTTAAGCCTCCAGAGATCCTGTAGTTCTGCCTGTTCCCACTCAAACTCTGAATCTATTACCAGATTATAATGCAAGCAGTTTTTGATAGTTTAAGTTTTACATTTCTGCCCAACTCAAGAAGAAATAAGTCTTGGATTAGGCAAATTTAGCTTGACACCTGAAGCCTGCTTATATTTATGGAGATTGTAGCTGCTTCATTTCATTTCAAGGATTAACAAAAAGATTTATCTTTTCAGCATTTTGCTCTCTCAGTGGATTTCACCACAAAAAGTTCATTTTGTTGGGGAAAGAGCCTATATTTATCTTTTAAAAAAAGATATAACTGAGCACTGGGTGCTTTTGCAACCATAATTTCTAGCCAATGCATCTGAATAACTTTGCATACATTTCTCTTTCTCTTTTTTTCTTTCTACTCATTTCTCTGTTTAGCTTTTTTTTTAAGAGTCAGCATGCAAAAAGAAAGAGGGAGATTCTCATGGAGGCAGATGAGAGGACCTCTGTCAAAGAGGCAAAAAGAGAAACAGATTCAGAAGGAAGAGTCTTGGTCACAGAAGGGAGGAAAAGAGAAAGTGTGGGGTAGTCTTAGAGAGCCGAGGAGAGAGAGAGAGGGATTTGATTTGGCTCCCATTGGCTTCCTGCTTAACACAGGCGGAAGGCCCCAGGCAGGTCTCAAAGGGAAGTAATACCTGCCACCATGAACCTCTTTGGATCTGCACAGTGTGGAGATGGGGCTCCTGTCACCTCCAAGGATGGAGCCTAAGGCTTAGGGTGAACTGAAGTTATTTCTGGTGGCGCTGCATTGGAGCCCCCAGAATAAGCTAAGTGAGTGGGGAAGTTTTGGAGAGACAGAGAGAGCAGGAGAACAAGAGCAGGAGAGTGAGAGTGAGAGTGAGAGAGGGAGCATGGAAGGGAGCCAAGTGAAAAGAAAGAATGAAGCAACAGTCCACATAGTTGGTGAAGAGAAGTGACTCCTGGCTGGCTCACCAAAGTATATTGCTAGATTTTGGCTTCCAGTTTCTTGACCAAGCTGTGAGAAAGCATTCAGGAGCACAGCATAGCACAGAGTAAGCAGGTAAATAATTTATTAGACACACATGTAAGAGGACATGTGGGCATTCTCACAAAAACAAGGTGAGGGAGGCAAGAGGCCTCTATTTAGCTTTAACTGCTCTTTCCTCCCCCTTTCCCTCCTCTTTCCCTTCCCTCTTCTTTTACTTTCTCCTTTTCTTCCTTTAGTTTTTCTATGCCTTTCCCATCTCTTCTTCCTTTCCTTCTCTTTTTCTACTTCTTTTTTTCTATTTTACTGTTCCCTACATTCCTTTCTCTTCATTGTTTTTTTTTTTTTTTTAACTTTTTCTATTCTAACTCACAATAGAATGTATCCAAATTAACAGTAAAGTACTGTATATGCTAACAATGGCCTCAATTATTAGCCAACATTGTAGAGTCAATATTTTCCCAGTATAGTTGCTGGTCTAGGTTCAGTAAAATTCTAGAAGGTGGGCCTGGGGCAGCCTACATGAAACATTCTTATTTGTACAGATCCAATATCTGTCTTTGTGTCTGAGTCTGATCTGGAGGAAACTTCTATAGACTAGGACAACTTTGGAGAAAATATATGGATTTTAATTAATGAGGAATTTCTGAGCTGCCACACTGAAACCAAAGTCTGGCCTTTTATGATGGTCTCAATTCCTGTAAGTAAATCTCCCCAAGATCCATATGAGCCATTGCACTGGGGTGATCCCCATCCACCTAAGTCTCTCTTGGGCTTGTATGTGAGGCTGCATCTGTAGGATACAACTAAGGGGTGAGGTTAGAACTTAGCTAGCCAGAGAAAACGTGAAAAAATAGTATGTTTTTGTGAGCGATTTTTAAAATATGAGTTGAACTGTATGAAATTGTTATTTTTTTGTATGTAAGAATGGGCAAATATCAGCAATTTCATATGGTTCACCCTAATACATCAGGTAACAAGGTGTCCCTGAATAGAATGATGGTTTGGTACCTAGATACAATTAATTAATTAATTATTTAATATGGATTGAGGTTCTCTCATACATTATTTGTAGTATTAAAAAACAAATGAATCCTGAGTGCATGCGTGGTTCAGTGGTAGAATGCTCGCCTTCCATGCAGGAGACCGAGGTTCGATTCCTGGACCATGTACCCAAAACAAACAAAGAGTCAAAAATGAATCCTTGTCATAAATGAGCTCAGAGTTTGGAGAGGGGAGACAAAATTATATTTGGATAAATCACAACAGGTGAAATTCTGTAATAGTAGCATGAATAAAGTATCTTGATAGCAGAGAAAATATTGTGAATAAAGCTCCCTAGGAGAACAATTAACTTGCTCTATCATCTGTCTTAAGACTCTTAACTGGGCAACTTCTAAATGCCTCACTAGGTTACTGGTTAGGTCCTTTTATTGGCCCTGGATGATTTGTTCTCTGAGGCGATGGAGGATGATCTCAAAGATTTGTCTGCCACATGAAAATGAATAAGATAACTTTCCAATATTGCTAGACTTTAAATATTGTTACAGGAGATCATAATTCTGTCCTGCTCGGTTCAGGGTTGAGCCTAAATTTAATGATCTCCTTTAAAACCAGAGACCATGCATGCTTGCGGAATTGCCTACATATGTTGAAAAATAAAAATGGTGCTGCTGGTGTGGAATTGCAAGATAAGCAGAGAAGCCTGTAAATGACTCAATGGGAGTTTTCCCCAAGGGAAGAATAAAGAAAAGAACCCACTGTTTTTTGGCAAAGGAAACTGGCACTTTACATGATTATTGCAACTCTGGGCACTTTGCTTTTCCCACTGGGGAGATCAAACATGGTAAGGGCAGACCTACTTTTCCAAAGCTGAACCTTCAGGAGCTCACGTCTCCAACTGAGGTGTCAAAATGGCCAATATCCCTGGCAAGAAGAGCCCTTTAATTAATTAGAGCCTTGCACTGGATGCTTGCCAAATAAGCACCTGAACATGGTTGCCTATAAAAAGAACTGCCTAAGACTGTTGCCAGCAGCCTGCTGCTTCCCCCAAAGCCTGCCACAAGCATCCACCTGTCTCCATGGAAAGGACAGGTGTCCATGTCCTCCTGATGAAGGATGCTGATGCCACTTGGCATGCTTTGGAGTGATGTTCCAGGCAAAGTACTTCTTCTCATACAGTGCTAGAGGTGAAACAAGGATGAAAAAAGAAAGTGCTGCTTTCCATTTCTGTTCGGAGAGCCACAAAAGTCAGTGCATGGGACAAGCAGAAGGTGTTTAAAGACAGGCCACATTTCTGGTTGAACCGGGGCTTGTCAGCTTGTAATAGCTCTGAGAATTCCAAGAGTATGCAGTGAGCAAAAGTCTTGAGGCTCTCTAGCATCATCAAGGGATTCAGTTGTTAACAGCAGTTTTCAGTTGTCGTGTGTGAGGAAGCATCCTGCAGGTGTCCCAGGGTCTTGCAAGTCCTTGTTGTGCATCTCTGCACAACCTTCTGCTCTTCTTGCTGCAAGGGATGCTGTTGGTGGGGGTTTCCTTTGGAAGACTTGTTTTGATTTATTTAGACAGAATTGTGCTTGCCTTCCCTTTCAGAGATGTGCTACGGTGGAAGCTAGATGATTGTAGTGAGGGTCACTAACTGTGTAGCTTCCGGTCCAGAGCCCCAGCATCTCTGCTCCTTCCTCTGGTTTTAGTCCTGGGCCACTCTTAGTGTTGATAGGAGAAATGCTTTTTATGATAGTTTCCTCAGTGCTTCCCCCAGGAATAGTTTTCTAAAATATTTCTAAAAATCTTTTAAACTTATAAAAAACACTAGAATGTATTTTTATACAACAAATGGGGTTGTTATGGATTTACTGGTAAATGAAGGCTATGCAAGATGTATCATATTGAAAGCATCAGATGATGTCATTTTCAGTTTATGTGTAACCACTAGATGACTCTGGAGTCAACATACCCCAATAAAAATCCTGCTTGCAGCATTCATTAAGTCTGTGATGCTGGGCCAAGTGACTAAACCTCTCTGTGCTTCTATTTTCACTTTTAAAATGTAGATAGTTAGGGTATCCACCTCATAAAATACTGTCCATTCACCACACAAATTCAAACTCCAGGATGTGGTGAAAGTCTCGGCATGATTTCTGGATGTAACTTCTCTGATCTGGAGTAGGATCCATCGATTCTCCCATGACAAATTATCTGCTCCACACACACCCAACATACAGTGGTCTGACAGAAACAGGATAACCACATTAATCACTCCCATCAGAAAAAGGAAACTTGGATGCTTACAGCAGCTGCTGGTTGTGGCGGTCTTGATATCCGCTGGACTGACGGTACAGATCACACACCCTGGACTAGATCTCACTTCTGCTCCCAGAGAATAATTTCCCAGGCCTTTGGCTCTGCCCTCTGGGAGGTTTTCCTTTTTCTTGTTATCCTCCTTGGCCACATCTGAAGGTAACAGTAGAAATGATGCTTTCCTTGTATGAGGAGATACTTTCTTAACCTACTATGTGTTCAGTTCTTTGTAGTCCCAGGCTCTACAGCTACCTCAAAGACTTGGCTATTTTCTATTTGATTCTCAGTTCCATGTGCCAATAGGCACCCCTTCATTCTTTTACTTTTGAAATTTGAATCTCTTTTTATGTTTTTTATTGAAGTATAACTGATACATATAGAAAATGCACAGATTATAAGCATACCAGGTCAATACATTGTATCTACCCATGTAACCACTATCCACATTGACATGGAAAACTTTTTCAGCACTCTCATAGTCTCTTTCATGCCTTCGCCCACCCTCCCATAAGGAAACCACTTTTCAGACCTCAAATCACTATAGGTTAGTTTTGCTTATTTGGGAGCTTAATAAATAAGTTTATTTATCCAGGATTTATCTGTTCATGTCTGGCTTCGTTCATTCAACATTCTGTCTGCAAGCGTCAGCTGTGCTATTGCCATGTAGCAGCAATTCTTTTTTTTTCTTTCAGTGCTGTTTAGTATTCCATTGCAAGAACATACCACAATTTATTAATCCACTCTACTGTTGGTGCGCTTTTGGGTTGTTCCCAGTTTTAGGCGACGATGAAAAATGCTACTACGATTATTATTGTATTTTTTTTGAGGCCACAAGCATTCTTTCTCCTGGAATACAATTTCTGTATCATAAAGCATACATATTTATGTTTATCTTTAGTTAAGACTTCCTAATCTTTTCAAAGTGTTTGTATCACTTCCTTTCATAGTCCATACAGGATAAATTATTGTAATCTAAATGATGTCGCAAGCTCTACATCATTTATAATAAACTTTTCCATTGCTCTCAGTGCTTATAGAACCCGGATGATGAATCCTTTTGTGTCAGAGCCCCTTTTGCACAGATCACTTCCCCCCTAAGCATGCTCCCCTCAATTCAGGGAACAGAAAGAAGAAATCTGCTCAGGGTTCTGTCAAGTGTGTTGGCTCCCTGGTCTTCTTTCTTGAAGTCTTATTTGAACTGCACCTAAAAGGTGAGCACCTAACTCTTGGACTAGAGTCTTCCCTCAACCCTCAAAGGACCACCAGCTCTCCTTTTAGATACTGTAGATATTACCAGTGAGAGCCTAAAGGTCACCCTTTTCACTGAGCAGTAATTCTAGAATGCCTATAAGAATGCACTTTAGAGGTAAGCTGCCCCTGAATTCAAAGACTCCTTTGGGAGGGAAGGACACTGCCTTCTGTCTTCTTTGGAGCTTGTTTCCTGATGGGGAATAGAGGAGCTGGCAGAACTGAGTTTGTGCCCAAATGGGGTATCTGGAACATCACCTAATCCTTCTCATCTTTTGAATATTCCCTTCCCTAAAGAAATACTCACTCTAGTGATTGTCAAAACACCCATCCATTTCCCAGTTTATTTCCAGTAAGCACTGGATTGATTGAATTTAGCTTCATGATCAACAAGTCTGAGGAAGCCTGGCTAGGATTCTGGTCTTCTGGTCTGTGCCAAGGGTATGGGGGTCCTGGGGAATTGGATGAGGGTAAAGAGGCAGATTATGGTGGTCACCCAATGACCTCTTCTGGAGTTTGGTATACTGGGGCTTTTAAAAAACTACCTTTAATTTTAAGTGATACATTGAGCTGGTCTGATTTAAAAGTGAATGGGTAAACAAATATGTCAGAGAAATTTTAGGGGATGACCTTTAGTTCTTCTAAGTTAGCCTGGTTTAAAGGAAGATCAAAACCCAGAATCTTCCTGTGACTAAGCAGGGCTGCATTCACTCCTTTTGTTCACTATCCTTTGATTTCATTTGAACCCTTCTGATTAAATTTGAAAACAGCCAAGTATAGGGTTCCTTGCTTTATCCTTCTGTGTTTAACCTGAATATCCCCGTTCTCACCAGGCTGTGAATACAAACAGCAACACTGAGTACTCTATCTTGCCAACTCTTAGCTCCCATCTGCTGACACAGGCAACTCAGTTCCTGGCCAGACGCTTCTTACCAAGAATTTCTGAATCTTCCCAAGAGTTTCTACATGAGCTTCCCAGGTTTCTTCATGGAAGTCTGCTAACTGGAATCACCAGAAGGAAGCTTGTAGTTGCTGTCTTGACTGGTGGCTCTCCATGAAAACACTGCTCCCCCATCAGTCTGGGAGGCAGGCAGATACCAGGGTTACATAGCGCTGCTCTATAACCCTCTAAGATGCTGCCTCACTTCAGTGCAGAAATGGGAAAACACCTTCTCTCCGCAGGTCTACACAGAACTTGGGCTCTTAGGCCTCAAAGAAGCACTGCTGTATTGAAAGTCTCTCAAAGTCTTTCATGAACAGTGTCTTCAGCTTCTGGTCTTAACCACGTCCCCACTGGGGCTTAAGACCTAGCCATATATCTAAAAGGGAAGACATAGGGCACAGCATTCCCCTCCATTATGCTCATCTATACCTTCCATCTCTATCTTCTCTTTCTTCTGAACACTCTCGCACTCAAAATTCTCCTCTTTCTTTCAACCAAAACCAGCTCCCAGATATTTTGGTTTATCAACATGTGCTCAGATGGCTTCTGGCCCAGTTCCCTAAACAGTATCACTTAGAATCCTAATCTAGACTACTTCAGTTCCCTGATAATTTCTTTCTCCGGGCTGGTGAGTAGCCCAAAGTCTGTGTTCAGGATGCTTCTAGTTCTAGAAAAGTGTGAAGGTTAATAATGGAAAATATTGTTGTTTTCATATCTTCAGACACCAATCAGTGGCAAGAGGAAATCCATGTGCATGTTTCTTATGCTCTTTTTCTCAGTAATTTTGTGCATCACAGCAGTGTTTAGATTTGAAGGATTGAGAAGTTCAGAGTGCCTATAGATTCTTATCTTGACCTTCATTCATGAAAAAGGAAGCAAGCTCACTTATTGAACAATGGTTCAGCATCTTTGGAACCAAGCTTGCTACTTCAGCGTTTTAAAAGTTGCCTCTTATCTGCAGACAATCTCTTTCTAGTGGGATCAGTGAGTATCAAGTAAAGTCATGAAACCTGCCAATTTGGCTTCAACTTAATGCCATTTTATTGCCATGGCTAACTGTGAGGTAAAAATGGATTTTATATGAAGGAAGAGGTACAACTACAGGAATAAAGGAAAACAGAAATTGATTCTGTGAAAATTAGCTACTTATAACTATGTATGCTTTTGGAAAATGCTATTGGTTCATGGGAGATTATGTTGTAATCAATAAACTATAGTGAAAAGGCCTAGATCTGAGGTCTGGTTTCATCATGGATTTGTGGAGTTTGGGTGAAATATCTTATTTTCAGCATCTATGTCCTTCTCTTGATAAATGCTTATAATAGTAATTAGGCCCACTATGAAAAGGGTTTGTGGGGATTAACTGTGTACCTGCTGGGATAGCACGAACATGGCTCCCTCACATTAAGGGTAGAGACAAGGAGAAAAAAGAGGGGTGCACAAAGACTGGGGTGCTTTCTGTAAGACACCATGGGAGGACAGAAAAGAAAGATGAAAAAATGTACATCTTTTATAAAGGGAAGCCAGGAGAAGAAAGATCCAACTGGGAGAAAATTTGTTGTGTTTTATCCTTTTCTAATGAGAGAGGCTGGGGCAGTGCTACTGTTCATGAATTAGGCCATGATGAATGCTGTGTGCTGGGAGCTCCTGGAGTAGGAAAGGTAATGTGGTCATTTCTATGAAGTCAGCATACCTAGATCAGACCCTGGAGCAGGGCAGATTTTCAATAAATGCCTGTTGAATGATGACTAAATGAATGGACGGAGCCAAGGTGTAACTTAACCATATGAGGATACACAGCCATCCCTGGATGAATGTTTGTTGAATGAATGAATCAATGATTGTACAACTCACATTCTAGTATTGGACAATCAGATTAATTTGAAGATTATAAAGTATGCATATGGTCTATAAAAAGACTATAAATTGCAGAACACTGGTGAAAAAACAGGTAGACAATTTAAACCTCTGCTGCTGCTGCTGCTGCCATGAATAGTTAGGAAGTTGTTCATGAGATAGAAGAAGAGGCTCTGTAAACACTTTTCAGTCTTCTAAGTAATAAAGGAACCTCTTGGCACTTTCAGTCTGGTGATTTGTCTTTGGAAAAATCAAGGGTGCTTGTAAAACCCTATTACCACAGAGCCTTAGACAGTGTTATGCAAAATGTGCATTGAAAAAGAACAGCAGCCTCTGTGAAATTGGTCAAAATTTATAGATGTCTCTAGAATTGTGTTAATGAAGTATTTAAAATTCTGACTTTGGCACGTTTGCCGAAAATATGAATCTTAAAGGACTGCAAACTCACTAAGGCCTCCCTCACACAGCAGTGATGTTCTGTAGGTATTTGCTCCGTGTCTGAGTCAAGGGAAATTGAATCAGAACATCTAGAATCTTCTATTCTTCCTTTTAGTTTACCAGGAACAGTAACTCCTAGAAAGATTAAACAAACAGTGGATTGAGTGATTGGAAGAATTTTTGATTTTTTAGCAGCTGTATTCACAGAGAATTACAGGATTTGACCTGGGAGAGAAAGATCATCTGCAGGCAAAGTATTTTTTCATTTGCGAATGAAGAATTATGGCTGGTAGAGAGAACAGCCAAGGAGTCAGGGTATAGGTATGGGTATGACTCAGGAAATCATTTTAGTAATAATATATAGTCATGAAATGTGTTTTAGGGACAAAGCAAAAGGATAACTGAATTTCCTGGGTCACATCTGAGGGAAGGGTGTTTTTATGCAAATTGGCAAGAATTTACCACCACAGGGGCAACTCCCAAAACCTAGTTAGCTTTAGGGGCTTAAAATAAAAGAAAAGGAGGAGGAATGATTCGATAATACTAAGCCCCTTGAATGACCTGGGCTTTCTTACACTGCTGAGTCTTTAAACATGTGGTTCCTTCTACTTTTCTCTCTTACTTTGCCAAAGAGTTCTTCATTGTTTGCACGTTATTACCCCTGTGGCAAAGCATTCCCTGACTCCCCAAGCTGCTTTTTGTTCTCTGTTTTCCCAGAATATTGGACATACCTTTTGTCTTTACAGCACTTATCCATTCATTGAGCACCTGTCGTGCAGAAAAGTGTGAACACAAAGATGAATAAGACAAAATTGTTGCCTGTAAGAACCTCACTGACCAGTAAAGGAAATAACATTTAACATAAGGTAACTAGTAAAGAGGTATGAAAATGTGCTGTGGAAGGAGACTTGATTGGGAAGTTGTCTTGGCCATTTCAAATGGAGAGAACAGTTTAGTTAAGCAAGTAGAAGCTTGGAGATGCCTGTTGGGTATATTCCTAGGATTGCCAGTAGTTCAGTTTACAGCTGCCAACCTCATCTCCAGTTCTCTGAATTAAATGGATGCACCTGTACTATCAGACACATGTGACAGATGACATAATGACTACTGTCCACAGCCCTGCGCAGCCTCATCCCACTCACTTCCATGTTTAATCCAGACCTGTTTGTTTTACTGTCATTCACACCTTCCAGTTTCTGAATTCCTGACTCAGTGTCTCTACTACATTAGATAGTCACCTCTGAGGACTCCCTTGGACTGTCAGCACTCCCTGACCCTTTCGCACACTGCTCATCTGGGCCTGGTCTCTTCCAGATGTTCTTATACGGCCAGGCTCTACACTGCAGGCGACCTCTCTGCACTCTAATTCCTCAGCTGGTAGCACAGTCTTCCTGGGAAGATTGAACTTTCCATCACCCACAGGGATGGAGCAGCCACTGCCACTTTTTACTGTCTAGACCTGTGAAACAAAGGTTCAGGTGAGTGGAACACAGACTTGGGCACAGAAGGCAGCAGGTGGCTGGGCTGTGGGTCATCAGCACTGAGGAGGTAAATTAGAGAGGCAGACTAGGTGTGTTCCTACTCCTAAGATTATGGAACGAAAGCAGTAGTTAGAAATTCTCATTAGAAACATCTGTGGAGAATTAACAAAAATATGGACTCATGAGCCCATTCATAGCCCTTGAGATTCTGATGCATTGTTCTAGCATGAGGCCTGAACACTGATATACTTAAGAGCTCTCCGTAGGATTCTACTGTGTAGCCAGAACTGAGAGATGAGTGGGTACCCATTTCCAAGTTCATTTTCTGATGAACTGACTCTAGTTAAGTACCAGTCAGATCTCCCCCATGTGAAGATACTGCTCTCAGATACCCACTTCTGGGGAAACTGGAAGCTGCCACCTTTCCTCACTGATCTTCATTTGATACCGTTGCTAACAAGGCTTCAGTGCTTGTCACATCTGGATTGTTTAGACTAGATATGAATCTCTTAGATCTGCTCCTTAAAGTTTAAGTCATAAAGCAACCTTTCTAAGACTGACCTCATCTGGATTTCAGAAACACGGTTGGAATTCAGCTATCTAAACCCCCCTCACTTGGAAATTCCTGAATGGGAATTTCTTTGGGCAATCACTGTCTTTTCATGCATATGTTCTCAACAGGGGCATATGTCAGAATTACCCTGGGGAAATATGTCTAAATGTACATATCCATCCTGACCAATCCTCCCAACCAGAATATTGAATCCTTAAGTCATTCCAGATAGGATCTGTTCATATGTGGTGTTACGAATTGAACTGTATCCCCCCAAAGCACATGTTCAAGTCCTAACTCCCAACCTTGTAAATGTGAACTTATTTGTAAGTAGGATCTTTGAAGATGTCATTCGTTAAGATGAGACCAAACTGGGTTAGGATGGGCCCTAATCCAATATGACTGATGTTCTTATAGGGAGAAAAAATTAGGACAGAGAGAAAGAGGAAGGAAGAGAGAGAGAGAGGAGAGAAAGAAAGCCATTTGACAGAGGCAGAGATTGAATTATACTACCACAAGCCAAGGAATGTCATGGATTACCAGCTTCCCATCAGAAGGCAGCAGAGAGGCACAGAATGGATTCTCCCTTGCAAGAGTAAGTGCGGCCCTGCCAACACCTTGATTTTAGACTCCAGAAACGTGAGATAATGCATTTCTGTTGTTAAAGCCAAGTAGTCTGTGGTACTTTGTTATTGTAGCCCAGAAAACCAACACATATGGATAGGAATACCTCCCCAGGTGATTCTAATCAGCTTGACCCTGCTTACAATCCTTTGTTACAGATGAATAAACTGAAACCAACATAAACTTCAACTGCAAGTTGCTGATATGCATTTGTATTTCTGAACTGAGAAGCATATCTGTTGATGAGGGAAACTGCTAGGCTCGCTCCCTACTAAACCAATTCTTCCCTTCTTCCATAGTGGTGGGATTGTGCTGGGCACATAGTTACTAGATAGGAATTAAATTTCCCAATCCCTTTCACAGCTAGTGCTAGTTATGGTCATAAGAGTAAGTGCTCACTAGTGGGAAACAGTTAGAATTGCTTACTGCTTGAGGGCTGGAACTCATAAGAGAGTGAGCAGCCTTTTCCATGGCCTCTGTACACTCTTCCTGCTGTGTGATCAAAGCAGCTTTGGAAGCCACATGTTTAAGATGGCAGAACCTGGGTTGTTGGATGATGATATGAAGCAAAGCTGCCAGTCAACCTGTTGCATGAGAAAAAGGGAGCTTCTTTTCCTAAATAATCACAAGTTTTGCCTGATCTTGGCCTACTCTGACTGTCACATTGAACTTCATGCCTCTAATAATGCATTGGCAACATTTTTTTGTCCCCAGAATAAAGTTTAACCAGGGGAGCTTGGAGTAGCTGAGCAAACTGGAAAATTTGACTAAATCTGAACCAGGAGGACGTCAGTCTTTGAGTCTTGAGCTTTGTATCCACTCTATATCTCATATGTGAATGGTCAACCACCTTTTTTCATCAGCCAGACTATAAGGGGTGACAGAGGCTTCACATTCTGAAAGATGTACCAGCTTAATATCTTCGAATCCACTTAGCAGTTTCCAGAGGAAATCTGGTAGAAGTAGCAAGGAGATATTAAGCTCTTGCTGAAGTTCAGGATTACCAGAGATAACCTCTAAAAGGTATTCCATTTGCAAGTGGGAAGGTCTTGTCTAATGAATTATCTGTCTACTAGTTATTTGTATAAACAGACAAACTCCTAAGCTCAAATACTGTAAACTATAGATTTTGAGTTTCTTACAGTAAACTGCCTGGCCTTTAAAACCCATTCAAGATCCTGAGCAAGGCCATAGTCTTCTGGTAGCCCTACTTATGACAGAATCTATTCCTGCACACCAACCATTGGGACACATGTACTTGGACCAGATACACCAAAAATCCCAAAGGGGAGAACAAAACTGCTCTTAATCCACAAGGGCTGGTAGGCTGCCTTTGTTATGGATTTTGCTGGGTGCCTGCCCTCTTCCATGGCCTCAGTGAGGGTTGATAGCCTCGCCAAGATGGTGGAACATGGTGCACAAGATAGTCACCCCCCTACTCTGTTCTTTAGAGAAATTTCCTCCTCTAAATGTAAACCTGACCTCTGATTCCAGGTATTACTTCATATCAAGAATTTAAAAGGCACAGTTTAAAATCCCTTCCAATAGTCAACTTCCAGCCTGGTAGGGGACATAGAGAAGTAAAAAGGCATTTACAAAACGGTTTAGTTACCAGCGTTATAGAAGAATGCATGGCATGGTGTGGGAACAGCAAGGAAGAGCAATGGGGATGGCAGACAAATGGAAATGAGTTTTGTTGAAGTTGTAGAAACGGATGAAGGGTCAAAGAGAATTCATGGCTTATAGAAGAGGATGAATAAAGGAAATGGGGGATGAAAATAAAGGAAGTAAAAATGTAAGCATGCATGAGAGGGTGACATTTTCTATGCTAGTTTTCTCCTTGCATATTCATGATGTGTGACTCCTATCAACAGTACATGTCACCCCACTAATGAAGATCCTTTTATGGCTTATGGAAAAATAACACAAACTCTGAGGGCAGATGTGCATCTGGTCGGCTAGAGGGAAAGGAACATACTGTATAGAATTTTTTTCATACTTCAGGGTTACTATATTTCAGAATGCAGAAGATGACATTGATGATTGAGTTTATGGGTAATTGAAATACCAGATGCCTGAGTTGGACCAGTAGGCTCCACTAGAAAGAAATACTTTTTGAAGTGAATATGTCTGTCCAAAAAGGTACCATATCACTTCTCCTTTTTTATCCCTGCCTTCAAAAATAGATTCTACCACTATTAATGTGGGCTCTTTTTTTTAAACAACTATAGATCTTTATTCAACTAAAACACAATACTGAGACATTACTAATTCCCGAGGGTTCAATGAAATTGAATTATTCATAACAACTATGCTAATCAAATGTACATTTGTAAGATATTATCCTAAAAATTATAATGATAACAAAGTTCAATAAGAACATTAATTGTAGCATCAATTAAATGTCACCAGTTAAACTGAAATGAGATCAATCAAAATTGCTTTTAAAGATCAAAAATCTAGGCTGATGTCTTGCTATGGGTTTGGATGGTTTTAGTGGCTATGAAAAATATTATACCTTTAGGCCCCTGAAGGATGAAGTTGAAACATTGGGAGCAAAAGGGCCACCTGGCAATAAATGGAGTTTCAACTCTCCCTTTGCCAGTATTACCCTGTTGTAATCCTTTTCCTTTCTTAGCTCACTGAGCTTTCTCTTAGTGGCCAGTGTTTCCAGCCACCTTTCTTGAGCTTTCTTCTCATAGTATTTAATCTGGCTGTAATAGAAGGTAGAATTTTTCCAATTCTTTGTCTATATCATGGGCCATCTTTTTGTAAAGGTTGCATTTCTGATATTTGAAGTTAATGTTTCTGTATACTCTACAAAGTTTCTTTTCCATTTCTGAGCCGTAAGATTCTTCCTCAATTGAATTTTTCTCAAGTTGCATCACATGATTTTTTAAAAAAAATTTTTATTGATTAAAAAAAAATTACAAGAAAGAAACACAAACATTCCTGACACATACACTCAGCAATTCACAATATCATCACATAGTTGCATATTCATCATCATGATCATTTCCCAGAACACTAATTCAGGATAAGAAATAAAAAGACAACAGAAAAATAAAACAAAAACAGAAATAAAATTTTACATACCATACCCCTTACCCCTCCCTTTCGTTGATCACTAGCATTTCAAACTAAATTTATTTTAACATTTTTCCCCCATTACTTATTTTTATTCTATATGTCCTACTCATCTGTTGACAAGGTAGATAAAAGGAACATCAGACACAAGGTTTTCACAATCACACAGTCACATTGTGAAAGCTTTATCATTATACAATCATCATCAAGAAACATGGCTAATGGAACACAGCTCTACATCTTCAAGCAGTTCCCTCCAGCCTCTCCATTACATCTTGGTTAACAAGGTGATATCTACTTAATGCGTGAGAATAACCTCCAGGATAACCTCTCAACTCTGGAATCTCTCAGCCATTGACACTTCGTCTCATTTCACTCTTCCCCCTTTTGGTCGAGAAGGTTTTCTCAATCCCTTGATGCTGGGTTTCAGCTCATTCTAGAGTTTTTCTCAGTCCCTTGATGCTGAATCTCAGCTCATTCTGGGATTTCTGTCCCATGTTGCCAGGAAGATCCACACTCCTGGGAGTCATGTCCCACATAGACAGGGGGAGGGCAGTGAGTTTGCTTGCTGTGTTGGCTGGAGAGAGAGAGGCCACATCTGAGCAACAATTGAGGTTCTCTTGGGGTGACTCTTAGGCCTAACTTCAAGTAGGCTTGACCTATTTCCTGTGGGGTTAAGTTTCATATGAACAAACCCCAAGACTGGGGGCTCAGCCTACAGCTTTGGTTGCTCACACTGCTTGTGAAAATATCAAGAATTCAACTTGGGGAAGTTGAGTGTTCCCCTGTTCTCACCATTCCCTGAAGGGGACCCTGCAAATACTCTTCCACTCACTGATCACATCACTCTGGGATTCATCAGGACATCACCTGGACAAACCAACAAAATCTCATGTCCTGTACAAAGTTCCACGTACTTAAGGTGTTCAACCAATTATCTACATAAGTTATATAAGGAGATGCACTAGTCAAAGTATAGATTAGTACCAAATAAATATTTTTTGCTTTAGTCTCACACATAAGTTGAAATTTTAAAATATTAATTACCATCTATTTTCAGCACACTGCAGTAATGACATTCTTTTGTTCTTCCTCATGCAAAAACATTTTTAAAATTTGTACATTTAGTCACTATCATTATACACTGTAGGCATTCCTAGATTATACCATTTCAATCTTCATCATCTATCATTCTTTGTGATTTCATTTATGCTCCAGCCCTCCTCCCTCTATCATTCTCATATGCAGCTTCATTCAGTGTTTTAACATAATTGTATTACAGTTAGGTAGTATTGTGCTGTCCATTTCTGAGTTTTTATATTCAGTCCTGTTTCACAATCTGTATCCCTTCAGCTCCAATTACCCAATATCTTACCCTATTTCTATCTCCTGATGGTCTCTGTTACCAACGAAATATTCCAAGTTTATTCACTAATGTCAGTTCATATCAGTGAGACCATACAGTATTTGTCCTTTTGTTTCTAGCTAATCACACTCAGCATAATGTCCTTAAGGTCCATTCATGTTGTTACATACTTCATAACTTTATTCTGTCTTACAGCTGCATAATATTCCATCTTATGTAAATGTCACAGTTTGTTTAGCCACCCATCTGTTGATGGACATTTTGGCTGCTTCCATCTCTTGGTAATTGTTAATAATGCTGCTATAAACATTGGTGTGTAAATGTCCATTTGTATCCTTGTCCTCGTGTCCTTTGAGTAGAGACAGCATATAGATAGGTCCTGTTTTTTAATCCATTCTGCCAAACTATGTCTTTTGATTGGAGAGTTTAATCCATTAACATTCAGTGTTATTACTGCTTGAGTAGTACTTCCTTCTACTATTTTGCCTTCTGGATTTTATATGTCATATCTAATTTTCCTTCTTTTTACCTTTACTCATAGACTTCCTTTCTACACTCTTCTCCACACCTCTCTCTTCTGTCTTCATATCTGTCTCTAGTGTTCCCTTTAGTATTTCTTGCAGAGCTGGTCTCTTGGTCACAAATTCTCTCAGTGATTTTTTGTCTGAAAATGTTTTAATTTCTCCCTCATTTTTGAAAGACAATTTTGCTGGATATAGAATTCTTGGTTGGCAGTTTTTCTCTTTTAGTGATTTAAACATATCATCCCACTGTCTTCTCACCTCCATGGTTTCTACTGAGAGATCTGCGCATAGTCTTATTGGGCTTCCCTTGTATGTGATGGATTGCTTTTCTCTTGCTGCTTTCAAGATCCTCTCTTTCTCTTTGACCTCTAACATTCTGATTATTAAATGTTTTGGATTATGTCTATTTGGATCTATTCACTTTGGGGTATGCTGCACTTCTTGGATCTGTCATTTTAAGTCTTTCATAAGACTTGGGAAATTTTCAGTAATAATTTCCTCCATTAGTTTTTCTCCTCCTTTTCCCTCCTCTTCACTTTCTGGGACACCCACAACACGTATATTCATGTGCTTCATATTGTCTTTCAATTTCCTGAGTCCCTGCTCATATTTTTCCATTTTTTCCCCTATATTTTCTTTTTCTTGCCGGATTTCAGATGTTCCGTCCTCCAGTTCACTAATCCTATGTTCTGTCTCTTGAAATCTGCCATTGTAGGTTTCTATTGTTTTTTTCATCTCTTCTACCTTGCCTTTCATTCCTATAAGTTCTGTGATTTGTTTTTTCAGACTTTCAATTTCTTCTTTTTGTTCATTCCTTGCCTTCTTTATATCCTCCCTCAATTCATTGATTTGGTTTTTGATGAGGTTTTCCATGTCTGTTCGTATATTCTGAATTAATTGTTTCAGCTCCTGTATGTCATTTGAATTGTTGGTTTGTTCCTTTGACTGGGCCATGTCGTCAATTTTCCTAGTGTGATTTGTTATTTTTTTGCTGGCATCTAGGCATTTAATTACCTTAATTAGTTTATTCTGGAGATTGCTTTCCCTTCTTTTACCTAGGGTTTTCTTGCTGGGTGAATTTGTTGTCTATTTGTTCTTTGACATTCAGTTCAGCTTTATCTGGACCTTTAGCTTATGTTTTGTTTGACAGTGAAGAATTTTTCAGTTCTTGTTTTCTTGTTTCTTGTGCTGCTTATATGGTGCCTTTTTCCCCCCACCCTTAGGAGGGACTACTTAGATATTATAGACCCCAGCCAGATTTTCCCAGACCAAACTGGCCTCCTATCAGGAGGAATGAGTCACCTTCATCAGTTTTCCCTGAGGGTGAGACCCAGTAGGTTGAAAGACTTTCCTGTGAAGTCTCTGGACTCTGTTTTTCTTATCCTGCCCAGTATGTGGTGCTTGTCTGCCTGCAGATCCTACCAGCGTAAGATGATGTGGTACCTTTAACTTTGGTGGACTCTCCCTGCTGGGGGTGTGGTGGAGACAGAGGAGAGATTGTAGGCTGGTTTTAATGGCTTCAAATTGCCAAGCCCTGGTGTCTGAATTCCTCGAGGGAGGGTTTCTACCTGAGTTGGGCTTCACCCCTCCCCTGGGTTAGGCACAGGCTCCAGACAAGCCCCCAAAAGAGCTCACTTCTTCCTATGCCTGGGGCAGTTGCAGCCTGAGAAGTCCTGCCGCTATATCCAAAGGCAGTCAAGCCTTTGTAGAAACACAGCCACAAAAACCTCTGTTTCCTTCTTTTTTTTCCTCCTTTTTCTGTCAGCCCTGCCCCCTTGGTGCCGGGGCAAAAATGAGCAACCTCCTCTTTGACCAGGTTCACCTAAGCTGAGGGCCTATTTTTAGTTGTCAGAATTTGTTAATGAATTCCCCAATTGGCATTTGATTGTGCTCAGTCCCTGTTGCTGGTAAAGTCCTTTCCTTTCCCCTCTGGGAAGCAGCCTGTGGGGGAGGGGCGCCGGCCACCACAGCTTTGGGGACTCACGACTCTGGGGGGGCTTGCAGCTGGTCCAGCTGGTCCAGACTGGGGTACGCTGTGTGTCTGGTCACTGATGTGGCCCCAGGAGCTGTTCTGTACAGTTTCTGGTTATTTAGTAGTTGTTCTGGAGGATGAACTAAAATGCGTACATTGTTAAGCCACCATCTTGACCCAGAACCTATGTTTTCTGCATCACATGATTTTTTAAAAAAATATTTTCATTGAGAAATCTTCACACACGTACATTCCATACATGGTGTATAATTAGTGCTCACAATATCATCACATAGTTGTGTATTCACCACCATGATCATTTTCTAGAACATTTACATCCCTCCAGAAAAAGAAATAAAAGGAAATAACTCATACATACCATGCACTTTACCCCTCCCTCTCCATGTGTGTTTCCATCTACCCAATTTATTTTGTTTGTCTCCCCATTACTTATTTATTGTTAATCCATTTTTTCTTATTCATCTGCCCATACCCTGGATAAAAGGAGCATCAGACACAAGGTTTTCACAGTCACATAGTCGTCACATTATAATAGTTATATCTTGTGCTGGTCTGAATCTGTGGTGTACCCCAGAAAAGCCATGCCCTTTGATTGTCCTTCAATATTGCTGGGTGGGAGCATTTTGATTGTTTCCATGAAGATGTGACCCACCCAATTGTGGGTGGTAGGTTTTGCTTAGATGATTTCCATGGAGGTGTGTCTCTACCCACTGAAGTTGGAGTTGCTTGCTGGAATCCTTTAAAAAAGGAAACATTTTGGAGAGAGTCCCTTTTCGGTAGAGCCAAGAGAAAGCCAGCAAATGCTGCCATGTTTGCTGTGTGCCCTTTCAGCTGAGAGAGAAACATTGAATGTCATCGGCCTTCTTGAACCAAGGTATCTTTCCCCAGATGCCTTAAATTGGGCATTTCTATAAATTTGTTTTAATTGGGACATTTTCTCTGCCTTAGAACTGTAAATTTGCAACTTATTAAATTCCCCTTTTTAAAAGCCATTCCGTTTCTGGTATATTGCATTCCAGCAGCTTGCAAACTAGAACATATCCTATACAATTGTCTTCAAGAATCAAGGCTACTGGAATATAGCTCAACAGTTTCAGGTACTTCCCTCTAGCCACTCCAATATACGGTGAACTAAAATGCGATACTATAAAATGCATAAGAATAACTTCCTGGATAACCTCTCAACTCTGTTTGCAATCTCTCAGCCACTGAAAGTTTATTTTGTCTCATTTCTCTCTTCCCCTTTTTGGTCAGTATCAATCCCTTGATGCCAGGTCCTGACTCATTCCAGGATTTCTGTCTCACCTGGCCAGGGAGTCATGTCCCATGTTAGGGGTGGGGGAGTGGGGTGGGGGGTTAGCGGAGAGCAGTGAGTTCACCTGCTGAGTTGGCTTATAGAGAGAGGCTGCATCTGAGCAACAAAAGAGGTTCTCTGGAGGTGACTCTTAGCTTAATTTTAAGTAGGCTTAGTGTTTTCTTTGCAGGAATCAGTTTCATAGGGGCAAACCACAAGATCGAGGGCTTGGCCTATTGATTTGGTTGTCCCCACTGCTTGTGAGAATATCAGAAATTCTCTAAATGGAGAAATTGAATATTTCCTCCTTTCTTCCCAGACCCTCAAGGAACTTTGCAAATACTTCTTTATTAACTGCCCAAATTACTCTGGGGATATATCAGGATATCACACTAACCTGGACAAACCAATAAAATCTCACACCCTATTCAAGATTCCATGTACTTATGGGGTCCAACTAAATTGACCATACAAGTTAAATTTGTAAATACACTACCCCAAATATAAATTTTGTACCAAATAAACATTTCTGCCTTTAGTCTTACACAGAAGTTGATGTCTTTAAATATGGATAATATCATCCTTTACACTGTAATCTGATATACCTTAGTCCTATCCAGGTCAGCTTCATTCATATCTCTACTTGAAGTCACATCACTTTTTCAACTTTTTAAACAGTTCTTGCATGTGGTACTGTTGACTTTTATAGCTTCAGAGGTCTAACTCTGAGTCTCAAGTATCACATAAATACGCAAAGTTTCTGGGAATGACTATTTAACTTGGGTTCTTGGTTGCAAGTAACAAATCAGTTCAAACTAGGTGGTCCAAAAAATGATTATTGTAAGAATGTAGAATTAGCTCGTAGAACAAAAAACAGGGAGGTAATCAGATCTCAGAAACAGGATGGGCTGAGGCACTGGGATTTTCACTGTGTCTCTTTCTCTCCTTTCTGCTCTTTAGTTTCACTCTCTCTGGGAACTAGCTTTCTTTGCTCCCCAGTCCATGTGGTCGAATACCTGATGCACTGTGGAATACTTGCCCCAGAGTTGACATTTATAGCTGCAGCCGCACAGATAGATTGTCCCAGTTCTAAATCTGATTGGCCTGGTTTGGATCAGTTGTCCACCGTATTCAATCTGATATGGCCGGGTGGGGAGTGCAGAGCCTGTGAGGTCCACAGAGGAAGGGGTGGCTTGAGGGATAATTAGATCTCTCTACGGAAGCACACAGAAGAAGAAAGGAGAGGTGGAGTACATCACACATCTTGACTCCACCTGTAGGTTCTTTGGCTCCATCTTTACTCTTCCTTATCCTGACCCACAAAGGGGCCTTCTTTTCCCAGCTCTAGGAAATTGTGATGTTTGAGATCCGTGGTGAAATCTTCAGGACACAATTAAGGCGATGACCTTCAATCTGCTTTTCCACCTCGGTAAAATCATAAGAATATACCAAATTAAACAGCTCTCCTTTCTTCTCCTCGTGTATTTCAATCCACCTATCCCAGGAATAAAAAACAGAAGCAAAAAAAAAGATCATTACATAGTCACATATTTCCATGTGCTTATCATTATGGAGAGATCAATATCAGGGATAAAAAAAAGGTTGAGAATAGGCTATCTTATGTCAGGTTGGTATTCTAATCTAGAATATTGACATAGTATTATACTATATTTAGTATCAGAAAGCCCTAGATAAATAAAGTGTTTGGGGATTGCTGTCCCCTAGTCCCCATATGTACTGGCTAAGTCAGTTTTTTCCTAGGCAGAAAGGGGAAAAGACTTCCCTCACATACCCTCCTTCTTCTTCAGGGTAGAGGAGAAAGACCCCGAGATCCCTGGCTGGTAAGGATGTGAACTTGAATACTGAAATTTTTCTGAACCCATCTAATGGCTTGTGGAATCAAATTTATTAGACTTCTCTCCATTACGCCATACTGCCTCTCCATGGGTCTATAAATGATGATAATTGCTCTATTTTTTTGAGCTTTAGCCCTTGTAATAATCCTATAATGATAATCTATTTTACGTGGTAATACTCTAATAAGAATACTACATATACGATTAGGTGAATTGTATTTGACAAATTTAATTTTTAAAAGCCAGTAGGAAAACCCACGTTCCAGTGAGATTAAATACTGACTCAAGTCTTCAAAGCGGGAAATTGCTAGAAGGTTAATTTCGCCTTTATCATTGCTCAGCTCTCCACTCCCCGAGGGCTCTGCAGCTGCTTCTTGACCTGCACCCCGAAGTCCCCAAAGCACCTGTGGGTTCCTGGGGGAATGGTGGGTGAACTTCAAAGTGAGTTTTTCCTGGTCACTATTATTACTGATTTCTCAGTGGGCTCTGTGAAGGTCAGTTAAGCAGATGAAATCTAAGTGAAAAAATTTAGAGATTTGTAAGGAAAGATGATCAATAGGTTTAAAAATAATTCAGCGTCTACTGACCCTGGACCATTTTTTTCTTCTTTTACAAATAGTTGTACAGAGCAGTGTCTCTGTTAGTGTGAAACAGGGAGAAGCTAGGTAATCTGAGTATATCAGTGATTTCCAAGTCTGGTTTTATAAGAAAAAATATCTCAAGATGTGTCATAAAATTCTCAAAGCTAAATTTGTGTTTTGAAGGGGAATATGTCACATCGTGCTTTTAGGAAAGTAGAATGGAGTGTCTCTCAGAAAAGGTACCACAGACCCAGAAATGGAGAAGACTCTGCCTGTGGTCTGCCTGCCATATATCCCATGGGGTGAAGGAAGCAGCTTCTGTCATAAGGAGTAGGGAGAACAGCCCCAATTTTATTATTATGAGGTAAATGTAAAATATAAATTTAATGGTAATAGGAGATACATTATTTTTCCTCTAGTCTCTGATTATACCCAGCATAATACATAGAATATTCTCTCTAGGATTTGAGTTTAATTATTTAAAGAAGAATGAAATAGGAAGGAGAAAATGAAAACAAGAATAAGACAGCTCCCTTTATAAGTAGCTGCCCCTAATAATTTATTTAAATGTTATAAAATCGACTCACTATTTCCTTTAAAACACTGCCTCTTGAATGCACAAGTTTATAAATCATTTAAAAGATGCTTTATTTAATGAATTGGAACAAAAGATGTGATAAGCAGATTACTTGGAGCGTGGATTAGCACATATGTAGACCATGTTCTCATGGAGGATGAGGCCATTTCTGCCCTATCTAGCTCAATCTCTGATCTATTAGATTGCACCCTATGAAACTGTCAATATCTGAGTGACATTTGTAGCTTCTTTCTTATACTACTAGTTTCCTTGGCTTAGAATCAACTGTTCTAGGATCAGTAAGATAAGTATAAAGTATTAAAAAAAAATCAAATATGTATGTGAAGAATAAACAAATTTGGACAGTATAATTGATTCTATAACATGTTTTTCATCAAATCTTGAAATCTCACCTCTTTTTTTAGTACAACATCCCTAAACCATTTTATCTAAACCATAGATAAAATCTACTTTCCCCCTTTAAAGTAGCTTCTCCTCTAAAGTACCCTTCCAAGAAAGTCGACTGGCTCTGCTGCAGGAGTTCCTGTTGACCTACTGACATGTTACCTGATGTTCAGTATGTCTCTTAGGTGGTACTGATGAAACTGCCTGAGAATTATTTATGACTTGTCTAGTAGACCAAGATCCATAACTGCATAATGGTACCCTACGTTTTAACAGCACTTGACAAATCAAGTGCTAGTATTCAAGTGCGAGTTTAGAAAGGACATTCTCCTTTAGTCTTCAGACAAATGTTAAAGGAATACACTACACATTCTCTTTCCCATATTTAAAAGGTGCCACCCAGAAGGCTTAACTCCCTTGTTGAAGTTATATAACTTAATGGAAGGGGCTAGGGCTACAGATCACTCTGGGTATTGTTGCTTTACTCCCAGGGGATTGATTTTCAGTTTTTCTGCAATTTGCCCATCTTCTGATTTGGTTCTACCCATTTTGTGGATCCACTCATCATTGGACCACAAACTGCTTATGTATCAGGATTCTGGGAACACTTTTCAAAGCCATGTTTTCACAGAATTTTTAGCAGCTCCCAGCTGCATTCTGGTGAATGGCTTTGGCTGTCTCTGGGCTTGTTGTTGTTCCAACAACACAGCATGGACTTTGCAAAGTGCCCATGAAGCACGTGTACTTTGAGGCAGAGCCATCTGCATATAGTAGAATTGGAAATGTGACACCAAAGCGGCTGGCTGTTGACCAGACAACCTCACTTGCCCAGATGCATCCAAAGAGAGCACAGCATCAGGTTACCCACAGAGCTGTTGGATACAGGCTGAACTCAGGAACTGTGGAAAATGTGGGCAGGAACACTTGCAAGGGATTTCGTAAAGCTGGAGAATGATGGGAAATAACTGGGTAATAGGTGGCCCGTTGTTTTGGTTTGCTAAAGCTGCAGGAATGCAATATACCAGAAATGGATTGGCTTTTATGAAGTCACAAGTTACAAGTCTAAGGTGAGGAGAAATGTCCAAATTAAGGCACCAACCAAAGAATACCTTCTCAGAGGAAAGGCATCACCGGAGTCCTCTGTCATGGGAAGGCCCACGGCGACGTTTGCTGTCCCTCCTGGCTTGGTTTCAAAATGGCTCTCTGAGCTCCTGTGGGTCCTTCTGGCTTCTGCTGCAGGGAACTACCCTTCTGCATCTCCAAATGTCTGTGTCTAGGCATCTGATGTCTGTATCTGCTCTCTTAAGGGTTCCAGTAAACTAATTAAGACCCACCCGGAATGGGCAGATCACATTTCCATCTAATAAAGAGGTGCCACCCACAATTGGGTGATTTGTGTTTGCATGGAAACAATCTAATCAAAAGATCCCACCTAAACAGTACATCTACCCCTACAAGATTGGATTAGGATTGAAAGAACATGGCTTTTCTGGGAGTACATAATAGTTTCAATCCAGCAGACCCATAGACGAGCCTGGCTGTTAACTTGAATGCAAGAGCTATGCCTTACTTTGCTTAATGTCTGCTCCAGGACTGTGCATGGAGACCGGACACACAGACTAAAAGAAAAAATTGTCAAGCTCAGCAGAGTGTTGTTTATGGTCACAGAATAACACTGACTCTACACTTTAGGAAAGATTACCCACTCCTTTCAGAATATTTTAGTTCCCTTGCTGGTATCTTTTATTCTTTGGAGGGAGGGGAAAAAAAAAACATTCTGTTTTGCCATTTGATTATCTGAATCTGTCCTCACTACTGCTTAGACTCATAGAGATTGTGAATATATCTTCAAATTTGGTTCACAATTTCCCTAGTTACAGATTTTCTTTCTTGTGAATTTGTTTTTCAGGCTTTTGCCTAGACATTTATAGCTGCTTCATTCTTTCTGGCTCAGTGCCACAGGGACAATTCTGGCATAAAACAGACATTACCAGACTAGGATGCAAGATCAATCTCTTATTTTACTAATTACCACCCATTCCTGCTGACAAAACCTTCAGGTCTTAACGAGAAAACAAACAATTTACCTGAAAATCAGAGGCAAGATGTGTGTGTAATTTCGTGGGGCTGGATGTGCTCCATCAGAGAAAGTGCTCGACGCTTACTTTTCTGGTTGGTGCACAGCTCAAACAGCGACTGTGATAACAAGGTCACCTCTGGGCTTGAGTCTCACAGCTAATAACCTGAGCCTCAGTTTCCCCACCTGTAAAATTGGGATAATCATAGCCACTTCCCAGCATTTGAAAATCAAGTGAGATGATGAATAGGGAAATGCTTTGCAAGCTATAAAGGACTATTTGAGCTCTAGCTATGATGATGGGGAATATGATATTTGGAAATTAGTGTCTCCCCTGTCAATGTTGAGCTGCCCTTTTCTGGTTTAGCTCTTTAAGATGAATGAACTTGTTTGTAGGTATTACAATAAGAGCACACACATACACACATATTCTTATAGATCTCTGTCTAAGGATTGTCAAAAGAGATTGGTAGATTGGTTTGGAAAAGCATAAAGACTACATAGAGATATCCTAGAAATGGGTTAGCAAACCTTAGGTCCTGGGCCGAATCTTGCCCACTGCCTGATTTTGTAAATGAAGTTAGGTTGGAATACAGCCATGTCCATTTGTTTATGTTTTGCTCACTGCTGCTTTCTAACTACTTGCGAAGTTGAACACTTGCAATAAACTATCAGTACTTCATAGCTGAATGTTTGCAATAAACTATCAGTACCTCATGAGCCTAAAATGTTTACTAGCCTACTTTTCTGAAAATATTTGCTGACCCTTGAAGTAGATAAAAGAATGTTGTCAAAATAAAAGGGATTTTAACTTTTCCACGTGAAGATATCCTTTAATATTCCCATTTTGATACATTGGTGTTAAGAACGTAAATTGGTATAGCCTTTTTGAAGGGCAGTTTGACAATATGTATCAAGATATGAAAAATTTGTTTTTAGTCTCTGGATACAAAAACAATGAAGTATTATCAGTGTGGTTTCTATTTCAAATTCTTAAAACAGCAATAGCAACTAAACAAGGAAAGCTCCTCTAACTTTTAAAATTCCCTGATTACATTTTAAAATTTCAAAAAGCTAGATAAAAACACAAGTATACCAATATACATGACTTTTTAGAGGAAAATATGCGTAGTTTAATGCCATGTTAGTGGTCTTTGTTTAAGGAACCACTAGAAGGAAGGCTTTTTTTTTTTTCACATGGGCAGGCACCGGGAATCAAACCCGGGTGCCCTGGCATGGCAGGCGAGCATTCTTGCCTGCTGAGCCACCGTGGCCCACCTGAAGGAAGGCTTTTGATATATGGATAGGCATCCTGTAATTTATTTATTTTGCAAGTGTAGAGACTTTTTAAGATTTCCTTTAGGTTGAACAGGTTTTAAATTATAAATCCCTCTACATCTGATTAAGTGTTTTTGTTTGTCTTGAAATTAATTCATATGCACATTGACCCAAAGGAAAATTCAGTATTAGTAACAAAACTATTAACTATGCTTTTAATATTTCAATTTCTCTTTTTATGGAGAAATTAATTTCATATTGAAAGTCCTTGTGTTTAACCAGCAGTCTCTTTTCTTTGACAGGCAGGAATTATTGTGGCTGAATAAATTATTCTAAAGATTTAGTGAAAAAAATCTTTATTGTTTTTGATGGAAAGCAATAGCTAAAGTTGCAATAGCAAAATTTTCTCCACAAGTGGAATAAATGGTACAGAAGTTTCTGCTATGACTTCAAATAGACTTTATACTGGAATCTGTTTGCATTTATATCTTTGTGGTGGGGTTAGTTCCCTTCCTTGGTATCTGAACCTTTTCCTTCAGGAATAAATCCATTAAGGAAGGTGATAGCCCATGGGATTCAGCCCTTGTATGAGGGGCAAACTAACATGGAGATGGTTCTTAATTAATATTTCCTTGATGAGGTAAACTTGTAGAAGTGATTTCTTTTTTACTGGTTGCCATAAGTCAAAAGGAAGGCTCTATGTTCATCATAATGAATACACTGTGAGGTATGTTACTCTGGATTGCAGCTACTCAATAACTTTTTTGAAGTTTAGTTTCAAGCCTCCGCAACAGTATTGGAAGGCTTTGGGGCTTCCGACTACATATACAAAAGCTAAACGCTGATACAAACGTATGTGCTTTCCCACACTTAGAGGAGCAATTTTGGGGATTACAAAGTAACTTTTACTTCAGAAAAGGGTCAAGAACCATTCTCAGGAGAAAGTACTGTGTAGGTTGGGTGTAAATTGATTGAGACAGGCAGGCAACCATGGATATGATTGATAGTTAACCGTGTCCCTGAGTAGAGGTAGAGTGCTGCTTTGTTGGGAAGATTGGACACTGGTGAAAAACTCTAAGAAAGGAAGGTCTGTCCTTTCCCACATGCATATGCAAACACACAGCAAGATGTGATTTGTTTCAGTATGGAACTGGAATAGGTATTGGAATAGGTATTCTATTTTTACTGTTAATGTTTTCCTACAAAAAATAAGGCTTTCTAGTGGATTATTAAGTCTAATGACATAGATGGCATGACATAGTTAAAACTTAGGCAAAAGGGCTCATTGCACTTCACTCTCTAGGACAAAATGCAGTGGCAAAGTCTTCTCAAATAAAAAGAAACCATGAAATATTTAAAGATAAGAAATTAATGATCATTCTTTGCATTTGCAAAATGTGCTACCTTCATTTCAAGTATTATTAGCACATGGTGACCAATTTAAATGTTTTAAATTGCATTTGCCCAGCGGATTAAGTAGCAGAGCAGATCTTATTATAATATCTAAAAGTTTCTATTTCTGATATATGTGTATAAATGCATATATGAAATATGTATCTCATACATAAATACACATACATGCTGCAGCATTATTTGCAATAGAAGAAAATGCTACAATCAACTTTAAATATGTGTATATGGGGAATGGGCTAAATAAATTATTACTATGCAGCCTTTAAAAAAGAATGATATATGCAACTATGAAAAGTTCTCCAAGAGATAAGATTAAGTAAAAGGCAAGTTCTGTACAGATGAGTGATCCCATTACATAAATAAAAGGTATGCACTTAGATGCACACACCAGATGCACATACCAGTCGATTATAACTTTCTGTACTAGAAGGATGCCCAGGTCAAAACTGTTATAGTTAAATCTGGGGAAAGAGACTGAGGTTTGTGTGGAGGGAGAATTCTGCCTCTCCTCGTATGTCTTTCTAAACTGCATGAGATTTTTATTATGTGCGTGTATTAATATTTTCAGTTAAAAATGTTAATGTTTACCTCGACGGTAGAACTTATGTTTTGTTCTACACATTTTTCAGCGTTTGAAAATATCTAATATATGGTATTAAACACAATATTTGCTGGATATAATGGCACTTGATAACATTTTTAACTATACAGAATAGCTGGAGAATATTAAAGATTTTGTCTCTTTTATTCTATCATTAATAATGGAGTCAGGAGGAACCTAGTATCACCCAGCCCTCCAGTCATTTCCATTATCCCTGCTGCCTTCCTGCAGGGAGGAAAGCTAGCAGAAGATTCTCCTTGAAGTTATGTTTGGAAAATGAATTTAACCCCCACAGTTGTCTATCATAACTTTTCATCCTGACAATGCCCAGAATTGAACAGAACCAATACCCAGTAGCCTCATAACTGGAAACATCAAGGCTCACAGTTCAGGGTTTAAATTTTCCAGTGGATTCTAAATCCGTAATCAACAGAGCCAAGATTCTGAACTGTGACTTCTCTCACTCAGGAGAAACTAGAAAAGGAATGAATAAGATCAGTGTAACAACCAAGTTTAAGAGACATCTAATTTCTAAATTTTATGTATGCTTATCTCCAGTAAGTACACAAGTACAGCTTTAATCAGTATGTAAACATTTTTTTGAAATCATGAAGTGAGACAAATCTGGGGGAAGTAGCGCTATTATCTCACATGGCTAGATTTCTTTAGCCCCCTTTTGCTTAGTTTATCTCCCGAATCAATATTTTAAGCGAGAGTAACCCCAGATATGCCTACATTCAATAAAGGAAGGAAATCACTGGCTTCCCTAACTGGAAAGTCTAATGGTGGACTTCAGGCATGACTGAATGTCCAAATCTAGAGGTTCAAGCAGTGTTGTATTTCTTCTTTTCATTTTGGTATGCATGTTGGTATAATTCTCTCCTACTGCATGCAGTATTTCTTCTTTTCATTTTGGTATGCATGTTGGTATAATTCTCTCCTACTGCATGCAGGCTTTTTCCCATGTAATGAAAAAGTTGGTTCCTGGAGCCCTGGGCTCTTAGGCTTACATTTCTCTGCCCAATAGGATAAGGACAGCCATATTCCCAGTGTCCATTATTAAAGCTAACCTAGGAAGAGTACTGTTGGCCGAGGTTCATAGGGCAGTTCCATAACCAATCACTGAAGCTAAAGGCATGGAGTGCTGTGATTGGGACTGTGTTATTGAGAGGACATCATGATTGATAGCCTTAGAAACTGGATAGCTGTGATGGGATGCCATTGAGGAAATGAAGAAACTGTAACTTTTTTTTTTTTTGCATGCTATATGGTGGGGTCATATTGCATTCATTTTCCCATGTGAGTATCCCATTACTGCAGCACGATTTTTTGAATTTTTTTTGTTTTTATTGGTTTGTTTTGTTTGTTTTTTGGAAAGTGCATAGGCCTGAAATCAAACCCGGGTCTCCTGCATGACAGGTGAGAAGTCTACCCTCGCACCCCCCTAAACTATAGCTTTTAAAGTCAGTCATAGGTGACATCAAAAGCCATCATTTATTTCTCTTTTATGCTTGCCCTAAATGTAACTCTACTCAATTCTGTTTCTGTCCACAACTGGACCAGATATGTTTGAGGTAAGGGATTAAGATGGATTTGGGGCACTCTGTTTCAAGTATTGATTGTTAATAGAACATATTCTTAAATCAAATTACCTTCCATGAAAGATGTCTCCCATATTTATAATAAGGCATTGAGAATCTACAAGGCCATATATATTTTACATTAATTTGTTTTAAAATGGTATCTGTCTCCTTGAGAAATCACATACAGTATAAAAAGGTATTTGTCTCCCTAACCCTTCCATTAATAAAGATTTTTGAGAAACCAAAAGAAAACAAAAATAGCCTTAATAAGTTACCTAGGTGCACAGCAAATGAAAGTCAGAAGTTAATTATGAATGTAGAGTTTATATCTTATTAGTAATAATTTTATTGGTTAAGGAAGGGGGAAACCCCCAAACTTGAGTATAATAAATCCCAGTAGGAGGTTTGACTTTTAAGGATTAATAGTGATGTAATCAGGGGTCCACCCTGACTTCATGGCGTGGCATTGGTTAAGATGGTATGGAGGACATCTGAAAAGCTTGTTACTTGTAGGAGAAATGTCAAAATTTTAAAGACATTGTGTTTTCTCCTGAATGGGATCTTGTAACCAACCCTTTATATTAATTCAGGTAATAAGCTGCCTCAAGATTTAGTTGAATATTTCTTATTTCCAGAATTGTTTCAAGGCTCATTCTAACTACGAAGCCCTGGACAAGTGTTTTTTTCAAGTAATTCCTAAGGTGTGATGTCCTCTAAATGGGCTCAAAGTATAGTTTAGACTTAGTGTCTAAACTATAGAATAAAATCTGTAAAATTATTATTTTCCTAAATCTCCTGTAAAAACTTTATTCCATCTTTCTTCAAAAAAATTGCACATTTGAGTCTCTCAAATCAGTACTTTACTTAAGAAAAACAAGTGGGTTTTAGGCATAACTATTATGTAAGGGAGTTTAGCGTTATAATTGTTTGGGGTTAAGAAATCCTTAGATTTAAATCTGGCTTTGCTGTGTGACTGTATACAAGTTTCTTGACCTTTCTGAGTCTCAAGTGTTTTCTTTTTTTTCTTAATAAAAATCAGATAATCCTTGTTAGACAGTGTTTTAGTTTGCCAGGCTTCCATGACAAACACCACATCAATGGATTGTCATTGAGTGATCTCTACTCCGACCTGACTTGGGACATTTCTATCAGAGTTTGCTTCTGGGACAAGCTTTTTATCTCCCTTGGGAAAGTAGTGGGTTTCTTCTCAGACAAAAATAACTAAGGTGACTTCGCACTCTTTTCCTTTTAGTCTTATCAGAAAGATTATAGCTGATCTTTGCAATGCAACCACCTGACTCATATTACTTTGCATATTTACTTTTCTCCTCCTGTTTCCCATTAAAAATCTTATTTCAGTAATCTCTTTGTCTTCCTTTTGCCAACTGCCTCATGTCCTCTAGGAAAAAAGTGAGGCAAATATATATATATTATATATATTCATTATATATTATTATATATATATTCAATTTATATATGTTATAATACCTATGATACACTTATAGGTATTAATGAAGAAATAACTTATTTTAATGTTTTACATCTACATTTAAGATTTGATTTTAGCAACTCCTTTAACCCAATTAGTTCACTCTTTTCCCTTAGTTCATTTCCTTCGTATGTTTGTCAACACATGTTTCTTGTTACCCAATATGCTAGATTTTAGGTAGGAAGTTGCATTGAAAATGAACGAAATTGTTATAAGGGATTTCATGTCCGGGAGTTTATGTCTGAACTCTTGAAAGGAAGTATAGGTCTAATGAGATCAGAGTAGTTTTCCATTTAAAAAAACTGAAATTTGAATACTATGCTTTTAATTCTGATAGAAAAAGATAGGTTGGAGAAAGGGATGGGCTTTTTATGTGGCATTATTGTTGAATCTAATGGGCTTCCAGTAACTTGCCCACAGCCTCAGGGGAAATTGTTTTTTCAGTTTTTTTATCTTGATGCCTTTTCTACAATAGCCACGAACAAGATGCCCTTTCATATCTATGAGGAAAGAGAATGAATTTTGTTTTGTCACATTCCTGACTGTGCTCTTAAAGACAGGGAGAAAATATGGCTTAAGAGCCCTGCTTGCTGAATCCCATTTTCTTGTCATTTTGTAGTATACTTTTGGGGTATTTTTCAGAAAAATTGACTATTCTTGCTTAAAGTTGTCATATTTTCCTCCTGTGGTTGTTTAAGGCAACAAGAGACCTTTTATCCTATTTCAGGAGGAAATACAGTGTATTACTAATCATGATTATTTTATTCATAAGTCTGCACTGCTTATGGACCTCACCAGGGCTAACTCTTCCTGTGTGAGGGATGCTTTCAGGGCATGGACCTCTGTAGGGATGTTTCTTTTCACCTCAGAAGATGTGTTTTGACTTTAACATAATAAAGCATTTTATTTTGGGAAGCTGTTCCCCTGCATTAGGGATAATAGTATTCTTTTTGTACTTATTTTCTCAATGCTTTCTGAACTATTGTGAATTTTAAACCATGCTGGGAACTGGACTGAACATAGCCGCTCTCTATTCTGTACCTTAAACTTGAAGCAAAGTCTGGAAGTAAGAATATGAGGTAGTTGGTAGATGTATAATTGTTTTTTGGTCTTCTTGCAACCTTTGACTATAAGAACAGACATTGGCTATGGGATGGCTTTATGAGTTTGGTATAAACCCCTGTTATGGACCTGGTGGTCAATCATCTTGGTTTTAGCACTGAATGCCCTGTACATTTCTAAGGAAATCCCTCAGAATTGGGCAAATCATGACAGATAGTCACCCTAACTGCCTGAAGCTCAAACAGAAGCTGTACATAATATTATCATAAAATATTAGGATAGTGCTTGGATTATTAAAATCTTAATTTCCAGTGACGCTTTCTTAGGTACAGCATTGCTAAAGAAGGAAATGGAGATCTACTTAATAACTTAAGGAAAATAAGTTTATTATAAGAAGATTCATGGATATCAAGGAAAAACTGAGCAACCAAGCTTCAGTAAAGTGAGAATCAGGGTGCCTCTGAGGACCTCAGCAAGGACTTTTAATCTGGTGTTTTGTCATTAATATGAACTAGCTCCCAGCTCCAGTCCTTAAGATCCTGAGTTCAAATTTTTGAGAGAATGAATCGCATTGGTCAATTAAACCTGTGAGTTGGTTCCTCTGGGGCCTTGTGTCTAAACCTTATCCTTTTAGAAGTGGCCAGGGACTCAGGTCAAGATTGCTGCAATTGAGTTCCCTGCATCCAGCCCTGTTAGGTGATCATGATCAGTTCTGTTCCCCTCACAGTGATGGGTTTAGGAATGAACGTGTGACCCAAATCTGACCATGGAGGAAATCTTCTGGAGAGCTTCTAGGAACAGTTATCCAATCCACAGAATGAGACACAATGTCCTCTGGACACTTCTGTGTCAACTTGTGTTGCTTAGAACCATGGCAGTCATCTTGCTACTAGCCTGAGGATGAGGATGAGGATAAGCAGGCAGAACATAAGACAGAAATAACCTGAGTCTTTGATGACGTCTTGGAGCTACTGAACCAACTATCCCATTTCTGTCTCTAAACTCAACTGTAGTTAGAGATTAAAAAATTATTTCATTGTTAAAGCTATTTTGAGAAAGGGCAATTATAACTATTTGCCTAAGGCATCCTAACAAATATCAGCTGGATCCTGAGCTAGTAGGGCTGCTCATATGGGTGGAACAAATTCTTTAAGAAAGCATGAGAGGGAAGAAAATGAGGAGTATCATTTCTGCATGGGTAAACCAGAGATGCGTTGCAGTCCTTCTTCTTTTGAAACTCCACTAGATGAGTTGAGGCCTGTTTTGAATGTGCAGGATGTATGCTCCCACTCTTTACTCCTTCATCTTTTAGAGAGAATAAAATGACCACAGATCCTCTCACCCACAAGTGACATGTTTATAGTCACAACCTAAGAATGGCCCTCTCAGGCAATGAGCCTTTTTTTGTCTTTTAGCTGCCAAAAGGGAGTACCTTAAAAATAGTCTGTTGTCTGCCCATGAAAAAAAAAAAGTCGGTGTGATGGGTTAGACATCTTCTCATGTTGACTATATTATGATTAACCCTATTTAGGAAAGTAACTTATCTGGTTAAACAGAATACATTTTGCAAGCAGTTCATTTAAGAGTATATGCAGGAACGTGTCATTGCTCAAGGGTCAACATCTACAGAGCATTGGTTGAAGGGTTTGTGTTCTTTCCATTCCTCTAATCATGATAAAATCAATTTCTGGATTAAGCCAGACCAGAACTGATAATGCCTGGACCTCCTCATTTGCTGAACCATCCCCCTACCCCACATTGTTTTATTGAATTGCTGTTTGGTGTTTAGACTTCATATTTTGAAGGATGTCTAAAAACAATCCCTGTGGCACTTATACTCTGTTTGCTGGGAGATGTTGAGGATGTTGTTTATAATATTATGCTTTCCTTAATATGGGGCTCAATGAGAGAGACTTCTCTTTGTTTTCTGTACCAGGAATGGCCATGCTTCTCCTGAGCGGTTTGACTTGTTTATCTCTTGAATATAGAATCACGTGTCTTCCTCTTTATTTGGGTTACTAGAAAGCTTAGAGACATGTGGCTAGTATATGCACAAACCTCACAGTTTGCATGTGGTCTAGTACCTTCTCCTCACTGCTGTCTTATTGTCCATCCATAATTTTAGCCCTGTCTTCACTGGGCTAAAATTCGTGCACTTAAAAAAAAAGAACTTCAACCTTCATTGTAACATATGCAATCTTGTAAACAGCCTTAAGTTTTCTCTGGAATATGGTGAGTAAAACCTATATAACAAAGGTCATTTCTTGTATATAACGGGTTCCCACCTGGAAACATTAGGGAAACATGTTTAATGGAGTGACGAGATTTGAGTGATAAAAAGCAGTGATGAAGATTTTTATTATACAGAGATAAAAAGGAGTCATTTTACAACAGTGTTAATGTAAGATAAGAAAAATGTTCAGTAATAATAAAATATGAAATGAAATGGATAAACTCTTACTTTACAAATAATTGCATTAGAGTTTTACTTCATGATGATTTTATTAAAAATCCCTTCACCTCTTTGTGCTTTACTCTCCTCATTTCTGAAAAGTGGATATTAACGTAATATACATCTTCAGATATTTCAGAAAGGCATTTAATATTGCTAGAGATTTTTAAACTTACCTTCATTGTAGGTATTTTGTAAGTATAAATAATTTATTATTGTTGGTTTTTAATGTTACCTTTGTTTCAGGTCTATTGCTTCCTGTTGTTATGTAAATGGGGAAAGCTTTCTAACATATTAAATATAAAACAAATTTACCAAGAAATACATTAAATTCAATGATCTAAACAATATGAATCTTTGTTTTCTTATTTTAAAACTCATATCATCATGTTTTTCCCTCATGACATGTTCGATCTAATAATTCACTAAATATTCATTCACAAATATTTATTGAAGATCTTTCATGTACCAGGTATTCTAGGCTATGAGAATATATCTGTCAACAAAAAGCACCTTGCCCTCACGGTATTTACCTTCTAGTGACTTCCAGATCATCATCTCCGTGTATCTCATCAGTTTATGTCCCTTTTCCAATGCTATATTTTATTTTCTTATCAGTGTGTTAAAACCAACTTTACCTGAGTTATAATATCTACCAACATTTTTGGGTTTTCTTCCTCTTTCTTTCTTTACTGAAATAATAGATGAAAGTTTCACATGATTTGCTCGTGAGCTACATATTTTACTGATTATACAGGTTATATGATATGCTTGATTTGGGCTAATTTGCATAATTTTCTGATTAAGTAATATATTAGCCTTTTGACCTTTGTACTTCTTCAAAGATAGAGTATAATTAGCCTGCACAATTTGATAAAAAGACTTCAGATCTACCAAATTTTTTTCTTTTGCCTCAATTAACAGACACATCTAATAATATATAGATTTTCTTTTAGGTTAAATATCAGTAAATTATTTTCATTCTCATAAGTAGTACACCATTGATCATTCTTCATATTTTTAAAAGAAATATGCCATTTTCTGTTCAAATAGATAAAAAGGAATTTTCAAGAATTTGCCAATGGAGAATGACAATTTCTGAGTCTAAATAGCCTCTTTGTTTCACTACTTAGAAGGAAACCAAAAGGGTGATGCTATTTGCAAAAACACATCATGGATGGGCAATGGTGATGCAGTGGCAGAGTTCTCGCCTCCATGCCAGAGACCCAGGTTTGATTCCCAGTGCTTGCCTATGCAAAAAACAGGACAAAACGAAATAAAAAACTACATGAGTATGCAGTTTATATTCACATGCATATATAGCACAATTTCTGGTTAGATGACAATTTGGAATTTCTTTTATGGAAGGAATGCTATGTAACTATGCAAGTAATTTATCTTACTAGTTGGAGAAAAGTCACCTCCTAATAGCTTTGTTCTAGCATAATTATCCTGGAAGAAAGGAATAACATGACCTTTTGTTGTCTTGGCAAAGGCCAAGGAAGGTTTGAGCCTTGATCTTGTACTTTTTGAGGGCTCCTGTTATTAAAGGCTCTCTGATGGATTAAGATGCCACTCTTCCTTCTTACCCCAAAGGGAACTTACCGAACACTCATGAGGGAAAGAGGGGTCTCAACTGGCAATCAGGGTTTGATGTCAGGACTTACAAGTCAGGGTAGTGGGTTGATGTAGACCGAAAGGTTCACCCCACCCAGCTATCCTGGCATTGCTTTAGGAACAACAACGGTTCATTGTGTTACTGCAACTATGGAGTAAATATCTTGGAAGCAAAAGGGTTAACATTGAGGGAACAGAATCACCTTCCCTTGGAAAACCAGCTGGGCCTATGCAAGGATCTGGACCAGCACAGATACAATAAGAAATGGGGAAAGGCTGAGTGAGCTTTCAAAAGCAATGTTGCGTGGCAGCCATAAGGGCAACATAAACTGAGAAATGAAAATTGCTATTTAACTGAGCAGAGATTTCATTTTTTTTCAGTGTGAGGCATTTGGAGTAAGGATTTTGCTCATTCAAATTTTTAGCAAACTTTCAGGACTCTTGGACAGCTCAGAAGGGGGACACTTTCTGCTAATCTGCCATGCTAGAGTGGGTGGTGGATGCTAGAGATGGATACTTTTTAATTTGTAAAATAAATGGAATTAAGTGAGATATTCTGATTACATGTATGCATATATATATAATATTTATTTATTTATTAGAGAAGTTGTGGGTTTATAGAACAATCGTGCATAAAATGCTGAACTTCCATATACCACTGCACCACCAGCACCCTGCAATTGGTGTGGAACATTTGTTAAAATTGATGATAGCATATTTTTACAGGTGTACCACTAACTAAAGTCTGTGATTGAACCTAGAGTTCAATGTTTGTCTAGTGTAGTTCCATGGATTATTTTTTTACAATTTTTGTTTTGTTACCATATATGCAATCTAACATTTCCCCTCTTAATCATATCTGGATATATATTTCAGTGCATTCACAATCTTGTGCTACCATCACCACTATCCATTACCAAAACATTTCAATCATTCAAAATAGGAACCCTTACATGTTAAGCCTTAAATTCCCATTCCCTATCCCCACCCTGTCTCCTGATAACCTATATTCTATATTCTGACTCCATGATTTTATTTATTCTCATAGTTTCAAATCAGTGAGCTAACACAGTATTTTTTGTGTCTGGCTTATTTTACTGAACACGATGACTTCAAGGTTCATCCATGTTGTCGAATGTATCAGGATTCATCCAATTTTTACAGCTGAATAATATTTGATTGTATGTACATACTACATTTTACTTATCCTTTCATTGGTTGATGAACACTTGGATTGCTTCCATCTTTCGGCAATTGTAAATCATGCCACTATGAACATTGCTGTGCAAATATCTATTTGAGTCCCTATTTCAATTCTTTTGAGTATATACCTAGTAGCGGGATTGCTGGGCTGTATGGCAGTTCTATACTTAGCTTACTGAGAAACCGCCAAACAATCTTCCAGAGCAGTTGCCACCATTCTATGAATGAGTGTTCCTATTTCTCTGCATCTTCTCCAACAGTTGTTATTTTCTGTTTTTTCTTTTTTTAATAGCCATTCTAATGTGTATGAAATGGTATCTCATTGTGGTTTTGATTTGCAGTTCTCTGATGGTAATGATGTTGAGCATTTTTTCATGTGCTTTCTGGCCATTTGTACATCTTCCTTGGAGAGCTGTCTGTGCGAGTCTCTTGCCTATTTATTCATTGGATTATTTGTCTTTTATTGTTGTGAAGCTGAAGGATTTCTTTATATATTCTGGATATTAAGCCTTTATCAGATATATGGTTTTCAAATATTTTCTCATAGTGTGTAGGATGGATTTGTACTTCCTGATAAAATCCTTTGAGGAACAAAAGTTTTTAATTTTGACGCAGTCCCATTTATCTTTTTTCTTTTCTTGCTTGTGCTTTGTGTATAAAGTCTAAGAAACCATTGCCTAACACAGGTCCTGGAGATGCTTCCCTTTGTTTTCTTCTAGGTGTTTTATAGTTCTGGCTCTTTTACTCATATTTTTTTTTTATCCCTTTTGAGCTAGTTTTTGTGTATGGTTTGAGGTAGGGATTCTCCATTTTTTGTTTGCAAATGGAGATTCATTTTTCCCAGCACCGTTTGTTGAAGAGACTGTTTTTTCCCAATTGAATAGTATTTGCCACCTTTTCAAAAATCAGTTAGACATAAATGTGAGGATTGATTTCTGAGCTCTCAATTCTATTTTATTGGTCTATATGTCTATCCTTGTGCCAGGACCATGCTGTTTTAATTACTGTGATTTTGTAATAAGTTCTAAGATTGGGAAGATTAAGTCCTCCAACTTCATTCTTTTTAAATGTGGCTTTAGCTAATTTGGGGCCCCTTACCTTTCCATATAAATGTGATGATTGGCTTTTTTTTTTCTACAAAGAAGCTTGTTGGAATTTTGATTGGGATTGCTTTGAATCTATACATTGCTTTGGGTAGTATTGACATCTTAATGATATGTAGTGTTCCAATCCATGAACATGGAATATCTTTTATATAGGTCTTTGATTTCTTTTTGCAAAGTTTTGTAGTTTTCCATGTGCAGGTCCTTTACAACCTTGGTTAGATTATTTCTAGATATTTGGTTCTTTTAGTTGCTCTTTTGAATGGAATTTTTTCTTGATTTCTTTTCCTGATTGTTCATTGCTAGTATATAGAAACACTACTAATTTTGGGGTGTTGATGTTGTACCCCACAACTTTCTGAATTCATTTAGTGGCTCTAGAAGCTTTTTTCAGGATTTTCCATATATGGGATCATATCATCTGCAAATAGGACAAATTTTACTTCTTCCTTTCTAATTTGAATGCCTTTTATTTCTTTTTCTTACGTAATTGCTCTGGCTAAAATTTCCAGTACAATGTTGAATAACAGTGGTGACAGGTAACATTCTTGTTTTGTTCCTGATCTTAGAGGGAACACTTTCAGCCTTTCACCAGTAAGTAGGATGTTAGCTGTGGGCTTTTCATATATGCCTCTAATCATGCTGAGGAAGTTTCCTCCTATTCCTAGTGTTCCAAGTGTTTTTATCAAGAAAAGGTGCTGTATTTTGTCCAATGCTTTTCTACATCAATCGAGATGATTATGTGGGTCTCTCCTTCATTCTCTTAATGTTACATTATTGATATTACATTAATTGATTTTCTTATGTTGAACCAACCTTGCATACCAGGGATAAATTCCACTTGATCTTGGTATAGAATTCTTATAATATGTAGTTGGGTTCAGTTTGCTAGTATTTTGTTGAGGATTTTTATATCTGTTTTCATAAGAGGTATTGGGCTACAGTTTTCTTTTTTTGTGTGGTATCTTTATCTGGCTTTGTTATGAGTGTGATGTTGTATTCTCATAGAATGAGGTAAGGAGTGTTCCCTCCTCTTCAACTTTATGAAAGCGTTTGAGCAGAATTGGAATTAAGTCTTCTTGGAATGTTTGATACAGTTCTTCTGTGAAGCCACCTGGCCCTGAGATTTTCTTTGTTGGGAATTTTTTGATTACTGATTCAGTCTCTTTACTAGTAATTGGTTTGCTGAGATCTTCTATTTCTTCTTCAGTCAATGTAGGTAGTTTGTGTGCTTCCAACAATTTGTCCATTTCATCTGGGTTATCTAATTTATCGGCATACAGTTGTTCATAGGACCCTCTTAAAGTTCTTTTTATTTCGGTGGGATCAGTAGTATTGTCCCTTTTTTCATTTGTGACTTTCATTGTTTATATCCTCTCTCTTTTTCTTTGTTAGACTAGATAAAGGTTTGTCAATTTTGTTGATCTATTCAAAGAACCAGCTTTTGTTTTTGATGATAATTTTTTTTTCCATTTTGTTCATCTCTGTTACAATATTTGCTATTTTCTTCCTCTGCTCACTTTGGGTTTAGTTTGCTCTTGTTTTTTTAGTTCTTCAAGTTTTGATGTTAGGTCTCTGATTTGAAGTCTTTCTTCTTTTTCAGTGTAAGCATTTAGAGCTACAAATTTCCCTTTCAACACTGCCTTCACTGAATCCCATAAGTTTTGGTGTGTAGTATTTTTGTTTTTATTCATTTCAGCATAGTTCTAAATTTTGCTTCAGAGTTCCTCTTTAACTCATTAGTTTTTTAAGTGTATGTTGTTTAATTTCTATATATGTGTGAATTTTCCATTTTTTTGCTCTGTTACTGATTTTTTACTTCATTCTTTTGCAGTTGGAAAATATACATTGTGTGATTTCAATTTTTTTTAATCCATCAAGACTAATTTTGAGACCAAAATATGTTCTATCCTGGAGAATGATCTATTTGCACTTAAAAGAACATGTATTCTGCTTTTGTTGGGTGTAGTGTTCTATATATGTCTGTTAGATCAAGTTGGTGTAGTGTATCATTCAAGTCCTATACTTCCTTATTCATCTTCTGATTAGACTCTCTATTATTGAGATTGGTGTCAATGCTATTAATGCAGAATTGTCAATTTCTCCTTTCAAATCTGTCAGAATTTGCTTCACATAGTTTAGAGCTCTGCTGTTATGTGCATATGTTTTTTAATCATGACATCTTTCCATCGAATTATACACTTTATCGGTATATAATGACCATTGTTGTCCTTTCTAAGTGTTTTTGAATTAAAGTCTATTTTATCTGATATTGGTACAACCACCCCAGCTAGCTTTTTGTCTTAGTTGTATGGCATTTTTTTCCATCCTTTCACCCTCAACCTACTTGTATGTTTGACTTTAGGGTGAGTTTCTTGCAGATAGCATATAGTTGACTCATGCCTTTTTACTCATTCTGCCAATCTCTGCCTTTTGACTGGAGAGTTTCATCCATCTATGCTTAAAGTAACTACTGATAATACAGGAGTTTCTTCTGTCCTTTTTCTAGTTAGCCTTTGTAAGTCCTATACCTTTTTTATCCCTTACTTCTTTGTCCCAGACTGTTTACCTCTATAGCTTTTTACACTCCTTATGTTGTCTCACATTGCTTTTGCCTGGAAAGAAAATTCTGGGAGGAGGGTCACCCAGAAAAGGACTTTACAGAGTTGGCCTTTCCTAGCCAATACCTAGCCAGAGACCCACCAGGGCAGTACAGACAGGCCCAAAATGCAGTAGGAAGGGATCAAGAAGGGCACTGGCATCTCTGATGATTCTCCAAAGCTGAGCTTTCCTGGTCTGCCCAGCAAATGCAGTCCTTCAGCTAATTTCCCTACAGCCATAAGGAACTGTTACTGGACAAAGTGGTAGATTCCTTGCCTGATGCACTCAAGAACCAATTCCTGAGATACTGGGGTTTCAAAGAGAGTTTATTGCTAGGCACAAAGCAGGCAATCAAATGGCCTATAGGCCCCAACATCTGTCTCCCTGCAGTTATTCTGGTAGTTTTATTGTATCCAAAGATGGGCGGCCCTTAAGATAATAAGCACAGTGTCCCCAGATGATGTAATTACAGGTGATCCTATTATTAACTATGTGTAGATTAATTACATGTTTTAGTTATAGAATGTATGTAAGAAAATGGCAGCCTTAATATGATGTGGGTGTGATTTTTCATATTATAGTGAGGTACAGGTGACTTATAGGTCAAGATAACTTTGGAAATGGGGTGGATTAGTTGTAGGTTGACCCAAGGCCCTTCATTAATAAATATTAGAGGCTGTTGTTAGTGATTACAAGACTCTAAAGTGAAAAAAAAAAACAGGAAAAAATGGGTATATGTGAGGTGCAGTCACAAGATTTTTACAATCACAAGGGTACACAATAAAGGCTATACAATCATTATCAGAGATCAAGGCAGTTGGATTACAGTTCAGAGATTTCAGGTATTTCCCTTAGTTTACTCCAAGATAACAGAAAGCAAATACAAGTATCTATATAATGATTCAGCAACCATAATCGTCCCATTAATCCTAACTTCTCAGTTACAACACCTCCTTCTCATTTTATAATTATCTGTCAGTCTTGAAGGATATCTGGGTAACAACTCTTCTAACTTCATGCTGATAGAGGGCATCATCATTATGGGGCAGAAGTATGAAACTTGTTGTTCTTGGAGAGACTAGTACTTCTGGATTTCAGAGCTTATCTGGCATTGGAACAATCAGGAGGCTTTAAGTCTCTGAAGTACAAACTTAATGAACAAAACTTTTATAAAGCCCAGTGTATCCTTTATGGTTTCCAGGAAAACTGTTGGTTGGGGCTTGCCATACTGTGGCAGTTTACAATATCTGGATGAAACTTATACAAAAGTAACTTCCTGACTCAATTTGAAACTGCCAGAATGACCTCTTCACTTGCCTTGGAATCTCATAACCATTGAAACTCTATTTATTTCCCCCCTTTTGGTCTCCCAATCCCATGATGCCAGGGTTAGGCTCATCCCTGGGAGTCATGTCCCACATTGTCAGGGCCAAGCTTATACCAGAGAGTCATGTCCCATGTTTCCAGAGAGACTTCACCCTAGAAGTCATGTCCCATATAGCGGGTGAGAGACGTTAGAATTTGGCTTAGAGAGAGAGAGATCACATCTGAGCAACAAAAGGAGTTCTCTGGAGAGGAGTCTTAAGCATTACTAATAAATAGGCTCAGGTTTCCCATTACAGAAATAAGTTCCATAAGGGCATGCCTCAAGATCAAGGGCTTGACTTATTAAATTGGGAGTCCTTATTGTTTAAGAGAATATTCCCCAGGTGCAAAGTTTAATAAGTATGGTAAGTTGTAGAAAGTTTATACAAGTGAATGCTAAGGGTGCATGGTGGTTCAGTGGTAGAATGGTCACCTTCCAAGTGGGACACTCAGGTTCGATTCCAGGACCACGCACCAAAAAAAGAAAAAGCTCTTTGAAAAATGAATGCTGTCTGTCATAGTCAATACTTAATAAAAATTTTTAATCCTGTTTATAATATTTTAAAATAAAAAGCCTATGTATCAAACCTTAGTATTCATATGAAACTAAGGTTTTCTCTTTGTTAAAATAATTTGGATTGTTAGTCTATTCTTAATGAAAAGTTATAAAAAGTCTTTCTTAACCATCCAAGTACTTTGTCTAAAAGACGAAGAATTTATATCAGAATAATATCCTTGTTAATGTTTATGTTGACCTTAACCTTTATTTCAGAAGACAGCTCTTTTCACTTTTAAAGGAAAACAGTTGTAAAGGTTTTTTTCTTCACCTTGTAAAAGTTAGGTGCAAAAATAGTTTAACATATTACATAGGAGGTGTTTGGGAAGTATTACAATAATTAAATGAGATTTTTTACCCTTGAATTGGCTAAATTTGTATGGTTAAAATGTTATATATTTAAACACTGCATAAAAATTCCTCATGACTTGACAGTGTTCTCACTGTCCATGTTATACCCTGATACTGATCTGTATGTTAGACAATAGTATGATGTTGTTAGTCATGGTTTTAGTTATTTTTAGCACAACAGTTACAGATCATGGAATTTTACTTTAAAATTGACAAATTTCTCAGTAACACTACTCTGCTCTAATGCTTCTCTAAAAATATATGTGGTCAGCTATAAGTCAGAACTTCATCTGTGACAAAAAGGTACTTTAATACAGGGCAGGCCACAGTGGCTCAGCAGGCAGAGTTCTTGCCTGCCATACTGGAGACTTGGGTTTGAGTCCTCATGCCTGCCCATGCAACAAAAAAAGAGAAAGAGACAGAGAAGCAATGTAAATATGTAAATTATGTCTTGCCTATTAATTAACATAACTTTAGTAAATTTATAAAGGTGAAACAGGAAAAAACCTCTCCTATGGTTGTCAGTATAAGACAATTATCAAATGATTTTATTTCTGAAAGCAGCTTCATTTAAAATGCTTATAAGAAAATTAGGGCAAAAAATTGTAAGCTCAACTCATGCAATGATTCCAAACTATAACTTAATGGACTGGCTCCTTAGAATCAGCTAGGGACCATAATTTCAGAAATTATGTTTGGGTGAGGCTGAAAAATGTGTGTATGTTAAAGGTTCTTTTAAAAAAAATTTTGGTGATAGGTGGATTCGGTGATCAGGGAGACCTTTCCTGGTACAGCATATATAACATTTCTGGGTAAGATATTTTAAACATATTTATTTTATGCATAGCTGAGTTGGAAGCAGAGTAATAAAATTCTTTGGGCTCAAGTGTGATAAGAAAGCTTGCCTCCTGAGAATTAAGCAAAGTACCAAAGGGTGCCTGGGGTATATGCCAATCCCAGTTGCTCTAACACCTGGATTTTAATTAACCATGTACACACTGATGGAGGAAAGCCTAAGGTCACAGCAGATTAAGAGGTCAGATGGAATTTTGCACATAAACTGATGATCAATAAAGGTAATTTGGTCAATGGGTATGCCAGAAAAGTTTTGCCCCAGAGATAATGTGGATATGTTTTAGCCTTGGCTCTGAGTGGAACATCAAAATAAAGAGAATAGCTTTCTCTGAGAATTCAGGTCTGGGAATTTAATTCACACTGTCTTGTAGGTGCCAAAACACTGCAAGCTGAATGTTTAATGTGAAATGGCCCTGGTTGGTGTAGTCCCCAGCTGTGAAGTAGAAGCAAAACAAACTCTCCCTGAAGCTATGTGCTTTAAATACTTTAAAAACTTTGGGCCTCAAAAGTTCCCTCAGATGAAGTTCTAAGCCAAATGAACTTTAAGGTGTTTTTATTGTTCTATTTTAAGTGGGTTTCATATGTGGCATTTAGATATTCAGATTTTTTTAAATCTTGGCATATTAGAGTTAATATATATAGAGAGATTACTAGTGCATAGAAAATGAGTTAAAATTTTTTTTCTACATTGTCTTAGATGGTAATTGGTAACATGAATATTTCTAACTAATACAAAATAGTATTTTCTGCTAGAAATTAGTGTTTTCTTTAAATACAGCCTGAAGTCTCACTTGTTTTTTCATTTAAGTAGATATTTTCTGCAAGAGTAGGGAAAATTGTACAGTATTAATTTTGTATCTATTAGTATACATTTTATTAAACCTAAGATTTATTTAAAGCACTGTACAAGCATGATTAACCTTTACTGAAATATTCACTTATTTTCTTCCAGCTAACAGGGGAAGTTTGCTTCTTCGACCAGCTACTGCTGATGGCAACCATAATAAATTACCAAGAGAAAAAAATATGAAAATAAACACTTCTTCACCTACACTAGAATATTGAATATGTTAAACTAAAATTTGAAGACATTTTTCTTGATAGTATTTCTGTAATCAAATTGCTGCAAAAGCTTTACAGTTTATCTGTTAGCATATTTGTGTATATTTTCTGACTTGAGCCTTAAACAACCATAAGTGGTAGATAAAACAGAATTACAGAGGCAAATGATCTTAATGCCACTAAACCTTCTCCTTAATAAATGGAAAGGCCAGAATTTGAATCTGGGTCCTTTGGTTTCTAGTCCTGCATCCTTTCTCTTACAACATGTCGTTTTTCATCAGTACCCCAGTTTTGAATTGGGGAAATGTATCATTTAGGATGGTATTTTTGTAGAAGTAACAGAAAACCCAGAAGAGTGGCCTGCATAAAGAGTGGTTTATTCTCACATTAAGTCCAGGGCAGAGGTAGGCACTGCTGATGTTGCTTTAGATTAATGGCTCTTAAAACCATTCTAACTGATGTCTGTGTTCCTCATGACCACAAGATGGCTGTGGAGATGTCAGATATCATGTCTGTATTCAAGGCAGAAAGAAGACAAAATTGGAAAGGTGGTACCAACAGAAGTCCATTTCCATCTTTTCGTCCAGATTCTGGGCAATTATTTTGCTTGGTTTCATTTGTTTTCTATCCTATATAGTAGACACAGGAAAAGGAGCAAACAGTTGAGAATGAATTGGGCTTTGCATGAGCACACCCACGGTGTTTTCCACAGGAAATTTCAGGCATAACTAATGCTTATGTTGAAGCCTTTGATTAATCAATATTTGCACAGCCATTTAGTTTTTAAACTTAAAAAATTCTTCCTAACCCTTCTTCTATGTGTTGTTCCACCAATGAACCACAAGTAATTACTGAGATTCTGTCTATTGATTAAATAAGAGATTATTGGGAAAGTTAGCACAGCATTAGCACTGTCCTGCTATGGTCATGTGACTTTCTGATCTCTTTCCCTCATAATGGGTGTAGCTGGTCTTGGGTTGAACACTTGCAGCTTTGCCTTTTGCTATTACGTAGCATCATACAACTTAAAGGCAAAGAGATTAAAATGGAGTCCAGATGCCATAGGCTGGGTTTGTCTGTTTTTAGTTCAGCAAAACATAATTATAAAGACCTATCATTGTTCTCTTTGTATACGTTTATCTGAACCTTTGGGATATGCTACACAGCAGGCTGGCACACTTTTTCTGCCAAGGATCAGATTGTACATACTTTAGGTTTTGTGGACCATCCTGTTTTTTGTTTTTTTATTTTTTTGGTGCATGGGCTGGGAATCAAACCTGTGTCTCCCACATAGCAGGCAAGCATTCTACCACTTAACCCCGCATGCACCCCACCATCTTGTCTTTCTGTCACGACTAATCATTTCTGCATTGTAGAGCAAAAACAGCCTCAGACAATGTGCAAGGGAATGGGTATGTCTATGTCCCAATAAAGCTTTATTTACAAAAGAAGGTAGAGGACTGGATTTGAACCCCAGGCTGTAAATTGTCTGCTCCTGCTCTGGAGACGAGCTCTGGAATAATTTTAATAATAACTACTAATAACCAAACTTATAAAGTATTTATTATGTGCCAGACCTTATTCTAAGCCCTTTTCAAATATCATTCAATTGAACTCTCACAGTAATCCTGAGCTAGATACTATTATCTTCATTTACATAAGAAAAAACAGACATGGGGGGCTGTCTTGCCCAAGACCCCCAGCAAGTATGGTCATAGTGGGTATTTAACCCAGATGGTCCGCCTTCAGCAAGTGCACTCTCCTAAGATGGTTTTTGTAAATGTCTTTTTAGGAATATTAAACTGTTAATAAATTAGAAGTCAGAAGAGTGTTTCTCTATAATCTATCTGCCCAACCACTCATTCAATCAAGTTAGCAACCAAGTTAGCACATATGTATTTGTTGCTGCTTTGGAGAAGGCACTAATCTAGAAGAAGAAATAGTGAAAAAGACTGACAAGATCTCTGACCTCGTGAAGGTTGTAGTCTAGCAAAGCAGAGCTAGACAGATAATGAAGCAGCACAGGAAGCAAAGATCATGGCATAAAAAGTGAAGACTATAAACCTGGATGGGGTGATTGTACCTGGAATGGCCAGCGAAAGCATCTCTCAGAGATCTTATTTCATCTGAGACATAAATACTGAGGAAGAACCTGGCACAAGAAAACTTGGGAGAGGGGGAGTTCCTGGCACAGAGAAAACAAGTGTGACTCCTGGAAGTGGGGATGAGCCTGACTAGATGGGTACATTAGAAGAGAGCAGAAAGTGCTTTGCAAGCAGGTGGTGTGTGAGGTATCCTTGGAGAGTTAGGAAACAGAGCTTTCAAGTAAGGATAAAAAATTGAAGTTTTATTCTAGGTTTAATGAGAAGCTATTAGGGAATTTAAGCAGTGAGGGGAATGATCTGATTTGCAGTTCTACATATTTGCCCTGACTGTGCTGAGGAAAGGTCCAGAAAGGAAGCAGGAGACCATTTAGGAGGTTGACAGTTGTCCCTGTGACAGAGGGTGGTCGTTTGGCCTAGGGGGTAGAAGTCGAGAGGAGAAAGTGGAAGTTTTGGAATTTCATTTTTGTAGGTAGTATGGACAGAATTTGTAGACAGATCGGATTGGTGGGAGGGGAAAAGGGTAATCAAAACAGCTGCTGTGATTTGGACTTGAACAAATAGTAATGATTACAGGTGTAGGAAAGACCAGTGAGGCGCAGACTTTTAAGAATTTTAAGGACAATTAAGAATTGTGCTTGGGCATGTTTGAGCAGATTTCTAAATGAAGATGTCAAGTAGGCAGTTAGATATATGAATCTAGATGACAAAGTGGATGTTATGGCTGAGATAAAAATTTTAAAGTCTTCTGCATGTAAATGATTGTATCATTTAGAATATTTCCTGCTACATGTAACAGAAACCCCAAATCAAACTAGGTTAAATGATGATATCTATTATTAAACATAAGAAGAATTCATTTCAGTGAGGTCTTCAAAGACCCAAGTATTTCCTTCTCTTCGTTATGCTGTGCCAATGTCTTCTGTATCCCAAAGTTGCTTTTTGCATGGCTTGCTGGACAGCTAGCAGCAGAAATCAGGACTGTGGGCTTCCTCATTCATATTAGAGAGGGGAGAGAGGGAGACCCATGGGTTTGTCTTAAGAATAAAATAGCTTCTTTTCCAGAAACCCCCAGCAAGCCTTTGTTCACATCTTGTTGGGCACACTAGGTCAGACCTCTCATCCCTGAGCCAGTCTCTGTCAAGGGTCATGGGATTTCCACTAGTGGCTTAGACAAAGCACCTGGAGTAGGATAAATTTGGGAAGTCAACCTCAATGTCTATCATTTATTTCCAGGAGATAATATAAGGGAGAAGTAGAGCTATAGAATAGAAGAGAATCTAGGCCTGTACCCTGCAGCATTGTAATATTTAGAGGTTGAACTGAGGAGCAGGAGGAGACTAAAAAGCAATGGCCAGAAAGGGAGTAAGAAAACCTGGGAAGTGTCAAGTCACAAAGGTTGAAAGAAGAAAGTGTGGTGAACTGTGCAAAATGCTGCCCAGGGAAAATAAAATGAGGCAGAAAAGTGAGTATTGGATTTTATTAGAGTCTAAGTAAAGCCATTTCTGTTTTAGGTTAGGGTTGGAAGAAGGTATGGACTCTAAAAGCAAAAATCCCAATATTGATAAGTTGTTGTTATTATTGTTACTGGAGGAAGGGTAGGGAGTGCCAACAGTTTATCATTCTTTTTTCCATTTACTCATTGTAAACGGATAGTCACAAGATGTGATTATCTATAATTGGTCTTGTTATGCAGATAAAATATCTTTTTCAGACCTTTATAGCTAGACCGAAGAGCGTGTTACGTATCCTAATATCTACTTTCATCATCATTTAGCATACCATAGACTGGAAAAAAGGAAAAATGAATATGAAGATGTTAAAATCTGATCTCTTTATCCTTCTTGAGTTTTAGATGTTGAAATATTTCTTACTTTTTATTTTGAAATACATTAAAAACTTACAGGACAGTTACATAAATAATACAAACAGCATATGGCGAACTTCAACATAGCCCTCTCCCTACCCAGAAACCTATATCCACCAATTTTAACATTTTGCCACATTGGCTGTATCATTCTATCTACATATCCATCTAACTATCAATCTATCTATCCATCTATCTGTTTGCCTATCAATCTATTTTGTGAATATTTGAGTGTAGGTTATATACCTCATACTCTTTGAACACCTAAAACTGCCATATACATTTCCTGAGAACAAGAATGTTTACTTATGTAGCCACTTTAAGTGCGTCTATCAAGTTCAAGAAATCTAACATTGATATAAAGCTTACCATCTATAATCTAATTTTTTTTCATATGACCCAATGATGCCATTTTGAGCTTTTTTTTCTCTCGCTTATTATATCCTTTCCAGGACCATGCATTACATTTAATTGTCCTTTTCTCTTTGATTGTTCTCCTCTCTCTCTCTCTTTCTTCTTTTCTAATTGTAGGAACATATATACAACATGAATCTTCCCATTCAAGTATTCCTAAGTTTAGCACTAATTGGGGTTAATCACTTTCACAGTGTTGCAGTTCCCTTACCACTGTTTCTAAAACTTTTTCCCATCTACCCAAACATAAATTCTACACCCACTTTGCATCACATCCCCGTTCCCCTGCCCCTGGCTGTCTATAATTTACTTTCTGTCACTAGGCATTTGTATAGTCTCCTGATATTTTCTTTGGAGTTACCCTGGGGCTTAAATTTAATATCCTGATCTCTGACAATCTCATTTGCTTTGATACCATCTTAACATCAAAAGGATGCAAAACTATGATCCTATATCCCGTCTGGATCCCTATCTTTATGAACTTACAAATTACATGTTAATACATTATAAGGCCGAAAGTCCTGATTTATCATTGCATTTTATGTACTTGTCATTTAAAATACTGTAGAAAGTAAAAAAAAAAAAAAAAAAAAAGTGTTGTTACCTACCAAAAATTCGATAGTACTGGGGTTTGTGTTTACCCATATTGTTACTCTTTCAGAGATTTCTTTTCTTAATTAAAGACGTTTTATATTTACAGAACAATTGTGTATGAATTGTGTATTCATAATACAGAAATGGTATTTCATTACCCTATTATTAACACCTTGAATTAATGTTGGGTATTTGTCACTGTTGATGAAGGCATTTTTATAATTCTATTAACACTGTGGTCCATGGTTTAACTTAGGCTCCACTGTTTGCGGTGTGCAGTTCTATGGATTTAGAAAGAATCTTATTATAGTACCATATATACAACCTAAAATTTCCCCCTTTTAACTACATTCAAAGATGTAATTCAGTGGTGTTAATTATCCCACAGTGTTTCCCTAAGGAACAGAGGTGCAGAAGCTCAGACACTAGGAGAGAGCAGTAGTAATTTTTCATTTTTTAAAAAATAGGAGCCATTCTTTTGGGTATCAAACGATATCTTATTGTGATTTTGATTGCAGGACAAGTTCTGAGATGGCAAGCCTGCAATGAGTGTCCTGGTTCAGTTCTGCAGGCTGACACCAGACAAATTGGGCCCAACATATAGGCTCAAGTATGTGCATGAGGGTTAGTTTGCTTCCCAGAATAGGACCAAGGACCTGCATTGGGAGCACAGGCTGGCTCCACCTGAGTAGGTGAGGGGATTGAGAAATGGCCAGCCAGGGCACCCTGCCACTTTTAAGGTGGCTTTTTCTTTATTTGTTGCTTGCTTTGGAACTGAAATCCTTTCACTGTTTTCTGGGATTTTGAGAAAGATTCTTCTGCCATTTATTATTGTTTTTTCAAATCTTCTGTGGGGCAGTGTAACCCTGAAGCATCTCGCCCCACCACCTTGATCCAGCAAATATTTCTTGATCCACATTAGTATTTATGTATACATGACTGAATAGAGTACAGCAGTGCTGAGATCAGTTGGGTCAAAATCTACCTGTGAGTACACATGTGAAATTTGCATAGATGGCAATGGCAATTCCATGATTCATCTTGCTGAGAAATAGAATCATGGATGGATGGATCATGCATGGATCAAATGCTGGAATGCTGGCTCTCTGAAACGTTTAATGAAGCCCAGGGTAAGACACAGTCAAAAGTCATGTAGATGAGATGGGGCTGGAGGGAAAGGGATAAGGAGAAATAATAAAATAGTGAATTTCTCAACCATTTGAGAAGACCATTTACCCCTTGATCCCCTTCCCTCAGGATATACTGGCAATGTTGGAGACATTTTGGGTTGTCACAACTGGGGTGGGGGGATAGGCATTATTGGCATTTAGTGGGCAAAGACCAGGCATTCTGTGAAATATCCTACAGTGCACAGGACAGATCCCACAAGAAAGCATGGTCTATCTGCCCCCCCAAAATATTAATAGTACCTAGGTTGAAAAACTCTGCCTTAGGCAAATGTTGGTCCAATTCCTTCTTAATAACTGTGTATATTTCCTTATAGACACACACACACCTAGGTTGTAAAGAAATAGAGCTACACTTGTTTATATCTGTTTCTGTGGATAGAGACGTCATTGTTTTTTTACATGATGACCTAACTTAGCACACCCAGAGTATAAAATGAATCTTACACTATGATCTAGTAAATGGCAGAATGTATAGTGATAGGTGACCTGATTTGCATCCCCCACCCCCTAAACTGTATTCAAACAGCCCAACACTAAAGCATATAACAATGCTGCTGTGTCCACTAGAGTTTCACATTTGGGAATGAACAGCAACTGGTGCCTAAAGAGCTCAGGGATGCTGAATAACAGCTCCGCACAGCTGTAAATAGTAGGGAGCTCCTGAGGATAAGGCAGGGAGTGTTCAGATTGTTCTAAATCTGGCAGGCTTCTGTGCAATCACATCTGCGTGCATAGTTACGCTGTCTCTCATTACAATTTTAAATGACAAGCTTATTTTTTAATGCACATAAATTGCCTTCAATAGATGTGGTGATTGAACACAGTAAATATTTTTCTGTGACACTAAAAATAGAGCTCTAGAAAGCTTTTCTCTTTCCTTTTCTGTAATGGCTTGTTTCTTATAGCACATGAGCTCTTGATCATCATTACTTGCACACATCCTTCTGACTGCATCTTTTGCCATCTCCTTTGCTAGTGAGAGCTCTGTCAGGGTCTGGGTCAAATCCCAATGGCTTCATTAAATCTGAACTGGTCTTGAGAATTTGCTACCTTTGATGTGTGCACGTGTGTTGTGGGGAGGGGAATGCCTTTGGGAAATGCTGCTGGATTTGGAACAGAAAGGGTCCTCTTCCAGCAGACTGCTTTCTCCAGTGTCTGAGCTTCTGCACCTCTGTTCCTTAGGGAAACAAACAGCTTGCTCTTTCTGCACATTTTCCAGGGCCTGCCATCCCCAGAGGAGCTGCTCATGCAAATTATGTGCAGCAAAAATTGTCCTTCTCTGTTTTATAGCTTCTATGAGCTCTTGCATTTACCTTACTGCAATATCAATCTTGTTTGGGGGCTAAGTGGTACCCACCATCCAGGACCCCAAAATGCATTCCTCTACCACACACTTGAGAAGTGGGGGAGAGGGGGAAGTTAGAAGTTAATTTGGGAAGGTAACATAATCAAATTTATACTTGAAAAGATAACCCTAATTATAGTGTGAACAGTGGATTGAAGTGTGTCTAGAATGGACCCAGCTCAGGCTAGTACTGTAGTAGCAAAAATGGGGCAGGGGTGTGTGCTGTGAATATATTTGAGAATAAAGAGACAAGATGGATAGGACTGGGAGTGATGAGAGGGAATATCAAGGATAACTCACAGGTTTCTGGCTTGTACAATGACTGAAAAGTGGTATGTTGCTCACTGAGAAATAGGCGAGATTAGGGAACACAAATCATGAATTCCTTCAGAAGCTGGGGAATGGGAGAAGTTAGAGGGGTTGGATAAAAATGAATCTATGTTTGTGGCTGTCAGTGTGATTGTCTAGGTTAGCACTAAAAAATAGTGTCTCTTAAAATTTTTATTAAGGTCAGTGGATTTAAAAATGGGAAATAAAAATCTACAGCCCGTGACAAAGTTCACAGCTATTCAGAGACAGCATTCAGACATTTCACCTTAAGGTTGGTCCATAGATCCAGACTGTCAGTGTACTTTTTCTCCTGACCTATAGTTTCAGAAAACTAAAGTAAGTTAGTGTTCAGGAGGAACGGGCTTTTGTTTGATTCTCCCACTTCATTTTCCATATTATCCCCTTAATATAAATACTTTTTATATCTTGGTAATATTATAGAGAAAATGTGTAAACTATTGCTACCATTTCAGAAAGCTCTGGTTACGTGGAAAAATCTCCTTTTTGTGGGGTGTGGAAGTCAGAGTTCGAATGAGCTGTTCTTCGTGGAAAAAATACTCTCTGGGAAGTGGGTGCTATCTTTGTCTCTGTGTCTATATGTGTCAGTCTGTCTTCTGACTCCTAATAGACTCGTTGTTCAGTGTTTTCATCTATGAAATGAGGAAAACATGATCTGCTCTGCCATCTCTCCTACTTTTATCTGGTGCTCCTGAATGCTGTTGGTTAAGATGTAATAGTCACAATGTTCCTGTTGACACTGATTATTTAAGTCAGTAGGTTCAATCCATAAATGAGAAGAGGGATGCGTTAAAGTCTCAGAAGAATTGAACTGTCTCTTCTTTGAGGTGAAGACACTGGTTAGGTGTCCTAACTTATCTGAGGGGTGTGTGCGTGTGCATATGAGTTACTTGTGTGTGTGTGTGTGTGTGTGCATGTGTAATATGTGTTGAGGTCACTGAAAGCTGATGGAAGGGAGCAGAGCCCTAGACCCAAGTGCCAAGTGGACCATAGCTGCAGGGAAATGGCTTCAGGGCTTTGCAGCTCTAAAGTGTGGTTCTCACCACTGTATTACAGTGCCAGAAGGCAAGAAATTGGCCTTCAAATAGACTGAAAGCAAAGGGGATTGTTGCCAGAGAGGCTGCTGCTTGGCAAGGCAAAAAGAAGAGCTGTAAATCCATCACCCTGTTGGCATTGGGCCTGGTGGTTACAAAGGGGCAGGCTTGCTGCACAGGGGCTCTGGCAAATGGACCCCTTCTGGAAGCTCTTCCCTGGAGCTAAATCAGCAGGAATGAATAGATGACAGACTCTTCAGTCTTTTGTGAAATAGGCCTACTATCAATACATTTGCAAGTAAAATAAATTTATTAATCAGATTGCTAATAAAATGGCATCCTAATGGTTGCCTTTTATCTTGCAGAAAATTGGCAAAACACTCATGGTTTTGTTTGTTTTTTTTTAATTTTAAAACTTTATGTAATATTAAATTAAAATCCCAGGTTTAGTGACTAGCTCACTTAAAATGTGCTTTTCATGCATTAATGTGGGGAATGCAAATGAAGGTGTTTCTCAAAGAAAAAGGAAAGGATGGAATATGTTGAATCCTAACACACAACTCTGCATATTTACCTACGAGTTCAGATGACAGCAACAAAAAATGGGCCACAACTTTAGTTTAAGGATTCTCACCCACACTTAAAAGAAAAAATTTGGTTTGAACGTGTTCTTTCTAATGTAATCCATCCAAGGAGGTGAAAAAGCAGATCAGAGTAAAAGTAGCCAAAGAGAATATTTCATTACTTTCAGTAAACAAGAGCAGTAAGATTATGGTCTGTCAGCGAGTCCTTTGAAAATTTCCCTATTCCTGGGCTTCCTCCTTTTCTAACCCCTTCTTTCTCTCCCCTCCACCTGTCCATTTATTTGTAACCATACTCATAATCTTCAGGCCTCTGGTGGGAAGACGTATTCTACATTTAGTGGAAAAACTGAAGGTCTGAGTGGCTGAAGTACCTAGAATGAGGGCGAGAGTGCTACACAGTGAGACTGGAGAGGCTGGCAGAGATAGATGATTGTGGGGAATGATAAGAATTTTGATATCAATTATAACAGCAAAAGATACCATCCCAGGGTTTTAATTTGGGAAGGTAGCAGAATCAAATTTGTATTTGACAAGATAGCCCTACTTATAGTGTGGACCATGGATTGAAGGGCGCCTAGAATGGATCCAGGGTTATCAGTTACAAGTGTATTGCTATAGCTCAGACTAGCATTGTAGTAGTGGACATGGGAGAGGGGGGTGTGATGTGAATGTATATGAGAAAAAAGAGGCAAGATGGATAGGATCTGGAGTGATGGGAGGGAGTACCGAGGATAACTCACAGGTTTCTGGCTTGCACAATGACTGAAAAGTGGTGTGTTACTCACTGAGATAGCAGACAAGATAAGGGAACACAGATCATGAATTCCATCTTGACTACCTTGACTTTGAGGTCCATGTGAGGCATTCAGATGATGGCATGGACCAGACATCTAGATATCTAGATTTGGAACTTAAAGGAGTAACATAGGCTACAGCTCTAAAGATCACCCTATTACCTCTGTGCAGAGATGTGGGAGAGGGGTTTAAAGGACTGAAAGCCAATCAGAATCAGTTAATCAGGAAGTTATTTCTAGTTTGGTGAGAGAAGATGAGGTGGAGTAAACAAGATAAGGATAGAGAACAAAGAATTGCAGAAATATTCATGAGATGGAATTACAAAAATGCAAGGACTGACTGGGGTGAAAGATCCATGAGTGGAGTCATGGAAACTCTCCCAATTATCTACTATTTGGAAACTGGGAAGATGGTGACATCAGCAACTGAAACCAGTAATTTAGGAGGAGGAAAAGAGGTAGAAAGGCATCTTAAGTGTTGAACCCATTGAACATGAAGTATTTATGGAATGGAACATCCCCGTTGAGACATGTAATAGGCTGCCAGAAAATTGGACTTGGGCTTTACAGTAAACTCTATCCTAGAAAGACAGAGCTGAAAATCAACAGAGTATAGATCATAGTGGAAACTGTGAGAATGAGTGCACAGGCCAAAGGGGAAAAACATGGGAGAAAATCAGAGGGCCAAAGACAGACCACTGTGGCCACAGAAAGTCTGAACAGAGAAAAAGGAAACCCAAATGCACTGTCAGCAGAGGCCTGCATTCGATTCCTGGTACCTGCCCATGCAAAAAAAAAGCAAAAGAGCTGTTGGTTAAAGGAGAATGACAAGAGAGCATTATTATGAAATCTAAAAGAGAGTTAAGAAGGAAGGAGGTGCTAACTGTGACACTGGGTGCAGAAGGGCCCAGTAAGATTAGGACTGAGAAAGGTCTCTAGACTGTTCAGTAAGGAGGTCTTTGGTTTACCCTCATAAGAATCCTATCAAGAGAGTGATAAAAGGCCTGGAACAGTTTAAGTGGATTTAGAAATGAATTTGTGGTAAATAAATGGATATAGCATCTATAGATTAGTATTTCTAGAGTTTTGGCTAGAAGAGGGGAGAGGTAGAGAATTGGATAGAAGAAGACACGGATTGCAGGAAAGCTTTACATTAAAAAATGATGAAAAAATTTGTAGATTGAGAGGAAGGAAATATTGAAAATAAAGGTTAAAATACAGGAGGAAAAAAGCATAGGGAAGCCCCAAAGAATGTGGGAAAAGATAAAATCGATGCACAGCAAAAAGAATGTCTAATTCTGAAAGATGAGAGGGATCAAGGAAGAGGGAAGCATGACTATGGGTACATGTGGTGATGGAGAAGAGGGGGAGGAAGTTGAAAGTTTTCATTGCATTGCTTCTATTTTTCTATGAAGTGAGAAGCAAGTTCATCTCCTGAGAGCAGAAAACAGAGGGTGAGATATGGGGTGCTAAGATAGGGATGAAATTTTGAAATAGCCCCTTTGTAAAATGCAAGAAAGAGTTCACCTCATTAAGCAAAAGGATTGCTTGGTGATCCTAGGGTCTAGCAAAATTTAGAAACCATCAAATTTTAGTGGCACTAGTTGGCATGAGCATGTAGGCCTCTTGAAAAGTGATTCATGGTCTGGGTAAAGGAACACAGAAAGGAGGTGGCATGAGGATTAAGGAATTTTGAAGGGCAGGTGCAAGGAGAAAGGTTAAGTGGGTAGAGAAATTTAAGATGCTCAACAAGGAAGAGTTGAAGTAATGACCTTCTGAATCAATCTTGGAGAAAGAAATGAAGGTAGAAGGAGAAAGGTGAGGAGTCAAGCCACGTGAGAATGAATGAAATCTAAAAAAAAAATGTATTCAGAATTAGGGATTTGAGACTGGTGGCATAATATTTTGTGGTCAGATAATAAAACTTTGGCGTTTAAGAGTTTGGAGATAGAGCAATGTCATGTGAAGAAAAGGACATGATATGGTCAAGAGAAGGGATTATTTAAGTAAAATATGGTTGAAAGTCATTGAAAATAAAGAATGGCAATGATTTGTTTTTCTCACAATTTACTAAGAAGAAAAAAAGGTCAAGTCTTTGTGAGGAGTGACCAGCAAGAGCCAAGGTTATAGAAAATATGCTCCATGATGATTAATTAAGAGAGACTTTCCCCTTGAGGAAAGAACATTTGTGGGCTTATTTATTTTTGTGCATGTTCATTTAAATAAAGGGAATGGACAGTCTGGATTTTGCCATTTTTAATGTCAAATAAATCCCTAGGAGCTGGAGGTAAAGAAACCCAGATGTGTTTACTGTTCTAAATAATGAATTTTCCCTCAATGCCACCAAAATTGCAAATGAGTCATGATGCATTCATGATTATTCCTTTAATGAAAATGTGACATTAAGACATTCCCAGAAACATATTAAGCTTCTGTTTGCTGGCACAACAGGCCTTTCATTAACCTTTTCACACATGCCATAGGATCCATCAGTGTGGAGTCACTTGCTATAACTGTGTCGTGGGAATACAGGCTCATGGACATAACAGAAACTTTCAGCAAATGACCTCTTTATTATTTACACAGCACGAACAGTCAAAAAAAAAAGCAGGGGAAGAAGTTCCATCACAGCTGTTCTCCTGCGGTGGCCAAAACTGATTGGGGCAGGATCAATGGATGGCAGCTCTGCATACCCCATTTTACACTGGAGAAGAGAGACTCATCTATACTCTTTGAGTGTAGTTTTTCCCTTCCTCGGCGGTGGGGACCGTCCACTAAGAATTTGCTTTGATTGGAATCTGGGACTGCTTATGCCCAGTTTCCAAGTTTAAGGCCTGGCTGGGCTTTTTCTTTAGACTTAACCTTTCTCCTGGCTGCAGAATGACACACCATTTCAAAGGAGGTGGGGGTAGCATAAAGCCAGAGAATGTCCCCATAGTGTGTGTTTGTGACTTCCCCAGAGAAAGAGGTGGGGGTAGGTGAGGGCTGTGTGGTGGCCACTTAACAGCTGTGTGTGATTTCCCCAACAATCAGTCATTCATCAAAACTCTGTATTTGAATCTCTTATGAATATTTAATTTACATAGAGAAAAAAGTGTGTGGACTTGAAGTTTTCCTTTCCAGCACATGAAGGAAAGGAATAAGAGACTGTACCTTCGGCTTCTATAACCACTAAGGCCACTAAAAGTCAAGATTGATGACAGGAAAAAATTGAGATCTTGAATGACAATTGTCATGGAAGATTTCTCATCTCTGTAAAGTTCTTTCAGTGAAATGCCATTACCTAAGTCAGGCTTAGTCTTTATATTTTGTATTTTGTCCAGTTTGCTTGCTTTAAGAATGAAGCTGAGAGAGACACGGAAAAGAGATAAAAGAAACCCCTAAAAACAATTCATGTAGATTGAAAAAAAGTCTATAAGACTTTGATTTATTTGGTTTCTAAGAGTCAATTCTTTCACTTTCAAGTGATTTTCTAAACATACGAGATCTTGGGCTGTGCCCTGTAAACTGTCCATTAAGAGCATTCCAAATTATTTATGGTGCTATTTTATTCCTCATAGCTGTGTCTTAAACTGCTATATAGAAAAGCCACAGCAAATTTTCCTGAGAATGGCTTTATCAGTTGATGAGGCATCGAGATTGCCGGTGTGCTGGGAAACATGCATTCCTCAGATTTAATTTTAAAGGGCTGGAAAATGGCCTGTTATTTTCTTCTGCCTGGTTTCATTTTGAACATTGTCAGTGATGTTTCTATCTGTTGGAAGGCTGTGATGGTCTGGATCAAAGAATGTAGTCAAACAGCTTGGGCAGAACCACTGTAAAGACACTGAAGTGATATTGGATAGACCCAGATGTGAGTGGTGGCAGCAGATAAGGTTGTGCAGCTGATTCAGAGGATGCCCGTGGGGACATGCATGCAGCCCAGCCCAGCCTCTGAACACTAAGTGGAACACCCCACCCCTCCAAGTTTCTTGGTTTTTTTCAAGTGGGTTTGTATTTTTAACACTACAATATTCTTTGAAACTATTATTCTAATCCTACCTCAACCCAGCGCTGGATGTCATATGGATCTATTCTTAATCAGCCACACAGATTCAGTTGAGTATCTGATCTCTTTCTGGTCCAAATGCTGTCAGAAGCCTGGTTGCAAGAAATCATGATCAGGAAGGACTGTTTGTGGATGTTACATTCAGCCCGCCATGTTCCTCCAGATATAAAAAGCTTTTTGTTTGGATCACGCAGACTGTCGGAAAATCGTCTACCTGGATCCTTCTTATGGGCCCATTTTAGATGGGGACTTCAGTTGAATTGTGCTTGAGGGTTTCACCTCCTCTTGGTTTACAATGCAGGTTTATCAGCAGCAACAACTGAGCAGCCCTTGCTACTGCTTTTACGGTGGGATGTATTCGAGGTCATAGCCCACCAGACCCCACAATGTCCCCTTTATGGGATCCCTCAGGAGACATTGCTCAGGAATCAGCGCCAGGGAAGATCATGTTGGTTTGTTTTCCTCTTAAGGACACATGCACCTTGTAACATTGTGGTTTCCCTCTTTTCTTTAAAAAGTTAGAGCTAAATTTGGTCCATACCTCTGAAAAGTAGCATGCTAATTTTACCCTTGGCTTTGTTATCTGCCCACCCATTTTACCTTTGACATCAGGTTTTTCAAGAATTTATATGTATTTTAAATTTGTAGGTTAAGAAGTAAATACAGTATCTTTCTAATGCAAAGCAATTCTGATACACAGCTTCCAGAATTTGCAAATAAAGCTGTTAAAGGACAGCTCCTAATGCTCAAAGAAAATGAAAGTAATAAGCTCATGAGTGGGACTGACTCAGTTTAAAGTATATGTGCATTGCAAAGAATGTCAGCTATGCAGTTTAGTGTGCATTTATTTTAAGTCAAAAAGATATGTCTAGAATTAGTGTTTCCTGCAGTGTGTGCTTGAGGCATTTGCTCTTTGTAAAAGATTCTATGTTCAAATAGGTTTGTGACACTCAAAGGATAGTTTTATTTTATTTTTTTAACCTAAACTGCAATATTTCTCAAAGCCTTTAACATACCAGCATGCTTTGTGAACCTCCAGGAGGCAGGCTATATGGTTCAGGGTTTTCCAAATTTATTTGGCCATTTATTTTTCCTGGAACGTCTCCAGGAGGTAATTTTATTTGAGAAATGTTGGAGTAGAATAATGGAACTATAATTGTTGTTATTTTTACTACCTAGGATTTTTTGTTTACTTTTTTAAACTATAGGCAGAGGCTTAGATATATATTGCTAATACTCTTAATTTCTTAGTTGAAAAATTAAAGTGAAAATGCATGACAAAGAAAGGCATTAAAAATTTTTATAACACTATATGCTGTAGTGGTTTGAAGACATATCGTAACCCAGAAAAACATGCTCTAAAATTTAATCCATTCCTCTGGGTGTGACCCCATTGTAAGTAGGACCTTTTGATGAGGTTGCTTCAATTAAGGTATGTTCCACCTCAATTAGGATGGGTCTTAATTCTATTACTAGACTCCTTTGTAAGCAGAATGAAATTCTGACAGAGAGAAAACCACAGGAAGCGAGACGCTGAAATGGGATCCAGAAGAGACCAGGTGCCTTGCCATGGGCATTGCCATATGACAGGGGAACCAAGGCTTGCCAGCAGCCAGCCCCAGAAGGCCAGTCTTCAGGAAGAAAGCATCGCCTTGATGATGCCTTGATTTGGACCATTTTTTTCTCATCTAAGTAGATCTTTGGAGATTCAACTCACAAATGAGTCTATTCCTTAACTAATAATAACATCTTCAAAAGTCCTATTTATAAATGGGCTCACATGCGTGGGGCCGAGGGTTAGGACTTTAACATGTCTTTTAGGGGACATGATTCAGGTCCCAACAGTGATATTGAAGTAGAATCACTGATAACGTATCAAATCAGGAGGGTAGAATAACAAAGTGGTTTAAAAGGTTGGACTTGAGAATCAGACATGATTTCAATTTTTGGCTGTACTGATTATTAGATATGTGACCTTGGGAAAGTTACCTAAATTCTATAAACCTTCATAACCTTTTCTGTAAAAGAGGGATTATGCTATTATGAACCTCATAGACTCGTTGTGAGGATTAAGTGAATTCATGTATACAGGTACTTAGCACAGTGATTTTCATATATTAAGTACTCAGTAAGTTGTTAACAGTTATAATTGTTTTTGTCTTTTCAGCATATATTTATTGAATACAGAGTACTTTGTTTTGAGCAAATATGAATAAATCAAAGTCCCTTGTCCTTGAGGAGTTTACAGTCACATTGATAAATTATGATACAGTTTCATAAATTAAATGTTTATATTTCAAGGATAAATGTAAGTACAGAAACAGAGGAGTCACAGAGGTGAGAGTTGTCATATTTGGGGCAAGGATGTGAAAGTGGTTCGTATGAGGATTATTGTAGAGGCTACATCAGAGGTGAATTTTAAATAGATGATTAAGTGTTTGCCAGGGAGAGGACGGTGAAGCCACAGGTGTGGTGAGAGAGATTCCAGGTGGAGTTATGAGCATGAAAAGAGGCCAAGTAAATTCAGGAAGCAGCAGGTAGCTCAGAATAGCTGAGAATGGATGATGCAGAGAAGGAATGTGTTGAGAAACAAGGTTGCAGAGGCAAGCAGTGGCTAGATCACCAAGGGTCTTAAATCCCATGGTGAAGAGTACAGATTATGCTCTAAGCAGTGGGGGGCCATGGAGAGGAGTTAAGCAGGTGAGTAACCCTATCTGTTTTGTTTTAGATCAGTTCTGCTCCAGGTGTGGTCTGTCTGCTTGCTGCATCTGCACCACTTGCGAGCGTATTAGAAATGGAAATTCTCAGGCTCCTTCCCAGAGCGACTGAATCAGTCTCTGGGGCTGGGACCCAGAACTTTATGTTTTGATGATTTCTGCAGATGATTTTTGTGCACTCAAGTTGGAGAAGCTTTGTTGTAGATAGATCACTTTATTTCCTTTATAGGGGATAGATTTGATATTCTATAAGAAGCAGGGAGAGTATGATTTAAGAGCTCTCATTCAGGCAAGGAGTTATGACAGGGTCTGACTAAAGCAGCAGGAAGGCAAAAAAGGAGGAAACAAATAATAGAAATATTAATAAGGTTTACTTTCTAGAATATAGTCGCCATTTTGATGTTTTAGGAAAAGGGTGAATTTCCAGGTTTCTTGCTTTAGTAATAGGATATGGTATCAAGCACTAATCTCGGGACCTATAAGAACAATATAAGGGTTTTATCCTATCTTGGCAGTGAGTTTCTTATACATTAGAAGTGCCTGTGGGACATCAGATGAAGGTATACAGTTGGCAGTTGGATATAGGGACCCAGTGCTCAGATGTGAGTTCTCAACAGTGTTATGGATTTAGGAGTCATGAACATTCAGGAGATAGCTGAAGCAAGAGGAATGGATGAAATTGGAATGAGAGTCAAGTATAAAAATTTGGTAACAGCAGGTATTTTAGTGGACATATCTTACCTTCATTTTCAGGGCACTATTTATCTCTATGATCTCATCCCCACCATTTCCCTTAGTAATCTACACACTAGTCAAACTAAACCACATGAGGTTCTCTGAACACACATGCTATCATAACCTCAAGGGCCATCCATGCCCATACTGTTCCCTCTGCCTAGAATACTCCCTGCTTTCCTCAACTCTGTGCACCTGGCTAACTTCTTCTGATCCCTCAAGACCCACTTCTAAAGTAATCCCATCCCAGGAAAAGTGCCCCTGTAGATGTTTTCTTAGTTACTACACTAAGTATAATCAACTGTCTCTCTGTTTCCTTCATGCTTAGGTCATAACAGCAAGGTCTGTGTCTGGTTCAACTTCTTTCCCCAGTCCCTGACAGGGTGTCTGACACACAACACATGTTCAATAACAAATTTCGGAATGAATTATGAAAGAAAGGTCAGAAGAAGAGGAGTCGTCAAGGAGGACTAAGAAAGCATGGCCTTAGAGTAGAAGGGAAAGTGGTGGCATGGAACCACCATGAAGAAAAGTGTTAGTAGTGTCAAAAGCCTCTAAACACAGAGCAATTAGACAAGAAAAAGAAATACAAGGCATCAAAATTGGAAAGGAAGAAGTAAAACTATCACTGTTTGCAGACGATATGATACTATACGTCGAAAACCTGGAAAAATCCACAACAAAACTACTAGAGCTAATAAATGAGTACAGCAAAGTAGCAGGTTACAAGATCAACATTCAAAAATCTGTAGCATTTCTATACACTAGCAATGAACAAGCAGAGGGGGAAATCAAGAAACGAATCCCATTTACAATTGCAACTAAAAGAATAAAATACCTAGGAATAAATTTAACTAAAGAGACAAAAAACCTATACAAAGAAAACTACAAAAAACTGTTAAAAGAAATCACAGAAGACCTAAATAGATGGAAGGGCATACCGTGTTCATGGATTGGAAGACTAAATATAGTTAAGATGTCAATCCTACCTAAATTGATTTACAGATTCAATGCAATACCAATCAAAATCCCAACAACTTATTTTTCAGAAATAGAAAAACCAATAAGCAAATTTATCTGGAAGGGCAGGGTGCCCCGAATTGCTAAAAACATCTTGAGGAAAAAAAAAACGAAGCTGGAGGTCTCGCGCTGCCTGACTTTAAGGTATATTATGAAGCCACAGTGGTCAAAACAGCATGGTATTAGCATAAAGATAGATATATCGACCAATGGAATCGAATAGAGTGCTCAGATATAGACCCTCTCATCTATGGACATTTGATCTTTGATAAGGCAGTCAAGCCAACTCACCTGGGACAGAACAGTCTCTTCAATAAATGGTGCCTAGAGAACTGGATATCCATATGCAAAAGAATGAAAGAAGACCCATGTCTCACATCCTATACAAAAGTTAACTCAAAATGGATCAAAGATCTAAACATTAGGTCTAAGACCATAAAACAGTTAGAGGAAAATGTAGGGAGATATCTTATGAATCTTACAACTGGAGGTGGTTTTATGGACCTTTAACCTAAAGCAAGAACACTGAAGAAGGAAATAAATAAATGGGAGCTCCTCAAAATTAAACACTTTTGTGCATCAAATAACTTCATCAAGAAAGTAGAAAGACAGCCTACACAATGGGAGACAATATTTGGAAATGACATATCAGATAAAGGTCTAGTATCCAGAATTTATAAAGAGATTGTTCAACTCAACAACAAAAAGACAGCCAACCCAATTACAAAATGGGAAAAAGACTTGAACAGACACCTATCAGAAGAGGAAATACAAATGGCCAAAAGGCACATGAAGAGATGCTCAATGTCCCTGGCCATTAGAGAAATGTAAATCAAAACCACAATGAGATATCATCTCACACCCACCAGAATGGCCATTATCAACAAAACAGAAAATGACAAGTTCTGGAGAGGATGCGGAGAAAGAGGCACACTTATCCACTGTTGGTGGGAATGTCAAATGGTGCAACCACTGTGGAAGGCAGTTTGGCGGTTCCTCAAAAACCTGAATATAGAATTGCCATACAGCCCAGCAATACCATTGCTGGGAATCTACTCAAAGGACTTAAGGGCAAAGACACAAATGGACATTTGCACACCAATGTTTATAGCAGCGTTATTTACAATTGCAAAGAGATGGAAACAGCCAAAATGTCCATCAACAGACGAGTGGCTAAACAAACTGTGGTATATACATATGATGGAATATTATGCAGCTTTAAGACAGGATAAACTTATGAAGCATGTAATAACATGGATGGACCTAGAGAACATTATGCTGAGTGAGTCTAGCCAAAAACTAAAGGACAAATACTGTATGGTCCCACTGATGTGAACGGACATTCGAGAATAAATTTGGAATATGTCATTGGTAACAGAGTCCAGCAGGAGGTAGAAACAGGGTAAGATAATGGGTAATTGGAGCTGAAGGGATACAGACTGTGCAACAGGACTAGATACAAAAACTCAAAAATGGACAGCACAATAATACCTAATTGTAAAGTAATCATGTTAAAACACTGAATGAAGCTGCATCTGAGCTATAGGTTTTTGTTTTGTTTTGTTTTGTTTTTACTATTATTACTTTTATTTTTTCTCTATATTAACATTCTATATCTTTTTTCGGTTGTGTTGCTAGTTCTTCTAAACCGATGCAAAGGTATTAAGAAATGATGATCATGCATCTATGTGATGATGTTAAGAATTACTGATTGCATATGTAGAATGGTATGATTTCTAAATGTTGGGTTAATTTCTTTTTTCCGTTAATTAAAAAAAAAAGAGAAGGGGTAATTGGAGCTGAAGAGATACAGACTGTGCAACAGGACTGGATATAAAAACTCAGAAATGGACAGCACAATACTACCTAATTGTAATGCAATTATGTTAAAACATTGAATGAAGCTGCATGTGAGGTATAGGTTTTTTTTTCTCTCTATTATCATTTTAATTCTTATTCTGTTGTCTTTTTATTTCTTTTTCTAAATCGATGCAAATGTACTAAGAAATGATGAATATGCAACTATGTGATGATATTAAGAATTACTGATTGTACATGTAGAATGGAATGATTTCTAAATGTTTTGTTAATTTTTTTAATTAATAATAAAAAAAGCCTCTAAACAATCATAAGAGAAAAATGAAAATGCCCTAAGACTTTATAATTATGTCAGTGACAACCTTCATCAGGATGATTTTAGTAGAGTGAGTTTTTATAGTAAATACCAGTTTGCAGTTTGAAGAACAGCTGGTGGTAGAGGAGAGGAGCTTAAAACTATGGGGAACTGGCACATGATAGAGAGGATAAAAGGAGATGAGCAGACAAAGGAAGGGTCTTCATCTGAGCGATGATTTAACTCATATATGCTGCTAAGTAGAGCCATGGTATAAAAAGAAATCAAGAATAAAGGAGGAGGAGAAACAATGGTAACTGAATAAGACCCCAAGATAGAGGAAAGGGATCAAACTTCATGAAGAAGGGTTACTGCTAAACTGGAGGAGAATGTGGAAGTCAGTGTAGGTGGGTATAGATGTAGGCAAGTGTATATGGGGTGATGGAAGGAAGTTTAGAGAGTTGAGGACTGATAATTTTCTCAGTTAATTGTCTCCTCAGTTGTCTAGGGGACAAGTTTAATTTGTATGAAACTGAATGTATGTGTGTTACATGTGAATGTGTATGTGGGTGTGACAGAGAGACAGAGAGAAGGAGGGGGAGACAGAGAGAGGGAGAAAGAGAGAGAGAGATGGTTTGGACAGAAAGGGGAGACCTGGGTATACATCTGTGGAAAGGAATGAAGGTTCCAAGGGGTCATGTGAAACTTGGCAGAGGGAGCTTACCAGCAACACTTGGAAGCCCCCTTATTTTAAAGTTAGTGTCCCATATGAATTCCAGAAGTTTTAAAAATTATTGATGTGAACTTTGTATTGAGTAGTTAGGGATTGCCATTAGATCATTATTGGTTTATGGTATTATGTTTGTGAGAATGGAGGAAAAATATTTTGAAAGGGCTATCATTCATCCTTCAAAGAATGTGATTTGTCTCACCATCTAGATATTTATAAACCATCTCAAAATTCAATAGCAGGGTGATCCACGTGAGCCTCCCACATTACAAAAGGAACAGAAAAGAATCCATCCATGTTGTTACTTTGGTTGAATTTGCAATATCTTTTAGTTAAATGCATGAGCCATCCATCTTTTGCTGCCTTGAATTAACTATTAATCATTATAGAAGTATAAAGATATGTACCTTAAAATCATGATTTTATGTCCCAAGTAGCACTGTCATATTGAGCATTAACATTTATTGCGTTCTTACATGATGTCGTATATTATGCTACAAGCTTTCCTGGTACAGTATCATTTCAACTTCATAATAGTCCCAGGATGTTGGAGATGTTTAAGTCCTATTTTGTAGATGAGGAAACTAAGTCTCAAAAATAGCTACCTTCTCTTTAAGCTTGCCATGCAAATAAGAAATTGTAGAATTCAGAGGGATTATAATTTATGATATCAATTTAGTCAGATTAGAGTTTGCATCTTAACTGAAATTTTACAACTAAATTATTGAATAACCCAGGTAGGGGGGTTTAAAAGTATAGGTTATCCTGTCCTAGCTACTATGTTCATAATGGGCAAATACATGACATATGTGCTATCACATCCCCCTCTGTGCCCATTGCAGACATTGACAGTCAATTGTAGCACACTATTCTCTGAGTTCAGACTTGGTCTCAGAGACTATCGCAGGATAGTGCTCCAGGCAAATACTGCAAATTGATTTGTCATCCTGAGGTTAATATACTCATTTATTTTGGGTATCTCAACTGCTGGGTATCAGTGTCAGTTCGGAAGTAGCAGCCAATATGGATAAGAGCTGCACAAGATTTATTGGGGAAAAGGCCTATGAAGACTAAAGGGAAAGGGGGCAGTTGAAGACATGGAATCTTCGGACTGAAATGCTGGTTCAATACCTGTGAAAGGAGGGAGGGAAGGAAGGATTGTGTAGGAAGATTCTGAGACTGCAGTGAAGTTCTGAGAAAGTCTTAGGCAGGATGACAGGGTTCCCTTCTAAGTGTCCATTAGAAGAATTCCTCATTGGGCAAGAATGGGCTGGCTCACATACCTGCCCCGTTGCCCTGTTCATGTGAGCAGCCCAGGAGAAACATGGTCTCTGGATGGTGGATCCAAAGGATAACAGCTGGAAACTGTGAGTTAACTATGCTCCCCACAACAAGTACTCTTGAAGAGGTCTTGGGTGCTTACTTCCATTGCCACCACAAAAGGTTTTCCTGGACTTGTCTCAGTTGAGCTTCTGTATATCAACAATTTTTGTGCTACCAAAGCTAGCAATTCACAAAGCTACTGAAAGTTTCTTAGCAGCTAGGAAATTAGAACTACATTTCTCCTTCCTGGAATTTTGGCTCATCTTCCTGATGAGTTTTATGGAATTTCATGTGGAAGAAATTCCTGTTTGAGGATTCCTTGGTTCTTCCCCTTACTATCAAACTCTGAGAGGTAGAATTTCATCACCTCACCCAGTTGGAAATTATGCTTCATTTTCATCTTAGCAAAAGCCATCCTCCTTGTCACAAGGGCCATAAAATAATAGAATATAATATATAGAATAACATAAAGCATTAGTATCTACAAGGAATATGTTCAGGGTCTTCAAATATTCTCTTGACTTTCAAATATGGAAATGTTTGTACAGCTGATTGTCTTTCTTCCAAATATTTTTACTGAAAGACACATGTCTTTCCATGTAATGGCCTTTTTTGTTTGCTTTGTTTTTTGTTAACCAAAAATTTTTTTAAAAATGCTATTCCAAGAGTTACTGCACCCCTGATAATAAGTAGCAACTCAACAAAGCTTTTGGTATCTAAGTTAACTCTTAACTAATGAGCTGGTCTTCAATGAAAAGAAAATTTGGGGCAAAATTTACATTTTCAGTCGCAAATTATCTAATCTAACCTGTAGGGACAGCTTATCCAAACACAATAATTATAAGGAGAAGTGAGAGCTTATTGGTTTGTACAGTTTGGTGGGATGTACCAATACATCCTAGAATAATCTGGGCAGAAAATTAAAATGTATTTGCAAAGCCCCCTCGAGGGACTGGGAAAAAAGGTGGAAATGTTAAACTGGGTAAGACCTGATATTCTCACAATCACTGGGAACTGCCAATTTGACGGGCCAGGCCCTTGATCTTGGGGCTTGCCCTCATGAAACTTACTCCTTCAAGGGGGAAGCTAAGCCTGCTCATGATTATGACTAAGAGTCATCCCCAGAGAGCCTCTTCTGTTGCTCAGATGTGGCCTCTCCCTCTAAGCTAACTCTGCAGGTGATTCACTGCCCTCCCCACTACATGCAACATAACTCCTGGGATGTAAATCTCTCTAGCCATGTGGGACATGACTCCAGGGGATAAGCCTGGCTCTGGCATCATGGGAGTAAGGAAGGAAACAAAATAAAGTTTCAATGACTAAGTGACTAATAGAGCCAAGAGGTCATTCTGGAGGTTATTCTTATGCAGTATACAGATATCCCCTTCCAGTTTTTGGTGTATTGGAGTAACTAGAGGGGAATACCTGAAACTGTTGAACAGCAACCAGTAGCCTTGATTCTTGAAGATGATTGAATAGCAGTAGAGCTTTTAAGGTATGACCGTGTGTGTAATTATGAAAACCTTGTAACTGACGTTCCCATGGACTAATGATTAAGAAAAAAAAAAAGACAAAAAACAAATTAAAAATGGAGGAAAGTGGGGTATGGGATGTCTTGGGTGTTCTTTTTCACTTTTATTTTTACTTTTATTCCCATTTTTTTTTAATAGTGAAAATGTTACAAAATCAATTGTGATGATGAATGCACAACTATATGATAACTGTGAACCACTGATTGTATCAATAATACAATCAAAATTGTATTATTACATGGTATGTGAATATGTGATATATCTCAGTAAAATTATGTTAAAAAATGAAAAATTAACGAGCTTATCTTACATACCACCCTCATAGTATGTTAGATTCAAAGGTGTTCTTCAATAAAATTACATATTAACACACATTGTATGATGTCAGCAATCAGCTTTTACTACCATTTCTTGATTGCCTGGTAATTGGGAGGACACTATATTTGAAATATTTATCACATCCCTGTGAGGTTCTTTATAAGCATGTTAGGTATTGTACCTTTAGAGAGAAGGAGGATAAAAGGGATCAGAGAGTTTAATGAACTTATCAAAATCAAACTAATAAGTAGCAGAACTGGGATGTAAAGCTATACTGTTTGGCTCCAAAACTCATGCTCTTAATTGCTATTTGGGGTTCCAAAGAGTTACTCACAAAGAGTATTACAGAAACTGTGAAACAAATCAGTTTATAACAAGGACCTGTTAAATACAATACTATATACCCTTCCCCTCGCCAAATGTGAAGCATCAGATTTGCCTTTAGGATAAGCTGGATACTAATATCATTAAATACACTTAGTTCACATACATTAGAAAGGCAAACCTTATCTAAATATTGCAATTGTGCCTCACACTTTAAGGCTGGCATCTGATCAAAGAGCTTTTTAACTGGACTTTTCTAATGTACATTAAAAATAGAGAACAATGTCTTTGTTTATATTGTCTCAAAGTTATGTTGAGGTCAAGGATAGTATTTTAAGATATAAATTAGAGCAGAGGCCATGTCTAGCTTATCCTCCACCCCCAGCACAGTGCCTGGATCATAAAGAAGGTCCATGAAGCCTTACAAATGAGGAATTACTGGCACATTCTGATACTGACAAAATGTGATACCCATTTAATAGAAAATCAAAGGTAGGAAAAGAATATTGCAAGTTTACATAATTTAAGATGGGAAATATCTAGAAATTCTGTGTGCCCTAAGTTTGACAGTAGTCTCCTCTTCTTTGATGTTTAGTGTGGTTCTTATAAACCTGGTTTTCCTAAAGGATCCAAAAAGAGCTCATTGGTTTAGCCACTGGAAAGAGAAAATGAAAAGGAACATCTGACCACTTTTTTTAAAAGGTCTTATTACAAGTCTGAGAAAAATGCATGCAGCAGATCAAAGCAGCCAGGTGTTTGGATAACAGCCCTCTGTGGCCAGCTGGCAGAGGGCAGGGGGTCAACACAGTAGATGGAAAAAGCATCTAAAAAATGAAAAGTTAGCCGGGGGGAGGTCACAGGACAGCACTCAAAATGTGGCAAACTAGGGACAGACCAGAAATTATGTGGATAAAGAAAAAATTCAAGGAGCACTTTTGACAAGGTGCCAGGGTCTAATAAAAGGTCTCTTTAATCAGCAGAGTCAGAGGTCCAGCTAGGGAATCAGTTGACCTTTGAGATGTTGCTGGGACAGAAGACACACTGAGCATTAACCTGGTAGAAAAACTTACTGCAATACTTGCTCCGATAATATTGAGCACCTTTAGAGAGTGAAATACCAAGTTCAGCAGCCCAAATTCCAAGAGAAGTCATTCCAGGTTGAATGCAGGGAATGAAAAACTAAATTTTGGACAAATGCAAGGTGATGGTTTCATGGATAAGTAATCAAAAATGTATGTCTTGGATTTTTTAGCTTCTCAACCAGTAAACTTACATAAGAACCACTGTGAACTATACCTTTAAGGGAAAATTTCAAAGCATTGCTGCCTTCTCTCTTTTCTTCACCTACTCCATTCCCCTCTAACCGTATCTTTTCCTCTGTTAATGTCATAATATATGACACACTATAAGCATAATAACCACAACGACTAACATTGCTTGGCATTTACTAAGCATAGTCACTGTACTGTGTTTTACATAAATTGGCTTGTTAATTCTCAAAATAGCACTTTAGGTAGACACTACCAATTTACAGACAAGAAAACTGATTTGCGAAGAGGGAATTTATAAAAAAAAACCCTAACACCCAATGGGGAAAGAAAAAAAGCTCTACCATTGTCCAAACAATGCTGCTGGTTATATTAACCAGGAGAGCTGGAGATGAAAGTAGAAAGGATGGACAAGAGAAATGGATGAAAAACGACCTAGAGAAACAGTGTTTTTGAGGGAGCTGGGGAATATTAGTGTTTAAAGAAAGTAAGAAATGTGCTTAAAGTCTATAAAATTACCCCCAATATTTACTTATTAATGGAACTCTGGAGCTATAGGAAACCCCCTAAATCTAGAAAATAAAACACAATGGGTTTATATCCTCAAGTCAGCTTAATGATTATAAACCTTGAAAAAAACACTGGGAATAAAAGGAACCAGATTCCTGTGATGGAGGATGGGTGAGGGGTGGGGGGAGGGAGAGCTGACAGAGAGGGAGGGCACTGTAGACCAGGTGGCCCAGAAGGACTGTGTGGCGATGACCATCTGTCACCGTCCATAAACCCTCAGGGCTTTGGCTCCCAAACCAGAAAACGCTCATGTCTTCTGAGGTGTCCTCAGAGAGAAATTTAGCAGGGCTCCCATTCCCCTGGCATAGCAGCCTGTTATTACACATATGTTCAGAGGGACACCCTGTCTTCTATGTGACATTTTTTCATTTAGGCATAGGTAAGCTGAATCAGCCAACCACTAGAAGCTCAAGCCACTCCTATCCCATCTCCTTCTCTGTCCTCACACTTGCCTGTCCCCTCCCTTGCTCCCACTGCAACTTTTTAAGCAGGCACCCCCGCCTTGAGTCCTAACAACTAGAAGTCTGTGCTTCCAGTGTGCAAAGGCTCTCTCTGCCTTACAATTCCCAACTCCAGCCACAGCAGGAAACTCTGTTGCCAATAACTGGGCCAGAGAAAACACAAAGGCATTTTTCAGTCGGGTAAAAATATGCAAACAAACTGGTTTGAAGGGAGGTGCAAGGTAAATCCAGTCTTAGCTTCTGTGCTAGAGCAGAGGGAGAGACGCCAGGAATTATTTGTGATTGTGATTCAGAAACAAGAGTGTAAGAAATTTACTGCTCTCAGTCTCCTTGTTGAGTCTGAAAGCTGAAAAATAAAACTAGGAATTAATTCAAAGTTTAACAAGTTGGAGTCCTCAAAATACAAGTTTAAATAAAAATCTATCTCCTCACATTTCCTAAGATACCTGTTGCTGCCTGTTTGGGGGCTTCACAGGGCCAATACAGAGGGTGGGGTTACCTCTTCTTTTACTGTCCTCTCTTTTCTGATGTTACATTCAGCATTAATTTGGGGACTGTCTAAATCCTGCCATTTTACCGCTCATCTACTGTCACTGTGCATCAGGAGAAAAATTTCCTCTCTATCTATTTTCCTGTATTTCAATGGCTACTCTCTCTTTTGTGGGGAGTTACTTAATCTCCTAAACCATTATCTTTATGAAGGTTGTGAGATGGGATAGGCAGTAAATTACTGGAGAGGAAAGAGGTGGGGATTCTCCTCTTCCAGCTGGAAGTCAGCAAACTGGGCAGGCAGAAGGTTTTGCTGTGTGAGTGTGTGTGTGTGTGTGTGTGTGTGTGTGTGTGTGTACACATCAGTTTGACTGCCCACAACATCCATCTTGTAAATTTAAGGTGAATCTTCAGGATTAACTGATTACCAGCTTCACTTTAAGCTTACTTCTTTGTCTGTTTTTTGTTTTTCAATGTACTGTTTGACATAGGGATATCTGCATTGTTTATTCCCAAAGTGGTTTTCAACCTCAGCTGCGTATTGGTTTTGTCTGGGAAGATTTATAATATCCCAGTGGTCTGGGTTCTTCCCCAAGAGAATTAGATTCAATTGGTCTGGGATGTGGCCTTGGCATCAGGACCTTTAAAAGCTCCCTGGGTGATTATAATTTACAGACAGGGTTAAGAATCAATGGTTTAGATTTACTTCCTAATGAGCAACTTGGGAGGATGTCTCAGGCTAGTGGACCAGATGAAAGGACATGCTATGGTGATACCATTGGTTAAACAGAGGAGAAGACATTGAAAATAAAAGTGTAAATGCTGGTCTTCCTGTTTACAAAGCAGTAGCAACAATGGCTGAGTCAGCAGAAGAGGCCACTCAAGACACTTGATATCTTCTCGGTTGTATTCTTGTCATAGTCTTGTCATTGACCTGTTTTCATCAAGAAATATTATGGTCCCCAACCTTAAACTCAAACCTACTCTATAGCCAGGGAGCCTGGAAGTCCAAGGTACAGTTTTATTAACACTATATTTACTGATTGTCCCTGCAAGTCAAACAGAATAATCCCTACAAACAAAACCTCCCCCTCTCCATGCACATCAGGAGAGATGACACACCCAGGTTGTTGCTCTCTGTCACTCTAGATCTCTGGGTAGAGATACTGTGAAGCCAGGAAATGATGCCACTCGGGGTTTGGAAAGGAGAATGTCCATCAAATTTGCATTGTCTTTCTGCATCTTGGGACACCACGGCAATTTTCAAGACACAATTGAGATTTTAGTCAAGGAATTTCCTTCCCTGTATTTCTATGGAAACTATCAAAAATAACACTTAGCCTTTGCTGAGTACTTGCTATGTATCAGGCATTCTGATAAATGGAATATGCCATTTAATTCTCACATCAACTGTTGGAAGTAGGTGCTATTTTCTTCATTTTGCTGGTGAAGAAATTGAGGCTCGGCGTGGCCATATGACTTGGTCATTATCTCATGACTACTAAATGGCAGGGCTAGAATTTAAACCTAGATCTCTGACTTCAAAACCCAAACTCTTATCACCATGTTACTGCCCCTTGATTTGTAGACCTCCAGGATGAAGCAATTTAATTTTGCTAGTTTTTAAGTCCTTTGGTTTAGTCCGTCTGAGAATTTGATTCCCAGTCATTATAGTAATGAATAATTTTGCTGTTGTTGTTGATTTATTTAAAAATCAACACTAAAAAATTGGCTAATGCATACATGAGCCTCAAACAATAGCTTACTTAATAACTGTCGACTGAGTAGTTTCTATGTGCAATCAGATTAATCTGAAAATGGAAGCAACCCCAATAAAAATTGAAGCAATAGAGTTGCTGCATATGCTCATGTGCTTACTCATACCGTTGGTGTCGCTATTTTGTCAACATTGAAGATTAGATTTTATACTTCATAATGTTCTTTTTCTATTTTAGCTAATGGTTATGTTATAACGTTTTGCTGAATCTGCCACAGATGCTTGAAAATCTTCCAAAGCTATCATTAGCAAGTAACTCAAAACAGGGCCAGTATTTCTCTGCCTATCAGTATTTGGATATACTGGATGTATGAGGCATGATGAGACATGATGATGCGTGAGCTTTCCTAACACTGGCTATATTGCTACCAAGTAAATAAACAATCACTGACAGTCAATGAAGGTTTTGCTAACTTGCATTTGACTGTGCATGCATTTGGATTCCTGTGGGCATGTATTCCACTAACCTCAGTCCTGTACGGTGAGTGTGATGCTACAGCTCTGAGCTGTCCTCACAATTTAGTGTGTGCTGAGGAATGAATTGGACGTAACTATCACCTAAGCTTGCTCTGCTCATTCTAGTGCCCAGATGGGAGGCTCTCCTCTGACAGGGATTTTATCTGGACACTAAAAGATGATCCGGGGTTCATGCTGGGGGCTCTACTTAAACTCACAAAGTCAATCGGTGAAGGTCATCTGTGGGGATTTATGGAGTCTCTAGCACCTGTAAAATCTGTTGTAGCTTCTCAGAGTCTTCTGAGGTCAGAAAGCCCAGAATGATTAAATCTCAAAGATAGATTTATTTCCTTTTAAAGCTTTTTCTCCTCTGAGGGTAATACTGCATTGTCACTTCCTCAAATAAAGCATGTAGTGACATGCCTTTTTATGCTTGTGGGCTCCTCTGACTTCTGAGCTCAAGGACAACAGAATTGAGGAGGTAATAGGGGAAGGGAATGGTCTTCCTTGCTTGACATTGAGTGGAAACCTGTGCTTTGCTTTCACTTACCTTGAACGATGGAAAGACATGCATATGGCAGAATGCTGGAGATGTCCTTTCATGGTGGGACAAGTTTTGTGTCCTTCAGAGGATATGTACAATTTAAGTACATTATACTAACATGAATTTTTGAGATAATGGGAAGATTTGTGCAAAACCCAGAAAGAAGCTAGAGAGAGGTCTGAAGGATATTGTGGTATCCATGAAGAGGCTTTACAGCTCTTTCTCATTTCAGGCACATGATAGGATTGTGTTTTCCACCATCCCCTTGAATTTTTTGTGGCCTTGTGACTGCTTTGACCTATGAAGTATGTGGAGAAGGGAAACACATCACTCCTGGGCAGAAGATTTAAGAGTCAGCAAGTGCCCTGCGATGCCTTCCTCTCCCATAGCCTGGTGAATGGCTGTTCTGTTAGCCTGATGGCCTGATTGAATCTTCCCATTGATCCGCTATGGACACGTAGAGTGAACCAGAAATAGTCTTTTGTTGTTTGAAGCCCCTGAGTTTTGGAGTTATTTGGGATAGCAACATAGCTTGATAATCATCACCATGTTGAAGCTCCCAGATTGAGGCATGTTCTACTTTGCTAGCTGACGGAATGCAACACAGCAGAGATGGCTTAGCTTTCAATAAAAGGGAATTTATTTAGTTAATGTATAGTTCTTCAGAGGAAAGGCAGCTAACTTTCAACTGAGGTTCTTTCTTACATGGGAAGGCACAGGGTGATCTCTGCTGGCCTTCTCTCCAGACCTCTGGGTTCCAACATCTTTTCCTGGGGTGATTCCTTTCTGCATCTCCAAAGGCCTGGACTGAGCTCCAAGTGCCGAAATGAAGTATACTGAGCTGCTTGGGCTGTGCGTTGAGCTCTCTCATTTAAGCACCAGCCAATTAAATCAAATATCATTCATTGCAGCAGGCACGCCTCTTAGTTGACTGCAGATGTAATGAGCAACAGAAGAGGTTCACATACCATTGGCTCATGTCCACAGCAACAGAACTAGGCACCCTCACCTGGCCAAGTTAACAACTGAATCTAACTACCACAAGGCATGATAGAAATATGACAAAGGAAATTGCTCATAAGGAAAGCCTTGAAGATTTCTTGTTTGCTTTAGCTTTAGGAGCTACTGGCCAGAAAATGAAGAAAAAAATTGAAAAGGTGGTAAAATGCCCAGACCAGGCCCCATAAAGCCTCTGCTCTTGGAGAAAGATTGGATTCCAACTTGTGCCAAGAACCTCTATGTCTATCTAGCTGTTTTTAAGGAAGGTTTTCTCAAAGAAGAGAGGGCAGTGGCAAGGATTTGTTTTAATGACCGGCTCTGGCAGTGGGTCCAGGCAGCTGCATGCTTCCCAGGCTAGAGGTCAGCAGCCTTTCCAAGCTGGAATACCAAAGTTCCAAACCCTGCGCTTCCCTGGGCTGAGGGGTTAGGGCTGTTTGCACATCCAGAGTACAAACCAGTGACCAGATTCTGCCTCCTGCCAATATGGAGAAGGCAGATGGTTGTATCTTGCAGATTGAGGAAGAGAAGCTTGGTTTCTCTCGGTGGCAGAGGGAAGGTTGGGCCTAGTGACAGCAGGTGGTTCACAGCTTTCACAAGGAACTGTGACCATGGTGACAGGCTCCAAAGTTATGGGACACCATTGCATGAACCATCAGAGAAAGAGGAAGGCTTGTTTAACATTCTTTTCACTTGAAGAAGAGGAAATTGTCTGGGGATATTATTGCCGTTTTTGATATGCTTTTCTTTTTTTTTTTTTTTTAAGAATTGTAGTTGTTAGAGGAGCATGTCTAACAACATGCTCCACAACATGTCAGAGTGGTGACGGATGACAGTGGGTGGATCAGAGGACTACAAGTTAGAAGAAGCAAAATCAGTGTTCTCAATGTGATCTCCTGGACCCCTGCTTAGGGAAGCAGGCCAGCCTGCAGAGAAAACGGGAGAGTCAAAGCTACAGCTCAAATAGGATTTCTGCGTGCTCCATCACAATCTGAGGACCACATGTGGAGAGGGGTGAAATTCCCGAGTTCTGGTCATCTTGAAGTTCTTGTTTGGAAACTGGAAGAATTAGAGATTTATTTTTTAAAAATGATTTCACGGGGAATTTCAAATGCTTGTTTTTCATACAGATAACAAAACCATGCTCTTGTTTGCATCTTTGCTCAGTAGATGTTATCTATCCATCAGGCTTTTAACTGGTTATTGGAGAAACAACAGAAGCACAAACACACATAGTTTTCTCTTTTGTGGAACGTCTAGTCCAGGAGAAGACAAATATTAATTAGTTGATCAGTCAGGCTATAAGTAATTAATAGTCAAACATGTTTAATGAACGTGTATTATATTGAGACTGGGGGTATGAAAGGAAGATAGACAAAGATAATATAAACCAATCATCGAATAGTAAGTCTAATGAGGGCTAGGAAAAAGAAGTGCTATTTAACAAAGTTGGGAAGAGCTTGCTTGGAGAGCTAAGGGATAGAAGAGCTTAACTGGGTGAAGGGGAAAGAGAAATGAGTTCCAGGCAGAGGAAACAGTCCATGCAAAGGTCCTGTGGAGGGAGGGAGCTTACTGGGAATGAGGGATAAATGGAGACCATTTGTGGCTGGAGCATAGAGAGAGAGAGAGATTGTTAGGCAAGTTAAGGTTGGAGGAGTAGGGGCAGGGAAGCCAGTCATGAAAGGCATCTTAAAAAAAGTGCAGGGAGTCCAGCTTGTTTAGAGCATGCGTATCCTCTTCTTTTGCCTCTCAGCCTAGTATCATGGTTAAAAGCACGGATTCTGGGTGTCAGATTGCCAGGATTGAATCCCTGCTGAAAATCACTTACGAGCTTGTGACCATAAGCAAGTTGCTTAACCTCTGTGTGCCTCCATTTCCTTATCTGTAAAATGGGAGATGTAATAGTACCTACCTCATAAGTGTGTTAGAAAAATCAAATGAATTTGTATTTGTAAAGTGCTTAGAACAATGCCAGACACTAAATGTAAGTGCCATATAAATGTGACCTAATATTATTATTATCCTATATGATGGAGCATATCACTGTTCTCCAGATATCCTCCAATCAGTTTATTAATAAGGACTCCACACTGAATTATATGCAGAACATGTGTAAATGCATTATGATCAGAGAAAAAACAAAAGAAAACAAACTGAATCTCTGCAATGTCTATTTATGTTATGGGAAAATGCATTTATTTCTCAAGAAAATAGTTTTGGAACAATATTCTTTGCAAGCTAAAAGAATTAAAATACTTTCACCTTTCCCAATGTGTCCTTGAGTTTTTGGAAAAAGTATATTCTTGCTACAGATTCAGTTGGTATTTAGAATTGACTAAATGCAGAACTTACATAAATCCTTTTAGCATTTTATCATTGGTGCAATCAATCAATCTTAGAGTGATAGAGCTGGAAGCAACTTCAGAGATAAGCCAGTCATTTGTTCTGATTTAATTGGCTGTTGGTTTCTGCATGAAGTGATCGCATAAAAACAAGAGCTGCCAGCTTAAGAATTTAATAGACAAGTAATTAATTTAACTGAGGTGCTTCTGTGGAAATCAGGAATACCACCTGCAGCTTCTCCTTTGGAAGGTGGTAATGCATTTTTGCTGAATTTGTTTTTTCTATTTCTGAAAAGTAAACATAGCAACCATACTTTGTACCTATAGTCTTGGAAATACCACCAGTCATCATGCTCTCTACGTCGGCAGGGATATGTTATTACACAAACTTACTGAAAACATACTATCTACTTGGACTTGTGATGGATACTTTAATATGATGCCTCATTTAATCCTTGCAGTAACTAAATGGAGTCTTGAAATGTGTTTTGGGACTGTTGGTCCCCCAATCTCTTTATTGCCCATCTGCTCTGTTCTGCTTTTTCTAGTGAGACAACTGACTTCTTCAGCTTCGTTTCTCAGCCTTTCCTGTTCCCTGATTTCTTGCTGTGTTTGGGCATTAGCAGGCATTGGTGGAGGGCTGGATGGAAAGAGAAGCCTCTTCTCTGCCATGGGCTGCATCTTTTCTAAGGCTCCAGCTCCCACAACTGACACGCTATGACTCTGGCTTCCACTAGATGGCTCCACCCTTAGGCTCCAGTTGGTGGTACCTTCCTGCTGTTGGTAATTACTGGGGACTCATGGTATCTCTGGGACGGTTCTCTCTCTCCAAGCTCTCCTTTGGTGTTTGTGTCCTTTATCCTCTCATAAAGGACTCCAGTAAAGGATTAAGACCCACTCTGAATTGGGTGGGCCACAACTCATTTGAAACCTAACCAAAGGTCCCACACATGATAGGTCTGCACCTACAAGTATGGATTAAAAGAAGATGGCCTTTTTCTGGGGTATGTAATAGCTTCAAATTAGCACATCCGTCTTGGACCATTAACATCATGATGGGTTTTAGCACAATCTCATGCTAGTTCAGCTGGACTGACGGTCTACAGCAGGATGGCATGCAGGAGCCACACCTTACAGTCTCTCCAAAAACAAAATTATTAAGCCCCCAATCAGCAGATCAGAGAAAAGCCTTTTTCTATGTCCACTAAAGCTTGGTCCTTTGGGAAATCCTCCACAAATCCATTGAGCCACCACATCTGGCTACCCATTCAGGCTGGATAGTGGATCTTTATTATTTCAGTGTGAATAAGAAAATTGAGATCATTAGTCCTCTCCTTGAATTTACTTAAAATCAGGACAGGTATACTCTTAAATTATTGCAAAGACCCACATGAGATCAAAGATTTTGGCCTTTACTATAATTTTAGGTTTAATTTTAAAACTCTTCTGATAGGATTAGATTATAGGCTTAAATGTTTGTGGTCTGAAAATACTGAAGGAATCTTAGTTTTAGGCCAGCATTGGTTTACTTGTAAGGACTTTCTTGTGATGAAGCTGGCATTCTAAAAAGAGCAGATAAAAATGTTTAAAACCTGCCTCTGAATTCTGTCCTTCTTTTAAATAGCAAAGCTAGATTGATGGTACCAAGTATTGGTGGGGTTTAAAGGCCAGATTAGAGAGTCAGAGGAAAGGGGATGGGAGTGGGGGTCAAATGGAGGTCATCCCAGTAGCGGGTGATGTGACTAGGAATTTAGGAAAATATGTAACATTGTACAGGTTGGACTATAAGAGATGGTGAAGAGGACCTGGATGATGCATTTTGGTGATGAAGTAGTTAAAAAGGAAAGTAACAAAGACTCGAACTAAGTGATTTTGGAATAGAAGCTGCAGATGGATGCAGGGGCTGATGTGGAGGTAGAAGTGACCAGGTTTGCTCACTGAGTGGTGTAGGAGAAGAGTGGAGAGAGGACAGTAGAGGATGATTGAAGTTTGGATTCTTCATGACTTTATCTTGTACTTTCTTCAGGTGATACACGATCCAAATAACTTTTCGTCCTGCAGGGGAATTTTCATACTGCTGTGGGAAACTGGTTTATACTCATTCTTCCTCTGAAGAGCAGAGAGAAACGTGCAAAGTAGCTTAGACAACACAGCATTGCATTTCCATCTGAGGCAGAGAGATGGTAACTAAGAGCTTCTTGGATCATCTGCACTGTTTGGGACCAGGGTGTGTAAAGTAAATGGAGCGCCTTGCATTGACTCATCACAAAAGGAGTGATGAATTCACAGGACTTCATGGACATTTATAAATCTCTAGAACATCCTTCTAGGTAAGAATTTTATACAGGGTCTAGCAAGGATGAGGCAATAATCTACTTCAGATTCACCTGGTGTCCGAGGTAAGATGTAAGAGTAGTTCTCAGATCCAGCATAACCTCTCCCTGAAAGTGGAATACATTCTCTCTCACCTTGGACACCTGGCTTCTATTAATCCTCTTACTCTGACTACCTCCTTTTCACCATCTCCCAGATCCTCCCCATCCTGCAAGGCCTGAGTGTTTCCTGCTGCCCAACCCCATCCTAAACAATTTGTTGTCTTTTAAACTATCACAGTATAGTTTCTCATAATTTTGTACCTCATTATATATTGCATTTATTTGCCTTTTAATTTTCTCCAACTGTGTTAGTCTCATCTTTCCAACTAGATTGTAAACTTCTTGCATGCAGAAATACTTCTTACTCTTATTTATCCTCCACAACACCTAGTGCAGAATAAGCACTTGTTGGATTATTGAGTTAGCCTGAAAAATTTGCCTGAGACTTCCTCCAGACACCTGATCTACTTAGTTACCCTTTCACTCACATCTTTATCTATGGGACATCCACTATGGATGTGAGTATGCAATGCAAGGTCTGAACGCTATTTCTAGTGTTCCTTCCAGGCAAAAGAATACTAGGGACACAGAATGCTCCAGATATGACGGTGAGGAGGAAGGGAGAGAGAGAATCATTTAGTCATGCAGCATGTTCTTTCCCCTGGGTGGTGGGGGGACTTCATTGCTGGAAGTTTCTGAAAAGTAAAGCTGCTCAAAACAGTTATCAGTTCATATTCATACTCTGGTGTTTCTCAGAACAACAATGCGGTAAGAAATGGCATAGGCCAGTAAATTATTGGTGGGGCATTTGGGTCAGTAGGGTTTTTGTTTTAAGAACATCAGGTTCTATATTAGTATGAGACACCAGCAGCTAGTGTTTTGTAACTACCATTTATTTAGCCAAGAATCTTAAGGCAAGTTATAGCCCCGTGTTAAAATTTTCACAATAACTTTTAGCTGTAAGTATTTTAAGTCCCATTTTTAAAATGAGAAAACTAAGATCCAGAAAATTTAAGTAACTTCTTCTAAGTAAGTCGTCCTCTATAAAAAACCTTCTTCTGGGTGGGCCATGGTGGCTCAGTGGCAGAGTTCTCACCTGCCATGCTGGAGACCTGGGTTCGATTCCTGATGCCTGCCCATGTGAAAAAAGAAAAAAAATCTTCTTAACTCAGTATGGGTTAAGTACTTTTATATCTCCACTATAAACCTTTGGATTCTTTATAATAGCCCCTATATATTATATTATCTTATAAATATAGTGATATAATAATGGGGTTTATATAACTGTCTACCTTATTAGATAACAGCCTCCTTGAGGATGGGGAAAGCTCAAGTTTTAAGTCCAATGCTTTTTTTCTCTCTGTTATAGGGACAATACCATTTTGATGCATGTCATAAATCTTAGGGTTTTAAAACACGGATTGCCCTTCAGTTATTTAGAATAATTACTAGCTATTATAATTATTGTTGTACAGTCAAGGTTATTTGATGCACCCTCCCTCTCTATGGAAGGGGGGACTTAGAATGCTTTATTTCTTATGAGATAATCCAGGGCATTGCATTTCAGTCATGGGAGAAGCTCGGTTTCTAGAAATTAACATCAAAAGAGGATAGCTTATGGTTATAGTTGATCCCTGTCAGAAAGGTTACCATGGACACTGGAGAACATTCATGGTTAATTTTATAGAACCATGGCTAATGAGACAGATTTGGCCATGGAGACTATTCAAGCCGAAAGAGCGTAAAGAGGTACACAGAGTGTAAAGGAAGCAGATCATGGCTCTATCCTGTGCTTTTGAGGGGTTTGCGGTAACGAGGAAGCAAGCAGAAATGACTCACTCAGTTGGCCATTGGTGCAGTGGGACTCAGCTGTCCCAGCTGGGCTGTCAGCAGCTGCGGATTGTGTCGCTCTCAGTGCATGAGAGACGCCATCCAGCCAGGGACTTGTGGCAGGGACAAGCGGAGTTTGAATCATATAAGAAGAAAATATTCTTTGGGGAACACCAAATAAGAGCATTGAGCTCCTCTTTTGCTATCCAAAGTCTAACTACACTTAGCTGATTTGGAGACTTTATCTAAAAGGTGCTGAGGCTTGTTTTAGACCAAACAGAAACTTTGAGGCCAGGCTGGGTCTACCAATTGAGTCATCAACTCCCAGGCCAGTGCTCTACCCACAAACCACACAGAAACAGGGTGGCACAAGCAAATTCTTCAAAAGTTATGATATCAGATTAGGAGCATCCTGATACTTGGGCAGCTTGCTTCTTCAAAGCACAAAAGGTGTTTTGGGTAACCAGTGGCTGCAGTTATTGGGCAGGGCAGCTTGCCATCATTCTCTGGATGTGATTCTTACAGATTAAACCAGAGAAATATTGCAGTAGTACAGTCATCATGCAGTTTACTGCCGTACCTTTATTGATGTATAACAAACTCCAGTGAGGCATGCAAGAAAGAGATGTAAGTAGAAATCCTTCCTTGTGTAAGCAATGCTATCCCTTTCAAATGGGAAGCAATAATGTATAATTAAATGATAACAATCTTCAAAAATATTTTTTAAATGATGATTAAGAGCTTGCATTTGCTTAACACTTAATTTTTCAAAGCACTTTGTTGAATCCTATCTCATTTGATCATTACAGCTTCTTTTGCAAAACCCAGAGGTAGTAGTAGTTGTTCATCTTATAGATGAAGAAATTGAGTTTAGGGGATGCAAGGGTAGTTCAGTGGTAGAATTCTTGCCTGCCATGTGGGAGACCCGGGTTTGATTCCCGGCCTATGCACTTCCCCAAAAAACAAACAAGCAAAACAAACAAGCAAAAATTCAACAAATGGTGCTACAATAATGGGATACTCACATGGAAAAGGAATGAAATATGACCCCACCATACAGCATACAAAAAAAAAAATGAATTCAGAGAAGTTTGATGATTTGCCCAAGGTACACAGTAATTATTGTCAGAACCGGGACTTGATTTTTGTGTAGTGGAGTTTACAATCCCTCATCTGAAATTCTGAAATCCAAACAATATAAGTTATTTTTTTCTCTTTCTTAATTCATTTGGTAACAAAACTTTTCCTGTCCTAAACTAATTTGTCAACAAAACCTATTTTGAGGTGATGAGGAGCTCCTTTATTGTCTTCTTTAGGGAGAATAATCAGATGTTTTACTGCAGAAATAACAGTGTTTAATTATAAGATGTCACTCCAGACTGATGTGTACTATTTGTTATATGGACCACATTATCTTTCTGAAGTTCAACAAAATTCTGAATTCAAAAGCACATCTGAACTGATTGCGTTTCAGATAATTGTTGTGGCCCGGTAGCAGACTGCCACAGGAAGTGAAGTGTTTCCGCTGATGACATGCTGGTTAATTGTCACAGTAAATGCCATACATGTATCGCTAATATTGAACATCTTAGACCATAATGAAATACTCTGAATATCGACTCAGCTGCTGTGAGGGTTAAAGAAGAAAATGCAGGTGTCTGGTTCACAGGACACATTCCATAACTAGAGTATTAGTTCTTCTCTTTCTTAATTAACTTTGCATCCCAATATGACAGGCGAGGAAATGGTAGCAGACAGAGAAGTTAAGCAGCTTGCCCAAGGTCACACAGCTAGTAAGTGTCATGGCCAGGACTGGAAACTCAGACTCTCTCTGACACCCAAAGCATCTGTGAAACCAGCAGGGTAGAGATAATTCTTGCATCTTCCAGGAAACTCTAGAAATCCTTCCAGATCATCATTATGGAAATTAATTACTAAATCATTGGACTGTAGCATGTGGAAGTGCTATTTATGGCCTGCTGGTTAAGCCAGGTTTGCTGGCTGGAGAGAAAGAGAGAGACAGGAAGAGGGAGAGGGAGTGAGAGAAACCATAAGAAAATACCTTATACATTAAAATGCTGGAATGACTTTAGGAAGGAGAGATTAGAAACCTCTATTCCAGAGAATGATTACAAGTACAGTAACTCCCTTGGCTGGCTGAATGATTTCCTTTAAATTAGAACAGAGAAAAGACACTCCCAGGACTTAACCAAAATTCTGTGGATGAGGCCAATGAAACTGAAGGTTCTAGGTGAAAATAACCATGGCTCATTTTGTGTATATATCCTGCGTACCCCCTCACTCCCGTGCTCCTTTTCTTGTGGTTTAGCCTTCTCAGTTTCCTTACTTTGAATTTAGGGCTTTCTCTTTTCTAACCAGGCCTTGGAGGCGAGCGCCTGGCCCCCTGAGACGGGGGAAGGAAGATGGGCTGAGAGAGGACAGGACAGAAAACAGAAGCCCAAAATGCAAAACCGGGAGATGAGAGGAGGGAAATACTTGCCTCTAAAATTGATTCTAATCCTGCAGCTCCTTCCTGTCATAACTCAAATTCCAGATGGTGAGAAGAGGGCTCGAGTGCCCGGTGCCTGTGGTCTGTCAGGACAGCCTGGCAAGACTGTGAGACCCACGGCAGCTAAGCCTGAGATTAAGAGGACCTCGGTGCAATTGTATTGACAGCTGCTCCAACTCACCCTCGTGGCGTGAGCTCGCTTGGCCAGCACCGGTGCATGTCTGGCTTTATTTGTTATTTAGGACACGGCACTTGAAAGGTGCGCCCTCCCCCAGACTCATTGACGTTTGTCCAGAGATTAATGGGGCTAATCCCTTTCTTGGACGAATAGGTTGCGGAGTGTGCATTTGGGGTAGGGAGGGGCGGCAGGCAGGAGTTGAAGAGGCAAGAATTAACGAAGGCACTGGGGCTTGCCGGACACTTGGAAGGAAGAAAAGAGCAAATTTCTCTGCTGTTCTGGATGAGGTTGACAGGTGGGGAGGGAGACCGCGGCTCCTCTGTTGCGGCAGCTTTGCCAGAAGGTCTGCCACCAGCAGTAACGACTCTTGACAGCACCAGCTGTCAGTCCGCGAGGAAGCGCTCCCGGGACACCTTGGCCTGCCATTCGTTCTCATGTGCTGAGGGCAGAAAGTGAGAGCCTTAAGATAGGCCACCCCAGCTGTGGAAAGCACACGGCACTCCACTGGTGATAGTTCCAAAAGGTTTACGTTTTAAAACTTTAAAATATTGTTTTGAATCAGACATAAAAAATAACAAACAAACACCATTTATTATTCCATTCATTATTTTACATTTTTGGTCAGGGAAGGGAGGGAACCATGGATAGTGTTCCCTTATGTTGTATGATGGCACCCATATTTTGGGCAGGGGTGCAAAGCTCTTTGCTTTATTGTTTAATAATAATAACTCACCTGTGTGAGGAGCTTCCTGTGTGCCAAGGCACTGGTCTGAACACTTTACCTGTATTATTTTATTCTTCTCAACAACCCATTCGAAGTTAGTGCCAATATTGTCTTCACGTTACATAAGAGGCAGGGAGAGGTTAAGTAATTCATTCTTGGTCATTTGAGCACCAGGACTCAAACTCAGGCATCCGTTTCATGGCCCCACTCTCTTAAGGACTCCACTAGCCTGCATCAAAATCAGAGAGGGAGTAAGCATTTTACCTGGGGTAGTACAAGTTTAGAGCATGGCTTAAGTGAGATTGAACAGTTAATTGAGGACACTGTATCCAGGAGAACTGAGAATAAAGAGCCACCGTACTACGCTAAGGTTTCTGTGAACGACTGAAAGATATGTGCCTAATTGTACATAGGTGGAAAATTTCCTCCATCTAACAGGATTCCAGTTGTGTGCTGTGCTTCTTTGTAAATTGTAGCAGGTACACCACATGACAGATCTGAAAGGACTGGTGGTTAACCAAATGAATATACATGGAGGGGGTACTTATAAGTAGGATTTTTATACTGATGCACATTATAAAAAGCATTAATAATTAGGAGTGTAAAAAATGCCATTGCTAGGTGAAAAGAAATCTGCAAAAGGTATGGATACCTGTTCATCCTTTGCCAGAGGTAAGATAAGTAGGTTGCAGAAATTGCTTGTGGGGAGGAACTGAAACGACAGATGCTAATATCAGAACAACTGGAGAGTTTGGGGCATATCTTTGTGGTTTTGAGCATGAACTGTCTTCCATTTTAGGAGTGTCTGATTTAAATCCACTTGTACCTTCTACACAACCACTGCCCACCCAGCAGGAAGCACACATACAGCTTCTCCTTTTCAAGTCATTTTGTTTGCCTGTTGTGAGACTTAAGGCAATCCTAGAAGCCAGTACAGACTCTCAAGTGGGGTAAGGAAGAGGGAGGGGAGTAGGTATAAAGTCAATTCACCTCTTGTTTGATCATTGAAACAATCCTAAGTAGGGGTATTATCTTCACTTTGTGTTATTTAAGGAAACTGAAGATTAAAGAAGTCACTAATTCAAGATGACACAAGAGTAAGGGGCAGTGTCCATCAACAGATGAATGGATAAGCAAAATGTGGCATAGCTATACAATGAAATATTACTCAGCCATAAAAAAGGGATGAGGTTTTGGTAGTGGATGCTGATGATGGTGGCACATTGCTAAAATAATTAACAGCGGGCAGGCCATGGTGGCTCAGCAGGCAGAGCTCTCGCCTGCCATGTCAGAGACCAGGGTTTGGTTCCTGGAGCCTGCCCATGTTAAAAAAAGGGGGGGGGGTGTAACTGATAGCACTGAATTATATATTTGAATGTGGTTAAAATGGAAAATTTAGGTTGAATATAGAGTACTAGAATAAAAACTTTAAAAAAATTCCGTGGATTGTGTTGTTTGTGTTTTTTTACACAAACAGTGAACTCTAAGTTCAACCATGGACCATAGTTAATAGAACAATTATAATGGTATTCTTTCATTAATTCTAACAAATGTATCATACCAATTTCAAGGTGCTAAGAATAGGGGAATTCTATATTTTATGCATGATTGTGCTGGAAACCCACAAGTTCTCTAATTAGGGACAAAAAAGGAATGAAGTTCTGACATGTACTACAATGTGGATGAATCTTGAGTTCACATTATGCTTAGTGAAATACGCCAGATACAAAAAGATTTCATTTATATGAACTATCTGTGATAAACAGATTCATAGAAACAGAAAGTAGTCCAGGAATGGAAGGGAAGGGAGGATGGGGAATTATTGTTTATTGGGTATGGAGTTTCTGTTTGAGTTAATGGAAATGGATGTTTACGATAACAGTACAATATTGTGAATGTAGAATACCACTGAATTGTACACTTAAAAATGGTTAAAATGGGAAATTTTATGATTTATATATATATATATATATATTTCCCAATAAAAGTTAAAAAAAATTTAAAAAGTGGCAAAGCTGGATTTGTGAACAAGCTGCGAGGTCCACAGCAATACTTCACACATTTCATCTGTTCCTACTTCTCCCCCGTCTCTAGTTCTTTGTGATAAAGATGATAAAGAAAGGGAAAGGAAAACATCCTGCTGTGCTGGTACCAACCCTTTCCCTGCTCTCTGCTTTGTGCCAGATCATTTTGCCATGTCCGAAGTTTCCTTGTTTTACAGAAAGAGAAGGGGGGAAGGTATAGGAGATGGTAGGCATCCTTGAGTTTTAATGCCCATTTTGGATCTTTCGTCAACCACAGTCCCCCTTTCTCAATCCTAACTCTACTTCTCAGATTCTCATATCCTCATAGCTGACTTGGCGTTGAGGGTGGCTACACCTTTGTTGACACCTTAAGACAGAAAATGACTTTGGTAACCCTCATTATCCTCCTCAGCCTAGCAAATTGGAGGGGTAGCTCTTTCCTTCTGTACACTCAGGAATGTTTTTCAAGATCCCTTACAGTACAAGATTACAGTTCAAGATTCACTCCACCCAGAAAAATGTGATGCTAGAGTTTGCCAGAACATGAGTTCCAGACCAAAGATTTCCAAACAAACCAGTGAAGCTCGATCTTTTTGTGAGTTGGAGAGCACCTGTGAAATCTTTTGCTCCCCCTTATGGAGAGTCTTCAATTTCTGATATAATACGAGGGGATTTCAAGTTGTAATATTTTTTGCATTAAGACCAAATGTCTTCATTATGCAAGATAATGTCATCTCTATCCATCTGACCTGATTTTACAACGCCTGGTGCATTGTGAACACGTACCTCACGCCTTACACTAATCATGCCTTCACTTGCCTCTGTCTCACATCAGACTGTGAACTCTGTGGTTGTATAGACCGTGTTTTAACTTATTTTACATCTTAGCATGATGTCCTTTGATTCTTACCCTCTCCAATCCATTTTCTACACAGCAGCCAAAGAGAGCTTCTGAAAACATAAATCAGACCAGGCTATTTGTTCATTTAAAACCCTTCAGAGTCTTCCCATTGCCTTAAAATTGGCATGCCTTACTACGTTTGGAAGCTTCTGGCTTTTTCTCTGGCCTTTGCTCAACGCTCTGCTGCCTCAAGGGCCTCGGAGCTCGCTCTTCTGTCTGACGGGAATTGTCCTCTCTGGCGTTTGCACGGCAGGTTCCTTCCCATGCCCCAGGTCTTAAATGCTCAAATGTCACCTTAAATGTCAGAGAGAATCTTTCCTTGAAGCTTCTATCTCAGTGAAGCCTGCCACCCCCATTACTTTCTATCTCTACCTCCTGTTTAATTTCTTTATAGTACATATTGAAATCAGCAGCTTATTGAAATCAGCAGTTTATTTATTGACTTTTTGTTGGGTAGGAGGGCTCGGCTCTCTGTTTCTACCTCTTAGAATTTAAACATCCTGAGGACAGGATATTCATCTTCAACATGTACCTTGCATGGAATAGTGCATCCTAAATAGGTGTTAAATAAATGAATGTATATGTAGATGAACAAATGAACAATCACAGAGATTTTCTTGCAGTCATGTGTTCTGTACAGCCTGTCTCTTTTCCAAGCCACAAGATGGCCAAACTGCCACTGGACACTCTATAAAGTGCTAATAAGAATGAATTTAGGAGATTCTCATTCCTGATTTAACCTCAAGACATAACTCTTTAAACAAAGCATCTGCCTTTACAAGAAGCTTTAAAATAAATGCAGGTGAATACTGGGAAACTAGCCCCTCCTAAACCTGCTACCCCAGTAACAGCTTCATTCCTTCCTGGAGTTGAAATAAGTTCTTATTGTCATTCCTAAAGTCCTATTTCTCTTTTCCAGGTATTGCTTTAGCATCCAAAGAAGCAAGGAATGTATTTCACTGACTCTACAAGCATTTAGGGTGGTTTATTCTTTGACTCAATGGTGATAACCCCCAAATTCACCGTGTGAAAAAAAGAGAAGATGACCAGTTTCCAACAGACTGGGAAGTCGCCACCACCTCCTTTGTGCCTTTGTTTATTCAATAAGGTCCTGAGAACACACTGGAAAATGCCTCCCCCAAAATATCCCCATTACGTTGATGGGTTGAAATGTTTTTTTCTTAGATGAAGATCCGATTTTGTTCCAAATTTTTGTTTATATTTGCAATGTAAGAATTTTCAGTGTGGCATTTTGGTTAAGTTCCTATAGCACTATTAATGATAAGCAGTTTGGACTCAAAACAGAAAAACAGCAGGTATTTTTCTACAGATATTCAGGAAAATTATGTTTATATCAGCATTGTCAGCTCTTTTAAGATCAGAAAATAATTTCCCAAAATAATGGCCTCAGGTGATAATCTCCTAAGTATAGCCTCTTCTCTCAGTGAAAGGGATGGAGATCTTTTGCTTATTGCCTTTGAATCATTTATAGGTTTAAAGCCACCCCACTGAGCCCTGACTCATCCCTGCCAGGTGCACTGAGCCTCAACGGGTTGGAAGTGAAATGTGGGATCCCAAACAGGGAAAAAGATGGAAACCACATTCATAGTTTATTTGCTCACAGATGTTCACATGAATAGAAGTAGAAATTTATGTAGCTTCTTTCTCTTTTAATTTGATGAGAGACAAAGTAAAACAGGGTTGAGGGGTTGTGAAGGCAAGGGGCAATGAAATTCTGAGAATTGTGAATAACCATGTTCACCAACCCTGGCAGCAGAATAAGCTCCATTGACAAGGGTATTGATTTTTATTCCCAGGAACACAGTCTGAGGCATTCGGCTCTTGATAAATCATCAGGGAGTGACTTTTACATGAGGAGGGGACTAGAGCTTGATCCTTGATGATGATTTGAAGACCTGACTATTGATTTCTCCCCTCTCCCAGTATCCTGAAGAGCTATAAGGAAATCACTGTGCAGTGTCAGGGTCATGACAATCGCTGAAGCTTTGTGATACTGCTAAGGTGTGGGCTACAGATTCTTTTTCTGCCTCCGGCAGTACAGTCAGTTTTGTTCTGTGCTCTCCATAGTAACCTGTGGTCTTGTGGTATTGAGTCCTCTGTGGTCTCATGCAAGAAAAGATGGCAGAGCGTGAATGAATGAGAGACATTTGTTATGACTTTATAGGTTGGATTCTCTAGGTAAAAGTTTGGAAGCTCTTTTAATTCCTCTAATTTATTATGCTCCTGTAATCATCGACAATGACCATATGCATAAAAGCATCTGAAAACTATTCTTATGGTTGGAAGAGCCAAATTTCTTTAAGGTTTGGTTAACTGAATCAGAGATTAAGATGCTTTTCCAATATATTATGCTCCTTCTAAAAACGATACGATCTTATCATATTTTAAATTTATTTTAGTCTGAGGGGGTGTAGAGGATAGGAGAGATAGCTCCCCTTTCCTTTGCTCTAGCGAACACTGTCTGTCTCTGCTGAAGCAGCAATACAGCCAGGAAAGACCATGCTAGATTTTCCAGACCCATAGACATTATTATTCTATCGCTACCTCCATATATTTTATTTTCAACAGTATAAAACTTAAACATATATTTGTATCTTCAATCATATTTACTTACTCGTGCTAAAACTTTCACTGTATGAATGGTAAAAAAAAAATATATCCATATTAGTTAGGGCGGGCAAACTGGTGTAAGAAATAACTCCCATATTACAGTGATTTAATGCTAAAATCTATTTCTTATTCATGGGAAGGGAAGTCTGCTCCATGCCGTCACCAGGTTCCTCCATCAGGTGACTCCACTCTCCTTTCAGCTGGCAAATGGGAAAAAAGCGTGAGTATTATAGATTGGAGAGGTTTGTGGGCTGGCCTGCAGGAGTTCACATCATATCCACTTAATTTTATTATGTAAAATTTGATCACATAACCACACCCTAGTAGGAGGGAGGCTAACAGGAAACGTAGTCACACATTATGGCCAGGAATAGAAGGAAAATACAAATATTGGTAAACGCTAGCCATCCTTGCCATACCAAAAAACTGAAGGAAAACATTTAAAAGAACAAACCTGTTCATTATTTAATATAAGGCCCTCAAAATGCTGTAAATCCTGTAAACTTGATACTAATCAGACACGTATGACATTAGAACGGCATCAGATGTAAGATTATATAGTGCCCACTAACTGTTGAATGACAGGGCTGTGCGCATGCTCATTGACGCGATCTTCAACGCCATCTTCCCCCGGAGTTGACTCAGGAGCCCCTGAAATTGAAGCAGCTTCCGATTCAGATGTCGTAGGAGTGTTTGATTCCCTCTTGATCATGTTTCGGATGTCTGCCTCTGACGGATATTATTCAGTTTAGTACATAGATATTTCACTTCTGAAATAGAGTAACCATGGGCTTGCAACATATTCAAACTTTGTTTTATAATCAATAGTTTGATGACAGGTTCATTTACTTAGAATTTTCTTATTTTTCTACTTCTTGAGAGACTTCTGAGCTAATGATAGATTCTCTTGGCCAACAACACTGTATGAGAAGCAGTGTTTTAAGGTAGTTTATCCGAACAATCTGCTTTGGTGACCAGCAAGATTGTAAGACATGAGAATGTTCTGCATTGCTTTACCTTTCACTGAACTCAAACCATCTGGATATTGGGGTTACTGCATACTGTAGCATCAGACATCTACTATGTATTAAAACGATTTGTTTCATGTCTTTTTCTCCCATTGGACTTTCTTGACCATTAGTTTCTTGAGTGCTAGGACTTGGTGCCTTTGGTAGCTGGTTCATTGTCTCTGACATAGTAATCCCTCCATGAGTATTCACTGCACTGGTTCTCTATGTGTGGTCCCTGGATCTGCCATACCATTACCTGGGAATCCTGTTAACATGTAAATTCTCCAGCCCAGTGCAGACCTATGAATTAAAACCTCTGGGGTTGGGGTCCAGCAATCTGTGTTTTAGCAAGTTCTCCAGAATTCTGATGTGCACTAAAGTTTGAGAATCATTATTTACTAAACTGAAATGAGCAGATCTTAATTACAAATATCTCAACAGTATTGGGTATTTCATTGTTGCTCCATGTTTTTAATAGTATTTAATCTAACCTTGGTTTTAGCTCAAGTTTAAGTAAAACACATTGAGAACTTTTTCTAGAATCAGACACTTCTGGGATTTATCCATAATAATGGAATTTTCTACAGTTTCACCAGATGCCCCTGAAAACTGCACCGATATCACAGCTTAGCTTTAAGAACCACTTTTAAACGTTCCAGATACTTTTCAAAGAGATTTGAAGGGGTATATCTTTACATATTTTAAAAATAGGTTCATATCCTACTGAAACTTCATTTGGAAGATTCTGATGTAGGGAGAAAAATTAAGTCAAACACATGTTTTTAAGGCAATATAGATAGCTTTAAGGCTGGTTAAGACATAGACTGGGGAGTCAGACACCATATAAATCTAGACTCACATTTGGAAACTTTTGGCCTTGGCAGGTTATTTAACCTTGAGGTACTTCCATTTCCTCTGTGAAATGTGGACAATAATAGTGGTTGTCTCTACAGAATAGTAAGTACTATGTAAGTGTTTCTTAAATCAGTGAAATATTAATCTTTTAAGAAATTAAAAACCCATGACAGATACCTTATGATTCTATCTGTGATGGAACTGGGGGCAGTAGTAATGGAGGCAGAGTGGTGATATTAGGGGTCAGAGTACTTTTAGAGCAATGTTTCTCTATGGATGCCATAATTCTATCAGAAAACACTCGGGGTTCTCTCAAAAATGCAACTTCCTGGAGTCATTCCCACCCCCAGTCTTACTAATTCAGAATCTCTCAAAGCGAGCTCCACTAGCTCACATTTTTAAAGAACTCCCCAGGTGATTCTTATGCAAAGTAAAGTTTGAGAAAGATTGCAATAGAGCAGCATTCTCCAAATTTTCTGTTCCTGTAACTATCAGTAAAATATTTTAAGTGTACTACCCCAATACATTTATTCATAAAAATTTGCACATAGCATTATACCAATATTTTAAATACACTATCAGACACAAGAAATAGGAATACAAGGGAAAAACTTCAAAGGGAAATAGATTATATTTTATAGATAATTACATTATTAGTGGTAGAAAAATATTCTACTTCTACTAAAAATATATTTTAGTTAAAGCAATGTGATTGAATATATTATAATTTTGAAAATCTTTGTGTAATATTCTGTGATATAGTAGTTTAAAATTTAGTTCAAAGTTCATCTTATCTCTGTTTTTTTTTTTTTTTTTTTGCGTGGGCAGGCACCAGGAATTGAACATGGGTCTCCAGCATGACAGGCGAGAATTCTGCCTGCTGAGCCAACGTTGCTCACCTTCTATATTTGATTTTAATGGCTATCGTAACTGATACCTCACCACAATATGCAGAACCAAATGAATGAAGTACATCACTGACTATGCTTATTAAATCAGAACATTCTCATATTTTCCAATCTCATTTAGAAATTATACAAAGTTTTATCACATTCAGCTAATAAATTTCCACCCTAATTTTATCAATCAGTTGCTCTCATAAGCTAATCAAATAAGTCCCATTTTTATCAAAAAGGTTCACATGCCATTGAATCTCTTTATTTGGAAGATTTAAAAATAGACACGTCTTTAAAGAGAACAGATAGAAGAATATATTAAGTAAAACATGCTGTTTTAAGCAACAAAATCACATAATCATGGAAACATTTCCAAATATCAGTTTTCAAAGTGTTCTCCTTTAAAAAGCTACCTTTTTTTTTTTTTCTTTGTTAAAACACCCTTATTGGGGAGGGAAAGATTAAATGAGTTTATTGTTTTGAAAAAATATCTCCTAATTACCTCAGAATTGGCAATATCTTATAGTGTAACAAAGATCAGAAAATTTGAACACGTGTGTTTTTGTAAAAGAAATATACTTAACTAATCTTCAAGTTTGACAATTCTTCAGCACTTTGCCATGAAATAGTCAGTGACCTTCTGTGGGGGACAAGGGTTTCATGGACACTGCCGTCCCATCCCACTACAAAATAAGATTTCTACTGTGTAAGGTGAAGTAATCCATAAAATAATCAGATAAATACGTGCAATGTGTCGAAAGTAAATCGGTGGTTGAGGATTCCTCTGTCAGCTCCTCTGCACTTGAAACTTCCATGATTCCCTGAGGACATCTCACTTTCTGGAGATACCTCACTCACCATGCCCCATATTTAACTTTCCAACACAAACCAGACTGAGTGTGCCACTGCCATTCCTTATATCCAATACGAGTCAAGTGCAATTTATATTTTAGTTTTTTGGATTAAAAATAAATATAAATGGAAGTTCAACTATTTTCTTTAATACATTTGTGAACAGTTTTTCAAACTCCCTGGGATGTCATCTACTTTGGAGACTACTCCTTTAAGATGAAGAGAGGTTGGTGTGTTGATGATAGAGAACAGGAACAGGATTTGTAGAGATGTGAAAGAAATGAACAACCTGAGATACAGTAAAGGATAATGCACAAGAGAATGAATGACAGTCGGGGCTGGGGACAAATGTATGGAATTAGAAGTGGTTGTGCAAAGGTCACAAGTTGTTTTTCCCCAAAACAGGCGCTGAAATGGAGATTGGCATGCATCAGGTTTGTTTAGGAGCCCTCTTGATATCCAAACCTTGTAAGGGGGGAGAAGTTGGGCTGCAGTCAGTTGGTCACAGCCAATGTTAAGGGGTTCTCTGAACCCTGAATAGCTCTTGAGAATTATCCCAATTTGGAGTGTGGAGGTGGGCGTGTGCAGCCTACATTGACTTGTCCTTGAATGCAAGCTGACCGGTGAAAGAGCAGCACCTTGGGTGAGGCAGCTATTCTCTGAGAACTCTGACAGCTGAGGGCCTCAATGGACATCCCTCCAGTAGCTAGGGGACGGCGTCCCCCAGGGCCACAACCCGGCCTCTCCAATAGCAAACTTACATTGATACATACAAAGAAGGTGCTAGTCTAAGGGAATTAAATAGTTTCACACTAAGATAAGCAAAAATGAAATAAAGATATACAGAAAATTTAGTTTGGAAATAGTAAGTTTAATAATCTCCTTCTTTAGGCTATGAATTGTCAACAAGAGCCATATCACTTTCAAGGAGGTGAAAATTGGTTCTTGGCAATGAAAAAAAACTTGCTCTTTTTATATATAAAGCACAGATTTACATACAGTACATAAACAAATATATAGTATATCTGTGGTATTAAAATTTCATTGGGGTGATAATGTGGTATTAAAATTTCATGAAGGGGTTGATTAGGAAAAAACATCTAAAAAGGCTCCTTAGGGGTGATGTTGAAAAAAAAGTGGTTGTGAAATGCTGTTCTTTCTAGGTGATTAATGAACAGTAATTGAGTTTCTCTGTGTGTGTGAGGGGGGTGTGCTCTGAGTATTTTAAATAAAATACTTAGAAATCAGACCAAGAAAGACCTATACAAGAAGAGAAGAATCCTTCCTCCCCCCACAGAAAACAAAGTCGTTAAAAAAAGCCATTTCTCCGCACGCCCACATTCTTTAAATCCTTCTACACTTCTAGACATTTCCAAACCAAGTACTTGAACCTTCTCTTTCCTGCTGCATGCCATCAGTCTGGAAGGGGCAGGTGACCCCTTGTTTACAACATCTCTAGAGTGGGGATATCAATTACTTATTATGGGGAAGGAACTTCAGGCCTAGATGAGACACTCAATCCATCAAAGGTCACATGAGTCAATAACAGCTTAAGACCTAGAACATTAACTGAGGCTGTATTCACCTGAGCACCCGATTTTCCAGGACGGAAAGCAAGGTGATTTCCCCTCGAAGACACATCCTTCCTCTTTGGCATCTGACACTCTACTTTTCTTAATTACGTAGTTGTGGTGCTCAGGAAGATATGATTGTAAGAGAAAGATCAGACTGCTCAAATATGAAACATTGTGTAAACTGAAAAGGGTACATTATGATTAACAAACTGTCAGAGACACGATCAATGAAAAATTTTCATTCAAAAAAGCGAATTTCTTTACCAAAAAGAGTCTGTGTTTCCAAATACCATGCCATGGTGTATATGAAGTAAATGTAATCCATACCTTCCCAGCAGCATAAATAGGACCCTCTTGAATTATACAAAACAGAGGTTCTGGTCCTCGGTAAGGACTGTGCCAGGCATGTAGCAGAACTTCAGTAGAGATTCGCTGAATGGGTGGATGTCCTGGCCGCACGCCTCAGCATCCATGATGACCTCCCTGCTTGACTCGAGCAGAAGTCTCCCCTCATCTTTTCTCCCCCCAAGCCTGTGGCTCCTGTTTGGGATGCTGAAACAGGTGGAATGGTGTGACCCATTGTGCTACAAAGTAGGTCCTATTATTATCCTTCTTTTGCAGATGTGTGTGAATGGCCAGTCTCTACTGGGTTTAGAAATCAGAATACCTCTGCTTCACCTTTGTCCTCCAGCCCCGACTTCCTCTGTCATCAAATTATATGGACTTGGCCTGAACCAACAGAATAGTGGTTATCCAACCAGCCATTCATTAAGGATTTTTTTGAAAATCTACTTTGCACAGGCTGGGTACTAGGTTACCTCTGAAAGATACAAAGACAAATGATACAAACTCTCTGCCTTCAGTTAGCGTATTATTTAGTACAGAAAAATCCCTAGGAGGCAAGGAAGTGTAGGAGAGAGGGCAAGACCTTCAGCCAGGGTTTACCCAGAATATTTGTACTTATAAGAAAATTGTGGTTGGCATACGTCACGGGTCTCTTGGGATATAGTTTAAGAGAAAGACATCAAAACGAATTTTAGTGATATTCAGTAAAGAGGAGAAAGGTGAAGCTTCTGGGACTCACGCTTACCCCTTCTTCTGTCTCCCAAGCAAAGGGCCTGGAAAGCATGGGCCTGGAAAAATCACTGTAGCAGCAATGTGAGAATAACAAAGAGGAGAGTGCAACTGAAGTTTAAAGAAAACAAAGACTGGTTAGGAGGCTATGCAGTAGGAGTAGTGAGATGAGAGAGGACAGGCTGCATATGAAAGATGTTATGTTATAAAGGGGAGTCAGAGAGACTGTATAACCATAAGAAGGATTTGATAAATGGTTGCTAGCTCTAAGAAGAGGGCACAAGCAAGAATAAGAGGAAACCGTCTAGGAGCTAAAGGTGACGTCCAGCTGACAACCAGCAAGGAGATGGAACTGAATTCTGCCATCAACCTGAATGTGATTAGAAGGAGATTCTTGCTAGAGCCTCGTTATTGCATAAGAATGCAGCCCTACTGATATGTTGGTTTTGGCCTTGGGAAAACCAGATAAGAAAACCAACTGAGTAACACCTTCCCCAGCTTCGACCTAAAAAACTGTGAGATAATAAATGGATGCTGTTTCAAGCTGCTAAAAAAAAAAGATATTATGTTACTAAGCAGCGATGTGCTCACCATTTGTCGGAGTACTTACTGTACCCTATCGCATTATCTCATTGAATGTTCGTAACAGCCTTCTATGGTTGATATTATTAGGATGATTTTCAGATGAAGAAACTGAGGCACATAGTAGTTAAGTTACTTGTCCAAGGATACAAGGCTAGTAAGTGGTGGAGGCAGGTTTGGAATTCTTAACTACCACTCTATACTGTATTATACTTGATAGATTGGGTGCAAAGAGTGCCTGGAAGGCAGGACCCAAGGTTGACACCAAGTTATTGGCTTAGTACCCACTCCCCATGGCACATTTGTGCCCAATGTGATGGAGAGTCCCAGCGGAAGGCCAGGGAAGAGTGTGGTTTGAGGTAACTTGAGAATATGGTGCATTTGGGACATGTAGGTGGAGATGCTCAATTAGTAGGTGAGTATGTGGCTCTGGAACTCAGGAAAAGAAATTTGAGCCTGAAAGAAATCAGGCTAGATCTAAACAAACAACAACCACAGCTAGAAGGACACTAAAACATTGTAATAATATTTGTATTTTTGGTTGCTGATACCTAGAATGAGTATCATAATCCCTAGCGTTTATACAAATGGTTAGGCCTCCACACATTATAAAACTGATGCTTCTCACCCTTCACATTAGAAGGCCAATCTTTGAGTGATAATTGTTTTTTAATAGCAGTGATGGATTTGCATTGATCCATCCACACTCTTTCACTCAGCATTTGTGACCTCATTGGTTGGGATTCTTGGTATAGTTTGTGTCCAGAGTACAATTTCCTGTGTGAAACTAATTGACATATATGGTGATCAAATGCATAGCATTGGTCTCAGCACCATGTAGTAACCAAAGGAGCTGATAGTAACACTAACAGACGTGGCAGACACTGCTGACACTTTTATGAGTCCGTAAAAACAATGTTTCAGGGCTTATATGCTCGATAAATCTGCTTGCAAAACTGATTGAACATTCTATATTGTGGGGGAGATAAATTAGCTTAATGCCTGTGCAGTCCTTTGTTATCTTTGTTATTGACAAAAGGGAGCTACGCACACGCAGCTGTTGCCGCCAGGAAATTGCTTTTCAATCTTTAAGTGCAGCAAGTGCTCCCTCTCCAACCCCACATGAGAATTTTTCATTTGTTGAATGTCTATCATGGAATCAGTTTCATGGAGATCTTAGGCGATGAGTTGTTTAAAACCAAACGTCTTCAGCATTAGGTTAGCGATGGCTTCCTGTGGCAGGAAACCGTTCTTCCACAAGCTCACAAACCTTCTCTCGACCCTGCTGCAGAGGGTGAGGCGGGTGGGAGCTGTGCCGCTCCACAAGAGAGCTCAGAGTCTGCTGCACCCTTACTAGTCAGAAAAATGGACATCAAGTTCACAAGAGAAAGAAAAATGGCAGCAAATACTTTAAACAGTTCAGAGTCACTCTGATGGAAAGCTGAGTCTGCACATTTCTGAACAAGCAGTATAATAGATGCTCCAAGACATGCCTCCAATTTTCTATTAGAAAATGGTGCCTAATGCGCCGTTCTTCTAGTTTCCTTTTTCTGTGCAGCTAGAATAGTCATCGCTAAAGGAGTCACCTCTGAGGAAACGGATGTTATCTTGAAAAGGATTTAGGATTATTCTCCCTCCTCTTTAAATCACTCATCTTTAAACTTTTTTTTTTTATTGTATTCCCCTATCAGTAGAAAAAAATGTGAAAGCACTCGATAAATGTATATATTCTTAAATAAAAAAAAAATAATCCTTTTGATTTAATATGTCCACATCCATCTCAAAAGCCCAGCTGAAAAGGCCTGGATTAGAGAGAGAAAAACCTGGAAGGGACTTTGCTAGAGTCCAGTAAGGAAGCGATTATAGAAGTCAGCATATTCATCTGTTCCACAATTATGCACTGAGCACTTACTTTGTTCTTTTGAAATAGACAAATCCCTACCCTATAAGTCTGTATTCTGGGAGAGCCCAGCAGCCCCAAGAGGGGATGGCATGAGTGAGAGAAATAGGTGCTGTATCCCGGAGATGGGCTCTATGGGGGAAAATTATGTAGGGTAAGGGGACCGAGAGTGAGAGAGGCTGCTGTTTTCCATCAGAGGAATCTAAGGAGTAGAACTTGAGCATTCACCTTGAAGAGAGGTAGGTCGAACGGTGAATGTTGGAGGAAGAGCATTTTGGGTATTCCATTTGCTTGCAACCCTTGATCCCCAGTTGGAGGAGAGCAGAGCCCAGCGGGCCTGAGAATGACCTCGTAAGGGGCTTGCGGGCTCCTAGGGAACAGGAGGCTCATCCTCAGCAGCTGTGAGCTGCCACATAAATAAGGCACCAGGGTTTTGTTACATTCAGTCTGCTCCTTGTCAAGCCTGCCAAGGGAGCACCCTTTGTGCAGGCTAATTGATGGATTTCCTTTCTGAGGAACGATCAGGGATGGAAACACTAACTTTGAATTGGTCAGCTCAGCTTTCCTCTTCCACTTCTCCCTCTAGAATGTGGGATCCTTAGAAGCTTTTAAATACTTTTATGAACATGGATTTCGGTTGTCTTGTTTAAAATGAATTTCTAAGCCGTGCAAGCAGTTTGACCCTCAAGCACAAGTCACCAGACGGACTCTAGGCTCTGAACACCAGCTGCTTAGATGTTAGCCTTTAGTTACCAAGTGTTTTAGAAAAAATGGGCTTACAAAACCCTGCTTGTGAGAACAAGTAAGATAGGATGTTTGAACTTTTGTTGTAAGGGCAATTTTGAGTCTTTCGAGTGTATTTGTCCATATGTTTCTACTTAGCTGCTTTTTAATTATAGAAATTATACAGTTTTTAATAAGTCCAACAGCACAATAGTATAAAAATAATTAGAGAACTCCAAATGTACCATTCTCTAGTAATATGTATACAGGATAAGCAGCGGTCAAGAGTGTGGACTCTTGACTTGGATTGACTGGTAAATCCTAGCCTGCCACTTTCTAGCTAGTATGACCTTGGGCAAGTTGCTCAACCTCTTTTTACCTCAGTTTCCTTGTTTGTAAAATGGAGTGATAATAAGATCTTATCTATCTCATGGGTTTTGAATGTGAAGATTGCACAAGTAAAACTTTTTGCATTTAAAACCACACCTGGTTGGGCGGGCCGCGGTGGCTCAGCGGGCAAGAGTGCTTGCCTGCCATGCCGGAGGACCCCGGTTCGATTCCCGGCCCCAGCCCATGTAAAAAACAAAACAAACAAACAAAATATAATAAAATAAGAAAATGTTTCCCTTTCTTCCTCCCTTCCTTCCTTCCATCCTTCCTTCCTTCTCTGTCTTTCTTTCCTTCCTTAAAAAAAAAAAAAAAAAAAAAAAAAAAAAAAAAAAAAAAAAAAACCACACCTGGTGGTGTGGGGATAGTTCAGCGGTAGAATTCTCACGTGCGATTCCCAGCCCATACATTTCTCAAAAGAAATAAAAAAAGAAACCAACAAAAACAAACAAACAACAAAAAATTCAACAAGTGGTGCTGCAATACCAGGATATTCACATGGGAGAAGAATGAAATGGGACCCCGCCATACAGCATATATATAAAAAAAAACCTGGTAAAAAGTAAGTACTACATTCATATTAGCTATTAATAACATAACTATTATGAGATGTCATATTTTCCTATAGAGTCTCTTAAATAGCATCATTATAATTGGTAACTTGTTTTTTTTTTAATTTTTTTTCTTAACCTCTCATAGGTATCTCTCCAGGTCCACAGCCAAACATATGTAGACACTGTTATTTATTTTTAAGAGCTGAATAATATTACTTAATATGGATTGCCAGTTATTTTTTTGAACACTGCTCATTCAGTGGGCACTTGGTTGTCCCTAGGTTTTTATTGTTTCCAACAATGTCAAAATTATTTTTACACATGTCCTTTAACCCTTGCTTTTGATTCTGTAAAATTCCTAAAATTCTTAAAAGTGGGATTACCAGATCAAATGGTATGAGCTTTTAAATTTGTAGAAGCTATCCCAAAATATCCTACCAAAAATATATGAGTGCTCATTTCCCCATATGCTTATCAGCAGTGGATATTATCAATCTTTAATTTTTTCCAGTCTAGTAGGCAAAAAATAGAATCTCATTGTCCTTCCGATTGACATTTCTCTGTCTCCCAGTGGGGTTGGGTGCGTGGAAGGAGTCTAAGCAGGTGTATTAAATAGAAGATTTCCTGTTTGAAAGATCCCCGAGGCTATCATATGGGAAACAGATTAGAACAGAAGAGGGGGAGGTCAATCCGGAAGTTGAGAAAATTGTTAGGAGGCTGTTTCTCTTCTCTTAACTTTACCCATCATTTTGGCAAAATGGCTACTCCCAAATGTCTAACTCTAACCCCTGACCTTTGTCCTGGGTTCTGGAATCATATTTCTTTTTCTGTATTGGAAAAAACTACATTGACATTGATTGTGGAGGCTCCACAAACTCCACATTTCCAAAAAATTTCTTATTATTTCTGTTCCCCTAAACCTTTATCTCTTTTTTTTTCATCAGACTTAGCTAATGACCTCATTATCCCCCTAGCTAAATGTAGGGATGTTTTGTGTTGCATAAACTACAAAACTTGGGGTCACTTCTCACTCTTTGCCTTTTACCTCACTCCACAGCCCATCAGTCACTTAAGTCCAGTGATTTTACTTCTGTCTTGTGGTTCAAATCTTCTGTGCCTGTCATTCATGCTGCAGCTGCCATTGATGCATCATCATCTTCGCCTGTCTTTCCTCCTTTCTTTCCTCCTGTCTTTCCTCCTTTCTTTCTTTCTTCCAATACAGTGGTTGTAAGTTTACAGAAAAATCAAGCAAAAAGTACAGAGTTCTCATATACATACTCCACCCTCACACACAGTTTCATTATTAGTGGTATTTTGCTTTAGTGTGGCACTTTTGTTACAGATGATGAAACATTTATAGATTATTACAATTATATTATTAGTTGTAGTCCAGAGTTTATATTAGAGTTTATTCTTTGTTCTCTTTGGTTATTGTACTAGCATCATGGTTTCCCAGCCTGATACTCTTTCATCACTCTTTTCTCTCCGCTTGGAATTTTCTTTCCACCTTTACCCCCAAATAGTAAAATTAAACTTTCTCCAAAGCCCAGCTTGAGTGTTCCTTTTTTCTATAAGCTCTTCTGTTATCTATACTTGTATCCCAAGCAGAACTAATAATTCCTTTCCTCGTACTACTGTTGTATTTTTAGTAACATTTATCACATATAATCATTGCTAAAATATAAAGAATTCACTTTCTTCCCCCAAATATCTGTAATCTTTTTAAGAACAAGGGTCATGTTTTACTGATCTTTGTATCCAATACACTACCTGGCAAAAGTAGCACTTAGTTATTCAAGCAAGGAAGGCAGGCTAGTTTAGATTTTTTTTCTTCTAATAATTAAATTATTCATAAAATGTCTTTTCTTTAAAATTTTTTAAATTGTAAAGTACACTTGGCCTTTGAGAAAAGTTAGGAAAAAATTCGAAAAGTTGAAATAAAAAATGATAAAAAGTAATCTGTGTTCCCATTTGTAATTGTATTTTGCCTTTTTCTCCCTCTTAATTTAATGACTGCATAATAATCTGTAGTGGGATGAGTTTGTCTTTCCATCTCTTTATTTCCATTTCTAGAGTCTGGCAATCTCAGGTTAAATTAAAAAGAGGGAGGCCTTTAATAATGTCACAATACTAGGAAAGAAGGACAATCCTTTACTATAATGAAATATAAAAATCATGTTAAAGGAAGGTTATCTTCACAGTGTGACATATGTAACATTTTTTCACACTAGAGACAGTGTGGTGTCCTAAGGGTCTGGAATTAAGGTCTTATGAGTCTTGAGCTTGGGGATAAATTGAGTAGCTTATGGGAGCTCTACCATTCAATATATGCTTTACTACTCATCACTATGTATTTTTTTTTTCCCTTAATAAGAAAATTTTTCTAGGGAGATGATGCTTGTCTGCTTTATTGTTTTTCAATGACCAACTAAAGCAATGTCAGCAAACCAGTATTTGTTGTCTACTTTGTATTGGGCCTTGAAAACCACAAGGGAAGCTAGTCAAATCTCATTTCACTAAGTCGTTCTATAATTAGAATCAGAAACAAATATGCAACTGAGTTGAACACTCTTTGGGATCTCAGGTGTATGCTTCATCGGCTATGACAGCAAATCTGTTTTGTAACTGACTTTTCCTCTTCTCCTTTCCATGATGAAGAATGTGGTTTTCATGTCCATTTGTAATATATACCATAGTTTATGTTCTCAACCCCATAGTGTTAGACATATAAGTTTTCCATTTTTTACTATTATAATTATTATAAATAATACATATTTGAGCCCTTAAACATTTGCTTTATACATTTCAATTTATATCCTGAAGCCATTTCTAGATGTAGAATTACTGAATCAAAGGATGACAATTTGGGACTGTTGATGCATTTTACCCCAGATGGCAGTTGGGACCCAAGGGAGAAGGAAAAGAAAAAGGGAGTTTGATTAGGAGGTGGACTGGGTGATTTGGGGAAGGATGAGCTCACTAAAATCTGCTAACTATAAATCACAGTTTCTGCTAACTATAGATCATAGTTAAATGATCAAAGAACTGTTGGAGAACGGAGGCCTTCATATATACATCACCTCAGGGTTAGGGCAGGGGATGGGAAAAGAAGAGAAACGCACAGTAAAAAACCTCAGGAGTCTAGACCTTGAAAACGGAACATCCTAAACATTCTAATGAGCGTCCCTGTCTTTCACAATATTCAGCTGTCCTGGCGCAACCACCCTGCCTTTCCTGAGTTTATAAACTGTAAAATACAGGGTTTGGATTTCAAATCATCATTTGGAAATCAAAATTTCAAAGTCACCCAGTGGTTTTTCAGAGAAACAGAACCAGTAGGAGATATGTGTGTGTGTGTGAGTGTGTGTGTGTGTGTGTGTGTGTGCATGTATCATTTATTTGAAGGAACAGACTCACACAAACGTGGGGGCTGATAAGTCTGAAATCTGTAGGGAAGGCCAGCAGACTGGAAACTGAGGCAGGATGTGCGCTGCAGTCTTGAGGCAGAATTTCTTCTCCAGGAAAACTCTGTTCTTGCTGTTCAGTCCTTCAACTAATTAGATGAAGACCACCCACATTATTGAAGATAATCTCTTTTACTTAAAGTAAACTGATCGGTGATGTACAAAATACCTTCACAGTAATAACTAGATCAGTGTTTGATTGAGTAACTGGGTACTGTAACCTAGCCACGTTATGTAAAATTAGCCATCACACCCAGAGTAGGAAGTTGCTATTTGTGGCAAATGCTTCCCCAACTATTTCTAACACTTCACCGATATTTTCTCAGTAATTGCTATGTTTTAAAATTTATTTTCCTTAACAGGGAAGTTGGTCTGATGAGATTAGATTTTCCTGCTTTCCATTATTCATTTTTAATGTCTAACTAATGAAATGAACGAATGTGTATTGGTTGTTGAAAAAGATAAGGAATGTGGGCTTAAATCTCATCTCACCAATCTTTCTTTTTAGGTAAAAACAATCCAAGGTAATTACTGATGAAATGTCTATAAACTTCTGCTTTCAAATGAGTTCTAGTCCAGTTTGGTAGAGACATGTGCTCCCGTAGAGGCTTTGTTTCAGTTGGTGGTTGTTAGGCGCTAAAAGTTGTGGTAGCCATGTGAATGCAGACCAAGAGAAATAATAGAATTGTCCTAGAGCCGAACAATTTAGCAAGATCTTGCCGATGAACAATTCTTATTTGACTCTCACAAGACCCCAGAAATTGAGGCTTAGTGATGTTAAATAGATACCTTGTCAAGCACAACTCTATGAGCCAAGTCACAGACAGAAATAAATATTACAGGTTCATGACTCAGCAAGGAGATTTGCCTGTCTGGATCCCAAGAGCCTGAACCTACAAAATGACTTATAGGAAATAAAGATTTCATAGGTAGGACCAAGCATTTGAAACCAAATTTGATGTCTTTGTAAAGTTGTGTGCAGGGATATGACATATTAAAAGTGATGTCTATCAGAGGCATGCCGAATGAACTGGAATGGGAAGAAACTGATTTAAGGAGTATGCTGGTTTGAAAGTGTTGTTTATCCCAGAAAAAGCCATGTTCTTTAACCCTGATTCAGTATTGCTGGGTCGGATCTTTTGATTAAGTTGTTTCCATGGAGATATGACCCACTTGGGTGTGGGTGGGAACTTTTGATTAGGTGGTTTCCGTGGAGATGTGCCTCCACCCATTTAAGGTGGGTCACTTACTAGAGTCCTTTAAGAGAAAGCCATTTTTGGAAAAAATGCCAGAGCCCACATAGCCAGAGACCTTTGGAAATGCAGAAAGAAAATGCCTCCAGGGAAGCCATTTGAAGGAGCCGGTAGAGAAAACTAGCAGATATCACCATGTGTCTTCCCAGAGAAACCCCAAACATCATTGGCCCTTTCTTTGGAGTTAAAGCATCTTTTTATGGATGCCTAAGTTTGGACATTTTTATGACCTTAGAACTATAAACTTGCAACTTAATAAATTCCCTTTTTAAAAGCGGTTCTATTTCTGGCATATTGTATTTCCTCAGCTTTAACAAACTACAGCAGGGAGGTTGGCTATACAATGTAATAAGAACCAATGTATGATACTCTGAACTTAAATGTTGGATGGAAGGTGGAAGGGAAGATATTGATTGGAGAGTAAAAGATCCAAATAATGACATGTCAAAAGAAATGCATGATTGGGGTTTGAGAAAAACCCTAGAATGAGCTGAGACTCAGCATCAAGGGATTGAGAAAACCTTTCAGACAAAAGGGGGAAGAGTGAAATGAGACAAAGTGTCAATAGCTGAGAGATCCCAAACAGAGTCAAGAGGTTATCCTGGAGGTTATTCTTACGCATTAAGTAGATATCACCTTATTATTCAAGATGTAATGGAGAGGCTGGAGGGAACTGCCTGAAAATGTAGAGCTGTGTTCCAGTAGCCATGTTTCTTGAGGATGATTGAATAATGAATGTTACAGGTGTCACAGTGTGACTGTGTGATTGTGAAAACCTTGTGTCTGATGCTCCTTTTATCTACCCTGTCAACAGACCAGTAGAACATATGGAATAAAAATAAATAGGGGGAAAAATGTTAAAATAAATTTAGTTTGAAATGATAGTGATCAATGAAAGGGAGGGGTAAGGGGTATGGTATGTGTGAATTTTTTTTCTGTTTTTGTTTTATTTCTTTTTCTGAATAGATGCAAATATTCCAAGAAATGATCATGATGATGAATATGCAACTATGTGATGATATTGTGAATTACTGATTGTGTATGTAGAACAGAATGATCAAAATAGGAATGTTTGCATTTGTTTGGTGTTTTTTGGTATTTAAAAAAATAAAATAAAAAAATTGTTAAAAAAAGGATAGCAAGAGATTTAGTTTATGTGAACTGTAGCTATCAATATATTTTAATATATCAATATTATAAATTAAAACTGAGAAATTTAAAAAGTTATTAATCCATTTAAAATAACAATGAACCCTCTTCAAGTTAACATAAGTTTTAATAAAAACTTACTAAATTTAAAAGAAAAGAAAAGAAATGCATGGCAGTCTCAGTAACAAAATGGACATGGTTGAGAATAGAGAAAGGGAGAATAAAAATGTGGCTTGGTTTTGAGGATGAGAACAAGAAGAATAGCAGTTCCATTGACACAAACTTGGCTCCTTAAATCCTCAGGCAGCCAAGCAATTCTCTGAAACGATTTCCTGTGCCAGAGGAATGCAGGTTGGAATACATTTCTGGCTTGGTTCTAATTGCAGAGTTGATTTAATGAGGGGAAGCTATGAAATCAGAGAGAGAGAGATGAAAACCTGATGAGTAACTTTTGTCAAAATGATGTTTCTGGTATTGATGAGTGGATTTCTTTGCAAAGAAACTGAAGCTCTTTATCTAGTCTTCTACTTTGCTTGGTGATGGTGTTTCCCAAGTTACAATATGGGGCAGGTAGAGACTAGAGTTCTTCAAAAACAAGCTTTCCATTTGTGAAGATTTGCAAAGTTTCCAATCTCCTTGCAGAAAGGAAGATAAACTATTATGACAAATATGTAATCCCCTGGCTTCATCTGACCTAGGTAGTAATGCTCTCAGCTAGGATGCCATTCGGTTTGGGATTTGGACAATGCTGGGCAAGAGTTCCTTAGTGAATTAGTGTCATATGTTGCTGAGGCTTCTGAATGCATTCTTAAAATATATTACTGCTATTTTAGTAATTTGAGAATTTGAACAAGTCAGTCATAACAGAGGCTAAGTTGGGCATCTTCAATGGACGTAGGAGAATCATAATTTCAAAGTAGTCTCTTAATTTTCATGACTCTCTTTGGATGAGTAAAGGAAGCAAACAAAATGTAAATAAGAATTTTTAAATTATTTCATTCTAAATGTTTGTTTTTTTTAGTAAATGAGAGAGCTTGAACCAAGGGCTGTAATCGATTAGCTTCCAGATGCCGATTCACATATGAAATGATAAAAGGGGTGTGGCCAACAGCTTTCTAGATTCTGGAACAGAAGAGGAGCTGAGAGCTCTTCCTTCTTCCTCTTTCTCCTCCTCCTCACACTCCTTCTCCTGGTTACTCTAATATTTTCCACGTTCTCTTAAAGTTACTATGTTATCTGTATATTAAGGCTTTTTTAAGACTTCATACTGTGTAAATAATCATACACTGTGTCCTAAAAATGTAGTCACTGTGACCCCACGGAATTGTATATTTAATTGTGATTGGAGGGGAGAAATTTGGGGATGTATGTATACATATGTTACTAGAAATTTTTTTAAAAGACCAGACATAGGATTGTACAACATGATGTAATATAAATCTAATAAATATAATAATATGGTTTCATCAGTTGTAGCAAAGGTACCATACTGATGTGAACAACAGGGAAAATTGTATGTGTGTGGGGGGTGGTAGGGTGTATGGGAATTTGCATTTTCTGCATGATTTTTCCATTAACTTATAAATTCTCTAAATAAAAAAAATGCTATTAAACATCTTGCCCCAAAGATGGAAGTTTATTGAAAATGGTATAGGATTAAATGATCAGTTATAGCTGTTTTAGTCAACTTTTTATTTACTTAAAATATATATCTTGAATTAAAAAAAAAAACACATAACCTGGTACTTCAGAGCAAGTTAGCAAGTATTTACTGAAAACCCACTACATGCCCAATACTACGTACTGTATGAAAAATATAATACGTGTTGATTGAGCTTGGATCTATGTCTCTTTGGAAATATTAATAGCAAGCTAAGCAATGCTCCCAGCTAGGATGCCATTCAGTTTGGATTCGGATAATTGCTGGGTAAGAGTTTCTAAGTGAATTGGTGTCATATGTTGCTAAGATGTCTCAAAGCTAATTTCTTTTCAGCAAGTATGAGCCTTCCCTGATGTATTTATATACAAATATATGCAAATGTATTCAAATAAACAAATGTATTTATATATAAATATATGTATGTATTTATATACAAATCTGCAAATATATGTGCCATAGAACTGTTGAAGCGACAGGATACAGTAGTAAAAGCCCTGAACTGAGGATTGGTGAACTGGGGTTTCCCCATCCTGCTGTAAGGTGGTTGTATATGACTGGAAAATTCCTTTGGTTTTTTCTACACCTCAGTTTCCCTATCTGTAAACAGAGGGTTGGATTAGAGGCTATTATAATTCATGCTTTCCACCATTTCTGACATTCTGTTATCATATTTTAACTTTATTTGATATAAACTATATTAAATTTATAGTATTTGTTAAATATACTTTGCTTGCCATTCAAAGGCACTCCTTTTTACATCATTGATAAATAAATCAACTGGGATACATCATTTGTGTAATATAACTGTCTAGCCTCTTTTTATTGGGTATTTCATGTATGGAAAATAAGGGTAAGTTTTTTCAAAAGACATAAAGCTATCGAGTTAGATTTGATCATTTTACTTCATCTGCTATTTGGAGGTAACACTTTTCATTTGTGGGAAAGTTGATTTCATTTTTTTTCAACAGATGAATATAGGCACAAAATATTTCCATTGTGGGGAAACGGAATGGGTTTGGGATGAAACTTTGGAGGAGTATGAGGAGAGAGAACCAAGTAAAAGCAGGAAGGACCAAACAAAGTCTGTGTTTCTTTTGGGGGAAAAAAAAAGACACAGCTTCTCCTGCTCCTGTGGATCTGAAATAAATAAATAAAGATTTATTGTTTAATTATTCAGTTACATACTCACTGTAAATGATGAGAGTGAAGGGACCTGAATAATCTATTTAAATTAAACTGTCACAGAGCATTCTTTTGGGGCCTTAGCTACTTCTCTCTTTGCTCTGGGAGGTTTACTTTGGGAGTTGGCATCACCCCAATCATGAAGGTCACGTTGTCTTTGCCAGCAGTAGTACTTAAAGGAGTAGGGAGTGGGGGTGGGAAGGAAGAAAGACTTGGTATACCTGTGCTTACTCTCACAGACTCAATCAAAGATGCACATGCCTATCAGAGTGCAAAGCTAACTTCCCATGCAATATATCATGCCCTGTAATCCTAGGGTAAAATCATCAGCCCTTTGGTTGCTTTCTTTTGGGAGGTTCATGGTCCAGGAATCAGACCCCGGTCTCCTGCATGAAAGGAGAACATTCTAACCACTGGACTACCTGTGTACCCTTACCCTTTGGTTGCTTTTGAGACCTGTTCTTCTGAACCCAAGTTGAACTCTTCCACAAGACACCCTATCCTGAGTTTAAAGCTCTCTCTGATCTGTTCCCAATTCACAGCATGCTTTTGCTCTGTTTCTATGTTTCTGAAGCAATCAGTTCCAGGGCCCAGATGCAATTTTGCTAACAGCTAAATCTAGTCCCTTGATACCTATTCAAAGGCAATGGCTTCCAACATGGGCCACCTTAGCCTTGAGCTTGTTGAGTACTTAGAATACTAACTGGCATCTCATGTTTGTCACATGTATCTAGGAATGAAGACATTCGAGTCTAAGATTCTTTTCTACCCCTCATGTGAATTTAAATTTGCAAATACCTGGCTCAAAAGGGGGACAAGTGAGTTACCTGCTGGTAACCAGGTCACATTCCATCTCTGGATCTCACTTTCCATATAGATCAACGAGAGCATGGTTTGAGGTCACCACCAGCTCTACATCAAATATCATGATATCTGCATTTCTGCCCCTGTTCTCTTACCAAGTTCCCATTTAAATCCCATCCTCTTTGAGGCCTCTTTGGCCAGACTCCCTGCCTCTATCAAAATTAATTTCTCTCTTTGTGAGATCTTATCACCACAGGTTATTGTAATCCTTACCACAGCCTGGGCTTTGGATCTGTGTCTGTCTCCCTGACTAGACTGTTAACTCCTGGCTATCAGGACTGCTCATGTCTTATTTATCTTTTCATTTCTTGTAGTGCTTTCTGCATTGCAGGCAGGCATTCAGGAAATGTCTGAGTTGAACAAAATTTCTCATTTGTAGTAACAAGGGTAAAAGTCTGAAAGCAAGTCCCTAGGAATAACACAGGTAAACATTTTAGTTCCCATTAGCCTCTTTAGAGGCATAGCAGTTGAGGAGGCAGTAGTTCCTTGCTCCCAGACCAAAGTTAATTACAAGGATAGCTGGCTCCAAAAATTCTAGTTCCCTATTTTTAAAGTTCATAGCAAATAGGGTCATTTCAGTTCCTTCCAGATTGAAGAGCCCACAGAGAAGCAGCCTGGGCAAGCATTCCTGAGATAGCAAGTCTTGGAATCCTCTGAGAATAAGGACCATTCAGAGCACATTTTTCACCCCATTTGGGGCAGAAAATTATAATTTCTGCTATTCATCAGTTATTTATTAGGTCCATACTATGTTCAAGGTATTGCAGGACATACAAAGCTGAAAAGAACACAACCTCTGCTCTTAATTAGCTTGCAATTTTATAGAAGGTTATGCCAAGTTATTGAAATAACACTAATGTTAGGCTGAGTTTAACAAATGCAATTAGCAAGTGACAAAATGCCAGTTACAGGGTTCAGAGGAGAGAAAAATTTGCATCTGAATGGGGAAATTTTAAAAAGCTTCATGGACAATGTAGAATTTGAGATAGTGTTGAAGAATAAATATGATTTTAGTAGATAGAGGAACTATATGAGTAAAGATGAAGAATTGGGAAACTTAGAACATGCTTGGGGAAATATTAGTCTAGATAATTTGGAATGTAGATTATATATTACAGAGTAGTGGAAAATGAGATAGGGAATGTAGCAGGGTCCATGCTGTGTAGGATATTGGATTCCAATTGGGTGGTTTGCCCTGAAATTGGTAGGCAATAGTGTACTATAAAAAGATTTGATTGGGGAGTAAACACAAACTAGGGGACAGTAAACTACAGTCCATGGTCCAACATCAGCCTGCCTTTAGCTTTTATAAGAATACAGTCATGCACATTCATTTATGTATTGTCTAAGACTGCTTTTGGGTGATATGGGAGAGTTGAGTAGTTGTAACAGAGGCTGTAAGGTTGCAAAGCCTTAACTATTTACTGTCTGACCATTTAAAAGAAGGTATTGCTGGCCCCTGATACAAACATGATTCATTCCTTCACTTATTCACTCATTTATTCATTTATTGTTTAATAACTGAAACATTCAATCTTAACTATGTGCTAGAGATAAGTCAGGTATTTTTTCTCCCTTATTTAATTTAAAGTTGGTTCCTTATTGAAGTTGCCTTTTGAAACTGTTCAGTGAATTTAAAATCTTGTGTAGTTCATTATTAGACATGTAGTTTCTTCAAATGCTATGAACATATTCTGTCTTGTAACATTCCTGGCTAGTCCTGCCAAGGCTAAAGTTTTTGAGCAAGGTTATAAGATTAGAAATTAAATAATGCAGGAGAGAAGGTTACTGTGTTGTAAATTCAAGTGAGGGAGGCCATTGTACTATATATTATGTGGAAATTGATTTAGCTATTTATCAATAACAGCTTATCTTAACATTCTTCTAAGGAAAAATAGCAACAGCAGAGGGGAAGAGTAGAGGCCAGTGTTCCCACAGCCTCGCCAGCACCCTCACCCTGACTACCACCTACTGCTACTACTTCTAGTACTACAGCTACTGCCACTGCCGCCACCATTTTCACCTTACTCTTCCTGTTATTCAGCTAAGGAACATAAACACAGTTCTTTGACCACAGTTGTGATGTATTTTTATTTATGTTTTAAATTTAATTCAAATTGTACTATTATAAGGAGTTATTACGTTTTTTAGCGCAATTGTAGGTTTACAGAAATTTCATGTATAAAATACAGGATTTCCATATACCCCTTGTGCCTGTTTGAAACTATTATGTATCCCAGAAAAGCCATGTTTTAATCCTGATCCAATCTTGTGGGGGCAGCAACCCTTTTAAATAGATTATCTTCACGAGATGTGATGATCCCAGTTTAGGGTGGGGCCTTTCAGTTAGATGGAGACATGACTCCTCCCATTCCAGGTGGGTCCTGTTTGGTTTACTAGAATCCTTTAAAAGGGGAAACATTTTTGAGAAACCTCAGATGCAGGCACTTGGAGAATAGTTGCTTCAGAGCTGACAAAGACAAACATTTTGGAAATGCTTGGAGTGCCGCCAGAGAAAGCAGATGCCTAGACGCGGGCAGATGTTACCATGTGCTTTCCCATGAGATGCTAAGCAAGCCAGAATCCAGATTTGTGTCTGGAGGAACTAAGTGAAGACCCACAGATGCTTAGAGAAGAAACTGTTGTCATCAGAAGCTGGAAGTAAGAAACTGGAAACAAGGACCAGCAGATGTAAGTCACATGCCTTCTAAGATCAGCCTTCCTTGAGCCAAGGTCTCTTTCTCTGGATGCCTTAGTTTGGACATATTTATGACCTTTGAACTATAAACTTGTAACTTATTAAGTTCCTTTTTAAAAAGCCATTCCTGGTATATTGCATTCCAGCAGCTTTAGCAAACCAATACAATAAAATCCATCCAAAGTACACAATCAATGGTTTTTAGTATAATCACAAAGTTGTGCTTTCATCACCACAATCAATTTTAGAATATTTCTGTTACCCAAAAAGAAAAACCCCATTCACCTTAGCAGTCATCAGCCCTACACAATCTCTCTATCCTTCCCCAGCCCTATACAATGAAGTTATTTTTAATTTGATTGTCTGTCTTTAAGTTGTTGAATTGTAGGATTTCTTTATCTATTCTGGATAGTAATTCTTTATTTATATATTGGTTTCTGAATATTTTCTCCCATTGTGCAGGTTGTTATTTTAGTTCATGATAAAGTCCTTTGATACACAAATTTTTTTTACTTTTAGGAGTCCTCATTTATCTATTTATTCTTTTATTGATTGTATTTTGGGTATAAAATCTAAGAAACCATTGCCTAGAACAAGATGCTGTAGCTGCTTCCATCTATTTTCTTCTAGAAGATTTATAGTTCTGGTTCTTATATTTAGGTCTTTAAACAATTTTGAGTTGATTTTTATATATAAAGGTGGGGGTCCAGCTTCATTTTTTTTTGCAAATGAAAATCAAGTTTTCTGATCACCATTTGTTGAAGAGACTATTCTTTTCCAATTGAGTGGCCATGGCATCCTTGTAAAAGATCAGTTGGCCATAAATGTGAGTTGATTTTTGAACTCTCAGTTCAATTTGATCGGTCTATATGTCTGTCCTTGTGCCATTATCATGCAGTTTTGAATACTTTGGCTTTGTAATAAGTTTTAAAGTTGTCAAGTGTGCTTCCTCCAACTTGTTTCTTCTTTTCAAGATGTCTTTGGCTATTTGGGTCCCCTTACCTTTCCATATAAATTTGATGATTGGCTTTTCCATTTTTTGCAAAAAAGAAAAGTCATTAGAACTTTTACTGTGATTCTAGTCTAAATTGCTTTGAATAATTGGCATCTTAGCAGTATTGGATCTTCCAATCCATTAACATGGAACATTATCCATTTATTTAGGTCTTTGATTTATTTTAACAATGTTTCATGGATTTCTGTGTACGAGTCTTTTGCATCCTTGATGAGCTTTTTTCCTGGTTATTTGATCTTTTGTTTACTATTTTAAATGGGATTTTTTTCTCTAGATAGTTCTTCAGATTGTTCTGAAGTATACAGATAGAATTTTGTATAGATACAATTCTAATTTTTGCTTGTTGATCTTGTACCCCACAGCTTTGTTGAATTCACTTATTAGATCTAGTCATTTTGTTGTGGATTTTTCAGAATTTTCTGTATATAAAATCATCATCTGCAAATAGGAAAAGTTTTGCTTCTTTCTTTCCAGTTAGGATGCTTATTATTTCTTTTTCTTGCCTAATTGCTCTGGTATAATTTCCAGTACAATGCTGAATAATAATGGTGACAGTGGACCTCCTTGTCTTGTTGCTTATCTTACAGGGAAAGCTTTTGCATTGAGTATGATGTTAACAGTGGATTTTTCAATAATGCCATTTACTATGTTAAGGAAATTTCCTTCTATTCCTAGTTTTCTAAGTATTCTTATCAAAAAGTGGTGTTAGATTTTCACAGATAACGTTTCTGCATCAATAGAGTTAATCATGTGGTATTTTTCCTTCCTTCTGTTAGTATGGTGTTTTACATCATTGATTTTCTTGTTTTGAATCACAGTTACATACCTGGAATAAATCCCACTTGACCATGGTGTGTAATTCTTTTAACATGCTGTTGTATTCTGTTTGCTAGTATTTTGTTGAAGATTTTTACCTGTATATGCATAAGTGATATTGGTCTGTGATATTCTTTTCTTGTTGTATCTTTTTTTTGCTTTTCATATTTATTTTTTTTAAATAAAATTTTAAAATAAATATGAAAAGCAAAATGGATCAAAAAGAACTATTACATTATCAACAAAACAGAAAATGACAAGTGCTGGAGAGGATGCGGAGAAAGAGGCACACTTATCCACTGTTGGTGGGAATGTCAAATGGTGCAACCACTGTGGAAGGCAGTTTGGCGGTTCCTCAAAAAGCTGAATATAGAATTGCCATACGACCCAGCAATACCATTGCTGGGTATCTACTCAAAGGACTTAAGGGCAAAGACACAAACGGACATTTGCACACCAATGTTTATAGCAGCGTTATTTACAATTGCAAAGAGATGGAAACAGCCAAAATGTCCATCAACAGAAGAATGGCTAAATAAACTGTGGTATATACATACGATGGGATATTATGCAGCTTTAAGACAAGATAAACTTATGAAGCATGTAATAACATGGATGGACCTAGAGAATATTATGCTGAGTGGTCCAGCCAAAAACTAAAGGACAAATACTGTATGGTCCCACTGATGTGAACGGACATTCGAGAATAAACTTGAAATATGTCATTGGTAACAGAGTCCAGCAGGAGTTAGAAACAGGGTAAGATAATGGGTAATTGGAATGGAAGGGATACAGACTATGCAACAGGACTAGATACAAAAACTCAAAAATGGACAGCACAATAATACCTAATTGTAAAGTAATCATGTTAAAACACTGAATGAAGTTGCATCTGAGCTATAGGGTTTTTTGTTTGTTTGTTTGTTTGTTTTGTTCTTTTACTATTATTACTACTTTTATTTCTTTTCTCTATATTAACATTTTATATCTTTTTCTGTTGTGTTGCTAGTTCCTCTAAACCGATGCAAATGTACTAAGAAACGATGATCATGCATCTATGTGATGATGTTAAGAATTACTGAGTGCATATGTAGAACGGTATGATTTCTAAATGTTGTGTTAATTTCTTTTTTTTTCTTCTTCTTTCTTTCCGTTAATAAAAAAAAAAAAAAAAAGAACAATTACCAAGGATATAGGTGCCAGACACATAGGCTATAAGACAGCTGAAAAAGTATGTCTTAATAAAGTTAGGGAGCCTCATCATTACCGTGTTTTAAAAGCTGTACCTAACATATAGCTTAGCTGTCTATAGATCTAGCTTCCCTTGCTGCTTTCCAATAAGGCATAGCTGGCTTGCCTTGCAAGAACTCATTAGATGGGCTCCATGTACATTGGGACAGTACAGCAGTACTCAGCTAAATAGAAGGACCTAACTCCCATGATGAACTCCTTCAGTTTTGTTTATGTGGGAATGTCTTAATCTCTCCTTTGTTTTTGAAAGAAAGACTCACTGGATATAAGATTCTTGGGTAGCAATTGTTTTCTTTCAGCACTTTAAATATTTCATCTCACTACCTTCTTGCCTTTATGGTTTCTGATATAAAATTGGCACTTAATCATACTAAAATTCCCGCATATATAACATATTGTTTTTCTCTTGCAGCTTTCAGAACTCTCTCCTTGTCCTTTGCACTTAACAGTTTGAGATACTATGTGCCTGAGCATATTTCTCCTCAAGTTTATCCTGTTGCTCATTGAGCTTCTTGGATGTGCATACTCATATTTTTGCCAAGTTTTGACAGTTTTCTTTTATGATTTCTTTGAATACTCTTTGCTGTGCCTTTTCCTCTTTCTTCTCTTCCTGGGACTCCCATAACATGCATATTAGTATGCTTGATGGTGTTCCACAGGTCTATTAGGCTATTTTAGCTTTTTATAATTCATTTTTATTCTGTTCCTTGGCCTGACTTACTTCAATTGTCTTGGTTTCAAGTTCACTGATTCTTTCTTCTGCCAACTCCAATCTAATGTTGAAACCCTCCTGGGTTTTTTTCATTTCAGTTATTGTGGTTTTCAACTCTAGTAGTTTCGTGTATTCCTTTATAAAATTTCTGTCTCTTTATTGAACTTCTCATACTATTCATTCATTGTTTCCCTGATATCTTTTCATGCTTTCTTGGTATTTTTCTTTATCTCCTTGAGCATACTGAAGATGATTTTTTACAGGTCTTTATCTAATATATCCACATTCTGGTCTTCTTCATTGATGTTTTTTTGAATTTTTATCTTCTTCCTTTGGATGGGTCATTATTTCCTGTTTGTCTTGTAATCTTCTGTTGCACACTGTACATTTTAAAATTTTAAAGTGTTTACTCTAGGATTTAGTCCCTGAGTTGTTTCTTGAGTTCATATCCAGCTGGTGTTATAACAGAGATTTCCTTGAGTGTCAAGAATGAACAAAACCAAGCAAACCAATGCAAAAAACACCCTTCACAACCTTTTCAAATTAGCTTTATGTTGGCCAGTGCTCTCATTCAGAGATCAACCTTCCTATTAAGAAGATTAGCTTAAGGGAAGTGTCCTCCCTCGTTTCTTACCTGTGTCTTATCCGGGGCTTGTGCTTGCTAGTGACCACAGGAGATCCCTGTTTCCAGGAATTTGAATGCCTCCTCTACTCCCTATGAAACAGACCCTCTCCCTTTCCTGTGTGTTCTACACTAGGACTTAAAGCAGGTAAGCCTTTGCCCCATGCTGCTTAACTTAATTGTTTTCTCATGCTGCTTTGGCTATCCCATACTTTTTTTTGCCTGGGAGTAAATTCTGGGCTCTGGAAGTGAGGGAATGGGGGCAAACTGAACAGGAATTCCCTATTTTAGTCTTTCCCAGCTATAACAAGGCCAGAGACCAACAATGAGAGTGCAGGCTGGCTCCACACTTCCCTAGAGATAGGGTGAGGGAGGGGCCAGCAAGGGCTCCAGGAGGTTCTCCTATGGCTTTCAGAAACTGTGTTTTCTTGATTCTGCACTTACACAGCATATGCAGCCCTTTAATTCTTTTCCATAGTTTTGAAGAAGGATTCTGTCTATAAGAGTCCTCTGTGCTTTTGCCTGAGGCAGGTTTGAATACTGGCCATCCTCAGAACCAGGCAGTAATCAACTAGGGGACACAAGCCCAGGTTCAGGAGAAGTAGTTCTTTATATCCCACCTAGGCACTAGCAAAGTGCACCAGGAGACATGGTTGAGGACCCCACTGCTGCCTGCTCCAAAGCTGGGGGGTGGGTGATGGTAGCTTCTGCATTGAAAGTGAACTTCCCTGCTATTTTACCACAAATTACCAGACTCTTCCTCCTGCTTGTCCTTGGATTCTGCACACTGTTCTACTAGACTCCAGAGTTTCAAAACAGTTAATTCAGACAGTCTGTGACTGTTCAATAGTTGTTCTAACGGAGGAACTGAACCTGGTTCCTATTCCACCATCTTCTGATAACCATCCCTAATGTATTTTAAGACTACGTTAATTATTAATTAGTCTTAAAAATTCTAAAAAGTTTTAAATTCTAAAAAGTAATTCATAAAAAGTTCAGTTTATGACCAATAGCAAAACTTTGTGAATTTGTGGTTGTGAAATAGATTGAAGCTAGTCTGCATGTGTATCTTTTTTCCACTCTCCTTTACCCACCCTACCTCTATCCTGCCCCAGACTTCCTTGCATCAGTGCTGTCAGATTCATCTTTCTAAAGGATATTTGATCATATTTCTCTCAATACCACAGACATTTTGAGGGAAGGGATTGTGTTCGATTTACCTATGAACCTTTGAAGCCTAGTACATTGTCTGGTAGTAGAACCTCAAGGAATGCGCACTAAAATTAAAACGAGATCTGTATGTATAATATAGGTGCTATTCTGGTTCCTGATGCTGCATAATAAATGATCCCAAAATACAGTCACTCAGAATAGCAATCATTTTATTATTTAATAATTCTGTGCATCAAAAATTTAACTAGGTGCATCATGGATGGCTCCATAGTTTCAGGGAGCTCAGTTGAAAATACATGAAAGCTTCGGGTATCTTGATGTGGGAACTTCATCAGATATCTTGTCCTTCAGCTGGCATGACTTGATGACTAGGAATGCCAATGTAGCACCTGTTTTGGGCTCACGATGTAGCTGGTTCTCACAGCCTCAAAATAATCCAACCTCTTTCTTGGTTGCTTAGGTCTCCAAGCATGAGTGTTCCAATGGCCAGGGAAAAAGTTGAATCGCCTTTTTTTCCCCCAGCCTCAGAAGTAACACAGCATCATATCTACCATACTCTATTAGAAAAAGTAGTCCCAAGCCTACCCAGATTCAAGGGGAAAGGAATTAGTGCTCTGAGAGACATGCTCAAAGGGTATGGGAAAATATGGACTGGGAGTTATTGGTGTGACCATCTCTGGAAAACAATTTTTTTATTAGACCAACCTATCAACAGATACTCTGCAGAATTCTTTTCAGCTTCCAAATGTCAAAGAGGCTTGGGGATGAATATTAAATTAGGCATCTAAGTGTCAAAAATAGAGAAATGGTCAAATAAATCCTCTCCTTGGTTTTATCCAGCCATCGAAAAACCTATTTACAAACATATGCAAGAACATGGAAATGTCAGCTACATAATCAGTTAAGGCAGATTAGAGAAAACATGGCTCAAATGGGCTTCCTATCAATTCCTTTCCTGAATTAAACTCATCCACTCACTATTACAGCCACCTTGCTCTAGTAGCTTTCTTCTCGGAGGAGCCAGGATATATGACTAAACAGGCAACCAGGACCTAGAGACAGCCCACCTGTGTGTTGAATTTTTTTAACCCACTAAGTCCACCCTAATGGAAAATGTGGACCAACGGAACAATGAATGTCAGACTTAGCAGCTTACTGGTTTTCACTCCACTCCTCCTTCAACTTCACTTCTCCTGCCATGAAGGTAAAGAGTGAGATGGAAATTGTTTCTCTCTTTTTCTGTAAGCATTTTTCTGTATTTCCCCTGTCAGTGAAAAATTTCCCCTCAAGTGAAGTATGAACTGCAGGGAGTGTGTGACCCAGCTAACATTTATATCGTAAGTGAAAAAGCACATTACAAAAGTATGTGATTTTAAATATACACACATACAACATGCATATTGTGCACACAGTAAGAAAGTACATCAGAATAATAATTCTAGTTGTTTTTTGGTTGGCGGACTCTGGATGCTTAAAGTAAGTTATTAATTATTCATCCCTATACAAGTTATTCATAACAAAACAGATGACACTTCCCATTATGTCTTTTGAAAAAGCCCTCACAAAGAATTACTGTGAGAATTAGTGACACATTTTGAGAAAGAATATTCTAAGAACAAAATTCTCCTTTATAGTTTTGTGAAAACTGGAAAAAAACGTCAAAATTTAAAACTTGGCTGGCCTCTGAAGAAGTGAAAAAGCTACCTAATAAAAAAAAAGTGGGACACGGACCTGCTAAAAATACAACGTTCTAAGCAGAAATATATTTTAAACTTTATTTGTTACCCAAAATGTTATACCAGTATGTCAACACTGATTGTCTTTGGATCATGGTCTTATGACTACCTCTTATTTTAAAGTATTACTGTTTTCAGTTATGGGCATGGATTACTTTAAAGATCAGAAAGAAAAAAAGAGGAGACAGAGTGAGTTCAAGAACTAGCAAGCCAGTTAGTGAGACTAACAGAGAGGTTAAATCAGTGAATTCATTTGGAATAGGATTTAGTTAGCTTAATTTTTGCTAGGAAGATGAGGATATTTTTTCCAATCAGAGAAGTCTTGAGCATTTTTTTTCCTAAAATTTTTGGTTAGCATTTGTTTGCATAGAGGATGGTCACTGGTCTGAATTTGGATTCAGTGATCTGGGCTTCTTGTCACAACAGCTATTATCCCCCAAATCATTGCGTCACAAAGTATAAAACAAAGCTCACATGCAGATGCTGTATTGAAATGCAGAGAGGGGCCTGAGGACTGAATTCAGACCACTTATGTTTTCTTTGGCACCAAATGGGCAGTGTTTTAAGGAAATTGAGAAATTTCACATAGAAATCTAGAATTTGGCTTCTACAAAATCAGAAAACCTAAAAAATATTTGGTTTGCATTCCAGTGTAGGCAAAAGTTACCTGTTGTCTCCCAACACTGGGATAGAATGTAGATTGTAATTCATCATCACAATTATACTTCTTTAGAATAGAAAGTGGCTATTGTTTCAAGACAACGAAAGGGGATTTTCTTGAGGGAAAGTATGTTTGCTTTGAAAGCACTGGCCTGTGTTCTCACTGAAGTCACCTATCTGTCCCTATAGTCATTTGAAGTGGTGATCCTCCTGTGGACATTGGGAAAATAGTGCTGAGAGTCTTTCCAGAGGTAACAGAAATCAAAAGGAAAATGTCTCACAGCCTAGGACCAGACTTGGTGGAGACAGAAGGGAGCATGAAATTGCATGAATATTATGCATCCCTCTGACATCCTCCCAGAAGTTCTGAGGAGATTTTCACGCTGGGGAAAGCCTGATCCTTCAGAGAAGTTTGGTTGAAAACAAACTGCCCAAATCTCAGTGGCTTAAGGTATCAGATGTTATTTCTTCTTCACACCACCATCTATGAAGCACAAGCTAAGGGCTCTGCTTTTGTCTTTTTCACTCTGGCCCCTCAGCTGACAAAGCAGACACCGTATGGAATTTTGTCAGTAGCTATGGTAGAGGTAAAGAAAGCTATGGCCGATTGCTCACTGGCACTTAAAACTTCCACCTGCAAATAACACATATTATTTCTGCTCACATTTCATTGGCCAAAGAAAATCACATGACCCTGCCTACTACAAAGATTGGACTTCCATTATCATCCCACCATTCCTGGAAATTGGAGAGCTGGAAGTCTTTGGTGGACAGTAATGACTACCTGTGTTGTTTTGAAACTATTATGTACCCCAGAAAAGCCATGTTTTAATCCCCCCATGTTTTAATCTTGTGGGGCAAGACATATTGTTTAGGGTGGGAAACTTTGATTGGATTGTTTCCGTTGAGCTGTGATACACACAGTTGTGGGTGTGAACTTTTGGTTAGATTAATTCCATGGAGATATGACAAGCCCGATTGTGGGTGTGGTTTCTTGATTAGATGGAGATATGACTCACCCGTTCAAGGTGGGCCTTGATTAGTTTACTAAAGTCCTTTGAAAGGGGGAACATTTTGGAGAAATCTCAGATGTGGATGCTTAGAGAACAGTTGCATCACAGTTGACATCGATGTTTAGAGATGCTCAGAGTGCCAACAGAGAGAGCAGATGCCTAGACCTGGGTAGAGACCAGCAGACATCACCATGTACCTTCCAATGAACTGCCAAGCAAGCTAGAACCTAGAGAGAGCCAAGGGAAGCAAAATGAAGCCCAGACTTGAAGAAGCCAAGTTAGGAACCCCCACAGGAACAGAGGCTGAAAGCAGTGGAATCCAGGAGCCAGGGACCAGCAGAAGCCAGTCACATGCCTTCTCAGATGACATTCCAAATGGCATCAGCCTTTCTTGACTGAAGATAACCTCTTGTTGGTGCCTTAATTCGGACATTTTCATGGCCTTGGAGCTGAAAACTTGCAAAATGATAAATTGCTGTGATTGCCGTGTTAAAAACCATTCCATTTCTGATATGCTGCATTCTAGCCACTTTAACAAACCAAAAACAGATTTTGAATTGGGGTGCTGTTGTTTGCAAATACCAAGCATATTGGAATGGCTTTTTAGATGGATAAGGGGAAGATTCTGGAAGGGTTGTGAAAAGCTTGATAGAGAAGGCCTGAATTGCTTTAAACAGACTATTGATAGAAATGTGGACTCTAAAGATATCTCTAACAAGGCTTTAGACAAAAATGAGGAATGTAACATTGCCAACTGGAAGGAAGGGACCCTTGTTTTAAAATGGCAGATAAGTTGGCCAAATTGAATACTGCTGTTGGATGGAAGTTAGGATTTAAAAGTGGCAAGCCAGGGTATTTAACTGAAGAGATTTCCAAACTAAATGCAAAAAATACCACCTGGTTGCTTCTTGCAGCTAGTAGTATAAAATGTGACAGGAAAGAGATAAGTTGAGAATTGAACTCTTGGGTACAAAGAAAACAGAAATTGATGATCTGGAAAATTCTGGGTTCCAGAAAGTAAGACCCCAGTGAATAGGGCCCCAACATGAGGATTTAACCAAACACAAATGCAGTCAGCTGTTGCAGGATATGCAAGGATTGGAAATGGAGTCATCTAGAAAGGATTTGTGGAAGTCCTATTGTCTGATGGTTATGATCCCTGGAGACTGCATGGAAAACCAATAGTGTTGCAAGATCTGGGTAAGCAGAACCACTGCCAGTATGAACAAAAAGGGACAGAAAAGGGACGAATTTAAGGAAAGAAGACTTCAGAAGCAAAACCAGACCAAAGCCAACACCAGAACACTACAGATTCTGGGAGAAAGCGAGCCTTGCCCAAATCCTTGATTTGGGACCTCTTCTAGCCTGAGAACCATAAGCCAATAAATTCCTGTTTTTAAGCTAAAATCTATTGTGTTGTATTTATCACAGTAGCCTGGCAAACTAAGACAGATGCTCAGAAAGCCACGATACAAATGCACCTGGGGAATGTCTGTGTATGTTTGCTGAATTTTACAAGAATACACTAAAATAAGTGTCAATACATTCAAGGTATACCTTGTTCAAAAATCGTAAATGCTGAGAGTCAGTTTGAGGGTGGGATGAGAAAGAGAATAAAGAAGGGCCAAAGTAATGTTTTGTTTTGTTTCCCTAGAAGATAACACAAGCTTCCATTCTTCTGCTGTGCTATCAAAGTGGGAATGCTAAGGTCTGGAGCCAGGAAATCTTGGTCCAGGAGAGTGGACCCATCCATACATGTGGAGAAGTCGAGTTTGCCCTGGAAGCAGAGGGCAGGACTTTCACTTTGTTGCTCAGGAAGAGATTTGGTGCCTCAGGTCTCAGAGACAGTACATAAACCAGGGATTGGGGGAGCCTGGCTGCCGACCCATTGTTCTGGAGGGGCCTACCCATGTCCCCTAGAAATGGCAGACATCTCTAGTGCTGCCCCCATGTTTGGACAAGGTGGATCTGAGAAAAAGGTGGTCCTCCCAATGAGCCCCAGTGTTGCAACTCTCACCCCAGTATTTGAATAGAATAGGGTTGCAACATAGGCCCTTGAAAAGAGAGGGGCTGCTGTTTTCTAAAGTCCCAAGGATAAATGACTCTGAGACTTTGAAATTCAATGGCATTTGTTTTGCAGGTATTCAGAACTGTTTGGTTCTGGTGACCCCTGTTTACCTTTCAATTTCTCTCTGTGAAAATGGAAACATGTACCCGATAACTGTGCCTCCTTTGCATATTGGCAACAGATAACTTGTTCTGAGTTTCACAGGTCCAGAGTCAGAGTAGAATTTTTTGCCTTAGGATAGAGCATGACTGTAACTGACTTTGATGAGATTTTTGTACTTTTTTTTAGTTTTTATAGTTTGTATTGCTACTGAAATGGTTTAATGCTTTTGTGATATTGTAATAGAATGAATGTATTTTGTATACAGAAAGAACATGTCCTTTTGGGGTCCAAAGGGTGGAATGTCCTATTCTGTACCCCCAGAAAAGCCATGTTTTAATCCTAATCCAATTTTGGTGGGCCAGACCTATTGCTTAGCCTTTCTTGAGTAAAGGTAACTTCTATTTGTTGCCTCAATTTGGACATTTTCATGGCCTTGGAGCTATAAACATGTAAATTGATAAATTCCCCTTTTAAAAACTGTTCCATGTATACTGCATTCTGGAAGCTTTAACAAACCAAAATGCTACCACATAAACCTCTAGATTCTTAATTTTTTGGTATTGCAGAAGGCATTTGAATTAGCCTACCTTGAATTGAGCTTTAGAAAGAAATGATGAATAGTCACCTGACTCATCATCCTGACCCCCAAGGATCTGGGGAGCCTGTACTTAGGCTTTGGCTTTGAGCAGGTAGACCCTGTTTGTTCAATAAGAGCTGCCCTTTGGTAAACTGGGCCTATTGAACTTTTTAAGGCTATCTGTCCCAGAGCATTACAAAGCATTCCCACTTTGATAGCACAGCAGAAGAATGGAAGCTTGTGTTATCTTCTAGGGAAACAAAACAAAACATTACTTTGGCCCTTCTTTATTCTCTTTCTCATCCCACCCTCAAACTGACTCTCAGCATTTACGATTTTTGAACAAGGTATACCTTGAATGTATTGACACTTATTTTAGTGTATTCTTGTAAAATTCAGCAAACATACACAGACATTCCCCAGGTGCATTTGTATCGTGGCTTTCTGAGCATCTGTCTTAGTTTGCCAGGCTACTGTGATAAATACAACACAATAGATTTTAGCTTAAAAACAGGAATTTATTGGTTTATGGTTCTCAGGCTAGAAGAGGTCCCAAATCAAGGATTTGGGCAAGGCTCGCTTTCTCCCAGAATCTGTAGTGTTCTGGTGTTGGCTGCTGGCAAGAGGTTCCTTGGTTTGTTTCTTTGCCTCCTGTCACATCGTGATTTCACTCTCCTTATATCTGCTCTTCTGGTCTCCTCTGACTCCCAGCCTCTTCCTGTGACCTTCTCTGACTTCTGGCTTCCAGTTTCTTCTCTCTTTAAGGCCTCCAGTAAAATGGATTAAGACCCACCCTCATTCAGTTGGTCTACGCCTTATCTACAGGTAACATCTGCAAGAGATACTATTACAATGGGTTCAAACCCATAGGAGAGCAGAATGAGATTAACAGCATGTGTTTGTTGGGGTACCTAATTCAACCTACCACGTCATTTAAAATTAGATCATCCCAATAACCAAGTACAATTTCAGTAGACTCTCAGAACTTCAAATAATTTACTCACTGCTCTTCACTGGTTTATGTTTTCCTGAGGAAATGCATCAGAATTCTTTCTCTGAAAAATTCTGGTGGGTGTTCAGAGGTATTCAGACAGACATTTAAATGTTTCAGGGGGAATTTTAGCTACTGAAATATATACTCTCATTAAGTGTTATACTGCTTTTTATTTTTAAAGTACTTCCATATGATTTGTCTTTGTGGAGAGAGGAAAGGTTAATTATTGAAATTTTTTCATACAGAAGAAGCATAATGCCCCAAATATCATCTACAGTTAACCGTAGTCTGGTCTGACTGGATATTTATTTTCCTTAATCAAGGAATGGCAAAGAGAAATGCTTCCATATATTAATAAATAGAAGACATAGATGACTCAGATAATTGACATAGCACCTGTAGGGGGAAATAAATAATGGAGAAGCTCTATATTACTAATGCATGATTTAAAGTCCCCTTTTTTTTAAAATCAAGAGACCAAAAATCTTTTTGTGGGTTTCTTAAAGTACTTTGATTTAGCTAGTTAAAAGGAGGAATGGAAAATATTGTTGGAATTTCTTCTTACAATTTGGAATTCTCTTCTAAAACATGCAATCCACAATGCTACAATTATTTGATCTCCCCATCCATGAAAAACGCAGCCTGGGGACTCAAGAGAGCAAGAACACATAGCCCAATTTGGTTGGTCATCTCATAATACATGAAAGGTCATAGTTCGAGTTGCACACATCAATGGATATCTAATGACGGGTTTCATATAAATATAAACGCTTTGAATTTAAAGCATGAATGAAGATGGCTTCAACAAGAGACAATGAATCAATTGTCCTTTTGAGAGAATGGAATGCAACCTCCCTGAATGACAATAAGCAAACTTCCAAAAGTCCTCTCTAGCCTCCTGGCTCCCTGCAGCTTGACTGTTCTTACCCCTCTCCTGTTGCAGGGCCAGCACCCCAGTGGTCTTTATGCAGGAAAGCTGGCACTCAGCCTTTCCCCAGAGTAAAGTAATCCCATTTGCCCCAGGCAGCAGGAGGTTGCATTTCTTCTTTTCATATCAGTATGTGCCTTCCTTTCGTATAAGGATCACTGATGGACTTTGCAAAAATGAGGAAATACTTGTAGATCATAGAAAACATGTTATCCCATTTTACAGATAGAAAAGTTGAGCCAGAAAGACTTATCAAAAAAAAAGCTATTTCTCAACTTCAGTAGAGGCCAGAGGGCAGAAGTCATGCCTGTGATTCTAATGGAGCAATCTGCTTGAACCACAACTCATAGGCACTTTAGTGCATGTGTGTGTGTGTGTATCTTCAAAATCAGCCCTGCAATTACAACATAATTATACTTTGCCCTTTCATGGTACCTTTCACCCAGGGAACAGAAAGTGCTTTGCAAACATTAATTAAGCAGCAAAACATCCCTTGAGAAAGGCAGGAATTATCCTGCTTTTGATAGGGTGACATAGAAATGGAAGAATTTAGCAACTTATCCATGATCACAATGGAATTTGTTTAAGACATTATCCAGTTAAAGTCTCTCTGTGATCTTTTCTTCACCTGGAGGGATTTGAAACACATTAATAACCTTTTTGAAAAGTATTTTCAACCACTGTTGTTATTAGCTTTTTTATACTATTATTTATACTTATCTGTGCTCTTGTGAATCTTTTTTGGTATGTATCAGTTTTAAATTTTATGTGACAGCTTAAATTATGGGAAACTTTTTGGTATTTTTATTTGATTAGAATACTCTAATCAAGTCATTTTATGTGTTGCTATCTTTTAGCAATTTTTTATTGGACTATATTAAAGTAATGCATATATACAGAAAAGTGAACAAATCATAAATAGAAAGCTTGTTGAATTTTCACAAAGGGAGCACATTTGTGTAGCAGCGCAGATCATTGCCAGCACCCTAGAACCCCACTCCACCCCACCCCTGCCCTGGGTACCACTTCCGTCCTTTCCTTCTGAGCAGTAATCAATGTCCTGCCTTTTAATTGCATAATTAGTTTTTCTGCTTTGGCCCTTTAGATAATTCACTTGCATCTGTGTTCTTTCATTGCATAGCGTGTTTGTGGGATTCATCCATGTTGTTGCCTATAGTTGTAGTTGAATTCATTCTTATTGGTGTATAGTGTTCATTTGCTTAAATATACCACAGTTGGGGCTATTAACTATTATTTTCAAAGGCACATTGCTACACAGGCTTTTTTTTGCAATTAGGTTGAAATAAATCAGAGCTGTCCTTTTCACACACATTGCCGTGCAGGTATTGAGACATTTGAATTTTATGTTCTAAGCTGTTGTTAGATGTCATTTGCACTTCTTATAGAGTTGAGCTGCAAGAACCTGTTTCCCAGTTGTGAGGGTGGGAATAATCAAAACCTTTTCCCCTAAATCTAAAAATGTCTGTCTATATTGGTTGGTTGAGTTTACAAGAGGCAACTTTGAAAGATCACAGGTACCAGGTAGGCCTGGGTGTGAATTTCAGCTCCTCTACCCACTAACCATTTGATCTTAACCAACTCAGCCTCACCCAACTCCACTTTTCTCATCTACTAAATGCTACCTAGGGTTGTTGAAAGAATTGAAGATAAATACATAGTTCTAAGTAGGAATTCAGTGAATGGCATATAATTATACATTCTCTGACACAATAAGACTCTAAGTCCTACCAAATTGTAGTCTGATTAACCAGGATTGTAGTTATGGATTATTAAGAATATTTATTTGAAAAATTTGAAAAATTGCATAAATGACCATACGGTGAGTATAGGAACCTTATATTCAAAGAAACATCCAACCCTAAAGAGACCTCCAACAATAAGGATTTCTATATTTCTTTCTGATATATATTAGTGATGAATATACAGTGTTCATTGGATTTAATCTTGATTTCCCTGAAAGAATTTATCACAGATGTACCCAAAAAAGCAGATCAAATATCATTACGGACATGCTCTGTAAACAGTTTGACTTAATAGTGTATAGTTTAGGTTGGAAAATTGTTGTCTGTGGAAGTGGAAATTTGGGCAGAAAATCACTATGATATTTTGCATCTGTTGGGTCCTACATCAAGGTGTTTCATGTTAAATGATATTTAGAAATGACAATGGTGGATGAACTGAATGGAAGGGGTGGATTTTTTTCCTGATTCTGATGTGGATACTTGCCAATTAAATACATTTCATATGCTCCTGAATTACCACTGGAGAATCATTTGTCTGTATCCATCTTCTTGTCACTACCTCGTCCTATTTTATCTTTTCCCATCTCAGTAAATAGAATCCATTTGCTCATGTCAAAAGCCTGAGTGTTCTTGATTCTTCATTATCCCGATGTCCAATCAATCTACCAAGTCCTGCCAATTCTTCCTTGTAAATATCTCATGAATAGATCCAGTTATCTCTATCCCACTGTTACCACCATGGTCCAATCCTCCAGTAGCTTCCACCTAGATCACTTCAGAAGGCTTCTACTTGATCTCCCAGAATCTATTTTTGCTCTCTCACTACTCTATCTCTGTTGTTATGTTAAAGCTAGAGTGATCTTTTAAAACAACACATAAGATCAGTTCTGTATTCTGCTTAAAAACCTTGAATGGTTTTACACTGAATTTACAATAAAGCCCACAATCTTTAACTTAACCTATAAAATGACCCCTCATTCCCTTGCTTCTCTGCCCTAGAATTTTCATGCTTTCAATGACACAGGCCTTCCTCCTGGTCCGATAATGCCTTTTGTCCTTTCTGTATATGATGATCTTCACTCACTCTCCCTAGCAAACTCCTAATTCTTCAGATCTCAGATTTAACATAATTTATTCAGGGAAGCCTTCCATGACTCTGTGAGTTAAGTGGTTGGATTCCTTCATAGTATATTTTCAAAGCACCTTCCTGCTTGTATTTAAAATACTCATCTCACTTTAAATTTTATGTTAATGTTTACTTAGTAATCTACAAACTGATATGGACTAAGGTAGGTGGTGATTCTGTTTTGCTTCTATCCCTATTGCTAAGTCTTCAAATAAACTTTATTGACTAATCGACTCATTTATTTTCTTATCTCTTCAGAAATGTGGAGATGACATTTTATAGCAGTAAAGATGGTAAAGAGAATTGTGGATTTTGTTTGTGAAACTAAGAGTAGTAAAACCCAAACAGGATTATAAAGGTTGTGTGTGATGCTTCTTTTTGCCAGTTTTCCTTGGTTCATTTTATCAGTAAATAAGGTTAAACTTCACAATGTGATTTCAATGACAAAAACAAAATAAAATGTGTATGGCCTTTGATATCCCAGTAACAACATACAACAGAAAAAAGTACTTCAAAGGAACTTCTTTTCCAGCCTACCTAATCTAACCCTTTTTAACCTCTCCCTATTTTGCAGCATCTGCAACAAGGTTATCTGCAAGCCCAGAGACAATGCCTGTTTCTCTCCTCTGTCCCATTAGCAGAGTGCTGTGTTTTATCTTCAGAGTGAAACAGAGGAACAATTTCCTTTAGAGTCAGCTGGGTTTTTTTTTTTTTTTTTTTTACTACAACTAAAGATTTCTGTTGCCATCTAAGATCTAGTGAATTAAACTATTTGGAGGATAAGGCCTAGGGACCTACATTTTTTTTCTTTTTTGCATGAGCAGGCACCAGCAATTGAATCTAGGTCTCCCGCAAGGCAGGTGAGAATTCTGCCACTGAGCCACCATTGCACCGCCCAAGACCTACATTCTTAATATGAGCCTGATATCTGAAAACCATCAGCCAAGTGCTTGGTCATCACTGGTGTCAGAAGAGACAGCAGGCCTATATGATGTTGACTTGGGGGAATCAGAATCGCAATTTATGTATACCTTCATCAGTATGGCCACTCGGTCAGCTCTTAATCTTGGAATAAACTTGCGTCGCTAACGTGGCGGGAGCCATAGACATGCAAATCTAAAGGACCTTGAAATATCATTTGGTTAAGCTTTGTGAATTCAGATATCTTTGTACCCAAATTGCACAGGACTGTTAATGGTCTGTTTTCTTCCTGGGGATTTTTAGAGACAGAGAATACATTCATGTTTCTGGGTTTTATCACTAAGACAATCAACTTAAACTAAGATGATTTTCTTTCAGCTTGCCTAGAACATTTTGACTTAGAGTCCATCTCTTCTTGTTTGGTACTTGGTTAAAAATGGATAACAAGTAACATAGTCACCATCTTAAAATACTTACATATAGATGACCTCTCATCCCTCAGATCTAAGCTGAACAGTGTACCCAAACTCAGACTCATTGTTTGGGAAGAAACCTTTTTAGACACTATTTATGTTGAAACTTCTCATTTTACAGACGAGTAAACAAATGCAGGTATTGGGTGCCATTCAGTTATAAGTTGTATGTGTCTATGGGTATATTTCATCACCCCAAATTAATTTTTATCCTGGATTCTATTTTTCCATGGTACAGGAAGAAAACATCTGGTCCATTTAACCTAAACTGAAATCTGGCTCAAATTCTTCTCCATCACTTGCTAGTCATGTATTTTCAGCACATTATTTGATACCCCTCAGCCTCATTTTCATCATTTGGCATCTGAAGATAAAGTCTACATCGCATTGAGAATTAAATGAGATATAGTACAATTCCTAGTAAATGGTAGGTGCTCAGTATAGAAATGCATGTGTTTGTTGTGGGTACAGTTTTTCTGGAAGGCAGGTTGGCAGCACATATCGAAATGCAAGATATGCATACTCTTGGACTTGGCAATTCTACTCATCCTTGTAAAGTCAGGTACTACATGCAATGTTTAGAAATCTCCTGCAAAGTGATTTATTACAGGGTTTTAGTTATGCAATAGGTCAAAGCTTACTTATTCAAGTAAGAACCCAGACTGAAATATCGATACAACAAAATACCCCAGATCAGTGATGCTTGTGCTGTCTTTTGACTTCCTTCTAGAAGAATTTAGCTGCACCTACTTTAGTCATAAGAAAAATAGTGATGCTAATGAGTTAAAATTTTATTTAATGTATATTATGTGCCAAGCTTAACCATATTCACTTAATATTTATCACAACTTTTTGATGAAGGTACAATATTATCCATATTTTAGAGCATTTATTTAAGTTATGCCAGGAGTATTAGGAGTTGTTACATATCTAGCTGGGGATTGAATCAGGATTCAAACAGAAGTGGGTTTGATTGGGGAGTCTAAGCACTCAACTCTGTAACTCTCACCTAAGGAGATTAAAAACATGCATCCTGCAAGCCTCCAGTGTGATTGGGTCTGGGGTGACCCTGTGCGTTCCTACAGTATGGAAATGGTTTGAGGGCTTGCTCTGCTCCACTTATGGAGCAAGGTTATAGAAATTTCACACAATTGTTGCCCTTTCCTGAATTTTGTGTACTGGGCATTGGGTCTGCACTGTCTGATGTAGCCACTTGCCACATGTGGCTTGATTAAAGCTAAGTACAATTTAAAATTCAGTTTTTCAGTCACATCAGCCACATTCCAGGTACTTGGTATCTACACATGGCAGGTGGTTCTGTTTTGGGCTATACAGGTTACAGAGCATATCTGTCCTCACAGAACATTCTTTTGGAGCATGCTGGTGTATAAGTTCAGGTGCAGATGTTGAACACATTGGGCCCTGGAGCATCTCCTGTTTGGAAACAATTCTCTGAGCCCATACGTTCAAATTTCCATAATGCCAGAACTGGAAGATACTTGAAAGGTTGCCCCTTCAGTGGCTGTCATGCTATTCCATGGAATCCGTGCAATGGTTTGGGCACCATGTTTACTGCTTTGGGAGTGAGGAGCCATGCTGAGAATCAGGACTTGTGGTCCCTCTGACATCTCCTGGATGAGAAATAATGGGTATTGAATAAATGTGGTTTCAAAGTTGAAAAAGAATGCATCAACCCTGAAGCCCCATTCCAGACATTCTAAACTATAAAAGTGAAAGATAGGCTGGGTTGAGAACTGTCACAGCCACTATGTTTACCTGTCTCTCCGTGCTCCTCGTATGCGGTCTGCTATTACAAATAAAGTACCCTACTATCCACGTGTGATACTCAATTATGGTTGCCCTGTTTTTAATCATCAAACACTTCAGACAATGACTTCGAATTGGGTCCCCAGTTGAAAGACCTTGATGAAGAAGCCTAATTAGGTACAGATGGACTTGAATATTTGTTTTATTTTCTAATGATTGGGTGTAGGTTTCCTAATTTCAGGTTTCCCCTCAAGGAAGTTAAGGTTCTGAGGCAGCCACCAACAGCAGTATAAATACAGACAGCAAGAGAGGCAAAATCTTGGAAAACTCAAAGTCCTGCTATTTCCCAAACATACCCCAATCTGCTTTTGACCTCACTCCAAAAGGAGTGGCTTCCATAACAGAGAATATGTGGTAATATGATATGATCTTACCGGAGCTGTTACCCCCGAGGTTTTAACTTTTCCTTTCTTACAGCCTAGGACTGTCTTCTTTGGTTCTACTTTGCTAGTTGCTGAGAGAGCAACTGGTACTTGATCTGTTCCATCTCTCTTCCTGGCCGCTCTGGGTCTCAAAGAAGCATCCTTCTCCACCAACTTCACCAAGATGGTGGGAATCATTTGCGCTCCAGGTTATATGTGTAGTTTACAACTGTTCATACTTCGTATTTTCTTACTTCTAACCAGCACTGCCAGGTAAACAAGCAGAGAGCTAAAACTCTTTCTCTACATGTGATGAGGAAAGGGTTGAGAAAGATTTGGAAGCTGACAGAATTTGCATGGGGAGGTGGGCACAGCCAGAGAGAACTCAGCTCAATGTTTCCAGTTGTTAGGCAGGACTGCCTCCCGGTTTGCTGTGTGGGCTCTCCTCTCCTTGTGCCCTCTGACCTGGGCTTCCGCTCTGAGGCAGACAGCAAGGTTAGAAGAAGGGTCAGCTGTCTGGGTGGCTTGGCGATGACTTCAGTTAGGACTGCTTCTTTCTCCGTCATGATGAAATTCAATCTCGCAGTTTAAACGCTTGTCCCAAAATATTTCGAAATGCGAAATACATGTGAGCCAAATGACAAAAATGTTTTTTAAAGAAACAAAAACATGGGCTTCTTGTCATCCACCACACTGGCTGTTGCAGTGCCTGTTCCGTCAGTAAATTATTCTTTCTGATCTTCATTTCTGATGAGATCCAGATGGTCTAAAAGTCAATCTTTTCTGTGAGAGAGAAATGCTCTGAGAAGTTACAAGTGAGTAGCCATCATGTCCAGATGGTGTGGGTAGGAATTAAGTGAAATGATGTAGGATTTGCTGTACCCAATGAATGGAAATTGATATTTAAATGATTGCATATTCTGTATATCCAACTTGGGGTTGGGTTTAATAACTAATGACCTTAACTCAAACTGAGACTATATCTTTCTCCCTAAATTGCAGGACACTTGTAAAAGTCAAAATTGCTAATGTTAACTTCTCTTCCTGTTTTATGACCAAATCTGCTAGAATTAAAATACTAACAGTTTTGGTGGATTCAAAAGTGTTCTGACTCCTCCTACCACAGGAAAATTCTGAGAGGTTAAATTGGGTCATGGTGCAAATTATGGTGTTAGGTTTATTCTGTTTCTTTTTAAATGTAACCTTAAAATTGTTAATTAATAATAATAAAGCCTTATATGTTAATATAATCTTTATTGAAGTAATTGTCATTTATCAGAATTTAAAATAAGTGATCATTTTCTTTATCAAAATTAAAGTAGCTGGGGGTGCGAGGGTAGTTCAGTGGTAGAATTCTCGCCTGCCATGCGAGAGACCCGGGTTCAATTCCTGGTCTATGCACTTCCCAAAAAACAAACAAACAAAAATTCAACAAATGGTGCTGCAATAACAGGATATTCACATGGAAAAAGAATGAACTATGAACCCACCATGCAGCATACAAAAAAGAAAATTGAAGTAGTAATTGTAGCCTCTATTTATTGTGTCTACCCTGTGCCAAGCTCTCTACTAGATGCTCTCGTTTATTACTCATTAAATTTTTTTAGAACGTGTAAAATGTTATTATTATCCACATTTTATAAATGCAAAAACAGTCTCAAAAAGTTTCAGTAATTTTCCAAAGGTTTGTAAGATTTGTAAAGGTTTGTAAGATTCCAGATTGTAAGAATGGGTACCCAGGAGTGCTAGACTCTAAAGTCCAGGCTCTTTCCACTCCTCTAGATGGTTTACGAAATTTCAAACCTACATGGTCTATGTTCATAAACAATGAATAAAAGGTGGGGAGCTTTGTTATACTAGTTGTTGTTTACTGCTATTACATATTAAAGCACATTTTTTATATAATGTATTTATATTATATTAAAATATATTTTGCACAATTGCCAAAATGGAAGTAGGTGATGTTTCACTTCTTTCCCACACTCAAATGTGTTCATACCGGATTCTAGAATATTGTTTAGTAGTTATTTACTTTCTTATTAACTGGGGTTAGGGAAGAGAACCCTACAAAATTATGTATTATATGGCAGATACTTAGATACAGAATTTCAGAAATGCGTTTAGTTGTGAAAATCAAATAATGTAATGAGGATTTTAAAAAATACTCTCAGGGGAAGAAAACTGCAAAATGGATGTTGTCATACAAAGACTGACTATTCAAAGAATGTCAAAGATCTAAAATCTCTCATTTTTCTTTCTCCTCTCTTCCTTCTCTCATTCCTTTCTCTCTCATTTTCTGTTTTCACTCTTCATCTCTAGCTTTCTAATTTAAAAAAGTAATATTCATCTCTAACTCACCAGAAAGATAAAATGCACTCCCGCCAGGATGAGAACTCATTGCTACAGTACATAGAGACAGCCTTGGTCAACAATAGGTAGTTTGAAGTTGTCCACTAATATGGGCTACCAAGAGTGTGGTTGTGAACAGTAGCATTTAGCATTATCTGGTAACTTGTTAGAAATGAGACTCTTCGGCCCCACCCCAGACCTAATATACTAGAATCTACATTTTAATAAGATCCCTAGGGGATTCACATGCATGCTGTGGTTTGAAAAAGCATGGCTCTGGTTTTTCCCTCCAGAGCAGTGATACTGATGGGCAGATAGGATCTGTCAAACAATCGAATTGGGTTCCAGATTCCTTCTATGGTTAGCTATAGTTAGTACCAAGGCTGTTCGGTGGGTGGGGAGACAAGTGTTTACTACAGGTGACAGAGCATGACAGTACTGTATAGGTAAAGGGTCTAAAGGGAATTCTGGTTACCATTTTACTACCACTACTAATAGAATTGCCAGAAAGCAGGTCCTTTGGGGCCTGGATTCTCCTGGTAGCTACTTCCTCAATTCCCTAGCAATGGACACACACTCAGATATACACACCTATTTGTACCCACATCAAAAAGAGCCATGTGTGTTCCTAAAGGAAATGGAAGAGAGAAACCCATACCTAGTATATGTCTACCATGTGCCAGGTTTTGCAGTAGGTGTTTTCACCTTAGGGACTAGAGAACACATAGAAAAAAAGACAGGGTATTGTAAACACACATTCAATTATGAGTCGAACATCATTAACCAGAATTTCCACATATTAAAAAGATCCATAAACTAGCATTATAAATGATGACCTCATTATGTTATTAAATTAAATGATGAGGTCCTGAAATTTTCTAAATCATAAAATAATTCAATTATATTAATTAGCACTCTCATGTTTATAGTCATGTCTTAAAAGTCAGTTTCCAAAGTACTTCAAGTGCAAAAAGTAGATTCTAGTCTAGACAGCATACACACTATCAGATGTCAGTGACTTGAAAGGGACCCTCTTTCCCAAGAGTGGCTCTCCAGAGTTAAAAACTATTCTCTGGGTACTATCATTTAAACAGTTGTTCCTTTACAAATCTCTGGGAACCCTGCTTTTTACAGTATTCCTTTCCTTTACAGCACAATAAAAAGTTCCTCAGAGCATACCCTCTAAATGACTGGTGTTTCTAGCATGGGGTTGTGCAACGAATCCTTCATTTAGATCCTAGTCCTGCCACTTCACGGATTCGTTGGACGATTCGGGGCTATCTCTGAGTCTCCTTGTGTCTCAGTTTTTGCTCTTTAAAATTGTTTAAGTATTTATCATGACTGGGCTCCAAAGTCCCTTATATCCTGCATGAATATTCTAGTGTCTAGAGAATATTTAAAAATAGAATCTCTCAATAAGGATTTAAATGGATTCTGCTGGATCTCATTACAGCATCTAGTGCTTTCATGCGTCCCAGTCTGAATCTCCTAAAACACCTCTCTTCCCAGAGGCATGTGTCAGACTTAAGCTCAGCTACTGAGTAAGGGCCAAGACAGCAGTGAGGAGGTACTGATTGGTCATCACTGAACCAAGAATCTTGGTCTCCTGATTATACCTTTTCTTCAAAAAGGGATTTGAGTCTCTGTAGCCAATTTACAGGTTTTACATTTCCTTTTGCTTCTGAAAACTTCACTTTATATTCAGGGAATTGCAGACTATTTAAGGTACCAATTCATGATGGTCTAAGCATATGCAATAGAAAGAACACAGGCTTTGAGGTTAGAAGGACTTGGTTTTGCATAGGGCCCTTTACTAGCTGGATGACTTTGGGCATGATAATGAAATTCCCTGACCCTCAAATTCCTCATCTCTTAAATGGGGCTAATGAAACCTACTTTATAGAGTTAATATATGGTTTAAAGATAATGGATGTTAAACTCCAGACATTTAGTAATTGCTCAGGGAATATCAGTGATTATTAACAACAAAAACAGTGGTTTTCAAATACCAATTTGAACCAGCATGACTCTTTGACATCATCTTCATCATTTCCATGACAAGCAGTGTAAAATCATTACAGTGTAGGTAGTTTTCACAAACTTAGATGTATACTATGTTTCTTTATGAAATAATGCTGACAGCAAATGGTAATTATAGTTTTTCAATATGCTTACCTAGCAAAATAATGAACTGGAGATTCTAAGTCACCCACGCTTCGTCTGCCTAACTTGTCTGATATATGAATCCAAAACAATGGGACACACTGAAAATCCAATGACTTTTACTTTCAAACCATTTCAATGGGATAATGGTGTGCTGGGCCTTTCCAACCACTTCAGTCTATCGTCAGTTGCTGTCTTCTGAATTCCTACAGTACCTCTCATCAGGGTAGTTAGGTCAAGCTCGCTCTGGATGTCTTAGCACCGATGTTACCAATGTTTAGTATGGTCTCAGGGGGTCTTGTATCTCCCCAAGTAGATTTTGGAGTCAGTAATGGACCCTGTAATGGTAAGAGGCTGTGTGTACTTTTGTGATAGAGTCTGATCTCTGCTAACTGCCTCGGTTCAAATCTACCACTATCTAGCTTTGTAACCTCGAGCAAGTAACTTACTTTTTCTGTGCCTCGGTTTCATCATCTATCAAATTTCAAAAATAACAGTTTCTGCTTAATAGGGTTGTTGTGAACCCTTATTAGGGTGGTTACTGAGATAATCCATGTAAGGGTTAAGGTAAGACTGCTGGTATACAGTTAGGTACTCAAACAAACAAAAATCAGAAACAGAGCAAGACAGAAACACCAAATCAACAATGAACAATAAAGCAAAGAACTCTTGGGAGGCAGGTAGGCTTGAGATCTAACGCCATACCCTCCTGCTAGATGCCATCATTTGACTATAGGCAAGTTACTTAGCATCTCTGATCTTGTTTTCCTTGTCAGTATAATGCCCACCTCACATATTTGTTGTCAGTATCAAATAAATTATCATAAGTGGGGTAGATAATGTTGTCCTTGACTCATAGTTTTTGCTCAGTAAATGTTTTATCTACTCCTATCCCTTTTATAAATCTGTACTCCACACAGCTTTAGCTCTGTACTTTGTATATAATAATAATTAGTAAATATTTACTGCAGTTCTGTACCTGCCTTTTTTTGCTTCTCACTTCTTCTCACTTGCATTCTCAATTGCTCTGTAAGCAAGGACAGAGTCTAATGCTGTCTATTCACAGAGCAGCAATCTTGTTGGACAGGACTCAGGTTCTCTAGATTTGCTTGTCTTTCCTCTGCTTTGGCCAACATCGTCTCCTCATATACTTCTCCAATGATAAGGGATCTTATCAGGAAAGACATTGGATTTGGACATTTGTAATATCTTGCGTGTTGGGAGAACTATCGATCTGACATAGTGTTTTAAAGACGTGCTGTGTTTTTTAAGAAAACTTTTGATTTGCTGTCTTTGTTTTCTGAGAGCCCCCAACCTCAATCTCTTCCTTTATGTTATCCTCACATTAGCAGACCATGAGGCAAAGGTGGACTTCCTTGTTGGGCTTTCCCACATATCCTGGCATGCACGGGGGAAACTTTTGAGATACATTTTTTGGCTTTAATTTTATGTCCCTCAAGTTAAAAAAAAATTCATTTCTAATTTTCTTTTTAAAAAAGGCAGTGTCCTTCTAAGAGCCTTTTTGAAGTGAAATAATGTTTTAACTTCACTACTGGAATTGAAGGAATGAATGATTGCAGAACAACATGCTAAAGTAGGTTTTAAATATAAAAAATGAAAAACTGGCCTTCACATTAACACTCTAATGTGTGTGGATTCTCCTCTTGTGCTGAACCCTTTTCCCCTGCTTTTTTCATTTATCACCCCCTTGGAATCTGGAATATGCTTCTTTCTTTCTTTTAAAAATTATTTCAATTAATAGAGCATTTTAGCAAAGATCTTTTTAAAATGTGAACATTTAGAAGGAATGTTGAAAATGTTGACTCTTTGTGACCTGAGATGTGCTCTAAAAATTGTGGCATTACAAAGCTGGAGATATGTTCTGTGAGGGGACCAAGCAATGATGGGCTTTAAGGTCAAGTTGCAAATGGAACCTGCCAGTAACAGGAAAGGAAAGAGCAGTTGGGACTTCCACCTTCACTTCGGACACATCTGTGGCAATGTGCTGCTCGCCAGGTGTCTTTACCATTTCCACTGTACAAAATAGAACTCTTCTTCACTACAGTTCAAGCCCCTACACTGGCTCCAAAAGCAGTGCTATCCGCAACCGTTGGGGAAGAGACTTTGTAAAATCTCATTAAATATCAAATTGAGCCACAGTGATTTAGCAGCAGACTTCTCACCTGCCATGCCGGAGTGCCAGGTTCAATTCCTGGTGCTGCCCATGCAAAAAAAAAAGAAAAGAGTCTCTTTAAATATTGCTAACCCCCCATCCAAAGAATGAATTTAGACTCTAGTACATCCTTTAGTGTCCTTTCCCTTGCACCCTTTGTAATATATGTTTTGGTACAATGTGGCACCATGGTAGGATTAGGGCCTAGAATAGCATCCCCTTATATTGGGGAGACCAAGATGGGCAAGAAAACAAACATTTGCTTGTTTTCAGCCAGATCAGCTTTTCCCCGAAGCTATTCAAGAACTGTTTGTGATTTTTGTTTTTGTCCGTATTTGTATATTGACTCCCCTGTTACTCATGTTTTGTTTTGTTTTTTAAGTCAACATTCCATTTGCTCTCAGCCTACTCTGTTCTGAGCCTGTGTGCCTGACATTTAGGGCTTCTCTCCCCTCACCTGCCTTTTGTAGTAGTGACCTTCATGCTTAATTCCTGCTTCACTATATCACTGATTGTGTTCTGTGCGTTCCCAACATCACACTGATGATTTGGTGCCCAGTGTAGACATGCCCTTTGCACTGGTCTCTTTCTAGGCTCTTTGATTGTGAGATTTCCCCCAAATTTGGTTATTTGGGCACTAATAGCGATTTAGTACAAAAGAGTTGGGACTGATCTTGGAAGAACTTGATCTGGAAGGAGCTTATGTGACTAGGAATGGGGCTATCACTAATTACCAAACAAAATCTTGTGAGAATGTCATTTGTGACATTTGTTTAAAACAAAAATAGTGTGCATATACCCATATCTCTTATAAACATTTTATATCGCAAATGTGAAAAATGTGGACCACCCTCACTGGTCCTGTATCTTCTGAACCAAAATGGTGTTCAATTCTGCCACAGTAATGATTTCCACATGTTCTTAAACAGGTTTTCTCCATTCTTCCCATACATCCCTGTAGCTTCTGGGCAGTTTTAGGGCTGGAAAAATGGAAATGCAGATATACTGAAGAGAATTACTGGTCTAGAGCTCAATTTTCTGCCTCCCAATTTAGGACTGTCTTTACTAATCTGTATTCCCTTGCTTTTTTTCCGCCTAAAACAGGAAGCAGAATTTGATATCAAAGAAAAATGCCAAATACTCTTCCTCTCATAAAATATTCTCCAAAAGAGATGTGGAATTTTTAAGGGACAAAATGTTTAAATAGCACTACTAAGTAACATTACTATGGAAGTTTGTTTTCTAAACTCACAAGAAATGAAATGGTTCACATGAAGTGATTTTATCATTTTACAAAAAAAATTATAAAAACAGCAACTGAATACTGTGTTTCTAGTAAAATGGGGAGAAAATTTTGGAACCCTGATGATGCGCTCCTGTCCACATTGATAATTTTCATCTGGAATATAATTTTGCACTGATGCAACATGGCAAGTCATCTGTTTGGTAAAGAAGAACAGCACCATCTGCTGAAGCACTAAAATGGAATATGCAGAGCCCCCAAGACTTTTGAATTCCTCATCCTCTAGAATGTCTAAATTTTAGCTGGATTTTTGGGAAAATGAAGTTCCTGAGTCACACTTACCAATGTAAGCCAGTTTCACACCAAAGTGGCACATCCGAAAGAGGCCTAATGCCAAGGGTGGAGATAGAAAACATGTCAGTGTCCTTGAGGCCAGGACAGGAAATTATTCATGTTGTGTGGGCAGCTGCTGCACTGGGACTCCTCTGGGAGATAACAGAATGTGCTGTGCCTGCGATACTGACTCCTTTTCTCTGTCCCAACTGCATAGCTGCACGTGTCTGGAGCCCTTTAGGATAGTATCTAAAAATTATTGCTCTTGGTTTTACTAGATTTATGGAATGAGTTAGAGATAGTCTTTGCCTTCTCATCAACACATAAATGTTTTAAAATCTAAAACAGGCTAAAAATCATGGGTAAGAAGAAACAAAAGCAAAATGTTCTCACAGATATTTCTAATGATTGAGAATTATAACATAGTAGAATCAAAACCGGCACTTTACAGTAAGAATAAAAGTAGACTGAGCTTGACTGATGAGATCCACCCAAAAATGAACAAAGAGAGTGCTCCCAAAGAAAGGGAGGCCAGTGCTCCCTGCTTACCAGTCTGCTTTTCAATTTCACCTCTACGATATTTCTTCCAAATCCCCGCCCCCACCACACACACAGACACACACACACACACACACACACACACACACACACACATCTAGCTTGTGTCTCCATAATTTGTAAGGCCAAGAAAAGAGGCCCTTTAAGCTTAAAATGATTTCTTTAGTCATAATTCATAGCTCTAAAGTAAGTAAATAAACAAATAATTGCAGTGTTTCTGAAATCGAGAGTTCTTTGTTTCATTTAATGTCTTCACTTGACTTTAACACCAGAGACACTGTTGATTCATGTACGGAAAGAAGATGTTGATGTTTGACTAATGATTTTTGCTGAGCAGCAACTCATAAACAGCTCTGTCCCCCTAAGTCTATAGTTGTCTTTCAGAAAGAATCTGTTCTGATGGTGTCAACCTGATCTTTAGATCTATGAGTGGGAATAAAGAGTGATTCAGCCTACAGACTCAAACCCTCTGCGGTTTGGGTAAGGCAGTGTGTCTCTGAGGAAAGAGTACTGGAAAGAGTCCTGGCTTTACCATTAACTAGTTATGTGACTTTAAGCAAGTTATTTAACCTCTCTTGTCCTCACTTTCAACATCTGTGAAATAAAAACATTGGATCAGATCTGGAGTTATCTCACGTGCCAATTCAGATTCATGAGTAGGGGTGTGCTGGAGAGGCTGAGAACCATTCTAAGGCTGAATGCTGGTGTACTGGGAATGAATGTCTTGATTGATTAGCTACGTTTGTCATGAGAATGTAGTGGCAGGAGTACCTTGCATGTTTTATCTCCTGCTAGAAAATCTCTAAAGCGCATTTCAACTCTGAGAAAGATAAAACATATTTCCTTGAAGAAGCAGTAAGATTATGCTATGATTTTCAGAATCAGAAGTAGACAGTTCTTTTGAACAAGATAGGTCTTTAGAAATTTGATTCTCTCCAACTCTTTCTGCTTTTGACTATTAATAACCAGTTGGAACACATGGCCAGGTGATGTACCCAGCCATTCCTTCTTTACTCACTTACACTAGGCAGGACTTGAAATTACCTTGTTTACCAATCAATTCATAATATGTTGGTATGCAGTGCATAGAGCTAGTTGCAAATTGGAAATTTTGTAATTTTCATTTGATGAGATCAACTCTGAGAGTTCTTTTAAATCAGGTAGCAGTCATAAAATTATCCAAGCCTATGCAATCTTAAGGAGAAAGTTAGCCGCATAACTGTAAAGCTGACTTCTATTCTTTGGGACTTATGTGATAACTGCCCTGAAGAGCTTCAGATATATGAGTTTGTTTGGGGTTTTTTTGTTTTTTTTTTGTTTTTGGTTTATTTTATGAAGATTTTTGTTGCTACTTAGAACCTCAGAAATTTCAAGGAAATTTGGATCACCCTTTATTTATCAGGTAGAGTAATTGTTTGAATTAGGGCTGTGGCTGTAGGATCACCACTCATTACCATCTGCCAGTGCACCATACATTAAGTAGAAGTCAGGTTTTCAGGGTCTGGTTCTATTTTTTTTTTACTAGCTCAGTTCTTAAATTTGGAGAAATTGATGACATGTCTGCTTCCCTCCCAAACAATGTGGTATTTTCTTTTGCCCCTTGACTTTACCTCAAAGATAGGTCTTGGAGGCTTTCTCTGGTGAAAGTCACTCGTACCATTACTGTGTCTTTATATAAATAGTCTTGTGTCTTCTTTTGAGCCCAGGGAGACTGTACTGATACTCAGAAACCACTTATAGCACCCAGAAACTGCCAAGGCTCTGAAGAAGTCATTTGGGATGTGACTCACTAGTAAGATTTTTGCCTTTATCAACAAAACAAGTTCACCCACTTTGGGATTTCGCAAATGTCTGGGAGAACTTATGCCACAAAGGTTGCTACTCAGAGACAGTGGGGTGCTGGCAAGTGTCCTCAGCAGGTTTTACCCCCTTCAGACTCTTGCAGTCTTTTCTCCAATATCCATTTCTCCCGTTAAAAGCAAAAGGAAACAGAAGCAATGTGTCGTGATTTCACTGTCCGTAAAACCTATTTGCTTTAAGAGGCTAAGTCAATATATCTTCAGAGAGAATGCAATTTTATTTCAGCTAATTCATCTCCTAGGCTGTGAATTTTAGTTGACTTTTTCATATTATTGGAAACTGGTTGACTGAGATTTTTCTGCCAAAATCCTTTATTTTCTGCCTCCAAACAAATTTCCCCATTCTTTATTTCATAGGAGCAATGGAGTGTACCTGAAGGGATTTGTAGCATTTGCCAATTTTTGTGGTGTAAATACACCCACCATGGCTGTTTTCAAGTTACCAATGTGACGTGACTGGACACAGAGTTCGAAAGTGATGCCTAGTAGCACACCATTATATAGTATTACCTCCACATGGAATCAGTAAGTAATAGTAAAACACAGTGAAAAAATTAAGAATTGATGAGTTTTGGATGCATATCAGCTTTGTTTCTAAAATAATTTATTTAATTGTCAGTTCGTAAATTTAATTTGTAATAAAGGCTATATTTAACAACCAGCTTACAAATTTCCCGAAACTGTAACAGTCAGCTCTTATGAGCTGGGACAGGTTGGCTCCAACACACCATTGCATACGTATCTCCTATGGATTCCCTGGGGATGCTTTAAGAGTTGGGTAGGGAAATGTAAGTGATTCTGAACTCCCATTCTAAGCATAGTAAATTAAAGAGCGGGGATATGTCCGCTTCACTTGGTGCCAGTTCAAAGCCCTGGCATCTGATCCTATCAGCAGCGATGAGTGAGGACGCTCAGCTTGCCAGATTTGCCACTCCTAAAAACATCAGAAGGACTCCTTAAAATGTTAAAAACAAAATGGAACTGAACATGAAACCAGAATAACTTGGAGAGAGAAACTTTTACAAAGTTAGTTTAATCTAGACAATGTAAACACATAGAGATAGTATTGAATCTGTCTGGGAAGGTAATATTGAGGATATCATTGTTTATTGTGTATGAAATGAAGGAAGTAAAGAAGAAAAGCCAGAAAGGAAACAGAGCCCTCAGGGTTTGATGTACGTACTTAGGTTGAGAAAATATAGTTTTATTTATTTTGGCTACAAGTGAATGTGTCTGAGACCACCAAAAGTCAGTCTTCAAATCTTGTCTGCTTAGCTAGAATAGCTCAAAGTGCCAGGAAGGAATTCTCGAGTGTCTTTCTACCATTCTAAAGGTCTTTGTTTTCCTCCTTCATAAATTTCCTCCAAGCTGCACACTCCCTCATTCTCCACATCCTGTTGATTCTGCTTTCCTTATGATTGCCAAGCATTTACCTGGAAATCTCTTTAGTCATCTCTTGTCTAGTCATCCCCTTCAAATCCCCCCAACTTTTTCTCTCCTTGGAATTGGAGCATGAGTACCAATTCCGGAAAGCCATCACTAACCCCCGATTTCTAGCTAGAGATACACTTGAGTTCAAATTGCTTGCTTGTTTCTGTCTCTCCCAATAGACTAAACTCCTTGAGGCCAGAAATATGTCTTACTCTACTGTATCTCAAGTGTCTAGAGAAAATCCTGATACATAATAGGTGCTCAGTAAAATTTTTTTTTTCAATGAGTAAAATAAATGCCCACACAGGAGACAGAAGCCAAAGGAAACTGGGAGGTTTTCAGCAGTTTAATACATTACTTCCCAGACTATAATACTACCTTTACTGCCCTCTGTAAATAAGTGAGTAGAACAAAGCCAACTGAGAACTCCCTTTCCATGAACCTGCCTCCTGTGGTCCCTCTTCTGTCGGTCCCTGTTATTTTCCTGTCCTACGTTAATATCTTTTCCTTCTTTCCCCTAATTGCCCTCTGGGCTCTTTGCCTTCCAGCAGATACAGTAGGTGGTGTGTAATTACGTGGGATGAAATGAAGGGCAGCTGATTCCTATGCTAGGCACTCGCCTCCTTTGTTACTTCTTGCCTCCCTTCTCCTCTGCCTAAGTCATTAAATGCATCCTCCTTTATACCGCACTTTAGCGCTCTGGCATCCTACCACTCTACATATTCATGGAGACAAAGATAAAATGGAGTAAGGAAAAATGACAGGTTAGACAGGTGTCTGGTGATAGTCTAAATTATTATCTTTGCAGAAACCCAAATGTCGATGTAGGTCTTTTACACACCCCCAAAGACATGAAATTCAGGTTCTAAATTATAGGTAGAATTCCATTCTATAGCTTGATCTTTTATTTATGGGCATGTGGGAGATGTCTTTAGTATCTTTATAATAGGGCTATTTCAGTTGGGAGGTATGTCACGTGCATGATTTTAAACAGGCAGGTATGTTATACACTTTGAGTTTTCAGAGATTCACTCTCCTGATTGGACCAGACCAAACATGAATTTTATTCACTGCCCTAAAAGCCATTTAGGTGTAACTGATGACACCCTGTCAACAGTGAGAAGAACTTTTACTTCATTTGTGATCAGGGCAGGTGGAATGTCTCACAGGCGTGGACAGGATGACTGGTCCTGCCCTGTCCTTTTTCTGCTTGATCTTATTTACCTGTACCAAGCACGTGACTCTCAGGTGCCCTCATTACTCCATCAGAGGCTTCCAGAGCAATGAGCAAACCTTCAGCTCTGCAGTTGTCATCTTAGCAACTGGAAATGGTCCTTTTGAAGCTCTGGGTGTTTGTTAACAGTCTCTTTGTTGAATTAACTAGCAACTTTTGTAACTAGCAATAACTTAAAACCTTGATGTTTCAAAAGTATATTAGACTTTTTCAAAGGATCAAAAATATTAACTTTCTCTTCTAATTTGCTTAATGCCCAAGAACTTTGTCTCTGTCGATCCTTTAGGACGCCAAGGAAAAGTTCAAAAGAGTTTATGCGTACTGTCACATATTATATCCACTTGCATCTCAAGAATATTGATCCAAAATATGTATTTTCTTTTCATCTGCATGAAAGTCATGAAGAAAACACATGGTAATAATTTTTCAAATGTAGTCTTTATAACAATGCTTCCCAAAGTGTAGATCAGTCTTCCTATATCAGAATCTTATCCTGAGAGCTGTCTACAATGCAGATCTCTGGGCTTCACACTAGATACTCTGAATCAGAGTATCTGGGGGTACAAGTAAGAAATATGCATATTTAACAGATGCCCAGGTGGCACTGATAAATTCTATATAATAAGAACTATCAATTTAGAGCATGAAAAATATGTAAAATGCAAAAAAAGCACATGCAAAAAACATCACTTTCTCTTTAAATACAATGGAAACAGAACTTTCCTTGTTGCCTCTGTGAGTTAATAAAAGTGGGCAGCCTTATCTAGGAATGCCTAGAGTGTATAATGATAGTGACTAAATGTGCCAATTTAAAAATGTTTTTGCATGAGGAAGAACAAAGGAATGTCAATATTGCAGGGTGTTGAAAATAGGTGGCAATTAATATTTTAAAACTTTAACTTATGTGTGAGACTAAAGCAAAAAATGTTTATTTGGTACAAAATTTGTTTTTTGACTAGTGCATTTCCTAATATAACTTATGTGGACAGCTTAATTGAACACCATGGAACCTTGAGTAGGGCATGAGATCTTGTAAGTTTGTTCAGAGTGATGCTCCAATAAATCCCAGAGTGATTTGAACAGTGAATAAAAAAGTATTTGCAAAGCTCCCTTGGGAGAATGGCGAGAAAGAGGCAAAACTCAATTTCCCCAAGTGGAGAATTCTTGATATTCTCACTAGCAGTGTGGACAACCAAAGCAATAGGCGGAGCTCTCAATCGGGGGGTTTGTTCATATGAAACTTAACCCCGCAAATGATAGGCTAAGCCTACTTAAAATTAGGCCTAAGAGTCACCCCCAGAGAACCTCTTTTGTTGCCCATATGTGGCCCCTCTCTCTCAGCCAACACGACAAGCGAACTAATTGCCCTCCCCCTCTCTACATAGAACATGACTCCCAGGGGTGTGGACCTTCCTGGCAATGTGGGACAGAAATCCTAGAATAAACTGAGACTCAGCATCAAGGATTGAGAAAACCTTCTCAGCCAAAAGGCGGAAGAGGGAAATGAGACAAAATAAAGTGCAATGGCTGAGAGATTTCAAACAGAGTTGAGAGGTAATCCTGGAGGTTATTATGAATTATACAGATATCACCTTTTTAGTTAAGGTGTAATGGAGAGGCTGGAGGGAACTGCCTGAAAAGGTAGAGGTCTGTTCCCGTAGCCATGTTTCTTGAAGATGATTGTATAATGATATAGCTTTCGTGGTGTGACTGTGTGATTGTGAAAACCTTGTGTCTGATGCTCCTTTTATCTACCTTATCGACAGATGAATAAAACAAATGGATTAAAAATAAATAAATAGTGGGAACAAATGTTAAAATAAAATTAGTAGATTGAAATGCTAGTGATCAATGTAAAGGAGGGTAACAGGTATGGTATGTATGAATTTTTTCTTTTTTCTTTTTGTTCCTTTTTCTGAATTGACGCAAATGTTTTAAGATATGATCATGCTGATGAATATACAACTTTGTGCTGATATTGTGAGTTATTGGTTATATATCAAGAATGGAATGATCATATGGTAAGAATGTTTGTGTTTGTATGTTGTTATGTTGAATAAAATTTTTTAAAAATCAAAAAAAAGTGGGCAATCTTGTAGGTAGGTGAGTCTGGCAGAATGTGGGCTGTGATGGGTAGAAGTTTGGGATAAGCTTTAGAAATCTGTAACCTTATGACTCAATAGCAGAGTGGCTTCCAGTTGAACATTACACATGTACATGAAATGGCCTATTTTGGAATGATTGTATTCAATTAGACTATTTTAGAATAGGCTCAATAATATAGGTGGGACAGGTTAAGTTTCTGATCCCCAATATATGGTACATTTTCCCTCATGATGTTTGTAGATTAGGTGAGTTAAAGTCAAGGGTTTCTTAGTCCTGTTCATGTATTTGTTCATTCACTCATTCATTTGACTGATATACTGGGTACTTTGTTCCAGGTACTATGCTAGGTTCTCGGAATGGAATATAGATGTGAGCAAAACAGATGTGTCTTGCTTTCACAGAGAGCTTACAGCAGCCTTGGGAGGCAGATATCAAATAAATAATCATATTATCACAGAAATAAGCACATAGTTATAATTTGTGGTAAATACCATGAAGGAAAACTACGTAAAGCCAAGAGACCTAATAAAAAGCCAGGATAACATTTAAAATTATAGTGCAACTGATACCTCAGCAGGACAGTCCGGGTACTTCTCCTATATCTCTTTGTTATATGTGTAATAAATGTAAACAAAATAATAGCCACAATTATTGAGTGCCAACTATATGCCGTGGTAGATTTTTACACGTTGTCTCATTTAACCTTCTCAATGAGACATTGAGGTATGTCCCATTTTACAGATGGGGAAGCAGAAGCTCAAATAGCAATGAAATGCCTGAACTAGGATTCAGATACTGATTCATTTGCTCCCACAGCCTATATACTATTCATTGCAATAAACTAAGCAGATATCATAGATTGAACTGGGTGGCACATCAGAAGTCACTCATTTCACTATCCCACTTCTTATTTAAAAAGATGCAAAAGCAGGATTTTAACACCCACCAAAACTCATGTTCAAACCAGCTGACCGCAGAGTTGAGTCTAAACTCAGATCTTGATGCCCAATCCAGGACTTTTCTCACTTTTTCGTGCATATCTGTTATAATTATGTGTGCCCTCTTGGAAATGTAGCATTTAATTGACATTCTATGCTACATTTCAAAAAACTTATTGGTTTTGGCTGCATAAATAATCCCCAGTTATCAAAATCTGCCCTAAACTGTTCTTTTAGCAATGTCTACACAGCCCCCTTCTAAGCATTCAAACACCACATTGTGGTCATTGGTAGGGATGTGCTGTTCTCTAGATGCAAATATTCTGGTGTTAGCTCACTCTCTCAGGAATGTCCTTAGTTGTATATTCATTCATTAATGGAAATGGATTTAATTTGGCTGTTTTTCATCTGTGGGTTCAATAATCCTGAGGTCAATGGCAAAGTTCTCAGGCCCCATAAATCTGCAGGGTTAACAGATTACATCTTCTAGAACATTAATTTAGTCAATGGCAAGTACTTTTAACCTTTTCTTTAACACTACAGCAAATATGAATGTGGTATGGAATCAAATGTAAAATTAGAATGAACTTTTAAGATAAATAGAAGGCCTCAAAAGAAATTATGTGCATGTAGCCAGATGCTTCAGGCCAACTCCCCCAAAGCGTATCTTATCCCCTTCCCACACAGCATGCACAAACACAAGCACACCCACAAACATTCACTCTTCTCTGCTCTTAGAGATAGTTTGGTGAAAAAATTAAGAACTAATCGACTTAAATTCATTGCATTTTGGGGCCTACGTCTATTCCTGAAGGTGTAACTTAGAAAAAAAACCTTGGAGTCAGTAAGCCTTGGGTTTGAACCTTAGAACCACCCCACCTCCCTACTTGTGTAACGCCTATACTTTGGGTCTCCAGTTCTTCAGCTGCATAATGGAGATGTTACCATGTTTGCCAGAAGTGTATGGTGATCAATAAATGAGATAAATGTAAAGGGCCACTTCTCAACTCCTGATTCCCATGGAAACCACAGTGGAATAGGAAGGAAAGCAAATCGTATTATCTATCTTCAAGACCCACGATGATTTCATTCAGTCTTAGTCACCAAACCATATGCTTATTTTCATGGATGGTTTTCATTGCATATCCATTTGTGAATATAAACCATTATTGGACTTGAAATGGGAAATAAAGGAAACTGAAATTCTTTACTTTTGGGGCCTATTAGTGAACTAGCTACCCTTAGACACACACACAAACGCACACTCAAACACCCACACTTGCTGGAAAAGAGAAGTTTGAGCCACAGGAGAGAGGCCTGAGAAGACTGAAGCTTTTGAGAAGTGAGGGCCATGAATAAAGGAGTCACTTCTCCACCTTCCTGCGCCTCTCAAACTAGTTTTTTTTTTAAGTTGAAGGAACACTTAGATTATTATTTTTTTCTCCCACAGACATTTTGTTAAATCCAGTCTTTGTTTACTTCACAACTGTTGCTAACCCTGGTGTTATTTGCCATGTCCAGGATCAGAAAGTACCTTGGGACAGAACTTATGTGACTCTTGGATTTTGCCCTAAATTTGAACTTTTTGATTTTCTGGTTTGTTTTCCCACTTCCTGTTTCCATAGCCAAGAGCTTAAAAAAAGATTAAAAAAAAAAAAAAGACATTATTAGGCCCAGAGGGGAAAAAATGTTTTTATGAGTCAAGTGCAAATTAATCAGAATAAAATGTCTTAAAATATCTTTGGAAGGCTATATTTAAGTTTACAGGCAAAAAAAAAAAAGCGGAGGGTCATCTGAACTATGGAAATTCTACTGTCAGTAAACAAAACTAGCCCACAAATTCTTGTACTTTTATGCATCATGTTTACAAGTGCCCTCCCACACATCATAGTGTATGGGGTCTAAACAACAGTTCTAGAAAGATCCCCTTGAAGTCTGGTTCTTCGAGGGAAGAATTGAAGAGAGGACAATTGCTCTAAAGAGCGGAAGAGACTTGGCCACTGGCCTGAAAGAGGTGGGTAGAATGAGTTCCAGACTCTCCTCCAGAGAAGATGTTCGACCCACCTCTGTTCTCTCCCAGCCACCTCCTGAAGGTCACCCTCTGAATCTGAGCACAGCCTTTAGGAATGAGACGATAAGGGCCCCTAGCCATCTTCCCTGGCTATAGAGAAAATGACTTCATGCTTTTTATCTTCAAACCAGCAACAACTCCATCAAACCAGCAACAACTCCATGTTTCTTGATTAGCTATATAAAGAGTTTTAATACCCACACACTTTTTTCCCGAAGTTTTAATGTTATTTGTGCAAATTAAAATATCTAAGAGAAATAAAAGCTTCCCTAGATCACATTCTGTCAGACTTTGTCATATCTCCCACTTAGATATGCTGCCTTGTGCCTCTCCTCATTATAACTTTTGAAGAAATACAGAGATCCCTGTCCCTATAAGGAATCCAAACTAGTGAAGATGACAAAGCTCTCAGAAATGCTTATATTTTTTTCCTTCCCTACCAAACATCTCTGAAGCATTGCATCACACCCAGATCAGCCATGGTAAATCCTGGGCTGCTTAGGAGAGAAGGTTGTACCAATCATCTCGAGTGCATATGACAAAAGCATAAATACAGGAAGGAAAATGCTGACATTTTTGGTCTAAGACAGGGATGGCCTAAACCGGATGCAGGCAATTGTCATGGCTAAAAGTTTAGGCCCAATGAATCATGCTTGCTTCAGAGATGTCATCTGCCAGTGAGACTTAGGAACTTGTTTTGCCTCAGGTTCTTTGACACCTGAGAAGGTATCAATGGGTCTTTATAAGTACACCTTGGGCACCAGTTTCCAAGGAAAGCCCTGGATATTTGGTTTTCAGCTAAAGACTCTAAATTTCCTCCTCTCCTGAATTGACTGCTGTTTTATAGACATAACCACAATTAAGAACATTTGTTTTCATAGTATGTGCTTTCACATGACAGCTGCCAGTGCAGAAGGTTGGTGCTATTAATTAACTGAGGTCAAGAGCACATGCAGTGTGGAGCGAATTATTGGTGCCAGTCTTTGTTTCAGCATGAGAGGGAAGTTTAGAATTTGAGGTTAAGTCAAGGCTTTCCTAAGACTCTTCTAAGCCATGGGCAGTTGCTGATAAAATATATTCACAAGTACTTACCATAGATTCTCACTAGTTCTTCATCAGGAACATGCTCAAAGTCTGGTCTACTGACCTGGTGCTTCGATGTCACCTGTAGAGCTGATTTAGAATGCATATTTCTGTAGCACCCCAGTCCTGCAGAATAAAAATCTATGGACTTATAGCAAACTTCTTGAAGTATTGCTGATGCCATAAATTCTCTCTTTGCATCTTTAAACTATGATATGGCTTTACAATGTTTCTGCAAGGGGAAACACATGAACAAGCATGATGGTTGTGGTGGAATAATTAGTGGATTTGTGGCTTTCAGACATGACTTTCAACATGGGTTCCCCTCAGTTACAACTTCGCTTTGAAAAGACTCAGTTTTTTTTTTCTCCCAGCTCACTGAAGGATTGCATGTGATTGAGGCATGGTCTGTGCTCAATTAGTTTGCCTTATTTATCTAATTAGCGTTAAGTTACTCATAAACAATGTGAAAAGACAAGCAATGTACAGGGAGAAGATATTTGCAATATTTGTATATACAGATAAAATGCTGTTATTCAGAACATATAAAAAATTTCTGTATATCATAGGCAAAAGATAAGTAATTTTTTCATGAAAAAAATGGTCAAAGGATTCAAATAGGCAATTCACCAGGAAGGAACTCTGGATCATAGAAACCTGAATAGTTTACAAGAAAATGCAAATTAAAACAAAGAGGCACCGTCTATTGCAACCTGTTAGATTAGAAAAATAAAGTCAGACAATATCTAGAATTGTCAGGATGTGGATGAAGTTTATGCCCCTGCATTGTGGTTAGGAGTATAATCTGATATACCCACTTTCAGGAGAAATTGACAGCACCTTGTAAAATGAAAGACATAACAGTTGGGACTCAATAATTCCATATATATAGCTAAAAGAAACTTTGGTGTGTATATGCATGGAATCATGTAAAGGAGAGATACTGCTGCACTGTTGTTAAGAGCAAAAAACTCAAAACAATCTAAATGTCCATTTATAGAGGAATAGGTAAATAAAATGAGCAATTCAAAGTGTTGAACTAAATCAACTGATTAGATCTCAAGAACATCATGTTGAGTACAAACAAGGAGAAGAATAAAAACTCAGTATGAATCATTTATATAAATAAAAAAGAACAAAAATAATATCCTATATTATAATAAATTTTTAATATATGTAAAATTAAAAAGAAATGAAATGGAAAGAATCATACAAAATTCATGATATTTGTTGCCTGAGAAGGATAATGGGAAGTGGATGGGTAGCTAAAAAGGATATTAACTGTATCTGTCATAATTAATTCCATAAAAAATAAATAAAACCTGGAAAAATATAACAAATGTTAATAGTTGCTATATCTGGACTGTAAGACAAAAATGTTTGTTTGTTTTTTAAACTTTTTAAAATATATACACAAAGCAAAGAAAGAAAAAAGCAATAATTTTCAGAGCATTCTTCAGCACATAGTTACAGGACAGATCCCAGAGTTTGTCATGGGCTACCATACCAATCCCCTCAGATTTTTCCTTTTAGCTGCTCCAGAATATAGGAGGCTAGATACAACAAATATTTCTTATCATCACAATCGACTTTTTTTTCCTTTTTCTGAAAAATAACATATATAGAAAAAGCAATAAATTTCAAAGCACAGCACCACAATTAGTTGTAGAACAGATTTCAGAGTTTGGTATGGATTACTTTTCTAAAATTTTTGGGTTTTACTTCTAGCTGCTCTAAGATACTAGAGACTAAAAGAAATATCAATTTAATAATTCAGCAATTATATTCATTTGTTAAATCCTACCTTCTCTGTATAACTCCACTTTAGGGGTATTTGGGCTATGGCCAGTCTAACTTTTTCATATTGGAAGGGGCTGTCAATAATATGGGGTAGGGAGATAGAACTATCTGATGTTCTGGAGAATCTGGGCCCTCTAGATTTCAGGACTTCACTGTCCAGGGACCCATCTGGAGATTGTAGGTTTCTGGAAAGTTACCCTAGTGCAGGGAACCTTTGTAGAATCTTATAATTGCCTAGCTGTTCTTTAGCATTGGCTGGAATGGTTTTGGTTGGGATTTGGCAAATTATGATAGGTAGCAATGTCTAACTGAAGCTTGTGTAAGAGTGACCTCCAGAGTAGCTGCTCAACTCTATTTGGACTCTCTCAGACACTGATACTTTATTAGTTACACTTCTTTTCCCCCTTTTGGTCAGGATGGAATTGTTGCTCCCATGGTACCAGGTCTGGATTCATCCCTGGGAGTCATCTCCCACACTGCCAGGGAGACTTTTGCCCCTGGATGTCATGTCCCATGTAGTGGGTGGGGGGGGGGGGCGTGCAATGATTTCACTTACAGAGTTAAGCTTAGAGAGATCTGTTCTTAGGTATACCTATAGGTAGCCTAAGGTTTTCTGCTACCTAAGAAAGCTTAGAGAGAGTGAGGCCATATCTGAGCAACAAAAAAGATTCTCCAGAAGTAACTCTTAGGCATACCTGTAGGTAGCCTAAGCTTCTCTGCTACCTACATAAGCTTTATATAAGAGTAAGCCTCAAGATCAAGGGTTTGGCCTATGGATTTGAGTGTCCCTACTGTTTGACACAGTATCAGGGGATTCCCTGATGGTAAAGTTTAATAGTTCCATATATTTTCTCCCATCCCTCAAGGGACTTTGCCAATACTTTTTGATTATCTGCTTAATATACTCTAGGATGTATCCAGACATTACATTAGGCTATACAGGATTAAGAGTCCTCATTCTTGTTCTTTGTTCCCTGTGTTTCAGCTCATTCAAAGGAGTTATCCAGACAGGTTGAGTTAGATTATGTGCTACAGGAAATTTAGGTTCCAGACAAAATAAGCCTTTCTTCCTTTGGTCTCAAAGAATAGGTGCGGGTTCTAAAATATAGACAATGTCTTCCTTACCCCTGTGTTCTGAATTACCTTAATCCTGACCTGATCAGCTTTGTTCTTATCTCTAAATACCAGGTTATAGATATATAAAACATCCTCTCAAAATCCAGAAATAATAATTACCACTCCAGACTAAATGTGTCTGCTATAAGAGCTTATAGTCTAGGCGCCTGCTTTCTTATAAGCATTTTCTAAAGGAGACCATACAAAAATTGCTTTTTTGTTTCCGTCTTATTTTGTCTCACCAAATGTTCCACAGGGTCATCACATCATTGCGTGCCTCATGCTTTTGTTCTTTTTTGTAGCAGCACAATATTCAATCACATGCGCACACCATCGCTCATCAGTCTGCTTCTCAGTCAGTGCATCCTTCAGCCACCTGTTTTCATTAGGCATCATGTATAATGCCCAAAGTCCACAGTCCAGTAACACTCTCAATTTTAGATAATTTCATTGTCCCAAGAGAAAGACAACTAATAAACACACCCTCACCAAACAGGAAATCTGAACCTCCCTTAACTCCTGTCCTTCCCCTCCTTATTTACCCCTGCTGTTGCTGTGGTAGTGCTGATGGTTTCCTGTTAAAACATAGCATGCAATAGCGGTTTTCTGCCTATATTCTGGACCTCAACACTCTTTGTACACAAATCATACCTTTGAAGTAGTTCTTGCAGGAACTTATTTATATTTTTAGTGTTAACCAGTAGGACACGTAGTTCTATACAACGAAGTGTTTGTTTTTATGTTCTTCTTTGTTATTTTCTGCAACATTAGTGCTTTTAAGAATAAAAAAAAGAAAAACCAACAGTTAGTCTTCATTGTCACATACCGAAGAAATTCTAATTGAATAGTCAAGAAGTGGTCGCTAACCTGGAATGCAACGAGGGGTCCTGGTAGGCAAGCTGGAGGGCTGGGGGTTAACTGGGTAGTATTGGAGGGCCCTCAAAACCTTTAAGAACTCACCTATGGAGAGAGGCCCCAAGAATATGAACTGTATTGCCATGCTTGTAGGATAAGTGTATTTATTTTTAATGCTCTCAGCTACTGTTTATGTAGACAGTGAAATTACAGCTCAAAGACTCAGAATAAATAGCTCTCTTTCTTCTCCCCACGTCCCCCTTCCACCCCCAACCCATGTGTGGTTTGGCAGCCACACTTGACTGCTTTACAATTGGCCATTCCTCTCAGTTTCTATTTTATTTTCCTGTCTTGGAGGTGCTTGCTGTGGGAGTATGAAGAAATCAAGGAAAGGAGAAAAGAAAGAGGGAGAATGTAATTGACTCTGGATAAAGGAAGTACAGTTCTTAGTTTATCATCCAAAGGATCAAGTTTCATGAGCCAACAGAAACAGGATTTTAGAGATGAAGGCACCAGAAGTTCTAACTTCTAGGCACCTGAGCAGCCTTTTAGAGACCATTAAATTCCTTGCAGTCCATCCTCCAGGGTCCACCCCCCACCCACATCATTTACTCCCCTCTCCCTGCAAAACCCACTCCCACCTCCCACGCTTTAGTAAAACCTCCAGCGTGTTTGGGCAGCAACTATATCCATGAATAGAAACCAGTGTGTTCAAGGAGAATGGAGTAGAATGCAACATATTCATTTTAAAGGGCTCCCCCATATAAACAGTTAACTTTCAAGCTGCAAATGATACACTTAAAGAAAAAGAGGGTCTATTTATTTTTCTTTGCAATTAGTATCTTGTCAAAGGACCTTTGGCTTTGATATGCCACCTAGATTTTACTCTTCTTGGAAAGAGGGTAAATGGTTGTTGATTTCTGTCCTGCTAGGGAAGATTATCTTGGTATCATATAAAGCAGTGGTTTTCAACAAGTGTAGTCCCAGCACTAACACATCTGCATCACCTGTGAACTTCTTACAATTTCTTCAGCCTTACCCAAGACCTACTGCTGAGTGAGGCCCAAAATGCTCTTTTAATGAGCCTTCCAGGTGATTCTGATACACACTCAAGTTTGAGAATCTTTGCTGTAAACAAAGAGCACTGAAGTAGAAATCAGGAGATGAGTTCAGATGTCAATTCCTTTGTGATCTTGGGCAGATAAATTGTAAGGCATGTTGTTGCTTTTATATTGTATAGGTCCAGCAACTGTTCATTGAATGAGTAAGGTCTATGAAAATAGTTCTGTGGAAACTGTGAAGGGCTATTAAATTATTATTGTTATCTTATCCTGGGAGTGGTTTTGTTTGCTATTTTCTCTCTTTGATTTAAGCATCTCTGCTTCTCTTAGAAACTTATTATTATTATCCATGAACATGCTGGATTTAGTAAACAAAAATACAGGATACCCAATTGAATTTACATTTCAGGTAAACAACAAATGTTTTTTAATGTAAGTGTGTTCCAAGTATTGAATGGACATATACTAAAAAGTTACTTGTTTATCTGAAAGTCACATTTAACTAGGATCCTGTGTTTAATCTGGTAGCCCTATATCTATGTGATCTTTTTAAGGTTAGAAACCAAGTTTTATTGATTCCAAAATGTTCATGCATTAGAAGGAATGCTTTTAGCTGCAAGTAACAGAAAGTCTCACAGGGGTTTTAAAAATGGAGTTTATTTTTCTTACACTGGTTCCTGTAATTCTTTTGGTCTTCCCCTCATTGTCACAAAATGTCTACAATAGCTGCATGCTTCAACTCCTCACAGAGCTTCCTTGGCAGATGGAGGAATATCTTTCCCAGAATCTTTCTGGCAAACTGGAAAAATACAAGATTTTCAAAGCTCAAAAGAATTTTATTTAAATTGTAAAAATGGCACCATATAACAACAGCTTATATGGATATATGTGAAGCACTGGTCCCATGCTTTGAGATCTGATTTCAAGAATGGATATACCTACTTTCACAGTGGGTATTCATGTCTACTTTACCCACTATCATGGTTCTCTTCCAAATTTCTTTTCAGTTGCTATCCCAGACCCAGTTCCAGTCTCAGCAGTTTTAGAGAACAATTTCTCCTCACCAAACCAATAATTAAACTCAGAGGCATGGGCTTGGAAAACTAATAAATTCTCCCATCCAGAGGAAAAAGTCATACTCATATTCCATTCCTTACAGGTATTCCCAGTCCCGTAGGTTCCCACTCCAGAAACCAAGAATTTAATTTTAACTCTTCAATCACCCCAATTCCTACGTCAATTTCTCCCAAACTTTCAAAGGCCTTTTTTCAAAACCTGAGTTTACTCAGTTTCATCAGCCTAATCTTTTCCATTAGCTGTACCATTCTCCTGAATAGACCCAGAAAGTAATAAACCCAACTAAAATGGGTTTATTTAAGCAAATTGGAGTTGTCTCACATAACAAGAAATCCAAGGAAGGCAGTGCAGGGTTGGTTCAATGGCTCAATATTACTGAGGCTCTTGGGTGGCTACTCTGTAATTTTTGTGTGCTTCCTTCATTGATATAAAATGGCTACCACAGCTCTAGGGACTGTATCCTTTCAGGACAGTCTCCTAGACAGGGTTTCCCCACTGTGTGTTTCTTCTTTTTATTATGGTAGAGGAAACATTTCCCAGAATCCCCCAGTAAACTTTTATGTGCCAGGATGGGTTCAAATGTCCATGCCTTAGCTACAAAGGCAATTGGGAGAGGGAATAGCTGGCATTTTTAGATTCTATAGTGGGAGGCAGGTTCTAAGGTTGGAAGAAAGAAGGGGGAATGGCTGTTTGTTTGGTGCCCTGCTGTGCTTGTAACACTGCCAGTGACAGGTTTCTGTCTATCCCTGAACCTTTGCTTATGCAATCCTTCCTATCTAGAAGTCTCCTCTCCAGATATCCAAAATACACCCATTTTCCAAAATAAGTGCAAAGCCCACCTCTCCTAGGAATCCCATTCTTCTTTTCTTCATCTTCCCAGCCCATGTCAACTGATCTCTGCCTGATTTCATTTGCATGCATCTTTATCACAGAAGATATTTTTCAGCCTGGGAATAACTTGATTAGAACTGAAAAAATATAATAGACAAGTCATGATAAATCGTACAGTATGAGTGCTTGTTTGGAAAAGACCTGGGTTTTCATTTTAATGAACTTTGGCTGAAGTGGGGGAAAGATTCATCATGATGAGATGGGAATGTGATTTGAAATCTTTTCCAAAATGTGTGTTAGTTCATCAATGTCATCAGTGTTGAAGTGGGAACTTGGGGGGGACTTGGAGTTCTGTTCTCTGACCTTTTAGCGGGGCTAGAAAAAGACACTAGAAAAATGAGTTTTTAAGTGCAAAGGGAAATTGGTTAGGCACCTTTTTATATACCTTTGAATTCCTGATTATGAGATTCTCAACGGAATTATAGTCTCTTGCTATGTGCTTTCTCCTCTCTACCTATTATCCTTATAATGTGTGTTAGTATGGAGATAGGAGAATAGCAATTTTGAGATTAAAAAACTCAGCTCATCAACTTTTATAGCAGCACCATGCCTCAATTTGATTTTGAAATGTGCAATTAACTTAGTCCTCTGTAAAAAGAGTATATTTCTCAGTAGAGGAATCTGGAATTTGTTATTGATAAGATCTTCCTGAGTGTGGAATTCTTATTTGGCACTGCTTCTCTTGGCTACCTTTTAAAATGGAATATTCAAGGCTAACTTGAAGCTAGAACATTTTTAAAACAAAGTGTTACTACATGGGCCTGCTTAAGTCATCATACTTTCAAGTATACTCCCTTCTGTCAGTTCAAAGGTCTTTTTTTAATCTCTGATCAGTGATGGACTTCAAAGGGACACATTTTGCATATCTTGCCCTCCACAAGTTCCTTTCTATGCAGCTTTTTTGAAAGGAAGCAAGCACACACCTATACATATGACATGCATGGAGAATAACAAATTTCCAGAGAAAGGCCAGCCCTACCCAACCCTCACAGTGATGATATTTTGAACCATGAAAACGGTCTTTCAAGTATGTGGCAGTTTTCTCCCTGGCTTATAAAGGAAACACAGCACCAGAAGTTTGGCTCTATTTTGTCTGAATGATCATCCACTTTTTATAACATGTACATTTGCCATGCTCTCCTATTGAAGATCAGCAGACATCTACTAACTATAATACATTGTGATAAATTCTGTACAAATAGTATTAAGTAAGTGTGATGGAAACATGAAGGAGAGCACCTTAGTTCTGTCTGGCTAGGAAAGAATCACTGAAGCATTGAGAGAAAAGGAAACCTTGAAAGATAAGTTAAATTTTGTTGGATTGGAGGGTGTGGGATTCTGAGCATTAAAGCAGAACAGAGAGGAATGAAAATACGAGGGTCTATTTAAGGAAGGAAGAGCCATAGCACAAAGGTTGGAAGCACAGAAAGGTGATTAGGTAAGATTTCAGAGAGAGGAAATAAATGCGCAAGTTAGATCTTAAAGGGTACGAGGTACTGAGAAATTGGAATAAAAGGTCAATAGAATACCAAAGCATACAAGAAGAGGGCCGGCCATGGTGGCTCAGCAGGTAAGAGTGCTTGCTTGCCATGCCTGAGGACCTGGGTTCGATTCCCGGTGCCTGCCCATGTCAAAAAAAAAAAAAGCATACAAGAAAAGATCTTGGCAGTGGTATTTCACATTATTAGAGGAACGGTAGGCTAAAACTTATAAACTAGAAAACAAAAAAAAAAGTGTTATTGTGCTCAACTAAGTTGTTCAGACTCTAACAGCATATTTAGATACAGGGTTTGTTCAAGGTCATCATATTCAAGGAAGTCTTTCTAGAGTGGGTAGAGATGGAACAAGTCTGGCAGTTGACGGAAACTTAAATCACCATAGGGGAGAGGTTAAAGCTGTGGAGTTGATTGTCTTATCAAGTGATTTTCCATCTTGACTGCATGGCCTAGGGAGGGCTAAAAACATATCAATGCCTGGATCCCGCTCTCAGGTATTTTGAGTTAATTGGTCTGGAATGTAGCAACAGGGATTTTAAAGCTCCCGGGTGATTCTAGGGTGCAGCCAGAGTTAGAGGGCATATTGTAAAGAACCACATATTCCAGACGGAGGAAATTGGCATTAGTTCCATAGGCATTGAATGTTCTAAGTGATGGAGAAATCCGATGGAAGTGGTCTTTTAGAAAGAGGGAGCTGGTGATTACAAGGTGGTTTGGAGAAGGTGAGACTCATGGGAAGGTGTCCAACCAGAAATCCACAGAGAAATCCTAGTGCAAGGTATCAGATCATTAGTCAGCCCTTGCGTCTGCGGGAAAGGAAAGAAAAGGACAGATCCCAGAGACTCACTAAAATATCATCCCAAGGACCTGATGATGAAGTCATCGTGATTTAGCAGAAGAATGGCAGTTCTGCAGTAGAATGAACTGGGCTTTAAATTCCACCTCTGCCAATTTCCCGAGTTATGACCTGGGCAAGAAACTTAACTCCTCCTTTAAATCTTGTGTCTTTATAGAGATAGTGATAATGATACCAACCTTGAAGACTTATGGAGAAGAGCAAGTGATCTAACATACAAAGTACCTGGCATAGAAAAAGTATTCAATAAATGAAATATATGTTAGTGTTACTGTAGGTCATCAAAAAGGCTGACTGACTGTGATTATCCTCTTTGGGGACAGACTTACAATCTAAACCTTAGCTCCGCCCCTTGAAAATTGTATAACTTTGGATAAGGGACGCAATCTTTCTAAACGTAAGTATTCCCATCCATAAAATGGCAGTAATGGTCAGCTCGTAGGGCTCCTACGGTAGGGCCGACTGCATAATAAATAGGTATTTAATAACTATTTGTTAAATAAAATATTTAGTGGATGAAGAGTTTTTGGAATTTATAATAATAATAGAAAACATTTAAATACTATTTATTAAGCATCACCTAATAGTCTCAGTTAACACATATTAACTACGCATTAATTTAATCTTTACAAACCCATTAGTATGTTGGTTTAGCTATTATCGTTTTACAGATAAAGAAATGGGCTAAATAAATATAAAGAAACTGGGTTCAGTAACTTTCTCAAGGGCACAGAGTTTGTCTATGATGGCCCCAGGCTGTCTGGCTCCTGCGTTCATGCTGTTTCCACTGCTGCACACATAGCTCCTTGCACACGGTTAGCATAACTAAATCATTCTACACATTTCATTCACACAGAGCTAAGATTCATTTTGGTTTGTTACAGCTGCTGGGATGCAATATACCCAAAATAGGTTGTCTTTTACAGTGGGTATTTGTTATTTAAGGCCATGAAAATGTCCAAATTAAGGCATCAATAGGAGATACCTTCTCTGAAGACAGGCCTCCAGCAGCTGAGACCCCTCTGTCACATGGGAAGGCCCATGGCCAGTGTCTGCTGGTCCTTCTCTCCCAGGTTTCATTGTTTTCAGCTTCTAGCTTCAGTGGCTTCCTCTCTCAGCTCCTCTGGGGGCTTCTCTTAATTTCATCCCTCTTAAAGGACTCCAGTGAAAGGATTTAGACCCTCCTTGGGGCAACACTTGAATTGAAAAACCTAATCAAAATGTGCCACCTACAATAGATCTGCAAGCACAAGAATGGAGTAAAAGAACATGGCCTTTTCTATGGTATATGATAGCATCAAACTGTTGATGTTAAGGGAACAAAGGAGGAACCAGGAGAATGATGGTGCCATCTGTAGAAATGGGAGCTAGAGGTGAGAAGACAAGAAAATTTTTATCATTCCCCTGGTAACACTGCCAAGCCACGCTTTTATGCTGTGCCCAAGATCATTGCCTAATTCTCTTATCTCCCTTCAGAATAATTTAGTCTACCCTAGAACTAGATGTCTTAGTTAAAGCTGTCCCCAGGCGCCTTATTCTCCAAGCCAGTGTTCATGTGCAGGACCCCAGAGCTAACCTAAAAGGCAGAGACTGTGACTGGGCCATTGTATATGGTTGGATTGTTTCCTGTGCAACTCCAGGGAGCATTTGCATCTTGACCTGTGGCACACCTCTGGAGTTGAGCAGTATGCAGTCTATGGAATAGTACTTACCGTGAGTGGGGGTCGGTGAAAAATGGAACTGTGGGCCCCCTTATTTGAAAGGCAGCAAAACAAGTACCAAAAGATACTAACATTTTAAAACTTCAAAATGTTTTTCTTTTTCCTGCGGTCTCTCTGTCTCTCATCATGGTGTTTTTCAGTTGCTATTTGATGTCACACTCCATCGAGCATGGGCATGTGGGGCAAACAGGCCCTCAGAGGTGGCCAGGGATTCCCACTCCATAATGCAGCCTGCCAGCTGCCAGTCCCCCTGCCAGTCATGGGAGCTGACCACAGGCCATCCCCTGGCAGGGAGGTGGAGTGGGGCTGGGCTGTGGAAGGAATCACTTTCTTCTTTCTATGTGCTCATCCCCCTAACATACACTGCACTAGGAAATCCCAAAGGATTGTAAGTTCCAAATCAGGATGCTGTGGGTACCTGACTTGGCGGTGAGGGAGAGATTAAGCTCCTCTCCCTTCTCTTCCCACCCCTACCACCTACTAAACATACCATGGTGCTGCCAGGCTGGGGTGGAGACTGCTGTCACCATGCCTCTCTAGCCTGTCATTAAAACCTTTTTTATTATCTACCATTGCCTTTTTTTGATTGATTAATCTGACTTAGTGTTTTTTCCTATATTTGATGTAGAGAAATTGTTAGTCAGAAAATTATTATCGTCTTTTTTTCTTTACTTTTCCAAGAAGGAAAAGGAGGAAAGCAAACCAGGGAGCCCTGGTTTGAGGCCACAGCTGTGCGCGCGCACACACACACACACACACACGCACACTGGGCACTGGCACACATTTTCCCAAGCATCTCTCTCCTTTGGCATTCTTCCCTTCAGACAGAACCGGCTGGGCTGACAGTAGGTTTTGTGACTAGGTAACCATGCTTAATTCTTTCCTTATGTTTATCGCTTTGAATTTTTTTGATACAACACTAGCAGTTATGTTATCTACCCCAAATATCTCAAAATCCTTTTCAAAATGTACATGTTTTGTCTGTCCTGAAGGTAAAAGGCAGCAATGCTTTTTAACAGCAAAGCTCACAGGGCTAGTGCTCGGCAACAGAAGGATGGATCGCCTTCCCTCGGGTTTAGAGTCTTGTGCTCATTTAACTCGCAAAACGGTGAGAAGTTGAAGCTGGAAAGGAGCGAGCAGGCTGGCCAGTCAGAGCCGCTCTCTACTGAAAGGTAGAGGCAGCATATGGGGCTGCTTTTCATAGACATCCGGCCTGCAGAGTGCGTGAGAGGCAGACTGGCGGGCAGCCGGCCAGACCTGGGCAGCGTTAAGCTGCATTCCCAAGGGACCGGATGATTTCCAAGTCTCAAAGCTGCCCTGGTTGTAGTCTGAGGGTACTGGTCTAGCAGAGCAGAGGGTGCTTTGAATCCAAAGTGAGCAGTAAAAAGTGATGCTGCAATGGAACCTGGTATCTGCCAACCCCTCCCCTCGTCTGAGGACCCAGGTTATTTCCTTAATGCAATATACTGTGGTATTTTATCATTGCTCCATGGGAAGGTGGGTGTAAACTCTATGGGAAAATGGAGTTTCACTCTCCCAGTAAAAGAACTGAAAAGACAGACCAGAATTGAACCACCTTGAATCATTTCTGTGAGATGATATAGGAAATTCATTCTAGGGTTTGTTTTCTCTGAAACTAGTACCTGGAGAACTCTGTAACAGCCTGAGAAATTAATTCGCTGGTAATTCTGAAATGATGCCACTCACATAATTTGACCCAACTTTGGTTTCACTCTCCTTGTGTGCTTGCAATAGATATAGAATTGGTCTCTTTGTACCTCAGAAGTGAGAACTTACTCTGCTTACTGAAGTTATTTCTTCTTTGTGTGTGGATATAGGATAGAAAACTATGACTAACACAGAATTATTCCTTTAATTTGGCTTCTCCTCGGAAGAACTTTGAAGAAATATCACGTTGAATTTGTAATATGGCTATTTTCTGAGACACCTACCTTCACTGGAGCCTTGTACTTAGAAGTTCTAGATCCCTCTCAAAACCTGCCATACTAAGGGTTTCTAACCTTTTTTGAGTAGGAGATGCTCTCAAGTTAAACATATCTGTGGTTAATGAGGTAGTGTAGTGATTCTCAATGGTGTTTAGAAAAGAATCATTGTCACAAAGATGGAGGAAACTACGGGAATATTGTGGATGGTGACAAGGGATGCTGAACATCTCACAGTGTGAGGAACAGCCCCACATGGTAGAGAATCTTCCCACCCGTGAGTAAACAGGGCCCCCTTGAGAAACAGTGATGTATTCGCCCGAGCCTCCATTTCCATTTCTGTGCTTTTAAGTGGACTGTGCACAGCATGGCTCTGACAGCCAATAGCGAGGAGCCTCGGGACGCATTAGTGCCTTCTGACATCCGCTGGAGTCTGTCTGCTCATTTCCTTTCCTGCTTCCACCGGGATTTAAATTCAGTTGAACTCGATCTTGGTACCGTCTTCCCCACCCCCCCCACAGCCTCATTCTTGCCATCTGAAACTCATGTTCGTCGTGTTTTTCTTATTGATATTAATAGCTATCATTACCTGAGTGTTTACTTGGTGGCAGGGAAGATGCTGGATACTTTTTATACATTATTCCACTTTGCCACCAAAGTAATCCCAAAAGGGGGACAAAGTTATGTCCTTAATAGAAGTGGAAACCTAGGCTGTGAGAGGTTAAATAACGTGTGCGATGTCTTACAGAGGAGATGGAGTACATGGTGGAGCTGGAATGTGATCACAGGTCTGTCTGACTGCAAAGCCATTTATTGGACCCATGGCACTGCTTGCCTCCCCAGGCTGGGTCTCTTGGCTGATGGAATCTGCATTGCCCCCTCCAGCCAGCTTGTTCACCATATGACCAGATCTCTCTACCAGGAATCTTCTTCCATCCTCACCTTCACCCCACCCTCCTTCTCCTGGCTATCTTCTACTTAGCCCCCAGTGTCATTTCCTCAGCAAAGCCTTTGGTGATTTCCCCCATTTGGGGACAGGGGCTTCATCTCTTTGCTTCTCCAGCATCCTCTCGTTCCCCAATCAAGGGCAATAATGACACCGTTTTAAGTGTTAAAACCCTTGTTATAAGAACACATGTCCATGCCCCTTACCAGATGCCCAGATGTTGTGACTTGTTCCACCCTCTGTCCTTTATGCCTAGCTCTGTGTTTGGCACACATCAGGGGCTACACAGATGCTTGTAGTCTGTGAAGAGGGTGGTACTGGCTCACCCCTTGAGTTCTTCTCATTTAAAGAATGACTCATGTGGGTACTTCTCCTTAGCCCCAGCCCTCAGGTCCCAAACAGCCTTCTTAACTGAGACCCTCTACCAGGTCAACTCTAAGTGAGGAGCACAGCCCAAGTTTCTGGGGTATGGAGGCAGGCGTTTTTAAGAAAAAGCAGGCATGGAATTTTCGGTCCCATAGTAGGAATTGTGAAACAAGTGGGGCACACTGTAGTGTGGGATCCCTAGAACACATAAGGATTGAGAAATGCCTCCTTGGCCCACTGAGTTCCTCCAACGCTGGTACAATTAAACCAGGTCCCGGCCTGGGTCTGGGGGGCTCCCTAACTCCCACATTCTTCAAACAACTTGATAGGAGCAAAAGCTGTGGATTTTATGAGAAAAACAGAAGGAATGGGGCATACTTTTGGCATTTGACATTAGAGGAAAGTAATTCATCGCATTAAAGCCAACAACTCAGGCTCATATTAAAGGCCTGTATAGATCCTCCACATAATTTTACACCCTGTGGGTGTAATTTTACACCCAGTGCATGCCAGGAGCATTAGGCATGTACATGTGTGCGAGTGGGTATGTCCTGTATTTGTTTATTTGTTTTCCCCTCTAATCCTTACCGCAATTGTAAAAGGTGGGTATTATTTTCTCTATTTTACACACAAGCAAACAAAGGTTACATGACTTGCCCAAAGTCATGTGCCTCTGGAGTGAATGAGGTGAAATGTGACGTCAGGTCTGTCTAACTCCAAAGTCAGATGCCTTGTCGCTGCCTCATGCTCAGGTATCAGCACTCCTGTGATGTACCAGTGACTCCTTCCCACTGTGCTTTCGCTTCCTCATTCTGACAAGGGCAGTGTTCTCAGTCACCTTGGGGGAGCCAAGTGACCAAAGAAAGCATGAGGAAGAGGAGACTTGGACATGGCAGGGGTGGGTGTGTGAAAAAGAGGAGACTTGGTCTTTCTTTACCAAAAAAAAATGGCATAAAACCCAACTGGTTGCAGGCGTAAGCGATCTCTGATATGAATGGGAAACATTTCTTCTCCTTGAGGACGGTTCTTCATCAAGCAGAAATTATTGCAAATGCTCCCGGATGGAGAATTTACCTGACTTCGCTTATTATTATCCAAATTGTGCTTTTTAAACCCAGAAACATATTCAGTCTGACTTGACCAGGAAGCTTGCACTCATAAATAGATCCTCCTGAACATAATCAAAATGATAATTTCCTCCTCTGGCTAGACCAACCCTGGTTGCCCGACTGCAATTATCGTCTCTCTGCCAGTCTCATGCGCTATTTCATTTTGTCAATCCATAATAATTTCAGGCAATGCAAAGAGTTGGAGGGTTTTTTTTTTTTTTCTTGCAGCACAAATCTTCCCCCAAGTCTCCAGAGGCAAGCATGACTGCTGTAAGTCAAATCAAATTTGCAATTCCCCTGGGAGCCTTTAACACTGTGATGCAAACAGCATGTTGCTGAAAACCTGTCTGAGGGGCAGCATTTGATACCGATGCTTGCCCTGACTCCGTGAGGTCAGAGTTGAAAAGTTTGCTTTCTTCCACCTGTGTTCTTGCCAGGCCAGCATGCATATGGCCTAGTCTGATCAGGAAATGGCTGACCGTGTCCCCTGAAGTGTGTTCTATCTAGATGGTTCCGTTAACAGGGTTGGGTCATCACTATATAAAGGAAATGAGTCAGTGGGGGTGGAGGGCTCTAAGTGGTCCCTGGAGGTTGAAACATTTTAAGTGTGTGTATAAGTGTGCATTTTTATGACAAAGTCACTTCCTGCCCTGAATCCCCTCCACCAACATAGGACAGTGTCATCAGGTATATGGCATAGCTAATTACATGGAGTGCTGCAGAGACACATTTAAAACTTGTCATCAACAGGGCTTTTGATGATATGCAGGTGAGAATTCTATTTCCATTGCCCAAAGAAAGAATCCGATGTGAGAGTGAGGTGCCGTGTCTTAGCCTGTGTGTCTATCAGTGCAGGTGCAACCAGCTTTTGATCATCTGGAGGTTGTTTTCTGCCCAGTGAATGACTTAGGACCTTTATTTGATGATTGCCAGCACTTCTTTCACAAGGAGGGCAAAGGAAGGGGAAACAAGATAAAACTCAAACACGTCCATCTCCAACTTGTCAACAACTTTGCTAATGGATTTCCTATGGGGCAGAGAGTCTAATACCCATAGCTGTCATGATTTGGGGAATGTTTTGTGGAGGAAGATATATTTAATGTATCACAACACCCTATTTTTTAGAGTTGACACTGATAAAATTTTTTAATTAAAACATGGGAAATTGAAACCCCTATTTCTTCAGCCCAACTATAAGATATAAAAATACTGAGGTGCAGGTCCCTAGGGTTAAGGACCCTGCCCAGTGTCTGGCTCTGTTGTCCACACTCTGCTTCCTGAAGCTGTGTCTTCCTCTGCTTCCCTGGGGTCTGCACTCTCTTTGCTTCCATCATCTTACCATTGATGCATCATCAGCCTCCTTTACTGATTTCTAATTTCCCATTCAGCTCCATGATGGGGAATTACCTTAGAATCTATAGTCACCCTTCTCCTCTGCTGCTTTCTCTTCCCCAGAGTTATGCCATCTTCTTCAGGGACTCTACCTGATCATCTGTGCCCTCATTCACACTTAGGTCCTTAATGCCAAAGCTAAACATCTCACTTCGGCTGGGTATCAACAGGCATTTTAGACTTAATTTGTTGGAAATCAAAGTAAACTACCTTTCCACTCCTTCCCAGTCTCTGCCCAGGGCCCCAGTTCTCACAATTGGGCATCATCAGTAAGAATTCCCACACATCACTGGGGGAGTGAGTATAAATTGCTTCACTTTCTTTGAAAAGAAATCTGAAAGACTCCGTTACAATTAAAAATGCATATTCCCTTCAAATGAGCAGTCCCTCTTTGGGGCTTTCAACTCTTGAAATGAAAGAAACCTCTCTCTATATGTAATGGTATATGTGTAATGACATTTATTGTTTGTGGTAGGAAATTGGAAACAACCAGCATTCTCATAAGGGGATAATGAATGACTGTGTATTATGGCTGTTTCCCGTCTATTTGATGTCAAAAGATGTCCATGATACATTATAAAGTGAAAGAGCAACATGCAAGGTAATGCATATAACATTATCTTGTAATTGTGAAAGTAAAACCAAAGCAATATCAAAAAAAACCCCAAAAAACCTCTATATGTGTCTATGTATTTGTGTGCTTGAATGGACATATGGAAAGAAGTGGAAGGATATTCAGCAGACTTTAATATTGTTTCCCTGGGTGGGTCAATGGTAAGGAGGAGTGAGTACATGTTACTTTTGTAATATTTGAAAAGATGCGTAATTGCTCACCCTCCTTTATTTCTTGCTAGTCACTCAAGAATCTTAGACTCCTCCTACCCCCTTCCTCCTTCCAATGATTCATTGTTTTTATGTATGTCTTCCACTAGACTATAAAATTACTGAAGGCAAGGACTGTGTTATATTTATCTTGTCTCTTACAAAGCACCTTGCACATATCCTTTAATATTTGTTTCTTGACTTGAAATGAAGATTTTAAAAGATATCTTTAGTGTGTCATTGCTCCCTACTTCTGTTATATGGATATATCTATGCTTTTATTTCTAACCCAAAGGACCACCAATACTTTCATCAAAACTCTCCAATTATATACTACCCTCCTGCATCCACTTTCAAAAATGCAGCCTTGAAATGTGCGTATTACATCCTGTTCTCTTCTTGCTCAGGTTTAGTTATTTAGTCTTCTCCTATACACATTTTTACCCAACTCTACATTCTACTTTCAGTATCATTTAGAGGCGTTTGGGTAGGTAGACATGTAAACAGGGGTAAACAGCCCTCTGAAGGGCTATGTACTTATTTGCACTAAAATATGCAAGAGAAAGCAACTGTGTCAAACATAATGATGAAGAAATTGGTCAAACGTACAAATGTCTCCAGATGTCAAATGTTCAGCAATATGACCTATGTCATCTAGACATTCTTAAGCTAATTCTTAAAGCAGTGTTATCTCTACATTAGAGAATGAGTAGATAACTCAATCTAGGGAGTCTTTTGTTATACTCATGGCCATTCCTCACATGTACACAAACACACTACTTTGAACTCTACCTGAACCCCAACTTGCTGAATCACCATTTCATTGGCTTTGCTCCAATGGCTCTCCAGGACTGGTGGTTACTGTCTGAGTCACCTGCGAAAGGAGTGACAGATGCTCAGTCAGCCTTGAGGGATGGATCGAGCCACCCATCTTTCCACCAGTTCTGCATTCATTGTAATGTTCTGCATTCCATAGCCTTGAACAAATTCAGGTACAAAGATCTGTGATTGGCCTTCCTCACGGGTTGTGGAGTTGCACAAGACAATGAATGACTAGGAATGGTGTCATTTACATGCAAAGAAACAACAACGAGGGATCTCTTAGAGTGAATTAAGTCATCAATGTGCCATTTGTATCTCGAACACTTTTCAGGCTGAGAGTTCAGCACAATCGCAGGTATCAATCACAATCCTCCTTTGTTCCTAGAAGTTGCTAGAGAGCACTATTGCCATTTTTCTAATAGGGGAACTGAGACAAGGTAACTTATACACACACACACACACACAAACTGCTGCTAAGAGAAGCTGACATTCCATTAAAGAACATAAACTGTGCAAGTAGTACGACCTGAATGGTTAAAAATAATTGACATGAAATAAATTGTGGTTCCAAGACAATGCCACCATTCCTGATACTATCTGGACACAGTTATATATCAGTGGGTTCCAGGCTGAACATAGACAGCAGATAGAAGCTCACTCAGGAATTATGCTTCTTGAACCCTGCTGTCTGTGTTTTTGCACTTTTTCAGAGCTAAAGTCAAGCTAGTAACTACTGAAGGGCTGCATTTTCCTGTATTGTTAGTGAATTATGAATGTGGCTCTTCTTACTCTAACCAGTTGACTATTCAGATGGGAATCAAACCTTTGGAAAGACATCTTGGCTCTTCGAAGCCCTCCCTACCCTACCCCTCTCCTCTGCAAATAAGAAATGCTACCCAAAACTGCAAAATATCCTCTGAATGAGCATAATCTCCTAACATAAGAAGTTAGATGAGCTGTGCCCAGAGAGAGGAATTAGAAACCAGCACATAAAAATAAATGAATCTGTTTCCATAGTGATGGGAACCTTTCTCTCCATAGTGTTTTTTTTTTTCCTCTCCACAGTTTTTATCCTGCATTTCCCCACAGATCCTGTAGGCAGAATAGCAATAAACTTGAAGAAAACATTTTATTATCTTAATGGACTCTTAATTTAAAGCCAAAAGCCTTTAAATTATCTTCCCAATGATACTGATAGCCATAACTTTTGGGGTTGAATACCTGAACAGAAGTTGCAGGAGGAATATCATTTCCCAGAAACCAGCCAAGCAGGAGGCAAGAAGAGGGGAAGACCTCATGGGTTACACATGCATTTTATATGCAGCCTTTCCTGATGGGCAACGCACCTGTCATGTTTAATATTTCATTGGTGAAGGAAATGTGCATCTGCCTGTATTCATCTGCCCAGTGAAATTTTGCCCTGATGAAGCCTGCGTGTGTGAACGCAACAGTGCTGCTCTCTCATTACTTCCCTGAATTGTATTCCACAGCAACCAGGAGGAATATGCATGAGCAGCCGTGTCGGTGTCACTGCTCTTTACTCATCATCCAGTTTCTGGGGGTCCTTTAACCTTTATTTCTTCAGCTACAACTAGGCCTGTCCCTGCCAGCACTCTAAGGAGGTTTAGGGATGCCCAGAAATACTATGACAGAGACACAGTGAGGCAAATGGTCTGTGAGTGGAATGAGGCAAAGGAAATGAATGGAAATTATTTCATCATTGTCACAAAATAACCCAGGATGAGTAAATATCCTTGATTCTCTGAGAAGTCATCTCAAAAGAAAAAAAGTCTTGATTCTTCTCCTTAATTGCTGGTGAAGGTCACCAAATGTCTTCATTTCCCCAGAGTGACGAGGGCTTATGTCTATTGACCCAGTAGAGTTATTAATGCCACCCCTTTCCATTCACAAAAGGGTCTGAAAGGCTTGGATGATAAATGCAAAGGTCACTCTATGTACAGTCCACAAAAGTAAGTCTAGTCTTCCACCACTGACATTTCCCCCCTTTATTTCTTTCTATAAATATGCATGCTGTTTCTAGACAGATTTTATGACTTTCACATATTATAGCAACTAACAGGTGTAAATTATTTCAAGCTAAAGCTAAGTGGAGCCATGAAGACATCTTTCTTAAGATGAGAAATATCGTAATACTTATGCTGTATAATAATGACCAATTAATTAGTCTTTCACCCTAGAAGTGAGTTTGTTGAGGCCAGAGGGAGAATATTACTTATCTTTCTATTGCCTGGGGGCAATTTCTCAGTATTCAGTAGAAACTTGCAGCTGTAATAGTAAATGAAGGTATTAGAAACTCTAAGGGGAGAGTTTCTTTGGGCTTCATACCAAATAAACTTTGGAAGAGGGGGTTGAGGCTAATGTGTAATAGTAAAGTAGGTGAGGCAGAAAAAAAGTGGAATTTTCGAGATTGTCTTTTTCTCTTTTCACCACTTGTTAACTTTTCCTAACCACAAATTATAGATGTTCACTATAGAAAATTTGGCAAAAAGAATATTAAAAAATAAGTCACTCCCCTCCTGGAATAATTGCAATGAACTTTTTTGGATATAGATGTCTTGTTTCTCATATATATATATATATATATATATATATATATATAAAAAATATGTAAATATAATATATAATTATAATTATATACACATAAATATATATAAATGTTTGTCTGCTGCTCTTGGGAGGCCTGCATATCCTCATTAGCAATTTTTCTCATCAAATGTTGCCTGCCATTACTTGCTGAGGTGGCAAATAAGAGCTTACAATCATATGGAGAATTTGTATGAGTACCTTCAAGTGATGGGAGAGAAACTTGAACAGATAGTGGGAGTTGTGTTTATAACTTCATTTGCACTTAAGTCTTCCAGCCTTCCCTAGGGGTATTCTGCCTTTGCCAGAGTCTTCTGTCACTATGGTTCAAATGAGAACAGTCCAGCAACACTGACCTGGAATCAGAAGACTGGGTCATATATTCTGAACTAATCGTTTAGTTGTTGTCTGAACCTCAGCTAGTTATTGAACCAATCCGTACTGCAGTTTTTATCACTTTTTACCTGGAGATATTTATTCTTACCCCATAACATCAGTGTGAGGCTCAAATGAAATCAGAAATATATTTGACTGTGCCTAGTACAAAGTCAGTGCTCCACAGATGTTGGCTTATGTAAAGAGAGGTAAAAATGTTCTTTATGGTTTCTTATGGGATGGTGTTGGTGGGGAAAACACAGAACTTAGGGTATGGAGATAGCTTTGAGATTGGGCTCACCCCACAATGACTGATTTTTAGGCAAGTTGTTGAAGTTTTTTGAGCCTTAGTTTCCTTATCAACCACCTGAAATAATTTCTGTAATAAAATGCTAATTTGCAAGTAAAATTTTATAATAATAATAATAATATGACAATGATGATGATGTTTCCTTATTGGTAAAGCTAGAAGGAGAAGGAAGAAAGGAAGTGGAGAAGGGGAGAAAAGAAAAAGCCTAGCTTAAAATGCTATTATAAGGATAGTTGACAGAATGATTTGTGTTATTTCTTAAATCCTACACCTTGAGAACAGGCTATATTTCAGTTGTTCTCAGCCATGGCTTCACATTAGACTCCCTGGGGAAATTTTTTTAAATGGCCAATGCCCAGGACCCACTTGAATCAGGATCTCTGAGAGGCTGAACAGGATACCATATCTTTAAAAGTTCCTTAGGTCATTTTCCTGGGCTGTCAGCACTGAGGACTACTGCTGCACGTCCATGCCTCCAAAAGGAAACTACTAGTGAGGAGCATGGCTGATTTTCCTAACTCAGGGGGGCTTGGACCAGAAACCTGTTGGGGCCCAGCATCTCATGTTGGCAAGAAGATGGAGGAGATTGGGAATCCACTGATTAGGGCTAGAGGAGCCAACCAGCTATGGAAAATGGTTCTCCATCAAATTCCTGGGTGCTTTAAGGCACAGAAATCGAAAGCAGCGGCATGCTCAGCTCGGCAGAGAAGGCCTCTGTGAAGTTCAGGTGGGTGGGATCATGTGCTGCTGGGCATTCTTCCCATGTCTGGATTACTGCAAATAAAATTTTATAATGTTAACCATATGATAATGATGATGATGTTCCTTACTGGTAAAGCTAGAAGGACAAGAAATACAGAGAAGAGGAGAAATTCTCCTTGCCTCTAGTCTTAGCCATCTCCAAGCTGTTTTCCACATAGTCTAGTTGAAGCCTGTACTAGTTTTCTATTGCTGTATAATCAATTATCACAATTCTTATGGCATAAAACACCCATTTATTAGTACACAATTCTGTAGGCACAAAATGTCAGGGTTCTCTGCTCAGGGTCTCACCTGGCTGAAACCCAGGTGTTGGTTAGCTGCATTCTCATCTGGAACTTGGGCCCCTCTTCCAAACTCACTCAGGTTGTTGACAAAGTTCAGTTCCTTTCAGTTGTAGGACTAATGTTTCCTTGCTGGCTGACAGTCAATAGCAGCTCTCAGCTCCTAAGGGCCACCCACATTCCTTGCCACATGTCCTCCACCCCCTGCAACAACAGAGAATCTCCCTCACATCAAATCTCTTTTGCCAAGAGAAGCTCAGTTTCTTTAAGGGTTCATCTGATTAGGTCAGGCTCACCTAGGATAATCTCGCTAACTCAGGTCAACTGATGGGAGTGTAGCTATTTCAGCAAAATCTTTTAGGTACAGCTGTACCTAAAGTTGTGTTTGATTCAATAAGTGGAAGAAGATACATGCATACAGTGATCCAGGTATTTTGGGAACCATTTTAGAATTCTACTTAACACAAAGTCCAATATATGCTTAAAACATTTCAATGGGTACTATTTTCACCTACTGAATAAAGATCATACTTAGCATAGCATATAAAACTCCCCATAATCTGGCCTGTCTATCCAGTCTTGCCTCTAATTATTCTTTCTTTTGAATTTTACTCTGGCAATAGTATATCTAGCATCAATATGTTCATACTTTTGTGGCTTTGTTCATTATTTTGGTTCTCACTTCTAAACTTTTGCTGATGCTGTTTCCTGTGCTTGGAATTCCTTTCCTGTGCTGGTTTGAAAGGAAGTATGCCCCCTAGAAAGCCATGTTTTGATCAAAATCCCATTTCATAAGGTGGAATAATCCCTATTCAATACTGTATGTTTGAAACTGTAATCAGATCATCTCCCTGGATGATGTGATTTAATCAAGAGTGGTTGTTGATCTGGATTAGGTGATGGCATGTCTCCACCCATTTTGGTGGATCTTGATTGGTTTATTGGAGGCCTATAAAAGAGGAAACATTTTGGAGAATGGGAGATTTGGAGAGAACAGAGAATGCTGCAGCACCATGAAGCAGAGAGCCCATGAGCCAGCGACCTTTGGAAATGAAGAAGGAAAATGCCTCCCAGGGAGCTTCATGAAACTGGAAGCCAGGAGAGAAAGCTAGCAGATGACACCATGTTCGCCATGTGCCCTTCCAGATGAGAGAGGAACCCTGTGTTCACCATGTGCTTTTCCAGATGAGAGAGAAACTCTGACTGTGTTCGCCATGTGCCTTCTCACTTGAGAGAGAAACCCTGAACTTCATTGGCCTTCTTGAATCTAGGTATCTTTCCCTGGATGGATGCCTTAGATTGGACATTTCTATAGACTTGTTTTAATTGGGACATTTTCTCGGCCTTAGAACTCTAGACTAGCAACTCATTAAATTCCCTTCTTTTTTTCACATGGGCAGGCACCAGGAATCGAACCCGGGTCCTCTGGCATGGCAGGCAAGCATTCTTGCCTGCTGAGCCACCATGGCCCACCCTTAAATTCCCTTTTTTAAAAGCCATTCCATTTCTTGTATATTGAATTCTGGCAGCTAGCAAACTAGAACATTTCCCATCTGTATTCACCTAAAAAACCGTTCATTGATCCAGCAGAGGCATCATCTCCTCCAAGAGTGTTTTCCTGAATTCACTCATTCATTCAACAAATATTTATTTAGTACCTTCTTTGTGCCAGTCACACTGACAGTACAGAATATGGGGAAAGAACCTCAGTGTCTTCACCCTTGCTCTATCTTCTGTCTCCATGATTTGCTGAATGGATGATTGGAAAAAAGATTGTTCCAGGCAGAGGGAACAGCAAATAAAAGGCTCTGAGGTAGGAAGTCCATTGACGCTCAGCTAATATTTGCTTTTCCTGATGTGAACAATTGTACTTTTCAGGGAAGACCTAGTCATCGAAAGCTGGGGAAGAAGGAGAAATAGTCGGAGAAAAAACAAGGTTAACTTCCTGAACAAAAACACTGGCAAGCAAGACTAAGTGAATTAGGTTCAAGACAGAATACTGGGTCCCACAGACTTATAGGCCTGAAACAGGGAAACTGAGTTTAGAAACATAGCCATAAACACAGGATTGACACACTGGGGGTAGGAAACTTAGGCAGTGGATATCCTAGGCTGATCCCTAGCTGTGGCTGCTGATTTGCATCATTATCCTCAAGACTGCTATTGCACTTTTGAGGATCACTATTTCCATTTATCTCATTTTATTGAAATGGTTTGCAGGCCTATCTCCTGGATATGGGAATTAACAGAAGTCTCTCTTGTTTCTCTGTATCCAGCATAGCTAACATCAAAAAGAATCTTCTCTGGCATGGTCAAGGAGCCAATTGGGGTGGGGCAAAACACAAAATTAGGTCCAATAGAGCATTCTCTTTGACTAGGCTTTTCTAGTTGCAAAGCAGAGGTACCTTCTCAAGGGAATTTGGGGCAAATCGTGTTTGTTTGAAGGTCTATATATTGATTTAGTAATCTAATTAGAACTAAAACTAGAAAGCCTGCATGGCACAATTCTAGGGAATGATAAAATATACTCACTTGCTCATCCCCCTGCCTCTAGATGTCTGCTTTGTTTTCCTTTTTCTGCTATGAGGTTTTTTCTGCTTAGTCATAGACTCAACAGCCTCATAATTTTGGATTACATATGCCATTGGCTTGCCATGAACTCAACTCAGCTTCATGACTTCTTTTTAGCTTGAACTTATAACACCAACTGGCACAGACTCTCTGCAGCATTTAGGAGAGAGAATTTAGTTGTTCCAGCTCATCTATTTTTTTTCATTATTCTAGTAAGCTAAAGGATTAGCTTAGCCCAGATGACCACCATTAACCTAATTACCTGAAGCCCTGAGTGGGGGTAGGGAGGTTAGAGGAGGGTGGAGAGAAAAAGAATCATGTGGTTCAATGTATAATTGTCTGATATTAGGAGCTAAGGGTAGAAAAACTTCCCTTAAAAGACAGTGTGTTTGAGTAGGCACCAATTGACATCTCCAATTCAGTGAATAAGATGGATCCTTCAGGAGGAATTGAGACTCAACTGGGGAGTTTAAATACCAGCACTAACTACAGAGAGATATTTGTGGAAGAAAATGGAACCAATATTCAGGAGCCCAGCGAAGCCCAGGTTGGAATAGGAGCAGACAGTGAGCTATCCAAGAAGGGCTTTAGGGAACATCTCTAATGGAGGCTGATCTGTTTCTTTTCAGAAGTCACCATCTGCCACTCCTAACCTACAGGGCAAGTTTTCCAGGCTATCTACACATACAGAGCATATAAGACTAACCCAAGACATGAGCTGAAGGGAAACTGAGAGGCAATACAACGATGTTTAGGGTGCTCCCATGCTCTGTTCCTCATTCACTGAAGACTAATGTGGTTCCAGGCACGATTGTGGACAGTGGGAATATGGCGACTCTCCCCAACCCTCAGCACACCATAGCCTCCTTCTCCGTGTTGTTTTTGTTCATAGAATTTTTAACTTTATGAAACACTGCCTATTTTACTTGTTTCCTTTTTCTCTCGCACCCTTAGAATCTAAGCTACATGAGGGCAGTGTTGTTTCCTGTCTTATTCACTATTGTGCTTGCAGCGCCTAGAAAGTGCCGTGTTCAATACTTACCTGTTGAATAAATGGATGAACTTACATCATGCATCTGAGTTACTGGCACAAGAAAGAAGGAAGATCACATTCATAAGACCATAAAAACTGTATGTTTCCTGGACACACTGAAGGGGCACAAATAAATGTTTGCATTTTAGGGTTTCCTCTCTTATTGGGTTTAAATAAGAATGTTTTCAACATGTTAGCCAGTATATTCATCAGTATGGGGTACACTGTGTTGTGATAACAAATTATCCTCCAAATCTCAGAGGCTTAACTCGGCACAACATATGCAATACTGAGCACCAGGAGGATCTGCTCCATGTGGTCACTTCAGGAGTGTAGGCTGGACTAAGGCTCCACCGTCCAATACCACCTCAACATGAGACTTCAAAATCTGTTCCTATAAGACAAGAAGGAACAAGAAAAACTCATAACTCTCTGCATGTTTGTTCCAAGTTTATTCAACAGAACCACACCTTTCCCCAGTATGACCAACATACAGGGAGATCTTCCTATATGTCCAGGAAAGAAAGGGGATCATTGTGTTAAGCACAGTGATCTCTGTCATAGCCAGTGCCAATGCTGTGGAATTAATATTTAATGTGGAAACCTTTAAAGGCAAATAATTTCCTTCTTTAGGTTAAGTTGTTCATTATAGCAAGGTTTTAAATACAGGGTTAGAGCTAAATAATGATAATTACGTGGGTGTTATACTAGTTTGAAACTGTTATATGCCCCATAAAAGCCGTTTTCTTTCTCCTAATCCAATCTTATGGAGAACAGACCAATTGTTCAAGGGGGAAACTTTGATTGAATTGTTTCCATGGAGATGTGACACATTCAATTCTGGGTGAAATGTTTGATGAGATTTTTTTCATAGAGATGTAAGTTACTCAATTGTGGGTGTGATCTTTTGACTAGATGGAGTTGGGACTCCACCCATTTAAGGTATGTCTTGATTGGTTTACTGGAGTCATTTAAAAGGGAAACATTTTATAGAAAGCTCAGAAGTGACATGGACACAGACATTTGGAGATGCTTGGAGTGCTGAAGGAGATGCTTTGAGGACTGACTGAGAGCAGACATCTAGACATGGATATTTAGAGATGCAGAGCCCAGCAGACAATCACAGGTGCCTTCCCATGAGAATCTAAGCAAGCTAGAATCCAGAGTTTTGCCCCAGAGAAGTTAAGTGAAGGCCTACAGATGCTTAGAGAGGAAGTCACTGGAATTAGGAGCTAGAAGCAATGGAACCAGGAACAAGGAGCATCAGACGCCAGCCACATGCCTTCCCATGTGACAGACATTGACCATTTCTTAAAAGTCAAGGTATCTTTATCTGGATACCTTAGTTTGGACATTTTTATAGCCTTGGAACTGTAAACTCATAACTTAATAAGTCCTCTTGATAAAAGCCAGTACATTTCTGGGAATATTGCATTCCAGCAACTTAAGCAAACTAAAACAGATGTTATTGCATGTGTATGAGCAACACTTAAAGTGAATTTTTCTCAGTAAATAAAAGGAAAAAAATATCACTAGGATGTCAAGAAGTGATTGTTGACCCACTCAAGTGATTCAATCCAGACCCTTTGGACTGTCATGAAAATGTTTTCTTGCCACTTCTGCCAGCCCCCTCTGAATTAGTGCTTCTCAGTAGTCATTCTCTTTTCCCTCCTTGAGGGAATTTGTTACCTCCCATTGTTGTGAATTTGTTCTAGTTGAATCTATGTTTTGGAACAGAAATGTCCATGTGGACCTAACCCTCAGGCCCCATTAAGCAGGAAAAGCAAGTACACACTATCTTCAAAAGATGACAAATTCTGGCTTTTTATCTTGTGGATGAAATTCTGTCATAGCAGCTCAGTCACTGACCTTGAACATTCAGGCTTGGCAGGAGGGGCTGTGCACTTTGTCACTGGGCCAGTTTTCTTAAGTTCACCCTGCTTTTTTGTGCAAAATGTTTGTAGACAGCATTTTGATGAGCAAGCACTGCAGGAAAACAATTAGACATTTCTTATTCCTCTTAAATTTATTTTATTTTAATTTCTGGATAGTTGACAAATTGCCTAAGATAAAAGCAGAAAATTAGGTTTTGTTAAAATAACATTCTCTTTCATTATTATAAATGTACTTTAGATTCATTGTAAAGAATTTTAGAAAATACAGAAATGAACACAGAATGCAACTCAGCAACAAAGATTCAAAAATATATTTATTATCTCCTGGTAGGCGCTAGAGATAAAACTATGAGTAAAAAAGAATCCCTGCCCCTATGGAGTACTATTCAGAGATAACTGCTGTTAAACTGTTTCATATATATCCTTCCACATTTTTATTTGTGTGTGTATATAAATTGAAATTAGGCTTTAAATATTCTTTTGAAGACTATTTTATTCTTCTCTTTCTTCCTCTCTCTCTCCCTCTTCCTTAATCTCTCTCTCCATTGTGGTAATCTTTCCATGTAATTAATAGAAATTTAACATTTGACTTTAGAAGACTGAAACAAATAGGAACATCCACAACTTACAACTAGTTCATGTATAGCCTATTTTCAAATCAAAATCATTGTCAGAGTATATCAGATCTTCCAGACTGGGACACAGATATTGGCCTGATATTTTGTATTACAAAAATCCTCATATGCAACGTGATTGTTGCTCCATTAACAGTTCACAGCTACCTTTCAAGTATGCGAAACCTCTCAATCCATTACAAGGTTTAATATTAAGTTGAAGTCTTAGTTAATGTTAAGGCTAATGATGACCTGAACTACATGCCAAATTTTAGCCAAAACAAATATGTTTCCTAGAGGCCAGAGTTCAAATTCAGTAAAATAGCAAAGGCGGGGGCAGGGGGACTGCCTGGCCAAAATTGGTAAAGCAACTCTTCCTTACTTTTTTGAATTCTATTATATTTTAATTCTTTCTTTTATACTCTCCTTCATTTAGTAATCAAGTACTAGAATCTCTTTCTTTTTTTGTTTAATTTCTTAATTCTTATCACACCAGGTCAAGTACGGTCCAGATATAGGCTAAATATAATGATAAATTAAGGTGGATGAACTTTCTTTTTATTTTTATTTTCTTTCTACTCAAACTATTAACATATGATAAGGTGAAAGGGTAAAATCTAAAGTTAAAAAGAGAATGCTAAGAAGAATATAATGATCGTGTTGCCATGTTTTATTTGCCTTTTACCCTGCTTGAAAAGTTTAAGTAAAAAAATGACTAAAACTATGCACAGGGGAACAAGAAATTAGAAGGAGAGTAACAGAGAAACTAAGCACTAGGTTGAAGCACCTTTAGCAGTCCTGCCTAACAAAAGGTTTCAGGCCAGTAATCATGGCTTAGCCTCTGGGTTTCTTAGGTGGAGATATATATGCATATATATTCAATTTCAGAGCCTAAACTTATTACTCTGTACCAAGAGCTAAATTCCACTTCAATCTCTTTTCAGCTATCAAGTGCATTTTCATGGTTGAGAAGGGTCATCTATTGTTTTAGGATCATCCATTAAATGCCAGGGACACTTGGAATGAATAGCCATCCATTCAGAGATCTGAGGATTAGGAAGAGAGTATTGCTTGAATACCATTACTGTAGTTTACGTTTTCCTGGTACCGCACAAGTGGGCTTTGGCAGCAGCGGAGTGTCTGCCCTTCTCCAGAAGTAGCTGCCTTTCTGTGACATTGGGAAGGCTTTTCCCTGCCTATGAATAAAACCGAAGGTGAAGTACCCTAAGGTGTTCAAGATCACTTGGTGTGATTTATGAAGGAGTCAGCTGCCCACATTCTGAAGGCTGCAGGGCACCACTGGGAGGAGCAGCTGGTATGCATGTGGCTGCTAAAGACTCGCATCAGTCCAAGATGCAAAAATAGAAAGCACCAGCACCAAAAATTAGCTTTGCATTTGGATGGAGGGCACAGTTATCACTTCTCTTCAGGGCTGATTAATTACACAATTTGCATCTAGCAATCAATTGTAAATTATAGGCAGCAGGCAGCAGATGATACTGTAACTGTGTCTGTTCAATAGTAATTTTCAGAGAGGGGTGTTCAAAATAGAATGGTTTAGAAACAATGTAATTAAATAAGCAGCAAAAAGAAAATATTTCAACTCTTCTTATTGCCCTCTTCCTTTTGGCCAAGAGAAGTCCTTTCTTAGGGTTGATTGTTACCGTTGCTTTCTAAGGGGATTCCAGTGTTAACTTTATAGCTGCAGCTCTGTGATATCCAAAAATGCTTTTAATGTGTGCCAAATCTATTCAGCTGTTTTAATCTTCCTTTTATGTTATTTGTGTTCTAGAATCATAGAAACTTAAGAATTAAAAGAGAATCAAGGAAAAAAAGAGAGAGATTTAAGAGAAATTCCATCCAAGGAAGGAATCCTCTTTATTTGAATAACATGTCCCTGAAGAAAAGACCAGTAACACTTTATGCCAATCAAACAACAAAAAAATAACAACAGTATAATAACAACAGAAAGACCAAGCACCTTTCCACACCAAGCAAACAACAGACCAATCCAGTCACCAAACAGCCAATCACACTGTATTAATCTTACATTCTGCAAAATTCTTACAGGTTAAATAAGTACAGTATTTTTATAAGCTCATTCAAGTTCATTATCTATCTGCAGGAATGAAATAAACTAAGAAATAACAGTAATTTAAAAATTACATTCATCCTCTGCTCTGCACTCACACTAAAATAATGGCATCTTTAAAGAAAGACTCGAGTGTAGATGGTAAGGAAACATGTTGTTCTTGAAGACCTGTGCAATATTCCGACCTGTAATGTTTGAAGGATGCAGAATGCTTTTTGAATATGAGTTACCTTTATTACCTAAGACTGTCTTTTAACAGAGTTGGAATGTAGCATCAGTAATTGCCAGTAAATTAAGAACATTGGCAAACAATTTATCATGCTCTCCACTCCCTGGAATATTCTTTCTCTTCCATGACACTACCACCGTCTTTCCTGGGATATTCTACATAGACTCTGGAGAAAATAAATAACCCTGAATTAGAGTTGGGGGTATTTGATAATGTTCAGAATAAACAGAATCTGCTCTAAATAGCCTTCCAGAATTCATCACATCTTTTCTTGATTTTCAAAAGACATAGTATCAATATGGTGAATAGCACAGTCTGTGAAGTGAGAAACTGAGCTCAGATATCTGCTTTGTCATTAAATATAGGTGACCTTAACGAAATTACCTCAACATATCAGTTTCCTAATCTGCATAAATGTTAATCATACCTACTTCATAGGATTTTGTCTAACACAGTGCTTGCCACAGAACTGCAAAGTAAGAATGACTGAGATTATTTCTTGCTGGCTATCTATCTTGGATGTGTGTGTATGTTTGTGTGTGTGTGTGTGTGTGTGTGTGTGTGTGAGTGTGAACACTTAGACACATATCTGTATGTTAGCAATCAATATAAGGTAGTTATATAATGTCTACAGTGGACACTCTCCTTGCTATTCTTAACTGGGAATCTCCTCTTCAGATTCTCCACATCTGTGAAGTTTATTTTGTGAGCAAAATGAACCAGCTTTGCTTAATATAAGCAGAAAAGAAAGTGTATTAAAAGATACTGCTGAAAGAAGTATAAATTCAGTGAAATTTGCATTGGTACAACCACTTATGGAAGGTTAATTCAGCATTGTCTACCAAAACTGAATATATGCATATTCTATGATCTGGCAATTCCATTGCAAGTTATATGTCCAATGGTAAAAATGTATATACATGCACCAAAAAGCATGGATAAGGCTACTCATAGCAGTATTATTTGCTATAGCCCTAAACTAGGAACAATGCAAATGTCCATCAATAGTAAAATGGATAAATTGTGATATATTTGCACACCGGAGGACTAGATAGCTAAGAAAGTGAATGAATTATAGCCATACACAATGGCATGAATGAATCTCACAAACATAATGCTAAGGGAAAAAGGAAGATATAAATACTGCATTATGTATATGAAGTTCAAGAACAGACATAAATCTATGGTGTGAGAAGTCAGGAAGGTGGTTTCCTTTTCAGTAATGAAGAAGAGGTGTAGAAGTCTCCATCTGGCTGGGGTCCTGACTGGCCTCCAGGTTACTGTCACTGAGACATCTGGGAAACCCTAGTCTGCGTTGCTTGGGGATGTAAGGAGAGAATTGAGTTCATTGTGGGACATGGGGCAGGGACAACTCTATTTCCTAAAACATGCCCTATGTCTGACTTTTTATTTTTACTTTTCATAATAAAATTTCAAATAAAAATGGTATTGGTATGCATCCTTTATTAAACTTAATATTACTATAAATTCTATATCGTATTTTAAAGAGAAACTAACATTTGTATGGCACTATTCATTCTAGTTTGCAGGTCGTGCTCATATGCTGTATCTCATGTGGGGTGGTATGATAGTTAGTTATATGTGTCAGCTTAGCCAGCTAGTGGTGCCCAGTTGTCTGGTCAAGCAAGCACTGGCCTAACCGTAACTGTAAGGACATTTTGTGGACTTGAATCATCAGTAAGTTGATTGCATCTATGACTGATGATATCTACAATCAACTAAAGAGAGTGTATTCAGCATTGTAAGACATTTAATCCAATCAACTGATGACTTTAAAAGGTGAAGTGATGACTTCAGCAGTCGGAAGAGAAAATTTCCATTTCTACTTCAGCCAGCCAGCCTCTCCTGGGGAATTCATCAAAAACTGTCATCGGAGCTCCCAGCTTCAAGCCTGCCCTGTGCAATTTGGACTCATGCATTCTCACAGTTTGCATAAGCTACTTTTATAAAATCTCATATTTGCAGATATCTCCTGTTGGTTTTGTTTCCCTAGACAACCTTGACTAATACAGGTAGTGTTGGGAGAATTATAGACACTGTAAATATGCCCCTAAGACTGGGTCTGAACAGAGTGGCCATTTATAACAAAACAAATTGGCTGAATGGACTTGTAAGAGAAACATTAGTAGTGTCTTTATTTTCTTTTTGAGAAATCAAAAATAGAAAACATCTCAAGCCCAAATCTTCTGACTCTAAATTCCATGCCCTTCCATTTTAATGCAGCTTGGATAGTAGATGACACCTGCTAATAAAGAAAATGAGATAACTGGCTAAAGGATTGAAAAGTAAAGTAAGTGCACAATGTTATGCCATGAAACCCCACTCCTCCTGCTTCCCTGGACCTTCCACGTAGGAGTCACCTCTGGTCTGTCATGAGGAGGCACTCATCTATTAGATGGATCAATAACTGCTTCCATAAAACACTGTTCCTGTTTCTGAGATTAGAACCATAATCACATCTAAATACCTAAAGGAATGTAGATTATATGATGTAGAGTCTTCTATGTGGACAATAATTTTAGGAATCTTTTGCCCCTGTTAAACTAGAGATTTAAATGGGTAGGGCTGATTGGGGCCCATAAATCACTGTGATGTGAACATGCATTCAGGCCAAGACCCAGTGATTGACAGATGCAGCTTCTGGTACCTTGTTGCACTCCTTTCTCATTTGCAGTCATTGCTTGTTCCTCCCTGCTCTATTTCTTATCAAAACCTAGTCTTCAGAGGTCATGCTTCCTCACTTATTTCCCCCCTTATTGTGAATTTAAACCAATTTGCTCTCACTCTTCCATGGAACTTTACATATAAAGCATTTTGCAAACTATTAATCACAGAATGAATGGCTTTTCCTTGGAAAAGAAATTTCAAGGGGGTGTAATCAATGAGTGGGGCATTCTAACTGAAATTGCATCATATATCTTCTCTCTGGGAGAATTCTATCTATGTGTTATGACGCCAACTAGAATGTGATCTGCCAGCTGACTCTACTTAGTTTCTTAGTAACACTGGAAATTCTTGTGAAACCTAGTTAATGGCTAACTTGTTTGGAAATATTATTAATGTGCATGATTTTGAATAATCAATTCTGAACAATCTGTTAGTTTCAAGGAGTGAAGATCGATTATATTTTCCTCTTTACTATGTTCAGAGCTGTTTGTCTTATAGGAGTTAGTATAATCAATGGTTCCAAGAGTTATTATAAAGTAAATGTAAGAGTAGTAGCCAAAATGGATCTGCCTGGGAAACAAGGAAGCCTCAAAAATGTATTATAAAGGCTTGTTTCCTTTTCCTTAAAAAAGTTGTATTTGGGTATAAAGGATGCATGGGTATTTTCTCTTTTTATTAAGTTTAGCATTGCATAAAAGTTTTACTAATATAATTGATTTTATCTTTGATAACAGAAATTTTGTTTGTCTGTGTAGTCTCAGAATCCAAAGCTTAGCTTGAGCCTATAATTAGAGTAGTCTCAGCTGCTTAGACCAGATGAAGTTCATATACTTTCATTCAGATTTTATTTGGTGATTTTGGAATCCAATTTTTACTATCTTTGTCACTTGTGTATTACATGAGCTCCTGATTTGGGAGAAGTGCTGCAGTGTATAGAGTACAGTTTACCATAGTCCTCCTTTATTACACCAAGATAAATTTTCCTGAGAGTGTAAGTTTCACCGAGTGGCCATGCACTCCATGGCAATTTATATAAACAAATCAGTTTTTAAACTACAATTGAATTTTGTCAGTTATTTCTTTAAATTGTTACTTACCAACAGGATTGGCAATTTTCTTGCCTGTGCTTTAGTACCTGACAATGCTTTTGCTTTCAGAAGAGCTGACTACATAGTTTGTAGGGCTCAGTGCAAAATGAAAATGCAGGGACCTTTGTTCAAACTATGGGGAAAAGTACTGTTAAATGTACTGAAATATAAAGCTTTTCCTTTCTTCTATTTGTCGTGGTGGTTTTACATTTGCTATTTGTTATTGTTCTGTATAAATAAAAGTTTAAGTTTTAAATCATTAGCATGAATTTTATCATTCATTTTTATATTTTACAGTCTGTTTTAAATGTAAATATAAGAACATTTGACTCATACACAGAATCACTGGAATTACATAATTTATATTTTGTAGCTCATACATAGCTGTATATTTCATTCTTACCTGAACGGTGGCAACACTGCACATCTGACTCAACTATTTTTATCCCACTTCTTGATACACACACATAATACCAACATTTTCTACCTTTGGGTTACTGATGAGTACAGGACTTACTGATGAGAATGGAAGAGCTGAAAAGAGAAGGAACTATGGATTTCCCTATCTTTCCCTGTCCTTTTATGTCATTATTTTCAGCACAATTGTTGGTTAATATAGGGAATATAGTTTTTTTTTTTTAAAGGATATTATAGGACTCCTTGGTTGTTCATGTTTCTTGAAATACCATTGCTTTCATGCTGCCTTCGAAGCAAGTTCTGTTTGGAATGGAAAGCATAGTCTTTTGGGGCCGTCAGCAACCCTGCTTACTCAGTTGTAGGCATAGCACATTTATAGTCTACTTGTTTTGAGTGTTTCTGAACAGCCACACATTGTAGATCCTTTGGAATCCTGTGCTCGTGGTTTATGGGAAATAATATATGCAAATATGCCACAGGAGCAGTGGCGTGCATTTTGTGCTTTTCTACTCTGCTCATGTGCAAGCTCCATTGTCCCAGTAGGCTTCTCTTATAAAATAAAGTCTAAAGATAAAATTATAAGGAATTTCAAAACAGCAACAGCAGAACATTTTACTAAGTGTGGGGCCCTTTTGAACACAAGTTAATACTTCAGGTCTTATGCCTGTGAAGCTGGTTCTGAATGTCAGAGTGGAACTATTAGCAAAGATAATGTGTTGCCAAAAAGTCATCCAGAAGCGTTATCTTCTATAATTTATTTATATCTTGATTTTTATTCACATCACCTGTGCACATGCTGTTGCTTTACCCTAAAGCAAAAATATGCCTTATTCTAAAAGTGATGGTGAGACCCAGAATCCTCAATTCAGGTGAGGTTCTTATACCTTTGATTGGCACCTTTCCTTTCACATACCCCAACTAAACTCTGATAATCCCTCTGTTTTTCTTTAATTTGGGGTCACAAAGGCACAATACTAACTCAACATAGATCTAGATATATGTATAAAAGATGGAGAGAGAGCATTCACCAGGTACAAAGAACCAAGTCATATAAAGCTTTAATGTAGTTCAGCAATTTCTGTGACCAAACTAGTGAATTGGTTCTCCTGAATCTGACCTCTTCTCTGTTTCCCTAAATGCCAGTACCTTATTTCAGCCCCCAGGATCCCACCTGATCTCAGGGGTCTCCGGCCTCACACTATTCTGGTACATTCTTCACTCTGGTATTGAAGTGATTCTTGTAGTACATACAGTGAATTCAGATGAATTCTGCCTAAAATATTTCCCTGGCACTCATATCTTCATGATAATCGAAAGTCCTTCACAGTCTAGTCCTGTCATCTCTCTAGACTTTTAGATACCCTATGTACCTCCAGACAACTTGCAATTACTCAAATACTTTGGGTCTCTTGTTTCTCTGTATGTGTGTATGTACCCACTGCCTGGAAAACTCTTTCCCATTTTCTTTGCCTGCCTTTCCCTTACTTATCTCTTAAGGAATGTCTTAGGCATTCATTCGTTCATTTAGTTAACTATTCATTTATTTACTCAAGAAATATTTGTTGAGTGCTTGTACTATGCCAAGTGCTGTGCTAGAGTGTGGGGATATAGAGATGGGCTGAACTTAGTGTATGCACAAGAGAAAGCAGAACATTTTACTGTAACGAAAGTTTAAGCTGACATCTGAAGGCAGCATAAGGACAAATGCATAGTAGAAAATTTAGGTCAAAGAATAGTATGTTTAAAATCAGAGGTCCAAAGTGGTGAGTGTTCTTTATGCCTTGTGGTGCCTGCCCAAGGAAGACCTTAATCCAAATAAACTTGCCCTCCTTGCACCTCACCTGCATGCTCCCTGTGCCCTTCCCTTCTCTTATATTCCTATAAAAAGAAGAGTCTGTACTCCTGGCCTCTATTTCCTTACCTCCCAGAAACCTGCAAGTAATCGTTTCTAACTCAAATTCCACTTCCAACTACTGCATAGGTTCTGATGATCTTAATTCCTGACTATATCCCAAATCTGTTTCCCTCTCCTCTATCCTCTGTGCTACTTTCCTTAGCGTAAATTTTCTGGTATTATTCCATCTTTTCTGGATTGTTGCAATAGCAGCCAAAATAATTAACTGGTTTACACTCTTAACCTTACTGCAAATGACTCCTTCCCTTTGCTCTCCAAATAATGCATTGAAAACCTGTTATACCAAGACAGATAATAAACAGAAAGAAAGAAAGAAGAAAACAAACATACAAACAATCATTTGGTTTCTGCTACCTCTCCTGCTCCTTCTGTCCTCCTCTGTCTTACTCTATAAGATCTGGGCACCAAATTATTTGTGGTTCATGCAAAAACTTTCAACATTTTTTTATACCTTTTTACTTATAACATTTCTTCTTTCTGGAATTCCATCATCCTATTTCCATATCCCCAAGTCTTCTCTCCCCTACTCCCCTGTCCTCCGCGCCCATCTCCAGTGCTGCATCTGGAGAACTTTTGTTCCACGCGTTTATGCTCAGCTTATTCACCACCTCCTTCTGGAAGTGGTTATCTGTTGCAGCAACAGGTAATTTCCTCCTTCTGACTGGGTTAGATGTTCCTCTTCTTGCTTCTACTGTATCTTCTGCTACCTCTGTCCTTAATATTTACCATTCCTTTTTAGTGTTATTTGTTCACCTCTCTCTCCCACTATACTTTTAGGGAGCTCCTTGAGTGTAAGAGCAGCATCTGAGAATCCCGAATGCCTGGTCAGTCCTCACTTACAGAACCCCACTCATTCACCCACTTCTGCGTCTCCTTTGTCACTGTCTCTGCACCCTCTTACCAGTTAAAGAACTTTGGAAACCTCCCCTACGCTACTGCTTTCTGCCTTCAAAGCCCTCCCCACTGATGCTGATGCTTTTTTTGCTGGAATGCCTCCTACCCATTGATGCCTTCCCTCAAATTTGCTTTGCCTTAAGTCTCCAGGTAGCTTCCATCCCCAAAGGTGCAGATTACAGCATCCCTCACTCCTCCCTCCCTCTGACAAAGCTCCATTGTAATCACTTAAGATTCAGACCTCTCAGAGCTCAGACATCTGGGGTCATTCTGGGTATGAAGTTGATTTCCAGTGAAATATGGGAACTATGAAGAACCGTTCTTCTCCTATGTGATATTTTCTCATGTTTTTAAATAGATGACTTCTCATTTTTATTTTCCTTTTTATCCTTTCTGAATTCCTAGAGAATTTAGAATTCATATCAGACAACTGAATGGACTGCTTTTGTGGTGTAACTATAATGTGGCTTTGTCTTGGTGCTCCAAAGAAATGTATAAATTTTATGCATTGTTAACTGGGTGTTTTTAGATACCCTGTTATATTGAATCTTGTAAAAAAAAGTATTACTATCTCCTTTTACTGCTGAAGAAATGGAACTCCAAAGAGGTCATATATCAAGTAAGTGTCAAAGAGGTTCTCAAATTCAGATCTTCAGACTAGTCTAGCACTCTTTCCACTATATTATTGTCATCTTATTTATGAGGCCCTTAGAGGCAGATATATATATATATATGTATTTTGTAAATATTTAGTTTTATGACCCTAGCTTATTTAATTAACTCATAATTGATTACTCTTAAAACATTCTAAATTGTGCTCATTGTTTTATAAACTTTATTTTAATAAATTTACAATTATACTTACATGAACTTTTAACTAAAAGTTTTGAATATTTTTAAAAAAATAAACATACCTCTTTAACTTATTTAATCACTGTTTAAACAAACTATTTTGTACCTTTTGTAATTTTTCTAGTTTTTACTTTTTATAATTTTTATTTAAGCATTTTAAACATTTGTATATTACTCATAAATAAATAATTTATATAAAAATTCATATACACTTAACACAGAGCTAAGTTACAGTACTATGATGGTTTGGTTTATGTATCAGTTAGCCAGGTAATTGTATCCAGTTGTCTGGACAAGCAACCATTGGCCTAACCATTACTGCAAGGACATTTCATAGCTGGTTAATAAATCAGAAGGCTTGCTAATTAAATCATTAGTCAGTTGATTGCAACTGTGGCTGATTACATCTATGATCAACTAAGGGAGTGTCTTCCACAATGAGAGGGTCTAGTTAGCTGAATTTAATCCAATCAGTTGAAGACTTTTAACGGGGAAGAGAAAATTTTCATTTCTTCTTCAGCCAGCCAGCTTCTCCTGGAGAGCTTATCAGTGACCTTCATCAGAGTTGCCAGCTAGCACTAGTGGCCTGCTTTATGGAATTTGTACTCATGCATCCCCACAGTTGAGTGAGACTCTTTTATAAAATCTCATATTACAGATATCTCCTGTTGGTCTGGTTTCTCTAGAGAACACTGATTAATACATATTGGTAATGGGAGTGGTTCTTGAGAAACAGAATATTAAAAATGGGTTTTTACAATCAATTTTCTACTCTGATTAGATTCAAAGACACTAATGACTATATCTCCAATAACCAAGATGGCCCTGACAGCCCATGGCACAAGCTGGCAATACAGATATCAGCATTTGATTGTCCTAATCATACTCTTATATGAGGTCAGGCTCTGGGTGACAGTGTTTTTGACACTTTAACAGACTCTTGTGGAGTTAAGAGATATAATGATGCTGGCTGGTTGTTCTTAAGTTACTCTCGATATAATTATGAGCAAAAAGGATAAGCTGAGAGCTTCAAATTTGCAACTTAAATGACATATGAAAGATGTAAACGTTTCTATGTATGCTCTGAAAGAAAATCTTATTTTCTGTGGTTGCAGGCTTGAGATCTCTGAAAACCAGTCCCAGAGTCTCATTGTGTGAGTAGCAGATTTATAACATAAACTAAAATCTCAACCTTGCACTGTGTCTGCTGTTAAAGTAAAAGTTTTGATTGGAATAAATGGGATCACGGAACTTGGGATGGGGACATATGTATTGATAATGAAGGCACTGGGTACATGGAAACCCTGGATTCTGCTGAGTCTTTGCTAGATAGACCTGTAGTGGACTGTCTTGAGGAAGCAGCTGCCCCACCTCCAGCCTGCCCTGAGGAAACAGCCACCCAGTCTCCAGCCTGCCATGAGGAAAGAGCTTTCTGACCTCCAACCTATCCTGAGGAAACAGCTTTATGGCCTACAGTCTGCCCTGATGAGTCTGCCAACCAACAGATTAACACTTCAGTGCCTGCTAAACTTATAACCACCTCCCCTGGGGAAACAGTCCTCACTGTTCTATCTGGAGAGATTAATCCTGTTTCACCAAATGAAACTACAATAGAATGCCCTGGCTTATTAAGTGGCTTAAAATACACTTCTAATTCTTTTCATAACCCACCCTCACTACCCCCTTTTCTTCAAGAACTGTATCACTAAACTAAAGTCCCAAGAGGCCCAGAAAGGTGAAATACAAAGTGTGACCCATGTGGAGCTATGCTATACTCCAAAAGAACTACATGAGTTTTCCAATTTATATAGATAGAAATCAGGGGAATAGGAGTGAGAATGGACATTAAGGGTGCCAGATAATGGTGGAAGGAATATAAAGTTGGATGAGGCTGAATTTATTGATATGGGCCCACTAAGCAAAGATTCAGCATTCAATTTTGTAACTTGAGGAGTTAGAAAGTCTGTTAACAGTTTGTTTGGGTGCTTGGCTAAAACATGATACAAAAGGTAGTTGACATTACCGGAAGTCAAAATGCCAAAACTGCCTAGTATAATGTAGGCTTAGAGAGATTGGAATGTTAGAGTGGGTTTATCATGGAAAATGTGCTCACACAACCCAGGAATGTCCAGAGGACATACCTATTACCAGAACTTAGAGGAATTAATTTATGAGACTAGCTCCATCATCCCTGAAGAGTTCTGTAGTCTCCCTTCTCTGTAGGTCAGATATTACTGTGGGAACTGCTGTCACTGAGCTGGAATCCTTAAACACCATGGTGATAATTGGATTCCAAGTTGACAGGAGCCAAGTGGCAACAATTGATCGCCACAGACCAGGTGAGCATGGCTACCATAATGGACAGTAGACTCAAAGCAGCAGTCAAAATAATCTGACTTGCAGAGACTTGTGGTATTGGCTAGTAACTTATGGGGTATCTAGAAGTAAAATAGATGGAAAGTCTATTAAATTCTTGTTTGAGCTATATAAGCAGAAGAGTTCTCAGTCTGGTGAACAGAAGTCTACCTTGAATTACAAAAACAGAGAATCATAGCCCCTTAATCAATTCCCAGATTGGAGACAATTTACAGACCCAGAGTCCCTTGAATGAGGGGAAGGCCAGATACCCTTGAGAAAGGACCCTGTTAACACCACCAAAAATTTATACTGTTAACCTTTCTCCCAGCCTTCTCTAGGGAGACCTATGGCCTTTTACCAGGGTAACTTTGCACTGGGGAGAAGGAAATGATCAGATATTTCATGATTACTAGACACTGGCTCAGAAATGACACTAATTTCAGGGGACCGAAAACGTCACTGTGATCCATCAGTCAGGATAGGGGCTTATGATCCATAGAGTTTTAACTCAGGTCCTTCTGACAGTGGGTCCAGTGGGCCCCTGGACCCACTCTGTGATTATTTCCTCAGTTTTAGAATGCATAATTGGAATTGACATAGTCAGCTGGTAGAATCCCCACATTGGTTCCCTAACTCCTGGAGAGAGAGAGGGCTATTATGGTAAGAAAGGCCAAGTGGAAGCCACTAGAACTACCCCTACCCAGCAAAATAGTAAATGAGAATCAATACCTGATTCCTGGAGGGATTGAAGAGATTAGTGCCACTCTTAAAGACTTGAAGGATTAGGGTGGTGATTTCCACAACATCTCCAAGCAACTCTCCTATTTGACTTGTACAGAAAACAGATGGGTCTTGGAGGACTATAGTGGATTATCATAAACTTAACCAGGTGGTGATTCCAACTGCAACTGTTGTTCCAAATGTGGTATCATTGCTTGAGCAAATCAGCACATCCCCTGGTACCTGGTATGCAGCAGTTGATCTGGCAAATGCTTTTTTCTCAATAGCAATTAGTAAGGACCACCAGAAATAATTTGTTTTCAAATAGAAAGGTCAGCAGTATACCTTTATTGTCCTACCTTAGGGATATATCATTCTCCTGCCTTATATCATAATCTTGTCTGCAGGGAACTTGATCATTTCTCCCTTCCACAAGAAGTCACACTGGTTCATTATACTGATGTCATCATGTTGATTGGACATAGTGAACAAGATGTAGTAACTACTCTAGAATTACTGGTAAGGTATTTGTGTGTCAGAGGATGGGAGATAAGTCTGACAAAAATAAAGGGGCCTTCCACCTCAGTGAAATTTCTAGTTGTCCAGTGGCATAGAGCATGTGAAAATATCCCTTCTAAAGTGAAGGGTAAGCTGTTGTATCTGGCCCCTTCTACTTCTGAAAAAGAGGAACAATGCCTAGTTGACCTCCTTGAGTTTGGGGAACAACATATTCCCCATTTGGCTGTTCTACTCCAGCCCATTTACTGAGTAACCAGAAAAGCTGCTAGTGTTGAGTGGGCACCAAAACAAAAGGAGGCTCTGTGCTAGGTCCAGGATGATGTACAAACTGCTCTGCTACTTGGAACATATGATCCAGCAGATCCAATGGTGCCAGAAGTGTCAGTGGCAAATAGAGATGCTGTCTAGAGCCTTTGGCAGGCCCCTATAGGAGAATCACTTGGCTTGCTATGGATCTTAGAGACTGAATGCTTAACCATGGGCCACCAAGTTGTCATAAGACTTGAGTTGCCTGTCATGTGTTGGGTGTTATCTGACCACCAAACCATAAAGTTGGTCATGCATGGCAGCACTCCATCATAAAATAGAAATGTTACATACAAGACAGGGCTCAAGTGGGTCCTGAGGCATGAGTAAGTGGGTCTCGAGGCATAAGGAAATGGCCCAAATGTCCGTAGCTCCCACTTCTGCTACATTGCCTTCTCTTTTCCAACCCAAAGCTATGGCCTCTTGGGGAATTCCTTACAGTCAGTTGACCGAGAAAGAGAAAACTCAAGCCTGGTTCACAGATGGTTCTGCACAGCAAATTTAGTGTGTTTCTGGTTGTACACAGGTCAGCTGAGTATTGTTAGGTGAAACATGTCATTATTGTGTTCTATTTAGAGATTAAGTATGGTTTAAGTTAATGTGTACAGCTGGCAAGTTGACAAGGGGTGAACCTGATGCTCAGATTCATGTGTCAACTTGGCCAGGTGATGATACCCAGTTGTCTGGTCAAGCAAGCACTGGACTAACCATTACTGTGAGAACATTTCATAGCTGGCTAATAAACAGAAGACTTGTTCATTAAATCATTAGTTGATTGCATCTGTGGCTGATTACATGTATGATCACCTTAGGGAATGTCTTCCACAATGAAAGAATCCAATCAGCTGAAGTTAATTAAATCAGTTGAAGACTTTTAAGGGAGAAGAAAGAATTTTCATTTCTTCTTCAGCCAGCCAGCCTCTCCTGGAGAGCTCATCAGTGACCTTCATCGGAGTTGCCAACTACAGTCTGCTCTATGAAATATAGACTAATGCATCCCCACAGTTGTGTGAGACACTTTCATAAAATCTCATATTTACAAATATCTCCTGTTGTTTCTGTGTCTCTTGAGAACCCTGACTAATAAATCTACTCAAAGAATAATTTATTGACTGACAATCAAGTAAATCTACCTTTTAAATTATAATATTCATAGATATCCATTAATTCACTCTGAAGAGGACACTTGGGAAGAGTAAGAGTAACAAATTTTTCATCAAATGAAAATAATAGTACATATAATGTGTACATTCCTTTGCTGAGCTAAACTTCAACTGAATATTCAACAAAAGCCTATGACATGGGTAACAGCCTGTTTTACATTGGAGAACCTGAGGCTTAGTGAGGTCCAGTAACTTACTCGAGGTGTCAATACCAGTAAGTAATGGAGCTCAACTTTGATCACATGACTCTTTGACTCTCTGAGCATTGGTTCACTATGACACAAGCTGAAGAAATTATAGGATGGTGACATAGTCAGCAATTGCTCATTGCAATGAGGGACACATTGAGTACAGACACTGGAATCCAATGAAGCTCATAAAAGGAACATTATTTTCCTGTGGTTGGTCATCTGACAGTGAGTTATTTAACCTCCATGGCCTTTATTGTCTTCATCTGTAAATATGAGGCTAATTATGGCATCTCCCTCATAGGTTTGCTGTAAAAAAGGTCACTATATGTGTATATGTGTATACATATATATATACCAGTCCAATCCTTTTGAAAAGCAATAATTGAATGGTAAATAACAAGAGCCATAAAAATGTCTGTCATCTTTGGCTCAGGAATCCAACTGCTGGAAATATATTCTAAAGACAAAATAAAGTATTTTGTAGAAATGGAAATAATCAAAATATCTATCAAGATATCAAATACATTAAGCTCTATCCTGTCGATGAGGTATTATATACTTCTAAATATTATAAACTCAAAGACTATGTAACAACACAGAAAATATGTGATATATAATGCTAAGTGGAAGATACCTAAGAGTGGGATTTGAAGTGTGTTCTAGCTAAATGTACATGCTTTGGGATCAAAGCTAGAAGGAAATTCAGAGAGACATTTTAGTGAAAGGAATGTGCCTCTTATTTTAGAAGCCCCATTAGTGTTATTGAAGTATTTCAATAGTAGTTGTTTAATGTTCTTGGTAATGGTAGCATTTTGGGAGGTACAGGTGGTACTGAAAATGCATAAAGCATAGGGAGAGAAGGAAAAAGCACAAGGGACCTTTTAGAAATCAGCTTGTCAAACTTCCAGTTTGAGAAAATTTAAATGCAAAAAATTTAGCTGTGCATTTAAGCAATGGGTACTAAGAGAAGTCTGAAACTGCAGAAGCAGGTTGGGTTCTAAGAGAATCCTACCTAGAAAATGTAAAACCATATTGCTTGTGAATATGTCCTCCCCTGTGGTCCTCCCTTCCCTCACAAGTTTTGAGGGGAGGGCGTTTTCATGTCCTTGAGCTGGTGTAAGTCTGTGATAATAGCTCAAGAGGAAGGAGGAAAATGTACCAGTATGCACAGTTTACTGAACTTCACTAAAAATGCTCTTGAGTGTGGAAAAAGGCAGGAAGTCTGTTACGGCCTGAGTGAGTCAACATTTAATTACCCTCCACCCAGTTCTCCTCCCTTCCAAGGCCACTTCACCTCTACATCTGTGTGCTTGACCCTTCCAAGGAAGTAACTCTAGCTGGGATGGGTACGGCCAGTCAAATCCCTGTTGCTTGGCCTTAACAAGCAGGTTAGGGGTTCCCAGAGTGAAGATGGCTAGAACAATGGTGATTATCTACACCCCATCCTCTTTCAGGAACTTCTCCTTTGTTTGTTCCCACTGAGTTTTTGAAATGCCTTTTACCGAGACATCCTAGGTCCCAGAAATTGCTCCTAGCTTTTAAACAGTGTGAGGAGAAACTCAAGTGCTTTATTAACAGTTCTTTAGGTACTCTGCAGGTGCAAGTTATGATTCTCACTCCAGATAAATAGTGGTGACTCGATGAGGCTGGGTATAGGAATGGCACTCTTTAAGGTAGAATCTGCTTCAGATTTCAGAACAAAGCATGCTGTTCCTAGCCTCGAAGTATGAGGAGGATACAGTTTATGGGCATCAGTGTATCGAGAATAAGTCAAAATTTCTTGGGAAGGATGCATTTTTCCTTCATTTATTAGATACAGCCTTAGACATCACATGGACCAATCCTGCTGCTCAACCAACCAACTGAGCCTGCCTGATGTCCTTCCTCTTTAAAAATACAGAATCTTCTTGTCCCTATGCACCAGGAGTTGCTGTCCTATTTCAGGCACCAGGATAAACCCTGAAGGTTGTAATCACAATTTGGGCCTTACACACTTGTCTGATCTCCTTTGAGGGGTCCAGTCTAGAAAAGTAACATCAGGTACCTTTCATGTGGAGATCTCTGAACAGTTCAGTAGCTTCCCAGGAGTGCTCTGAAGTTACTATGGGAAAAAGATATGGGGTAATAATTGCCCTCATCTTGCAGAGTTCTGGAGAGGATGGCTGATTTGCTTAAGGCTTCAACAACATTCCTCTAATTCTCCACTTTGTCCATGTCCACTCCTTGTGCCCCATCCCCCACATTCAGCAAATGGTGAGTTAGTGTAGAACATGACTAAAATACCTCTCAACCACCCAAACAACAACAACAAATGCTGCGGGGAAAGATGGAAATGCAGAAGGGAGCGAGGGAGAAGGAAATGCCTGCCACTACCTGTCACTACTCTGTTTTGTATATGAACCCATTTTTCAGAAATTCCCTTTCATGGGTCACCAGAATGATAACATATTTTTCCAACAAACATATAATTTACAGGTAAGAAATCCATGCTTTGCAAATGCTATACAAATGTATCAAGGGAATCTTTGGTCTAAAGAAAACCAGGTGCAGAAGGCCCTAAGAAAAGTCGTTCCACGTTGCCTTGGCAACCCAAACAGCCTCAGAGTGGAGGGCAGAGTCCTTCAGATTCATCTACTGCCACTGCAGATTGACTTCCTCGAAACAGAATCATGTTGCCCGATCATCAACACTGCATCTGTTATTTTCATTAAAAAAGAAGAAGTTGCAGTGTTAAGTTGATATGTTTTGGCCTTTTCCCTGGTACCATGCAATGCCTTTTTATCTCTGGAAGGTGGGAGGTGGTAATGGGATCCTCTGGAACTTTCATTCATGCATTCACTAATACAGTTGAGAGCTGTGCCAGTGGGGGTTGATGGTAATTAAACTTTGATGGCTGTGACATGACCTGTGAAATGAGTTGCTGGTCTCAGTTAAACTCCTCATGGACAGAAATCCATATCCCTTGGAATTCAACCATACCTTCTGTTTTCAGACCACAGGAAGAAGTTAGAGCTTTGAATGGCTTCTGCGTCCTCATTTCAGGCTTTCTCCACAGCATTTGTTGTTGTTGTTTGGGTGGTTGAGAGGTGTTTTGGTCACGTTCTACACTAACCCACCATTTGCTGAATGTGGGGGACGGGGCACAAGGAGCGGACATGGACTAAGTGGAGAATTAGAGGATTATAGGGCCTCCTCCCAGGGAATTATGCTTTGCCTCTATGGGCCACAGATATCATGCAATTAGTATCAAAATACCTTGTGAGATGTGAGTAAATAACTCAAGCCGTATTTATAGGCAGGGCCACCCTAGAAGAGAGTACAAATAATTTGCCCTGGGTGAGATAATTAGTAACAGCAGGGGTAGAGATTCCAAAGGGTCCTACTGCATTCCTTTGCTAAAATCACTGAAAAATCTTCCTTTTACTCAAGAAACACACCCAGTGGGAGGTAGGAGTGGGACAATATTTGATGGTTCACTTAAAAAGGTCATTTTTATTTTATGAAGTTATTGGTTGCCCACATTTTTTTTTCAGTAATATGCTTCTTGATGTCTCCTCCAATAAGGTTGAAAAGAGAGCATAAAAAATGTATGCTCTTGCAAATTAGTGTATGTGTAAAGAAATAGATTCAGTTGACAAAAGATGCTTTTTTTAAAAAAATGAGGACTTAGGTTTGTGATATAGACCATGCTAGACTGTGAAGCATGCAAAGATTATATGAGATCTGCCCTCAGAAGTTCACAATTCCCAGCAGATAATGACAAGTACGCCAGTAATAGTCCCATGGGGCTCTGTGATAGGGCAGAAGTTTTTCTCACTTTATTAGAAGTGGAGGAAAATAACAAAATGTTTCCTAGGAAATTTGAGCTGAGTTTTATAGGGCAGATAGAAGTTGTTAGGTAGATCTTGAGGAAAGGACATTTAGGAGCCAGAAACAGTAAGAACCAAGGCACCTCCAGGAGTCTGTTCAAGAAAAACACATTGACCCAATGGCTAGAGGGTCACAGTAAACTGTGGAAGAGAGTTGAAGCTGAAGCTGAAAAATATAAAAGCCACATGATGAGTATTCTGAATGGCAGCTAGAGAACTTTGGATATTATCCCATATGGAAGAAAGGAATTGAACACTAGAGATTTACATGTGTTTGTTTGTGTGCAGTGAGATACTCGCATATATATATATTAAGATTCACCTAAACTGACGTGTTCTAGAAAAATGCCTTAATGGATAAAGCTGAAAATATTCTGTATTTATGTCAACATGTATATATGAATTCCTTCAAAATGACATAAATTGTTTTATTCTTTGTCTCTGTACAAGGTTAAATGGGTTTGCACAGGCTGCAAATGGAAGGGTCCATGCAAAATGCTAACTCAGGTATTTCAAGTGACAAATATTAAGTGCTTGAGGCACTATTGTGGGAAACAAGGAAATGGCTCCATGCAGCAGAAAAGGCAGAGTGCCTAAAACCTCTCTTTCCTTCTCTCTGTTTCTTTCTTGCAGGAACAGCAATGGAAATCTTCAGTGTATAGTAGCGTAACGCCAGCCTGCTTTACAAGCCCTATGATTGAGAAGCCGACAGAAAAAGTAAGAGTGGATCTGTTTAACATAAGATTTTAGCCTATTGGCTATTATTTCTTTTCATCTTGAAACATTTGAGGGAAATAATCAAATTCATTTCAGAAAAGTGGCTGATAAAATCCAAAATTTGAACTAGTTGCTTGACCATAGGGAGACTTGCACTAGGTAAAAATGTAGAGCTGAGAGACATTGGTGCAAGATTCCCTGGTCTCATCATCGCCTCTACTTCCATCCTCACAATGTGCTCCCCAACTTCCTCTTAGAGCCTTTTTTTTCTCAATTTTATGGCTCACTGTTGTGGGTTGAAATTTGCCCCCCCAAAGATGTGTTGAAGTCCTAATCCTCAGTATTTGTGTTTGTAACCTTGGAAACAGAGTCTTTGCAGATGTAATCAAGTTACAGTGATGTCATACTTGATTAGGGTGGGCCCTAAATGCAATGACCAGCACCTTTGTAAGGAGAGGGTCACAGACACACAGAGAAGAAAAAGGCCACACGAAGATGGTGTGATGACGCTACAAGCCCAGGAAAGCTAAGGATTGCTGGCAGCCACCAGACCCTAGGATGAGGCAAAGAAGGATTCTTTCTAAACCCTTCAGAGGGAGCCTGGCCTTGCTGAAACCTTGATTTTGGACTTCTACCCTCCAGGACTGTGAGAGAATACAGTTCTGTTGTTTTAAACTACCCAGTTTGGGTACTTCATTATAGCAATCCTAGGAAACGAATACAGTCCTCTTCCCTTGTCGATTCGAACTTGTTAGAAGAAAAGGGAGTGCTCAGTCATTTATGACGCACGCAGTGTGAATACTACCTCCTCCTAAGATAGTTGTCAATTAAACTGTATTGTAGAAGTAAAGGCTTTGTCTACCAATAGGGAAATTTCAGGCTTATGCCTAAAATGCTGGATTCTGGATCTGAAATCACAACCATGGGTCCCACAAGGGAGGATTAGGCCCAATGTTAAGAGTGGAGCCATCCTGCCTGGGTTCAAATCCTAGCTCTACCACTTATTGGCTACATGATTTTAAGCAAGTGTCCTGTAAGAAAAAGACATAAAGTCACCTGTAGAAAAAAGACAACCCACCTTGTGGAGCTGTCAAAGAATCAGAAAATTTAATGTAAGTACATAAGAAATAGGAATTCTGTCTGTTTTATTCACTATGTATCTAAACACATATTGGGCTCAAGGAATTATGTAAATGACTTGAATGAATGAATTCGTGAAAAGCCCTTTAAAAAGTGTTGTACATAGAGTACGCTTAGCAGAAACCCATCCCCAATTTGCTTAGCTCGAGTTGGAACCTAGAGAAACTAGTGAGGGTTTATGTCTGGAAGAGAAGCAAAATCCTGGTTGTACATCAAGGACAACATTCAGAAAATCCTTAACAGCATCGTGGCCTTCCTGAGATACCCACCACTTTCCTAATCTTGGCCACTGCTGTGATTCTCGGGGCCACCTACAGTCCAGGTGCCAGGATGACACACAGACACTGTAGGAAAAATTTTTTTTTAAAAAATGCTTTAAATAGGATTTTTCTTTTCTCTTTAAATATGAGCATAACCAGAGTTTTTTCAGCTTTTAAAGTGAAGTTAATCTATTTTCTCAGCTAATTCCTGGTAATTCTGCCCTGGCTCCAAGTCCTGCCAAGGCAGCTGTATGCAGAGTATGAACTCCAGGGGGAACAGGAAACCTCCCACCCTGCGCTGTCAGCGGTGCTGACGTTTTGCAGGCGTAGCTAGGGAGCAACCCAAGCTTCTTGGGACTGTTTCTGTACTTTGTGTTCAGTAAAGTCTGTGCTTCCTTTCTGCTGACTTAAACTCTTAGTAAAGGGAGTATCATTTGAACCCGAGATTAAAACAAAAAACAAAAACAAAATTAAAAAAAAAAAAAAAAACATATCCTGAAGGTTCCAAAATGTGCTGGTAACTGTTCCAAGATCCATTGCCTTTGCCTCTTCCCCTCCAGCCCCACGTATTTCTGCTATACTTAGGTCCTAAAAAGACCACCACCTGGCCCTATAGACAGAAGCCCTTTCAGAGGCTGAGGTCAGAAGTCAAGGAGCCCCTAAGGGGTCTCTTTTGACCAAAGTTCATTTCAGTCTAATAGATGGTCCTGAGTTTACTCAGTGTTTTTCAAGAAATGTTGAGGGACACTACCAGCAGTATCAAGAAGACAGGGTGTGACTTTTGGGCGTGCTTCTCAGACAGCGGAAGGCAATGAAGTGCAGTCTCAGCACTGTTATTTCCCTGTATGATTCCCCAGTCTCCCCCACCAGCAAGGGCAGAGTTAGCAGTTCTGTACCCTTTCACCAGGATGGTCCTTGGCTGGGTGGGATTGCTCCCAGAGGAACCCTTTGCTCCCTTTCATCCCACAGCTCTGATGTCTAGTCTAATAGTATTGCTGTAAATGCTCTAATGGATTTATTTTGCAGTCAACTCTGTTATCAGTCCACCTAGAGGGAAGCTATGGCACTGAACAATTATAGGAGCCAAGGTTAGGCAGCATTTGGGGTGGCTAATTGAAACCTATGGTTAATCTGCCCCAAATTCAAATTCTTTCTCACTACCCCACAAGTTTCTGTTGGGTGTAAGGCTGCAAACTGAACCCAGATGGGATTTCTACCACCCAAACTGTCTTGCCCCAAGTTGAACAAGGAACCAATGTTTTCTTGTTATTGAGGAGGGAAGATCTTGTGACAACCCCAGTTGGAAAACAGAGGATTCCAATGTGAGCTCATAATAGAAAAAAAGAATATTTCAGTACTGGCTCTAATCTTACAATAAAAGGATAACTCCTTTACTTAATGGTTATGTTTGGAGGGGAGGGATAAAGGAGGGAAAGTACTTAGAGCAGAGAGGGAGAAGCTCTGGGCAGCCAGAAAGCAAGCCTGAAATATGTAGATTTTTCCACCCTCAGATAAAGAGGAGGTGGAAAAGTTTTATTTTACATAATTGGAGTACTGCATTTTGAACACAGTATACAAATTTATGTAAATAAAAATGCAAATGTTAAAGATACACGTCTTGGGATTTTCTGAGGGTGACCTGGCAGCTCTGTCTTCCTTTCCTTTGCAGCTGCCAAATATTGTGCTGTAAAGCCTGAGCTGAACTTATTCTCCAAACCCCCACAATGCTATAACTTGATGACTTTGCAATTTATAGGAGATACCTTGGAAAATGAATTCAGATAGAGTATTTTAACATATTTGACAATATATCAAATATGACATGTTGACACGTTACCCCCAAGAAGTGGTACACTTACACTAAATGCAAAAGGGATTTCAGGGTTTCAATAAATTAATAGGAGAGTCAATGTGGACTACTGAAAGGGAATTAAACAATGATGATGGAGACTAAATCAGGGATGTAGGGAGATATACAACATATAGGAAGATGCACAAAATTCTCATTGGTGCTACTGACAAGACAAGAGATTGGGCTGAAATAAGTATTATTTCAACTCAGCAATGCACTTTGCAGAAAATGCAAAGTCAAAATAGCCTAGTGAAGTGCCATGACCTTGGCATACAGCACAGAATCTTCCAGATACACAGCAGACAGAGCTGTTTTGGGTTAAGGGCTGCCCATGAGCACAGCTGTGCTGACCTGCCTTTCTCAAAAAATTTGGGTGTCAGGTGAACTTGTCCTCGCTCAAAAGGAATGTAGCTTTAAATGCATTATTTGATTTGTGCGGAAGGAAATGGAGAGATTAATAGCTTTTTAAGGATAACAGTGTTATTAAATGGAAGGGAGGCTAAGAAAGTAAACAAAGTTCTGTAGGCCTTCTGTAATTCTGGGTGAGTGAAGGGGAAACTGAAGGATCCAGGTGGAAGTAACTGGATAAACAACAGATAAAAAGAAAGGAATTGGTGAACTCAGAATCAACAAAATACAGAGCTGCTTTGTTTCAAAGTTGGGAGATATCCATGGGAATCAGAAATAGAGGAGCCCCTCTTTAGTTTTAAGCTCCATTTAGCACGGAAGAATTTTTCTTACTAATGGAATGTTTAGTTTAGCAAATGGGAACCATTTTAAGTGTAGCCTTCTAAGTCATGGCCCATTCAAAACCACTGAACACTAAATCATGCCATCAGGGCTGGGTCTACGTGGACTGCACTGATCTTATGAGAAATGCCTTGGGACTCTCAGTGACCCACGAAGATGGAGAAGCTCACCCACAAACTAGTCTGTGGCCTTTTACTGCCTCAAAAACTCCCAAAAGTTAGGAATGGAATAATCACATGATAATATTCTTAGTAAAGCAAACCGTTACTTTACCGTATTTACAGATTAATGTAACTTTAATGTTTTATGTGTAATGCCCCTGATATGCTGGATCCCTTCCTCTATATATTCAGCTTCTGGTCACTGAGGCAAATGCATTAAGCCAAGTATTTTTCTTCTGGTATCCTTTGTGGTAAGGTGAAAGAGATGTTCAAGTTCAAGGGTCTATTTTCCTCTTCTGTGATAGAGGAGGTTTTAGTCAGGCATATGGCTGCCCAGCTAAAGAGTAGATTTTTCCAGCCTCCCTTGCAGCTAGATGTGGCCATGTGACTAGATTATGGCCAATGGGATGTGAGAGGAATTGTTGTATGAAATTTCTGAGCCATGCCCTTACCTGTATGCCGTGGCTAGCATATAACTTAGGTAGCAGAAGCCGGAGCAGTCACCTCAGACCACAAGAAGATGGCAGAGAAACAATGTTGAAAGAGACAGGGTCTCTGACTCCGTAGATCCCTCAACTGCTATGCTCACACTGTTATAGCCTGAGACAGAAATCAACTTTCATGATTTTTTACAACACGCTATTTTGGCTATTGTTTCGGTAGTTGCGAAGTTATCTAAATATACAGTTAGCAGAAGAGAATAGGCTGCCTCCTCTGCAGGAAGGATTTAGAATTTAATGACGGTACAGAGCAGACCCAGTACAATAAATATCAGTTAAAGGAATGAAGATAGCTGAGTTGCTGACACCCAGATCCCAAATTTAGCCTGGAAGAGGAAGGAGAGACAGAGGCTAACTTTCGGGTGTGAGAACAATATGATGAGCAGGACTCTGCTTAGCAGGGAATTTTGTAAACCCACATATCTGTCATATCCAGCTCTGAATTTAGTAAATCCACATATCTATTATATACAGATTTCTAGAGACATTCTCCTCAGGTCAAGGCAAGCAAATTTCCACTGAAAATACTCACACCCAAGGACTGTGGTGGAACCCATTGTCTGGTCAAATAACATTTCTATTGATACTTATTGTGCCTAAGAGGCTGATATTGTATTAGAATTTTTTTACAAATAATCTACGTGTCTGTATATGGCTTAATATTTACTTTTTAATCATCTGAAGCAGGTTCAAGTTCCCTTGGAACTTGATACATTTTGGGCTCCACCTTCTGCTAGAGGTGTTATGAAAAGGATGTTAGGAGAAGACTGAATACTTACCTTATTCTAGACCCATTCAACTTTTATTTAACTTTAGCACTTATTACTTTGGCTTAATAAATTAACCCTCTTAATATGTCAAATGCTACTGCTATCATGCATTAGAGTCACTGTCATTTTTTTCCATCCTCCCTTTCCTCAAAATACCTGACACACTGACATGCATGTAGTCGATAGACAGTGCTTATCTGTTGATGGTTAGATGAATGCAGATTTTAGATTGTTATTCAGTCAGCTGTTTTTATCTTATACTTGCTCACAATGGTTATTGAAGTGATATTCTATTCTGTTAGTGGCCTCCCAAATGATGACAGTTGACAAAATTTCTGAAGTCAATGTTATTAACAATGTCCTGTAATTTTTAAATAGCCACAGGGAGAAATACATACCTCTTAAATCCGGATTCTTGGATAATCCCTAGTTAGTAACTAGGTACAGCCTAGGCTGAAGTTTACCACAGGAGTTCCATTGGTATGAGTTCAAATAGATAAGAAAAAACAAAAGCAACCTGATACATAAAAGCAAGAAGTGTGTCTATCGCAACACTCCCAACAAGCAAGATGACTCTATAAACAGGCTTGAGAAATTCAAAAATGGTGTGATAAAAGTTAGCAACTATGCTTAAGGCAATGTTAGTCCAATTTACATCCTTCTGTGGGCCATATAAAAATAGTCAATGCTATGCAAAATAAATGAAATTTGAGCATTTAATACCCACAGAATATACTTATTTTCCAGGTCTTTAAAATTCATTAATTTCTGAAACATGTAGATTCCTATACTCTACAAATGCAAAACAATATTTCTTGTTCTTCTGATCACCTTATCTATAAAGGCTGAAATAAATGATAAATTATGTATAGACTAATTGTATACACATAATTCAGCACATTTATTATTTAAATATGAAAAATGTTTACATATGAAGCAAATGTCGTATTAATAGCATTTATATGTATGTGGAAGTGTACACAAGCATACACACATGTATAGACACATGCATGCATGTTCCCATTATAAATTTCCCAGACCCTTTCTATTGGAGAATATGCCATTATCAAAGGCATAGAGTCAATTTTGTACTGTAGAAATACTGTTTATTCTTTCCTTGTCTCAGTGTGCTGACATTTTCCCATTAACACTGCCCTAGAACCCAGCTGAAAAATATCAAATAAAACTTCTGATGGAAAAATGCTAAATGGACAGCCTCATTATTGATAGAAGAAGAAATTTTTGCTCTGTTGCAGTAAGAAATAGAAAAAAAATATGACCTAAGGTTGCCATAGGATGCATGTATTCTCTATTTACATAGACCAGAAAAGAAAATATCAATGACCTCTGAGAAACAGCACTATAGAATTATCAGCAGAATTAGTATAGCAGTTGTGCAGTCTTTCTACCTTCCCCAAACTCTGGGATCCACTGAGAAAGCCAAAGGAAGCCCTTCTAAGGAATATTAGGTTCTAAGCTAAAAACCAGATTGGAAATAAATAGACATTGAATGCCTATCATGTATGAGGCAGTGGGCTGAAAACAGTAATCCAAGGCAGTTTGGTTTAAATGATACTAATAATAATTATAAAACCTACCACTGTTTGAGGACTCTGTGCCAAACAGTAACATAAATTCTTTATATGCAGTTTCTCACGGAATCATTTTATAAATGAAGCCTAGAGAAGATAAACAACTTGTTCAAGGTCACAGAGTGAATAAATGGTAGAGAAGGCATCCAAAACTAGTCAAGACCTATGCCTTAACCACCTGCTGGAGAGGTGTTTTTTATTTGGACAATCTCTTTTCTATTCTTAGTTGAGATATAATCAAAGTTTCCTGAGAGGACACAGAAGGATGCCATAAAAAAAGTATGACCCTGCTTATATTATGGGTCAACTCTGGCTACAGTTAACCAACCTTAGATTTTCATTTTCCAAAGGTTCCAGTTATAAATAGCAACCTTGCAAAAATGAGAAATAATGTGTGAGCATGCAGTTAGGCTAACCCTTTGAAGGCAATTGCTTCACAAAGAACTTTAAAGTTGGTACGAGCTGCGAAGATGCCACCACTGGGGTTACTCAGATCAAAATGGTATTCTTCAGAAGAGATTCCGTATATTTAGGTGCCCAGTTAATCCTCTCTTGGAAAAGGAGGTTTAAGGCTCACCTCACCCATGAGGCTGTGCAGTTAATTTTGAAGAACTTTAATATTTTCATTAAAAAAAGAGAGTGGTATTATTAAGTATCATTAAAGCTCAGTTTAATGAAAGAATCACAATAAATCCAGGACTGGAGCTGAAATCGTTTTCCTCCACTTGCCACTAATGCCTGTTAAGTTTTTGCATACAGGCAGTTTGGATGCCTGTTAAAATAAATGAGTACGAATGAGGTGAACAGAGAGCAGATCGCATAAAAGTTTATGGTCTGAAGAGTAGGAAGGTAATTAGTGGTGCTATGAACTCCCCAATTGTGTCTGTGTTTTTAAAGGTCATTTCCTGTATTTCATAAGAGATGGGGAATTACATTTGGGTCCCATAGTACTTTCCTTGTACCATTATGAATGCTTATTTCAACCCACTTTACTTTAAGGTTGGTTGATTGCACGTCTATCTTGCACTAGTTTGCAATCAGCTTGGTTGGGGGCTGAGGTGGGGCAGGAGCAGGATTGTACCTTATTCATTATTTATGTGTCCCTAAAGCACAATTCTTTCCACAGAGTAGCTACTTGTTAAGAAGGAGAGGGAAGTAGTAGAAAAAAAGAGAGGGGGAGAAATTCCCATTTTGTTGGATCTGAAATCATTGCTCTCTGGTTATGTGGGTTCAGATGCTTTTCATTAAATGCCTTCTGAAATATCTCTCACATATAGCATGTTGAAAATTCTGACTTTACGTTAAAAGAACATTGCTTGCAGAATGATGACTCTTGAAAGGCCTATTTGCAATTTTTACACTCAGGATTTTCAAAGGGAATCAGTGAGTAGAGACATTATTGAGATTAAAACAAAACAGAAAAAAAAGAGAGAGAAAATGTTGTTCTCATGCTTTGTGGTATGGAAGATGTTTCCTTCCTTCACTGTACCACTGAAAGGGATCTTGCCAGGTCAATAGGAAAATCCTAACTGCCAAATCCAAAGAGTACTTTTCTATCCTTCTCTAACTTATCTCTGCAGCATTTGGCTCACTTGACCTCTTCTTGAAAATTCGTTCCTCTCTTGGCTTTTATGAGCACAGATCATTCTAATTCACCTCTGACTTTCTTAGTTTCTTTTGCTATTTTATCTTCCTTCAACAATACCTCAAATTTTGTGTTCTCCAGTTTACCATTGCTGGTGCACCTTCTAAAATTTAATTGATTCTCTTTCCTTGAGCAATTTCTTTATTCTTTTGTTTCATTTATTCATCATGCTCAAAATAAACTAGTTAGTTTCTCTTTCTCGTCTTCTGCCTCTCCTGATCTACAAAATGCTCTGTTCCTCTCTCAGTGAATGGGTCGAACTTCCACCCAACAATTCTAGCTACATACTTGGGTGTCTTCCATGCCTCCCTCTTTCTCATCCATTCAATCAGCCAACAAATTCTGATGGTTCTGAGTCCTTAACATCTCTCCCTCTCCTTTCCCATTTTTATTGCTGTAATTCAGGCCCTTGCCAGGGCTAATCTGGCTGACTGACGGCCTCTAATTTGTTTCCCTTCCTTCATTCTTACCTTCTTTCACTGCATCATCAGTAACACTGGCAAAATTATCCTTCCAAATTGCAAATATGATCAAGTTACTTACATGATTAAGAGGTGGAATGATTTCCTGCTAGCTATTGAATAGAGTCTAACTCTCTCAGAACTGGTAGTGAGGCATATATGGTGTATCTACCCCTCCACTGCTTATTCCCTAGAATCCTAAAAACTACTCTCTACTTCATAACTCTGCGCCATTGTTCATGCTGCTCCCAGTGCTTGTTCCTACCTAATTTCTTCCTCTCTTTCTAAATCTATCTTGTAATTCACCTCCACTTCTCTTCCTCTGCTACTACAGCCCCTATTCTGAGTTAAAACTAGACTACATATTTTCTTCTATTACAGCATTTCTCTTGCTTTGTTGAAATTTTTGCTTGTACTTCTGTCTCTTCTTAATAATGGAGCAAGTTTCTTATCTGTGTAATTCTCAGCGTGGGGCACAATTATGTGGCACATATTAGAAACCAAACCAAATATCCTTTTCATTTCACCACATACTCAGAATTCAGACTTATTCAAACCTAGAATTCAGAACTCCTTCCCTACTGACACATTTAGGATTCTCTTGGCCAGAATACAAGACTATCAAGTTTCATGAATAAAGAAAGTAAAACACTTCTTTTCCTCACAGATGATTAATGCCCATTATTCCACTGAACTCATCACAAGGAAAGGAGAGATTTTTATCAGAGGCCATGAAGACAGGCCCCTTGGCCAATGTGAATTCCTTCCTATTAACTGATAACGTGGAGATAATTGAGCAAGATAGGCATATTACCCAGTTTAGATGATTCCACCACATCTATTTTATTAAATGGAACTGCTGGAGGAATCATGACATCCTCTAGTGCCTTTAGATGGCAAGAATGATCGTGGTCAGTGTTTCCAGATGCTGTATGTGTAAAGAGAAGGAAAAATGGTTACTGACTCCAGCTTGGACTTTTGATATGAGGTCAAACAAGGAAAAAATGTTAGGCCCCTTATAGCTTTAAAATATCTGCCAAGTTTAAAATTATGCATTCAGGCAAGTAAACCCCAAGGGTGAAAAGGTGAGAACATTGTATATATGAATTTAAACAGCTAACAAAGAAGAGTTTATGGCAGTAAAATTTGTATTTCTTAGTTTTAGTCAATACTGTCAATTATAAAATTAAATTTTAATGATATATTTCCAGTGGAGAGAAATACAGAAATCAAGAATCCTCATGTGTCTTCATTTCAGCATGGAATGTTTACAATAAGGAAAGCATTCATTTATAATTATATATTCAAAAGAAGTGTTATAAAATGTGATAGATGTACATCATTTGATCAAGCATGCTAAGAATTCTGGGAGCTACTAAGTAAGTTATTCCTGTCTTAAGGAACATAGAATGACATATTCAACATTGGAAGCTAACTTAAAAAGCACATAATGACTTTAAGAATCCTTCCAATGCTTAAATCTATCCTACCAACACATGCCAAGTCTCCCATGAATATCTCCAGTAAGAGGCAGCTTTCTAACTTCCATATTTACAAAAGCCTTTATTGTCAGTGATAATAAATAAAATTTATTGAGTGCTTCCTATGGTGCCAGACAGAGCACTCAATATTTTATCTTCAAAAATCCTATTTGATCTTCATCAGGATCTTAAAAAAAACAGTGCTATTATTGTTTCCATTTTACAGATGAGGAAACTGAGGCTTAGCGAGATTGGACAACTTGCCCAACATCAAACAGAGGGTAGGTAGACAACGGCTTTGATGACATAGTCTGTACTGTTAAACAGTATATATGCAGCCTCACTAGCTTAAGTTATTTCTTAATGGGTATAGACTTTCTATGTTGGGTGGTGAAAAAGTTTTGATAATAAATGATGGTGATGGTAACCCAACACTGTAAATGTAATGAATGCCATTGAATTGTATGTTTAAATATGATTAAAATGGAAAATTGTACGATCTGTCTGTCTATCTATCTATCTATTCTATCTCCACGATAAAAAACGCCCCTTGAGTCCTGAGCTCAGAACAGGTACACTATCACTTCCATTGCATTCTATTGACCAAAACAAGTTCTAAGGTCTGAAAGCATTCGACAGGCTGAGGAATTAGACTCAAGTTCTTGATAGGAGGAACTTTAAGCATACATTATAAAAGGCCCAGATACAGGAAGGCATGAAAATTATAGCCATTTTGAAAATCTGCTGCATGATTAAGATCATGTTATTTGTGGATTTGATAAGCACACCATAAAAATTATTCTTATAGTAATTCATAGAAATTTCAATTGAACAGTCTGAAATAAAGTCCTATAGTTTATCACTTTTGCTATTACAATCTAGTTAGAAAATTATGACAAATGATTTACTGAGTAAACAGTAAAAGAAAATAAAACAGTAAAGGAAAAACTTGGGTGCCAAACTATAATATTGGTTGTTTTTTATTTAAATTTCATTTTTTTAGATCAGTTGTAGGTTTATTGGAACATCATGTAGAAAGTACAGAGTTCCCATATACACCCCTCTTACACACAGTTTTCCCTATTAACATTTTTCATACGTGGTACCTTTGTTATAATTCATGAAATAAAATAATTATACTATTAACTTTAGTCTCTTGTTTTGTTAGGTTCAATTTCTGTGCTGTACAGTTCTATGTGTTTTGGGGGGGGGACTTAAATACAGCCTAAGATTTCCCTTTCTCCCCTTTTTGAATATACAATTCAGTGGTGTTAATTACATACTCAAGAGTTGTGCCTCCATCCCCATGATCCATTGTTAAAACTTTTCCATCTCCATAACAACTGAAACTTAATACTCCTTTTTCCTCCCCCACTCTGCCCCTAGTAACCTACTTTCTAGTTTTTTACTTTATGAATATGAATATTCTGCTTATTTCATAAAGTGAGATCATACAATATTTGTCCTTTTATGTATGACTTATTTCATTCAACATGATGTCTTTAAGAGTCATCCATGTTGTTGCATATATCAGAACCTCATTCTTTTTCTCAACTGAGAAATGTTCCATTGTGTGTATATACTACATTTTGTTTATCCATTCCTTGGTTGATGGATACTTGAGTTGCTTCAACTTTCAGCAATTGTGACTAATGCTATGAACATTAGTGTGCAAATTTCTGTCCACCTCCCTTCTTTCAATTATTTTGGGTGTATATATATATATCTAGAAATGGGATTGCTGGATTATACTAGTCTGTTTTTAAAGAGGTATAATTTAAAGAACAGAGAAATCTACATGGGTCATTACCAGGGAAATGTTTGTAGTTTAGTTTAAACTCAATCTGGATTTGGAAAAAAAGGCTACAATATGTGTTGGGAGAGAGAAATGAGAATAGTGTCTAGATTAGAGATGAGCATGTAGAAAAGTGCAAAAGGTCAGAGGATAGACTAGAGTGAAAATATCCGAGAGTTACTCTGAAGAATGGATGGAGGAAAAAGGGTGGCTAAGTGGTAAGGCATCTATAATGAGAGAACTGGAAAGGAAGAAGTTGAATTTGAATTTGATTTTGTAAAGTGGATGGGGAGCCAAGGATGGTTTGTAAGCAAAAAAAAAAGATAATGTGATTAAAATTTTGCATTATTTGAATGGGACAACTTTGGAGTCAGGGAAATCATTGAGAATGTCTTACAGCTGTTTTTATCCTGATGGAAACCAAGTAACTTGGTTTCCTAAAAAGTGACCTAAATAATTGCTCTTCCAATACATTTCTTTTCTACCAATTTAAGGATAAGACACAGGGTACCAATATCTGGAAAGAGGTGAATATTCTCTTTTTCTTAAAGAAAGGGAAAAGGAAATATAACTACTTCTGCTTAAGTGTGAGTAATTTTGTCATGTGCACAGACTTTTAAAGGTTATTTCCTTTAATGGCAAATGATGTTTTGGGGAAATAAAAGCTGATATTTTCAAGAATCAAAAATTTAGTTACTGAGTAATCAAAAAAAAAGTATTAGTTTTGCATCCAGTAGGGAAGTTCTACTTAATTTAAGAGGATAACAGATGCCCCAACTTCTTGGATATCCTCAGTGTGTGTACTCCTTTAGGGTTTCTGTAACAATGAAATCTCTCACTAATCAGTATTCCAGTGTTAAGACACTGCAAGAGTTGGGGAAATTAATGAATGTTTAGAAAGCAGTTTGGGTTCCTTCTTGGAAAAGCATGCAGCCAGTCAGAAGAGTTGCAGACTGTTGGTAATTATTGTGTTGAGTACTGAATACATGAAGCTTCATAATATTTTTCCCTCTACTTTTGTGTTTTAAAATGTCCATTCAAATTTTTTAAGTCATGGAAAAAAGTCACATATATTCTACTATATAAACAAAATTAAGAACTTCCATGCCTTCTTAAAAAGGCTGAGGAAAATAGTAATTACAAATATGGCAGACAAAAAGTTCATTTTCATACACATATGCACACAAACACATATAAATTGATAGGGAAAAAAACTAGGAAACCAATAACTAAATGATATAAATATGGAATTCAAAGGGGAAAATACAAACTACTTAAAATGCTCTTTTGGAAAAATCATTAAAAACCAACTTAATTGCTTGAACTGCTAAAGCAAGCTATCTTCCAGAACATATATGTCTTTTATGTCCTGGGAAACAGTAATTTCCTATGATCAATAGAGAAATTTTCAAAAATAGTAGCAGCCTCTTTATTAAATGCCAAAAAAGTGTCATGTGCTATACAGTAAGAACTATTTTTGGAAAGTTTCTCTAACACTTCTTTAGCACTGATAAAATCCTGGCCAAGAAACCCTGCCGGGGCTGAAAAGAGAGTGTGTCAGAGAAATGAACTCTGAGAACAGGTTGTGACAAGGAGGGAATTCACAGGGTGCTTCTAGGGGTGTTGACAATGTTCTTTTCTTAATTTGGTTGATAGTCAGATGGGTGCCCCTTTATAATCGTATCTTAAACTGTGCATATAGATTTTATGCCCTTTTTTTTGTAAATACATAATATTTTATAATAAAAATGCTTTTTTAAAAAGGCAAACTCCCAAAATCAAAGAAAGTGTGGTCACCTGGGATCCTTGGAGTTGCCTTATGTGTCGGTTGGCCTTAGATAACCCTGAGTGACCAAAGAGAAGAACAAGTACCTTGGAATGAAGTCCAGCATGGGAATGGACTTGGGGCTCTGCAAAGGTAGAAGATATTTCCAAGAGAAACTCTTAAATTCATATTTGACAGTAGGGGTTCCCCAGAGGTATTGTTGGCTGTTGGGAGAGAGTTCAACTCTAGAACTACCCTAAAATTGGTATACCCTGGGAAAACCCATTATAGCCTGAGAAGTCCTTAAAAAAAATCCCTTCTGGGTGGTGCAACAGTGGCTCAGTGGCAGAATTCTCACCTGCCGTGCTGAAGACCCAAGTTTGATTCCCGCACCTGACCATGCAAAAAAAAAAGTATAAATGTTATTTTAGGGTGGTGCGACAGTGACTCAGTGGCAGAATTCTCGCCTGCCATGGCGGAGACCAGGGTTCGATTCCTGGTGCCTGCCCATGGAAAAGAAAAAATTCCCTCCTGTCTTTGCTAGGGCTGTCATATGAAGGTACCACAATCTTTGTGGCTTAAAACAACAGAAACGTATTGTTTCACAGTTCTGGAGGCTAGAAGTCCGAAATCTTGATGTTGGCAGGACCATTCCTCTGAAACCGTAGGGAAGAATCCTTCGTTGCCTCTCCCTTACTTCTGGTGGTTTGCTGGCAATTCTCACTGTTCCAAGCAGCTGCAAAACTTGTCTTCATCATCACATGGCCACCATCCCTCTGTCTAGCTGTGTATTCTTGTAAGGACACCAGACATAGTAGATAAGGACACATGTCCTACTTCAGGGGGATCTCGTTTCAATTTCATTTCATCTGCAATGACCATATTTCCAAATAAATTCATCTTCTGAGGTATTGGGAGTTAGGATTTCAACAAGTCTTTGGGGAGACACAATTCAACCCACAAGACTATCCACGTGAGATGTTTTTAATAATCAGAAGAGCTTTGTCTATATATATTGTATATAAAGATTCTCAACCAGCAGTAGGACTTCCTAAGATTGGGCAGACTCCAAGATGACTTTGAGATGGTTTTCTAACAGTGAGGATAGATTTGTTCTTAACTTTTGCATCTTCTTATCTAGTTCCCACAGGTGACTAACACCACATATTTGCAAGATGGAAGGCTGAGGTGGATGATTTCATTAAGAAATTAAGCCAAGCTACGAATGTTGCTCTGCAACGTACAATCAGCTCCATGATGCTGTGCACCATTTATAACTGATGTGCTCAGAAGGGCTGTGCATGTTCAGAAGGGCAATGGTATCTGGCTAATATCAAATCCTGCTGTTAGCATCAGGTGCCTAACAATAATTTGTCGATGGTTATGCAATGAATAAATAAATAAGATAAATGATAAAAACAACCCCAAAATATCAAAGAAAGATGTAGCCACAATTGATAAAACTGTGATAATGTATTAAAAATTCCTTTAAAAAAAGAAACTATTAAGCATCTTAGACAATGGGAAAATGTAAATCCAATAACTATTCACTTTTTATGGCTTCTAATGATTTGTTGCCTTCCTTATCATTTAGAACAAGTAACTAAGGTTGTTCCTATAGCCATACAACTTTCTTTATGTTCTCTAATTCTCTCTTACCAACCCTTCCAGCTTTATCAAGTTATCTGAAACCGGAGTATTATACTCTATCTTCAAGAAAGTCTTTCCCAAGGATAAGGGATTTAGTTTATAAGTTTTTGAAATGTTAATGAATGACAAACAGAGATGACATTTGATTATTTATAGTAGAATATGCATGACTCTTCTTTGTTTACCAAAAAAACACAAGAAACTTTTTCTGATTATGGAAGTGATACTTCTTCATTCTTCCTCATTATGGGTAATTTGGAAAATTCAGGGAAAGTTGAAGAATGAAACAAAAATCTCCACAAATTCAAAGATAACCACAGTTAACATTTTGGTGTGTATCCTTCCTACTTAGGCATACATTTGTGCTATATAATAACTGAAATTATTTTATTCCACATATGCAGTTTTTTGTCAAATGTTTTCACTCCACATTATAGTATAAAGATTTTACAACATCATTAAATACATTTCAAAAATCTCAAATTCATAACCGCTTACTATTTGAATGTGTCACTATAAGAAAAAATAAAAAAATAAATGTGTCGCTATAGCTTAAATTATTTTTACAACCAGTTCTGGACATTTCGTTTCTGGTTTTTGCCATTATAAATAATGAATCAATACTCATATATTGATCTATGCATATTCCTCTGATTATTTCCTTATAATTATCCCTAGATATGGGAACAGTTGTGAACTTTTACAAGTTTCTCAATATGTATTGTCCTATTGCATTTTAAGTTTCCTCATTCTGTATTTCTACTAGCAATAATTAAGAATCCCGATCTCAGTATAGTACCTCCATCAACAGTGAATATTATCATTTTTTTAATCTGAAAAATTATCTATAATTTTTTTAAGTTTGAGAGGTCAAATCTTGGAATTTCATTGTTTTGTTACTGTTTACTAGGAAAGTTTGTTTTTTATCCTTGTCCAGTTTTTTAAAAATTTCTGCTTCTGTACTTTATATATTCATATTCCTGATTCATTTTATTCTATTGGAACTTCAGTATTTTTATACTGGTTTGTTTTTTATATATGTAACACAGATAAAAGAGAAATAATGTCTATAATTCCTCCACTGTTCTTTTCTTTTTCTCCTTCCCCTATTCCTCTACCCATTTGGCTCCACTGATTGCAATGAAATGGGGGTAAATTGCTGTTCTTAAGAAAAGGCATGGAAATATATCAAGAAATAAGATGTGGAAATATCTGATTGGAAAAAATGTTATATGAACAGCAGGAAATTAGAGACAACTGGTAGGAGAGAGAATAAGTACAAAAGAAGGCCAGCAAGGGCTACAGTTTAGGAACAAGATGATAAGCCAAATGAGAAGATGCTCTGATTAATGAGGCTTTGATTAGGACAATAAGCAAAAGGGTTTTTAGCGAATTTTACTGTTTCATGCAGTGAAATCTTATGTTCCACCTCTGTCTCTCCAAACAAAATTGAGCAAAACCATTTTCAGTAAAGTATCTACATTCTTCTTTTTTTTTTTTTTTTGTATGCTGTATGGCGGGCTCACATTTCATTATTTTCCATGTGAGTATCCCGTAATTGCAGGACCATGTGTTGAATTTTTGTTGTTTTTTGTTTGTTTTGCTTTTTTGTTTTTGTTTTTCCGGGGAGAGATGCCTCATTAATCAGAGCATCTTCTCATTTGGCTTATCATCTTGTTCCTAAACTGTAGCCCTTGCTGGCCTTCTTTTGTACTTATTCTCTCTCCTACCAGTTGTCTCTAATTTCCTGCTGTTCATATAACATTTTTTCCAATCAGATATTTCCACATCTTATTTCTTGATATATTTCCATGCCTTTTCTTAAGAACAGCAATTTACCCCCATTTCATTGCAATCAGTGGAGCAATTGAACCCGGATCTCTGGCACGGCAGGCGAGAACTCTGCCACTGGACCACCATGCCTCACCCTGTCCCCATTGTTTTTTTAAACAAATATTTTCCCCTATTGGCTATTTAATTTATACGATTTTACTTAGACATTCTAGGGGGCAGATAAAACAACGTATGAAACTTGGTGTTCCAGCCCAGCACAACCCCAAGACCAAAGAACACGGTTGACCAAAGATTATCCAGGAGTTTAATGAGGGGTTTACAGACAGGAGAAAGCGCCTCCCAATGGGGGCCAGTTGGGAGACGAAGGACTCCAACAACGCAAGGAGACAAAAAGACAGAAAAGACAGAGGAAGGGCTGAGCAGGAACGGCTTATAAAGTTTAACAATCTCGTGAGATTTGGTTAAACGCAGTTTCAGCAGACTCTCGTGAAATTTGGCAGTTAGGGAAGGGGAGACTTTTCATTCTTTGACCTGTAACCTCTGTCCTGGTCACGCGGGCGGCTTTGTGACTTGTTCTCAAAACGGAGGACGGGACACAGTGGCTGTGCGTCATCCCACCGAGATTGAAAAACAGTTCCCTTCCCGCTGGGAAAAATGTTCTTTCAACCAAACTCCTAGCATTAGACACACACGTAAAGCAGCAAGGTTTGAGAACACCTCCTGACTCCGCAGATCACTTGTGTCAACTCTGGCAGTGAGTTGTCACAACCAGGGAATCTTCCCACATAGTATATTTTTGTGATACGTTTTGAAGTTCAAATAAGAATCTGTATCCAAATATCCCCATCTCTATATGGCGAAATTTACAGGTGTGTGTGCATGTATGCACACGCAGATGTGTTGATTTGACCCGATATCATCACCTTCATTTTCTTTCAGTTTTTCGGTAGTGTCAGTTTTTATATGCAACACTTGAATAATTATTGGCTAAATGAGTTTTGAGTCTAAAATGAGGTGAGGATCTAAGACACCTTGACTTGTCTTAAAAAAAGCTTTTTTTTCTGAATATGGAAGTATACTTCCTCATTATGGTAATTTGGAAAATTCAGGGAAGGTCAAGAACGAAAAAAATTGCCCACATTGCAACAATTTGTCATATATCAATTGAGCAATTGAAATTCCTTGTCTTTTTTTTCTTTCTTAGAAGCATGCTGTATTGATTTTCATAGAGTATGGTACTTTTTGACATTCATTACTTTTTCAAAATTATTTTGAATATATTTTTTGCTTGATACTTCATCAAAATTACATTAAAGCTATAATAAATTTGCAAAGAATTGTCATCATTATCACATTAGTTCATCATATTCAGGATAAGGAATATCTCTCTACTTGTTCCAATGTTTTTAAACTCCATCAGAAAAATTTTATAATATTTATTTTTGTAAGTTACTGTGCAATTTTTAACCAAAGTTATTGCTATTTATTTTACATTTCATTGCTGTTAGAAGTGATATTTTCATTGCCAACACACGGGAAAACTGTCCAATTTTGAGTATTTATTTTGAATTTGGTCACACTCCTGAACTCTTATTATTAATTTTTAGTATTTTATCAGTTGATGCTTCTGGGCTTTCTAAACAGTGGTTTATACTATCTGTAACTAGAAATGAAATATCAAAAAAATATCAATTCTATATCTTATATTTAAATGTAAGATTTTTTGTTTTTAACTTTTTTATTGTATAGTATAATATATATATATACAAAGCAAAGAAATGAAAAAGCTATAGTTTTCAGAGTGCTCCTCAATAAGTAGTTGCAGGACAGATACCAGAGTTTGTCATGGGCTACCATAAGATCCTCTTGAATTTTTTCTTCTAGCTGCTCCAGAATAAAGACTTAAATATTTTTTTATTATCACAATCAACCTTCTTTTTTTTTGTGAAAAATTACATGTATACAAAACAATGAATTTCAAAGCACAGCCCCACAATTAGTTGTAGAACATATTTCAGAGATTGACATGGATTACAATTTAACAATTTTAGGCTTTTGCTTCTAGCTGCTCTAAGATACTGGAGAATAAAAGAGATATCAATTTAATGATTCAGCATTCATATTCATTTGTTAAATCCTGTCTTCTCTGTATAACTCCACCATCACCTTGATCTTTCCATCCCTCTCTTTAGGGGTGTTTGGGCTATGACCTTTCTAACTTTTTCATGTTGGAAGGGGCTGTCACTAAGATGGGGAGGGAGATGGAACTATGTGATATTCTGGAGAGGCTGTGCACTCTAGGTTTCAGGACTCATCTGGTCCAGGGACTCATCTGGAGGTTGTAGGCTTCTGGAAAGTTACTCTAGTGCATGGAACCCTTGTGGAATCTTATATATTGCCCTAGGCGTTCTTTAGGATTGGCTGGAATGGTCCTGGTTGGAGCTTGGCAGGTTATGATAGATAACAAGGTCAAACTGAAGCTTGCATAAGAGTAACCTCCAGAGTAGCCTCTCAGCTCTATTTGAACCCTCTTTGCCACTGATACTTTATTAGTTACACTTCTTTTCCCCTTTGGGGCAGAATGGAACCAATCTCACGGTGCCAGGGCCAGATTCTTCCCTGGGAGTCATCTTCCATATCTTCAGGGAGATTTTCACCCCTGGATGTCATGTCCCACATGATTTCACTTGCAGAGTTGGGCTTAGAGAGAGTGAGGTCACATGTGAGCAACAAAAGAGGACCTCCAGAAGTAACTCTTAGGCATGCCTGTAGGTAGACTAAGCTTCTCCACTACTTACATAAGCTTCACAAGAGTAAGCCTCATGACTGAGGGCATGGCCTAATGATTTGGGTGTTCCTAATGTTTGACACAGTGTCAGGGGATTCCCTGATGGTAAGGTTTAATAGTTCCATATTCTTTCTCCCATGTCTCAAGGGACTTTGCCAATACTTTTTGCTTATCTGCTTAATATACTCTAGGATGTATCCAGGCATTACAATAATCTATACAGGATTAAAGAACCTCTTTCTTATTCTGTGCTCCCTGTGTTTCAGTTGTTCAAATGAGCTATACATATAAATTGAATTAGATTATGCGCTACAGAATATTTCAGTTCCAGACCAAATAAACCTTACTTCCTTTGGTCTCAAAGATTTTCGAAAAACAATAGCTGACTCATAGCTAACTATGGAACAACAGAGGCATTCCTATTTAACTCAGAAAAAAGACAGATTTGTCCACTAATACCACTTGGGTTACATACACATTACAAATGTCGTTCAATTTTTCCATCCATGTAGAGAGGAAGGCAGCATTAATACCATTTTATAGATGAGGAAACGAAAACTCAGAGATGTAAGCAACTTGCCCAGGGTCAAGTTGATAGTAGGATTTGAACTCAAGTCTGTGATATGGCAGACTGTTCTATTAGTTAGGCTTTCGTACTTTATAACGTTCTAGAAAAAGGAAAGTATTCCATCTGTAAATTACTTGAAATTTTATAAATGCATTTATACACTTCATCTTACATTTTCTCACTGTCAAGTGGGGACATGATCATTCCCAAATAATCCTAAAAAAACATTAAAACTTTAAGTCCTTTGATTTCCACCTCATAGGTGACTAATAGTGTCATCCATTTCCTGAAAAGAGGTAGATGAAACACTCAGAGAAAGGCTGCTTATTTTGAGATACTCCTACTACTTAATTAGAACTATAGTTTTTCTCTCCCATACATAATACTGAATTGGTGTGATTTTTTTTATGAGAGAATTGATGTGAGTGTAGATGGTTGGGAGAGAGAAAGACTGATTGCCCTACTATGTTGGGAAAGGAGAGGTACAGGAGTATTTTCAGTTTACCATGTGGATGAAGTTTATGTGAGGGAAGATGATAAAACTTTTCTCCCCTAACAATTTCCAAACCTGCAAATAGCAGCATTTGATATTATATTTTGAAGCAGAGAATGGAGTCCAGATCTCACAGTTTGCTTGAGGTTTTACCAAGCATTGTGTTTGTGCCTTTCTTATAAAGGGAAATCATGGTATTTTACGTTCCTTCAAGCTTTCTATTAGGAAGAAAATATGCGTTTAGAGTTTAGGTACATGTGCTCTTAGTCTTTGCCTAACCTGCTCATCTGGACTTCATAGTGACCTTTATCCCAGATTTTCTTTCTCCCATGACTAAGGTCAGGTTAGGGTGGGGCTATTTTGTCCTTCTTCTGAGTTACAATGGCATGGGGAAGCTGGAAGACGCCCACTGTGCCCTCATAAAAATATCTGTAATGGATTCAGTTAGGAAACAGTACTCAAGGGATATTTAAAGGCAGGATGGTTTTCTCCATGTTAAATTGTACTGACTAAGCAGTTTGCGGGTGTTTTTCATTTTTGTTTCTTTTTCTTTTTGCTCCTCTCATAGCTGAAATGATTCTTGAAAGTGTGTTGCTCTTCCTGAATCAGTTGGGCAGCCACAGTTCTTAGACTTCTTAGTACCTGGAGAGTAATTTGTAAAACCCCAGTGGTAATAGACTTTGCTGTGATTTAGTTTCCTTACTTATGAGCTGGTACTTTTCTTCTATCAATTGCCTCCTTATGGAAATAAAAATATCATCATCACAGTTCCCTTTTCTTCTTCCTACAAGTTGATTCTAGGAATCCTAGCCTAAAACCTCATGGGGAAAAATCAGATTGGATAGGTTAAAAATCACAGTATATCCATATTATGAAATATTATTTAGCCATTAAAAGTTGTGAACTGAAAGCCTATGCAATTACCTGTGAAATGCTTACTTTATAATAGTAAATTTTAAAATGTAGGTTCAAATGTGAACCGGGTCTCTCTTAGCTGTGAAAACAGAGATCCAGCTCAAGTAAAAGGGGCTTTATGTTAATGTGCTTCAGAAGCCTTCTGAGAATCAAAGTATGGAGTCAAGACAGATAGGCCTCTTGGAAGCAGAATCTGGAACCGCATTAACCACTAGGGCTGTTTTCTCTGACTGCTGGATTTCTCTGTCAATCCAGAGAGAGAAAAATCTCCCCTGCATGCTACCTGTTTATATTTTTCTCTCTTTATCATGTCACCTCTCTTTATAGTTTTAGTTTTTGCTGTCTCATAACTTCAATTTGCAAAGCATCCAAAATGTTTTCATTAGCTTCCAATATATCTTGCCTGCTCATCTCAAATTCATTACTGTCTTCATCTCTCAGCTTCCCAATTCCAAATTCTTAAACTCATCAAAAAGTGAGTCCAAACTCATTTTTTGGAGTCAGACCACGACTCCTCTCTCCTTAGTCTAAGCAGAGGCTGCCTTTGAGTTCGGTAGCCAGAAGGAGTGAAAGCTTCGGGTTGGAGGAGTGCTTGATAAGCAAGTATCATAGATCTATTTAAATACTGCATAGAAATTTATATGGATAACAAACAGAATTATGGAAATAAAATATTAACAGTTGCTGTTTCTGGGTAGTGCTGTTATGAACATGTCTTTTTCTTCATTTTGTCTCATTTTTCTTCAGTGAACATATTTATAATCGTAAAGCACAATTAACTTCAAAATGCTTAAAACGATTTTTAGAAGAATGACAATGTTAAAACTAAAAGAGACCACAGAATGATATAATTCAATACCCCATCAATTTATAAAAGCTCAAGTAGGCCCATGTGGATTAAGTGACTTGCCCAAAATCACACAAGGGAGAGGCCAAGCTATGAGCTTCCTGACTCTCATTCCTGATCTGTCTCTGTTGTGCATAGGACTGCCCCACCATCTATGCAACTTGCCTGAACTGAATGATAAAAATGCCTCTGATTGCAAGTCAGAGCGTGTAGGTAGTGGTTCTTTGAGTGTGAGACCTCATTGTACACTGTGTGCTAAATCTTTAGAACTTGCAAGTTTGTTAAAATAATACCCAGTTGACTTGAAACAGAACTCCATTCATTTCATTAAACTGTCATTTTGCTTTGAGCTACAGGCTAGGGGCTTCTACCTACACACTCCAAATTATCAGCTCTGCTTCATGTTAAAATAATACCAACAGTGGAGGAACAAAGGAGAAATTAGGGAATTTCCAGACATGAAGTACAACCTGACTCTACTCTTGTGTGTCTCCACTTGGTTTTGGCTTCCTTCCCTTCTGTGTGTTTCCTCTTGAATAACATGATCTCTTAAGAAGAGAATGGAGTATTTTAGGGTCAGGGTGAAATGAAGGCTGGGAGGGGCTTAAAATCAGATCTAGTCTAAGAGAGTCAGAAGTCTCTTAAAATTTCATTCAAAAACAGTAGTTCAAGCTGAAATCAAATACCATGCCTGGCAGGAAACGGTTCCCACAGAGGTTGAAGCTGGCTCCTGCTTAACCTGGAGGAAACAAAAGCTCTGTGAGATTTAGTAAATTCTGGGCATCGAAGTAGCCAGAGATAATCCTGGCTCCAAGGTGCTTACAATGTGACAATTCCTTCTGCATCAAGCCTCCAAGCAGCTGAAAGTAAGATTCAGGTAGAAGTCACTGGACTTGGTTTGCACAGTCTATGTATTATTTATTTCACTGTGGCTTAGAAGAGGAAGCGCTAATATGACATATGTCATATGGATGATAGACTCAAGTTTCAAAAAGTCTCAACTGTCTATAACAATAGACTGAAATATCATCTAAAATAATGAGATGAAAAATTTAAGTATAGATAAATGTAATGTCCTAAGCCTAGAATCAAAATAAATAAAGCATATCAAGAAAAGATCGGCCATTGTTGTTTAACATAGTTGACATAAAAACATCTTTGAGGTATCAATTGATTTCCAGCTTAATATGGCTCAAGCATGTCCAAGTCAATAAATAAAGACAAAAAAATGTCAAAAATAATATTTTTTCAGATTTTAGTATTCCATGTTAGAAAAATGGCATAAGTCTGGAACTTGCCAGGAGAAGGGAGGAAGGCCTGGAAACAATGTCAGAGGGAATTAGGAATATGTTTATCTTGGATGAGGATATTCAGCTTAGAGATAGGGAGGGGGAGAAATACATTATGATTTTCAAGTGCTCAAGAACCCTCATAGAGAGAAAAGGGCTTTGATATGGATTCAAAAGTTTGAATTTATAGGAGGCAGCATCCGGCTCAGAATGAAGCAGAGCTCTATAATGATCAGAGCTATCAAAAAACTGGAATGAACTACTTTGTGAAGTAGTGTGCATCCTATTATTAGAACACTTTACTCAGAGGTTAAAAATGTATTCGATGTAGGGTCTCTCCTACCATTAATTATATGAATCTGTGTATAAGAAACTTAAGTCACATAAACGATCTTTTCTCTGTTTTATACCATCCTCTGCAATTACTCCTCTTGTTATTTAAATGTAGATATTGATAATATTAGGATATTAAAATGACTTAAAATAACAGCCAACTCCAGCAGTCAAGGTTGCTCTGTGCAATCTATAAGTAATGTGTTGGCTTACTCGTGTGGGGGTACTATTTCATATCTAAAGTTTTTACTTACAATTCCCTCAACAAGCAGTTATTGAGCATCCGCCTTGTGCTAGTATGGCACTGTGCCAGGGTTCAGGATACAAAAATGAAAAAGACATAGTTCACCAGGACTCAATTAGACTTGGGTTATAATCCTATAATGTGCAGGGTGGTGTTCTCTGAATAATAAAAGGGAATTTCCTTGTAAAATTCTTTCTTGATTTATTCCCCTCCCCCCACTTTGTTAGATGCTTTGACATCCTTAAGTGGAAGGTGTTCAACTATATGTTGGTGAGCCATTTCTTGGGGTCTAAACTTCAAAGTATAAAAGTTAAGAAAATCATTTTATTACATTCTTTGTAAGTGAATTAGAACCAGGAAAAACAAGTGTGGATTTATTTTCCTCTCTACTGCTACCTTTGAATATCGAGCAGGTCTATTCAGTACTGACACTTGAGGCATCGTTTACTCTTACTAGTAGTGAGCTGGTGAAATTTAAGTTCTAAAGAAAGCTCAGATAATTAGAGGCCCTTTGATCTGGAGTGTCCTACAGTTAATGTGTTAGCAGATGTTGGCCTGCATTAAACAGGAGATCAAAAAAGAGTTAAATAGGAGGTTAACCTTGCAGAAGACCTCACTGGTATCCGACCCATTCTTTGGACTACGGTTTAGACATGAGGCAACTAATAAATTAGATTGCAGTGTTATCTGCTCCCTACCTACTTTGCAGTTAGCTGTTTTCTTTGTATTTAGAAAAAAAAATTACATTATGTTGTCAAAACAAACAAAAAATACCATCTAAAGTTGCATTCAATTTGCTAAAAACCACCACACATCCTGTCTGTATGTCAGGGGCCAGGGGGTGGTGGTGGTTGGAGGGGGTGTGCTTGACCAAGCTGTTGTTGCTCCTTCTAGGGCTGAAACGTGATCCTTTTCAGCAGAAGAAAAGGCAGATAAATTCCTCTATGGAGAACAGCCAGAGCACTTAGCAAACTGGCTGTATCTTCATCATTACTCACAGCGAGGGTTGACTGTCTAATGAGTCTGTATTCTGAGGACTTAAGAGTTCTTAAAAAGCTTCATGTTGACTTTTCTGACTATATTCCTTAAATGGACAGTATGGTACAATCGAGTGTAGATTCGTTTACTTCAGAATATCCAACAACTACTTTAAAATAACAGTGCTAACCTGTTCTTGATTTTGTTTTAACATGTGTCATTGCTGAAACAGAAGCCACTCTTGGTTAAACCCACGTTCAGTCACCAAAGATACAACATAGGAAATCAGTTGGAATAACACAGAAACAGTGAACCAGTATCACCAGAATGACCCTTGGGTATATGTCTTGTTAATATTCTGCGTGACAAAATGGGAAGCATGCAAAAAGCACTTCTGCTGCATACCAAAGTAATGGGGGTTGTCACAAGGCAAAGCGCTTGTGCAATTGTTGAAGTTGCAAGATGAACTCAATCTACCCTCCCAACCCCCCCCAACCCTCCACCCCTGCTTTTTGTTAATGAAACATTTTTACTTAAGAAGATGACCAACACACAAACTGTAGTTATTCAGAATTAGGTATTTGGCATGTATTTTTCTCAAAAAAATAAAGCGAATTTCAACGAAGACTATGGAGCATATTTCTTGTCAATGATAAAATTTGAGCCTTCATGAGAAAACTGGAATTTTTGAAAAATTTATGTCTGCTCATGTAAACCTGACAAGTTCCCAATATTTAAAGACCTGTCTGAGGAGCTTAGTGGGGATAGTAATGGATATATTATCATAATGTGATATAATAAAATATGAAAACATTTGGAGGAGCTGCATAATTAGTGAAACATTTCCAAATGTTTTTTGGAATTTATACCTGAGTAAATGATCCTTTCAATGTATAATATAGACTAATAGATTTTAATGTAAAAAGGTAGGAAATGTTTATAATGAGGTTTCAAACTCTATATTGCAATTATCCTTTAAGAAAGTACCACTTTGTCAAATTTTCGTCTGGTCACAGTATATTCATATTTATCTGAAAAGGCTATTAAAAACACTACCTACTTTTCTGGCAGTATATCTGTGGAGGGGAAATTTTTTTTACATGCTTCAGATCAAAAGTTCATTTTGCAACAGACTGAACAGTGAAACAAATATGAAAATCCAGTCATCTTCAATTAAACGAAATATTGAAGAAATTCATAAAATTGTGAAGCAATGTCACTTTTCTTCCTACATCTTTTTATTTTGGAAAATATTTTTATTTGGAAAGAATTATTTCATAAAATGTGGTATTTGTACTAACACATGAGTTTATAATTATTTTTAAATTAATATAAATTTTTATAATGTACAAGTTTTAATTTCTAATAATAGAAATTTGTATTGGTATATATCAATATAAACAAAGAGCTCTTAAGTTTTCTATTAATTCTTTTTTTTTTGCATGGGCAGGCACCAGGAATTGAACCCAGGTCTCTGGCATGGCAGGCAGTAACTCTGCCTGCTGAGCCACTGTGGCCCACCCCCATTAATTCTTAAGAGTGTAAAAGTTCTTGAGACCAAAAAGTTTGAGACTTGCTAAGTTATGGTATATTAATAAAGTAGAAATTTTATTCAGCAGTGGAAAAGAGTAAGAGTTTAAAAGTGCCTACTGGAATTAACTTCAATATGTTTTGTTAAGTAAATGAACCAATTTGCATCATAATATGTATAGTATGCTTCTATTTGCATAAAATGGGGTATAAGATGTATATAAATGTATTTATATATGCCTATATACACTTTATTGTTTATGAATGGAGATTTCTTACAAAGGATATGTGAAGAATATTAAACACTGGTTACATCTGGGAAAGTGGCTTGAGATTCTGGTAGATGAGAGATTAACTTTTCATAATATATCATTTTGTAACTTTAAATTTTTTCACAATGCGCTATGGCTATTTTAAAACAACTACTTAATAATTTAAAAAATCATACAAAAAGGTGATAAATTGTATAGTATTAGATAATGCATGCTCAATATCATAGAATTAGTAATAAGTCCCAGGTATATTAACACTGCATTTCACAACTTTGGTTCATTACATAGTAAAAAGAAATGCCTTTTGATTTCACGATTTCAAATGTTAACTTCAATCATGGTGAATAAGTACTTTTTGTACTGCTTCCTATCATTTTGAAAACATTTGTATTTCATTAGTGTTAAACTCTTTTATTGGCAGTGCTTATTTTTGTTCAAGTGGAATGGTAAAATTTCACAGGCAGGAAATATCTTTTCTTCTTGCTAGGTTGCTATTCCCATAGGAAGAGGGCAAGAAGGACAAATAGAACATAAGGGATAGACAGGCTAAGGTTCACAGGCAGAAATTGCCAAAACAATAAGGGAAGGGATTAAGATGAGGAAGGGGAGGGAGGCAAGAGAGAGTGAAATGGAAAAAAGAGTGAAGAACAATTTGGAAAGTTACCAGTATAGGAGGAGGCAAGATTAGTACAAGATCAGAGGCAAGTGGCTGGAGATAAAAGTAAAAGGGAAAGGAAAATAGAAATTGAAACAAATGGAAATTTGGTTGAAAAAAACAATCTGTTGAAAAGAAATAGTCCCTTAGCAAGTAAAAGAGAAATCGCTGACTTTGATTCCAAGAGAAATGGGCTGAACATCTCTCAACAGCAATCCAGTGGGATTTGAGAAATCAGATGTCGTAACATAACTTGACAAGAGGGGATCCAGGGTCTTTTGATTTCGACTAGTTCTCTTTTTAGATGTAAATTCTGGGTAGATGGTTTCTAGGAGCAAATATAGGACTTTCTGTCCTTATATTTGATCCGGAAGGTTGAAGGTATAGGTAAGGGGACACTAAGTTGTGATGGGTGGATAAAGGCAGAAATGGAGAAAGAAACGATTGTGATGGCTTATCCAGGGAGGAGGCACAGCATGGTGTGTGGGATGGGTGGGCACAGAAAGAATCCTTTATCAGCTGGCCATGTGGCTGGAAACTGTGTGTCTGTCCCTCCAGCTGAGCCTCAAGCCAGTCCCTTCTGACCCAGCAGTCCCTGACAAACAGCGTTCCACCCACCAGTCTGGGACTCTGGCCAAGGAGCTGTGGGAGGCGAGGAGGGCGCAGAGCCACTTCTAGACTAGAATATTAGGAAAATGGAAATTTGGAGAGTGAAGGGGGAAAAGGAGATGGGTATCGGCAAAAGTGAAACTTTCACAATATAAAGACATGAGCATTGAAATTGGGCAACAAGGGTAGGAAGAGAACTCTCACTCAAGCAAGTAAAGAATGTATCCAGCAGGATTTTGACTGAAAGGTTTGCTGACTATTCGTTCCAAAGAGTATTAATTTTTCTGTGCTGGTAAAGAATTGGGTCAGTGGTGCTATCACCTGAACGCTAGATCCCCCAATTTTATCTATCAAGGCTGAACTCTGGCGACCAGATTATACTTAAACATGATCTGTTCTTTACAAGAAGTTGGTTGTGACAAAGGGAGGACACCAGCAAATTATAAAGGCAGAAGCAGAAGTAGCTGTACAGGAATAATCTACTGATTTGCTAGTGTAAGACATTTATTAGCCTACAATGGACATTGGACTGAAATTCCATAAAAAGCAAGCAAGGGACAATTTAGGTCCTATTATTTCCTCCTACCTGTATGGTATATGGTATCAGTCCATGGAGGAACTATTAGGCTAACAGTCCTGATATTGAGCTAATACAAAGAAGCATGTGTTCTCAAGTATTGAGAAAAGTGAGCAAAAAAGACTTAAAAATTAAAATAAGGATAATTTTACCCCGAAACATCTGGGGATGAATCATTCCATACAGTCAACAATTTATCCCTTGCAGTGCTAGAACATTTTAATTGCAATAGTTTTATGTGGAAATAACTTTGTGACATTATTCTCTTTCTTAAAAAATATATATTCTAGGGTGGTGCGACAGTGGCTCAGTGGCAAAATTCTCGCCTATCATGCCGAAGACCCAGGTTTGACTCCTGCTGCCTGCCCATGTAAAAAAATAATTATATATATATATATTCTATTTGTATTTTTTCTTTTCCTTTATTACTTAGGGTTACCATTATTAAAACAAAGCTATTGTCTTCTACAATTTTATGGTGATGCCTTAGGTCCTAATGAAAGACTGTAAACTTGTTTGCCCCATGCTCAATCCCTACATCGAATGCATTTTTTGAGGGGTGGGGTGAATGGCCTGGGAATCAAATTCAGTTCTCCTGCATAGAAAGTGAGCATTCTACTACTGAACCACCTGTGCACCCCACTGAATGCATTTTTAAAAGTTTTCACTCACTTTTTTTTTTTACAGCTTTCTTTCCCTTTCCTTATTGACAGTCTGTTAGCAGCTACTTCAACTTCTTTCTAACTTGTCTCTACAAGGGCTTGGAAGTCAGATAGCTATGTGTATAAAAATTGTGGCTAAGTTAACAGGATATAGGTTCTGAATTAGAAAACAAGCAAAACATTTGAACTTCATTGTGCCAAATTTATTTATCAGTTTGTTGATTTTAGGGTGTGAACTATGTGACATTGTTTGGATGTTCATAGTTATTTTTGTTTTATTTTACATTCTCATCAATGATCTTATTTAGAAAGACTGTCTGGAAAATTCAGGAAAGATGAAGACCTTTGAACATAAACCGAGGAAATCCCAGCCAATTGTTAAAACTTTACAAAGCACAAACTTGACAGTGGAAATGATATTTGTGGAAAAAGAGGGGAGATTTTTTCCAAAGGGAAAACATTTATTACTCTAAAAACTCAAATTCATGATTATTATACAAAATTTTAAATGAAGAAAAAGCCTCAGAATCCTACCGATGATTAACCGCTTTAATATTAAAGTCTTTGAAGAACCATCATTTAAATGACTATATTTCTTCTCAGTGGAGTTGATGAGACAGAGTTATATAGCTCTAGTTAATCTGTACAGAGACATTTGTAACCTCTTTACCTAATACATCATAAACATTGTTTGCCTTACTACATAATCTTCAGTAAAGTAAAATTATCACATAATATATTGAGTGGATATACTATGTGAACATTAGTACACATTTATTAATCATTGTTCATTCTGATGTATTTATATTTTTGCCTTTATTTTATGAGTTTATCTGATTTGTTATTAGCACTATGCAGATTGATATTTTGAACGTAATGGTTTTATCAGGTTGCTATAATTGCCCTTAATATATTTTATTTTGTTAGTTGTAGCCATACTATTAAAAATAAATTCATTTTTCCAGCAAAACTTTACAAAGATATGAACTTTAAAGTAGAGAATTCATTTAAATGGAAATTTTCCTACAGCAAACTATGTAAAAACACACTAATCAAAGACAGCTGAGGTTGTTTTGCTCTCTCAGATGTCAAAAAGTTTTTTCTCTCTTGTTCATCTTGCTTATCTTAAACTCTGCATCCCTTTTCTCATTTAAAATGAAGATTTTTTAAAAGGCTACTTGTTTTCAGAATCTCTTGTTGTCTCCAACCTACAAATAAAATCATTTGATTTCTTTTGAAGTAGCAGTAACTCAAGCCTTATACTTAAACCAGGTGTATTGTTTTTCTTTGTTTTTTTTTACATGGGCAGGCACCGGGAATCGAACCCGGGTCCTCGGGCTTGGCAGGCAAGCATTCTTACCTGCTGAGCCACCGTGGCCTGCCCACCAGGTGTATTGTTTTAATATGCATTGGTAGTAGATTTTATTTCACAGCATCCAAAAGGGCCAAGAAAATTGCTGTTATAGTATGTACATGCTGGAGGGAAACCTACTCACTATTGAACTTCGTCACAGATATTTTGAGAAAGAAAGCACAGCCTTCATTTCTGTTTCTCAAGTACATGGGAAAATAAGGAATTTTAAAACTGATTATATGTATTATCAAACTTATTAGCATTTATTAGTTTTTTTTTTTTTTTTTTTTTTTTAAAGAGAGAGGGAGGAAGGGAAGGAAAGATAGAAGGAAGGAAGGGAGGAAGAAAGGGAAACATCTTTAAACATTTTCTTGTTTTATTATATTTTGTTTGTTTGTTTGTTTTTTACATGGGCTGGGGCCGGGAATCGAACCGGGGTCCTCCGGCATGGCAGGCAAGCACTCTTGCCCGCTGAGCCACCGCGGCCCGCCCAGCATTTATTAGTTTTAATTCTCTAGAAGGAACTTCTATGAAAGAGGAGAAACTGCCATTGGGAAACTCAATGAGAAATTTTTAAATATCTACAGCCGGATATTACGTGTCTCCCAGGGAATTTAAGGTACTTTAAGAAAAAGTCTGAAGGCAGAAATGTAACAATCAATCTTTCTGGACATTTTGGTTCTTGCAGACATGCCAAGGTTTTCTGACCTTGAACTAGTCAATTTCTCTAGGCCTGAGTTCCTTATTATAAAATGAGAAGACAACAGGAGGAGGTCTCAGAGAATCATAGGACACTACACCTGGATAGAATCTCACAGAGAATCATCATTAGAATATGGATCAAGCTGAAAAGCTAAAAGCTAAGGTTATCCTTCAGGTAATGCATTGAATCAGCTACATATAGAGGTTCAGGGGGGAAGAATACTTTCCCACTGTCATTATGACAGCTGCTGGTTTCATTTCCTCTTATGTAGGAACCCCCTGTTCTGACGTGTAGGAAGGATGTTTGAAATGGAAGCGAAAGCAGAAACTCGAAGCAATATAGGAAACACCAGCCAAACCTAATATGCCTGCAAAGGAGCCTCGGTTATTTATCGTTTTTGAGAAATTTGGAAGAAAAGATGTTTAACAGTATCCACTTCTTCCTTCCTTTAGACAAGGAATGTCTTGTCTAAAAGAGATGTGGTAGAAACTCCCCAGGAATTTTTTAACAATAAAAATAAATATCATCAAAGGGCAATAGGAATTTTTTATTATAAGTTCCCATAAATTTACTAGTTAAACCAGTTAGAGGCCATTAAGCAGAAAAGCTCTTGAACTAGGAATGTTAGGCTGATAAAACAGATAGATGGCTTGTAAAGAGAACAGATTCACCAAAGATTTCAGTGGCTAGTCCAAGCCCATCTAAAGTACCATTTCATTCTACCAAGTGTGTGTTTGGTATATGGAGATGCGCTTGTGAGAGAGACATTGGCTAAAACTCAGCATCTCCTTGCTTGGTTGTTCATGCTCCAGGCCCTTTCAATAGCTACTGCCAACTCCAAGACTGTGTCTAGAATAACGTATTTAAAGCTTTTTTGTCCATGACTAACAATAAAAATTCATTTTAAATCGTGACCCACTACTTGCATACATAAATGTATGCATGTATCTGTTGAAATAAATACATACAAAACAACAACAACAACACCAAGTCTCAAGAAGTGATTGACTCAACATATGGGATACACTTTGATATTTTCTACTTTAGTCTATATTCCTTTATTTATTAGGAATGCTTTGGTGACCCAGTATATTGATTATATAACCCATAAATAGTTTTCATCCACAACTTGAAAAACACTGGCCTAGATTAATAATGATGATGATGATGATGATGATAATGATATAAAGTTTCAACTCTGAGTATTCTTTGGAAGAATGAAAGCTATCTAAGGACATGCAGAAAAGGAGCAGATATGGAGGAACTATCTTAGAGTACCCGAGAATTTTCTGAGATAACAATTTATAAAACTGCCAAATCACTTTGGATTTGTCCCCTTACCACCTCTGTACCTGATTCATCTAAATAATGTTGCACTGGGTGTTTGCAATATCTGAGATATATATACATACTCTGTGACCTTAGCCAGACTTGGGAGTAAGAAAACAATTCAATTGTTTGACAAACCACCATTATGTGCTACTACAAAATGCTGCCAATTATGATTATAAAGTGCTGTCAATTATATGCCATACTTCAATGTCAGTTAAAGAAATATACATTCTAAAATAAAAAAAAATTGACACTTAACTAATTATTCACTTGGGGCCCCTCCTCAAGACTTCCAGGCCCCCTGTTCTTCCTTTGATAGGGCCAATAGGAGCTTTATTTTCCATGGGAAAATTATCTAGGCTTATGCTTTGTTATTTAATGAAGTTTCACAGAACTCTAAATTTGGAAGTTCTCCTTAGTGATAACCTGGATTGTACCACTTTAGGTTACAGCTGAAGAATCTGCTTGTCCATCTTGGATGACTCATGTTACCTTGATTTGCTCATGTTTCCTTGAATTATAGTTTTCTTTTACCCTTTAAAACTGAGTTATGTTGATAGTAGCTTTAAGAAAGTTCTACTCATTCATTTCAATTCAGTTTATTCTCTATCGCTAGTGAGAATAATCCCCAGTGATGATGTTTTCAGAGTCAGTGAATAAATCCTCTTAAGGAAGCAGAAGGCAATTGAATAATTTCCAAGTACTCAATGAAAAACTTATCAGTCACTTTGCGTTCTTGGATTCATAGTCTGAAAAATATTTTAAGTCTCCGGACAGACCATTGGTGGAATTCAAATACGAGTTAGCGATCAGGACATTTGGCCTAGTAGAAACAGCACAGACTCTGGATCATGCCAGTGCATTGTGAAGCATGAGGCAAAGGGCACCTGAGTCACACAAAATATAATTTAACCTCCACTGCTGTTTGGGTGATGTTGGGTAGTTATCTCTGTGACTTAGTTACCACATCTGTAAAATGCAATTGAAAACGCCCTTCTCATGGCATTGCCCAAAGAGCCCTATAGATTGGGAGAAAGGTTAAAGGAGAAGGAGGTGGTATGACAGAGAAAATGGAATTTAACAAATGAGTATGGCCGCTGAATCACTGTATTAATATTTCTTCTAGCCTCCAGTGTTCTAGAGCAGCTAGAAGGAAAAATCAGAGATGATGGAATGGTAGCCTATGACAAACTCTGGGATCTGTCCTGTAACTGCTTGTTAAAGTGTGCTTTGAAAATTATTGCTTCTTTCTTTCTTTGCTTTGTATATATATTTTACAATTAAAAATATTTTTAAAATGTTAATGGTAGGATCAAGGTGGTAGGTATATGTGTTCACCATAAAATTATTTCAACTTGTCTGTGTGCTTAAAAATTTTCATAATAGAATATGAAATATGGAGAAAAAATAATACAAAATACTGTAGTACAGTTTTTAACTTGCTATTTTTACTCTACAATGTATCATGAAAACCCTCCTATGTATTAGCTTTCTCTATAATTATAATTTTATAACATTTTGTTCTATTAATTTAATTAAGCCACTATTCTATATAAAAAAGAAACATCTGCCTCATGGGATTGCTGTGGAATGTGTTATCTAAAAGAACATATGTAAAGATGCATATATACTTAATGTCAGACACCTATTTAAATGTTTTTTAAACAGTAGTTATTACTAGTATTACTAATTTCAGGATATTTTATAAAGTTATTACAATATTAAAAAATTTGTATTAGTATCACACATTGTACAAAAGTTTAAATTTGAAAAACATAGTTAATAGCGTATGTGTTTTGGCACAGGCATCGGCATTGTAGATTTTAGATTTCTTATGTAACTTGTTTTGTTTGGGAGATTTACTGCTGGCTTAGGATACGATATGACAGGCACTAATACTATTACAAAGTTGAATCACAGAGGGATGCAGATATCATTATTGATATTTGACAAGTTCCTTGTATGTGAAGTCCTTGGTACTGCTTGCTGGTGGTTTCTTTGGGCTGAATCAATTACTTTGGGAATGTTATTGATGCAGAAAAGGGCTGAGCTAGGGAGACAACATCATCAAATGTCTCGTAAATCTAAGAAGAAGCTTCAAATTATTTTGCCCATGATATGTAGGAAGAGTGCTCTCACCAATCAGCAGAAAACAAAAGGCTTATTTCAGAAAACATAATCATACCTACTTAGACCAGGAGGGGTGACCTCAAAGTTCTGCTTGTAGATTCAAGGTCGTGGGGCAGATTCTATGTAGAGCAAATCCGTTTGAAAGAATATGGAGTTGTGAAAAGTTCTTCACAATTTAGTGTTAAATGAAAGGACAGATTACAAAATACAGAAAATCAGTGCATACAGGCATTGAAAAGCTAATAGGGAGTGGTAGCATTGCAGGTGGATTTTCCTTTATTTATGTAACTTTCTGATTTTTAAACAGTAAACACATATACCTTTTGTAGTAGGTCATAAGAAAGAAAGTAAATGCAGCTCAAAATTTATCAGAATGAAGGTCAAGCACTTTTATAGCAGTTCATATCATCTGGTATCAAATCATCTTAACTATTGTTATTATAGTAAAATGAGAGGCAGGTTATATTTAAAGTGTCCAGACTGAGTTGCTCTTAGACGTTTCCGTCTTTGTAAAAATGCTCATCAGTACCTAGGAGTCCAAGTTTGACATCTACAGCATTCGTTTACTATTCATGTGGATAATAGCATCTCCTACAAAATACTTTCAAAGGGCTTTGTGCCAGGATCTTGAGACCAACATGCATCCTTCAGTAATTCAGCATAGAGTTGTTAGAAACTGTTACCTTTTATGAAAATTATGACCCCACTATAGAAAAAGAAGAGTTTGCTTGTCATTGCAAGGAAGTGGTACAGAAATCTCTTAGTAAAGAACTGATTTATCCTATTAGTAATAAGCTTCCAAAGCTTATACTAAACCCGGAATATCAAGAAGAACTGAATAAATATATAAAAATATTTCTATATTCATGAAAATGAAGAGACCAGAAACTTTCAAGGAAAAAGTGAGCCTGTCTTGCCTTTCAATGCTAAAATCTTAGAAATTAAAATTTAAAAAACAAACACTACAAAGAATTGCTGTATAATTGCTTACCATCAGAGAACAAAGTGTGCCAAACGTTAGACCACAGAACCAAACAGAACTCAACTTCTTTCTAAGCCAGGAAGTCATAAAATAAAGAAGATTTTGTGTCTTAAATTTTTATTTAAATTTAAGATGGCAGGATAAGAAGAATCTCCTTAACAAAATGAAGCCAAGTAATCTGGAAGGTGAACCCTATTGACAAGGAGCCTTTTGACATTGAACTTTCAGTTAGACCTCAGGTAGAATAGACTTCCAAGCTAGAGAAAGAAAACCCAAAGGTGGCTAACAGACATATTCCACATTTATACTTAGTGAGCCCCTTTATTAGGTAAAATATTACATTGGTCAAGTGCAAAGGGGTCTCAGGGAGAGGAAGGCTGCTGGGCATGCCATAGAAGTAGGGCATGTTGTGGGTTTGTTCAGTTTTGTATGACTGTTCCTCTTAAGTATGTGTTTTTTGCAATAGAGGAAGGAGACTGTAGGTTAATTATATAGTTCCTCATTCTAATAAAGTTTTGTGATTAGCCTCTACATTTTCTTGCCACTCTAAACACCACTTGTCTTGAATGACAAATTATATGTTCTATGAATCACTGATCATTCTTGGCTATTAATTCTTATTTATCTAGAATTTGATGAGAAGTACTAGGCAGTTCAAACAGAGACAGGGAGTGATATTGCTAATTTTCCATTTTTAGTCTTTTCAGGGGTGAGATATAAGAGGAAATTCTCCAAATCGTTAAATTCACACTAAGTTGAATAAAAGATGACTTCTGCTATTATACCAACACCATCCCAACAGAGTTAGGGAGAGAAAAGATATGTTATATACTGGAATTATTACATTTTACATAAGTTTGCAATTAAATTATTGGAGTAGACATGGTAAGAACTAGATTATGTGACTCCAAATGGATATCTAGTCAGCCTGTGCTTATAATACTAGTAACTTTAATTATAATAAAAAGTGTGGTTTCTCTCCAAATATCTTTTTTTGCTTGTTTGCTTTTGTTTTTTGCATGGGCAGGTACCAGGAAACGAACCCAGTTCTCCAGCATGGCAGGCGAGAATTCTGCCTCTGAGCCACTGTTGCACTGCCCTCTCCAAATATCTTTTTATTTTCAATTCTACTATCAGAATTTTTATTGGTGAAAACTATTTCCCCAATATTTTTAAACCAAGTGCTATCCCATTTCTTGCTTAAACATGATAATTTGATAATAAAAAAATCTGAATTCCATTTAAAAATTTTAAAAAAGTGTTGCTGCCAAACATCTACTGTGTGATTTTTTTTGGGGGGGTGGGGAATAGGTTCTGAATTGTTTATTCAAATAATTATTCATTGAGCAGCTACTATTTGCCAGGTAGTAGGAGCTTCTAATTTCAAATAATTTACAATCTAATGGGGAAATGGAACCGAGTCAGTAACAATTAAACATAAATACTGTGAATGTTTGGCATAAGGACCGTATGTTACAATAAACTTAACGATTTATTGGTTCTTTTTATTTTTTTGAACAGTACAAAGTTATACTAGCCTCAGGCCCAGCTATACCAAGGGACTCAAACAATGTTATCAGAACTAGCGTATCTTTCTCTCCATTTCTCAGCTTTCTCTTCTTTGTGATGTCATTTTCAAGCAGCAAATTGGTTCCAAGAGCTTCAAGCTTACTTCCACCAACACAGAAACCTCATCCCATTAATTCCAGCAAATGTCCCAGGGCTGACTCTGATTAACACTGTTTGGGACATTTGTCCACCTCTGATGCATGTACTATGGTCCTCTGACACACTACTCTCATTGGCCGCCCTGTCATGTGGACAGAGTTGGGAGTAGGCAAGTCCCCAGGGAAAAATCAGGTGCCATTTGTAGCAAAAGAAGCAATAATTATCCACCATACATGATCACCAATTACATTAAACTGTTTCCCACAGGCTTTAGATTCAATGTCTCTTTTGCCCATATTGATCTGTTTTATCAGTCCCTTCTATTCTCAACATGAATATAGTCTGTAAGGAGAGATCCATACAGGTCAGTCAAAATAGACACACAGATTGTATACTGAAATTGATGTCCATCAAAGAACTGAGCAGTATTCGAATGTACCAACCAAAAGCTTGAGGCATAAGCAGGCAAGATTCGAAGTGCATTACAAAGTAAGGTAGAACAAAGGAAAGGAAAACAATGTAAAAAGAAAAGACATATGATGGAAACAATAGAGTATACCCTCAAATCCTTCAATCTATTAATATTTAGGAGCTGCCTCTAGAGATAATTGTAGAGATTTGTCCCAACAGCCCAAGAGATAAGATCGAATGAACCATGACTTCTGGTTGATTTATAAACCTACTATTGATCATCAATTAATTAGCTTTCAGTTCCTGGAGTGTGTTCTATCCATTGGAACCACATGGGGAGTCAGGATGGATCATAACCTCTTCTCTCACATACCCCAGCCACTGCTATGACACTGTGGAGGCTCAGGAAATCAGTAGGGTTTGCCCCAGAGGGTAATGGCAGGACTGTCACAGTGCCCTAGAGAGGCCAGCATGGCAGGCCTGATGGGGTGTGGGTGACGCACAGTGGGAACAGCTGGGCCTGGAGGAGCAGGAGAGGGGCTGTGGTGCTGACCATGGCAGAAGATGCTGCTGAGCCCAGAAGGAATCTACTGATAAGTACACGCGAGATACTGGCTGAGGACTCTAGAAATTTTGGAGCGTTGGGAAGCTGTCCAAGGATATTGAGGAATTGCATTATGGAGGTGAAGCCGGTAAAAATTAAGTTATCGTTTTTGCATGATTTCATTCTTATTCACAAGCTGATGGCCTCAGGAAAAATCATGGTTACTCTTAATTGACTTTCAATCTGAGCACTCGTTCATCAAACCATCCCCTATAAAGAGGGTGATGATATTAGGAATATGACTGAATAATTCACCCCAAAATACTGACTATATCATATGCTGCTGTTTAAAGGAATATCAGTTGATGATTGTTGTTATGAAGTGTCAGTGTGCTATTTCAAGATTTTAAATGACTTTTGCTCATGTCTGTGAGTCCCAGGTTTGGAATATGGTAAAAAGTAAGCCCTAAAGCTAGAAATGAAAGCTTTCTTATATTTTTCCAGAACAGATATTACCATCTGAAGGTGATTTTCTATATCCCAAAGAAATTCCCTTTCTTACCACCTCAGAGTCACCACGCAGATCAAAACTGAATTTTTTTCAGCTGCTATTAATTCAAGAGATAATGACAAAACTATGTAGTTTACATTTGGAGGCTGAGTTCCAATAAATTGATGCCACTTAATACAATTTGCAAATGTGACTTTTGACTGCATCTAAATATATTCATATATATACAAGCACATAGAAATCATTTTTGAGGGGTACAAAATACTACATTTCCATCTACAAAGATTATGGTTATAATTTTAACTATCCTCCAATTGTTATGATTCATTTTCATTTTTCTATCATAAACAATTACCTTTCTCTTTCAGGTAGTAATGATACCTGTTTTCTATTTTCAATGACATGAAATCTAAATAATCCTGAGATAACTGATATAATTTTATTTGAGGTAGAATATTCATGTGGTTTCTACTCTTCTTCCTCTCAAGAACAGGATTCATATCAGTTATTCTCTGTGGCCTGGGTCAGTATTAGAGTTAGGGATTTTTCAAATGGCAAATTCACATCTAAATTGAGTTTGATAAACTTTCATTTCATTAATCTACTCCCATGAATTTAAAGGATTAGTTACAAAATGCCATGAGTTCACAATATTTGTACCAATTAGGCTATTCTTAGAATGTTTTCCCAACTGCGTTGACAAATTGGCTAGTGGATATACTTTTTTTCCTGCAATCCTGCCCCAGGAGGACTTATCTCAAAGAGAATGCTAATAATGCCTTGACCATGGAAAAGTAGCTTGGCAAGGTGGGGGGAAAAGAGACTTAGGCTCAAATATCAGCTCTACTACTTTTATCTGTGTGACCTTGAATAAGTTACTGCACTCCTCTGAACTTCAGATTCTGCTTATGTGAAATAAGAACCATGAACAGCTGTTTGGCAGATTAAACAAGACATTTCTAGAGTACCTGTAACACAGTAGGCACTGAAAATGGCAGTTTCATGATTTAATAGCATAATTTTTCCTGAAAGTTCAGAGATATCTATGTGTTTAATATGATACTTACCTTTGTAACAGTTGTAGTCATAAGACTTTGGAACTAGAAGTCATCGTAGAGATAAACTAACTGGGTGTCCTTCATAGGTGGGGAAGCAAGGCACTGTAAAATTTAATGATGATTATGTATTTTTATGGTAAATAAACTGGAGGCAGAATCACATAAATTGTTCAAGATTCCGTCTGAAAATGAGAGGCAAAACCAAGAAAATGGTGGCAGCTGAGGGGCAGCCTCCTCTGCCCATGACAGTTTATGGCTCATACTTCACAGTGAGGCAAACGCAATAAATTTTGAGGGACAATTTCCTTCATTTTGCTATCATAATGCATCTGAAGGCTTTGGAAAATCCTGAAACTATGAATTGAATTCATATTATTCAGTTGTCCAAATCTGTAGAAGTAGATATTTACTGTGATTGATAACTGTATATCCCAAAGATATTTGAACATGTAAAATATTTCTAAGATTATTACGGAGTTTTCTGTTCGATTCTGGTAAGTAAGAAATCCTAGGCCCTAAGTTCCAGGAATTTACAACTTAGAAATAGCTTCACTTTCATCAGCAGAGCAAAAGAGTTGGATTAGAGGAGCATTTCCCACATTTACATTACCATAGTCATCTTTTTAACTGTATAGACACCTGAAATGTTGTTTACTTTTTAAAAAATCCGCACTTTTTAGTTTATGTTCATCCAAAATGATAATATCTGGGAGGTGATTCAATTGTGAAATTGATGTTATTTTTGTTAAAGAAAAATTCACAGTTATTCAAGTAAGAGATATCTGTGTACCACTCAAAATCATCTCATGTGTCATTCTGAGTTTTTTACGGACCCTGCATAGTCTCACTCTTACTCTCATTTTCCCCCAAGTTTGGTCAGAAAAAAGTGAGGTCTGCATTGACAAAGTCCTTTCTATTCTCAAGTATTTAATCTTTGGAATAAAAAAGAGCCACCATCCTGGATCCATGTGCTTTATCTTGGGGGAGGAGGAAAGATTTTTGTGCTTTTGAATAAGCATTAAGGGAACATGAGCCAATATTGGTAAAATGTTCTGTTCAAGATATTGATTTAAACGATTGAACTGCCGTCATTAGAAAGTAGTATATATTTTCATGTTATTTCTAATAGCATCAAATTAGTCCTCATTTTACAAGCATTTGTATACTTCCTTCATATCAATTTCTGTATACCCAAGTGAACTTGCTATGTCATCTAAAAGCTAACATTCTTTAATAGCATTCTTAAAATCCTATGGAAATTTTAACGGCTCCCAAAATAACATTCCTTCTAAAAATAAAATATTTGAATAGGAACAAGTGTAAGAAAGTGTACAAAATTCACCCTCATTAATGAAGAATGTGTATTTTGGAAAAGATATTGGAGAGTAAGAGGAAATTCCAGCCCTATATAAACATTTCCCAGTAGACACTAAACTTTTAATTGAAATGGCTCATTGGATGTCAGATGAAAGTTTTCACAGAATTCTTTCCTTTCACCAAGAATTTAAAATTGTACTCTGCCATTTCCCTCAAATCTAATAAATCCATTTTTCTTTTAGCTTATACTAAATGTATAAATAGAATGATGGCTATTTTCAAATAGACAGACAGAGAGAGAGAGAGATAGATAGATAGATAGATAGATAGATAGATAGATAGATAGATAGACAGATAGATAGATAGACAGACAGACAGACAGACAGACAGACAGACAGACGCATATAGAAAGAGAGAGTGCTTATCTAGGTGGTCCTTAGTGTTCATTGAGCCCACCATCACCCAAACATGGTCCCACAAATTCTATGCCATGTTAAATAGGTATTTCTCTATGAAAGGGATCCATGATCAAATAACATTGGGAAATAGTGGATTAAAGAATTTATTGGCCACTATATACATTTCAAATTTCCAAGAAGAACATATAGCAGTGCTTCTCAAATGTTAATGTGCATATGAAAATGCATATTTAATCGGTATTGTATGGTGTCTGAGATTCTGCCATTTCTAGCAAACAGTGCTACTGGTCCAGGGATCACACTTTGAATAGCAAGGGTATTTCTTAAAACCTATTTCACCAGTGACCTCTTATACACAGCTGTTTTTGGAAGATTTTTGGTTGCGTAGTTGGTGGGTTTTGGTGTTTATTGGTTTGAAAATAAACACTAGTATTCTACAGTTTTTGAAACTGTTAATATAGTTCAATCCTCATTTTATAGGATAGTGAATGTCATTTTAAAAAATCGCCCTTAAATTTACTTAATTAACTTTTACCTTTTCAATGGCTTTATCTTATTTTCAGTCGTGTTTTGTATGAGAAAACTTCAAATCCTATGCTATTCTGTAAGGCGTGAACGGTTTAGGAAATAAAAGGACATGTGTCTCAAGTTCTATTCCGATGAGAAATGAAAGATGTGCTCATTTTACCAGCACGCTATAAAACATACTTGACTCACATAACCAGACTAAAATTTTTCTAGCAATCAATTGTTTGGATTTGTATTATTGTATTTTTTTTCTTTTGTCTTTTATTCAACATGTAATGATTGAACCATAAAGTAAGTCATTCAACTGCTTTACTGCTTTAGGTATCCTGCAGGCTAGCTACCTTACCCTCATCACCAACTCATCAACCTATTACCCATTTACCTATCCATCCCCTTATCTCATTACCAACTCATCAACCCATTACCCATTTACCTATCCATCCCCTTATCTCATTACCAACTCATCAACCTATTACTCATCTACCTATCCATCCCCTTATCTAACATCCACTTGTTTTTATAGTTGTTGATCATTCCTTTGCATTGTCCCAAACACTACATGGATTTTCAATAAGTGTTACATCAAAGAGTGAAAAGAGGAAGAAAAGAAAAAGACTTTACCCATAGCTCAAAATAGGAGTCTAAAGTATTATTCCAAGGCTGAAAACAAGAGTGAATTTGTGCTAAAACTCTTATTTTCCTACAAACATATATTTTTAAGATACAGTCCAATGCTTTGAAGGTCCTGACTTGGGTAATTTTCTAGTCTTTGTTAATTTTCATGATTGTTTTGAGGTAGACCTGGGTTTTATGTTGCCCCCCTCCCCACTTTTTCATCAATTTTTTTTTTTTTGCATTTGACAATGATAATTTTGAAAACTAATGTATACACTTTTACTTTGAATGGTGACAGAAAATATTTAAAAGATTTCATTAACATTGGTTCAGGTGTCAATGTAAATTTACCTGGATCTTTTCAGATTGGCAATGGAATTGGGAACTGGCAAGTTCTTGGGGATGAAGTTGCTTCCACAAGGTCAAGAATTTCCTGGCATCATGAATCAATGCCGAGACTGGTGCTCTACCTCTTAGCCATGTTTGGTCAGCCCTGTTGGCTGAATGGAATCTTTAATGATAAAGAAATAATCTCACTTGATAACAGTGAATAATAGTATTTAACACATACATAAAATCTTCCCATGGCCCAAAGGTCTTTTCTATGGTATCCCCCTCGCTAAAATAACACTTGTATCTCTGCTGCTGCTGCGCTTCCCTTTGTCATCAGATTAAGGGTATATGGCCTTGGGCTCCCTGACCAAGAGGGATGGAATTGCTGTGGCTTTAGGCACCAGGGATTTTTGCCTCCTCTTTAAAAAGAGCAAAAGAATAAATAAATGAATAAATAAATAAATAATAAATAAATAAAAAGAGCAAAAGAGAAAAGGACAAAAAAGTATATCTACCAGTCATACAGTAGGGTTCCCTCTCTCTGAGCCTCAGAACAGTTTATTAGAAAAAAGTTTGGATGTACTTTTCAACTTCTAGCACTCCTGAAGGGCTTTTTTTTTTTTTCAATATTTAGAAATGGGTCCTCTCGACATGTTCTGAGAGTCTCACTGGATTACCTCCCTTCGAAAACCTCCCTTGGCACTGAAATTCTCCCCTGAACGTTCTTCCCTGACATATCCCCTACAGTCCCACTGTCAACAGAGCACCACGGAGAAGTAGGCCTCCTGGGACACCCCCCAACCTAGAGTCTAATAGCTTCCTTCTGTGGGTATTTCTGCTGACTGAACGATCCTGCCCCCCAACTTTCCCCCACCAAACCCTTCTGAAGGCCCGGATGCTGGGAGGGATGAGGGCGCTGTTAGTACTTTCTCCTTCAGTGGTCTGTAGAGGGGCACATTCTACAATTTCTAACATTATCTCCTTTGGAAAAGATGTTTTGACTTCTAAGCATCCAACTTTCCCAAAAAATTGGAACACAGCCTGTGTTTTATTTGAGAACTGCCTATACTTACACTGAGGAAGCAAGTTTGCATATATAGGTCACTGCCTGGCATCTGAGTGAGCTCTTTAAACAATTTTATAACCAATATTGTAAACAAGGCATTTAAATCTCTAAAGACAGGAAACTGCAGGCAGCTGCTTTTCTACACATTCATGCACCAGTTTGCTCCTTTACAGCAAAAGAACTGAAATATGAAATGAACTGAGCCATCTAGAATGGGACTAGGCATTTTGGCAGCTATTCAAGACTTTTTTGATGGTGTGTCCATCAAATAACAAGCTCATAATGTGCTGCTGTAGAATTGCTTGGATTTCTACCTCAGAGATTAGACAGGGGAGAGAAGCAACAGAAACCGAGTTACACGTACTTTGCTGGAGAAACTGAGGCAATGAGAACATTATGCAAGGTCACAGAGGGGAGTCTACAATTTTGTGAAAATGATCTTCATTTACTCTGTCATTTCTAGGCAGTAGGTTAAAAGCTAATCTTATTTTTAGATAAGCTTATTTGTCTGGGATATTACAGCCGTTCTGTCATTGGGATAGGTGGTGTGTTTTACAAAAAGGTTAGTTATCAGAATTCTATCAAAGACAAAATTTTTTAAAATACAGATTCATTTCCTTATAAAACTACTTTATCAAATATACTTTTGATTTTTGGAGTCTAGCCAAGTAATTTACATATCATAAATTCAAGACTTTATTTATTTAAGTAATGAAACATAATCAAATATATAGTCTTGAACCCACCCCCCAACTTAAGAACAGAGTATTAAGAACTCCACAGAAGCCTGTTGCATTTTCTTCCCTGATCTTATCCTCTCCTTCCCCCCAGCACTCTGTAGAGATGGCCATACCCCTAGATTTTATACTATCTATTCTGTGGCTTTATTTTGATAGTTTCATTATATACGCGTGTATCACTAGACAACATAGTATTTTACGTTTTGCTTATTTCTTGAGCTTCATAGAAATGGTATCATATTGTATGTATTTTCCTCAATCTTGTTTTTTCATTCCAATATTATGTTTCTAAGGTTCGTCTATGTTATGTAAAGCGGCAGTTTCCTCATTTTTGCTGCTGTCTACAATTCCATGATGAGACAAAACCAAGATATATTTAGTTGTTCTTGAGTGGACTTTTAGGTTTGTGAGTAAAAGATCAACAAGTAGACCTGCACTGGTGGAGGTCAATGGCTTTCAAAACTTTTTACTTTTTTACTATGATCAAAAAACAAATACATTTTATGTTGTACCCAGTACACATATACATATAAATAATTGAAACAAAGTTTAATTAAATAATACTGTTTTTTACCATGTGCGGTACACTCTGATATTGCTATTCTATTCCATTCTATTTTGTTTTATTTTACTTTTTAATATTGGTTAAGTATTACTAAATCAATTCCATTACTGTCTGTTTTGAAAATCATAATTTGAAAAACACTGTCTTAAATCTTACCACGAAAGATGTAATTACTTACTTTTAATGCCATGAACATTATTGGGATCAGGATTAAACAGTAAAGCCTTTTCATTCAGTTTTGGATATTATCAATGATTATAAGATCTTGTCCCACATATCAGTAAAGCTTCCTTAATGAGAAAAAGAAGGTCCATAGATTTAGATACATCTAGTAATTTTTTTATTTAAACTTAATTTTGATAAAGTCCAGCATAAGGTGGACAAGATTTTAGTTTAATAATTCTTCAAATCACTTCAGAAAATTTAACTTTTTCATCAAAGAAGAGCAAAATTTTTTTTTCTTTTACCCTTTTCTTTGCAATAGGAGAGAAGTATCTGCCCCGATTAGGGGTAAGAAATCTAAGCACCTGCGGACTCGATATCTGGGCATCTCACATCTGGGCATCTCACCTCTTGCTAAGCAGCAAGCAAGAGCTATCAATAACAGGAGATCTATACCCTTTTCTCTGTGACTGCCTAAAGACATGCTAGGAAGAACTCTCTATTCTAACCTCTTGAGGGGATCACTGGGGAAAAGTCTTTTCCATCTATCTCCAAATGTAAAGCAGTCTTAAGGCCCCCTTTTCATACTTTCTCAGAGTTGACTGGAAATTACCACTTCGCATCCCAGATTCCAGACAACTTCACATTTCAAGGGAAAAAGTTTCCTTCCAGTTGTAAGACAACTCTTGGAAGCTGGGTGAGTGTGTGTGCCAGGCTTTTTCACCCTAAAGGGGGCAGCATTAAAAGAGCTGATTCGTGCATTACTTTCCCCCTTTGCACCCCTCATACCCAGGAATTTGGGGTCCTCAATGAGGTGCCCAAGAATTTGGAATGTTCTGTTTGTCTCTCAACCCTCTCTCTCTGGCTTAGGAATGAAACTGCTCTATATTAAAGTACTTCGAGTTTCCTCTCCAGGCAAAGCAGGAAATACTTTAAGGAAGGATTAAAAGCATATTTTTATAATTATGATAACATTGGGTTATTCTTGGACCAATAGTTAGCCTCTTCATTCTTAACCTTCCCTCACTTTCTTCAGAGTCTAGTCAGAAAGCTGGAAATGTTTCCATTTCTAATTCTTTAAACAGGTTTTAGGCATTTCATTATCTTTCTTCCTTTTTGTGTGGCTTCAACGAGTTTTGATCCATGTACACGATAGTGCCTATCCACTTTCCACCCTTCATCTTTGTTTGCAAATCACTGGCTGTCTTACACTTTTTATTTAAGAGACAATGTTTATATAAGAAATGGTTTACATTTTGGAAAGAGTCTTTAGTGAATAAGAGTGAGAACTCTGGAGACTGACTTCTTGGATTCAAAGTACAGCCCTTCTACTTACTAGTTATGTGACCTTAAGCAAGTTAAACACTTGTGCCTCAGTTTCCTTATCTGTAATTTGAAAATATAATAATAATAATAATATCTTCTTTTTAGAGCTTTTGTAAGATTAAATGAGCTAATACATATAAAGGTAGAGACCAGTACCAGGCATATAGTAAAGGTTCAATCCATGTTATATATTCTTATAACTGACATCATTACTAAGTGAGTACATAGTTTATGGTTACTCATTACCTCTCCCTTACTGCCTAAGAAGCTAAGATGGATTTTTTGTTTCTAAATTTATTAAAACCAACACATTTTCCCACTTTTGGAGCTAAATAGTCAACATAACTTTCCAAAGAAAGCTCAGATTTGCTTGGTTATCAAATTAGATATAATATATAAAGTACTTTGCAAATCATAAGATGGTATACAACTGTCAGTTATTATAATGTGTGCTACCAATGCAATTTCTATTTTGTAGATGCCATTATTTAAGAGAGACCTTATCTTTCCTTTTGAAAATAAATCTGAGGTGATTTTCTTATAAAGAATAATCTTTATGGAGCCTAAAAATCCTAGACTAAGATTTGTTGATGGGATTTTTCATTATTGGGATAAGGATTTAGATTGTATCAGATTTAAACACATTTGCAATTTTAGCTTTCCTTCAACAAAGACATGAACAGATTGTTGTCCAGAGCACTCTTGGCTGCAGGAATTAAAAAAAAAAAAAGTTAAATAAATACTCAGAAAATTAAACTCTCATATCATTTGCTACATACTTCATTTAGCTAACTGCAATTAATTACATATATTAAGGAGTTTCCTGTGAAGAAGACATCAGTCTGCAGACTGACACTCAATTGCTGAAATTTCTTAGAACATCGATGCATTATATCCTTCACCTTATCAATTTCCTTTTGTACACACACTGCAGCTCTCCCCTAACTAAGGCCTTATTGTGATATATACTGTCCTTTTTTAAGCTATATAGTCTGGCATTTTGTTACACCAGTATCTAATGCTATTACATATAAGAGTGTTTTTATGTGTGTATTTGTTTCGCAACTAAATTTTAAGCCTCTGAAATCAAGGATTATATCTTAAACTATTTTTAGTCTTTTAATAACAGTCATCAAAGTCCTAGACATATAAAAATTGCTCCTGAGTGAGCACCAATTGATTAATGAATAGATGCTTATAGGAACCTACTCTAGAATCTGAGACAAAGCCTCTATCTTTCCCAAATAAAGTGAGTGCTCATCACAAAACTTTTTCACTTTTCTTCAACGTCTTCTACAGGATTCTCTGAGTTGCAAAAATAGTAGTTCACAGGAGAAGGTGCTCCAGCTGGAGTTAAAATGTCTGGGTTTCGAGTATTAATCTTAAGCAAAGAATTTTATCTCCGTGAGCTTCAGTATTCTCATCCATAAAAGAGGGAAAAGAATGTCTTAGTATTTTGAGGATTGGAGAAAATGTTTTATATAAAATTCCTAGCACAGTGCCATAAATAAGAGGTAGGATGTTAAGCACCTACTTAAGTGTGAGTGCTGATTTGACATCTACCATTGGTTTTCTCAAAGACTCAATATGTACAAAACCAAGCTCAAGATCTTCCCCAACTCTAAAAGCTGGTCCTTCTTCAGGGAACAGCATCACCTACCATCCACTTACACAAGCCAGAGTCTAGAATTCATCTTTAACACCTCTTATACCCCCTTCTGCACTCCCCATATCCAAGCCAACACAAGCCTATTACTTCCCGAGCATTGTTCTCATCCTCCTGAGACCCCACTCCCACCACCATTTTCCACAACCACCACATCGGTCAAAACTACCATCATCTCTCACTGGGCCCATCAACTGAGCTTCCTGCATCCTACACACATGACTCCATTCTGCTCACATTACAAGAGTGACCTTCCTTTATGAAGGCAAATCTGGCCACACCGTTCCCTTGCTGCCTATGACTTTTATAAAAACAAATGGTAAATCCTGCATTTGACTGATAAGTTCTGGTATGATATGGTCCATACTAGAGAGGATATTTCATTTCTCCTCCAGATCCACTTTATCCTCTCCACCCTGCTCTGTGTCCTGGTCATCGATCTTTGTAAATTGCATCATATGGTTCCCATCAAATGGTTCCTTGACCCTCTGGCTTCCAGCTTCCAGAACAAAGAAAATTTGGAGATGAGAAATGGCTACACAGTGTTTATTCTCTCCCTCCCCTACCCCAAGATCTCTCCCTGCCATGAGGGAGACACAGACGGGCTGCATCTCTTTACAGAAGGCCACAGCTCCTGGTGGGGGTTCTTTCCTATAGCTATTTTCTTTGAGCTTTAAAAACCACACCCTGCCCTCCCCTTTGATTCCCAGTTGTGATAGCAGCATTTCAATCTTGCTCATCCTAGGGTACTGCACATCCTTTGTTAATTTCCCTTAATTATCCAGACACTATTGTAAAGAGTCCCTTTATTAAATTGTCTTTAGTTGCCTTATTGGAGTGTGCCCTCTGTTTTCTGTTAGGATCCTGACTAATTGAACCATTCTTTCCCTCCCTCCTTAAACCACTAACCTCTCAGTTCTCCTAATATTCCATGCTTCCTTCCCCTTCTGCCTGGATGAGTCTTACCCTTTCCCTAGTTAACACTAACTCATCCCTCAGATCTCAGTTCAAATATCGCCTTTTAATGGAAGCTTTTCCTGACTCCCAGTAGGCCACAATACTTGTAATCAGATAATAAATATATCATTAATTAAAGTACATGCCACAAATGTAGGAATTATGCCTGTTTTGCTCACCACCATACTGCCAGTCCCTAAGACAGTGTCTGCTACAGACGGTGTTCAGAATATATATAATAAAAGGGTGAATGCATTCAATGTTTTAGCCTGTTTCAGAGATATGCTGATCTTTAGATGTGTGCAAGTTGACCACATTTATCTACTTATTTTGTGGTACCATGTCATGTACACTGATCAGATTTTGGAAAAAGAGATTGTTTTTCATTATTTCTTCCAATCACCATTTCCAAAGGCAAGCATTTCCAAGTTACATCATGTCAGGAATTTGTTGGCTGCCTACTTGCATCAAATGACTGATTCTTCTCCCCATACTGTGCTCTTTTTATTTTCCTCTGCAAATAGTTTTCTCTTTTCCATTATCTGTAGCCTGGAATACCCCCACTCAGCAATGTCCATGTGATTAACTCCTTCATCTCCTTCAAGTCGTTGCTCAAGTCTCCTAAAGCTACCGTAACTACACGATTTAAAAGTCAAAAGCAATACCCTTTCATTAGTCCCCTTACCCTGTCCTATTTTTCTATAACTTGTACCATCCTCTAACATCATTTATATATTTATTATGCTTATTGTTTATTGTTTCCCTAGGAAAACCCATGTATCTCAAGGGCCTACAACAGCACCAGCCACACAGTAGGTGTTCATATATATTTGTTGAATGACTTAAATTGGTGTCCTTTTCTCAACGCTTGACTGGCCTGTACCTCTGAATCCACATCTACTCTTTCTACAAACCAAAAGGCAGTTGCAGATTCCCTTGTCCCTTCCTCCACCTCATACAAATAGACGAAACTTTCAAAAAAATTTTGTGTGATTTCAAGAAAATGCCCTCACCCTCCATACTTCTTAAATTCTTAATTAATCAATGTGGACATAGGAACTGTGCTTTTTGGATAAAAGGCAAATTTTTTTTGTTAAGAGAGCAATAAAAGTAAAGGTGAGTGTTAATGAAAGTCCATAAAAGAAATGCCAACTCTTTATTTGCCCAGCAATTTATTCCTAGTTCCATTCTATCTGCAGGTCATGTTAAAAATATTGCATTCAAAGCAGATTTGTCACATAATCTAACAGAAGCGTCTCTTTATGAACTTGTGTTGACTTTCTGTGTCATACTCATCATTAATACTCAAAATGATTATCCAAGGGTCTGCAAGATCCTAAAGTACCTTCTGAATCATTAAACATCAAATTTTGAATAGCATGTTGGGCCCCATGTTGTTTATTTGAATACTGGTTATCTATGCCCTATATGCATGGATACTTTATAATAACCAGAATATACCAACCAACCGATACAGCAAAAGCATCTATCAGGTGACCAGCATGTGCTCATCTTAGCATGGTTTTACTAACCAGGCCATTGCACCTTTGCACAGGCTAAATGCTGAGAATTTACCGTATTATTAACTACTGCAGAATATCTGTCAGTCCGAAATTACTTCAAATCATATGCCTCTAAAAAGCTGAAGCAAACAGAGGTGAAAGGTGGTGAAGACTGGTGAATGTTCCTGGCAGTTATCAGGGCTTCTTGACTCTGCCTCTTGCCCTCTGTGACTTATACTTCTCTTTCCTCATGATTAACCAAATTAAAGCCTAATAGTTTTTTTCTTCCTTTAAGGAAAATACGGTAGAAAAATTGCTCTGCAATATGTATGTCCCTTTTTTCTCCCTTTTATATTGCATGTCAGTAAAAGAGCAATTAGGAAGTTCAGCAGGTAGAAAAAAAGAAAGAAATATTAATTCCCAGTTCTCCCACATATTTCATCACTAAAAGCAACCAGAGCTAATTTTTTTTCTTTTTCTTCTTTTTCAACCATAGTTCATTTTAGTACATACATTTTTTTATGTCTTTTTTTAAAATTTCAAACAGAAAATACTGTGATCCAAAATGTCAATAGTGGTGAGCTAGGTTAAAAAAAAACAGTCCAGCCTATAAAAGTGACATGTATAAAGAAGAAAGGAAAAAAGAGAGAGAGAGAGAAAGAAGAGAAAACAGAGAGGGAGAGGGAGAGAGAGAGAGAGAAGAAAGAAAAGAAAAAAAGGAAACTCCAGGGTAAAGGTTAACACTGAACTGTCATTTGGAGTTGATGATTTGCTTTCCTTTACGATTAGAACTTTCAGGGAATTAGTTTATGATCTCCAGCAGCTTACTTGGCAGGGGGTAGGGTACCCGGTTAGCCCTAATTATTGCATTTTGTTTCACATTCCCACTTAAACAGCCAAGCTTTCTTTCTTCCTAATGGGTCTGGACTCCACCAGCCACAGCTTGAACTGACAGAGCTGTGCTTTCTCTAAAGGCCTTTTGTGTGTGGATAATGACCCCACTCTCTTGAACAGGGTTTCTCTCTACATGCTGTATCTAAATGCATCAGTGAAAAAACAAAACAGAGAAATTGCAGCGAAAGGGTACATGATGGCCTCCTGGGGAAGGGAGTAGATTTGGCTTTTGAACTTTCACATTCTCCTTCTTCTAGGGTTTTATCAAAGATAATATTTTGCCTCAAAGCTGAGGGGGCTGAACCCTATGGATTTTGTCTTGTTCATGCCTGTGGTTTGAGAAGATGAGCTGTCACTGAATTAAGGGGGTATCACCAAGTTGAGGGGTGCCTTGTTCTTCTGAGTGGAAATACTGCTCTGTCTCTGACTACAAGCATATGTCAGAATAAGTGATCACAAATACACATTTCTTCCTGGCTAGTTCTGGGCTTCAAAAGCACTTTGAGTTCTCTTGCCACTGTGCTGCAGTTGAGAATCACATGGGACCTTATTACCTGCATTTGCTATGTCCACAGTCTAGGAAAGTCTGTACTGGCTGAATGAAAGCTCTTGGAAACATGTCTACTGGCACCGCTTTATGCACTAAGACCCAGGATTTTTCCAAAAAATCCCATGCTCATAAAAGGAGTAACAGTGTCAGAGTTCACAAAAATGTAAAGCAGATTTCGCCCTACCTGTTTTACATTTAAATGTAACTAAAGTGAATATCGAGGTTTCTCAGTAGCTTCCCTGGCTTTCATTATCTCAGCATATCTTAAAATAAAAAATGACAAATTAAGGTCTAAAGACCATGTGTTAGTGAAGCCTACCTACCTAGTCTAATTTGCTACCCTATTTTCCCCTCCTTCTGCTGCTGCTGCTTCTTCTGTGTGTAAAAGCACTTAGTAAAGTATTAGACATTATATAAATATTTGTTGTGTAATCTAACCACCCACCCTTCACTCCTGTACTGAATCACCACCACTGCACCTTATTTACTTGGTACTTACTAATTCCAACCAACCCATCTCCCCAACCTCATTCCCTGGGTCTTTTAATAGTTTCACTTAATCAAGTAAGAACCTCTAATGGGTTAATAAAGGGCAGTCAGGGATGCTTGGGCATATCTGTCTGAAATCCGTAAGATACTTCTCTGAAGTGATTTGCTCCTCCTTCTGGGTACCTCAGGTGCCTCATCTTAAAAAGGAGGTAATAATAATAGCATATCCTCTTTATCCAAACAAGGGAAGACATAGGTGTGTGTGTGTGTGTGTGCATATTTTTCAAAGTATTAACTTCTGCATTAGCAAAAGGGTAAGAACTGGGATAAAGGATGGATAGAAAGAAGCTGAGGAAATAGTTTCCTACATACTAAATTGCAAAGAGAGTCACATATTAAGAGTTATCATTATCCTTTTTCTAGAGGTGATTAAGGTCCAGAACTATTTCATACCAGTCAGTACAAGGTCACACTGTATTAAATGATGACCTCAGTCCCCATGTTCTCCACCACTGCCTCTTACACCATGTTCTGAAAGAAAGGGGTTAAAAATAAAAAGGGATCAGGAATCCCAGAAAAAAGATTAGCGCTGTCTTTAAACCTTTATTTTATTCCCGTCTCCCATCTATAATGTGGTGGTTTGAAGTTGTACTTAAGAAAATATCTTAAATCTAATTCATTCCTGTAGGCGTGAACCCACTGGAAGTAGGAGCTTTTGATGAGGTTACTTAAATTAAGGTGTGGCCCACCTCAGTCAGGATGGGTCTCAATCCTATTACTGGAGCCCTTTATAGGTGGAACGAAATTCAGACAAAATGACAGAAAGCCACAGAAAGCAAAAAGCTGAACGTGAATGGAACGTGGAAAAGGAGGGAAAGACCCTGCCGTGTGCCTTGTCATGTAACAAGCCAAGGACCAAGGATTGCCAGCAGCCAGCCGCAGAGTGCCACGGTCTTGGGAAGAAAGTGTTGCCTTGATGATGCCTTGATTTAGACTTACTCCCAGCTTTAAACCGTGAACAGATAAATTCCCATTGTTAACCAGACCCATTTCATGGTATTTGCTTAAGCAGCTCACAAAACAAAAACACGTAACTACTTTAAGAATTTGGCAACTTTCCTTCATTTTTTATGCATTTTTTTATTTTAATATTTTTACTGAGATGTCTTCATGTACCATACAGTTCGTCCAAAGTATATAATCAATGGCTTTCAATATCATCACATGGTTGTGTATTCATCACCGTGATTATGTTAGAACATTTATATAACTCCAGAAAAAGAAATAAATAGGAAAAAGAAAAAGCCCCTCTATTCCTATACCCCTTATCCCTCCCACTCATTGACCACAAGTATATGCAATGGGTTTTGATGTTTAAAAAAAAAAAATGAACATAGTTATAATTGCATTGTATATAAATTTTAACATGTGATTCTGAAGTCTGCCTTATAGGTCTCAAATATTATTAAGCAGTGACAGAGGAAGTCCTTGGAAATCAGTATTTAAGGACTTTTACAGCCCAGGAGATACTAATTTTTAGGTACTTTTAAAAAAATCTACCCAATGGAAAAAATCATTACTTGCGTGAAGTGTAAAATCATTACCTGTTGAAATATCCAGAAATCTAAGATCTCAAAGTGATATATAAATGCTTTTATATCCTCTTGTTATTTAACCTATGCAAGTTAATTTAGTGCATTACAATTGTAAATGCACTTTTAATTTTAGAAATTTCCACGTCATCAAGACTCAATAAGAAGAATGGTCTTTCTTTTATAGCAGTGCCAAAATTGGAAATGGGGGAGGGGAATAGAAGTCATAATTATAGCTGGTCTTTCCATAAAGTGTAGGTCTATTTAAATTTTAATGCTGTGCTACACAGGAGTGCATTGCACTCCATGGATAACACGTCACCTATCATGAAGGCACTGAAACTCTTATTAGAAAAATAAGGAAGTAAATAAGGGAAGGAGAAGAAAATGTGCTACAGCTTTTAAACTACAGCCAGTGGCTTTTATATCAGAAGACAATTCTTACAGTTGAAACCCCAACTGATCTAAGCCAATTTTTCATCTTGCTAATTCATGAGTTTAAAAACTAAGCCCTCCTGTTGTTGCTTGATTTTCTTTCTGCTTCAGTTGTTCTTTCGAATAAAATGCTGAAATGCCAAGGAAGCAATTTTCAGAAATGCACTGGTAGCTAAATCATGGCTGTATGTTGTGATCACATGTAAGTGAACTTCACTGGTGTCATCTAAAGGCTCCGTAACATTCTAATGTTATTTAAAGGAGAAAAGGGCAAAAAACTTTCTAGCCAGTGTAGAGAAACGCAGACTAAAGTACATAGTTATGGGACCATAAGAAGGCTCCACTCTTTTCTTTATGATTGCCAAATTCACTAAAACTTTTGCTAGTAAATTCTTAGATATAAAACACATTTTCTTAAGTTTTATTCAAGATATGTTTTTAAAAAGCAATAATAACAGGGCGGGCCATGTTTGCTCAGCAGGCAGTGTTCTCGCTTGCCAATGCCGGAGACCCGGGTTCGATTCCCAGTGATTGCCCATGCAAAAAAAAAAAGCAATAATAACAGCCCCAAGCACTTTGCTTAGATTATCTCATTTGAGCCTTACATCAATCTATGAGGTGGCTACTATAATTTTCTTCATTTTACAGATAAGGAAATTGAGGCACAGAGACTTTAAGTAACTAGTCCAAGTTTACACAGTTAAGGAGTGGCAGGAATGGAAGGTGAGTGCAGTCTTATTTATTTTGGGCACTTCCACATTCAAAATCTCCAAAGACAATTAACACCCTATCAGTCCAATTGCCAAGAGGTGAGGGGGGGGGGGTGTATCTTTGGTGAGTAGGGAATGAAAAAAGGCATGGAAAAGTGAAGCCATGAAATTTTTTTAAAATCCTGCTCTCATGCCTCTGGCTTCTAGTTGGGTTCACCCAGTATGAGGCATTGAGAAGAGCATAGAAGCAAGAGGAGAGAAACGTCAGGGTATTCCTCACACCTTCCCTGCTTCAGTGCAGTTCTCTGGCAGTAGCTGCATCTATTCTGCCAAGTGGCTATTCAGCCTTAGGCAGGGTGTCAGCCTCCTTCTGCTAGTCTCTGGGAGCTTTTTATTTTATTTTTTTCTTGTAACCCGGCACATACCTGTTTAAATCATCTTCTCATTAAAATATGTCCTCATGGGGGTGCATGGGTGGTTCAGTGGTAGAATGTTCACCTTCCATGCCGGAGACCTGGGTTCGATTCCCAGACCATGCACCCCCTAAAAAAAGAACATTCTCATGAATTATCTGGAAAATTCTCTTTCCCACCTGGTCCTGACTGATAGACCTTATCTTTCTAGTCAATTTTATTCCTCTCTCTTCTCTATATAAATCCATCCATCTTTCCACCATCCAATCCATGTTTGAAAGGATGTATGGACCCTAGAAAAGCCATGTTTTAATCAAAATCCCATTTCCTAATGGCAGAATAACCCCTATTCAATACTGTATATTTGAATCTGTAATCAGATAATCTTCCTGTAGATGTGATTTAATCAAGAGTGGTTGTTAAGCTGGATTAGGTAATGACATATCTCCACCCATTTGGGTGGGTCTTGATAAGTTTCTGGAGTCCTATAAAAGAGGAAACATTTTGGAGAATGAGAGATTCAGAGAGAGCAGAGCAGAACAACATAGCCACAAGAAACAGAGTCCACGAGCCAGCGACCTTTGGAGATGAGGAAGGAACATACCTCCCGGGTTGCTTCATGAAACAGGAAGCCAGGAGAAGAAGCTAGCAGATGACACTGTGTTCGCCATGTGCCCTTCCAGATGAGAGAGGAACCCTGACCTTGTTCACCATGTGTCTTTCCAGATGAGAGAGAAACCCTGACTGTGTCCGCCATGGCCTTCTCACTTGAGAAAGAAACCCTGAACTTCATCAGCCTTCTTGAACCAAGGTATCTTTCCCTGGATGGCTTAGATTGGACATTTCTATAGATTTGTTTTAATTGGTACATTTTCTTGGCCTCAGAACTGTAAACTACTAATTTATTAAATTCCCTTTTTTAAAAACCGTTCCATTTCTGGTATATTGCATTCCGGCAGCTAGCAAACTAGAACACCTGGGTTTGATTCCCAGACCATGCACCCCCTAAAAAAAAAAAACATTCTCATGAATTATCTGGAAAATTCTCTTTCCTACCTGGTCCTGACTGGTAGAGCTTATCTTTCTAGTCAATTTTATTCCTCTCTCCTCTCTATGTAAATCCATCCATCTTTCCACCATCCAATCCATTCACTCAGTAAACAAATCTCACTGAGTCAGCTATTCCTCCAAGGATTGAGGACATTGTGGCAAATAAGGCAGACAGAGTTCATCCCCATTCCTATGGCTTAAAATATCTCATGCCTTCATTTCCCTATGTTTTTGTTCATTCCCTACTCCCTAAAGATACACCTGGCCACTCATTTCTTGTCCATTGTAATTCCATAAGCCTCACTTCAAATATTTTTTTCTTTAAAACATTTGTCCTTTTTTTGGATTCTGTGCTAACAATGAAGATTCTATAATGAATTAAATATCAAAAAACAGTGCTTGGTCCACAGCTGATATTCAGTGCTTGGTCCACAGTGATATTCAATGAATGTTAGTCTTGGCTATGACTGCTGTGATGGACTCTGAGCCTATAACAGCAGGAAAGAACATTTTGATGAGTATTGGCCTAATGCTGGAGAGGACTTGGAGACCATTTAAACCTGGTCTTGTGCTTGTGTGCCAACTCTGACCCCTTGGGAAGGGATGCCTGGGCAATGGCTTTAATTGTCTTTGTTATCCCATCAGGACTGAGTGAGAACAGTGTTGCAATGAATTAGTGATGCCTGCCATGGGCAAGGGAGTGGGAAACATAGGAGGCCTGTCATCAATTAACCTTCCTGTGGCTGGTCCAAACCCTCTTACTGGACAGATGGGGAAACTAAGGCTCAGAGAAAGACCAAGACTTGCCCAAGTTCACACAGGCAGTCAGAGACAGGACTCCCAAGCCCATCTACCCAATTCCTCGCAGGGGCCCTGGTCTATGTCATTTAATCTTGTGGAAAAAAGCCATTATTTCCCCCCATTACATTTCCCAGCCTGTTTTTTGGAAGGGAGTTAATTGATTTAAACTTTTCCAGGATGATTTTCCCTCCCCCTCCTTTCACCTGGGCCCCCAATTCTATTATCTCTCTAAATATGCATATATATATCAAAAAAGCAATCACTGAACACCCAGCATTCTGAATCTTGATGTTAAGAGTCCATAACTCTGAAAAATTCAAGGGAGTAGATGGAATTTTCCTGAGTGGACTGCAGCCTACTCTTTGACCCGTTGGAATGGCTGGCTTCTTTAGATGATAAAAAGAAGCTTGTGTAATTTATAGTATAATTTATGGGATAATTAAAGTGTTTTTCCCTAACCGTTTCCAAGCAATGAGCAAGACCTTTGGGCTCCTTTGCCTCAGGGGAGGGGTGTATTGAAGAGAGCAGAAGTTTTCCACAGGCAGCTTGCCTGCTTTACTTTTTGTTTCTAAAGGCCTGGGCTCCTGGGAGAGATGAAGATGGTTTGAAGTAGGAGATGGGGAGATAATTGCTAAAGACAAGCGTTCTAGTTTGCTAGCTGCTGGAATGCAATATACCAAGACTGGAATGGCTTTTAAAAAGAGGAATTTAATCAGTTACAAGTTTAAGTTCTAAGGCCATGAAAGTGTCCCAGTTAAAGCAAGTCTATAGAAATGTCCAATCTAAGATATCCAGAGAAAGATACCTTGACTGAAGAAGGCTGATGAAGTTCAGGGTTTCTCTCTCAAGTGGAAAGGCACATGGCAGACACTGCATCTACTAGCTTCCTCTCCAGACCTCTTGCTTCATAAAGCTGCCCCAGGGGCATTCTCCTTCATCTCCAAAGGTCTCTGGCTGGTGGACTCTCTCTTTTGGAATCTCATGGCTTTCTTTCTTGTCCTTCTGTCATGGTTCTGTGGCTCTCTCCTTGTACTCAAAAAAAAAAGGAGCTCTCTCCAAAATTTCTCCTCTTTTGTAGGATTCCAGTAAACTAATCAAGACCCATGTAGTATGGATGGAGACATGTCTCCATCTAATCAAGTTTAATACCCACAATTGATTGAGTCACATCTCTGTGGAAGAAACCCAATCAAGTTTCCAACCTATAGTACTGAATAGGGGTTAGAAGAAACCCTTGCTCCCACAAGATTGATTAGGATTAAAATATGGCTTTTCTAGGGCACATAAATCCTTTCAAATCAGCACAACATGGAAGGGAGAGAAGGCTACTGGGAGCATTCAAAAAGGTATCAGTGGCTACATGGGTCCCCAATAAGTCAGACTCTAGGTTCTCAGAAAGGCCAAGACCCCAGGGAGATCAAAGAAGGTGTTCCCAAGATCTCTGCATTGGTGAGTATTCTCCTGCCCAAGCTGAGCACAGCATCAAGGAACCCTGTCTCTTCAAAGAGCACAAATAGGAAGAAGCAAGAATATCTTAACCTCTTCTGGTCTGGTTTTCAGATAAGGTGATTACCTACTCTCGGAGTCCATGTTTCTTGACTTCCTAGCAGCTGGACAAACTGGCTACAATTTTGTTCCTAGTATCAAGGACATTTACTTGATCTCAACTAAAATTGGGATCTAAATATGTATGTGAGTCATTAAATCTTCTACAAACCCCTAAGCTGTTTTGAGATAAGTAAAATTGCAGCTTCCTGCATAAGTAGGAGTATTCCTGAAAAAAAGTCTTTTGTTTTCTCTAATTGTGATAGAGGTGGAAGGATAAAAGGAGAGAATGAGAATTGACCAAGTCCATAGAGATGTTTTACTAAACCATCATCTATGGCAGGGTCAGTAAACTGTGCCCTATAAGCCAAATCTAGCCTACCATCTGCTTTTATATAGCCCATGAGCTAAGAATGTTGTTTACATTTTTAAATGGTTGAAAAATCAAAAGGATCATATTTTGTGACGTGAAAATTACATGAAATTCAAATATCAGTGCCCATAAATAGAGTTTTATTGGAACACAGCCATGCTCATTTGTTTACATACTATCCATGGCTGCTTTCATGCTATGAAGCAGATTTGAGTAATTGCACAAGAGACCTGCAGAGCCTAAAATATTTACTGCCTGGACCTTTACAGAAAGTTTGCTGATGCTTGATCTAAAGTGAATGTGGTAATTCTTGTTTCTAGCTTTAAACTTGGCTGTCCATGAAAGGACCTAGTCACCTAATTCTTTGATTATTTTTATTTATATAAGAAGTAGATAATGGTTACTTCTCACTTGGTAGTAAGACTGACAACAGAATAGACTAAATTCCCCCCAAAAAGCAGCTACCTCCATGACTTAAACAAAAATCAATATATTCTGAATGACACAGGAAACTTTCCCAGAGGCATTGTAATAATAGCTTCCATTTATAGAATTCTTACTATATGCCATGTGCTTTGTTAGCATCTCAATTTACTCCTTGCCTTGACCCTAAAAATTGTGTATTTTAAAGATGTTGTGAAGCTGGGCAATGAGTTGACATATAGAAATCAAAAGGTGTGTTTAATGTGGACTGTAGAGGTAGGGGAGTATATAGAGAAAGTGCTTCAGAGTACAGTGCAAAGAGCTGGGTTTCCTGTCCACCAGACCTGAGATCTGACCTTGTGGCAAATGAAAGCACCTCCTTCACAGAGTTGCAATAAGGAATCAGTGACTTCATTTATGGGAAAGCAATTAACAGTGTCTGCCAAGTTGTGGTTGCCCAATAAATATTGCTTTGTTTCCTTCCCCCTTTTTAAATCTAAATAATTTTCATGTTTACCAAAAGGTGTCTTAGAATGCATAAAGAGAGATAGAAAGAGTAGAGCAATAATTGATTAAAGTTAAATAATTAATTGAGAGGGGCTGAGGGCAGGGAGTACAGAGTGAAGAAGGACAGGGTTGGAAGTTGCTTCTCCATATATACCTTTCATATTGTTTTGATTTTTGAAGCATGTAAATGTAATAACTATCAAAAAATTAAATACAAAAATCGGTAATGATGGCCTAATATGGGACTTAAAAAATTTAAACCTTTCCTATTGGGCAAGCCTACCTGCTTTTATGATAGTAGTTTATCCCTGTATATCGATTCTATTCCATTCTCTTCTTTTCTTATCCACTTTAGAATCAGTTCATTCCTTGACTTGCAAATATAATAGGTATCTCAACTTCTTGGTCTATTCAAATAACTTCCATAGATAATAGTGATTTTTCAGCTTCTGAGTTCATTTATATAACTGTAAGTTAGCTTTTGAGAGTGTGTTATATCTGGTTTCCATGTGCTTTTCTATGTGCTACTATTTCCATCCAGTAGCCTTGCTGGTATAAACACATGTGTTCTATAGTAGGTGAAATACTATTTATCTGTGCTATGTCAGCTTAATTAATAACAAATCTAGAGGTTAAAATAACTTTTTTTCTCAACTTACCAAAACATTTCACTGGTTTGTGATTATAGACATAATCAAGTCCACGCTCATGAATATAGAATATACAGCCCTCTGAAGCTTGGCTCCTGCCTTCCTCTTTGTAGCTCTGATGTCCTCTGCTTCCCCCCAACATCATTATACTGCTTCACATCTCAGCATCCCCTTGCTGGGTCTTACCTAATTGTTCCACTCATCATGTCTTGGCTGCCCGGAATGTCTCCCCTTCCCAGTCCCAAGGCTGAGTGAGATGCCCATTCTCTGTGTTTTCTTAATGCTTTTGTCATTTCTAAATAGTTGCTATCAAGTCCCTGTACTGTAATTACATGGGGCCCTTAGCTAGACTATGAGTCCTTTGAGGACAAGCACTATGTCTTAATCATTATCGTAGCCCCAGCACCTAGCATGGTGCCTGGCAGTTAGTAGATGCTTAGTAAATATTTGATAAACAAATGGATTAATGACCAATAAGCTTTCTGGCATTGATTTAATTTTCCAGAATGGTGTTCCTATTAGAAAGGAACTAGCTAGGCTAAATTATTTAACATACACCTACCTCTTCTTAATAATTAGGTTTAGCTTTCTAAATTATTAAATTGGCTTTAATGAGCCTGTCTCTCCTGAGTTTAGTTAATATGGATCAAACCATCTATAAGTCAACTGATTGGAAACAAGTTTCAGGACTTACTGAGCCTATGACTTGAAACCTACATTCTAGCAGGAAGCACTCCAGAGGGGTAAGAATTTCACACCTCCATTCACATGACTTTAGCAGAATCCCTGGCCCAAATCCATGTCCCCAGTCCATCCTGAATAGTGATAACCTCTGCAAAACTCTGCTTTTATTCTCTTTCTGAAGAGCACATATTCATTCCTTGAAGATCAGATACTGTTACGAAAATTCTACAAGGCTCTTCATCAATTGATCACAATTTTTACACTTTGTGAGTCATTTCTCCCAAGTCCTCAATAAAATTCTGTGTTCCAGGTGGGTCAGTTCACTGTCGATATCTCTACCCTCGAATCTTAAAGCATATTGTTCCCATTAGAGAAGTATCCTGTGTTTGTTTATTTATAAAATGGTTTGCTTAGTGTAAAAAATTCTATGTCTCATAAAAGCATAAATAAAACCTTTCTCATTTCCACTAGTTTTTCTGGACACCTGCTGTTTATATCATAATATTTAAGACTCACCTATATATGTCCTAATTGCACTTTATTTATACATAGACTATCCTCAAATAGAAGGAATATTCTTCTGAGGCAAAGGTTGGGTTTCTTACTTCTTCATCGTTTCTCATAATGCCTACCATAAAGCTGGCTGGACTGAACAGATGTTCTAAGGTTAGCAATTAAATTGAATTTCCAGAAAGCATTTTTAAATTGGAAGGAAGAAAACAGGATGATTGAGCACTTTCTGCCATGATAGATGTTCATTTTTGTTATCCTATGTAATCCTCACAAAATGCTGCCAAGTATGTACTATTAGCCTTATTTTTTTTAGAGATGAAGAAACACATGATCACAGAAGTTTAGAGACTTTCTTGAGGTCACATAGCTAGTAGGTAGCAGAGCTGAAACTTGCTTGATGTCAGAGCTTTTTTTTCTCTTTCTCTCACTCTTTCCATTCAATATTTTACCAGTAGCTAAGAGTTGTAGCAATCTTTAAAACAGAAGAGTATAAAATATTAGTATGCATTTGGAAATTCTTAGTGGGTAGTCTGATAAACAAAATTAGTTTTGCCTATGAAATGGCATTTTTATCTTTCTAATAAAATTAAAATTGAATAAGGAGCAGCTCTTTCTTATCAAATAAAAAAGACAGTGGAAACCTTATAGGAATCCTTAGGGACATATAGTCAGTTGCCCAGTGTGGTAGATTGAGTAATATATACCAATAAAGACATTTTCTTAATCTTAATCCACATTCCTGTCGGGCGAACCCATTTGTAATTACAGTCTTTTGAAGATGTTATTTTTAGTTAAGCTGAATCAATGTGGTCCTTACTCCGAATCACTGGAGTCTTTTATAAGCAAAAGAAATTCAGACACAGACAGTGAGAGAAGGTCCCACAGAAGGGAGCAGGAAGTCAGCGGAAACCGAAGAGCAGACGCAAGGGGAGAGAGATGGGAATGTGATGAAAGGAGGCGCAAGCCAGCAGAACCTTGCAAACAGCAAGGATTGTGGCAAGACTCTGGGGAGAAAACATGACCTTGCTAATACCTTCATTTTGGACTTCTAACCTTCAAAACCATGAGACAATAAATGTTCGTTGTTTAAACCAACCTATTCTGTGGTATTATCAAAGCAACCTGGCAAACTAAGATACCCGGCTTAGTTAATTAACAAATCCTAAGTGTAGTCAAAATTCAGCATCCCCAATTCCTTGAATAGGCAGCAAGAATCCTGAGGGATATTTTCCACTGCCTGGAAAAGGGTCTTTCAAAGACCCAGATCTTTTCTTCCTCTCTCTCTCTCTCTCTCTCTCTCTCTCTCTCTCTCTCTCAGTTAGCTTTAGAAGATAAACTAAGATAAACATTCACCTTTACTTTCCAATACTTTCCAGAATAAAATCTAGGCCCAATATGCCAAGAAAGCAAAAACAAAATGCTCCTCCTCCAAAAAAAAAAAGCAGATCTTTTAGAATTTTTTTAAAAGCCCAGTTCCTTTTTCCAACCTGTGAGCCTCAACCACACTCCTCTCTCTCCCTGTTCCTGTGCTCCCCTCCTACCCTAGAAGCAGAGTATTTTTTTGCTTTTATTTATTTAAAAAAATTTTTTTGTCCATTGGGCTTTTTCTTTCCCTCTTGTATTTCTCAGTACCAGAGAAGTATTCCCGGTGGGAGAAACCTGTCGAATGCAGGGGCAGCCCGGGCTGTTTAGCTCGAAGCTACCAGGCTGAGGCAGGGCAGTCAGTGTATCGCAGACACAGGAAAGGATTCACAGGGGGACAACTTCCCCTGAGAAGTTTTCAGTCCCCTTTTGTGACAAGACTATAGAAAAAATAGATTTTACTGACATCTTTGTTTCACTTGTTCCCACAATCTCGCCTGACTGTGAGATCTGGAAACTCACATGATAAGTCATACCCATATAAGTCCTCAGGCTGACAGATATCATTCCGAGGCTGGATCTAAGAGGAAGGAAAGAGGATGAGGGGGAGGGAAGGGACTTTCTGAGGAGGCGAAGCTTTCCTTACATAGAAAAGCCATTTCCTTTTATTATAACTCCCGGCTTGTTTTAATTTTAGGCAATTAATTTGAAATCGCTAATCAGTTGCCACAGGCATATACACACTGCCAAGATTGCAAAATACCTGCCCTTTTCTAATCAACCCCAAAGTGATAATGATTTATATGGATAATGTGCATTTAGCCTAAAAAGCCCTAGCACTTTCTACAAGATAATTTGCAGATATTATTCAGTAGGACTTTCTAATTCATACTAGTGGCTGGGAAGTCCATGAAGAATTGCATTTTCACGATTGAAAATGAGAGTAAATACACACCTTTAAAAAAAAAACCACAAACTCTAGGAAGATATTTCTTAAAACTTATTTTATCCATTTATTTGGACAAGGGTCATTTTGTTTCGAATGTTTCTTATTCTTAGAAATATCCTAGGAGCCCCCAAAGAGAAGTAAGGTTTACATAGCATGAAACCTTACTTAAGGTATCCTTGCTGTTCTGATACCGAATATTTACTGGGAAGCAGGATGGGTTTCTTTATTTAAATGAGAATTATTTGATTTGACTTAATGATGCAAGAATTATTGTTAACTGTATCACTTAACTCACTGCTGTGGTATGTCTATATTTATTAAGGTAATCTAATACACTTTTGGCAGGTCATGGCAACCCTATACTTCTTAGGGAATTGGTAAGAAAGAAAACCATTGATTCTAATAGAAATAGCAGGAATTTGAGCAGAATTTAAGAATCTTCATTGAAATGTTATTGCCCTCCCAACTAGAGTTTGTATCCTGGTTTCTACCAAAATGTGGTCATTTTGGTAGAAGACCTGATTGGCAGGTCTTCGTTGACCTTACAAAACCTTGTCTCAACCACCCCTTACACTCCACTCAGGGGATTCCATTTTCAAAATGCAGTGCTTTCTCAAGGAAAAACAACTCTGACATCATTAAGTGCCAAACCTAGCGTAGCAACTTTCCTGGGAGTTCTGCCATTCAAGTAAACTGTAGAGTTGACCCAAATGAGATTATGGAATATTTTGAGAATATGATAATCCCAGGGGATATGGTTGCAAAAAGATAAGTTCTACACTTAAATTTCACTCTTTTTTTTTATCAGAAAGCATTTCTCAAATTAAGGTATAATTAATGCCATAATTAAAATATACTTAATGTTCAAATGAATAGATTTCTGAGGCATGTTATTTTTATCATTGGGTCCATTATCGTATAAGGAATACGGGGGTCACAAAAAAGAAAGTGTGTGGGAAATAAGAAAAGTAACTGAAGATTAGTTTTCCAAATAGAAATTCTATTTGATATGCTACTTCAGGGTAGTGCTATTTTATTTTAGTGCCTGCCTCTCAAGGATCTCAAAATACTATACCAAAAACTATATCCTCTATTAATTGCATATCTTAGGTTTCAAATGTTTTGATTTCCAAAATATGCCTTTGCCTAGCAATAAGAGGAAGTGCTTTCATTTTTTACAGCAGAACCCTGAAGCATCATTTGACAGAGTAATTTTTTTGTCCTTTCTATAGATCCTTGTTATTGTTTTCTAACCTAACATTTTAAGAGGAAAATAGTCCCATACTGCCTGGAATGGATAAGAATATGAACATATTCAGGCCACATTCTCTTTACAGAATTTATTTCCTATACAGAATTGGAAGCATGAAAAATTAGGCAGAAGAATGCTGAATTAACTGGTTGTGTGTGTGTCACTAAGGTTGCCAATTTATAAAGTGAAATGGCTGGACATCCGATCCAATACCTGCCCAGTACTTTCATAATACTGTTGGGATAGTTATAGATTGAGCAATTATTTTGTGAGGCTGTATCTGCTGAACACATGGATACCTTGGGAAGAGGTATTGATAATGCAACTCTCCCCCGTGAATTCTGAACAAATGTTCTATGGGTTATTAAGGCAGCTAGGCATATTCCTTAATGATGCCCTACAGTTCTTCTAGTCCAAGGTTTCTCTCTGCCTGTTGTCACAATCATTCTCTCTGAGATAATTCCATCCTAATGTGGCTGTTACCTATCAAAATGGATGTCACAGTACATTTCCCCCACAGGAGACAGCTTCTGTGGATAAGTGATGCACATATATCTGAATTGTCACATACTCTAACCTTGGGTTTTACAAATGCTCTAAATTTATAGTTGCTGGTTTTAGGGTGTGTGCATGTATGGGAGACTATCAATCAAAAATAGAGATTTACATTTACTGTGATTTTTGATATTGAAATGCGATTCCTTTCTTTCTCTGCTGAAAGCTCAGAAATGGAGTGGGACAAGTTAATTAAAGCACTGGCAGCTTAATAATTTTCAGCCACTGATAGTTTCCTATCAGCACTTCTCTGGAGCATTCTTTGCTATTGTGAAGCGAACCTGGAGCCAATAGAAAGAATCTTTACAAAAATAATTTCTTCCACACTTATTCTGACCTCTCTAAGATCTGAAGGCAATAATTTTGTGAATATTCATTAATACAGACCCTCTAACCTGCCATCAGAAGTGTGCAGGAACATCACATTTTGTCAGCAAAGATCCACTTGTCTTTATGTATGCACAGACATTGAGCTGTCTGCCCACCATCACTCAGCAGACGCCATAGGAATAAATAACAACAGAATTCCTTCATAGGCTTTTAGGCTATTTTTGGTCCTTAATGTCCTAGAAACAGAAATATGCAGAAAGAGATTTATTTGTATGTTGGCTTCTTTGCTCTGTGTGAAATTATTTGAAGAATTTTTTTAAACTAAAATATTTTCCTATATAAAGAGAGTGTAATCACAGAATATTCCTCTTCTGGAAGTTGCAGACATGCTTTTTGTGGCCAACATGTTTTTATTAATTGAATAAGGTGTCAATTTACGTGAAATGGAAATTTTGCATAGACATATGGATTTCAGGATTCTTAAAAAAAAAATTCCAATTCTGGGATACTATTCCCACCCAAATCCTCAGTTCCAGGCAGGAACTAAGTATCAACTGCTCCCTTTAAATAGAGCTTGGGTCCTCCAGGTGATCCTTTTAGATGAGAGATGGACCCCTTAATATCAAGCATGAGTCATTCAGTTGTTCATTTCATATGGGGCCCAGGCCCCCTCCAGTTTGCCACAGTTCTTGTGTCCCTTCCCCAACATAAATCACAAAATCAAACGCTTATGGTAGGCTTATTAAGGACAATTAATTTTGTGATCCCTGCTCTTGACAAAGAAGTTTTTTATATTACAAGTTTTATTAGTAGTAATGAAAAACTATGATAAATGCTTTTTTCTGTTCACTAAGTAGCTTCCTTCTCAAGAAGAACCATCATTCATCATGCCCCATCATGTGCCAGGCACTTTTCTTACCCTACTGCATTTGGTCATCATAGTGACTCCATCAAACAGGCATTTTACAAACTAGCAAAGGGTAGTTAGGAAAGATTGAGCAATTTGTCTATGATCATACACCTCTTAACTGGGAGAACTAAGACGTGTTTGTAGGTCTGTCTGGTTCCAAAGCCTAGGTTCTTCCACTAAATCTTCCAAAGACTTATGACTCTGTGTAAAATCTCATTCCTCTTACCACATCCCTGTCAAAAGCAAGGAATTGAGTCAGAGAAGTACAAGAAGGAAAGTGAAATTTCCAGCTTTTTTTTTCCTCAATTGCTACATCGGCATTTCCCTTAGAACTGCAGAAACTTTACATATTTGGATTTTTGAAATCGCTCCTGTCAAGTCATGAAGCTTCAATAGGTGTGGCTCGGGTCGGCTAACATAAAGTTGATGTCCACATGGCTTTTAACCTTTCATTGACAGTGTATTCTCGCTATTCAATTGCTGCACAGCTATACAGACCCCAAACTGTAATAAACATGGTTTAGTGCAAACCATATACACATAATGGTCTTTGATTTCCCCCTAGGCTTTGAAAATCTCTCTTAATTACCTAACTTTAGGCTTAAAATTTCTCTACCAAGTCTATCTTCATTTACTGAAATGTCTCCAGAGTACTACTTTTACAGGAATTTATTTTTCAGAAGTGAAAACTGGCCCCAGGCCCCCATATTTAGTAAAGTCATTGTAGTGATCATATTGACTTAAAATTTATTCCAGTGAGGAAGTTCCTTAAGAGACATGACTCTGTGCTCACTCTATAGAAGTTGCAAAAATGGGAGTAAGAGAGAAAAATAAGAGGCAAATATGTATATACATGCCAGAGCTTGGAGGAAACAAGTATTTTGTTGAGCTGATTCCACAGGTAGAGGAGGTCACCGTTCATCTGCCCTGTGTGTCTCTAAATCCTTGCATGCCCCAACACACTCACACAACCTTCTTTTCTGCTAACTCGAAAATTCCCTCATGAGCATGATTGATACCTCCATTCATAAATTCTTTCATTCAATAAGTTATTCATTCAGCCGTTTCTGAATACCTATGTAAGATGACACCTCTGTGTCTGTCTCTTTCACCTAAATGCAAATTCTTTGAGTACAAGGACCTGGACTTTTTTATTCACTACCATACCCCTAGGCATTTTGGGCATGGCCCATGCTAGGAGCTCAATAAATATAAATTACTGAATTTCTACTATGTATTTAAGACCTACCATGTGGCAATACTATGCTAGGAGTGCAAAAATTTAATAAGACATGGTTCTACCTTCAAGGCATTCATAGGCTTTCTAGAGACACAGATATAAACATAAATGCAACTCACACTATGAGAACTTGACTTATTCATGACTTTAGCAAAAATGGTTTAACTGATTAGCTATTGAATTCCATGGGCTAGGTATGCAAACTTTATCATGCCCTACTCCTCTAAGAAGCAGATGTCAAATGGAAGTAGATGTGTGTAGTGGTTTGAAATTATGCATACACCAGAAAATCATATTCTTAAGGCTAATCCATCCCTATGGATAAGCCTATTGTAAGTAGGATCTTTTGATTAGGTTATTTCAGTAAAGGCAGGGCCAGGGTGGGTCCTAATCCTCTAACTGCAGGCCTTTATAAAAGGGATGAATAAAAAAAGAGAGTGAGAGAGAGAAAGCCACAGAAGCAAGAAGCTGAAACAACAAAACCTGAAAGATAAGGGAAAGACCAGCAGACGCCGCCATATGCCTTGCCATGTGACAGAGGATTGCTGGCAGCTGGTCTTAGGAAGAAAGCATAGTCTTACTGATGCCTTGATTTGGACATTTTCCACAAGCCTATAAGCTTGTAAGCTAATAAATCCCCACTATTTAAAGCCTGCCCATCTCATGATATAATGCGTTCACCACCCTAGCAAACTAAAACAATGTGCAAGAGGTTTTCTGAGGGAGGTGACTGTGAAGAATAAAATGAGAAGGAGTAGGAATAGGTGGAGAGCCTTCAGCCTGCAATGCAGTTCTGAGACTTGTAAAAAGAGAAGAGGGAGGAAGGATTGGGTAGGAAGAAGCTCATACTGTAGTGTAGTTCTAAGAAAGTTCTGGCCAGGCTGATGGAGAGTCCCTGAGTTTAAGTTCCCATTAGAGGGAACTTAAACTGGGACTCTCTTGAAGAGTGATCTGAGCAGGGCACTTACAAGACCTGTTCTTCTAGCATGACTTTATGAGGAAGGGGGTTGGCTTTCACAAGTTTTGATAATCACAAAATCCCTATGTGGGAGAAACAATATGTTTTTAAGAAGGGATCCTAGGGGCTTTTCTTGGAGCACATGCTTTTACTTAGATTATATATTTATTTGGGCTACTTATAGTCCCTCATCCTCACTCCCCACCTCACAACCCTTGCCAATTTTGTGCCATCTCTGCTCACAAGAAAAAGAAAGAGTGGGATGGGCTGAAGAGGGATAATGGTGGAAATGTAAAGAACAGTGTCATGGAAACTTGGTCTATCCGCCAGCTCTCCTGAGGCCAGGGGCCTGGGAACTGCAGGCATCTGCCACACCAAGTAGTGGCAAAAGGACCTGGTTTTAGAAACCAGTCATACATTGTTCCATGGGCCAGCTTTGGTACCCTCATCCTACTTTATACACCCTGAGCTGAGACTTTGAGGATCCGAGCCACACCATGTACACATTTCAATAGAGCTGAAAGGAATGTGGCAGAGATAAGCCCTCCTTGGTTAGATTATAAAATTTCTTGTGTGTGACCCTGTTCTTCTGGCAAACCAGATAGTGCTTATTTTGTTAAATGATTATAAATCAAGTACATTCTTTTATTTTTTCCTTTAGGATCAAAATTTCTTAGCAATTCAGAAGTTTCTGTCGACTGGGCTTTCCCTGGAAACATGTCTCTTCTTTAATGTATTTCCCCTACTGTACAAATGAAGAGAACTGCCACTTAAGCCTGTAAAAACAACCCTGTCAATGCACTTTGATGGAATCATAGTAATAAAGCATTAGCACTGGTGAGGAATTTGGAGATTCTTTATTGTTGCATGTAGCAAAATTGAAACTCAGAGAAATGAATGGTTGTCCAAGGCCACTGGCTGACTGATGGCAGAAAGAGGATAGAACCCAGGGCTCTGGTTTTCAGGCCAAAAGTCTTCTGGCCACAGCAGCCTGTCTTTCTTCTCTGATTTTAACCTGCTTCTTATTTTAAGTCCTTTAAGTTAAATATATTTGGTTAGCCAAAGATTTCTTATAAGCCCCATAAATCACAATTTCCCTTTTTCTAGGAAACTACTTTTTACTCTGGCTAAGAATTTGGTGGCCTAACTTAATTATAGATAAAACAACCACAGTGCTGTGCTGCAGGGATCTATAATAAATGCCATTGCCTTGAAAACTGATAGTGGCCAAAGCCTAACATAAACCCTGTGACAGGAGAAAAGAACTGAGAAGCCAAGGTCCTGAAATCACCCAGCTTTGTAACCAGCAGAGAAAACACTTATTTACTGATGTGTGAGATTCTGGGATCTATTTGTAAACTCAGGAACTTCTTTGAGCTGAAAAGAAACTTGAAAATTACCTAAGAGGAAATGAAGCCCAAGAAACAAGTCCTGGGACCATGGTTAGGCTTGGAACCCACGGCTTCCGACTCTTAGTCAGATGATTCTCTATAATGGGAGACTTTGAGGAGTCCAGGAATGAGGTTTTTAATTTAAGAGAAGCTAGCACAAATTAGGAAGTCGTGTCAAAAGGCGAAACATATTTGCAATGATAATCAGACTCGAGATGTTATTATGTGCCAGGCATACTTCCAAGGGCTTTACATGGATTGACAACTTCTTCACACTGGGCTATTACCCAACTTTCACTAGTTATACAACAGCAACAACCACAAAAACTTTGCTTACAACAACAAAGGTTTATTACTCACATGTTGGATGTGACGGCAGAGGCTCTGCTCTGTGTGTTCTCTTTGTTGTAGGATGAAAGGAAAATGAGAAGACCCAACTTGAGACAAGTTATTCTTGTGGCACAAGGCAAAGAGCACCATGTCCTTTAAAGCCTCTGCTTAGTCGTGGCATATGTCACTTCTTCTTAAATTTCTCTAATCAAGCATCACCAGTACCAAAACAATACTAGGGGTAAATAATTAGGGGTTGAGACAAGAGTTAAGGGGAGTTTTGGATTTTCTCTTTGCTGATGGTGTGTTTATCTGCTATTTTTCTCAATGGAGCAATGAAAAGTGTCTAAAATTGAGAGTGAGTATGATTGTGCAACTACGTGAAGATACTATGAGACATGGATTGTTTATTCTGGACATAATCCATGATGCCCAGTGAATGGAGGTGGCTGAAGAGTACAATGACCGGGAGGCAGAAAGGCAAACTGTGGTGTATACAGATAATAGAATATTGTGCGGCTACTGAAAGGAACAGAGTCGTGAGGAATGTAGCAAGGTGAATGAAACTTGAGGACATGTTGTTGTGCAAAATAAGCCAGAAATAAAAGGAAAAATGTTGTATCGTCTCTTTTAGAAAATATGTATGAGAAAATTCAAGCCTAGATTATAAGTTCTTATAGCAGTCACATTTATTCCTGAGCTTTAAGTGTTATTTCTAGATTCTGAAATGCTGTACTTTGGATGTACAACCTGGCATTTTCCTGGAATTTTGGGTACCTGTGTGACAACTAAGACTCAAAGTTGGAGTTCTGCCGCTCTGAAAGTCAGCTTTGCTACATACCATAACTATTAAAGAAACCAAAAAAGAGATCAGGCTTCAGTTAGAGGTAAGAACAAAGCCGATTTGGTTGGGACTAAGGTAAATCAGAATGCTGATTGTCTATATTTTAGAACATCACCTACTGTATGAGACCAAAGGAAGAGAGCTTTATTTTGTCCAAAACCTAAATCTTCTATAGCACACAATCTAACTGAACCTGCCTGGATAGTTCATTTAAACAACCCAAATCCATGGAGTCCAGAATGGGAACAGGACTTGTAATTCTGTATAGTTTAATGTACTATCCGGACATTTCCCAGAGTTTGTTGGGCAAAGAATTAAAAAGTATTGGCAAAGTCCCTTGAGGGACTGGAGAAAACATATGGAACTATTAAACTTTCATACCTGGGAAACCCCAGATACTTTCTCAATCACTAGGGACTCCCATGTCAATAGGCCAAGTCATTGATCTTGAGGCTTACTCTTATGAAACTTATTTCTGTACCAGAGAATGTATACTTATACTTATGTCTAAGAGTTACTCCCAGAGACCCTCTTTTGTTGCTCATATGTAGCCTTTCTCTCTCTCTAAGACCAGTTCCTCAAGTAAGATCATTACCCTCCCCTCTACATGGGACATGTTATCCAGGGGTGTGAGTCTCTCTGGCAACATAGGACATGACTCCCAAGGATGAACCTGGCCCTGGCACCATGGGATTGACAAAACCTTCCTGACCAAAAGGAGGAAAAGAAATGTAACAAAATAAGGTGTCCATGGCTAAGAGAGTTAAAATAGAGTTGAGAGGCTATTTTGGAGGCTATTCTTATGCAAGCTTCAGCTAATTGCTAATTGCCATGGTTTGCCAGCATCATTCCTATTAACCCTAAAGAACATCCAGGGTGCTATCTGAGAACCTACAAGTTTACTTTTCAGAAACCTAGAAGTTTCAGATGGTTCCTAGGCCAGATAATTAGTGAAACCCAGAAGTGCCAGTCTGTCCAAGAACATCATCCCATTCCATCCCCCTAACTTATGTTGTCGACATACCTTCTCAATATGAAGAAAGCTAGAATGAGTATAACTCAAATATTCCTAAAAACTGGGAAAAGGATAAAAGGAGAAGGAGTTACAACAGAGAAATTAGGATTTAATAAATGAATATGACTGCTCAATCATTATATTGATGTTTTCTTTTAGTGTCCAGGGTCTTAGAACAGCTAGAAGGAAAGACCTGGAATTGTGGAGCTGTAATACTTTGAAATCTATTGCTCTTTTGTATAGATGTTATATTTCACAATAAAAAAAAATGTTAAAAAAATTTTCACAAGTCAAGGCAAATCACATGGCCAAGCCTGATGTCAGTGAAAGGAACACTCCAAGGCTTGTCACAATGGGCTCTGAAGGAGATATATACATTTACAGGGCAGCAAAATATTAGAAATAGAAGTGCAAACTCCCAATGGGAATCACCATTTCACATCTATTAGCTCATTCACTCTTCATAGCAAACCCTATGAATTTGGTAAAAATGTGTGATATCCAGAATGGTTAAGCACTTGCTGCAGTTTATATAACAAATAAGTATTTAAACCGAAGCAGTCTGGCTCTAGAGCCCAATTAATCTGTATGCCATGCTGCCTCTCATGATATGCTGCCTTTAATCTGATGAATCTTTGCCATGGTTTCCCTCTCTCCCTCTTTCTCCACCAACAGCAAAGTCTGCCTAATGCCCAGACTTCAGCCATCTGTCATTTTTACTTCTATTGCCACACTGATATATTTATTCAAAAATATATATTGAACATCTGTGAGCATGACATGATGCAAAGCAGTAAGCAGAGAGTGGTTACAAAGATAATCAGAAATAGATGATGAGCCTTGCTCTCACAAACCTAGTGTGGATGTGTATAACTAAACTTCCTAGAAAAAAGTGATAATCATAAGCACATATGAACCTATAGTTAAATTGCTATGGGGAGGCTGCAAGAATAAGAGATTTCTTCTGACCTGGGAAACTTGGGAAAGGCTTATGGATGGAAAGGGAGTATTTAGCTTGGATTTGGAGCATAGGTTGGGCATGAATATGTAGAGATGAAAGGGAAGGAATGGTCTGGGGGAAGACAGGCTTGAGGAAGTGGGCTGGGACAGCTGAGCCATTAAAGGGAAACCACACATTCAGAAGAGGCCTTAGAAGAGGTGATGTTCAGTTGAGATATGTACACAGGAGAGAATAAAGAAGCTCTTTGTCACCCTACCTTAAACTGGTGTTCCAATACTGGACCATGCTGCCTGTAATGACTAACAATGAATAATTTTAAAAATCCCGCAATTATCTTTGAATTGCACAATTATATTACATTATCTCTAATAAACATTAAAAACATAATTTGATATGCATTATCTTCTAAAATATGTTTAGATTGGGCCATGGTGGCTCAACAGGCAGAATTCTCGCCTGCCATGCCAGAGACCCAGGTTCAATTCCTGGCACCTGCCCATGCAAAAAAAAAAAAAAAAAAAAATATATATATATATATATATATATATCTTTAAATTTAAAATCCTGTTTTGGCTTTTCTTCAAAAGCTGAAGTGGATTTTGTGTTTTTCAATGTCAAACAGGATCTAAAGTTAAACCTGGTAGAAAGAAAGCACAAGATATATAATTTGGGCTGGGAAAAGTATTTTCATTCTTTCCCTCAAAAAGTACTTAATGAGCACCTCCTGTATGCAAGGCATTATTCTAGGTGTTGGTAATATGGCAGCAAACAAGAGGCACAAATCTTTGCCTTCATTAGGTTTATATTCTAGTGAGTATGCAAAGAGAAGTGATGAGAATGGAAAATCTTAATTGTACATTTATGGAGGAATCAGACTTTGATTGCCAGGCTGAGTAGTCTGCAGACAGTGGGGTGCTGTTGAAGTTTTCTGCAGGGCCAACAGGATGAGAGGTCTAGACTTTGGGGGATTAATTGGACAAGAATGGTGGTGGGTGAACCAGAACGAGATGTGAGTGAAAGAATAAGCATTAGAAAAGCAGTTCAGGCTGAAGTTCAGCAGATGACAATGAGATTTTTAACCAAGGTGGTCATAGCATATGCAGCACCAGAGGAAAATGTGCAAGATTCCTGCTAGATAGAATAGTGGGAGAAGAATTGATGATTATATAGCTGATTGTATGGACTTGTGTCCATGGAGAAGAGAGAATCAAAGTTCCTATGGTTTGAAGCCTGGTTTCAAATTGGTTTAGCACAGAATGGACTTTGGCATCAAATGAGTGCCAAAGCCTTGGTGCAACCACTGTGGAAGGCAGTTTGGCGGTTCCTCACAAAACTGAATATAGAATTGCCATATGACCCAGCAATACCATTGCTAGGTATCTACTCAAAGGACTTAAGGGCAAAGACACAAACGAACATTTGCACACCAATGTTTATAGCAGCGTTATTTACAATTGCAAAGAGATGGAAACAGCCAAAATGTCCATCAACAGACGAGTGGCTAAACAAACTGTGGTATATACATACAATGGAATATTATGCAGCTTTAAGACAGGATAAACTTATGAAGCATGCAATAACATGGATGGACCTAGAGAACATTATGCTGAGTGAGTCTAGCCAAAAACTAAAGGACAAATACTGTATGGTCCCAGTGATGTGAACGGACATTCGAGAATAAACTTGGAATATGTCATTGGTAACGGAGTCCAGCAGGAGTTAGAAACAGGGTAAGATAATGGGTAATTGGAGCTGAAGGGATACAGACTGTGCAACAGGACTAGATACAAAAACTCAAAAATGGACAGCACAATAATACCTAATTGTAAAGTAATCATGTTAAAACACTAAATGAAGCTGCATCTGAGCTATAGGTTTTTTTTTTTTTGTCTGTCTGTTTGTTTGTCTTTTTTTTTTTTTCCTTTTCTTTTTTTACTATTATTATTATTATTTTTTTCTCTATATTAACATTCTATATCTTTTTCTGTTGTTTTCCTAAATCGATGCAAATGTACTAAGAAATGATGATCATGCATCTATGTGATGATGTTAAGAATTACTGATTGCATATGTAAAATGGAATGATTTCTAAATGTTGTGTTAATTTCTTTTTTTTCTTTAATTAATAAAAAAAAAAAAAATGAGTGCCAAAGCCTTCATGGACAGGTAGCTTACTCTCTGAGTTTCCATGGTCCCATGTATAAAAATGAAAAATAATTCCTAGTTTGCAAGATTAAATAATACAATGAGTACAATGCACAGGACAGCCCTCAGTAACTTTTTCTTGTAATTATTATGGCTACACGGAAGATGAAGATGACCTGGCTTGGTACGTACATTTGAAGTAACTGCAGGACATCCAAAGAGAAGTGTTGACTAAACATTCAGAAAGATGGGAGCCTTGTGGGAGTCCCTATCTGGATTGATACAAACAATATATTAACCTTCATTTTTTTTGAGCATTACTGTATTAAACAATTTACAAACTACTTAGCTCAACCAATCCTTCACAACAAGGCTATGGAGAAGATCAGCTATTGTCACTATTTTATGAGTGAAGAAACTGAAATTTAACTAAACTTAGCCCATTCTACATAGCTACTGATGAGCAGAGCCAGCACTCCAATTCAGGTCCCTCGGATTCCAAAGCCCACACTCTTAACCCATCCATGTTTGGAGTGGTAAACCCAAAGGTGGCACTTAAGTTAAGAATTCTAATCCGCCACCTACCCGTGCTCAGACACAGCCCACATACACCTTGTGGCTGGTGTTGATTCTCCTCTGGAGAATGGGTTCCTTCGGAAGGAAAACGCCCTGCTCATCTGAGTAGTTCCCCTTTTGTAGATTAGAGCAGATTGTGTTGTTTCTGCTCAGATACCCATCAGTCAGCCTAATCAAGCCTTACCAGGATCACAGACAGCTCTTTTGGCTCCAGAAAATAGTATCTGTTCTACCAGGTTTATTTTCCTCTTGCTCTAGTAATTCTGACCAACCTTTCTAGGACTGAGAGTTAATGGCATGGAAGTCAAGAACCAGGCTGTAGTTGGGCCTCCACCATGTACTACTCACCATGAGATTTGGGGAAGTCCATCATCCCTTTTGAGACTCTTTCATCCTCATTTGCAAGTGAGAGATAGTGGCCCCAGGCTACGATCAAACAACCTGGACAAGAAGGTCTTTTGCAGAAAGAATCACAGGAAGTCAGCACTGTTCTCTGTGACACTACACTGTTCCCTTTCCTGAGAGTGGCCAGCTCGGGAAGGGGGAAAGACCTAGCACTTAGATCTAAAAGGGTCAAGAAAGCCACAGAATGTTCCTGAAGGAAACATTTTGCTTGACCCTTTAATTAGACCACCCTGAATTTATGTAAAGCTTATTTTATCTTTTCCTTTGTTTCTCAAGTGCAGTCATCTGGAATCATGTTTCACTGGTGTGGCATTCATACACACAATTCTGCTCTTTCTTGTTTGCTGTTAATTTAGTATTACCTGTGTACATTACAGGTTTCTGATCTGAAGCATGACCTACTCAGAAGAGAATGGAGGCAGCTCTCTGACTAGCTCAACAAATACCGAGCACGTTACAGCTTTACCATTGCTCAGTGAACAGATTCTGGAAACAAAGCCTACCATGATGTTCTTTCTTAATAATTTTCTGTATATTTATCTGACAAACTGGCTTTAAAAAATCTGCGGCACAAAGATGGCTTCTGTTGGTTAGTACTTATTATCAGAAAGTGTGATGCAAATCGTTCTATGTGTAAATTAGAGGAGCTTGGCTTGGCTTCTTATTCTCAATCAATCCCTTTAAAATACGAACTCATCCTAGTGAGCAAAGACCTGCTTTTTCATTAACATTTACTTCTCACTTACACTGCCTCACAAGCAGGCATTTTCTTGTTTTTCTTTTCTTTTCCTCTACTGTGTGATCTGCCCTGTCTAAGGAGACACCAAAATGCCAGTGCAGTCAGGCGAATAATAGGCATTTACTCTGGCCTCTGCCACATTTTCCAACCAGAAGGATGGCAAAGTTGAATGAGTGGGGGCCTGTTTGCATGTGGCTTTGTGCAGCAGGCCTGCCAACATTACTATTCCAGCCCTTAAACCTGTGCCAGACTGTTAATGTCTTAATGCTTATTCAAGTGTCAGGGAGTGCTGGCAGATGTCAGAGAGAATGGGAGGCTGTCAATAAGGAAATTACTTACATTCACAGGGTGATTGCAGCAGTCTGTCAGGTAGCATTGGAGAGGATGTCAAGCTGAAAAGAGGGAAGCAGAGAAAAGAAGAGGGTGGCTGCAAACAGCCTTGGGGGAGGGACCTCCTTTCTCTCTTTTTAAATTGTTTAGAGATATTTTCTTTTCTTTTTATTACTAGAATTAAACTCCAGATACAACAGTCGTAAGTGAAGAAATAAACAAGAAGGTGTTTCCTATTTCTAGAGACAAACATAAGAGCTGAATGCCTGGGGCCTTTTCTATTTGACATAAAACAAACATTTCAGACTCTTTCCTGGGAAGCAATAGGAGTAGTTTCTTGGTCATCGAGAAATGCTTATGGTTTCCCATATATAATATATTTCATTCAACAACTACTTACTGACTACCTACTATGTGCTAGAATGGTAAATGACCCAGTGACTAGGTGGGCAAAGGAAATAATTTTTAGAAAAACATCCTTTAAATTCTAGGGAGGAAAGACCTCTTTTTTTCTGGGGGATTTGAAGATTCAAAATTTGAATGAAGTAGAATCTCACTTATGTAACTTTGCCAGCACCTACCTGTCTTCTCTGCCTCTGTAGTGTGAGGTGTGGACTCTTGGTGAATTGAGCTCCTGGAAAAGGAGGGCATGGAGGCAATTTTGCGTTTACAAGTTGCTCTGAGTCCCATATTTTGTCAGGATGATTCTAGTTATTGCTTCCTTCTGCCTGTATAGCTCTGTTTCTGTCTCATACTGGGCTTTGTACTCCATATGCCACCCCTCCAATATGTGTGTGTGTGTGTGTGTGTGTGTGTGTGTGTGTGTGTGTGTGCATGATGTGCGCATTTGGAAGAGGAAGGAGTGAAAAATACTGCTATTAGTCAATACCCAGATGCAATGGCCTAATTATAAGGTGTAAGAAATGCTTATGTAGTAAAAAGCTTACCTTTTAAATGAAAAGGTCAAGCTCTCAGAATCATGCTGGAAACATGAGACACCTCCCTGATGTGTTTATCCCTGATGATGAAAAAAGCACCATTGAATTTAGTGGGAACATATGTGATAACGCATGGCTTTTTAGGGCTGACTATATTTACTATATTTAATGTCCCAGATTTCCTATTGTACCACAGCCCCCTTTAATGTTTCCAAATTTCTCCCTTCTGGGATAAAAGGGAGTGAGTTAGAGAGATTTGTTAGTGTTTTTAGACTAGTTGAGGAAAAGCAAATATTTAGCTGATGGAAATTCCAAGCCTAAGGTGCCCAGAAGTATAGGACTCCAGGAACAGAGAACTTTTTCAGAGTATCTGAGTCAATCAAGCTCCTGAAAAGTGCTGCTGCAAAGGCGGTTCCCTACAAGGATTAAATTGATTGGGTTTAATGGGGCATAAAAGCTGAGGTCCAGACTTAGCCAGGACAAATAGGTGGCCCTGAACAGATTCCAGTGGGCCCCACTTCCCACTACCCTTCTCTTCCATAGTTCCTACACCCGCCTCCCACCCCGGTTGACTTTTCTTTGGATTCTGGGTAAGAACATGCTCATTTCCATATCAGTGCAGCATCTCCTGCCGACACTAATGGATTTTGAGGGCACATACTTCCATGATTTAAATACTAGTCATGGGCAAGGCTCTGGGCCTTTTGAAGTTCCTTCTGAACATTTGAAGTACTCCTCAAGGGAACATAAGCAAATTCCTGTCGGAAAAGTGTGACAGGATTTAAACCAGGATTTAACCCATCCCCAATGGGATTCTCCCTGGGATGCCTCACATTTCAGGAAAGAGTAAATAAGTTTCTATCAAGACTTAACTCACAAGGTTTTCCTACTTTTCCTCACTAAGCTGAAGCAGAGAGCAATCATGTTGGAAGGTCTCTGCTCCACATATTAACTTTGAAATATCCTTCCTCCTTAGAGGAGCCCCAAACCCACTTGTGCTTTTATGTACCCAAGCAAAGTCTCTACCCAACCCCAATATCTAAACACTCAAGCAAGGTCAACCTGACCCTTTCTCCTCTATACCTCCAAATTAAGTTCTGGGTTAAAGAGAGAGTACATCAGTCAATCAGCCCAGGTATGATGCTGAAATAAATACTTAGAAACACAGAAAAGCTTGCTATCTGTAGACATAAGCAAAATCATGACAAAATCCTGTGGGGTGAGAGAAAAACAAAGCATTTAAGTTTACCATATGCATTTATTTTTCCCATTTGGTTACTTATAAGTATATTGCTCAATTTACTGAATCACTGTTTTTTTTTTAATTATAGCCATCAGAATGTTGGTAGCCTTTTCAAAGTATTTTCTTTTCCTCCCCTCCTCTTCCTAATTTTCTGATCATTCCTATTCTAAATGTCTGTGTTTCTTTCATCCTCTTCTTTTACTGGATACTGGTCAAGAATTAATGAGAAATATAAAAATAACAAAACCAATAACTATCACTTATCAAATACTTACTAAATACTGGAATAACCTCTTTGCATTTTTTATCTCACTAAATCCTCATGCCAATCCCTTACCCCCATCTTGCAGGTGAGGATTTTGATTTAGAAATGTTACCCAAAGGCATTTGATGAGCCCAAAGGTCATTTTGTCAGGAACCACACAAAGTTGGGCATATCCCTCTTCAAATACTCATAATCTTGTAACATCTTGTATCTTTCCTTCATGGTTCTTAAGAGAGTTGGTAATTTTACATTTATTGGTGTAATTATTTAATTTCAGTATTTTCCCCAACTGAACTCCAAGTTCTAGAATAGTAGAAACCATGTTTATTTTTGCAGTTACTGAGCTTGGTACAGAGTAGAGTTAAAATACATATTGAATGAATGAATAATGGAATGACTGAACTCACAAACAAATGAATCCCTATTTGTCTAATTCCAGAATTTAAGAGCTTTAGGTTAAGGAACAACTTTGCTTTTAAAATGAAGGTCTTGGAGAGGAATACGTACAGTGTTCCATAATACTGAGTACTGCTAGCTAAATTGCCTGGGTTTGAATCCCAACTCCATCACTTATTAGCTATTTGATCTTGGATAACTTACCATAACTTTTCTGTGTCTGTTTCCTTATGTGCAAAATGGAGATAACAATAGAATTCACCTCATGGTGTAATTGTGAGGAATAAATGAATATGTGATTTCTCAGAGCAATGCCTGGAACTTAGAAAGTCTCATCTGTGTGTTAGATATTATCATTATTCAGGTGCTTACTTAGTACAAAGAAATAAAATCTCACAGGTAAAGTTCACCCAAAGATTCTGATGTTATAGGGGTTCCTCATTCACTCTAATCCTCTGGTCTGGACCTTTTATAGGAGGATGGTGAAGGTATTAATCTTACAGAAGTGACCCCAGCTCTTTTCACTCTCAAACAGAAAACACCCTCCATAAGACAAATTCAGAAAGGAAATGTTTAGTGAAGACAAATTGTTTTAAAATTTTGAACACATATTATAAATATTCTTTAAAAATTCTCTTAATATTCTCCTCTTGGTTCTACCAGTAAGTGTGGCTGAGGCAGTCCGGGGGGCCAGTCTCAGGTTTCATCACAGTTCTGCCACCTGTTAACTATTTGGTCCAGCTTAAGTGTTGTTAACCCTTTCTTATCTTGTCCCCTTTACTGGAAAGTGAAGACAATATTAATGAGATTGTTGTGAGGGTTAAAGATAAAGCACTTAAGACCCTGGTAGGTTGGAAATGCTTAAAGTTGTCTTCTCCCCCTCCCTCTTTTTTTTTTTTTACCTTTTTATGACCACCCCAACCAGGACTTGACCTACACACTGCTATCCTTTTGTCCCTTCTTTGATCACTCCTTAGATGTTTCTTCATCCTTCCTGTGACTGGAGTCATCAGGTAGCCCCTCTTCTTCCTCACATTTTCCATATATTCTCAAGACAGCACTAATAGAATTTGGAATAGTAGAAAGCAACTAGACATTCAATCAAAAGATTTGAATATTGTTTTCCATTCTGTTTATGACTGCCTACTCAAAATCAGTTTTGAACAAGTTATTGAACCTCTCATCTGTTAGGGAAAAAAGGCTTGTTTTCTATGAAGCATATTCTGGAATCACTTTTTTTCCCACTGACCTATCTATTTATATCTGTGTCATAATACCAGTCACAATAGTACTATTTTCAACTTTCTCTTTCCAAAGGCTTTCAAATTTACTGTATCATTTAGTCATCATATCTGTATTAGCTTCCTGGCTGCTAAAACAAATATCATACAATGGGTTGGCTTAAACAATGAGAATACATTGGCTCACGGCTCTGAGACTAGAAGTCTAAAATAGAGGTGTCAGCAAGGTGATGGGCTCTCCTGGAAGACTGTGGCGGTTTAGGGCTGGCTACCCACATTCCTTGGTCCTCAGCTCTTCTGTCTCATGGGAATGCACATAGTGGTGTCTTCTCCCTTCTCTTCCAGGCTCAACTGACTTCTGATTTCTTCACCTGTGAATTTCTCTCTCTGTTGTCTTCTCTAAAAGGTCGCCGATAATAGGACTAAGACCCATCCTGAAACAGTTGGGCCACACTGTAACTGAAGTCATTTCATCAAAAGGTCCTATTTCCAATGGGCTCACACCCACAGGAATGGGTTAAGTTAAGATCATGTTTTTCTGGTGTATATAATGCCAACACATTAAATTATTAAAATTGTGAGGTACTCCCATTAAGCACTATCATCCCCGTTTCCAAATGAGGGAGAAGGTATTTGACTTGGCAAGGTCACAGAGACTCTAGAACACAGATTTCAATGTGAAACATTTATGGTTCACCTATTGTTTGTGTGGCACTGGGCAAAGTGCTAGCAATACAGCAACAACTCCTTACCTATTTGTAACCGAAAACGTATTGGTTATAACAATAACTAATAACCCACCGTAGTAGATGCTATCAGCCAAATGAGTAAACCACAATTACCTTTCATCTTCTTGTTTTCTCTATGATGAAAGAATCTCTTCTTTTTCTTATGTGGACTTTCCTTTTCATGGTGTAAGATAGCCCCATCTCTTATGAATTCCATGGAGAACTCAGCGGGAGAATGACATTGATTTTTCTTTGACTTCATTGCTTTAATTTTTTGTAAGCACTAGCCTTGGGATAGATATCTTTCAACAATGATCTGTTTGGACTTTAATGCCAAATAGTGCATGTTTAAATTCTGTAGAACAACAAAACTCAAGCTCAGAAATTGTCAGAAGTTTGCTTGTGAAGTTTTGTAGTTTGTTTTTTCCTGATTCCACATGTTAGTGGATTTATGAGAAATAAATAGTCAGAGTTTCAGTTTCAGTGAAATTGAAAATTAATAGAATCAGTTTTGAAAATCCTCAAGACTAAGCATTATAAAAATATGTGGGATATTTCTATTTGGAAGAATACATTTTCTCAGGACTTGTGAGAAATATTTAAATTTTAAAAATATGTCATATATCCACATAGTTCAAACAGTGATTAAGTGGTAAAGTATGAAAAGATGTCCCATGAAAAGTCTTCTTTATCACACTGTCTTCCAACTACCAAATTCCTATCACCTCTCCCAAACAACTAACCACTTATCAGTTCTTTGTTTATCTGCCCTATGATCTTTTTTAATGTATAAAAAATCCAGTACAAATGTTTATTCCTTTCCATTTCCTCCTTTTATATACATCATAGTGTACTCTACAAATTGATATGTACCTTGCTTTTTCACTAAACAATATGTCTTAGAGAAAATCCATATCAGTACATAGAGTTTTCTTTATTTTCTGTTATAGCTGCATAATATTTGATTCTGTGAATGGATCACAATTTAACTAGTTCCCTAATGATGAAAATATGGTTGCTGCTAATCTTTTACTACGGAAAACTAAATAACTGTGCTCTGTATTGTTTCCAGTAATGAGTGAAGTAGATCTGTATGGTATTTTCCTTAGGTGGTATTGTTTGATCAAAGGATTTGTGCATATGGTAATTTTAGCTCTTGGTAAACTGCCTTCCTGAGAGGTTGCACCAATTTATAGTCTTACCAATAATGTATGAGATTACCAATGTAACCAAATCTTCCATAATGTAGTAGATTTTTCCCGATCTGATGAGTTAAAGAAAAAGATGTCTCAATTTAGTTTTAATTTACATAATTGTTATTGTGAGTGAAGTTGAGCATTTTTCATCTGTTTAAAAGCCATTTGTAATTCCTTTACAGATACAAATTCTATATTTGCATCCTTTGCTGGATTTTTTCCTTGGGTTGTTGATGATTTTCTCTTTAGCACCAGTACAGCAAATAATTATATATTCATCATTTCCTAAGTTTGTTATGGAATTGGCTTCTTTTGGGAGAGAAAGTGCATATTCTTTTATCTTTTTCATTTGAAGCTACAGGTGGTTAGTTTTGGCAAGTTCTTATCAATCATGCATCCTTTATTTTGATTTTAAGATTTGGCCATAGTTGAATTTGACCAAACACAAGCATAAGTACCCCCACGGTCCCTCCTTATCCTGTAGAAGTCCTTCATGTGATTGAAATTTGCTCAGCATGTTTGAAAGAAAAAACAGTAATTACATCTAAGGTAACTCCCAGTCTTTCTTCCTTTCTAAGTAATTTTGGAATCATTTTCTCAGTCATTACTATAAGAACTAGAAGAACTATCATTGTAAAAGAAAAAAGAGCTAGACCTAGTCATTGTCTGCAACAGAATTAATCTAACACTATAGTTAATGATTATTTGCTCTTTTCTCTCCTCTCAGAAATTTGAAAATTATTCTTTTCCAATCTATACATAGTTGATTACAGAGAATAGTAGCATGTTCTAATTTCTCTAACTGTATTATAAAATTAACCTACGGGCTTCACAGTACCATTTAGTAAAAAAAGGAAAAGCAAGAACATGAAAAGAAAATGAGGTTGCCCTTACCCTGAATAGTAATCAATTAATTGATTAATAATGATCATTAAGTAAGCTTGTATTATTGAGCAGCAATTATGTGTCTTGTATTCTGCTGAAAACAGAATATGTAGTAGTAAATGAAAAAGGTACGCCTCTTGCCTTCTCAAAGCTTATAGTTTAAATCAGTTACTCTTTACTCAGATTACTCGTGGGAATCACCTTGGGGAGCATTATAAAAATACCAGTGTCTGGGCCCCAATGAAGCCAATTAAGTCAAAATCTCCAGTGATGTAACTCAGGAAAAAAAAAAAAAACATTTTTAGAACTCCCCAGATAATTCTAAGCAAAGCCGAGACTGAAAATCACTGATCTAGACTGTACCCCAGGAATAGCTAGGAAACCACAAAATATTTTGAAGAGGGAGTGGTAGTGGAAATTTTGGTATGATGTAATATAAACTACATAGAGTCACTTTGAAGTGTTCTTGCCACCACGTTTAACTTAAAAGCAGTAAAGTCTTAAAATCTGAATTCCAATTTATAGAAAACATAAAGGATAGAAGAGCAAGTTAAATGATACTTCCAGAAAAGAATTCAGACAAATGCCAGAAAGCAGTATTTTCCCCAAGGCAAAAGGCCTGGTTTCTTCAAGAATAGAAATGTCAAGAAAAGCAACATTGAATCAGGAGTAGGATAAGGACTGTTCTAGATTTCAAAAGAATAAAGAGACAATAACCAAATATAACACATGAACCTTAAGTGCTTCCTGGTTCAAAAATTCCTTTGGGGACAAATTTCAGGGATAATGTGAGAAATTTAAAAATGTTTAAAATTATAAGATATTAGACAATATTATTTTTTCTAGGTGGTAATGTATCATTAGTTATGTAGGATGCCCTTATTTTTAGGAGAGACATGCTAAAATATTTAAAGATCTGTAACTTTCAAATGGTTCAACAACAGCAAAAAAAAAAAAAGAAGAAATCACACATAGAGATAAGCAAATAAAGTCACATTTTTTTAGGGCTTGTGGAAGTCTGAGGTATTAAGGAGGAAAGAGGCTGACTGAAGAGTGGTGATATGGTATTAATTATCATTTATTGAGGTTTACTATGTGCCAGATATTGTACTGATGATTTTATATGCATGATTTTATTTTTAATGTAATTATTAATTTAATTTTACATATGTGAAAACTGAAGAATGGAATGAGTAACAACTTGTTCAAGTTGCCCACAAGAGGCCGAGTCAGGATTTGAACCAAGTCTTTCCATTTCCATTGTCCATGACCCTAACCATTATACAGCATTTCCCCCCACCCGAAGCTGAAACATAACCACTTAGGCAGTAATGGAAATCTTTGGATTTGCTTCAGTTGCAGCACTTATTGTGTGCTGTATAATGCAAATCCATCTAATTATTTATATGTCTCTTTCCTCTGCTATACTGCTGTCTCCTTGTCATAGTAAGAGCATGGTCCTTGGTGTCAGGCCAAGTTGGACCCAAACCCTGGTTCTTCATTTATTGGATGTTTGTTTTTAGGCAACTTTTGAAAGCTTGCTTGAGCTTCTATGTAATTTTCTATAAAAATGGAGAGAATATTCAGGCTTTGTAGGATTATTATGAATATAAATAAGTATATAGAGAGAAAGCACTTAGTACAATCCCAAAACATATGGAATATGCTTAATAAGTATAAGCCACCCCCTCACCACCACCACCACCACCACCTCCCTTTAAATTTTTCAATGTATTTTTTTTTATTGGAGAAGTTAGTTTACAGAAAAATGATGCAGAAAATACAGTTTCCATATACCCACCCCCACACACAGTTTTCCCTATTATTAGCACTTTGCATTAGTGTTGTAACTTTGTTACTCTTGGTGAAAAAATGTTATAAGATTATTAAGCATATTTCATAGTTTAGATTAGAGTTTACTGTTTGTAAAACAGTAAACTTTTTAAAGTTGTCTTTTAAAAATTTTATTCTTGTAACATATATAGAGCTTTAAATTTCCCCTTTAACCATATTCAAATATACAATTCACTGCTGTTAATAACATTCACAATGTTATGATACCACAATCACCATCCATTACCAAAACCTTTCCATCAACCCAAACAGAAATTCTGTTCCAATAAAGCACTAATTCCCCATTCCCTACCCCCAACTCAGATCCTGGTAATCTATATTCTAACTTCTGACTATGAATCTGCTTATCCCAATTATTTCATAAGTGAGATCATTTTGTGTCTCACTTATTGCGTGAAATAAGATATCTTCAAAATTCACCCATGTTGTGGCATGCATCTGATCTTCATCTCTCTTTATGGCTGAATAATATTCTGTTGTGTGTATGTAACAAATTTTGTTGACATTCATCAGTTGATGGACATTTGCATTGCTTCCATCTATTGGCAATTGTGAATAATGCCGCTGTGAACATCAGTGTGAACATATTTGTTCAAGTCCCTACTTTCAACTATTTTGAGAATATCCCAACAAGTGGGATTGCTGGGTTATGTGGTAATTTTATATTTAATGTTCTGAGAATGGCTAAATTGTTTTCCACAGCAGCTATTTCTCCACGTCCTCCCCAGCACTTGTCATTTTGAGTGTGAAATTGTATCTCATTGTGGTTTTGAATACCTAATGGCTAATGATGTTGAGCATCATTTCACATGCTTTTTGGCTGTCTATACATCTTCTTTGGAGAAATGTTTATTCAGGTCTTTTGCCCATTTTATAATTGGATTGTTAGTCTTTTTGTTGTTGGTTGAGTTGTAGGACTTCTTTATATGTTATAGATATTAAATCCTTATTTTGGATATGTGGTTTCAAAATATTTTCTCCCATTCTATAGATAATCTTTTTACTTTCATGATGAACTTCTTTGATGTACAAACTTTTTAATTTAATGAAGCCCCATTTATCTATTTTTTTATTTAATCACTCATGCTTTGGATGTAAAGTCCAAAAAAGCATTTCCTAGCAGAGTTCTGAAAATGCTTCCCTATGTTTTCTTCTAGTTTTATAGTTTTGGTTCTTCCATTTGGATCTTTGATCCATTTTGAGTTAAGTTTTGGATATGATACAAGGAATGGGTCCACCATCATTCTTTTACACATGGATATCCTGTTTTCCCAGTACCTTTTGTTGAGGAGACTATTTTTTTTCCCAATTGATTTGACTTGGCACCTTTTATAAAAATTAATTGGCTGCGGATGTGAGGGTTTATTTCTGAATGCTCAATGCAATTCTTATGGTCTATGTGTCTGTCCTTGTACCAGAATTATGCTCTTTTTACTGTAGCTTTGTAAACTGTTTTAAAATTAAGAAATATGAGAACTCCAACTTTTGTATTTCTTTTTCAAGGTGGTTTTGGCTATTCAAGGCCCTTTATCCTTCCATATAAATTTGATGGTTGACTTTTAAATTTCTGCAAAGAAGATTGTTGGAATTTTGATTGGGGTTGCTTTGAATCTGCAAAATACTTTGGGTAGAATTGACATCATAATGATATTTAGTCTTCCAATTCATGAACATGGAATAGTCCTTCTATTTATTTGTCTTTGATTTCTTTTAGCTATGTTTTGTAGTTTTCTACATGCAAGTCATTTATGTTCTTGGCTAAATTTATTCCTAGACACTTGATTCTTTTAGTTACTATTGTAAATGAAAGGTTTTTTCTTGATTTCCTTCTCATATTGCTCACTACTAGGGTATAGAAATACTACTGAATTTTGCATATTGATCTTATACTGCATCACTTTGCTGAATTTATTTATTATTTTTAGTAGATTTGTTGTGGATTTTTCAGGATTTTCTACATATAAGATCATGTCACTGCAAATAAAGTTTAATTTGTTCCTTTCCAATATGGGTGTCTCTTATCGCTTTTTCCTGTCTGATTGTGTTTGCTAGAACTTTCGTTATAATGTTGAACAACAGTGGTGACAATAGCGGTCTTAACTTGTTCCTGATCTTTGAGGGAAAGCTTTCAGTCTTTCATTATTGAGTACGATGTTAGCTATGGGTTTTTCACATATGCCCTTTATCGTGTCAAGGAAGTATTCTTCTATTACTAGTTTTCTAAGTGTCTCATCAAAAAGAGGTATGTTTAGTATTAAATGTGTTTTCTATGTCAATTGAGATGAGTATTTCTATTTCTTTTTACCTTAATTGAATTGATATAGTGTGTTACATTAACTATTTTTCTTATATTGAACTACCCTTGCACATTGGATTAAGTCCCACGTGATCATGGTGTATAATTCTTTTGATAGGCTGTGGATTCAATTTGCTAGTATTTTGCTGAGGTTTTTTCCATCTATATATGTAGGAACTATCAGTCTGCAGGTCTTTTTTTCCCATGTTAGCTTTATCTCACTTTTGTATTAGGGTGAACTTGATCTTATAGAATGAGTTAAGGCATTTTTTCTCATCTTCAATGTTTTGGAAGAGTTTGACAGGATTTGTGTTAATTCCTTTTGAATGTTTGATAAAAATCAACTGTACTGTCATTTAGTCCTGACCTCTTCCTTATTGGGAGGTTCAGTCTCTTCACTTGCTATTGTTCTGTCTAGGTCTTCTGTTTGTCTTGAGTCAGTATAGGTAATTTGTGAGTCTAGAAATTTGTCCATTTCATCTAGGTTCTCTAGTGTATTGGCATGTAGTTGCTCATAGTATCTTCTTATAATATTTTTTATTTCTTTGAAATCATTAGTAATGTCCCCTCCTTCATTTCTGATTTGGGTTATTTGTATCCTCTCTCATTTTAAATTTGTCAATCTAATGAAAGGCTAGTTGATTTTATTGTTCCTTTCTGGGTACTAACTTTTGGGTTTTTTTGGTTCTCTCTATTGTTTTTTATACTTTATTTCATTTATCTCCACTCTAATCTTTGTTATTTCCTTCCTTCTGCTTGCATTGAGTTTAATTTTTCTTTTTCTAGATCTTCCAGTTGTGGTATTAGGGCTCTCCTTGGAGACCTTTCTTCTTTTTTTTTTTTTTTTTTTTTTTTTAAAGAGGGAGGAAGGGAAGGAAAGACAGAGAGAAGGAAGGAAGGAAGGAAGAAAGGGAAACATCTTTAAACATTTTCTTGTTTTATTGTATTTTGTTTGTTTGTTTGTTTTTTACATGGGCTGGGGCAGGGAATCGAACCGAGGTCCTCCGGCATGGCAGGCAAGCACTTTGCCCGCTGAGCCACCGCGGCCCGCCCCCTTTCTTCTTTTTTAATGTAAGCATTTCAAGCTATGAATTTCCCTCTGAGTACTGCCTTTGCAGCATCCCATGGTTTTGACATGTTGTGTTTTCTTCTTCATCTTCCTCAAGGTATTTCCTAATGCTCCTTGTAATTTCTTCTTTGACTTATTGGCATCAAAGTTTAACAGTGTGCTGCTTAATTTTTGCATGGTTGTGAATTTTCCAGTTCTCCCTCTGTCATTGATTTCTAGATTCATTCCTTTATGATTAGGGAAGATACATTGTATGATTTCCATATTTTAAAATGTATTTAATCTTATTTCTGACCTAAATATAGGGTTTATTCTGGATATTGACTCTTATGCACTAGAGAAAAATGAGTATTCTGTTACTATTTGAGTCATTTGTTTATGTTTGCTGTTAGGGCTAGTTGCTTTATAGTATTGTTCAAGTCTTCTATTTCCTAATTGATTTTCTATCTAGGTTATCTAGCCATTACTAAAGGAGGGATATTTAAGTCTCAGACCACTGCTGAGGAACTATCTATTTCTCACTTCAAATCTGTCAGTATTTCCTTTATATATTTGGGGGCTCTGCCATTAAATGCTTATATACTTATAATGGATTGTCTTCTTGTTGAATTGATCCCTCTATCATATAGTGACACTTTTTGTACCTTGTAACAGTTTTTCACTTAAAGTCAATTTTATCTGATGTTTGTATAGCTACCCCAGCTCTCTTTTGGTTACTACTTGTATGGTATATATTGTTTCCATCTTTTCATTTTCAACATATTTGTGTTTTGAATTTATGGTGAGTCTTGCAAACAGCATTTAGTTGGGTAATGCTTTTTAAAATCCATTAAACCAATTTCTGCCTTTTGGATGGAAAGTTTACTCCATTTACATTTACAATACTTATGATAATTCAGGAATTCCTTCTGCCATTTTGCTATTTGGTCTTTGTAAGTCTTACACCATTTTTTTCCATCAATTCTTCTGTTAATGCATAATTTCATATTTATTTGTTTATTTTAAGCATACCATTTTGAGTACCTTCTCATTCCTTTGGTATATATTTTTCAGATATTTTCTTTGTGGTAACCAAAGGACGTAAGTTTAACAACCTAAATCTATAATAGTCTGTTCTAATTTGCTAACTGCCGGAATACAATATATCAGAAACAGAATGGCTTTTAAAAAGGGGAATTTAATAAGTTGGCAGTTTACAGTTCTAAGGCACAGAAAATGTCCCAATTAAAGCAAGTCTATAGAAATGTCCAATCTAAGGCATCCAGGGAAAGATACCTTGGTTCAAGAAGGCCGATGAAGTTCACGGTTTCTCTCTCAAGTGGAAAGGCACATGGTGAACATAGTCAGTTTCTCTCTCGGTTGGAAGTGCACATGGTGAGCAAGGTGTCATCTGCTAGCTTTCTCTCCTGGCTTCCTGCTTCATGAAGCTCCCCAGGAGGTGTTTTCCTTCTTCATCTCCAAAGGTTGCTGGCTTGTGGGCTCTTTGCTTCTCGTGGCTATGTCATTCTTCTCTGCTCTCTCTGAATCTCTATCATTCTCCAAATGTTTCCTCTCTTTTAGGACTTCAGAAACTAATCAAGACCCACCCAAATGGGTGGAGACATGTCATCACCTAATCCAGCTTAACAACCACTCTTGATTAAATCACATCTTCAGGGAGATGATCTAATTACAGTTTCAGGCATACAATACTGAATAGAGATTAGAAGAAACAGCTGCCTTTACAAATGGGATTAGGATTAAAACATGGCTTTTTCTAGGGTACATACATCATTTCAAACCAGCACACAGTCACATTTGATTTGATACAAACTTAACTTCAATGCATACACATACAGCATTCCTATATTCCTCTATACCCCCATCATTTTCTTGTCACAAATTATATCTTTATATATTGTATTACGAAACTAAAATTTTTTTCACTACTTTTTATGCATTTGCATTTTAGAATCTGCAAAAGTGGAGTTATATACCAAATAATACAATACAATAATACTTGAATTTATAATTACCCATGCATTTACTGGAGGTCTTTATTTCTTTATGCTGCTTCAATATACTGCCTGTGTCCTTTCTTTTTAGTCTGAAGAACTCCCTTTTAGCCTTGCTTTTTAGTGGTCCAGTAGTAATGAACTCCCTTAAATGTTGTTTGTCTTGAATGTCTTACTATCTCCCTCATTTCTGAATGACAGTCTCACTGGATATAAAATTCTTGGTTGGCAATTGTTTTCTTCCAATATTTTAAATATTTTATCCCACTGGCTTCTTGCCTTCATTGAAATTGAAACTTAATTGTATTAAGACTACCTTGTACATAACATGTTGTTTTTCTCTTACAACTTTCAAATTTTTCTCCTTGTCCTTGGTATTTGGTAGTTCTAGTACTGTGTGTCTGTCTAGTACTGTGTGTCCTCGGTATTTGGTAGTTCTAGTACTGTGTGTCTGGCTGTGGTTCTCTTTGAGTTTATACTGTTTGGGATTTGTTGGAGTACTTGAATGTATATATCCATGTTTTTTGTTATATTTGGGAAACTTTCTGTCATTATTTCTTTGACTACTCCTTCCACTCTTTTCTCTCTTTTTTCTCCTTCTGGGACTCCCATAATGCATATATTGGTACACTTGAGGGTGTCCCATAGGTTTCTTGAGCTCAGTTCACTTTTTCCATTCTTTTTTTCTTTCTGCTCCTCAGCCTGACTCATTTCAAGTGTCTTTTCTTCAAGTTCATGGATAATTCTGCCAGCTCCAATCTGCTGCTGAAACTCTCTAGGAATTTGTCATTTTAGTTATTTGCCCATCAAATGCAGTATTTCTGTTTGATTCCTTTTATGAAATATCTGTTTCTTTATTGAGAGCTTCATATTGTTCTTTTATCATTTTTCTGATATCTTGCAGTTTTTTTTCCATGTTTTATCTTCTTGAGCATATTGAAGATCATTTTTATAAAGTCATTTTTTTCTAGTATATACAGTCAGGTCTTGTTCATTGATAGTTTCTGAAATTTGCTGTTTTTTTTTTTTTTTGGATGGGCCATTGTTTCCTGCAGCTTTGTTTGTCTTGTAATCTTTTGTAGCATACTGTACATTTTAATATTTTAAAGTGTAAGCTCTGGGATTTTGTCCCTGATCTCCCTGTTCTTTTTATTTGTACTGAGTGGTGATATGCCAGATTTCCTGGAGCAACAGGAGCTAATAAAAATGATCAAAACAAAGCAAATAATATATTTCACAGTGTCTTCAAATTAGTTCTGTGTTGGTTGATGCTCTCCTTCAAAGATCAGCTCTACTATCAAGAGGATCAGCCTGAGGCAAAAGTGAAGTAGGGGTTCTGTCTTTTTTGAGCCTGCGTCTCATCTTACACTTGTGCTTACTCAAGACATTAAGAATTCCCCTGTTTACAGGATTTCAAATGCCCCCTCTACTCCCTATGAAATAAATTTTCATACTACCTGAGTGCTCTTTTGTATTTATTAAAGCAGATAATCTTTTGCTGAAGGTTGCTTGAGTTAATTTTTTCTTAAATTACTTCAGGTGTCTTCAGACTGTTTCTGCCTGTAGGGCAAGTTCTTTTCCCCTTTTTGGTCAGGAAGTTGCTGTTGATCCCACAATATCAGGGCCAGGCTCATTCCTGGGAGTCATGTCCCATGTTGCCAGGGAGACTCACACCCCCAGATGTCATTTCTCATGTAGAGGGAAGGGTAATTATTTCACTTGCAGAGTTGCACTTAGAGAGAGAGAGAGGCCACATCTGAGCAACAAAAGAGGGTCTGTGGAAATAACACTTAGGCATAATTATAGGTAGACTTAGCTTCTCTAGTACAGAAATAAGTTTCATAAGAACAGATCTCAAGATCAATGGCCTGGCTTACTGACTTGCGAGTCCCTAGTGTTTCAGATTCCAGTTTTCCCAGGTGGGAAAGTTTCATAGTTCCATATTTTTTCACTAGTCCCTTGAGGGACTTTGCCACTACTTTTTAATTATCTGTCCAACATACTCTGGGAAATATCTGGGTATTACATTAAGCTATACAGAATAACCATTCTGGGCTCCATGGATTTGGGTTGTTTAAATGAATCATTCAGGCAGGTTGAGTTAGATTGTGTGCTATAGAAACTTTAGGCTTTGGACAAAATAAACCTCTCTTCCTCCAGTCTCATAAAGTAGATGAAGTTCTAAAATACAGACACTGTCATCCTTTACCCTGTATTCAGATTTACCTTTAATCCCAATCAGATCAGCTTCATTCTTATCTGTAACTGAAGCCTGATCTCTTTTTTGGCTTCTTTAACAGTTGTTATATGCAGCAATACTAACTTTCAGAGCTGCAGAATTCCAACTGTGAGTCACACAGGTACCCAAAGATCCAGGGAAATTCCAGGTTATACCTTTATAGCACAGCATCTCAGACTACAAACAATACTTAAAGCTCAGTAATAAATGTGACTGCTGTAAGAGCTTACAATCTAGGCCTGAATTTTCTTATACGTACTTTCTGAGAGACCATGCAATATTTATCCTTTTTTACTGTCTTATTTTGCACAACAAAATGTCCTCAAGTTTCATTCACCTCATTGTGGTCTTCACGGCTTTGTTCCTTTCTGTAGCCGCACAATATTCCGTTATATGTATACACCACAGTTTGCCTTTCTGCCTGTCAGTCATTGTACCGTTCAGCCACCTCCATCCATTGGGCATCATGGATAATGTCCAGAATAAACAACCCATGTCTCACAGTATCTCACTTAGTTGTACAATCATCATCACTCTCAATTTTAGAACTTTTCATTGTTCCAGTGAGAAAAATAATAGATAAACTCACCATCAACAAAGAGAAAAATCCCAAACTCCTCTTAACTCTTATCTTCAACCCCATTCTTTACCTCTAGTATTACTGTGGTACTGGCATTGTTTTCTGTTAAATAGAGGCTACAGCACACAATAGTAGTTAGGGAAGGGCTTTTAAAAAGCTCTCTGGGTCAGGAGGCACTGACTGGCTCAGAATACCGCTAACCTGAAGTTTATTTTTGTGTTTCATGGCCCAGGGCTTCTATAAATGTGTCTGCTCGATGGTTAAGCTAGCTGAGAAAAGGAGAAAAATTCAGAGAAAGAGAGTTTGGGGAGGTACATAGATAAAAAAGTAGCAATATTTTCCCTCATTTGTTTGTTCAACAGATACTGAGCCCCTACTATATACTAAGTACTGTTCTGAGCATTGATTGTTATGAATAAGGCTTTTGTACACAGCTAATTTTATTGTAGTTATTCCATTAGAATTCTCATTCTAACCCTAATTCTAATAATAAGTAGATAAATAGAGAAGATGATTTTAGGAAATGATACTATTTTCCTAGGGACCTGTTGAAGTGCCTCTTCTAATATTTATGGCTGACTCCTCAGGAGAAGCCCCAACCACACCAAGAAAAGGTCCTCAGAGCTGTTCTCTGTCTCAGCAATGATCACTATCTGTAATGAGCAGTTGTTTAATTGTTCCTTTGTTTAATGTCTGTCATGCTCACCTAAACAGTAGCTCCATGACAGCAGCAACTGCTTTGTTTTTATTGGACACCCCATGCCTTTTTCAGGAGCTGGCCCTTGGGAGGGTACTCAGAATATATCTGTGGAATTAGGGCAATTAACACTCCTGATTTGCCTGGAATTGACGGTTCCTAAAACATAGGGCTTTCAGTGCTAAAACTGGAACCATCCCAGGCAAATCAGGACAGTTTAGTTACTCTATCTGAAATGCATATCCATTGGATGAGATATTAATCCCTGAAATAGACCTTCCATTATCCAAATTGAACCTCAAGTCTCTGTAAACCAGACCCAGAGCAGAGGTGTTTCTATAGCATGGTACCATTAGTTGCAACCAAGGCATTTAATATGGGTTCCAAGGCCTATATTAAAGAGAAAGCCGATCCCTAGGGAATCTCTCCAGCATTATAAGTATCAGTAAAATAATACAGACATTGAGTTCCAAGGAAAAGAGACACCCACAATCACTAAACTGAGCAGGACTGAGTCAAGTCTATCACTTCTGAATCTTCTCAAGTCTCTTGAATGCTGAGCTATCCATCCGGAACCAATCTAGAAACTAACAATTAAATATAGCCTAAATATGAAGTGGCAGCTAGAAGATAATTCTGAAATCATGTAGTTTAGCCCTCTCATTTTAGACTTGAAAGGATTCAGTTTAGTCTGAGATGTTAATTTCTTAAATGTAGAAGCAAGTTTTTAGGATCCTCTTTATTTGTTGCTACGCTGACTAGAGTCTCTTTAAAATATTGGCCAACTGCTCTTGCTCCACAGTTGAGAAAATGACTCCCTTCCATTGTCTCCTCTCAACAGGTTGTCCTGTTTTGCATTTCCTCCCTCATTCTCTGTGCTCTGGAACAAGTTCTATTAGCCTTTTTTGCAAATGACATTTCAGTGTACTGGTTGTTTCTCCCTAAAAGACTTGTTTAACAGGTTCAAGTACTTCCTCTTCCTTAAAGTATGGGATGATTACTTTGAGATTTAAAGTGAAAACTTTTCACCATCATGTATTCTTCAGATCTTAAAAAAAAAGGCAACCAAAATTTTCTATAAAGATTTTGAAGCCTAATAGGCATCTATTTGTCACGTGAGATATTCCTCATGTTTACTGCAATAAACTTTAAAGAGTTTATGCTGGAAACACAAGCCAATTCAAAGATAACAGACCAAAATTCACAATCATATTTACATTGTTGTGTGTTCTGAATCAAAAGATGACACCACATCTGCTATTAGCCTTACTGAAAGAGCTAACCAAATCACTTCTATTTTGAGATGTTTTCAAAACAGAATGCCCTAGTTCAACAATTTTGAGAGAAAATTCAGCTTGTCAGTAGTTTGGAAGTTAGAAAGTTTATGTTCATGATTGCCTTTTGCAACAGCTGATACGTTTTACTTTTTTGAACTTAGGAAAGCAAGGCATTAAAATAAGTTTGTTGTGAATCATTAACAAAAACAAAACTTAAGACAAATGTTTTATTGATCTGGGGAACTTGATCCAGGCTGAGACTTTATTTTACCCTTTGCTATTAAGTTCTTCCTATGAGAGTGCTAAATTGATGCCTCTGTAGAGAAAAAGTCTTGGTCTTTCTTAGATCTGTCTTTCTTAGAAATATCTCCTTATGTACTTTTTCTTAGGAAAAAATTTCTTTAAAATCATTGAGCAGCAGTCTGGGCCAGAAAATTCCTCTTCCCTTCGTTTTCAAGTCTTTCCAAACTCCACCTCTATAAGTAACAGCAATGTCCTTCCACTCTACCTCCTTATCCAAACACATCTGCAAACACACCTTTCCTGGGAGATGAAGAAAATGGGCCACTTAGTAATAAGGAGACAAATCCATATATTCATTGTCCATTTTCCTTTAGTTCTTGATCACTCTTTAGAGGGAATTGATTGGAGCAAAATGTGTTGATAATTGTAGATTCTAAAATTATCACTACTTTATACCAGGCCCTGGAGCCATTAATCATATGCTAATGGTGCTAGTCAGTAGGAAAACTGACCTTAAAGCAGGGTTCAGTTAAGAATCCTAATTCTTTTTTGCCAACACACATCACTGTCTGGGAAGGAACACACATAATCACATCAAAAAGCAGGTAGGGGGCTATTATTTATTTATTTATTTATTTATTAAACATAACATACAAAAGAATGTTCTTACCATATGATCATTCCATTCTTGGTATATAATCAATAACTAACAATATCATCACATTGTTGTATATTCATCACCAAGATCATTTCTCAGAACATTTGCATGAATTCAGAAAAAGAAATAAAAAGAAAAAAACTCATATATACCATAACCCTTACCCCCTCCCTTTCATTGACTGCTAGTATTTCCATCTACCCAATATATTTTAGCCTTTATTTCCCCTATTTTTTTCTATACCACTTATCACTCCCTTTCATTGATCACTAGCATTTCAATCCACTAAATTTATTTTAACATTTGTTCCCTATGATTTATTTATTTTTAATCTGTCCATACCATAGATAAAGGAGCATCAGACACAAGGTTTTCACAATCACACAGTCACATTGGGAAAGCTGTATCATTATATAATCATCTTCAAGAAACATGGCTACAGGAACACAGCCCTACATTTTCAGGCAGTTCCCTCCAGCCTCTCCAATATACCTTAACTACAAAGTGATATCTATATAATATATAAGAATAACCTCCAGGATAACCTCTCAACTCTGTTTGAAATCTCTCAGCCATTGACACTTATTTTGTCTCATTTCGCTCCTCCCCCTTTTGGTTGAGAAGTTTTTCTCAATCCCTTGATGATGAGTGAGTCCCAGCTTATTCTAGGATTTCTGTTCCATGTTGCCAGGAAGGTTTACACCCCTGGGAGCCATGTCCCACGTAAAGAGGGGGGAGGACAGTGAGTTTGCTTGTCATGCTGGCTGAGATAGAGAGGCCACATCTGAGCAACAAAAGAGGTTCTCTGGAGGTGACTCTTAGGCCTAATTTTAAGTAGGCTTAGACTATCCTTTGCAGGGATAAGTTTCATATGAACAAACCCCAAGATTGGGGGCTCAGCCTATTGCTTTGGTTGTCGTCACTGCTAGTGAGAATATCAGGAATTCTCCACATGGGGAAGTGGAATTTCCCCCCTTTCTTGCCATTCCCCCAAGGGGACTTTGCAAATACTTTTTTATTCACTGTTCAAATCACTCTGGGATTTATCAGGGCATCACTCTGGACAAACCTACAAAATCTCATGCAAGGGAGTTATTTTTTGATAAATTATATGAGATGCATGACATTCTTTAACAAACTTCATGTCACATGTATTATATTTTAGAGTAATGGGCCCAAATAAAATTCTTGGAACTGTTGTCTGATAATTACTCTTTGTAAATTTGATTAATAATGAGCACAAAAACATAAACCAATAATTTGACCAGTATATATTCCTTTAAAATATAAGTTTTAAATATAGAAATTTAAGTTTGTGTAGTAGAGCTGCATGGAAATACTCAATTTTGATTATAAAATTCTTTTTTTTAAAGTAATTGCAAAAAAGTGTACAAATACCTGTGTACCCACCACTCAGAAATGAAAATGAACATTTGTCAGATCTGCCTTTGCCTTTGTTTATGAAAGAAATCAAATATCAGATAAAAGTGAAGTCTCTTCTTGTTTTACTGCCATCCCCTCCCAGAGATAGCCATTTTCTCCAGTGTTTCAGTAAAATACATTTGAAACCATATAGCTTTTCATTGTTCCAGTGAGAAAAATAATAGATAAACTCACCATCAACAAAGAGAAAAATCCCAAACTCCTCTTAACTCTTATCTTCAACCCCATTATTTACCTCTAGTATTACTGTGGTACTGGCATTGTTTTTCTTGTTGTTGTGCAGAAAATATATTTAGTATTATGCATTTTCATTTAAATATCCTTAAATATTGTACATAAATGCTGATTTTACTACTGAAATAATGATTATCTACATGTCAAAATGAATGTTTAGACATCTTACAAGTTTGAATTGCACAGATCATCCAGAAATCACAACAGTGCCCCAGGGAAATGCTCTAATATTCTCAAAAGATGATATAACCTTTTGAAAATCAATTATTTTAGTAGATGAAAGAGAAAAATATACTTTATAATGACTATTAGTAAATGCTTCTCAGAGAAGCTTTTTTTGATGAACATAATTTCTTAGATATACTTTTTGAAGTCTGACTAATAGTCCAGACCATGGAAACTTTAATGATAAAGCTTTTAAAAAGTTACTATTTTATTAACTTTAATATTAAATATAAATGGTATTAGTAATATCTAAAGAATTCTAATAAAAAGTGTTAGCAACATCTAGGGAATTCTCTTTTATCATTTTATGGTGAGTTATTTAATAGAGAGATTCGCCATCAATATTTGAAAACAAATCATTCTTATTTAGTGCCATAGTAGCTCCATGGGTTTTACGCTGCAAGAATATTTAGGAAGAAAGACCATGCAGTGTTTAGAGTACTATACTTACCATTCGGCTCTTTGACTAGGGTAGCTTTGCTATTATCTTGTTGTATGGACTTGAAAAAATTGTTTAATCTCTCTGGGACTCAATCTCCTCATCTCAAAAATGCTTTGGTTGAGGGAACAGAGGTAGGAAAAGATTTAAAGAGATGGGTCATTAATATTTCTCCCTTCTCTAAAATTTTATTATTACTCTCTTTATTTTCTCCCTTCTCCATTCAAGGACATAAATTGATAATTACTCAAAATTGAGGGTAAAGGACACTCCTGGCTGTTAACAGATTGACAACAGAGAATCTTCTAGCAAAATTATCAGACTTCAGGTCAAAGGCTACAAAAATATGAAATGGAAAAACCTTTGCTTCATTCATGATAAGATTGACACATTCAAAAGGAACCAGACAAAAACTGCTAGAGAGAGAAATTAGGAATAGAGAAATATGTTTTTATTTATTATTCACTGTAAAGCTTATATAGAATGAAGGACGTTTATTCAAATAAACTCATGTTAAACATAGCTGACTTTCTAATCAAACAGAAACACCTCTAATCAAAATGATGCATGTTTAAGATCATTCAATATTTCCTTGTTAGTGCAGAAAAATTAAGTTGTTATGCATTATATAATCACTGAATATGGTAAGATTGCCTCATGACCTTGTGAACAAATATTACATTATTTCTCAGCATCAGTCTCCCTCTTGAGTATATTGCAAATCATTCATTTGTAAGAGCAATTAAGATTTGGTAAATGAATGAAATAATGCTCATGAAAGGAAAAAATAAATTTGCCTCTCAACAGGTTTTGTCTATAAATGAAGACATAGTCATTTGCAATCCTCTTAGTGGTGTTTGAAAACCTACCATTTCTGTTGTGGAATTTCCCATGCAGTTGTTACATTCTTTGGTACAACTTTAGGGTCTGGGAGATAAAAAGTGACAGTGACAAAGAATCATATGGATATGTGGAAGAGACTTCCTAAAGTTATCTTGTCTAGTGAATTCCCTTCTATTTAGGAGTTATTTGTAGCAAGTTTAAATGGATGGCTCCCTATGATATTTTTAGTGATCCCAGATAAGGAAAATATATGTCTTCTGTAATGGCCACTGTCAGAGTTGAATGACCCTTGCAGACTCAATGTTCTCCCTAAATGAGTTAATGGATGTGAAAGAACATTGTAAACTGTAACAAATGTTGGAAATTATTATTGAGATGACCATTCCAAGGCTGACCCAATCATTTGTTGCATCACAGTAATTCCCGCTAAGTGGGAGAGTTCATTTTATAGTTATGAAGTGGTTCTGGAGAATTTATGTACAGAGGCTAAGGCCAAACACATATATACTCTTTTATTACTAGGAAATCCCAATATGGCCTCCTGGTCAGCTAGGTTGGTCGATAGACAGAATTCCTTTTACACAGGCTAGAAGCTGACAGAGGGCATGGAACCAAAGCATGCCAAGCAGCCTCCTTTACCCTTTCACACTAGTTCCTCAGATTTGAGGAGAGAGACATCAAGGAAAAGTATACTGAAAAGCAAGGGGAGCAAAAGGGATTTACTCTAAGACCTGGAGCTAGACTGGTCTGCTTGGCCTGTCCAAGAGCATGTCACAGTAACCTGTCTCACTATTGCAGCCTCATGGGAGACAGACCCCAAAGAGAGAGATCCCAAGAATGGAGCTTGGGTTCAGAGAGGCCACAACATGAATCCTATGGCTCCCCAATATCTTTTCCTGACTTGCCATATGACTACAGTATTTTCTCCTCCACTATGAAGGCAGGCAGAGGGGACAGGAATAGTTGCATTTTCTTCTTTTTCCTTTAAATGTATTCTCTGTGAAGCAGAAATTACTTCCTTTTCTTTAATATATAATAAATAGCTTCGTATCTAGGCAGTAATCTAGGTAATATAGGTTTTTAATTTCTTACCTATTTAAATTATACTAGAGTAAACTAATAATTGTGCCTTTGTGTTCCAGAGAAGCTGTGCCTAGTTCACAGATACTGTAGAGCAAGTTAACCAGCTACAAAGGCATGGCAACACACCCTGCTAAATGATTTTCTCAAAATTGCATCTGATCATTCTTCACATTTTTGTTTCATTCAATTTTCATATTCTTTTTTTCAACATAGAACAAAGTATATATGTATGTATATTTCTCAAATATGTGTTTGGCTTCCTTGGGTTTGAAAGCTGAGAAGGCCCAGGCCCTGGTCTAGAGTGACTGTTGATAAGTAGCATGACCCATGACTTAGGTTTTTTTCCACTTATAAATTGGAACAAAGATTCTGTGTCCTTGGACTGTTCATCTCCATATTTCAGAGTGACACTGAGGAAATAAATGAAAGAGAAAATGTGAAAGCTTTTTCTAAAGATTCAGAGAGAAGGAATTCAATACTGAAAAAGGCTGCCCATTTCACTTTGGACAGTTTTAACCTTTTTTTTGCATTGAAGCTGTGATCTACTCCCCTACAACTTTCCCTTTTGATTTTATCTCTGCTGTTCTGATGCCTCATTCCTTTTTCACATGAGGAGTCTTTAAATATTTGAAGACAGCTATGCTTTCTGAGGTTTTCATTTAAAATTCAAGTGTTCTAAAGAAGCCATAAACCACAAATCATGACATTAAACTGTGTCTAGGAGACAAATAATAAACATTGCTTTGTAATGAAGCAACGAGCTTCTAGTTTGATTTAATACACATATCTAGTCTTAACAGCAATACCTTGAACTTGTAAAATGAATTAAATTAATGGAGAATTCTTTCAAACAGCATTTCATAAATCTTATAGTAAGTAAATTCATTTTTCAGAGTCAGAAGATGGGAACGGTGGAATTAGAGAGATATGGGTTTAATGCATAGCTTCTCTAGCTTTGTGTCCCTGGCAAAATATAGTATCTAATTTCCTAAACCTCATTCCTTTATCTCAGAATTAGAGGTGGTAGTTCTATTTCTCAGTGTTTTGCTGAGGATTAATGATAACATAACTAAAGGACTTGACACAAATATAGTGAAAAACTCTCAGTGGAAATAAAGAATGAACAACTTCAACATATTTCGACATGGTTAGATGATCAGAAGTGTAAGTGGGAGGAAAAACAGTGAGAAACAGAACAAGATGGACTGGGCAATAACATTTAGGTAAATAGTCTCACATGATATACACATAAAACAATACCATCATTGTTCATAGAAGATGGACTGAAAGACTAACACCACATGCAGTGTGAGAGAGGAAGTGCCTTTCAAATGGTGAAAACTGAGATTTTATATGAGAAATGAAAAGGACTAAAATAAAAGAAGGAGGGATGGATATGGATCAGTCATAACAATTGCTCTAATTTCGTGCACCTGAGGTCCAACAGAAACGAAAAAGAAAAATGAGCCTTAGCACAGAGCCTGGTATGTAGCAGAGACTCACAATAGGTAACTATTATTACTTGGGTGAGGTACCACTTCACAGAACTGTTTGCATCAATTTAAATATCACTGTACTTAAAAACATACAGTGGGTTAGAAGTTGAGCCGGTAGAGTCAAAAGGCCAGGAAGAAACTGTAAGTAGACAAGAAAAAGGATATCTTTTCATAATATAGAATAATGGCAACATAATAATAACAGCTGTTATTTATTGAGTGTTTACTCTGTGCTAGGCATTAACTCGTTCATTAGTTTATTCAACCAAAAAATAGCTAATGAGTACTTATTATGTTTCAGAAGCTGTTCTTGACAGTGGGAATATAGTAGGAAAACAACAACAAACTCTGTTTTTAAAACACTTACCTTCTAGTGAGAGGAGACTGGCAATAAAAGAGTATGTTAGATGGGGCCAAGTCCTATGCAGGAACCCTTCCCTCCCTCAACAAATCAGAGAAGGACATTATGGAGAGGGAGATGACTGCAGTTTTATACAAGGAGGTCAGGGAAGGCACCTCTGAAGGACATTGTTCCAAACCCTTTTACTGTATTCTTTTAATCTTCTCAAACATCCTATGAAGAATTGACTTTATTAACCATGACTGCTGTTTTTCAGATGCGTAAACTGGGCCCAAAGTCCTTTATTTCCTTTTCTAACGTTTGGTACTAACGTTTGGTAGCGGGCTAGGTGACAGAGACAGGATTAGGCTTCAGGCTGCCTGTCTCTGGAGCTGTCCCCATTAAGTATTTTTTTTCATGTAGGAAGCTAGAAGGGGCCCTGGGAGATCCCTCAGAATGGGAAGCAGGACTGTGGTTTGGTAAAACATTGAATCAATATTATGATTGTATCCATTTTCCATTTTGAGAAATACAAATAGACATATTTTGTTTTGAGGGGGAAAAAAAAACTCAGAAAGTAAAATCTGGGCAAAATCTTCCAGGCTGTTGGGCCTATCCAGAAGTTACAAAGGATATGCCAGATATTTCCATTAGAAAATCCTGATTTGGTCCAGCCCTTTTATTTTATTGTGACAGGACAAGGAACTTCAAGACTATAAGTGACTTTTCCAAAGTTGTATAGCTTGTTTATTAAATAATCTGGTTGGAAAACTGAGCTTGATAACGTAACCCGTCACTATAAGCAGAACAGTCAGGCTGACCGACCCAAGCCTTCATGATTTACTATGAATGGCTGGCCCCTGCCAACCTAGCTCTCTTGCCTGTGGCTTCTGTTTTAAACAGTAGAGATGTCATGTTAAGTCAAAGTCTCAGATAGGAAAAGTGAATTCCTGAGTTGGGAAAGACCCATTTGTATAAGGGAAGAGGGGAGTATGATAAAGAGGAAGTGAGAGGAGGCACAAATTACGGAAATGAGGTGAAACATCAGCCAAGAATAGGCAAGGTGAACTTCAAGATGGGTTTCCATCTAGGAAGGAGGGAAGGGACCATGAGGTAGGGACTAAAGGATTCCTCTAGCTCAGTAATTCTAATTATAGCCCCATAGGACAGGTAGGAGTGGTGCAGGGTTTTTTTTTTTTTTTTTTTTTTTTTTTAATTGTTCACTGGTTTATTTTTCCAAATGAGCAATAGGCTATTTACAAATAAGCAGATCTTCAATGATGCACATCGAAATGGTAATCCTGTCATTGAAATTGAAATGGAAAAAATTCATTAAGGCCCATTTGATCTGTAAGTTTAAGACAAACTTTTTAATGTAGTAACAGATTCATTTTACTTTTGATGCCCCCTCCCCCAAACACATGAGCACCAAAATGGTAAGGAATGTAAAAATTAAGGAGGGAACATTTTCAAAAGGAAATCTTTGGAGATCAGTTTACTGCAAGTAAAACATAATAAACAGTGAGTGCACACTCCTGATACACATAAATACTAATAAATAACAGATACTCCAGATATGACACAACAAATGCAGCTTTATATACAGAGAAAATGAAGCTCAGAAAAATTACTTACTCAGGATCACACAGCTGGCAAAAATTTCATGATATATCAGTTTTTCTCTTTTTGTGGGTCTCCTTCTCCCTTTTATTGCTGCCATCATTTCTTCCCTGCGCCTTTTACTTCTACCAGATGGGTTATTGAGGTTTTTGCCTTTATTCTAATACAGTTATCAAATGTCCAGTGAGTATGTGGTTACCACGACAACACACGCTTTGCTAGGGATTAGCCTCCCTGCTTGGCCTCCAGAATCAAATTTCACAGCACAAGTCCCCTACCTTTGTAGAACTTACCACAGCCAAGGGTAATTTTACATTCGTTCGTGCACCTACTTATTTGCTTAATGTTTCTCCCGCTCCCCCCCCCCCCCCCGCCCCGCCCCACTAGGTCATAAGCTTCATAATGGCAGGGAGCAGCCTGCATTTGCCACCAGTGTGTGCCCAGCGCCTAACACAATGCCTGGTCCTCAGGCGCCACATGATTCCTGAAAAATGTTCTGTGGTTCCTTTCAGCTCTCTTCGGAAAGTTACCCGGACAGTAACCTTTAGCTCATAATTATGTTACTAGATACTGTATAACGAGTCGGACCGGCATGTACAGGTAGTACACACACACACACACACACACACACACACACACACACACACGACTGCACAAACAGCCCCGGGCAGGTGCACTCAGGGGGAAACGCAAGCCTACTGAGCGAGCCAAACCAGCGCTGGTAAACAGCGCTGCGAGGGGCTCGGCGGGGCTCCTCAGCGTGGGAGGGGATAGCGGCCACCGCGCCGCGGGAGTCCCCTGCCCGCCGCCGGGACCCTGGGAGGCGCGGAGGCGGCGGGGTGGGCGTGAGCTGCGCTCGGGATTGGTCCGCAACTGTGGGCGTGGCGGGGCTGGCGGCGGGAGGCGGCGCTGGGAGCCGAGGGGTGTGCGCAGCGGCTGGCGCCGTAGTTTCAGTATAAACAAGGAGCTGACTGGTCGGGAGCATTTTTTTTAATCCTTCTCCCCGCGCGCTCTCGTTCTCTATCCTTTGGTCGCATCTGTGGGCGCGCGGCAGACATCCGGAGGCCGAGGAGTTGGGGGTCCTTGTGCGGGTAGGTTGTTCCCTGGCTGGGCTGTTCTCCCGGGAGAGGCCCGAGCCCGACGGCGGGAACTCGGTCCTGTTCTGCGCGCTGCGTCCTCCCAGGAGGCGGGATTCCGCCCTCCCGGCCGTCCGCGCTGCGCGGGGGACTAGCCGGTGGCTTCTCTAACTGCGTCCCGGCTGCCAGGTGCGCCCCGAGGAGGCGAAAGAGCCTTGGGCCAGCGAGTGCTTGAGCTCTCGCCAACACACGACGGTCCCGCAAAAGCTAGGAACCAGGGCAGCCCCCCTGCCCGGCCGCCGCCGGCTCCTGGAACTACCCCGGGGTCCGTCCGGGTCCCAACAGGTGCGAGGTCCAGCGGCTGGGACCCCGGCAGGGAAAGGCTTAGGTTTTGCTTTGCTTCTCTCGCGCCGATTTCGCAGTTAGTCCTGTTTGACGATCTGGGTGCAGTTTGTGAGGATTTGCGTTGAGTTCTGGTCGCGTTCATTCCTTTTTTATTCCCGTTTTCCTCCCTGTACACAGCTCGGGGGTTTTCTACTTCTTGACTAGTTTTAGCGTGTGGTTTGTATTGGGTGGGGCAGGGGTATGCGTATTTATTTTGGGTGTCGGTACCTTATAATCTAAGGTTTGACTCTGGAAGGGCCAAGGGAACAAAAGTCAGAGACCCGCCACTAATCCAGTGGCGACGTTCATTCATCTCCCCAGTTCACCTGGCACACTTGCGAGACACCGAGTAGCCCTTTTCTTGCTCAGGTGAGTCGCTTCGGGTCACTTGGCCCGGCGATGATGACGTGAGCTGGGGGTACCTGGAAGCCTCTCGGACAGTCAGCGTGAGGAAGCCTCTCCTAGGAACCATGGGAACAAATCCGGTACTGTATAGGAGAAAGGGGGCCAACCGGGGGTGGGAGTTGGAGGTAGGCTGGTGTGTGGGCGGCGCGCGCGTGCGTGTGTTCGTGTGTGTGTGTGTGTGTGTACTACTTAAGTATTGTTTCCCACCTCATCCCAGCCCAACAGGCACATTTCCCGCGAAAGCGACAGAGCTAAGAATCATCTGACAGTGCGGAGGCTGGCACAAGTGTGGTAAATAGTGGCAGGGGATGTTCCGGGGCGATGCACGCTTCTGAACATAGACGTGCAGATGTGCCGATGAGGTCGCTGGGTGCAGTGTGTTTAGATGACAATATGCGCACAAGGTTTGTGTGTGTGTATGTTTGGGTCGTACGCGTCTCCAAGGAGCCCTTCGTCAGCAGCGCCATGTGACCAGGGTCTGGAACTGCTGGTGTGTGTAGATCTAAATTTAGCCCTAGATGATCCACAAGTCTCTACTGACCGAGGGAGGGTCCCTGAACTGGGTGCATAAAGGGGAAGAATTCAGGGATCGGGATTTTGCGCTCTTGGATGATGTCTGGTACAGTCAGATACAGATGGGGCGATGAATAATTGTTCTTTCCTTTGAAAACAGTAGTTAGAGCTTGCTTTAATTTAAAATATAGTTGACCGTGGTGATAAGCCTATGTTAAGAGAGAAGGAGATTTACACTGAGTCAGAATCTTTATCTGATTGTAGAATTGGGAGGAAGATTACTGGCCAAATGAGGTTTAGACAAATGTAAAATTTTCTTTAAAAAAAAAAAACAGGACAAAAACCTTTTGCTGTTGACATTTTCCTGATAGAAAAAAATAGCAGCTTGTTAGACCCTATAATTAATGAGTGCTGTATTTGGGGGGGGGGGGGTGGCAAGTTTGAGACAATGAAAACCAAGGGCATTTTAAACAGAAATCAGAGTTTACAGACAGTGCTATATTATGCTTTTTAATAAATTCTCTAGCAAAGATGAGAACAGCCACTGATTAGCAAGTTTCTTGTTGGCATTCTCCACTACGTATCAGTCAATCCTTTGTTTTCTTAGAGGTGGCAACATTTCTGGCTACTAAGCATATTGGCCTTGTACTTTCCAGTTGTCTAATGGAGTGTTAAATTCTTAGAATTCATTTCTCCCATGGTGCATTTTCAGCCTTGTTCCATTTTATGTGCTTCACTAGACATTTTATCTGATACTACCACACCTGATACCTGGATCATGCTGTCTTTTGAAATAGAGAATCACCAGAAAGCATGTACATTCATTGTCTTTTATTTCCAGCTTACCATCTAGTCAAATATATTCTTCAATGTATATTACTAAATATTTCTAAATAAGTATTTATTGCATTAGTACTAAAAGATGATTCTTATTTTCATGTAGATTGATTTTTATTAATATCTAGTATTCTTAGGCCCTTGAACTAAATGTTCCAAACTTCAGTTTAGAAAATAATTGATTAGTTTGATTATTACATCTGTTTGCTTTCTTACCATTTAAAATTAACTAGTGGCAAATAGAGTACAATAGCCCAAATAAAACCAATTGAATAAGACGAATCTAGGAAGAAAGAGATGGGAAGGAATTTGAAAGGGAGAAGCCGGGGAAGTGACCATGCTAGCTAAGTAGATAGTATGGTACAGTCAGCTTCTGTAAAGGCCTTCTGGAAAGGCTTCCTGGAAGAAGTGTATTTTAAAGGAACATTCAGATGCCTACAGGAGGGCAGCTCCTTGCTTGGGTGAGGATCTGCAGATAGTGAAAGCAGGGATTGAGAATTTTGATTCTGATACCACAAAAAATGGAAAAACCATTTCAACATTTTGTGAGGTCTTAAAGAGACAAGTTATACTGCTGAAAATGCTGCTTAATTAAAATTTATGGGGGATTTTTGTTGTTATGGTTGAATTCAGGTGTTGATTCCTGACCCTTCTCACTTTTTCGGAATTATAGTTGTCTTTTTTTCTTTTTTGCTCTTCCAATATTAAATCTACAAAATTTAGATCTGTGCAAGCCTTAATTATCTTAAAATGACAGGTGTCGTAACCTAGTGTTGTAGGCAGATTTCTTTCTTGAGACTTTTCTGGCTGAACTGGATCCCTAATAATTCACTTATCTTCCTCCTGTACCTGAAGTTTCTGTAAAATGGACGCAGGGATTGAACCACATGATTTATGCGTCTCTCTTAGCTTGGTGATAACAGATTTTTTGCTGTGCATTATCACTGCGTGCATGTGCTGTGCCCTTTTAGAGGTGAGGGAATAATGAAGTGACTTGCAGATAGATGTTTACCTGCTTTCTGGATACATGGAAATGAAGAGAGGAGAGTGAAGTTTCTTTTTATTATTGGGGTTTATGTAGAGATTTAATGAACTACTTTTTGCTTTTATTCTTCTCCCCAAATGTGAGAATTTAAAAATATGATTTTTTTTTGGTCTCTTGATTTAACTACTGTCTAAGTGTTTAATTTCTCTATTGACCAGTCATTTTTTCTTTATGGGGGGCTATTTAGGGTATATTCAGTATTTCATCTCAAAGTATATCTGTATCTGGATATCATTCATCTGGTTCAAATTTTATTAGGAAACCCTGTATGAAAATTAGTTTAACACAAAGAAAGTACAAATTAACCTTATAATAAAGCAAAACATTTTATACTACTAATATTTCTGCTTATCTAAAAGAGAAGCAAGGGAAGGGCAAGGATAAGGGTAGAATTTTTAGAACTTGTAGCCAAAAAATAAAACTATTTTATTATTATATTTATTATAATAATTTCAATAATATAATGTAAAGAGAGGCTCTACTTGATTAGTACATGTCTTCGTAAAATATTAGCTCTTTTTCCTGCTGAGATGAACTGGATTTAGAAAAATAAAACAAAGTCTTAATAAATGATGCACCCCTATGTAATGTTCTATAATTGAGCTGGAGATCTGTCATGTATAAGTGGTGGTCTGACTGCTTACAACTGTGCTGTAGAAAATGGTAGCCATAGGCCACATGGAACTATTTAAATTTAAACTTGATTTAATTAAACAAAATTAAAAATGAGTTTCTCAGTTGCACTAGCCATATTTTAAGTGCTCAATAGCCACATACGACTAGTGGCTACCAGATTGGACAGTGCCTAAGAGGAACATTCCCAGTATTCCAGAGAGCTCTGCTGGTCAGCTCTGACTTTAGATAATGATGATTTTGATTATCCAGAAGATCATTTTTATCCTCTGGGAAGGTGAAAGTTAATTATTAACATAGATGAACACTTAAAACCTAAGGAAAGTAAGACTGACTGACTGTCAGCTTATCCTTTGACCGTAAAGCATAAGCTACACCACCTTTCAGAGTTCAGTAATACGCCAAGGTCACAAACACCTATTTTTCAATGTTTTTTTCCCCCTAGAATTCTAGTTGCCCTCTTGCTTTTCTAAACCATCACTGACTGTTAGTGCTGGAAAGCACTAACCATTTAGAAGACATGGAATGAGGTGCCACCTACTGTTAAAATCAGGAACTGCATGTAAAAATGATTCATGCATAAAGGATGTGAACATATTCTGTATTGTTTCCAACAGTAAAAATTTATCTCATAGAAGTTTTAAATGACTCTCCAGCCCATAATGGGTTGTCATCTACCAAAGTATTGCTTTGTGTCTTAAAAATACTGCTAACAAGGCAAAAGATGAAAATTTTAGCTTTATTTTCTTTCAAGAGAAGCCAGAAATAGCAACTGAGTCAGAATCCCCTTCCTCCAGAAATGAGGAATTAGTAGGGAATTTTTTAAGTATCATGTTGGACCAATCAAAGCAAAACGCAGATTCATTTTTTGTATGAAAGCCTGTAACTTAAATAGGGAAATGTTATCACCATTTCATTCTTATTATGGAGAAAAAGAAGATCGTCCTTCCTTTAAAATACTCTGTTTTTTATACTTAACTATGAAGTAGAGTAAGCGTTAGGAACTCAGTTCCAAAGAATGTACTTATCTTGGAGTTCTGCCCTTTCGGTTTATGTGTGGTCTGTGTGTTCCTGTGCCAAAGAAGTGCATTGATTCTAAGTTGTCTGCTCTTTATTGTTTGCCTTCTCAACACAATAGTCTTTTCTTCAAGGGGAGTTAGCAGAGGTGTAGCATTTCTACAGTATCCAGAGATGCTGTTAGAAATCTCTGCTTTTAGGATTTCCCCTCACTGAGGAAAGAAATAAGCAGATAATCTTCTAGACATTTTCAGGCTCAAAATAAGCCATATTTTAGTATCAGAAACTTAACTATTACCTTTCATAACTCAAATCCTTATATTCTGAGACCTACCAGTATCAAAAGGAATAAAGCTACAATATGTAAACTCATTCTGTTGCGGATCTCTGGAAACTTTAAATGAATAAAGGAAGAAAGTATCTTTGAAGATGCATCCCACCAAAGTACAAAGTTCTTTTGAAACATAGTTGGGAATTGAGGACTGGTAATTCCAGGATATTAAATCAAACCTCTCCCTACTAAACAAATATGCTTCCAAAGTTCAACTGCGATATGGAGGCCCTCATCTACTCTTTTTTTTAAATTGGGATACCTGCCCAGCATTTGAACAGAAGCGAAACTAAGTGATCACAACATAAAGACACTTGATTTATTAAATATTTCACTGAAGCACTCTGATGAAATAGTGATTCGTTAAAAAAAAATGTCTCTGACTTACACCTTTTCCCTCTCATTCTCTTGTGCGCAAAGGAACTGCTGACTTGGCATTCTGGTAGAAATTTACAAAGTGCCTATACCGAATGTTGAAGGATGGCTTTTGATTTTGTTCCCACACCCATCTTTTCCTCAGCCTTTCTTCCCATTTGAATTGTCACCTGAAACCACCTTATCCTGATGCACCTGCTTCGTTATAAATAACACTGCAAAGCAGTCACTGATTCAAACACACTGTGCTGTTCAGAAAAAGGCAGCTTTTCATCTGCTGCTTTGGTTGGTTTTAAGCCATTAGGCATGCCTTTCAAATCCATTCACCCCTTAAATCACCCAGAGCCTGCTTCCTTGCTGCTGGATCAGTGTCAGGCTGAACTTTTCAGGGTCCTTGGAAGAACATGATATATCTCTGGTGACTGAATTAGCTTCCCTGTAAGATAACTTGTCTGTCAATCATCTTTTCAGCTACCAAATTAATTTAAGAAAGAACATTTATCTTGTATACCTGGGTTGGGGGTTGGGTATATTTTTACTCCCCATTGGGAAGTTTTCCAGAAAAACCTGTAATTGTATACTAATATTGGTGGCTCTAAGCTTTCCTTTAGCCTGATTCATTTTTAAAAATCTGTCTTCCATTACCTTACTATGTCTCTTGCCCAGGCCAGAGTGCCCTGTGCTGCCTCCATTTAGGGGGAAAAATGCCTATTTTACTATCGCTACCCAAAACTAGAAGAATTATTATTCTTTTATTTTCTTTAACCCTATTTGATTTCCAGTGCCTGAAAATATAAATATGCCTTAAATTCGAAGGAGACGCCCTTGACCACCTTAGACCAAGGTTTTCTTCAGAACCAACCATGTTCTCCTTCTTTGAAGTACCGTGGATACCTCAGATCTACCTTCTGTGTGTTCTAGCACATGGGCTTATTAATATAAGCAGATTTGTTGGTATATTTATCTGGGGGTGTTGGGGAGGGAGATTTGTGTTCTCCCTAAAAAGTTGAAAGCCACTGGCCCAAAGGAACTTAGTTTCTGAGTTCTGAGCAACCCACTTACAAATGAAACTTTGTAAGGGAAGTATTGCTTGTGAGGAGATCAACCTGTCCTCTACACTGGCGGTGATTTAAATGGATGAGCGGCTTTTTCACCTGTCTTATAAATCTCTCTTCTTCCAAAGAAGGTAGCTACTTTGAAGCTTGACTCAATTGAAAACCAATGCCGGTATCTAACTTGCTGCTTTGTCACATATTCTTATTTTGGAGAAGAATCAGTGTTTCCTGAATAAAATTTTTGGTTAGCAGTTCCTCACAGATAGCTAAATTGAGCTGGTGAAATTTGTGCTAAGGAAGGATGGGAGACAGTGGAGAACCTGGCATTCGGAATATTTTTGAAAGTATCGGGGATGCAAATCCAGAGTCTGTGGAAACCCAAGGCAGAAAATATTAATTGTGGGAACTGAAAGGAGAAGGTTTGCTGCATATAAGAAGGCATCAGTACTATGTTGAGATTAAAAGAAAAAAAGAAAAGCAACTATGGGATAGGAGCCTCAGGTTTAACCCTTCTCCCCTGGTGAAATCGTTAGTAAATGATTCCTAGAGTTAATAGTGTCCAGGGATAAATACCTCTCTGAATTCTCATGTCCAGTACTTGGATACTGGATTTGTTTACTTAAACAAAAGCCAAGCCATTATTTAATCTTCCTAACCGCCACCTCTTGATTCCAGAAGCAGGTAGAACTAAAGACCCAGACATCGACTCTTGGTGATACTGAACAGCTCTGATTGATCTGGGTAAATAAGCTGCTATACTTATCTCCTTAGATATTTGAAAATATGCTTCAAAAACAGTACATTCCGTTTCATTCACATGTACTGACCTTTCCCCTTTTTTATCCGGTTGCATCTGTTACCCAAGGCAGTTGATCCTCCCAGAAAATGGCTAGTCTGGCCACTTGTTAGAGATTGTCCAGAAATGCATGATAAATACTGTCATCCAGTAGCTTTCTTTTCGTCATTTTTCTCATTGAAATTACCACTGGAAATCTGTAAAGGGTATGCAAACAAATTTAAGAATTTCCTTGAATCTAAATCTAAAATGCCATCAATTATTTTTAAATTATTTCATATTCTGCTGAAATAAAAAAGACTGCCAATTAAACAGTGCCATGTTTTCTTATCTCATGATTAGTTAGATGAAACCCAATTTCAAAAGTATCAAAGTTTTAAAAAAGCATGTATTAGAATCTAATGAAATCTCTTTCTGGAGGAGATGATACCTTGATAGCAAAAGTCAGTAGTTTAAATGCTGATGTTGGCGGTATTGCTTTTTAATAAGAGTAATTAAGACGGATAAGGATGATTCCCAAATAGAATGGTTGCGTTTGTAAGCAGGTAACACATTACACAAATGGGAGCTGCTGAACTTCTCAGAACCTTCCACACTGTGGAACTGAAGACTTGCCAGGAAAGAGCCTTGAGGGGGAATTGACGTCAAGGACTGTGGAATATGCTTTTTTCCCAGAAGAATGCACAACTAAGCATGGGAGAAGGGCTTAAGCAATTGAAAAAAAAAAATGATGTCTTTGTATGGCAAAGTAGAAAAGTATGATCATTGTGCCTAAACGGACGGGGTCTCTTGGAGTAACTCAGATCTTAGCTGTTTGTTGTTGCTATGTACAAGTTCAGCAATCCAGGTGGCTCGTGAGAAAATGAAATCAGCTGCTTGGCAAAGGCAGAAAACCACCTCTGACATACTGTATCTCTTCTCACGATTGATTTTTAAAAATAATAATCTATAACCCCAATTAATTTACCTCCATTTGCATTTCTTTGCCATCTGCAGTATTTTCTTCTAGTATCTGGTTGATGGGAGTTGTCTAAGTGTTGATTTTTGTGTGTCTTACAAGAAATCCTGTGTGTGATACATTTCCAAAAAGCAATGCAGAAGTCTTTTACCATTGCTCTAATAATGATGATCTAAGAAGAATTTTATAAACAAAATGGGTAGTTTTGATATAATTAGAATTTCGGAAGGGGTGAGTAAAATAGAAAATGATTTTCTAGATGGAAACCATACTGGGGATGGGGTTGGAGGTGGGGAAAATCAGTGAAGTTTCACAACTGTTAATTGCCAGGACTAGGACTTCATTAAATTTGAGTCCCTGTCTACTTCGTGGGAGTAGATAATTAAGAAGTACAAATTCTTGCCTTTTGGTGCTGGTTCCTTGAAATTAATCCTCAGTTACCCATGTCCCTTTTATGGGTTAGTATTAACTGTTAAAGAGCACAAGGCACCAGGGCTGCAGATTCAGGGCCATTCCGTTGGTCTCACCCTGCACTTCAGTCGCATTGCTGTGCCATGTTAGCCTGGTGCCTTCACTTCACTGTCCCGGGTCTCCGTTTGCACATTTGTCAAAAGAGGAGCTTGGACCAGCTTGTGGGTGACCCGTGGACTTTGACGTCTTCCGTGACTGTCTTGCACCATTTGTTAGACACAGAAGACATACATTCTTCCACTGAGTTACAATCCCTAAATCCATCTCACTCATTCTTAAACCTCTGAACAACCACTTCTAATTGACGGCAGTTGGGAAGTGAAATGATCAACCTGGACCAATTGATGGGTCTAAGATCTGTTTGAACTCTTAAAATTTTCTAATTTTCTGGAATTTTTAAATCCCAGCCAAGTATCTTGCCAAAGTGCTTTATTTAGATGGTTTCAATAGTAACTAGTAAGTGGAGAAATTGAGGAAAATTAGGAGTTCCTGGCAGAAAAAAAACAAACAAAAACAATTTAAAAGGCGTGATGAAGTGAGTCCCATCTGCCCAGCTTGAGGACAATGTCTCAAGGTAAGGGCAGACAGACCTTCTTTAATCCCCACCAAGGTCAATTTATTTGTGAAGGGTTGTATTGCACATGAATTATATTCACAGCAAACTAACAATGTGACGAGGAAAGAAATGTACTTTGTCCTTGGCCTTATAAATCATGTTTAACATTGAGTTATTTTACCCTGATTCCTACATGTGAGGTCTCACCGACTAAGGGGGTGGTATGGAGCAGTTGTGTTATCGTTTACATTCCATAATATTTGCTCCTTTTGGCTTTTATAACTGTGTCCTTCCAAAGCCAGAGGCACAGTAACGTTGACCCTGGTGGTGACAAATTTTCCCAAGTGGAGTGATTCTCGGTAATGACTTTCTTCTCACCAGTGACTGTTTTTTCATTGATCTTTTTAAATTCCCTCTCAGCACCAGTTTCTGGATGGGATAGTACAAAGAGCTGAAGCTTCTTCTTTTCTATTTCCTTTCTTGCTGCTTCTTTGCCTAACCGCTATTTCCATCCGCCAGGTCTGCCTTGTAAAGGATGCTGCTGTTTTTCCTAACACTCCACCCCTGGCCACCTCCTGCCCAGGCACATGCACATGCATGGCGCACTGTGTCCCCATTTGCTGTAGCTGGAACAGATGCTTGTGGAGTGCCGGATGTGACTTCTCAGACAGGGCTCCAAACCCCCTCCCATTCTGATGCAAATATATTTTGGCATCTTGAAAAGAAGGATTAGCCTAGGTTCTGTCCTCCTGCAGCCTCCACATGCCCTGTCCTGCCAGTCCAAGGTCTGGAGGACTGCTTCTACTCATTGTTTGTCTTGTCTATTCCTTCCCAGCAGCTTTTGAATGCCTTCATTGTCCAGACACGCTACCAGAAATTGGGAGTCTGTTCTCAGAGCCCTGTGCTCTGTCCCTGGGAATCTGAGTAATAACTTAATACTTTCTGGCCTCTACTGAGCACCCTCTGACAACGGCTTTGTGAGGGGCAAAGCACACAGATGGAGAGAAGCAAATTATCTCGGGACTGTCAGAGCACTCCTTGTTCCCCAATCCACTGCCTTCTCCGCCTGCATGTTTACTGAGAACTGAGGCTTTACAGAGGTTCCCCTCTTCCTCAAAAGAACTTGACACAAAGGGGTATCTGGTCTTCTAGTGAAAGCTGAGGAAAAGTCAGGATTATGCATTAAATCTCGTCATATGTACTAAATATGTAAATAAATACATATATGCACTATGCACTCTAACTCAAGGCTTCTCACAATTTAGTTTTTAACTTTTGCCCAGTGCTAGTTGGATATCTCTTAAGTGTTATATAATTCTTCATAACCAAATGTGAGGATTTACATAGTTCCTTCCTTGGAAATGTTAAGACTCAGTGGAATAAAGCAATCCCAAGCCTATTTCCCTTCCCCCACTATTGTTAACCAGATGTAAAACATCAGTATCTAAATATGGCAGCCTGAGACATGAATTTCAAGTCCAGATTGGATTGCGTGGGCTGATCATTTTATAGTATTTGATTCAATAAGATTAGGACTCAAAAGTTACTCATGCATGTATTACTTAAAGAGTAATTTTGTTCTTGATGGACTCTGACATTGTGTCAGAATCTAAACTTTTTTTTTAAATTGCCTGTTCCCTGGTTACTAAGATTTAATGCTTCTTAAGCTTATTTTTTCCTTTTACTACATATTGCTGACACTATGTTTTCTTGTTCCTTTCAGGAAAGCATGCCACAGACTCCTCCCTTTTCAGCAATGTTTGACAGCAGTGGTTATAACCGAAACCTCTATCAGTCTGCAGAGGACAGCTGTGGAGGGTTGTATTACCATGACAACAACCTCCTCTCCGGCTCTCTGGAAGCACTCATCCAGCACTTAGTACCTAATGTGGATTACTACCCGGATGTAGGTGCTCATACTTCTCTAAAACACATCCTTGCAATTGAGCAGAAATTATATACACTAGGCAGGGGCCATAGATCTACAGAATTATGTCTGGGTTGCTAAGAATTTTTCTAATAGAAATTGCATATTGACTATGCTGACAGTATTATCTCCAAATTTAGGTTGAGTGTCTTAAGATCAAATTGAGCCCAGGTATGGATCAGATTTTGGTGCTGTCTGGGTATCAGTTACTTTTCAGGCCAAGTACCACATTGTAGGCAGTCAAATATCATCTAACTGTAATTTCTGTATATTTGATGCATGCATATACCTTGGTCTTTAAATGGAAATGCCAGAGAACATTGAATGCTCCCAGAATATCTAATGCCTTTTTTTCCCCAAGACTGTCCCTATGCTGAGAAAAGTGAAGTTAGTCAGGGAAAGTACATAAAAGAGAGAGCAAGATTTATGCTCAATTTGCAGTTTGCAGTTTGAACGTCAGTGACATTTGCTTATGTTTTACCTGGGTAACCTACATTTGTATACAAATCTCTAGATAGTACTTTCCTATCTAGGGAATTCTTTATACATTTTCTCAATCTTTACAGTAAGTTCAAGAGGTTAGAGAGGAGAAAACTGAAATTCACAATGTTCAGTAATTTGCATGCAGGCTTACTCCCAGCATCGGCAGTCAAACACAGGTTTTCTATCTCCAGGGCAAGTGATTTTTTTTTCATTCCCTTGTGCCACAGCTGCCTCTTTAGAGTTGAGCTTAGTAGTACAATGAGATTTACTGACTAGCTGGTTGTTGATGAAGATTTCATGAAAATATGTAGATACTATATTTAATGATTTAGTAAATATACTAATGGCCTTGGTGTGCAAAGAAAAGTTTGTGCTTGCCACTGTAATGCACAGTAACGCTTCTTACTAAGTTATTGCTCTGTGTGTGATTTGTTATATAGCATTTTCAGATATGTTGCCACACAGGGAAAACTTGTAATCATAAGTACAAGGAATTCCTTGTTGGGCTCTGTAAGTGTTTATAAGCTATTAAAGGAGCCTACCGGGCAGGGAACGGGAGGAGTCAGAGGAGTCTGTGGTGGGGGGAAACAACCGTGGAAATTGTTCTTTTCATAGGGAGTCTGAAACTATTATAACAAATAGGCTCTACTTCATTACTGGCTTCTTGGGAGAGAATGTGGTTAAAGAAAAGTATTTAGTGTTATATTGTGCTTTATCACATTGCTGAGCCTTTGAGCAAACAGATTACTTGAAAGCCTGCCTTTGAATGTTCTGACATAAACACTGCAGCATGCCATGCTGGGCACACTGGAGAATTCTTAAGCTGAATGCAGGCTGTTTTTTTTTTTTTTTGGTTTGGTTTTATTTCCATTGAGTTACTGTAATATTTGGACATAGAACACAGTTCTGTGTGGGGGGTATATCTAAGTTAGATTCACCTCCCTGGGCTGAATTCTATTCTACTTTGCTAGAGTGAAATATGTGTCCAGGTGTCCTTGCTTCCTGAGAATGGATTTGAAAATGTGCTCTGAATAGTTTTTCTAAACTTATCCTGTCCTTTTGTTAGTTTAAGCAGTGTTTAAAGGAAAAGATACATAAGAGGATAAAGGAGAAATCTCTCTTACACTGTTTTTTGCTACTAGTAGGCATCACTTTTGAAACTGCAGCATAACCTTGTTCAAGAGGACTTTATCAGAAACTCTCTAGATAGCTATATATAGTTGGATAATGAAATAAAATATTTTTTATTTTTTTGATATATGATAGTAGAGAAGTAGTATTTGTTTCAGTGAGAATGTAACCATTATGGCTTTTTTCTCTTACCGCAGAGAACATACATCTTTACCTTCCTACTCAGTTCTCGGTTATTTATGCATCCCTATGAACTAATGGCCAAAGTTTGCCACTTATGTGTCGAGCACCAGAGACTAAGTGATCCTAGCAGTGACAAGGTAATGAAACATTCTGAACTTTATAATTTTTAAATGTTAGTTTTGGTAACTTGATGGCTTAAGTAATCATAGCATATTTCAGGCTAAGATGCATGGAAGGCCTCAGAACTGTTCATAGGGAATTAGGAATGTTGTAAATAACGTAGTACAAATCTTATGCCTTGGAGGACCCCTCTGATGCCCTAAATTGGTGGTGCTTGGCATCGACATGGAAGTATGGAAAGACTGGAGCCGCTTCTTCAGCTCTAGAGACTTTGTATAGAAGTTTATCAGTGACTTGGTTTTTAATGGCAGATAAAACACTGAGTTAGATTTTCTTTTTCTCCCTAGAACCAGATAAGAAAAATTGCACCGAAAATCCTTCAACTTCTGACAGAATGGACAGAAACATTTCCGTATGATTTTCGGGATGAAAGAATGATGAGAAACTTAAAAGATCTGGCTCACCGAATAGCCAGTGGTGAAGAGGTGGGTAACCTGAATTTAGCACAGCCCCTTGAATTCCAAGGCATAACCTTGGTGGGAAATGGTGCTGAATTGTGCATCAGAATCTCCACTGGTAACTTCCTGTTTTGCCTTTGGACAAGTCCTCTACATATATATTGGTCTGTTTGGTATGTCAAATGGGGATGATTGGATATGATTTAGATTTATAGGCAATTAATTTAGGGGTATATTCATGTCAATTCATGCACAGGATTTGTGTTGCAAGTGTATTTTTGATCTTACTTTACTTTTACCTTTCTTCCTTCCAAAAAGGTATGACACAGCTAATTAGAGAATAAATAGCTTATCAATAGATTAAACATTAATAGAACAAAATAAATAACAATATATTAATAGATATAAGAATGTAGTGGGAAGTCATAAATAGAAATAGATAACCTGGACAATGGAAAGGAGAAAATAAATATACTCATCTTGGGAGCTTGTAGAGTAGAGTAATCCGTAGAGTAGACTGATTTGAGTCTAAGCTCCTTGCAAAGGGGAAACATAGTTGATTATGCAAGTCTCATTATCAGAAAAGAGAAAGCATACTAATTCCTCAGTGAATTAGGTTAAATGAAATTTATTTTAAAAATATCTTTCTTATGAGGGACTTTGTACAGGGGATTATAGAATGAGATCATGGAAACTGTTTTTTATAGTATTTTCAAAAAAAATGTCCCATGATGAAAGCATAAAATGAGACCATGTGATAAATATATAGTTTAGCAAAGGTGATTCTTTGGAGGCAGACACAGTAAGGAGGACAGAGAAAATGATCCAAGCCTCTGGTACCAGAGGTTGATTTGTGACTAGAACCTAGAGTATATGGAGATGGAAAGCAAGTCTCCTCGATAATCCTCCATAAATATCACTTCCCTCAACTGAGCCTTCGAGAAGAGTTAATGGCTGTGACAAATTCAAGGTTATCCTCTTTGAAGTGAACCTGGAGGGCTGATGCTCTGTGTTGAGGCTTGTAGAGCAAAGTTGTCTTTGTAGTTGCTCTGTTGCTGGCAAGCTCCTGGGAACAAGTTACTTAGGCACCAGTACAACGTTTTCACATAGGTAAGGATCAGCAAAACATTTGGCAATAGCAATGATGTCTTGTTTTGTTGGTCTTTGAAATACTTTTTCCCAATGTGAATAATCTTCCTTGTGGACTCATTGTTTCAGTGGTGTGCTCTAAAGATCATGTAACAAGATACCCTATCTATTCTATGTGTGTCTTGTGAATGCATTTTAATGCCATTTTCCCCAACTTAAAAAAAAAAGCAAAGCTTATATAAAATTAGTGTGAAAAAAATTATACGGGGCTTCTCTGAGCTATGTTTTATTCATGAAAATGAAATTAACCCTTTTAATGTTCTCTTTTGATATTGTTTTGAACCCTGGTGCCTGAGACGGCGACATTTCTGCAAGGCTGAATGAGTACTTTCCTGAATCATTTTGCAAGCTATGACTGTTAAAATCATTTTGCCTGTATGCCTGTGACAGGTTCAAGGCAGGCATACATTGGTAGGTCCTTCACAAAGGCAAAAGTTAAGCATCACAGTGCAGTTTTGTAGTGAATCTTGTAGTAGAGGAGTTAGCTGTTGGGTTATTTGGCAGTCACTGCTGGCTTAGTGACTGTGGTTTTAGACAAGCTGCCCCAAATATTAGTGGCATCATAAGGGCTTTTTTCTTCTATGAAGACTGAGACCTGGAGTCAGACAGTCCATACTTCATTTCAGTTAAGTTGTAGTTAGGTAATTAACTGTATATGTAGGTCAGCTGACCTTCCTGCTATTGGTTTTTTAAAAGATAGGAATTGTGACTTAGTTCTTTCCAAAAGGAATGCCTTAAATATCTTTTGCTTTTTAAGGTAAAAATTAGTATTTTGAAAATGCCAAGTGGATGCCTTTGGATCCTTCTTATCTTGGGTGTCAAAGAGGCTGGTCAGAAGGGGTCTGGTCTTTTTACAGGATCAAACCATTCGAGGGTGGGATAGAACTGTGCAAAGCACCCAACAGTCTCTGGCCCTTACTTCTTATCAACACTTCATCTTAACAACATATCCTTGGTAACTCTGCCGTATTTGGCATACTGAGAATTTCAGATGGTGCTGAGGATGAAAAGAGGAGGTAAAAAAATAAGCCAGGTCTACATGAAGAATTGAAAAAACTAGGGTTTGAGTAGAGTGGTATCACTTGTCCTGATCAGAATGGGTTTTATGGTGAAAGTCCACATTTTGCAGCTGCTTGAGCTCAATGTGCTTTGGCAAGCCCCCTAAATTCCTTGCTCCTTGATTTTCTCATCTCTATAAATCATAGAAATAACTGTCTTGTGTCACTGTCCCTTTCAGCTCTAAAATTGGGTGATGGATGCTCTTTGCCCATTTCTTTGCTCGGCAGGCTTCTTATCTGTCATGTGTTTAAGTGCTCTCCTCAGACAGGGCTTCCCTCTCCACCCCACCCTGCCCCCTCCCCATTATTTGCTTTCACTACTAGTATCCTGTTTCCTTCATAGCACTTTTGTGATTATTAATTTTTGCTTGTTTATTGTTTGTTTCCTCCCACTAGACTTTATGCTCTGCCCTCTTTGTTCACCATAGAATTTCTAACTCCTAGTTTAGTGCCTAGAATTTAATAGGTACTCAGTAGTGCTTAAATGAATGAATGAATGGACAAATGAACCAAGCAATTACTGGAATAAAAAATAATGATATCTCTACACTGGAAAGAGTGCAGGCTTGGGGTGGGACATGTTGCTTCTTGCCTGGGACCTTGGGGTTTTTTTTTTTTTGGCAGTCAGTGAATCCAGGTGTGCCCTACAAATAATTTAGTCAGGTTCTGGATTTGCTAGGGCAGTTCCAAATAATTTGGCTTAATGTGTCTCCTTCCTGGGATTTTGCCCAAATTGAAGTGGTTTTTTAGGACTTGCCTGCAAGAAACGTGAAATGAAACTATGATTGAATTACATGACAAATGCGTATGTTGGATAGAATGTAATTTTCTCTTCCTTAGGGCTGGTCTTTATAATAAGAACTTCTGTCTTTATTTGCTAGGTAATTATTGTCACTGGCATTTGAAGTTATAAAAAAGAATAAGTACATATTTAGTAATTTATGATTCAGTGAGGAATCATGCTTAACAACAGCAAGCTTGGATTCTCTAATGGAATCAAATGGCAGCAGGAAACTTTAAGATATGTACATACGTTCTCATGCATTCACTGCCCATCCCCCCATCTCGCTTTCCTTTCTGTCTCTCCCTGTCTCTCTTTCACACACACACAGGTTCTTTATTTGAATGGCTTTTCCCCCTCTATCTTAATGTGTACATTTATCCCCTATATTTTGCTGCTCGTTTTGCTCACTAACACCCTCTTCAGAGTTGAATCCTTGAGAGTACCTTCCTCTGGCTTTTTCCTAAAAAAGTGTTTTTAAGTGCAGTGTAAAAATCTCTCACCAGATATACCAATTAGTAGAGCATTGGTGCTCAAACCTTGCTGCATATTGGAATCACCTGGGGAGCATTTACAACCTGATAAGTTCTTCTGCACCCCAGACCAATAAAACCAGACTCTCTAGGAGAGGGATCCAGGCTTCAGGCTCACAGGTGGTATCATCAGATGGTCACCTGAGAAGGGGTGGTAATTTGGTAATTGTTTTTTTTTTTTTTTTTTTGCATGGGCAGGCACTGGGAATCGAGCTCTGGTCTCAGGCATGGCAGGTGAGAACTCTGCCACTGAGCCACCGTGGTAATTTTTGATTAAAGTGTTGCCATTGTGGATCTTGAGAAGGGAGGAGGATGCACAATGTAAGAATGACCATGTGCTTGTAGAAGCTGGTAGAACATAGAGTAATAGATAATATTTTTAAATGAGTTGTTTGAGTAGAACTTTCATATGCATTTCTCATAGTTAGGTTATTTAAGAACCTTTCTATTCTGTGGGAAAGTTTTTTAAAAAATTGCTTTTTTTTTTTTCCCAGCTTGGGCAGGCACCGGGACTCGAACCCAGGTCTCTGGCATGGCAGGTGAGAACTCTGCCAATGAGCCACCGTTGCCTGCCTCATTAGCTGTTTTTTAATAAAGTAATTAAGTCAAAAATGCATTCTCTTTGTTTAAAATAATTTAAAAATAATTCACACAAGCAAAAGGTGCTCAGAACTTCCTCCCATCCTACTTCTCTCTTTAGAAGTAACAACTGCTGTCAGTTTTGTGTGCATTTTGCCTGACCTCCTTCTAACTAGATATGGATTTGTGCACAAATCTGCACATCCATAAGAGGAGCATGTGTAGTTTTGTATGTCTGTGTTTGTGTTTACCTATTGCTGTTCATCCTCCTTTATTTACTCAGGAATATCCTAGATACCATTCTATGCAATTGCATAAAGCTGTATCCTCTTTAAGCATCTAGACAGTAGTCAAGTATATTATTGAGCCATGTTGGGTATTTTTTTCTTTTTTAAAACTATTCTGTTGGATACAAACAACTAATTTATTTTTTGTGGAAAAAAATTCAGGAATATTCTCAGACGGACTTTTGGCATAGGAGAAAAGTCCTTTATCCACATCAAACTATGTTTAATAATATAGTAACATAATGAGGGTTGTGGGTTGCTTTGGTAAATAACACTTTAATAACAGAAACCTCAACTTCATAAAATGTATTTTCTGCTCTGTATGATATGTGCTGTAACTAATATACCTCCAAGAAAGTGTTTAATTAACTATTATGAGTAATGCACTAGGAAATATTTGCATAGTTTCTAGGGCGAATATCTAACTCTCGTATAGTCATGTATTATGATATTTGGGAGAGGGGACTGAAGAAGACATTTAAATTTATGGATTTCTTAATGTAACTTAAGGTTATGAAACTAGAATTCAAGGAATAGGGAAGAGAGATTTAAATAGGCTTTAGACTTTCAACAGCTTGGAATTCCAAAGAAAGAGATATTTTCCTTGAGTGGTGAGAGAATTACCAAATAAATAGCTTTTTCTAAACTTACAATCTTAATGCTGTGTGACTAATTTTTCAATGGTATAACTTTTGAGGCACATCGGTATTCCATTGATGGTTCTAAAGTGGTCTTTGAATATAGAGAAAAAACAAAGGTCATTGTCTAATAGACCAGGTTAAAGAATTCAGTGGCGTGTAAACCAAACAAGTGGAGAAGAAGAAAAGAAAAGAAAATGCCTTTTTTTTTTTACTTGACTATATGAGAAATGATCATTTCTGAATATGGTTATAATTTTCCTTGGCTCATGTATGCAAATATCTATTCCTTTTGGAGTTTTGGTGATTCTTTCGTTTCCTTGGCTGCTCAAGTGTATACCACTGCAATGGGTTGGCTTAAACAATGGGAATTTATTAGCACATGGTTTTGAGGTTAGGAAAAATTCCAAATGAGGGCATCATCAGAGCAATGCTTTCTTATGGAAGACTGCTGTTCTTGGGCTCCCTGCTGGTGTTACTTGGCCCTCGGGGCCTCCTCTGGGACATGGAACACGCATGGCAGCCTCTCCTGGTTTCTCCTTCTTCCCAATTCTTTTGACCTTCAGCCTCTTGCTTCCTATGGCTTTTTCTCTATCTGAATTTCATTCTGCTTATAAAGGATGCCAGTAATGGGATTAAAGCCTATCTTCGTTGAGTGGAGCCACACCTTAATTTAAGTAACCTCATCAAAAGATCCTACTTACTGTGGTTTTACACCCACAGGAGTGGATTCAGTTTAAGAGCATGTTTTTTTCTGGGGTACTTAGCTCCAAACTACCATAGTAATATGCTCTAGTAATCCAAATTACCTCTATAAATATTTTGGTTTTTTATATTTGTAGGCAAGATGCCATTAATTTTCAAATGATTAATCTCAGAAACTATTATAGTGCTTTTTAAGGAGCTAATTAGGGACTGAAGCATAATACAGGCCTTCACATCTGTGATTTCACTGGAACAGTCCTTCACTGGAGTGGTTTGCCTAATGACCATGTTGTCATTGAATCCGCCTGTTTTCCTTTGTCTAATGCGGGCATCATAATTTACCTAGAGGGTGATTTGTTAGTAATTGATTATGAAGTCATTTCTTTGACTTAAGAAATCCTTTAAAAGTTAAGAGGTTGACTTTTATCCATAATATGTGCATCACGTGTTAAACCAGTTTCTCTTAAGAGTTGTGGCTGAAGCATAATGAAATTGCCAACAAGGTGGCAGCTGGTAGTAGCATTACTGGAAGCATTGCCATGTGGAGGGGTTCAGTCGTGAACACTAGTACTGACTCATGAACTCAAAAGAAATGGACATGGGCCAAATGAAATCAGATCAAAAAACAAAAAAAAGATGAATTCCACTTTTTTGTGTGTGATAACCTGTGTTAAATGTGGAAGTCAGGGTGGAGTCGGTTGGGGGGTGAAGGGGAAGTTCTAGTATATTTCTGCCAGGTAGCTGCAGCTGGTATGACACCAACTATCAATAAGGTGTCCTAGACTGATGAGGTTGAGGATGGTAGGTAATCAAGAAGGGGATCCTAAATAAACTATGAAGAAAAGGGTGCTCTGACTTGAGATTGATTCATTATAACCCACCCAAAGTAAACTGGTACCCATTGCTCCATCAGCCCAGGAAACATTTAATTGTCTGAGGTTCCTATTACACTGGATTTCCTCAGTAGGTAATATGAAACTTCGCATACTGTTTTCATGGTCCGAACTGACTTGTGCCTTAAAGAGCATCCAGAGAAAAGAAAGAAACCATACAAGCCTGAAGAGATACTTTCTAAGTCTCTTTAAAATGTAGGGCTGGGTAGAATCCTCACACCTGCCCTCCACCAAGATGGTTCCCTTACATCAAGTTAAATTGTTTATGGCATAGTCTCTGTCTGAATTTGCATAGTTGTGAAAACATGTGGTGTACATTTCAGTCCTTTGCTTATCCCCTGCAGACATACCGGAAGAATGTCCAACAGATGATCCAGTGTCTGATCCGCAAACTTGCTACGCTCAGCCAGTACGAGGAAGTCCTGGCAAAAATCAGTGCCACGTCCACAGACCGGCTTACGGTTCTCAAGAACAAGCCACAGTCTATACAGAGGGACATCATTACAGTCTGCAGTGACCCTTACACGCTGGCCCAACAGCTTACTCACATAGAGCTGGTAAGACTGTTATCATCCTCGCCCTTTACAGTCACAGATTTGGTTTGCTTTGGCAACCAGACAAGGCACTTTTCCATAGTAATGTCACAGGGAGAGGTTAGAATAATCCAGATGGGAAATAATGTACAATGTGGTTGGAACATGTTTTGTTTAAACATGTGAATGTGAAAGCTGCTGATATTCTGAGAAGTCACTTTAAAACAAATACAATGCAAGACTGCAGAAATGTCCTGAAGAGCAAAGAGTTTTTTTGACTTTTCTCATCAGCCCACTCTAACTCACACTCAGCTTTCACGAGCTTATGGAGCCTTGACTGAAACATAAAATTGCCTTTGGTTGGATCTTTCTTTAAGGCAGTGTGAAAGTATTTAGGTTGAAGGTTTTTCAAACTGCATAAAAAATGAGGATGGTGCCAGAAATCATAGAGAATGTTGACCTTCCATTTCTTCTCATTCTCTTTAATATTGTTGACCTGCTTTTCAAATTTGCGTTTCAGGAGAGGCTCAATTACATTGGACCGGAAGAATTTGTTCAGGCATTTGTTCAGAAGGACCCATTGGACAATGACAAGGTAAAATCCATCAGCCCACCTGGTGGTCAGCCGTGGACTTGGAGATGGAATCCCTTAGTCTTTGATAGTGGCACAAGGGACGGAAGTTGAAACTATCCTGTTCTAGGTTTTAAAACCAAGACATGATTTATTTTTTATTTTTGTTTTTTTTGCTTCTTACTCGAATTAACCATGTCTGATTCATAGTTATTTTTCTTGATCTGAGTCCACCAGTGCCCTTACAATAGTCTTACGACATCACCACCTTTAAGCGTCTTCTTCCTTCTTATTGGAAAGCTTAATAAGCCCTTTACAAGTATAAGTAGATGCGAGCATTTGTGGTGATGAAGGTAGGAGATAAAAGCATAATGGTTTTAGCAGATTAAGTCAGAAAGGAAATATGAAAGAGTGCTTTGCTCATGATTCAACAATAACAGGGGCAATAAAAACAGGATAGGCAACCAGCTTGTTGAGGAAGGGTCTTTTGTGCTTTGCCTCTTATTTTAAGATGAATCTCTCACAGCAGGTTTATTAGCTGGGTGAAGGGCGTTGGCTATAGTGACAGTGACACCGCAGAAGAAACCTTTTTTTCCGGTGACCTCTAGGAGCTTTTGAAATGTTAGGCAAAGACTTGATCATCTACTGATGAAAGTCTGCATCTGGGAATAGGGACAACAGCTGTTTTCCGGCCTTAGAGTAGTTTCCCTCAGTACAGGAAGTGAAGAATACATTTTTTTTTTGTAAGCAAAGGCTGGTGGGCTTTTGCTTTGTTTTTCTTTTGAAAGGAAGGAAAGAGGGGTTAATTAACCTGTTTGAGCCTGGTCTTGGACTCCAAGATGAGGTTAACGTATTTTGCATTTGAATTACGTTATCACTGACCCTACTACACATTATTTCTTCCTTTCAGTGGGTTTCACTCGACCAAGAGATTTTATATGTATTTAATGAGAATTAAGTTGGTGATTCACTCACTGGTTAGTGCTCTCTCTCTCACTCTCTTTTTTTGTTCTTCCCTATCATAGGAAGCTTTCCTAATTTGCAGACTGAGAATTAAGGCCCATATCTAACAAACTGAGAGCCTATTACATTTATTTTCTCCAATTCATCTGCTCACATTGCTTTCTCTGTAGAGTTGCTATGGTGAACGGAAGAAAACACGCAATTTAGAAGCTTATGTGGAATGGTTTAATCGCCTCAGCTACTTGGTCGCTACAGAAATCTGCATGGTGAGAAAATGAATTTACTCAGTCTCTTAAAATGCAATACTAATTTTTCCATACTTATTTCATAGCTGTTGGTCCTACACGTTAGATAACTGACTTCTGTTGTTTTTTTTCTTCACAGCCTGTAAAGAAGAAACATCGAGCACGAATGATTGAATATTTCATTGATGTGGCTCGGGAGTGTTTTAACATCGGCAACTTTAATTCCTTGATGGCGATAATCTGTGAGTATTCTCTGAAAGATACATGTCCTTTATTTCTATAGGTGTTATAAATGTATCCACTGAAAATTTGTAAAGTAGTATAGTTTCATTAATGAAAACTATACTTTTAATATTTGAACTATGTCAGAACACTCCAAATATGCAAGCATATGTAATCTTTTAATTGTACAAGAATTCATAGAATACTTTAGACCATTTATCATCATCTGGATTTTTATCTATAAAAGCTCCTAAGCAAGTTTTTTGTCCAAATAAAGGGTTTTAAAAAGTGTTTGGGCAGCTTGTATATCAAGCATCATAGAAATACCTGATTTGAGATTAAATTCTGAGTCCATCAGCATGGACAATAGGGTGGCTACATTAGACTGGAACATTTTTTAACTCCCCATGCTCTTATAATATTCCCTAGTATACAGATTTACTCCTCTTCTGCACTGTGGTGATTTTTCTTCCTTTTTTTTTTTTTTTCGCATGGGCGGGCACTGGGAATCGAACCCAGGTCTCCAGCATGGCAGACGAGAACTCTGCCTGCTGAGCCACCATGGCCTGCCCGACTGTGGTGATTTTAATACCATTGGCCATATTTCTTTCCTTTCATTTTATAAACTCAGTGCATGGAGAGACAGTATGTCATGTTTTTTCCCAAGTGTCCCTGTTGTCTTGCCATAATTATTGACAGTGACTCTTTCATTAGAAAGTTCCCTGGTTTATATGAGAAATTATATGGTTGTCCTACACATTGTAGATATGTAAGTATGTATTTAAATAAAAGGATAAATTAAAAAGTCAGGGTCAATTTGAAGCCAGAAAATTTTCCAAATTTAATCCAATAATCTTTCCCCATATCATTTCCCCTTTGTTTCCCTCATAAAAACACTGGCAAAGTTTGAGCTCTTTATTTATATGGCTCACTCCATGAAAATAGTGGACAGAAAAGTCATCTTGATCAGGGACCTGAAAGATTCACAGTCTAGGTAAATAGAAGATTGCTTAATTTTCCTCTTACACCAATAAGAAAATGTCAAGGCAAGTCATAGCCTGGGAGAAAATATTTGTTATACATGTAGCTGACAAAAAAACATGTATCCAGAATATATTAAAATCCTTGCAAATCAAAAATAAAAAGACAAATAACCCAATGAAAAAAATAGGCAAAAGACTTAAACAGACCTTTCACAAAAGAAGATATACTAATGGATGATGAGTGTATTCAGAAGTGCTCCACATCTATAACCATCAGGGAAACACAAATTAAAACCACAGTGAAATGCCATTTCACACACTATGATGACCAGAATTAAAAAGGCTGAATGTATCACATATTAGTGAGGATGTAGAGCAAGTGGACTGCTCATGCATTATTGGTGGGAGTGTAAAATGGTACTACTATGTTAGAAAACTGGTTTGCAGTTTCTTATAAACATATGCATAGGGTATAATGCAGAAATTCTACACATAGCTATTTGTCTGACAGAAATGCAAACATATTCACAGATAGACTTGTACAAAAATGTATATAAAAAGCTTTATTCGTAATATCTGAAATCTGAAAATAGCCCAAATGTCTGTCTATAGCTGAATGGCTGTACAAATTATGGTACAGTCATACAATGAAATACTGTTCTGCAATAAAAATGAGCTGCTGATACATATAAATAGCATATTTGAATTTCAAAGTAATTATGTTGAGCAAAAGAAGCCAGATGAAAAGAGTATATACAGTATGATTCCATATATATGAAATTCTACAACAGACAAATCTATAATCTGTGATGGTAGAAAATCACTGTTCTGATTTTTATGGACAGTGGCAATTGACCACGAGTTCTATATTTTGATCTGGATCGACTGTAAGTTCTATATTTTGATCTGAGGCAGTGGTACATGGATTTATACACATCTTACAAAATTCTCCAGTTGTATACTTAAAATCTGTGTATTGCCCTGTTTATAAATTTTACCTCAATTAAATAAAAAAGGAACATCCTACTGGTCCTTAAAATGTGAATGTTAGTGGAATGAAATTAATATATGGAATCACTAGGGCTAGTGAGGACTCTTTTCTATATAAACAACCACTGTAAAGTCTAGAGATACTTGCCATCTTATTGATTAAGCACTTTTCTAAGAAGCTGCTATATATACATAAAGCATCATTTAGGAAGCAGCACGGTATGTTAGAATGTGGATTTTGAAGTGGGGTCAGTATGAGCTACCATCTCTGCTACTCACTAACTGGATGACCTTGGGGAAATTTATTACCCCTGGAGTTCCAGCTTATTGTAGGAATGTTGAGGGTATATATATATGTGCAAAGCACTCAATGACATGTTAAGCTCCAGGTCAGGGGTTGGCAGAATACACACTGTTGCCCAGATTTGGCCCACCACCAATCTTTTTATATCCAATGAGTTAAGAATGCTTTTTATGTTCTTAAGTGATTGAGAAAAGAAACCTAAAGGAGGATAATAATTTATAACGTGTGAACATAATATAAAACTCAAATTTCAGAATCCATAAATAAAGTTTTGTTGGAACACAGCCATGCTCATTTATTTACATAGAATCTATGGCAGCTTTGTGCTAACAATGGCAGTATTGACTGGTTGCAGCATTGATTGCATGGCTTGTAAAGCCTATGGTATTTATCATCTGGTCCTGTATGGAAAAACTTTGCCAATCTCTGCTCAGAGTGATTGGTAGCAGTTATGTTGTTTGCAGGCTTAGGGAAGATTTACAAGAAAACTTGCCAGAAAAGAGTTTATAGCTTGCTAGTAATTTGCAGAACTCTTACATTTTTTAGGAGTATAAGTTAGAATGGCTATTCTTATTTCTTTATTTTAATTTTCATTTCTTCCCCTCCATAAGCTGGAATGAATATGAGCCCGGTCTCTCGACTAAAGAAAACTTGGGCCAAAGTGAAGACTGCAAAGTTTGACATTCTTGAGGTATGTGAAACTGATGTTTTGCTGTTAAAGTAATGTTTTACACCTGGAAAGTGAAATTTTTTTATGTGATCTTGATTCATGGTTGGACTACAGAGAAAAAGGCCATCTATCTTTGCAGACCTGTAGTATGAAAAGATGGATTAGAATTGGAGAAGGAGGAAATAAATCAGGTTATAGATGAGATGTTTATGCATAGAGATTTCCATTTGGGGAAAACTTCCATTTATGTGGCGCTTGTTCAAGAATATATATAAACATCTTTATTCATAATATCCCAAAACTGGAAACAACCCAATGCCCATATACAGGTGAATGGCTCAAATTGTTGTCACCACTTTGATAAATGGTGACTTGTTGGTCAGATTACATTGTTTGCCAGGATAGAATTTGTGTCCTCAACAATTAAGAATTTTACTTCATCATAGGCCTACTAGCTTTACTTATATACATGTTCCTAGAGGCCGGTCACCCTCATTCCCAGCAAAATGTTCACTCACCACTCTCTCAAAAAGTTTAGCCAACCTGTGAAAAAGTCTTTCCAATATAATTTTTAGGGCAGTAAGAGTTATACAAAAGGGCATTTGCATTTAAATCATATTTATGTCACTATTACCTTAGTGTGCTGGTACTTTGTATCTACTATGTTGAGATATAATAAGAAAGGGTTCTTTCCCAAGTTTCCCCTCAAATTAGGAATTTCTATTAGATGTGTTATATGATACTTTATTCATATTATCTAGTAAATGTATTTCCTTCTTACAAGGTAGTAATACTTTAACAATTGGTGAATGATTTGCTACCATGTGCAAAGATCAAGTTCACTACAGAGTGTTGGATCACTGTACGTGGCTAACCATAAACTAGTGTACTGACCTTTAAATGAAGCCAGTAAATTTTTCTAGTGCTAGTGTTTGTTATTAGTTTTAGATCTAATCTCAGTAGCTATCCTGGATGGAATTTGGTCTAGCTTTAACATTATTAAAGACACAAGCTTGTAAAAATAAATCAGACATCAAAAATGGAAAAAAAATTGTGTTTTAAGGTGTTTCATGCATGAGTATTTATGAGAGAGATAAATCATATCCCTAATGAGTTTCCTAACTTATTTTGAATTTTTATATATCATTAGCAATGTGATCATAAAAGTATGATTAAACTCCCTGTGGGTGAGAAGTAAGTCGTTAATACTCTCTGTCTTTTGCCTATAGCATCAGATGGACCCTTCAAGCAATTTCTATAATTACCGAACAGCTCTTCGTGGGGCAGCACAAAGGTCTTTAACTGCTCATAGTAGCAGAGAGAAGGTAGATACTTAAAATAGCATGACTCATGCTACAGTTGACATGTTTTGCACTGAAAAGCAATGTGGGGTGCTGCAAAGCTTCTTTTACCTGTTCAGATCTAAGAATAAAAGTTGGTATACTGTTAGTGCACTGTAGAAATGTTATTACTTGCCACATGGGGGAGGAGTGCAAAAGCAAAGTTGCACTGTGAAAAGGAAAAGGTCTCTTGGTATAGAACTTTGCAAATACATACATTGCATTATTTAACTGATTATTTTGTAGTGTGTCTTCATTGTGTTTCAAGCAATAATTAAGTCATATTTTATGATGACTAATAGCATTAGAGAATAATTGACTTAGTGGAAAATAGACATTTAAGCTCTGCACAAGATAGCTGATTTGATGTAACCTTTTCTCTTAAAATAATTTACTTACCTCCCACGGTTAAGTCATTTATTTTCAGAAACTAGGTTAGTTGCTGTAGCATTAAGTCTCCTGTTACTAATTGGATATGTGGGTGGCAGAAAAAGTATGAGGATGATGACTAAGAAGTTAATGATCCTTACTCTATCTACCCCACCCTTAAACAATTTAATACATCCTGAAGCTACCATATTCCTGACTCGGGGGCTCCTTCTTTGGCATAATTCTGTGTTGTATTTCCTGTGGAGAAAGTATACATTTTTTGGCATTTGAAGATCAGGTTATTTGAAAAGTAAATACCTGGTTATGGAAAGTGGGCTAATGAAGGTTGTTGTATGTTCTCTATTGTATGTTTAGATTCTGTCCATTTTTTAAGTTAGACTGTATCTTCCACAAATAAAAAAAGGTAACAATCATTTCAGGGTACATCAGTCATTCCCCCTGTCCCAAGAAAAAGCTTTATCCTTAGTTATCTGTAATAAAAATCTAAAATGAAAACACTGTACTTGGTTTGGGAGCATAGATATTAAAATTGAAACAACACAGAGAAGTGAGCATGACCCCTCTGCAAGGGTGATGCACAAATTCATGAAGCATTCCGTATTTAAAAAACAAACCAAAACCAAAACCAAAACAAACGCAAAAAGGAATCCCACCTTTTAAAAATGCTGAATTAGTTCCTAACAAAATCCAGAAGAACAGTGTTGATAGCATTTGAGAGATACTGTAAATACATTAAATTTTTCTCTGCATATGAAGAAATTTACAAGCTCAGAGAGGGGATGAAGTCTAAGTAACTATTTTGCTGTAATCCAGCAGTTTACCAGTTTTTATATAGTACTTGTCAGATCTCAGTGTTCCTGTGACTAGGTTGAGAAAAGACCTAATCTGAGATCTTTAAGCATCAGAAAAATCAGCACAAGATCCCAGCACCCTGGAGTGGGACAGTACATTGGAGGCCACACGTGTCATCTGGTCTACCTCTCTCTCTCTCTCTCTGTCTCTCTCCTGAGTGTGAAGATACCTCTCCGGGGCCCCCCGAGTGAGTGGGGGCTCTGCTTCAGCACGGAGGCCTCGTAGTCCTACCTGTCAGCAGGCTTTGAACAAACTAATTCTGAAGTCAAGCTCCCCAAAAACAGCTCCCTGAATATTGTACTTGTGAGAAACTAGCAGGGTTTCCCAGAAAAAGTCCAAAGTATCTCACCTTTATATAAATTACTAAATTCTGCTGCTTTAGCTTTATTTTTTCACTCAGTTCTCCATGATTCATATGAATTGTACTCTGTAGTTCATAAAACAAATGAAATTACCACCATTTAAACATTTATACAATTTCTTTTTCTCAATTGATCTCAGCGGCCAAGAATGAAAACATTTCTGGACAAAATTGATCTTTAATTCAAGAAAATTGGGATTTCTTTTCCTTTTTTAAGGCATGAGGAAACTCTGTTTCAAAATGATTTCCTGTTTTAAAATATCCCCGGCAACATTGCTAGAGTAAAAAAATCTTAAATATTGTTCTGAATCCCAAATTTATGTGATCGAAATGAAATATTTCATCTAGGTACAATAATATAGAACAAATCAAATTTTCCTTCTGCGGCACAGTAGCTCTTAAAATACCTTTAAATAGCTCAGTTTCCCTATGGTTACTTGTGTTGCCAGGTCTTTAACCATTCCGTGTATGATTACATGGTTTTTAATCCTTTTGCCATTCTGATCCTGTTTCTGTGAATGCATTCCACTCATAAGCATTCATTTCTAGATGTGGAACTGTTAATATATTTAAAATACAGTTGCTCAGTCTCTGAATTAGGAATATTTTGAGAGGAAATTGGAAAGCATTAATACTTGAGAAGTTCTCCCACTAAACACATCCATCAGTAAGACTTTCTAGAAACTAAATTTTTACCCTCTCCCACTTGTAACCTGCACATATCACCTTAGATCATGGAAATCCAAAATCCTTACAATCTCCTGGTTTTTACAGTGTTATGTTTGTATAGGCATTACAATCTGATGGGAATTGTCCATGAGTAAATGAGGAGTTGAAGAAGCCTGTGAGACTTCTTTCTTGAATACGAGCATAAAGAGAAGAGAAGTGCAGTATGCTAAGTGAGATTATTTGCATGCCTGTTTTCTTGGAAAACTAATCCAAATAATCAATACTCCAGCACCTTGCAGGCACCCGTGAATGCAAAATTCCCATAAATTAAAATCTCTGCTACCCAGTTTATAATCCCATTAGAAGCACATGGCGGAAGTTTATGAAGTATTTTTTTTTTTTAATTAAAAAAAGAATTAACAAAACAATTAGAAATCATTCCAATCTACATGTACAATCAGTAATTCTTAATAACATCACATAGTTGTATATTCATCATTTCTTAGTACATTTGCATCGATTCAGAAAAAGAAACAAAAAGACAACAGAATAAGAATTAAAACAATAATAGAAAGAAAAAAAAAACAAAAACAAAAAACCTATACCTCACATGCAGCTTCATTCAGTGTTCCAACATAATTGCATTACAATTGGGTAGTATTGTGCTGTCCATTTCTGAGTTTTTATATCCAGTCCCATTGTACAGTCTGTATCCCTTCATCTCCAATTATCCCTTCTCTCTTTTTTTTTTTTAATTAACGGAAAAAAAGAAATTAACCCAACATTTAGAGATCATACCATTCTACACATGCAATCATTAATTCTTAACATCATCACATAGATGCATGATCATCATTTCTTAGTACATTTGCATTGGTTTAGAAGAACTAGCAACATAACCGAAAAAGATATAGAATGTTAATATAGAGAAAAAAATAAAAGTAATAATAGTAAAATCAAAACAAAACAAAACAAAAACCTATAGCTCAGATGCAGCTTCATTCAGTGTTTTAACATGATTACTTTACAATTAGGTATTATTGTGCTGTCCATTTTTGAGTTTTTGTATCTAGTCCTGTTGCACAGTCTGTATCCCTTCAGTTTCAATTACCCATTGTCTTACCCTGTTTCTAACTCCTGCTGAACTCTGTTACCAATGACATATTTCAAGTTTATTCTCGAATGTCCGTTCACATCAGTGGGACCATACAGTATTTGTCCTTTAGTTTTTGGCTGGATTCACTCAGCATAATATTCTCTAGGTCCATCCATGTTATTACATGGTTCATAAGTTTATCTTGTCTTAAAGCTGCATAATATTCCATCGTATGTATATACCACAGTTTGTTTAGCCACTCTTCTGTTGATGGAGATTTTGGCTGTTTCCATCTCTTTGCAATTGTAAATAATGCTGCTATAAACATTGGTGTGCAAATGTCCGTTTGTGTCTTTGCCCTTAAGTCCTTTGAGTAGATACCTAGCAATGGTATTGCTGGGTCGTATGGCAATTCTATATTCAGCTTTTTGAGGAACCGCCAAACTGCCTTCCAAGTGGTTGCACCCTTTGACATTCCCACCAACAGTGGATAAGTGTGCCTCTTTCTCCGCATCCTCTCCAGCACTTGTCATTTTCTGTTTTGTTGATAATGGCCATTCTGGTGGGTGTGAGATGATATCTCATTGTGGTTTTGATTTGCATTTCTCTAATGGCCTATGAAGTATTTTTAAATATCTATATGAGATAGCAAATAGCTCTTCTTAAATTTCACAGCCCAGCACTACAAAATAGAGCATAAAAATAAAGCTCTTGCTTAAAAGCTATTCAAATATTGCACCTCGATTATCGTTTTATTCTCAGTTCCTTGGGACTGACTTATGATGATGTTTCCTTAATTTCAGTGTATCAGTGACATCTGTCCCCTTGAATGGGGCCTAGTCGCATTTTGGGAGTACTTACAATGAGGTCAAAACTGTACTATTTACATTTCACTACAATTCAATGAAGTAGTTACTACTACTCCCATTTTAGGTGAGGAAACCAGGTTTCTGACTATGTTAGGTTTATACAAGGATTGGTGAACTTTTCCTATAAAGGGTCAGATAATAAATTTTAGATGTTCTGGGCTGCAGGGTCTCCACTGCAACCACTCAAATCTGAAGTAGTAGCACAAAATCATACATAGATGATTTGTGAATATATGACTGTGGTTGTGTTCTCATCTCTATGACTACTGTAATTTGAATTTCATTTAATTTTCATGCATCATGTAATATTGTTCTTTATAATTTCTTTTCTAGCCCCTTAAAATGTAAAAACTTTTTTTGTGTGTAAAAAATAGATGGTGGCCTGTAGTAGACCCACATGCTGCAGTTTGCCAGCTCCTGGCTTATACCATTAGTAAATTGTGGAGCTGTATTTTAAACTGATGTCTGACAGATTCTAAAGCCCAGCACTAACTCTCAGTCTTTCAAAGAGGCAAGGAGTTCAGAGTACTTTTATCATTGTTACTAAGACTGTTTAGTTCTAAAATGATAGAGAAATATCCTTTAAAATTTAAAGAGAAAGCAAAAGTAGATGAGGTCAGGATATATTTACTAATTCAGCTTTAAAGATATCCACAGACAACACAGATGATTGCAAAATGAAGATCTTCCTTTATTTTCAGGTATCAGTGAAATAAAAACGAATCGATACTTTTTTAAAAAAATGACTTTAGAGAAAATGGGAAGTTCTTTCTAGAAATGAATTGATTTTTAATATTTTTGCATGTGAGCCAGAAAGTTTTTTTTTCCAAACTTCCTATTCACCATACAAATCAAGCTTAGGAAAACTTCAAAAACCCAATCTGGGGAAACAAGATAGACCCACAAATTGTCATTAGTATATTACTTGCGTTGTAGTAAACTAAGCATCTTTAAAGACATGTTGGCATTTGATAGAAAGTAGAAATGGCTATATGCAAGGTTTGTTCTTGGTTCAGTAGGGCTTAATGCTTATTATTTTAGGTTATTTAATTAAATACCACCTCATCAAGCCAAAGCTGTGAGGCAGGAAAGTATTGCTAAAGAAGATTCATTAATTTTAATTTACACATTTATATTCCTCCTTCACTTGGAGCACATCTCATAGCATATTGTGCAAGATAGTTTTAGGGTGATTTACCACAGAACAGGTGCTAACGTGTTCTGTGATAGGAGCCCCAGGTTTCCTCAATAGGAAGTTTGCTACAACTATTGCCTAAAACTCTACGCTCTCACATTACTCTTGAGCAATGTCCTCAAGAGTAAAATTAATGGTTCATCTCTTTTAAAAAGTTCATCTTTATTGTATAAATCTTAAGGACATAGCAATACAGATTCTAGCAGGGAGATCGGTCATGGATCTTAGAATCTTGGTACTTGCAATGATAGATAGTCTATTACTATTTTGCTGTAACCAAGGGGTTGCGAAATTAAAAATGAGTGGTTTTGGATATTTTTCTTTCATTATAGCTAAAACTTTCAGATTTTATTGCATACTATTGCATTGTGAAAAACAGGAAAAAAATGTGGAAGTGCTAACCCATCCACCTGCCAACCCAGCTGTAACTGATGTGCTTCAGTTTTTAATAGCATCTGCATCTTAAGCAAAATTATTTAAGGAGGGAAAATTGCTGACATGTGAGGGAAATAAAACACCACATCTTAATTTTGTAGACTTTTATTGAATCCATAGTTAATATCGTTTATGTCTTGTATTATTTGAAGAGCAGCTACATGTTTATTTGCCCAAACAAACCAGAATCTTTTTTAAAATTTTTCTCTAGATTGTGATACCATTCTTCAGTCTCTTAATCAAAGATATTTATTTCCTCAATGAGGGCTGTGCCAATCGTCTTCCAAATGGCCATGTCAATTTTGAGGTGAGTGTGATAAGATAGGATGGAAAATTGAAAGTACAGAGAGGGGCAGCTGCTCCAGCACCTCTCCCTGCCAGACTGCAAAAGTGCATTCTGATTCTGGACTTACAGAACCAAGTTTTCTTGCCTGCTACTCTGTAAGACATTAATGATGCCAAATGAAATAGATTAGCTGTACCATTATTACTTGGAGGAACTTAAGTTAATTTTTACTTTATAACCAGAAAATGAAATTTTATTCAATTAAGGGAATCATATAAGATTAGAAAGCAGATGGATGCATGTTAAATTATTTCTTCCAAGCTCACAACTTTTATGACTCCTTCTAAATTCTTTTCTTTAATTCTTTTCCAGAAATTTTGGGAACTGGCCAAACAAGTTAGTGAATTCATGACGTGGAAACAAGTGGAGTGTCCATTTGAGAGGGACCGGAAGATCTTGCAGTATCTGCTCACAGTGCCAGTCTTCAGTGAAGATGGTGAGTCAGCCATTCAGGCAGAAGTGCCCCGAGCACCCCCCAGCCCTATAATTAGGAAGTTGGTCTGTTAATGGTTGGTGTCTGGTTCCTCATACAGTATGAGGTCTGCCCTCTGACCTTTTCCATCAAAAAACTTTTTTATTGCACAGATAACTGTATGATTCATGCACAAAATATATGGCTCAAGTACCTACATAATAATCACCCTTAAACTGGATGATTCTTTATAATATCAAATCTGCAACTCTTTAGGCACAAATGGAAAATTATTTATTTTTAAATAATAAAAATTAATTATTTATTTTATTCTCATTTGTCCTTGCTTCAATGCATAAAAAGGTGTTTCACAGGGTAAGAAAATGGGTAATTGGAGCTGAAGAAATACAGACTGTGCAACAGGACTAGATATAAAAACTCAAAAATGGACAGCACAATAATACCTAATTATGAAGTAATCATGTTAAAACACTGAAAAAAAAAAAAGAAGGTGTTTCATAGTATGTCCATAGTCATCCCATGACTTAGAAAAAAAAGTTTGTTGCTACTCCCTGTTTAAAAAGTAGTAGAAAGTCTTGACCTGTTAAAATATTGGGGAATTTGAGGCAGAAAACGTGATTGAATATATACAGAAAAGAATCGCATGGGGAGAGCATTTGTAAAAGGCTTGGTGATTTATCCTGTTCTTGTTATATTCTGTGACTATTGGAATCTATAGCACTTAGCAATTCCCATGGTAAATTGACAGTGTTCATGATAATGATTGAAGAACATTTTGGACTGTCAGTGAAACATTAAGCATAATGGGCCTTAAATGTGAATGCATGTTAATCTGTTTTAATTATTAGAAAATTAGAACTGTATGCTTGTTTGTTAATTCCATCCTAATCCAAATGTTTGCCCATGAGTTCTGTTTCTTGAACAGAACAAATCGAAGAATTCAGCACAGTTCCCGATTTGATTCTCCATTTATCAGTAAATTTTAGTCCATAATATTCAGGATACCTACCTATTCCAGAGGGTACTTGATTGTTTTTACCTCTGCAACTAGGATTAATGGCATGCTTTTTATTTTTGAGGTGAAGATTCCTTATGATTAAAAAAAGAAAGAGAAGGTGTTGAAAGGATGAAAAATTGGCCCAGAAAACCTAGCTTTTTACCTATAGAGAGTTTTTGAAAACTGGGGTTACCAGAAAAAGATTCCCCCATTTCTTTGTAAAGAACATTAATCTGAGTATATGATAACATGATGTGGCTTGCAGTTGTGGGCCCTTTTTTGTGTGTGTGCCTTATAAATAATCTCTTAGTGAATTAAAGTGCCTTTTTGGCCAAGAAGCCCTTGGGTTTCAGTTGAAATGGCCAGTCAGAGGCAAAATGATATTCTGTGTTCTTAATGAAACTTCGAAGCTTCTCAGCCATAATTTGATATAAAGTGTCTCTTTTGCTATAGGGTTTGGCTCAAGTTGAAGAAGGGGGTGAACGTTGGTGGATAATATATTAGCATAATGCTTCAGTGTTAACTCTCTTGTTTTTGGTTGATTATAGCTCTCTACTTGGCTTCTTATGAGAGTGAAGGACCTGAAAATCATATAGAGAAAGAAAGATGGAAGTCTTTAAGGTGGGTCTCAATGAGCTGCCCTCATCTAAAGGAGATGTTGATCTTACTTAAAGGAAGCCACATGCTTTCTCTATGAGGTCTCTGCCAGTCTGTTCTCAATTCTCTGCACCTCAGCTCCTGTTACCCAGATCCTCATATCTTAGAATCCTCATTGCCACTACTCAGTTTATTGCCTTTCAGTATGTTATACTGGCAGATATGCAGTGATTCTACCATTATTTTATGGAATGAGGAACTAAAATTATCCATGATATGGTAGTAAAAGCATCATCTAGTTCTCCTCATCTAAAAGATTAGAAGTTCAGAACACATTTCTGAATAGTTGTTCTAACTCTAAAATTTTAATTTACTTGAGAGAAAAGAAACCTTAGTAGGAGTTGGCTCGATAAAGTTGAGTGTGTCACTTAGCCATTGACTCTTAGTCCCCTGTTTGGTTTGAGAGGGAGTTAGGACTTTAAACATAATCCAGAGGTGTTTTCAAATTTTCAGGTTTTAACAATCTGTTTAGTATTTTCAAACAAAACTAGAAGAGATAAATTTCTGTTTTGATCACTTAAGACATTTTAAGGGGCCAAAGCAATCCTGGAATATAGTATGTTATAATGAAAATTGTTGTCTTTAGTGTATTTCTACCAAGAAACTCTAGGAACATGTTCCTTTTTGTATCAGAGTTGACAAGTACATGTCTCTTCTTGCTGTTGTGGTCTCAGAATCTTTGGGGAGCCTTCATTATTCTGCCTTTAGGACTAGGTTTCATAAAACAAAATATTCAAGATACACTTGGTTTTGTCTGCTTTTGTTTGTATCAAAGAAAAACTTAAGCCTTCTTCTTTGTACCTGTCATGAGGAAAGTATGAGTATAGGGGCATTAGATTTATTATCCTTAGAACACTCCTGGTGATAGAGAAAGGACTGGAAAAGTTTCATGTATCCCCAGAGGCAAACACAAAGAAGTTAGGGCCAAATGGCGCAGAATCATGGGAATATATTAGCCACACTGGACTGGTACCCAATTCTATTTTCATGAAATTTTGTGCCTACCAGTGGCACATCTAATTTAAACTTTTCATTATTTTATGTTGTTATTAAAGGTTATTTACTGTACTCTTCAATGCCTCAGAGTATAAACCTTGTTGGAAAAAAGATTTGGGAATTACTCCTTTTAGTTATCCTTTTTTGGATGAACTTTTGCCTTTTATGTCTTTCCTCCTTTTAATTCTCCCTTTCTATGGTTTTTAGTGCTCAGTATGGATACTAAGAACAGCTTAGATATTGTTATTTTCTTATAGTTTATTAAAAAGTTGATAAACAGATAAATTGGATATGCATAAATAATACCTGATATCTGCATTACCTGTGGAATCCAAACAGATTAAAATAGCCCAACCTACCTCCAATTCTTTTCCCAGTTGTTCTTTTATGTCATATTTTGACTAGTGGTTAAATTGGAAGGGTTTGTAAATCAGAAGATTGCTAGTAGGAACTAAAGCATGAATTGTTTAACCTCTTCCCACATCTGTACGTTATATAACACAATATTTAATAATATTTAACATTTGATTGATTAAAATGTGGCAAAAGAATTTAGTGAATAATTTAGAAACGTGAGGTGGAAGAAAGAGGATGACTCCACCTGCAGTAGTACAGTGTACTCAAAGTTACATGTTTTTGATGAGAATTCACTGAAGGACTACCAATGGCACAAATAAAATATGTGGTAGCAAAGAAATATGTGTATAGACACAGTGACGATGTATTCTTTGTGTCACAGTCTAGTTTCCATGTTAATTGTCCTTCACGGGCCTTGAGCTCCACCAATTCCTTCCCTTCATATCTGTTTTTATGTCATACACTCTGCCTTTTCTATACCCTTCTTGAGACCCATATCCAATGCCTTCCCCTCCTCGACTCATGTGTCTCCTATAAAAAGTTCCCTCCTCAACTGATGTGGCAGTGTTCTCTCCTGTCACCAGCCATACATTGTTTTGTAGTTCATGTGGTTCTTTCCCTATTGATCTCCAAGCCCTCGAGGACGAGCACAGGTTCCCTGCTCTCCCATGGCTTTTCAGCCTGTGCCCCTGCAGAGTTGTTGAATGATGCTGGGTTACTGCAGGTATAGGCCAAGGCATGGCAACCACACTGAGGATAAAGAATGGAAAATGGGCTATTGGAATTGGCAAAGCCACATATATTGAGTGGATGCTAAGAGTGATGATTCTAGAATGATAGTGCCTACCTGAAAGCTTATACATAAGTTAAAGTTGAAGGCAAGAAGATATTTTTACCTAGACATTTATCCTGATGACCCTTAGAGCCATTCTTTGTACACACTTAGGTTCAGTAATAGGAATGACAAATATATCTCTGAGGGAAGACAGCTTTCTCATCACCTAGTGATAAGTGCTCCCAGTGGTCATGGAATGTATTGTTGAAGATGCTGATATCTACCAAATAAACCCATCTGTGGTTAAGACCAGCATAGAGCTAACAACTTTTTATCATTAATGCTCTTTATTTCTTGCTTTTCTTTTAATATAAAGCCTCTCAAGGCACAGATTTACCTAGACACAACTCTTTTGCCATCTCCATTAATAAATATGTTTTCAGTGACCAGCAATTTTCTTGAAGGACTTCAAAGCTTGTATCTGCTCCTACTCCTACCCCCATTTTTAAGTATGTAAAATCAAGCCTAAAACACGGGACAATTGAAGGCTAATTTCATTGTGATACTAGTTCACTTATTCTGCTGCATTCTTTCTTATAATGTTGTCTTTATTCCTCAGGTCAAGCCTCTTAGGCAGAGTTTAACAGCTGAGATACTGACTGCTGCTGCTGCATCATGCGATGATTGAAGCTGGCCTTTGTTTTCCGGCATATCGAACTAGAAAAAATCATGGGGACCCCCCAGTATCAGCCTGCTCTGGTCAGCAGAGAAAGCAAGCTCACTCAAGAGCAGCTGGGGAACTTATTTTCCGCAGCTGACAGATTGACCAGATTTCATGAGACTGAAATGTTCACTGAAGAGGCTCGAGAAAGAATCCTTTAAAGATCTTGGCTCTGCACATGATTCATCTCCTGGAATTTCCATGTGAATCACAGCTCTGCACCTGGATGGAGCTTTCTTTTGTGTGTGTGTTTTTTTTTATTTGGTTGAACATTTGCTGCTAATGGGACTTGCCCAGCTGAGTGCTGGCGCTTAGGAAGCCCATGTTTCTTTGTTAACTTAAATGAAAAAGGAAGAGGGGGGAGGGGAAAATCCCCTTCATTTAGATCCCCAAACTCAGCTCCATCAGCATTTCCAGAGAGAAGTAAGACTGAATGCTGAAAATGGAGATTATTTCCCTTTAGCGTGTGCTGTGTTGTGAATTCTTCTCCTCCCTCTTCCTACAAGGTTTTGAGTTGGCTGCTGGTTAGCAAACTCATTTTTACCCACGTAAGTTATTTAATATAATAATGAAGCTCAACACTGTGGTAGGAAAATAGCCACTAGGGAAAAAAAAAAGCAGAGTTTGTCATTGGACTGCTTAACGTTCTACAAGGACTTTTTGTTTTCTTTGCCCCTCTGAACTGTTTACAGTTGACCACTGTGTGCAACAGATGTGTTTTTCAGTTTTTTGTTACTTAGTTTTCCATGACACCAATTTTTTTTCTTGTAAATTTAAATTGTCTGGCTTTAAGGGTCTTGGGAAAAACCCACAGTATAATTACATTTGAATTTTCTTTAACAGCCTATTATTTTTCATTACATTTGGGGTCTGTTGGTGACTAAACATGAAAACAAAGAATAAATTGGAAAAGTGACTCACCTCCCAGCAGTGAACAAAACAAATTGAAAAATACCTTGCTGTTAACACAGTGGTTGATCTAATTGTGAAACGGTTCACCTTGTTAAAGATCTAAATAAGTCTGTAGTTGCTCTGCAAACTTAGCCAATATATTTATTTACTCTAAAAGAAACTGTAGAGTAGTAATCTGTGCTGATGAACAACAACAACAAAAAACAACAAAACACCATGTTACAGACACTTGTATTTGAAAACTTCATGACATGGTTTAAAAAAACAGAGCATGTATGCGTGCTGCACATCATCTGAGCAGACTTATGTGTCTCCAAGTTGTCCCTTTACAACCATCAATATATTTTACACTCTGCAGCCAGGAGTTGTGGCGTCTTTATTTTCCTTTATGGATGGAATTGGTGGGGGGCCATGGGGCTGTGGAAGGGGGGCTGAGGGCTTTAATTACAGTAGTTCTCTTTTAAAAGAGATTATGGCTAAAAATGAGTCTGTCCTCGAGGAAGTGTCCAGTAAGAGTGTGTGTGCATTTAGTTTTTAAAATGAACAATAGTAAGTATTTAATAAATGTACTTGCTGGGCACTTACTGAGTTTTTACATAGATTATCTTGTCATTATTCCACTTTTTAGATGTGGAGACAGGCATATAGAGGTTAAATAATATGTCCAAGGTCTCGTATCCAATGAGGGGCCCAAAGATTTGAAGAAGGCTTTCTAATTCCAGAATCCAAACTTCGAACCACTACCTCACTGCTTCTCAAGCTTCATCATGCTTGCACATAACCTTGGGGCCCTGTTTACATGCAGATTTTTTTTTTTAATTGAGAAATCTTTACACACATATAGTCCAAACATGGTATACAACCAATGGCTCACAATATCATCATATGCTTGCATATTCATTACCATGATCATTTTTAGAACATTTGCATCACTACAGAAAAAGAAATAAAAAGGAAAAAGAAAAAAATTCAGACATCCCATACCCTTTACTCCTCCCTCTCATGCCTCACTCATATGGACTAACTATAATGTACAGACTTGAAGAAATGAAGTCGAGCATAGATTATCAGTTTGGGGCTTATTGTAAAGAGTCCTAGATCGTAAATTCTTACGCAGTCCTGTATTCAGGAGTTGTAACTTATTTCTAAATTCTGAGATGCTGAGCTGTTTGTATATAACCTGGCCTTTCCCAGAAAGTTCAGGTATTTATGTGACACCAGAGACTCTGAGTTAGAGCTCTGAAGCTATGAAAATCAGCATTACCCCATATAATAACTTAAAAAAGTTGAAGAAGTGACCAGACATCGAGTAGGGACATGAAAGAAACTGATCTGAATAGGACTAAGGAAAATCAGAATGCAGAATAAAGGTTGATATGGTCCATATTTTAAAACTTCAACTTCTGTGTGAGACCAAAGGGAGAGATGTTTATTTGGTGCAAAATTTATGTTTTGGGTAGCCTATTACCTAATTTAACTTGTAAAATTGTCAGTATGGTCAGTTTAGTTGAATACATAAGTACATGGAATCTTGAATTGGGCACGAGATTTTGTTGGATTGAAAGACAAGCAGATTTTTATTTTGTAGGTGATTTTGTAGGTGATGCTGATATTGCTGGTCCTGGTACTCCAGGCACAGCAAGGCACATCACATCCACCCCCCTTCCCCTTGCACTGCCTTTCCCTGGCCTCTCTACTGCACCACCCAAAGCTGTAATAACAACAACACCCAGGCTGTAACAGCCACCTAGGTCAGGGGTAGGCAAGCTTTAGACCACTGGCCAAATCCAGTCCCCCTCCCCCTCTATGGTAGGGCCCATGAGCAAACAGAGGTTGAAAAAAAATCAAAAGAATAATATTTTATGACGTGAAAATTAGATGAAATCCAAGCTTTAGTGTCCATAAATAAGGCTTCATTGGAACACAGCCACATATTTATCTATGTATTTTCTTACAGCTGCTTCCTGCTACAACAGCAGAATTGGATATTTGCGACCGACACTATGGCCTGCAAAGCCTCAAATATTTGCTGTCTGGTCCTTTACAGAAATTTGCTGACCTCTGAACTAAGTGATTATTTTTAGCATTACAATATTTGTTTATAAAACAACTATAAGGTCTCTATTATGGCATTAGATACCTGAAATGCACTGAAAAATATATATATACTGAAGTGGTGTTTGACCTAAATGTGGTTCTAAGTGTATTTAAACAAAAAGTGTTGACACAGTTATCCCTCTCTTATATAGCCTGTTGCTTTACTGTCCTGTAAGCCAAAAAATTTAAACTGTGTATTAACTTATCCATGCAAATCCTTTACTAGTCTCCTTTTTATACCATTTGCATATTTGGGCTATCTAGCAGGCTTAGAGATGCATTTATATTTATGGGGCTGGATGGGAGCCTTGGAAAATACAAGCACGAACAGCACTAGGCAGTGTCGGCAGATTGTGACTCAGGACGCATTTTGTCCAGGCACGCTGTGCACTCTAAAGCAACAGCCTGGGAGTTGGGGCCAGGAGGGGCCTCAGAACAAGCTGAGTCTAAGTAGGTGAAAGGAGAGTGCACATTTCACTATTTGAAGGATGATAGCTTGCTGTTATTTGAGGACACAGGCCTGAGATCCCCAGGGGTAATCTGCCTTTCATCTAACAAAGACAACGTAGTTGGAAACTGGTTGTCTTGCCTTTGGCTGAAGGGTTTTAGCTTTCTATCTCCACCTTACCTGGCTCTGGCACCTCTCCTCAGTTCCTCCCTCTTATACCTTTCCTTCCAATATTGTTTTACTTTATTCTGTCATTTCTTTTCCTAGCTGTTGCCTGCATACCTCCTGTGTTTGTAATTTCAAGAAAACATAGTCCACCATTGGAAACTGAGTTGCTCAACTATACGAGAATGTCGAGCTGTAAGTTATTCATGTGCTCTACCTTCCACTTGGGTGCTTTTGTTTACCCCAGGTTCTGTCTCAACAAAAGGTGGTACCTGCCTCTGTCCCTAAACTTGTCTCACTGTTCTGATGGAGAATACAGGACTGGGAATACAAAGGAGCGTTAGACTAATTTTCTGTTGGCACCAAGAGTTCAAAGGAATTCCTGAATTCGTTTCCTTAAAAAAAAAATATGGTTAGTGACCTAGAGACTACTCACTAAACATACAGAACTTGAAGATACCTTGATGGTGACTCTGTTAGCTTTATCCTTAAGTAACTTTAAAAGAAAAGACTTTTGTCAGACTTGGGCTTTTAGAGTTTTAATAGAAAATTGGGGCACCTCTTGGATAGTATCAGCCAAAGATTTTCCTGGGCTTGACTTACCTGATAATCATCTTAGTTCTCTGCTACATGTAATCAAGAACACTCTAATCAATATAACAAAGATAATGGGGTTTCAGGTTTGTGCATCTAAATCTTATACAGGTTAGGGACCTGTCATTCAAAATAGCAAACAATGCTGGATTCTTGCAAACTATTCTGCTGTCTTAATTCTGCACTTGAGAATCAATGTCTGTTAAATGATACATTTTTTACTTAATACAATGTGGGATTTCCCAGGTAGCCAATTCCCCTTCGTGCTAACAGCCCTCAGAAAGTTTAAATTCTGCACGCCTAAAACCCTGCTTTTCTTCTCTAATATTCTAATAAGAGATTAAACATCCAACTAAGTACAATCACAGTGTGGACAATATGAGGCGGCTGTCTTAGAATATTAACTGTTAATATAGGGAAGTATGAAGACACACATTATCCAACATTTTGGAATTTCTATGTAATAACTCATGGATCACAATTTAGGGAATTAAGAAGGAAAAACAGAACTCATATTTCTTAGAACAAAGAAAATTATGCCCTCCTGAATGGGTGCATGAAATGAAGTTTGCTTTCTCTTTCCCTTGTCCCTGTGCTGCTGGGAGAAAATGGAAACTTAGTGTGAAATCATTTTTCTGTGGATGAATCACGTGGGAAAGTAAGTTTAGCATAATGTGTTGTCAACTTGGTTGAGACACGGCAGTTGGAGGAACGTGGGTGGGCATTGCTAAAATTTTCGACAGGTGAGCTGTGGTGGGGAGTTAATATGTTTTTTTATTTCAGCAACTATATGTTGAACATATGAGCAAGCCAGTTATTTGCATAGTTATCAGTGGGGATTCATAGGTTTTCACTTTAATTGGTTGAGTAAATCTTAAATGTACTCCTATGGCATAAGGATTTTGGAAATGAGGACAATTTAGGTGATTCTGACCCATGCCATGAGTGGCACTATTCATGAGTTGCTTTAAAAACTAATATTATTAATTCAATTGTTAACACTCCCCTGTGTTTATTAATTAGTACCTATAATCATAAAAACAAATCCATCTTTAATAATATGAAAATCTATTGTTAACAAAATACTGGGGCCAACATTATAAAGGGTTCAGGGATAAATTTGAAACACACTCTGAGAGCAGTAGACGAACGGTGGAACTAAGTGCTAAACCTCACTCTCCCGAGATTTCTGGGACTTTGGGAAGTTGCCCTCCCCTTCTGAACCTCAGTATCCTCATCTGCAATGAATGAGCCTAGACTAATAGGGGTCAAGTGGCCTTTCCAGATCCAGTAGTCTCTGGTTTGGAAAGCATTTATTCAGCTTGCTGGGCTGAAAGAATTAGCAAGTAAATACAGCATCCTGAACTTGGCCTCCAACCTTCTCTTCCTCCTGCCTTGGCTCCTTTGTGTTTTGTTTAATCGTGTTTGAAGAAGGAAGAGATAAGAGGCTAATTGTTACTTTATCGCAGACAAAGGAGTGATAAAGTCTCAACTCCAGTTGTGTGTCACACAAGAGGATTGGGGTCTTTGTTGTAGGCAGTAGATAAAGAAAGTAGAGTTTCTAAAGACAACGAAAATAGCTTTGTTGTGTAGAATACATCTTTGCTATAGCAGCTGTTGAAATTGTTTATAAAGATAAAATCATATATAAAGAGCCTGTTCACACCTAGTCATTTACAAGTGAGTCACTATTTGGCTTTGTTCTTTCTAGTTTGCTAGCTGCCGGAATGCAACACACCAGAGACAGATTGGCTTTTAATAAAAGGGGATTTATTTTGTCAGTTCTTCAGAAGAATGGCAGCTAACTTTCCACTGAGATTCTTTCTTGAGATTCTTTCTTACGTGGGATGGCGCAGGATGGTCTCTGCTGGCCTTCTCTCCAGGCCCCTGAGGTCCAACAACTTTCCCCAGGGTGACTTCTTTCTGCATCTCCGAAGGCCTGGGCTGAGCTGCGAGTGCTGAGATGAGGGATGCCGAGCTGCTTGGCTGTGCTACCTTGTGCTCTCTCATTTAAGCACCAGCCAATTAAGTCAAATGTCACTCATTGCAGCAGGCATGCCTCCTAGCTGACTGCAGATGTAAATCAGCAACAGATGAGGTTCATGTACCATTGACTCATGTCCACAGCAACAGAACTAGGTGCCTTCATCTGGCCAAGCTGACAACTGAATCTAACTACCACATGCTTAAAAGTAAAAAAAAAAAAAAAAAAAAAAAAAAAAAAATCAGCCAAGTGATGATTAGAATCCCTTTCTGCATTTGACAAGCATTCCAGGGAAAGTCCTATACTGGAGGAAACCAGAAAGGGCATCCATCAGTCCTGTGACAATGGCTATCTTCTTTCCTTGGGCTATAAATGCTGTATAAATCCTAATCCAGGAAGACTTCTGCAAAAGAGAAAAAAAAATCTAAGAAAGTAAAAGTCAACAAGAACTCATAAGAGGAAGAAAAAGTAGAGGGATATGTAAATGATAAAGTAAATAAGCTTTGACAAGTGGGAGAGGGACCTTTTACTCATCTTTACAGGAGACGCAACAATAGTAGTATCTGAATATCTGAAATACTAAGATATTTAAAGTCTAATGAGAAAACAAGAAAACTAGCAGCTATGTTGTCAGGAACTTGCAAACTATTGGCTATTAAAATAAATATTAGGTGAATGAATAGATCTAGATAACTAGGAGAATTATTTTCAATTACAGTAATTTATTGAACTGACTCCATGAAATTCATTTTTAAAACATTTCCGAAAATAGACATCACCAACCCCTCTCCACCTATTTAAAAATTAGCAAGGCTTTTGTGAAGAGCGAAGGGCACCTGTCTGAGGTGCATCGCTGTCAACCAGTTCTGCCTTATGAGAGAAACAAGGATAACTGGAGGGGTTTCTAGGGGTTCCTCAAGCAGCTCAGCAGTTCGAAAATGCTTTCTTTCTTTCAGGATAGTCTTTTGGTTTTGCAGACAAATTCAAGGCTGCTGTGATGATTGGGCACACAGTGGAGTAAATGTGACCCCTTAGTTTTGCCCCTAAATTGTATGAGGAGTGAGGGTGGAAATAGTCCTACTATAACGAAAATAGTCCTACTACTAGAATTCTCTGTGTTAAGAGAGTTCCGAGGACAGTGTAAACGGTGTTTTGGTGTTCCCGTCAAGTTATTAATCAGCCCATACTCTGTCAATTTTGTGTGAACATGAGGAAGTACTTACTCTCCCCTCATCTAAGCCCATGCCCAGACTGATGGTCCCTTAGTTAACAGGTTCTTTTTCTCCTTGGTACCAATCAAAAGCAGTGGGTTCTCTGCCCTACAATGTACCTAACACCCAATCTATGAAACCAGGGTTTCAAAGAGAGAAAGAGTTTATTGCTAATGTGAAGCAGGAGAGCGGATGACCTATTGGTCTAAAGATGTCTCCTTGAACTGCGGTAATTCTGATAGTTTTTTTTTTTTCTTATCGTTTTATAGCATCAAAAGATGGGCAGGTTTGGGGGGTGTGATGGTGGCTCAGTGGCAGAATTTTTGCCTGTCATGCCAGAGACCCAGGTTCGATTCCTAGTGCCTGCCCATGCAAAAAAAAAGAAAAAAAAAAGGACACGTTTTAGGATAATGAGTATAATAGCTCAAGATGATGAGGTTAGAAATGATTTATTAAGAATGTGCATATTGATTACATGCTAGCTTTGTCTAGTAAGATAGTTTAAGAATTGGGGAGGGTTAGTTCTAGGTTAACTGAACTTCCTTCATTAATAAACATTAGGGAATGTCTTTGTGATCTTAAGACTCTAAGGTTATAAAATAGTATAAGGAATTATAAGCAGGGCCATTCAAGAGATTTTTACATTCACAAGGTTTTATAGTTATATGATCAATGCAGCTGGGTTACAGTTCAGTAATTTCAGGTATTTTCTTTTGACTATTTTACAATATATGGGAAAGTATGAAAAGCAACTATATAATGATTCAGTAATCATAATTATTTTTTAATTCTTAACTTTCAGTTACAATTTCTTCCTCTTGTTTGTCCATTTCCTCAATCTTGAAGGATATCTGGGCAATGACCGTTCTAATTTCTACATGCTGAAGAAGGGTGTCAACATTAGGAGGTAGAGGAATGAAAACTGGTTGTCATTCTTGGAGATCCTAGTACCTCTGGATTTTAGGGTTTAACTGGCATAGGAACAATCCAGAGCTTTAAATCTCTGAAAAATAAACATAAGTAAAAATTTTTATAGTGTCTTAGAGCCCAGGGCATTTTTTTAAACTTTTTTATTGCATAATATATATATAAACAAAGCAAAGAAAGAAAAAAGCATAGTTTTCAAAACACTCTTCAACAAGTAGTTATAGGACAGACCCCAGAGTTTGTCATAGGCACCATACCATCATCCCAGATTTTTCCTTCTAGCTGCTCCAGAATATAGGAAGTAGAAGGAATAAATACTTTTTTATCATCACAATCAACTTTTTTCCCTTTTTTTGTGAAAAATAACATATATACAGAAAAGCAATAAGTTTCAAAGCACAACACAACAATTAGTTGTAGAACAGATTTCAGAGTTTGGTATGAGCTACAATTTCACAATTTTGGGTTTTTACTTTTAGCTGCTCTGAGACACTGGAGACTAAAAGAAATATCAATTTAATAATTCAGCAGTCATATTCATTTGTTAAACTCTACCTTCTCTGTATAACTCCACCATCTCCTTTGATCTTTCTATCCCTCTCTTTAGGGCTGACCATTCTTTTTTATGTTGGAAGGGACTGTCAATAAATATGGGGTGGTGGGATGGAACTAGGTGATGTTCTGGAGAGGCTAGGCCCTCTCAGTTTCAGAACTCATCTTGTCCAGGGACCCATCTGGATATTGTAGGTTTCTGGATAGTTAACCTAGTGCATGGAAACTTAGTAGAATCTTATATATTGCCCTAGGTGTTCTTTAGGATTGGCTGGAATGGTTTTGGTTGGGTTTGGCAAGTTATGATATGTAGCAATGTCTAACTGAATTTTGCCTAAGAGTGACCACCAGAGTAGCCTTTATACTCTATTTGAATTCTCTCAGCCACTGATACTTTATTAGTTACACTTCTTTCCCCCCTTTTGGTCAGGATGAACTTGTTGATTCCATGGTGTCAGGGCTGACTCATCCCTGGGAATCATCTTCCATGTCACCAGAGAGTCTTTCACCCCTGGATGTCATGTCCCACATAGAGGGGAGGGCAATGATTTCACTTACAGAGTTGAACTTAGAGAGAGTGAGGCTATGAGGCTATATCTGAGCAACAAAAGAGGTCCTCCAGAAGTAACTCTTAGGCATACCATCATAAGCTTCACAAGAGTAAACCTCAAGATTTGGGTATCCCTAATGTATCAGGGGATTCCCTGATAGTAAAGTTTAATAGTTCCATAAATTTTCTCCCATCCCTCAAGTGACTTTGCTGATACTTTTTGCTTATCTGCTTAATATATTCTAGGATGTATCTGGGCATCACATTAAGCTGTACAGGATTAAATGCCCTCATTCTTATTATGGGATCCCTGCGTTTTAATTGTTCAACTAAGCTGTGCAGACAGTTTGAATTAGATTATGTGCTGCAGAAAATTTAGGTTCTGGACAAAATAAGTCTTTCTTCCTTTGGTCTCAAAGAATAGGTATGGTTCTAAAATATAGGCGATGCCTTCCTTACCCTTGTGTTCTGAATTACCTTAATCCTGACCTGATTAGCTTCATTCTTATCTCTAAATAACAGGTTATAGATATATAAAACATTTTCTCAAAATCCAGAAATAATAATTACTGCTCTGGACTCATTGTGTCTGCTGTAAGTACTTACAATTTAGGCCTGTTTTCTTATAAGCATTTTCTAAAGGATACTATACAATAATTGTTTTTTCATTTCTTTTTTATTTTGCCTCACCAAATGTCCCACAGGTTCATTCACATCATTGCATGCCTCAAACTTCATTCCTTTTTGTAGCAGCACAATATTCAATCATATGTATACACTATCGTTTGCCAATCTACTTCTCAGTCAGTGCATCCTTCAGCCACCTGTATTCATTAGGCATCTTGTATAAAGCCCAAAGTCCACAGTTGATCAACACTGTCAATTTTAGATAATTTCATTGTTCCCAAGAGAAAGATAACGAATAAACACACCCTCACCAAATAGTAAATCTATTCCTCCCCTTAACTCTTGTCCCTTACCCTGTTATTTAACTCTGCTGTTGCTATGGTTGTGCTGATGCTTTCCTGTTAAACATAGCCCATAGGACGCAACAGCAGTTTTCCCCCAGCACCCTGAACTTACACACTCTTTGTATATGAATCATACCTTTGAAATAGTTCTTGCAAAGAACTTACTTATATTTCTAGTGTTAATCACTGGGACTCATAAGTCCACACACCCCTTTCAAACATGTTCACCTTCAATATAGTAATATTTCTTATAGACCCAGTAGAGAACCACCTTCACTTCTATCTATTCTCATACATTTGAGTTCGACCTCATTAGCTAACTGTTCACCCATCTCTAGCTTCTAGTATCTCTAAGTCCCCTATATTCTGTATTATAAGCCTCTGATTTACCTTTACCATGGTCATAAAAGTGGAGTCAAACAATATCCATCCTTTTGTATCTGGCTTATTTCACTCAGCATTATGTCCTCAAGGCTCAACCATCTTGTCATATGCTTCAGGATGCCATTTCATCTTACTGCTGCATAATATTCCATCATATATACATATGTATACATTAATCCATTTTGTTAATCCACTCATCTGTTGATTGGCATTTGTATTGTTTCCATCTTTTGGTGATTGTGGATAATGCTACTATGGACATTGGTGTTCAAATTCTGTTTGCTTCACTGCTTTCAGCTCTTCTGGGTATATACCAAGTAGTGCTATTGCTGGGTCATACGGCAACTCGATATTTAGTTTCCTAAGGAAATGCCAAGTTTTCTTCCATAACGACTGTACCATTATACTTCCCACCAGCAGTGCATAAGTGTCCCAATTTCTCCACATCCTCCCCAACATTTATAGTTTCCTGTTTGTTAGTAGCAGCCATTCTTTTAGGTGTGAGGTGGTATCTCATTGGTATCTTGATCTACATTTCCCTTATAGCTAATGAAAAAGAGCATATCTTCATGTGCTTTTGAGCCATATGTATTTGCTCTTCAGAAAAATGCCTATTCATATCTTTAGCCCATTTTATGATTGGGTTGTTCGTTCTTTTCTTGTTGTAGTATATAATTTCTTTATGTATACAGGATATCAAACCTTTGTCCCATGTGTGATTTCCAAATATTTTCTCCCATTGATTTGGTTGCCTCTTCACCTTTTTGACAAAGTCTTTTGAGGTGCAGAAGCATTTGATTTTGAGGAGTTCCCATTTATCTACTTTTGTTATTATTGTTGTACTTCAGGTGTGAAGTTTAGGAAGCTACCTCCTATTACAAGGTCTTGAAGATGTTTCCCTACATTTTCTTCTAGAAGCTTTATGGGGCTAGTTCTCATATTTAGGCTTCTGATACACTTTGAGTTAATTTTTTATAGGGTGTAAGGTAAGGGTCTTCTTTCATTCTTTCAGCTGTTGATGTCCAATTTTCGCCCAGGGTATTTTTTTTGGATTCTCAAGAACAAAGTTGCTTGGAGCTTGGTACACTGTGGATTCTGCAATATCTAGCTGAAACCTGCATGAGAATGACCTCCAGAATGACCTTTAAACTCTATATGAAATCTCTTAGCCTTTGAAACTTTATTTTGTTTTATTTATTGTCTCCCTTTTGGCCAAGAAAGCATTGCCAATCCTATGATGCCAGGGCAGGGCTTACCCTTGGGAGTCATGTCCCGTGTTGCCAGGGAGACTTATACCCCTGGATATCATGTCTCACACAGGCAGGAAGGTAGTGAGTTTATTAGCAGTTTGGCTTAGAGAGAGAGACCACATTTGAGCAACCAAAGAGGTTTCCCAGGGGGTGGTGACTCTTAGGCATTAATTATGATTAGGCTTAGCTTCATCATTATAGAAAAAAGTTTTATAAGGGCAAGTTTCAAAATTAAAATGGAAGCAACTATTGCTAGAAAGAATAGCAGGAATTCCCCAGGGGTGGAATTTTAATAGTTCCATGATTTCTTTCTCCAGTCCCTCATGGGACCTTCCAAATACTTTTTCAATTTCTGCCCAAAGCATTGCGAAATGCATCAGAGTATTACATCAACTTGAATTGCATATCGAGATCTCATTCTCTATTCTAGGTTCCATGTGAAATTTTATACAATCTCTAAATATATGAGTAACAGTTCACCCATACAAATTTAAACAACGAGGAGGTTAGAAAAATCCCTTTTAATTATTATAGCACTCCCCAAATGCTTTTCATGCAATATATTGAATTATTTTTAGTGCCTCACTTTTATAAAGTGAAAGAAAAAATCCTTTGTAACAGTTTGAAAAAAAAAGATATCCTTTAGGGTTTGGTTTAAAATGTTAACATAGAGCATTTGTTTTTCTTCAAATAATTAAAGACGTGATAATGTTAACATAAGTACAAGAAGTTTATTCTGATAAAACACAGACTTTCTGCCTTTTATACTGATTATTTGGAAATAAGAACTTTCATAAATTTTACTAAGAACAGATCAATAATTTAAGAAAACTTTGTTACTTTAACAGAGAGAATTAAATTTTAGTTTTGTATCAGTATACTATTTGATAAATAAGTTTATCAACTCTTTGATTACAACAGATAAATTTGTTTCTATAAATTTTTATATTTATTTAGATTTTGCCAAACAAATTTCTGATTTACATTCTATGAAAACCAGTTCTTTCTTTTTTGAACAAAACCAGATTCTTAAGTAAGCTTATTACATTTCAGTTAGCATTGACTATGATGAACAAAATTTATTTTTACAAATGTTTTACAACTTTCCATGTTCACTCAGGCTTTGTCCGACACATTCTAGAGGACAAAACTACACTCCTTTCCTTAATAAAGCACATTTTGTATTCTTTACATACCCATGTACCTTAAAGTTACCAAAAGATCTATGATACAGTCTTCAACATCCTACAAAACATAATTATTCTTAAAATGGAAACTGTCAAAATAATACCTAATTTCATTAAATGCAAATTTATATTTTTCACCATCTTAAAGATCTAATAGATAAAGTGTTATTTTATTTTATCAATAAACTTGTATAAACGTAGGGAGAACATATCCAATTCAAATAAAATTGCATTTATTTAGTCCAAAATTCATTATAAAAATGTAATAGGACCAGGCTTTGTCACTGCATTATTTTGAAGATGTATTTGCTTTTTTTTCTTTTGGAATCCTAAAAAATGTCATTGTTTTTATAATATCTTAAAAGTATGAACAATTTCAAAAGCATACTGAGATAAGCATACTGAGATATGCTCAAGACTACCAAGCCTGTAAACAAGACTATAGTTGTTTAATTTGTCCCAAGCATAGACCGAGAAAATCTTTTCTATAGCCCTCAAGGACATTTTTCTTTACTTACTGGAGCTTTAAAATTTGACAATTGAATTTTAATCAGTTACTCTCATCTTGAGTTTTAATAATGATTTGTCTTCCATGGCTATGGTTGCAAAGGTATATTTAGGGGAAGTTAATAATTTTAAATTGGGGAATTATAGGACAAAATACCCAAAACTTGGCCTATTCTGCGCACCCTTTCTTCTTTGCCTACCATTCCTAATCTCCCAATCCACTTTTAACTTGGTGACCCATTCACCCAGTCAGATGTCTGGGTCTGGAACTGGAAACTGTTTTTCTCTTTGAAGCTTTAAAATGCTGAATGCCTGGAGTGCTGGCAGGACAGAGGAAAACCTAGTAGCCAAGCTTCTAGACTAAAACGATTTAATGGCTGCAAAAGACTTGATTATTTGCTTACCTGTCTTTCCAGGGCTCCAGAACTTCAGGGAACTTGTCCCACCAGAGTTGCCAAATCGATACTTACCAGATGTGGGAGGCTCTCTACCTGAGGTGCTCAAATGACCAATTCCTGAGACACTGCATTTTCAAAGAGAAAGAGTTTATTGATAAGCACAATGTAGGAGACCAGGTGGCCTCTTGGTTTAAGAATTTGCCTCCCCAGGTTTAAGGAGTTAAGGATTTTTATAGATTCAAACAAGGGGAGATGGAGTTGTTACCATTACAATAACAGGTAGAGACTGGACTGGGATTAGGCTAGAATAACCATCACAATAGTAATTATATTCAGGGCTGAGACTAGTTCAGTGATTTCCAGCAATTTCAGATATTAACTCTTGGCTATTCAACAATAGGGGGAAAAAATCCACGTAATGATTGTGTAATTGTTTCAGTTTGCTAAAGCTGCTGGAATACAGTATACTGGAAATGGATTGGCTTTTACAAAGGGGGAATTATTAGATTACAGATTTACAGTTCTAAGGCCATGAGAATGTCCAAATTAAGGCATCCTGAGAAAGATACCTTGACTCTGAAGAAAGTCTGGTGGCATCCAAGGTTGCCCTGTCACATGGTTCATGTGTCAACTTGGCCAGGTGGTGGTCAGACAAGTGCTGTCCTGCAGTTGCTATGAGGACATTTCATGGAATTAAATCATGACCATGTTGGCTGCATCCATAGCTGATTCCATTTGCAATCAGCTAAGGGGAGTGTCTTCTGCAATGAGTGATGCTTAATATGATGATTGGAAGGCTTTTAAGGAGGATTCAGAAGAGACCATCACTCTTTTTGCGTCAGCCAGCCAGCCTCTCTTGAAAGTTCATTGAGGACCTTCCTTGGAGCTGCCAGCTCGCAGCCTGCCCTATAGATCTTAGACTCTTACATTCCCATGGTTGTGTGAGACACTTTTATAAATTTTATATTTACAGATATCTCCTACTGATTCTGTTTCTTTAGAGAACCCTAACTAATACACATGGGAAGGCACATTACAATGTCTGCTGGCCCTTCTCTACTGGATTGGTTTCAAAACGGCTTCCCCAGCTCTTGTGTATCTTTGTGGCCTTTCCTGGGGCAATTTCTTCTTAGCTTCTCTATACTCTCTCAGCTCTCTCAAAGGACTCCCAGCAACTGGATTAAGACCCACCTTGAATGGGTGGGATCACCTATCCATGCAGACAACCTAATCAAAAGGTCTCACCCAACAATGTGTCGACCCCTACGAGATTGGACTAAAAGAACATAGGCTTTTCTAGGGTATGTAACAGATTCAAACTAACACAGTGATCATAATTTTTTTATTTTACTTTTTTTATTGTATAATATAGCATATATACAAAGTAAAGAAAGAAAAATGTAATAGTTTTCAAAGCACTCTTTGAAAGTGGTTATAGAATAGATCCTAGAGTTTCATAATCATTTTTTAATTCTCAACTCTCAGCTACACATGCTGACTATTAAGCTCTGGAAAATATATTGAAATTGCTTAATTTTAATCAGTTACCCTCATCCTAAGTTTTAATAAGGATCTGTCTTCTTTGGCTATGGTTACAAAGGTATCATTAGGAAAAAGATAATTTTAAGTTTGGGAATTACAGGACAAACTATGCAAAACTTGGCTTATTCTGTAACATTTTTTTTGGTCCCTATCACTCCTAATCTTTATGCCCAGTAGAAATAATTTTTAAGCTAAACCTATACCTCCCCATGTGTTTTGTATCCAGCCCTTGTCATATAGCTGCCCTGAGTGGCTTATTTTTCTGGAGAACACCTTGGAGATAGGGATAGATGAGACAGAAAGAACGTGGAAGATTTTTTCTTTCAAATAGTTCTACCTATTTGGATTTCTATATGACCTTCATTAGCCTGCTTTGAATTTTAGAGCCCCAGCTCTTAAAAATATCTACGCTGTACTGCTTCCTGAATCTTTTCGGCTTAGAGTGCAAAGGCCTGAGTATCTAGGACAGGACACAGAGGAACAGGACAGGAAGAGTCTTAAAAATGTATTAGATGCTCAGTTTTCTTAATTTCTGGGACTCTAGGAGTACTAATTTATGTATATACTGGTCTTTCTAGCTTGGTCCCTGCTGTAATAAACTTTAAAGGCAATGTCAAATAACTTAGAGATAGGTAATGTTAATTCTCCATCAATTTTCTGTAATTCTTTCCTTATATCAGGAAAACTTTGAGTAATAAAGGTCATATTTAAAATTTTGACATTCTTTGGATTTTCTGGATTTATATTAGTGTATTGTCTGTAGGTAAAAATTCTTTCAAGGAAAGCAGAGGTACTTCTTTTTGTTTTCTTTATATTTCACTAATTTACTCTGGTAAAGGGGAATACAGAGGAGAGAAGAGGACATCAGGAGCTTCTTCCTTTCCTGATCTATTGGCCCCTCCGTGATAGAGTGAAGTTGGAGCAGATGAAAGAGTTAATAAAGGTCCCATTCTCTGTTAATCTTTACCAGTAAAATTTTAAATTTCCTCATTAGCATTGATTGTTGAGAAAGACAAATAAAAGATTGAACATATATCATCTCATCTCATTTCTGCTCTCTTTTGCAGAATCGCTCTAACTGTAAAACAGTATTCTTTTCTATAGAACCATTCTCAGGCCATTTCTCTACTGATTCTAAATCATGTTGAAGCCAGGCTCTGTTATAGAAATGAACTAATTTTTTCCATAGGCTTATATCTAAAATCTTTCCAAATTTTCAAAATACAGCCCAAAGGGCTACATCCAAGAATGCTATTAGAATTAGAATTTCACATTTTAAAGCATTTCAGTAATCAGGACCACTTAGGCACACTTGAATAATAAAAATGTATTAAGATACCAAACAGACACTTAACACCTACCATATCTAGGTAGCACACCAATTAACAATTAAACAGACATTAAACACTTAATTTCATTAAATACCATTTAATTCATGGATTATTTATTTTGGGGGAATAAACTCAACAAGCAGGCTCAGGTATAGGGCCTTGAACCCTGAACAGAATGGTACTCAAGAAACAGAAAAGGTCTAGAGTTCGGAGCAAGAGGGGTTGTTGTAGAAGTGGAGCCCGGAATCTCAAAACTCAGGTCCAAGGGACTCAAACTTCTGTCCTAACTTCCAGATCCACTTTTACCTTGGTGACCACTCACCCAATCAGATGTCTGGACCCGGAAATGGAAACAGTTTCTCCCTTTGAAGCTTTAAAGAATTCATAAGCCTGGAGTGACTGTAGGACAGGGGAAAAAAATCCCTGGTGCCGAGTCTCTAAACTGACTGGTCTATGAAGCTGCAAAAGACTCGACTACCATGCTTACCTTGAGTCTTAACTCCTGGCTACATTCTCACTAGAACTTAGCAGTTCTACCAGAAGAGGACAGAATGAAGGAAGATAGTTCTGCTGCTAAGACACCCTAGTTCCCAGGTGCTTTTAAGCCTAGAGAGCCTCCCCTTTCTTTGCCTTAACAAAGAGTCCTATCAATTATCCTTGCTTGGTATAGACCTGGGTCCCAAGTCCTCCTCACCAGCAGAGATTTATAGGAGAAGGGGAGGAAACAGCCTTGCTGGCAACCTGTATCTCCAATGAGGTTGGTAAATTCCCGGTTCCTACACAATCTCTCAACATCCTAAGTGCCATGGAATTACCAGCTACTCTTTACTCCTCTCTCCAAACCAAGATACCTCTTTCCTGATGGCCTGCTGATTCTAACCAGGATTTGAAAGTTTAAATTTGTTAATTTGATTCATGTCATGATGTGATTGACTGTAAATTCTTTAGTTAGTTTTCATACTCGTGGAGATTTTGTGTTTATAACAGATGTTTTAACAACTTGGGCAGTGAAGGGATAAATGTGGAAGGGTCAACCTCATAAAACTGTAAAATACAACAAAAATATAATTAATGATATTACTAAATTTATGTATCACCCTCAATTGCCTTGAGTGTAAAATGAGGGGATTAAATTTGTTCATTTGGTCATCAAACTGGTTGGCGACAGGCCTGGAACTAGTACTACAATCTAGACCCTTGAACTAAAGAGATTCCCTCTAAACAAGGCTGGGACTCAGCCTGGTTTGTGGAGTTTTCAGCTGTTCCAGCACCTTCAAGTTCACAAATTCTCTGATTGTTGAGAAACAACTGAATTTAAGATTTACATGTATGATACATGCAATGCAAAGTACTAGGTATTGAAATATGAATAAAACCCCAGTGCCTACTTTGAAGGAGCTGACTTTCTCAGAAGATAGACTCTTGTAGCTCAGTAGGTGTTGGTGCTCCTATTGAATCTACTTTGGCTAATCAGCATTGGAGTTGAGAGAGGTTTTCACGGTAGGTACAAACTTGTGATTATATGAATGTCAGCCTGGGGATCTCCTACTGCAGCAAGTAAAGTATTGGAAAGCCAAGTATGTGTGCATCACTTGAATCCTGCACAAGGGCACTTGATGTAGGAAGACAACTGGACTGAAATCCAACCTAGAGGAAGGGATCCCTTATTGTAATTTACTCTTCCCATGAGGGACATCTTCCCAGTTGACCAAAGGCTCTTCTGTGCTAGCAGCAGCCCTGAGAAGGTGCACAAACAAAAGACTCTACTCAAAGAACTACCACACACGTGTTATGATTGAGGTTCAAGCTGAGGTTTGAGAGTTGATCAGGGGCCAGATGGAAAGAAGACTTGAACGCTATGCTGCAGACTTCACACAGACATACAGTTCTATGTGAAGCCACTGAAAGAATTTTATCAGTGAGGTACATTTTACCAAGATAGCTGTTATGGATTGAATTGTGTTAGCCAAACAGATACACTGAAGTGTTAAATCCTGGTCTTGTAAATGTGATCCTATTTGTAAGTAGGACCTTTAAAGATGTGATTAGTTAAAATGAGGCCAAACTAGATGAGGGCAGTCCAAGCAGAGAAAATTTGGACAGTCAGTAAGATAGAACCAGAGAGGGATGGTTATGTGATGGAGACGGATAAAGAGTTGTGTTGGCACAAACCAAGGAATGCTATGGGTTATTAACCACCCACTGGGACCCAGGAGAGGCGTGGAATGGGGTCTCCTCTTTAAGAAGAAGCATGGCATGGTATAATGAAAAACTGGGTTAGTCTTTGTCCCTAGTTCCTAGGGAAGCAACCTCTGAATCTAAGGAATTTCCCTGATAGGAGTGTCTTTTGTTATTTATGGTGGCCCCAAGACCACACATGATACTTCACATACTAATGAGATGACAGGGGCATGGTAGCTGGTAGTCTTGGGATGGGGGCTGGCCACATCAGAAAGATCAACCATGTGATTAGGGGGTTGGGACTTTGAGCCATGCCATGTCAGCCCCACCTTCTGGACCTCTGGGAGGGGAAGGGCATTGGAGATTGAGCTCAACCACATGGGCATTGATTCCATCATTCATGGCTGCCCCATCCAAACTCTTTATAAACTAAACCCTCGAAACCCTCAGGACTCTTGGAACCCTTGGAACTCTCAAAGCTGCAGAGAGCTTCCATGATTGATAATGACATCTCTGTGCCAGGAGAGTGACACTCTCTGACTCCACTTGGAGAGGACATGGAAGCTTATGTCTGAGACCCTCCCAAACCTTTCCCTATGCATCTCTCTTTTGGCTTCTTATTTGTATCCTTTGCTGTAATAAAGCTATAATCATAAATACAGCATTTTTCAGTGATTTCTGTGTGTTGTTCCAGCAAATTATCCAACCTGAAAGTTTGAAGGGGACCCTTGAATTTGTAGCCAGTTGGTCAGAAGTGCTGGTGGCCTGGGCCCCTGAACAATGCAGCGAGGGTGAATAGGAGGAGAATGTAGGAGGTAGAGATAACAAACCTAAGGTGAAGGTGATTGAATATGTGCATGCCTCTGAGGATAGAGAAGAATTCAGACTACCGAGTAGCAACTGTATGTAGGTTTGTCTCTTTATAATTAAATTATTTATTACTAAAGCCTGCCTATCAATAAGTCCTGTTAATAAAGAAGAGGTTTATAAAAAATTAACTAATACTTCCTATATTTTTTCCTATATTCTTTGAACTTCAGAACTACATTCATTCCATTTTATCGTCAAGCCCCTTTTTAAGGCTCCATATTTCATTTATTTATTGCTTTGACTTGTGTCTTTCGTTAATCAATGCAAAGCAAATAAGGAATTTGCCATGTTACCACAAATCAATAAATGCAGTGGAATATATATCCATTGCACGTAGTCCAGCCCTGAGTCCTTACTGAGAGATGGAATGTACGGGCCAAATGACACAGTCAGAAAAGATTCTAAAGAGAATGATACACTCCCTCATTTTATAGATGCATATTCTAAGGGCCAGAGAATTTATGTGACCTTGCACAATTGATTTAACAAACTGGTGACAGGGCTAGAAGTTAAGAGCTCGTTTCTTGACCTGGAGTCAACTCTTCCTCCTTATAACACTGGTTAAATGGTGGATTTCCCTTTGAGCTGAATTGGCCGGATCCTTCTTTCAGTTTTGGAACGTGGGTGTTAAAGTCAAATGATCTGAGACTCTCCATCCTGCAGTAGTTCAAGGAAAGAGATGCAATAAAAATAAATGGCAGCTTATAGAGGAGCAAGCATGAGGTAATTGTTAAAGAGAAAAAGAAATTATTTTGTTATTGAATATGCCCGCCCTGGTCACTCCTCAGTCTCCCTGGCTGGTTGCCCTTCAATCGTAAAACACTAGATTACCCCAGGGCTCAGAGACTCCTTTATTTTTATTACTTTCATAGATGTCTTCCTTCCTTCCCATTCTTTGAAAATCTTCTACTACCTCATAACTTACCGTGATAGGCTTTTTCTCTTTCTCAGAGGTGGATTCATTTTAAAGCTTATGAAACTTGAGCATCAGGGCATATCATTTGTACAACCCCTTTTAAGACCATATGCCTATTTTTTTTAGATCATGTTCTTTATCTTAAAAAAGCTTCTCTCTGAACTTATACAAATTCTGTATTCTCCCTTGCCTTCTCCTGAACATAAGCCTAGTACATGCAACTGCCTACATCACATCTCTACTTGGAAGGACATGTCCCCCCCAAAATCCTGATTTTCCTCCCTGTTTCAGTCATTGGTGCTATTCACCAAGTATTTCCAACTCTTTAGAAATAAGGGCAAGATTGTACTCATCATCCCCTTTAACACTGGGCAAAGCTCTGTGAAGTGTTAGTGGAAATGACTTCACTCCCTGGCAAGAGTTTTAGAAGCTAGTGTTCAGTTCACCATGCCCCCTTCCACCTACTGCCAACCAGCAATGCACATGTACTGTGAGTGAGAAAGAGATTGTTGTGGGTTAAGCCTGTGAGATTTGCACAACTTAGCCTGCCCTGATTGATATACCTTCCAGCTCATCTTCTCTTCATCTTTCCACTTCAGAAAATAGGAATTCAATTCTCTCAGTTGCTCAGGCCAAATCACTTCACCTCATTCTCTACTCTTGTTTCTTTCATTGCACATCAATATTCCTGTAGACTTCTATTAAATATATCTAGAAACCAGCTACTTTTCATCACTATCACAAGTTCCACTGTGTCAATACACCACCACCTTTTGTCTAGATTATTGCAGCAGTCTATCCAGTCCTTACTTTCCTACTATCTATTTGCCACATAGTCATTTTGGACACCTTGGTTTATTTTATGCATTCTATTACTCCTATTTCTACAATGGTCTCTCATCTCACTCAAAGTGAAATCCAAAATCCTTTAAAATCTCGCCCTGCTTCCTCTTTGGCCTCATCTCCTATCATTCTCTCTGTGATGGTTTGGAATTGTATGTACCCCAGAAAAACATGTGCCTACATCTAATCCATTCCTGTGAGTGTGGACCCACTTTAAGTAGGATCTTTTGATAAGGCTACTTCACTTTAGCTGTGACCTGCCTCATTTTGGATGGGTCTTAATCCTCTAACTGGAGTCCTCTATCAATTCCTTATTTCCAAAGAGTTGGAAATACTTGGTGAACAGCACAAATGACTAAAACAGGAGAGAAATGTCTAGAATGTTTACAGACACAGAAAGAAAAAGCCATGGAAGCAAGAAGCTGAAATAAAAAGAGAGCTTAAAGAAAAGGAGAGACCAGAAGACACTTTCATGTACCTTGCCCTGTGGCAGAGGAGCCAAAGATCACTGGCAGCTGGTCTTTGAGAAGAAAAAGCATTGCCTTGATGACACCTTGATTTGAACATTTTTCTGTCCTCAAAACCGTGAAGTGAATAAATTCACTTTGTTTAAGCTGAACTATTTCATGGTATTTGCTTAAGCAGCCTACGAAACTATCCCCACCTCCTCCAGCTCATTCAGATCCAGTCACACACTGCTTGCCGTTCCACAAGCACATCCAGCCTTGCCCTTACTTCAGCAATTGTATCGAAGCAGCTCAACATGTATAAATCAGCAAACCATCTCCCTGACTGGTTGGTCAGTGAGTTCTTTGAGGGCAGGGGTATGGATAGCCCTCATTCACTAGAATATCTACTGTGGTCATTAGGATGCAGTGTCTATTTGTTGATTAGATAATTCTTTACATTGACTTGGTTTTAATTATTCCTTTCAATACAATATAGGAAACCTTCTACAGCAGTCATTTCTCACCAAATCTTCCTTCAGGCACACCAAGTCTGAGTCCAGCAAAAGTCTCTACAATGACGTTGACTCCTAAAACTTCACCATCCTTTTCATCATCTTCTCGGCGCGCTCTAGTTTGTCAATGTTCCTCGTACATCCTGGCACTCAGAACTGAAAGCAATGAGATGCCAAAACGAGAGATTAACTTGAAACAGTTGTGGCTTAGCAGCATGTTGACTATGGACTACCTGGGCGCAGGGTTTTTGTTACTAGACTAAGATGGTTGCTTAAGTGGCTTGTAGGATGTCACACTATTGGTTCAGATGGAAGCAAGTCACTAAAATCACTGTTTCTTTCCAAGAGTTTTGTAAGACACATTTTTCCTCCACCCGATTTCATTTAAACCTAAGTGCAAGGTTTAATTTCAGTCTGTGAAGCGTCATCCAGTTTGCTGTAAAAGTTAGTAATGGAACAGAGGAAGTCATGATTAGCTCTCTCTCCTATAGTGAGTCAGGGAGATTCACAGAAGTGATAATTAAGCATAACTTAGAAACATAGGTAAGAGTTTCTCAGGGGACTAAGTACTAGGGAAATGCTCCAAGAGAAACCAGAAAGGAAGTTAGGGAGATTAAACAAGGGTTCAATTTCATGTGAAGTACCAGATTCAGCTTGAACACATAAGGAGATCTCAAGTATGAGTTATACCCCAGAGAGGCAAAATAACTGGGCCTTTGCACATCCACACCTGTCAGTCATTGGCTATGGACTATCCTGAAGGAAGGGACTGGGATAAAACCCCAATTCACATCAGGTATAGGCAGGGTTTCTTCAGAGCAAGCCTCTGTTTGTCACGTGCCAGATTTGAAGCTAGGGTGTTAGCCTTTTGTGGTACTAAAGAAAGGAGATTCCATTAGGCAAGCTGGTGAGAGATGGGAATGTCATAGAAATCTAGGAAAAAGAACTGCAGCATATTGACACTTTATGGAAACGGCTTCTGGAAGATAATTCTTTAAACTATGAATGCTGTAAGGATCTAATAAGCAAGAGTTAATGGATCATACTTTAGTTCTCTGGAAGATTTTCTTAACCTTTCCTGATTCAAAATCTGGTTGGCTCAGCTAAACAGTACTGATCTGATATAAGCAGAACTTTTTGTATCAGGACATGTCTTAATTTTCTGGAAAGCTTTGGGTTCAGTAGCTGGCCCTGGTACCCATCAACTGTCAGTGGGAATAAAGGATCACATGTCACAGGACACAGCCACCTGCATATACATCACAAGACATAGCAGGGACACTTAGGCTGGAAGAGTTACAGGGAATTGTGGCCGTGGTGCATGTGCCATGATTGACCATAATAAACATCCAGGAATCATATCAAGAAGAGCCTCATATAAGTTTTCCATGGCTGAATAACCAACTACACAGGTTACTAGGATGAGGGGAGTGAGGTTAGTGAGGCATGTAGGACACAAAATTTAAGGAGGCATTTACTCTCAGAATCTTGGAAGTATAAGAGAGGGCCTCCTTAAATTTCATGCCCTTGGAATCTCTCTCACTGCACCCTAGTCCTAGCTTTCAACCACCCCAAAACTTAGTAGTTTAGCTCATGAACCTGTGGGTCAGAAATGTGGGCTGAGCTCAACTGAGTAGTTCTCTTCTTCACTAGCTTGTTCATGTGTCTGGGATCATCTGATAAGTCAGCTATGTCTCACTAGTCAAGGATAGCCTTGGCTGGAATGACTGGGATTACTCTCTCCACATGGTCCTCTTCTACCAGCTCACTAGCCTGGGCTTGTTCACATGGCCTTTTCAGGTTCCCAAAGAGAAGCAAGAGAAGGCAAGTCCTAATGCACAAGTCCTTTTCAAATCTTTGCATGTGTCAAGTTTGCTGCTATCCCACTGGCCAAAGCAAATTACATGACCAGGCCCAGATTCAAGGGGTGGAGAAATAAACTCTCTCTCCATGGGAAGAACCACCAAGTCACTTTGCAAAAGTGTATACAGGCATACCTTGTAGATACTGCAAGTTTGGCTCCAGATCACCACAATAAAGCAAGTCAAAGGATTTTGGGGGGTTTCTGAGTGCATATAAAAGTTGTGTTTGTACCATACTGTAGTAGCATTATATACCAAAACATGTGCATACATGTGATAGTTAGGCTCATGTGTCAACTTGGACAGGTGATGGTGCCCAGTTGCCTGGTCAAGAAAGCACTGGCTTAACCATTATTATGAGGATATTTGGATAGTTTGTGGGCTTAAATCATCAGTCAGTTGATTGCAGCTACAGCTGATTACATCTGTGGTCAACTAAGGGGAATGTCTTCTGCAATGAGATACATTTAATCCAATCAGCTGAAGACTTTTAAGGGAGAAGTGATGACTTCAGCAGTCAGAAGAAAGAACTTTTTCTCTACTTCAGCCAGTTAACCTCTCCTAGGGAATTCATTGAAGACCTTCAACAGCGTATCCAGCTTGCAGCCCGCCTTACAGAATTTGGACTCGTGCATTCCCACAGAGTTGCATGAGACATTTTTATAAAATCTCATATTTACAGATATTTCCTGCTGGTTCTGTTTCCCTAGAGAGCCCTAATAAAACCTTAATTTAAGTATATTTCATTACTAAAAAACACTAACCATCATCTGAGCCTTCAGTGAACTATAAACTTTTTGCTGGTTACGGTCTTGCCTTGATGTTGATGGCTGCTGACTAATCAGGGTGGTAGTTGCTGAAGATTGGGGTGATGGGGTGGTATGGCAATTTCTTAAAATGTGATACAATGAGTATGCTGCTTCAATTGACTCTTCTTTTTAAGAATTTCTCTGCAGCATGATGCTATTTTACTGACAGTAGAACTTCTTTCAATAAAGGGTTCTCTCAAACCCTGCCGCTACTTTATCATCTAAGTTTATGTAATATTCTAAATCCTTTGTTGTCATTTCAACAATGTTCACAGCATTTTCATCAGGAATACATTCCATCTCAAGGAACCAATTTTTTGCTCATTCCTAAGAAGCAAATCCTCATCCATTGAACTTCTATCATGAGGTTGCAGCAATTCAGTCACATCTTCAGGCTCCACTTCTAACTCTAATTCTCTTGTTATTTCCACCATATCTGTAGTTGCTTACTGAAGTCTTGAACCTTTCAAAATCATCCATGAGGTTTGGAATCAACTTCTTCCAAATTCCCATGAATGTTGATATTTTGACCTTCTGTCATGAATCACAAATGTTCTTAATGGCATCTAGAGTGGTGAATCATTTCCAGAAGGTATTTAGTTCATTTTGTCCAGATCCATCAGAAGAATCATTATCTATGAGAGTCATAGCATTATGAGCTGTATTTCTTAAATCATAAGACTTGAAAGTCAAAATTTCTCCGTGATCCATGGGTTCAGAATAGATATTGTGTTAGCAAACATGAAAAAAAGCATTAATCTTATTGTACATTGCCATCAGAGCTCTTGCTTGGGTGACCAGGTGTATTGTCAGTAAGTAGTAATATTTTGAAAGGACTTTTTTTCTAAGCACCTCCCTCATTCCTCAAAGAACTGATGAAAACTAGGTCCTTGCTCTGGATTAGGCTTCAGTTTAAGGGAATGCTGGTTTGATCATCTGTCCAGACAATAATACTTTATATCAGCAAAAATGGCTGTTTCACTTTCTTATCATATGTGTGTTTAATGGAGTAGCCCTTTTAATTTCATTCAAGAACTTCTCCTTTGCATTCACAACTTTGCATTCATAACTGGGCTAACTGTTTAGCACAAGAAGCCTAGCTTTTGGCTTGTCTCAGCTTTCAACCTCCCTTTCTCACTAAGCTTAATCATTTCTACCTTTTGAGAGACATGCAACTGTTCCTTTCACTTGGCTACTTACAGGCCATTTTAAAGCTGTTACTTGGCATAATTTCAACATTGTTGTGAAGAGAAAGAGAGAAAGACAAGGGACAGCTAGTCAGTAGAGCATTCTGAACACATACAGTATGAATCAATTAAGTTTGCTCTCTGATATGGGCATAGTTTGTGGCATCCCCAAACAATTACAATAGTAATATCAAAGATCACTGATCACAGGTGACCATAATAGTTATAAAAAAGATGAAAAAGTTTGAAATATTGTGAGAATTACCAAAACATGTCACAGAGACAAAAAGTGAGCACATGCTAGTTGGAATAATTGAGCTAATAGACTTGCTTCATGTAGGGTTGCCACAAGCCTTCAGTTTGTAAAAGAACTGCAGTATCTGTGAAGTGCAATAAAGCAAAGCACAATAAACAAGGTAAACCTGTACATAGAGGGAGAAGAGAAATTTGTTACCACTTCTTCAACTTGCCAGAAGCCTCACATGCCAAGAAAAGGAATTTAGTTTCTATCTCATAGTCAAGAAAGTTAGAGGATCAGAAATGTAGTTCTAGCAGCCATAAGAAAGAAGGACAGGCAGAGTGAAAGTTGAGGTAAAGGAGCAAATCAAGTGGGGGTGAAAAATGATGAAAACCTGTATCAAGAGAGTATCAGTGAGGATAGAATAGAGAGGATAGAAACAACAATATTTAACAGCAGAGGGAGCAAAAATTGATTATGTAATTGGCATGCTGGGGAAAAAAATACTGTCATTGCATGTTGAAACCACTTCAAGGCCAAGGTTTCCAGTTGCAGTTGGGCCCTCAATGCTACTTACTCATTGTTGCTTCTCTGTCAGCCCCTCTTGCTATGGGCATTCCAAGCTCCACACTCATCAAACTCTTCCCATCCTCACTCCTGCTCATCCTCAGCTAATCATCCTGCCTCCCAATTCATCAAGAAAGTTGAAGTCAACAGGGTCAAAGCAACTCAACTTCAACCCTCCTTCCTCCACTCCCAACCCTCCTCTCCACCTTATTTATCCCCACACCTGATGTCACTATTCCCTAAGGCTTCCTGAAGACATTCTCTTCTTGTTCAAGGGTAAGGTTTCTTTCTGTGAACTCCATCCCATCCTTTTAGTCTCCTTGGATTTCGCTCCCTCTCCTTTTACAAAAGATTATTGTTCCTGTTTTAAAGTTTCTGTATTATATAGGGGGAAAGGCATTAAATGCATGGCAATATATTTTGGGGACCTCCTTTCAAAATTTGCAATAGTCAAGCACTTCAAAAGGCATTTGAAAATTTTATATAAATAAGGTGGCGAATAATGAAGTTTCTTTGTTCCTGGTTCTCACTCTGGAGCTGTGAGAAGTATTAACTCTTCCCTGACTCCACAAACCATATTTTTTTCTGGGTGGTGTTGTCATTTTACCTGAGAAAATAGATTGTCAGTGAGTTGCCCTGGGGCCCAAAGAATATGGAAATATTGGAAGGAGATCAGAGAATAAGGACAGACATAATTGAGGGTGTGGGAGGGATTCATTTATGTGGAAATATGAAAGCAGATCTAACTAGGCAATGACTAATGATATGATAATTTTCAACAAACACTAAATGTGTATGATGTGGATGCTAAGAAGTCATTGCTTCACTCTGCAAAAAGATACAATCTGAGCTGTAACAAAGCAGACAAAAAAGATAGAGATAGAACATCCTGAATTGTAGTCTCTGCCAAAAAAATAAAAAATAAATAAAGTAGAGATTGAAATTAATTCAAAGATTACTTCCTCCTCTGAGTACAACTCCTATTCATTCATTCATTCATTCATTTCTCTCTTCAACACACTTTAACAGTACTTAGGGAGCTATAAAGAGACGTCTTTCTCTTCAGCTTCCCCATCCACACCTGAGAGGCCCAACTCCTACCCTTTCTTTTCCTTCATTTCCTGAGTGGTCTTTCTGAATCCTCTCCATTGTGTATATCCAACAGTGTTCCGCCAATGCCAAACAAGGCCAAACCAATAGCATCTTTGATATATAAATTAACTCGTTGCTGGAAAAACCTTCCACCAGCAGCTTTGACATTGCATTCAAACTTTCTTTTGGTCCTTGAAGCTTGCCAGCCTTGACAGCGATGATGGTTCAGTGTAGTCTGTCAGCTCTACCATCTCAGCACACCAAGAGTTGTAACATTGACTCAAGGGGCACTATGCTCACCATACACTCCCCTCCCTTGCTAATTCTCCCTTTCCCTTATATGGCATTGACTCACACCTAACATCATCTTCCTCATGGACCGCAAGGGCAGTGGATGACCTACTTCTAAGCAGAAGTCCTATAACTCTCCTCAAGAAATTGATCAGCATCACTGAAGCAAATGAAAAGACAAAGAATGTGTTTGTGGAAGACAAATGAGTTCCTAAACAATAGAATAATTACCTCTTCTTTCAACAAACACACTGAATGCATATGTTGCGCTAGGCTCTTTGTTGAAAGCTGAAAGTTGGTATCACAAGGAATACCCAAAACATGCTCTCAATTTCAAGGAACTATCTGTGTGCTGCTTGGACCACTAGACACAAGTTAGGAACTGTGTTTCACAAAATGCAGTGCTTAAGGCCCTCTCTAGGGTGACAAGTAACGGGATCAAAAGAGTTGCACGTGTAGATGGAACAGGACCAAATGGGAAAGAGTTGGTAGTTCAGAAGCTATTAGGAGGGAGAACCCAAAAAAGCTTAGTTGACTGCTGAGGGGTGGCAGTTGGAGGTGGAAAATTACTGAGCCCTTTAGATCAAGCATGGAGCAAGTGTGAGTGTGAATTCTCCACTGGCTCCCAAGGAAAATGCCAGTGATGGATCAGAAGGGAGAGACATAACAACTGATTAGGGAACCCTGCTTTCAGAAACCCTCACAACATCTTGAACAGAATGGAACTGGAAAGTTTTGGTGAAGGTGAACTTTTGGAACAGAACCTGAACTTTTGGAACAGAACCTGAACTTTTGGAACAGAACCTGAACTTTTGGAACAGAACTAACAAGCCTCCAAAAAGAAAATGACATTAGCTATCAAAGGGGTCTCCATTGCCATCAAGTGGTGGAAACACATATAGTCCCAAAACCATCTAATATGAATTACTTTTTCTAAGAACCAGTGAGGCCAAAAGCTGTTGAATTTGAAAGTCATTAGTGGGTTTGAAAGCATTTATGTCAATAGGGAAACCATTACAATTTTGGAACCTTTCCACTTTCTGTAAGTTCTGAATTGGTTGTCCCCCTGATTTTCTATTTCTTTTCTGTAGCGCCACGATGGGATCATTGGATAAATGCTGCCACCTTGTGGGAAAATTGAATAAAGCATACCGGGCAAACAAGTTTTTTTAACTAACTTTGTGTAGCAAAATCTGAACCCCTCAAAATAGGCATTTAACCCAGAGCAAAATTGTGAAACAAGTAGAATTCATCTTTGAAATTTTTGATCTCCCTTATTTAGGTAGGGGGCATATGGTTTTTTTGTTTTTTTAATATATAGATCTGTCATCTCTGTGTAATTTTGAACCAATTAATTGCTGTTAGCCTCAGTTTCCCTAACTGTAGAATAGTAGTGGTAACACAAACCACACAAATTTGCTGCAAGTTTTGAGATAACGCACTTAAAACACAATAAAAATTCTGTCCTTCCATTATTTGCTTCCTTTCTTATGAGAGCTTCTTGTATTTGTCTCTCTCCCAGATAGAAAAAAAATGCCCTGCTTACATTAATTCACACTAAAGGGTGTGCAACTACTGGAATGTTTCATAGTCTGTGAATCCTCCACATCCCTCTCTTTGTCAGTTTTTGCTTTATAATCCAGTCTAGTTCCTCCAGGTCAACTCCATGGAATTTTAGTCAAAATCAAGAGGTATTTAATGCCATTCCTACTTAAAGCTCCCACTTCCTCCTGCCTACCCAAAGGTCATCACACACTTTGGTCTTAGCCTACACCCAAGGCGGATCCTGCAGCCACAAAACACAAGTTTCCCAGGAAAGAGTTTAAGGACATTGTCCAAATCTTGTCTGCTTCAGGATGCAGAATCCCTGCTTATGTGTTGTATTTCTTCCTGTTTGTTTGCATAAGGGAGCAACAGATAATGGAACTGGAAAAATAGTTTTTGTGAATTCGTATATTTTAACAACAAATAAGAAACAGGGTTATCGATTTTCACTTTCCAAAGTACACAACTCTAAAGATGATATGCCACACAATCAAAATCCAGGGAGTTCTGATAGGACTTCAAATTTCCCAAAAGATTTTGTTCATTTCCTGTAGGCCTCAAGTGCTGCCTTCTTTAATAGTTGAGTCGTTAAGGAGAAACAAAGATTCCTAAACTGGCCCCATCTGGCGAGGCATGCAGATGCTCTGCAGTTTCTTGGGAAAGGCTTCCCTATCACAAACAGCCGGCAGAGGGGGGCCTGCCGCTCTCTCCACTCCGAGGGGGTCTTTGACGCCACCTGCCACCCCTCCAGCCCTGGCCTGCCTTTCTCCTTGAGTGGCTTTTTCTGTATCTTCATTTTACAATGTATGAGAACCACAGAATCACAGACTTTTAAGGTTGAGGCAGACTAACCATATTTACAAGTTTGTATTTCTTAGAAAACACTTAGAAGGTCTCAGTCTTGAATTTTAGGTAAATGTGGGAGGAAGAAGCAATTACATATTAAAGTAATCTCTGTCAAGCATACTAATTATGAAAGGTGAGGAATATGTTTAGGAACAATTTCCAAAAAGTATCTGAAAGTACATCACGAGGTTTTAGAGCATCATATAGCTAAGGCAGACAGATGTTGTGGCAGTGCTTTGCTACCTCTTACCTGGTAGTGTTTTGTTAGTGTATGGAGAGGGCATTACCTTTAGAAACAGGAGAACTAGTCTACATCATTGCCTCACATTCTTATTTTCTTTCTGAATCTATGTTTCAACTGTAGCGTTGTGCCTACCTGCAAGCCCAGCACAGTTCCTCAGACCCAACAACTCTTGTATCTCTTTTCAATTAGTGACAAACTCCCTTTGCCTCCCATTCAATTCCACCTATTTGTAGCCCCCAAGTCCTCTGACTCACTGGAAACATTTCTTTCCTATATTCAAGCCGGTGGTACAGATAATTCCTTTCTTATGATATTGGGACTGGGAGAAGTTAGCATGCAGAACAGGGGATGTAAAATGCCCATGCATGCCCTCATGCACCCACACACATCCCAGATGCAAATGGCATCGTCTGGACCTGAATCCGTTGTCATAAACACAAAAGTTCAAGCATCATGACACTCACTCTTTTCTGAGGTTTTGGAACAAAATGATCACAAATGGCTGATTTTGACCTAGAGCTAATGACAGGTTTCAGAAGACCTGTGTCCTTCTGAAATGGAATGTACGGGGTGTGTGTGTGTGTGTGTGTGTGTGTGTGCGCATTTGTGCCTGTATGTGTATTGCCATTTATATTTTTCTGAGGAGAAAGTTCATATACTTCATAGAGTTTTTAAAAGGATTCCTGATCCCCCCCAAATGTTCAAGGCTTACTAAATGGCTGCCCAAAGTATAAGAATTTGTCCTCCAGACCAGTAAGTTATCCTCCTAGGACCAAACTATCCCATCAGTTGAAAGTCAAAAAAGAAAGTTAATTAACATCTATGAAGCGTCAACTACGTGCTGGGCACGTTCATATAAGATAGCTAATTTAATAGTCCCAACAACCATTAAAGGTAAGTATTATTACTCCCCATTTCATAGGTGTGGAACCCACAGGGGTCAAGTAACATGCCCAGCAAATGTTAGGCTTCCAACTAGTATTGTCAGCTTCTGAAACTGATGTCCTACGCACCTCCTCAGTGCATGCTGTGTCCTGCTCAACTTCTTGGCCAATTCCCTTTTTCCTTATTCTTATTCTTTTAACCTCCGTTCTGTTTTGTGGAAAACAATCCATTGCTCTCTGACAGGGGTCTGTCCCTTTCCTTCCCTCTTCTGTGCTTACAGCAGAGTCACACACTATTAGCCTTTTGGGCCAAATCTGTCCTGCAGATATTTTTTATGGTTAACAAGGTCTATCAATATTTAGAAACTTAAATAATACTTAAATAATTCACAAAAAAGTTTGGCTTTCCAAGTTCTTTTGAAAAATCCACAAATCCAGCAACACTAAACTCATATTTTCTCTGGATAAAAATTGACCAGGGCTGAGTAGAAAGGACATGCCCTCTCCATTCACAGTCGTTTTTTTTTTTTTTTTTTTTTTTTTTACCTCTAGGCTCTCTTTCCTGGTCCATACCTCACTCTCACTCTTCTATGCTGTCTGCTGTGGTGTTTGGCATCTGTGCTGGTTTGACTCTGTTAAGGACTCCAGAAGAGACCATGTTCTTGCAATCCTTTCCTGTGGAGGCAGACCTCTTGTGGGTGGGCATTTTGGTGAGGCTATTTCAATTGAGATGTGACCCAGCCTATTTAAGGTGGTTCTTAATAATTTACTGGAGTTCTTTGTGAACAAGGTAAAAGACAGTAAAATCCCTGAAAGCTTAGTGAGAAATGCCCCAGGAGAAACAAGCAAGGACATACAGGAGCTGAGAGAGAAAGCCATTGAAACCAAAAGCCAAGAAAGAAGAACCAGCATACATCACTATGTGCCTTTCCATGTGACAGACGAACCCAGGATGCCAGCAACTTTTCCTCAAAGAAGATATCATCCTCTTCCTCTTGATGCCTTAATTTGGACATATTCATGAACTTGGAACTATAAATTTGTAACCTAATAAATCCCCATTGAAAAAACCAACCTATTTCTGGTATATTGCATTCTGGCAGCCTTAGCAAACTGAAACAGCATCTGAACTTTCAATTCCTGGCTTCTCTTTCCCCTTCCTCTCCCTCCCAAACTCACCCAACTTTGGGTTCTCCCTCCCCACAAAAACTCCTTTTAGTTCTCATTGATTTTCTTGCCCTTATCTCCCTCTGCTCTCTTTCCCCCTCTATCTTAATGTGGAATTAAAGACAAGGAGACACAGACAGATGCTGTCTCACCAAGAAGGTTTCTCCATGGAGCTGTGCCAGGCATGTTAAACCTAGCTTAGAGCTTACCCTAGTCAGTTAACTTTTCCTTTCTAGTATTCTCTTTAAAGAGAAAAGGATACATAAAAGTGTATTTAATGCCAGCTGTGTCCCAGCTGTCTTGCCTCTTAAACAAAAGAGCAAAATAGTGATCCAGCAGTACTGAGAAATTGACTGCTGGCTCACTGATTTTGTCTGTGCTTGTGTCATCTTCCTGACACTCTGTGACACATTGATATATCGTCTTTAAACTGCAGCAGGCTTTTACTGATACTGGACACTTAATTCTTTGATTTTCAACGTTCTTCTCTCTGAGTTAAGCTTTTCAAGCTTAATGTGATTGGTTGTTCCACAACATAGGCTCATTTTATGGATATTTTATTTAGTATAAGTTATTCAAAAGTTACAACATGTCACCTTTTCTCTTTTACAAATCCAGGAAAACAAGAGATGAGGGAAAAATATGACCCTAGAGAGATGGAGTTATATTATTTCCCTTCTTTGATTCTATAAATGCATTTTTCAAGTTCTCTAGGATCAAGGCTCCCACTACTTTCTGTGGTGTTAAAAGGTGGTCAAGTCCCGTAGGGGATCGGGTGTCATGTATCTGGGAAGAAACTCACAAGAAAGGTCCTGTAAGTGCCTCTCATCCCTTTTTTTTTTTTTTTTTTTTTTTTTTTTATTAACGGAAAGAAAAAAAAGAAATTAACACAACATTTAGAAATCATACCATTCTACATATGCACTCAGTAATTCTTAACATCATCACATAGATGCATGATCATTTTTCTTAGTACATTTGCATCAGTTTAGAGGAACTAGCAACACAACAGAAAAAGCTATAAAATGTTAATATAAAGAAAAGAAATAAAAGTAGTAGTAATAGTAAAAAACAACAACAACAAACAAACCAACAAGCAAACAAAAACAAAAAAAACCCTATAGCTCAGATGCAGCTTCATTCAGTATTTTAACATGATTACTTTACAATTAGGTATTATTGTGCTGTCCATTTTTGAGTTTTTGTATCTAGTCCTGTTGCACAATCTGTATCCCTTCAGCTTCAATTACCCATTGTCTTACCCTGTTTCTAACTCCTGCTGAACTCTGTTACCAATGACATATTTCAAGTTTATTCTCGAATGTCCGTTCACAACAGTGGGACCATACAGTATTTGTCCTTTAGTTTTTGGCTGGATTCACTCAGCATAATATTCTCTAGGTCCATCCATGTTATTACATGGTTCACAAGTTTATCTTGTCTTAAAGCTGCATAATATTCCATCGTATGTATATACCACAGTTTGCTTAGCCACTCTTCTGTTGATGGAGATTTTGGCTGTTTCCATCTCTTTGCAATTGTAAATAACGCTGCTATAAACATTGGTGTGCAAATGTCCGTTTGTGTCTTTGCCCTTAAGTCCTTTGAGTAGATACCTAGCAATGGTATTGCTGGGTCGTATGGCAATTCTATATTCAGCTTTTTGAGGAACCGCCAAACTGTCTTCCACAGTGGTTGCACCCTTTGACATTCCCACCAACAGTGAATAAGTGTGCCTCTTTCTCCGCATCCTCTCCAGCACTTGTCATTTTCTGTTTTGTTGATAATGGCCATTCTGGTGGGTGTGAGATGATATCTCATTGTGGTTTTGATTTGCATTTCTCTAATGGCCAGGGACATTGAGCATCTCTTCATGTGCCTCTTGGCCATCCGTATTTCTTCTTCTGGTAGGTGTCTGTTTAAGTCTTTTTCCCATTTTGTAATTGGGTTGGCTGTCTTTTTGTTGTTGAGTTGAATAATCTCTTTATAAATTCTGGATACTAGACCCTTATCTGATATGTCATTTCCAAATATTGTCTCCCATTGTGTAGGCTGTCTTTCTACTTTCTTGATGAAGTTCTGTGATGCACAAAAGTGTTTAATTTTGAGAAGCTCCCATTTATTTATTTCCTTCTTCAGTGTTCTTGCTTTAGGTTTAAGGTCCATAAAACCACCTCCAGTTGTAAGATCCATAAGATATCTCCCAACATTTTCCTCTAACTGTTTTATGGTCTTAGACCTAATGTTTAGATCTTTGATCCATTTTGAGTTAACTTTTGTATAGGGTGTGAGAGATGGGTCTTCTTTCATTCTTTTGCATATGGATATCCAGTTCTCTAGGCACCATTTATTGAAGAGACTGTTCTGTCCCAGGTGAGTTGGCTTGACTGCCTTATCAAAGATCAAATGTCCATAGATGAGAGGGTCTATATCTGAGCACTCTATTCGATTCCATTGGTCGATATATCTATCTTTATGCCAATACCATGCTGTTTTGACCACTATGGCTTCATAATATGCCTTAAAGTCAGGCAGCGCGAGACCTCCAGCTTCGTTTTTTTTCCTCAAGATGTTTTTAGCAATTCGGGGTACCCTGCCCTTCCAGATAAATTTGCTTATTGGTTTTTCTATTTCTGAAAAATATGTTGTTGGGATTTTGATTGGTATTGCATTGAATCTGTAAATCAATTTAGGTAGGATTGACATCTTAACTATATTTAGTCTTCCAATCCATGAACACGGTACGCCCTTCCATCTATTTAGGTCTTCTGTGATTTCTTTTAACAGTTTTTTGTAGTTTTCTTTATATAGGTTTTTTGTCTCTTTGGTTAAATTTATTCCTAGGTATTTTATTCTTTTAGTTGCGATTGTAAATGGGATTCGTTTCTTGATTTCTACCTCAGCTTGTTCATTACTAGTGTATAGAAAAGCTACAGATTTTTGAATGTTGATCTTGTAGCCTGCTACTTTGCTGTACTCATTTATTAGCTCTAGTAATTTTGTTGTGGATTTTTCTGGGTTTTCTACATATAGTATCATATCGTCTGCAAACAGTGATAGTTTTACTTCTTCCTTTCCAATTTTGATGCCTTGTATTTCTTTTTCTTGCCTAATTGCTCTGGCTAGAACTTCCAACACAATGTTGAATAATAGTGGTGATAGTGGACATCCTTGTCTTGTTCCTGATCTTAGGGGGAAAGTTTTCAATTTTTCCCCATTGAGGATGATATTAGCTGTGGGTTTTTCATATATTCCCTCTATCATTTTAAGGAAGTTCCCTTGTATTCCTATCTTTTGAAGTGTTTTCAGCAGGAAAGGATGTTGAATCTTGTCAAATGCCTTCTCTGCATCAATTGAGATGATCATGTGATTTTTCTGCTTTGATTTGTTGATATGGTGTATTACATTAATTGATTTTCTTATGTTGAACCATCCTTGCATACCTGGGATGAATCCTACTTGGTCATGATGTATAATTCTTTTAATGTGTTGTTGGATACGATTTGCTAGAATTTTATTGAGGATTTTTGCATCTGTATTCATTAGAGAGATTGGTCTGTAGTTTTCTTTTTTTGTAATATCTTTGCCTGGTTTTGGTATGAGGGTGATGTTGGCTTCATAGAATGAATTAGGTAGTTTTCCCTCCACTTCGATTATGTTGAAGAGTTTGAGGAGAGTAGGTACTAATTCTTTCTGGAATGTTTGATAGAATTCACATGTGAAGCCGTCTGGTCCTGGACTTTTCTTTTTAGGGAGGTTTTGAATAACTAATTCAATCTCTTTACTTGTGATTGGTTTGTTGAGGTCGTCTATTTCTTCTTGAGTCAAAGTTGGTTGTTCCTGTCTTTCCAGGAACCTGTCCATTTCTTCTAAATTGTTGTATTTATTAGCGTAAAGTTGTTCATAGTATCCTGTTATTACCTCCTTTATTTCTGTGAGGTCAGTAGTTATGTCTCCTCTTTCATTTCTAATCTTATTTATTTGCATCCTCTCTCTTCTTCTTTTTGTCAATCTTGCTAAGGGCCCATCAATCTTGTTGATTTTCTCATAGAACCAACTTCTGGTCTTATTGATTTTCTCTATTGTTTTCATGTTTTCAATTTCATTTATTTCTGCTCTAATCTTTGTTATTTCTTTCCTTTTGCTTGCTTTGGGATTAGTTTGCTGTTCTTTCTCCAGTTCTTCCAAGTGGACAGTTAATTCCTGCACCTCTCATCCCTTTACGTGTCAACCTTGCACACAGTGTGACCTTCAGAACCCCGCTCTTTGCTCCACAGGCATGTGTGGCAGTTTGAGGCTGTTATGTGTCCTGGAATAGGCCATGTTCTTTTAATCTATTCCTGTGGGTGCAGTCCTGTTGTGGGTATGACCTTTTTGTTAGGTTGTTTCAATTGAGATGTGACCCAGACCATTCAAATTGGGTCTTAATACTCTTACCGGAGTCCTTTTTGAGAGGATAAAGGGCACAGAAGGCTGAGAGAGCTCGGAAAGAAACACCCAAAAACATTTGAAGAGGAAAAGCCCCCTGAGAAAGGTAGCCACTGAAGCCAGAGGCTGAAAGCAACAAAACCCAGGAAAGAAGGAAGAGCAGACACTGGCCATGTGTCTTCCCATGTGACAGAGGTGTCCCAGTTGCAGATGGCCTTTCTTCAGTGAAAGAATTGTCCTTTTGATGCCTTAATTTGGACATTTTCACAGACTTGGAACTGTAAATTTGTAAGCTAATAAATCTCCATTGTAAAAGCTAATCCATTTCTGGTATATTGCACTCTGGCAGCTTTAGCAAACCGAAGTAGATTTTGATACTAAGAAGTGGGGTGCTGCTGAGTCTTCAAATACCAAAAATGCCGGAATGGCTTTATAAATGGATAAGGGGAAGCTTCTGGATGAACTGTGAGGAGTTTGATAGAAAAAGACTAGAATGCTTTGAAGAGACTCTTGGTAGAAATATGGACACTAAAGGCACTTCTGATGAGACCTTAGACAGAAATGACTTATGTGTCATTGCCAAGTGAAGGAAAGATGATCCTTGTTTTAAAATGGCAGAGGATTTGTCAAAATTGAGTCCTAAATTAAGATGGAAGGCAGAATTTGAAAATGATGAACTTATATATTAAGCTAATGAGATTTCCAAACTAAAATGTGGAAAATGAACCCTGGTTTCTCCTTGCAGCTTATCATAAAATGAGAGAGGAAAGGGATAAGCTGAAAACTTAACTTATGAGTACAAAGAAACCAGAAAGTGATTGGTTGGAAAATTCTGGGCTTCCCGAAAGTGAATCCCCAGAGGCTTATGCTCCATGGAAGTTTTTAGTTGAACGTGGAAGAACCAGTCAGCCATTTCAGTTTGGGTCAGAGTTGGAGATGGAGTTATCCAGAAAGGATTTGTGGAAAAGTCTTGTTTTCTGACAGTTGGAACCCTTGTGTGCTGCATACAAAACTGACAAGATTGTTGCCAGATCTGTATTAATGGATGACTGCCAGTCTGTACTAAAAGGAAAGAAAAGGAATAGATTGAAGGGAAAATGACATCAGAAGCAGAACCATGGTGTGCTAATTTGCAAGCTGCTGGAATGCGATATGCCAGAAATGGAATGGCTTTTAAAAAGGGGATTTAATAAGCCACAAGTTTACAGTTCTAAGGAAGTGAAAGTGTCCAAATTAAGGCACCAACAAGAGATTACCTTCACTCAAGAAGGGCCAATGAATCAGAACACCGCTGTCAGCTGGGTAGTCATGTGGCTGGCATCTGCTGGTCCCTTACCCCTGAGCTTTGTTGCTTTCAGCCTCTGTTCCTGTGGGAGTTCCTCATTTTGCTTCTCCAGGGCTGGCTTTCATCTCTTGGCTTCCCTTGGCTCTTTCCAGGTTCCTAACATCTCCTGGCCATGTCTGCTGCGCTCCAAGCAGAAAAAGACACATCTGTGTCTTTGTTCTCTGCCTGTGGGCTCTCCTCTAAAGTTTCTGTTGGCTCTGTCATTTCTGTTGTTTCTAAGCTTTCTCCAAAATGTTTCTTCTTTTAATGGATTCCAGTAAACTAATCAAGATCCACCTGGAATGGGTGGAGTCTTCCCTCCATTTAATCAAAGGTCACACCTACAATTGGGCATGCCATATCTCTGTGGAGATGATTAAATAAAAAATTTCCAACCTACAGTACTGAATCAGGATTATAAGAAACAGCTGCTCCCACAAGATTGGATCAGGATTAAAACATGGGTTTCCTAGGGCATGTAATATTTTCAAACCGGCACACATGTAAGCCAAGGTCTGGAACAAAGACTCCTTGGGACAGGGAAGCAGACCCAGCCATGCACGTGGAAAGGATAAGTTTTCCCTACAGTTTGCAGAGGGCAGGCTTTTCATCCTGCTGTTCAAGAAGAGTGTTTCAACCCCAGGGTTCTCAGATGTCTGGGAGATTAAGGAGAGGTCGACCACCCCATTGTTCAGGAGTGCTACCACCCCAGGCTTCAGAGAGGGTGGAACACTTTCCCTGGGGATGGAGGAGAGCCTGGCCACCACTCCACTGTTCTAAGGGGGTTCAGTCTGTGGCCCAGAGATTGGGGAAAATCTGGTTACCTCCCTGTCTTAGTTTGCAAGCTGCCAGAATGCAAAATACCGGAAACTGTTATGGCTTTTAAAAAGGAAATTTAATAAGTCACAAGGTTACAGTCCTAGTGCCGAGAAAATGTCCAAATTAAGGCACCAACAAGAGATGACCCTCAGGAAAGGTCAATGAGTTAGGAACATTTCTGTCAGTTGGGTAGTCATGTGGCTGGCATCTGCTGGTCCCTTGCTCCTGGGCTCCATTGTTTCCAGCTTCTGTTCCTGTGGGGGTTCTTCACTTTGCTTCTCCAAGGCTGGCTTTCATCTCTTGGCTTCCCTTGGCTCACTTCAGATTCTGGTTTGCTTGACAACTCATGGGAAGGCACATGGCCACTTCTGATGGGCTCTGCCTGTGTCTCTGTCAGCTCTGAAGCAACTGTTCTCCAAACACCTATATCTGTGTCAGCTCTGTCGTTTCCGAGGTTTCTCCACAATGTTTTCTCTTTTGAAGACTCTATAAAGTAATCAAGACCTGCCTCGAATGGATGAAGTCACTTCTCCATCTAATCAAAAGGTCACAACCACCATGGGATGTTTCACATCTCCATGAGGATAATATAATAAAAAATTTCTGCCTTAGAATTAAGATTAAAAGAAATGGACGCCTCCACAAAATTGAATCAGATTAAAACATGGCTTTTCTGGGGTACATAATAGATTCAAACTGACACACACCTCAGTGCTTGAGGAGGGTGGGGCCTAGAGTTCAAACCTTGAACATGTCGGAGCCCTCACCCCAGTGTTTGAGAGAGCCCAACCGCCGTGTAAGCCCTTGGAAAGGGTAGGGCTGCTGCTCTATCAGGACCCGAAGACAAAACATCATTCTACAGATGACTTTCAGACCCGGAAGTTTAACAAAGTATGTGCTGCAGGTTTTTAGAACCGTTTGGGATTCTTGTTTTTCTTCTACTTTCGCCTTAGGGTGATGGGAACGGAGGGCAGCTAAGTTAATGTGTGAGGCTGGAACACTATCACTCTCTGTACCCTGAGTAACTCCTATCATGCTGACACCTGCTGAATATTTTAGCTTTAAAAGGTGCTGAGAGCCACCAGCTGTGTAAGCCCTTGGAAAGGGCAGGTTAGATCCAATTTCTCTTTCCAGAAAGGAGCGATCTCAGATGGCTTAATCTGGTTATGGAAGAACACAGCAAGGAGCCAGTCGGCCCCTCCCCAGGCTAGCAATCCTCCCAAAACGCACTTGACCTGAACCAGGAGAAAACTCTGTGGGAAATCCTTTGGTTAGGTAGGCCCCTTAAATATGGCTGCAGTGATACGCCAGAAAGATCTGGCGTTCAAATTCAAGTCAAGGCTACAAACTTGCGGCATTAATTTGAAAGCACTTCTTTTGATTTTCCTGGATAGTATGGAAATAAAAGGCCAAGGTGTGGAGGGGTAGTAGCCATGGCAAAATATCTGTACTATGGTTTCTTCTTAATCTTAACCCCCTTCCCTTTGCCCGTAGGACACAAGTGGACCTTATCCTCCCAGCTAATAAAATATGCTTTTTGGGTATATTTGAGTTTGTCTCTACTCTTTTAACGTCTTTGACTAAGGCCATGAAGCCGCTGTGTGGTGCACTGGGAACTGCATTAGTTCTGATAAGGCTCTCAGAAGATTTGTCATCCACTTCCTCTATTGTATTTACTGGTGGACTATTGCTTGCTGTGATATCATCCATGTGAAGAAAACCTTAGATGACCTTGAAGAGCTCATCCAGATCCATCAGTCTTGATTTTAATCCACCAATGTATTGTTTGGCCGTAGAGAGTTCATTGGTTTCCTCTTGTTTTCTTTCTCACTCATTCAAGTGCATGATTTCTAAATACAGCATTTTTTATTCTTCTTTGAAAATGTCAGGTCATTATTTACAAGAATTCAATGTAAATATTTCAAATATCTACCAGATGCATCTATAGCACTGTGGTAGGCACTGTAGGGGGTACAAAGTAATGTGAGTAAGGTCCTCACGATGCAGTATTATCCCCTTTTCATGCATAAGTAAACTGAAGCTTGGAAAGGTTAATTAAATTACATAGGATCATGAAAATAGAAAGATCTGGCATTCAAATTCAAGTCAAAGCTACATCATTTTCAATATTCATGTTTGCTTCAAAGATAATTAGAAAATGGCCACTGCCTCAAGAGGCTTTCAGTCTAGAATAGTTGATAATACATGCACAAATAATTATAATTCAAGGAAGAATCTTTAAATCTGACATAAAAGACAGGGCAATGGGAGAATGGAAATTATTTAGGGTTATGTTTGGGCCTTCGTTATTAGTGCTGCTGTTACCATGGTTACAATTGGAACCTCTCATATAGCTCTGAAATAAAAGCTGCACAGATGTATATGTGAATTCTCTGACAGTAATGGGTAAAGCCATGGCACATTTGAGAGCAAATGCTGGTTTCATAGATACTCACGGAGCTTTAAGCTTCCCAACACCTGTGAGGATCCGACATTGGTGCAATTCATGGCTTGCAATTTAGCCCTGTCTTTTGTTCAGTGATACAGCCAACTCGTCTAGGAATTAGTACTGATCTGAGCTTGTTCTGCCAGTGCCACCTAAGGGCAAGTTAACACCGTTCCCCAAATGTGGGAATGCAGGATTTCAGAAGTCCCACCACAACGTCCAGAAAGGAACCAAACACTTGAGCTCACAAAAGGTTAAATCCCAGGGCCAGTTTCCAGATTCTTATCCTCTGAAGCTCTGTGAGAGAATTTTTACTGCTTTCAGTGACTAAGAATCTGGTCCAATAAAAACAAACCAATTCCTAACTGTGTTGCAGACACATTCCACTTGAACTCTTAACTAAGAGGCATTACATGCTAGAAGTACAGCCCAGTGCCCATTGTTACTGCCAGACTCAAAGCAAAGATTCTTTTGACTTCGAGAAATGGCATTCTTGAGGTCAGACCCACCAAGTCCTGGATGCCCAAGAGGCTGCTCACGTTGGAACACCTGTAGCCACTGCACTGGGGATTAAGAAGCACTTGTTCCAGCTGTAAGCCTCACCAAATGTCTTTGTACCACAGAAATGGCATCTGGCCTGTGTGGAGGGCAGGGAGCCCCCAGCTCATATGACATTCTTCAAGGCTTAATCTGCACAGCAACCAAAGTGGAAACAGCTTTCCCCCACTTGTAGCCAACTGAGTATACGATATGTTTTAACGTCCCATACAGCAGGCTTAAACATGGCTAACCTTGTCTCGTGTGCCCCCTAGAGAGCTATCTAGGACCTCCTTGAGGAGGGGAACATCATGCCTTTTGGAACGGAATCCTTTAATAGGAAGGAGGATATTCTAATATGCACCTGGCAATAACTGAAGCTTTGAATGAATGAATGCAGTTTAGCTTGCATTTATTTTAAAATTATTTCTTTTTTTGCAGCTTAACAGGTAAGAAGTTATGGATGTGATGTGATAATACTGAAAAAAAAAAATGGTTCCAGAACTTCTCTTTATATGATCTGGCCACTTTTTGGCCATTTTGTATGGGCCAGACACCTAGGATTACAACCGGGGTCTTCAATGCTTCTCACTGTGACTTTGTTCCTGAGGAGCAGGACTGGGAAAAAGCAGCTGGGAAGTGACTTCACGAAGCGTGGGGAACTGAACATTCTGAATTGATTTCAGAAATTCAGAGCCCTGATTGTGATTCTCATATTCCGTTTTTATCAGCTTTACTGAGATTATAAGCACACTCCATACAATCCATTGAAAGTGCACAGTCAATGGCTTTCAGCATAACCACAGGGTTGTGCATACATCACCACAATTTTAGAACATTTTCATTACTCCAGAAAGAAAAACTCCATATACCTTATACCCAGCTATTATAGACCTTTGGCATTGATTTGTCACCTCTATTAAAACTGATGATGGAATATTAAAATATTTCTAAGTATAGCCCATCGTTTGCATTATTTTTCTCATAAACTGCTCTATTATTAATACCATGTAATAGTATGTACATTTCCTCTAGTTCACAAAAGAATGTTCTTATTTGTCATATTAACCACGGTTATCATCCACAACAGGGTTCACTATGTTATACAGTTCCATGTTTTATCCTCCAGTTTTCCTTCTAGTGACACACATGACCCTAAACTTCCTGTTTCAACCACATTCACATGCATAATTCAGTGCTGTTAATTACACTCACAATAACGTGCTACCATCACTTCTATCCATCTCCAAACATTTACAATCAAGCTAATTAAAAACTCTGCATGAATTAGGCAATAGATTCTTATTTTTTACCCTCATTCTATCTGCTGGTAACCTATATTCTAGATTCTAACTCTATGAGTTTGCTTATTATAATTAGATCATATTAGAGAGATCATACAAAATTTGTCCTTTTTTGAGCTTATTTTGCTCAGCATAATGTCCTCAAAGTTCATCCATGTTATTGCATGCCTCAGATTTAATTTCTTCTTACAAATGAATAATATGCTGTCTTGTGTGTATACCACATTTTGTTTATCCATTCATCAGTTGATGGACACTTGGGTTGCTTTCGTTTTTTTTTAGCAACCGTGAATAATGCTGCTATGGACATCAGTGTACAAATACCTGTTCTAATCCATGCTTTCAGTTCATCTTGGTATATATTTAGCAGCAGGATTGCTGGATCATATGGTGTTTCAGTTTGCAAAAGCAGCCAGAATGGAAATGGATTGGCTTTTATAAAGGGGATTTATTAAGTTACGAGGTGCAATTCTAAGGCCATGGAAATGTCCAAATTAAGGCGTCAACAAGAGGATGTCTTCACATAAGAAAGGCTGATTCTGCTCTGGGGTTTCTCTGTCACATGGGAAGGCACATGGCAATGTCTGCCTGCCCTTTGCTCCTGGGGAAAGGCAGCCAGCATCTGGAACATCTGTCGTCCATCTCCTTAGCACATGGGAGACCCAGGGCTCTCTAGTAAAGCCCTCCCCGCTGTGGCGTGCCCAACCCATTTAGGTCTGATACATTTTTAGTTAATTTTTCTATATGATGTGAGATATGGGCCTTCTTTCATTCTTTTGCATTTGGAAATCCAGTTCTACAAGCACCATTTGTTGAAGGGACCATTCTGACTCAGTTGAGTAGACATGGCAACCTTGTCAAAAATCGATCAGCCATAGATTAGGTCTATTTCTGAACTCTCACTTCACTTTCATTGGTCAATATATCAACCTTAATGCCAGTACCTCACTTTTTTTCACCGCTGCAGTTTTACATTAAAGCCAGGAAGTATACATCCTGTTACTTCTTTCTTCTTTTTCAAGAAGCTTTTGGCTATCAGGGATTCATTATTCCAAATACATTTGATAATTGGCTTTGTCACTTCTTCAAAGTAGGTGGTTGGAATTTTGATTGGGATTGAATTGAATCTGTAAATAAATTTGGGTTGAATTGACATCTTAATGATATTTGGTCTTTCAATCCATGAACATGGAGTGCCCTTCCTTTTATTTAGGTCTTCTTTGATATCTTTTAGCAATAACTTGCAGGTTTTTATATGGGTCATTTATATCTTTGGTTAAATTTATTCTTAGATAGTTGATTATTTTAACAGCTATTGTAAATGGTTTTTTTTTTCTCTTGGTTTTCTCTTCAGATTGTTCATTATGAGTGTAGAAAAGCACTACTGATTTATACATGTTGATCTTGTATCACAACATTTTGCTGAACTCGTTTATTAGCTCTAGCAGTTTTGTTATAGACTTCTTGGAACTTTCTAAATGTAGGATCATTTCATCTGCTTTTAGGATTCTTTTTTATCTTTGACATTTGACATTGTGATTAATATGTATCTCAGAGTAGGCCTATAAGGATTTAGTCTGGTTGGAGTACGCTGCACTTCATGGCTGTGTATATTTATGTCTCTCATAAGAGTTGGGAAATTTTTGGCCATTATTTCTTCAAATATTCCTTCTACCCCATTCCTCTTCTCTTTTTTCTGAGGCACCCATGACACATATATTTGTGTACCCTATGCTGTCATTCATTTCTGAGACCAATGTCTTTCCATTCTTTTCTCTGTCTATTCTTCTCTCTGTAAGATTTAAAATATCCCATCTTCTAGTTCTAGTTATTTCTTTCTGTCTCTTCAAATCTTCTGTTGAATGCTTCTATTGTATTTTTAATCTCCTTTATTGTACCTTTCATTCCCACAAGTTCTGCTATGTTTGTTTTCATACTTTCACATCCTCCTTTATACTCAACCACTGTCTTTTTAATATCTTTTATCTTTTTAGGCATTTTTTCCTTCATCTCCTTGAATTGATTTAGGAGATTTGTTTGAGCATCTTTGATGAGTTCTTCTAAATTATGTGTCTCCTCTGTCTTGTAAATCTGTTTCTTTGACTGGACCATATCTTATTTCTTATTATGGCTTATAATTTTTTGCTGATGCCTAGGCATCTGATTATGTTGATGAGTTTACTCTGAAGCGCAGTTTCTCTCTTGTCTAGGATTTTGTTTTGTTGATTGACTTTGTGTGAAGGCTCTTTTTTGACAGTTTAAATTCTTCTAGACTTTTGGAATTGCCCATGTCTAACTGATCAGTTTTTTTCAACTCTTCTACATCTGTCTTGTCCTGGGTATGCAGTATAATTTTTTAAGACTGGTCTGTTTGTGCAATTGTTTCATCCCTGCCCCCTAGGAGAAAGCTTATTTTCCTCTGTTTCTTCTCTAGGAATCTTGAACTGTTCTTTTTGCTTTTGTTTTGCCTCTATAGTGCCTCCCACCACCACCCCTTGCATTGCCTCTAGTTGCTTTTTCCTGGAGGGAAGTTCTTGAAGGAGGGTGTTCTAGTTTGCTAGCTGTTGGAATGCAACATACCAGAAACAGAATGGCTTTTAAAAAAGGGAATTTAATAAGTTGCTTGTTATAGTTCTAAGTCTGAGAAAATGTCCCAATTACAACAAGTCTACAGAAATGTACAATCCAAGGCATCCAGGGAAAGATACCTAGGTTCAAGAAGGCTCATGATCAGTGTTTCTCTCTCATCTGGAAGGACACATGGTGAAGTCTGCTAGCTTTCTCTTCCAGCTTCTTGTTCCATGACGCTCCCTGGGAGGCATTTTCCTTCTTCATTTCCAAAAGTCACTGGCTGTTGGACTCTCTGCTTTTGTGGTTCTATTGTGCTCTCTGTTCTCTCAGAATCTTGTGGCCTTCTGTCTTCTTGTTCTCTAGCTTTTTCCAAAGTGCTCCTTCTTTTAAAGGATTCCAGTAAAACAAACCAAGACCCAGCTGGAACAGCAAGTATAATACCCTCACTTGATTAAGTCACATTTCCATAGAAATAAGCTAATTAAGTTTCCAACATACAGTACTGAATAGGGATTAGAAATAACCGTTGCTCTCACAAGGTTGATTAGGATTAAAACATGGCTTTTCTAGGGTACATAAACTTTTTCAAACCAGCACAGAGGGTAACCCTGGAAAGGAATTTCTCAAGTCAGTGTTTCTCAGCCAAAACAGCACCGATGACCCATGAAAGGGTTGCAGACCTGTTCTGAAGAGCTCTGGGGAGATATTCCAGAAAGAAGACAAAAAGCCTTTTTGTCAGCTCCAGGAAAGCGTTTTCTGGTTTATCCAGGTGATGGTGCTCTTTGGTAAACTGTTCCTGGCAGCCCTAATTCGTCAGTGTGTCTTTAAACCTCCTTCTGCTCTGCCCCTGTCAGGGGAAGGGTTTAAACAATGGCTGCAGCATTTCCTGTCTGGAGAGGGCTAAAATCACCAGAGAGTGAGACTCAGTGGTCTAAATTTGTCAACCAAAAGTTGTAATCACTGCTCAGCTGTGCCCCACACCCCTGCTCTTGGGGAGGGGGACGTCCATGTCCTTGGCTGTCCACTGCAGCCAGTCAGGCACCAAACCCCAGATGGCTTGACTTGAGGGTAGGGGTGGGTGCTGGCCACCGCCGTAAAGTGAATTACTCACAGTTTTTACCACAGTTTCTCATTCTCTTTGTTCCGCTCTTTATTGGATGTTGAAGTGCTCCTCTGGCCTCTGGGACCTCAGAACAGTGGTTTCAGACTGTCTCTGCCTGCCCACTAGCTATTTTTAGAGGAGGAGTTGAGTCTTGTGGCTCCCTCTCTGCCTGCCTCCCTGGAGGTTCTCTTTTCGTAAATTTTCTGGACTAACTCAGTTAGCCCCCTGGAGGCCTTTTCAAAACTGAGTGGCAAGTGTCATCGAATATTTGCTTAGCCACTTTTAGACACTAAAGGTATAATTTCAAAAATTATTTCTAACAAAGTCCCTTTTGCCACTTAATTGACCTCACTTTAATTTCCTCTATCTTGTCTCACCTCTCCTTTCTTCAGAGATAAGCAAATTGGGTACCCTGGAAGAAGCGTGGGCCCGAAGTTCTTTTTCTTTCTAACTTTGATGAGGGGAAGCCAATAAAAATGCCATTTAAACAAATCTAAGTATTTTCTTCTTATCAGAAATGGAGGGTTGATTTACCCTTTGGGCAGACTATGTCTTTGGTTTGAACAATCCTAAAACTAGACAGAAAAATTTCAATGGCCATTTTAATTATGCAAAATAACCCACCACTGTTCTTAGAAGAGAAACTAAATGCAGTGAAACATCCCAAATCTGAGAAATTAAATGTTGTGTTGGTAATGTAGCCATCAAACTTGAGGTTAGTAACATCATCTCTCATTTATTGCTGTATCAAATAATACTTAGGAATGGTGTTTGGCACAGATTAGGCTTTCGACATATTCTTTGACTGATTGACTGATTTGTTGCTGCTGTTTTAGAAGATTTCACGCTCCTTTGTTCCAAGTTGGATTGGTCTTGTATCTTGGACTGCATTAGGGTGGGCCTTATCTTAAGCAAATGATATTTTTCAGGTTATGTGCAATTTAAATTCTCACAAAGTAATGATTTAAAATGCACAAGAGAAAAACATTTAGAGGACATGTACACTGAAACCCGTTTGTTAATTATCCCAGAAAGATGATCATGGAATGCATTTTGTTTGTTTACTTTGATTTTTTAAAGCAGACCGTTTCTGTATCAGTAAGGGCTACTACCAGTAATGTAATTCATACAGTCCCATACCCCCCAAATGATCTCTGTTGTGTTTGTTTCTCACATATGTGTTATTGGAAATGATCTTATTTCACCATACTAATTTTACTGAATATCCCTGGTGAGGCTTTAGAGGAGAGTCTGCTTTGAGTTTATACTGCTTTGTTTTCTGGGGACCTCTTTTGAGCGTTACTGGAACATTGAGTGGGTGAGGATCTATTTTGTTTTCTAAATAGCCACTGTGTAAGTATAGTGAGAGGTAGAGGGCACTTGGGCAGAAAACAACCATAAGTTGGAAAAATCATGCCGACCCTGAAGAAGAGAGAGCAAGTAAAGAGCAGCTGAAGTTACAACAGACGTTTAAAAATTTGTTTATTGATGCCTAACATAGAGTCTGCATTACTGAGTGTTTCAGTTTGTTAAAGCTGTTGGAATACAATGTAACAGGAATAGAGTAGCTTTTAACAAGGGGGTTTATTAACTTAACAATTTACAGTTCTTAGGCCTAGAAAATGTCCAAATTAAGGCATCAACAGGATGATACCTGGACTCTGAAGAAAGGCAGCAGGCATCTGGGACACTTCTGCCACATAGGAAGGCACATGGCGGCATCTGCTGGTGCTTCTGTCCCAGGCCTTGGTGTCGTCAGCTTCTGGCTTCAGTGGCTTCCTATCTCAGCTCCTCTGGGACTTTTCTCTAACTTTCTTGGCTTTTCTGTCTTTTATCCTCTTATAAAAGGTTCCAGTAAAAGGATTAAGATCCACCTTGAATGGGGTGGGTCACACACATCTCAAATTGAAGTAACCTGACCGTAAGGTCCCACCCACAGCAGGTCTGCACCCGCGGGAATGGATTAGAAGAACATGGCTTTTTCTGCAGTACATAACAGCTTCCAATCAGCACACTGAGGAAGCATCCAAGAATGAAATCATATGGCACTTCAATTAAAAAAAAATATTAAAAGGAGATCCCATGAGCTGAATTCAATAAAATTTTATGGTTGCATGGTACTTATGGTTGCGTAAATGTATTTTTATAGCTCCTTCTTTTTTGCATGGGCAGGCACCAGGAATCAAAACTGGGTCTCCGGCATGGCAGATGAGAACTCTATCTGCTGAGCCACCATGGCTCACACCCTAAATGTATTTTTAAACATCATTTTTTCAGGTACAGAAAGAATCTTCTCATAACAGCCATCCATTCTATGAATTCAATACCCCGCAGGTGTCTAATAATATTTCCGGAATTGCTGCAACTATAGATTATGATAACCTGATGGGTTGCAGTTCTTGAGTTCTAAAGTTAAGTGTGAATCTAACTCTTTGACCCAGTGGTAAACAGGGGTTCTGCTGTGTCTGTCACTTAGAAATATTTGGCTCACACAAAGCCATAGCCAATGAAAGGTACAAGGTAGAAGAAAAACAGATAGCTGTAGTTCCTCTGAGCTCAACATCACATGTTTTGGGATGACAGGTAAATAGTGACTAAGCAGAGAGGCCAGACATGCATGAAAAAAAATTGTTGCTCTATTCCTGGGGCAAAGGCCACAGCTTTCATTTTGTTTAATAATAGCTAAAGGTTGTTGGAAATCAAGCCACGGACGGCAATAACCATATAGGGCTCCTTTTCACTTCTGAGAAATGTGGGGAGTTCTGTCACAGCTGGAGGAGCTGACACGAACTCATGAAAACGGGGAGAGGGCAGAACCGGAAGAGGGTTGGGTAGTGGCTGAATAACATGGTATAATGAGGGACTGGGACTGAATGATGAGGCAGAGATGACTAGAAAACATGGATTATGGTTTCAGTTTTAAGCCATGAGTGTGGGAAGTCAGTTCCAAAATGAGATGTTCTTGATTCATTCTGAACAAATTTGGTTTTAAAAATTCTCCTCTAACATAGGAAATTTCTCTCTAAACTGTCTTTGAATATGAATTAATTTTTCGGTCCACGGTAGGTATAATATTAAGTTGGTGCAGTAGGCAGAACAGTAATATTTTACAGCAAATTACTTTATGCATCTTCTGGAAATGAAGACATCATTCCCTGTCTGAATAATGAATACCAATAACGGAGAGCATTATTCAACCACACAGGCAATCTCCATTATATCTAACTAATGAAAGCAATATCTAATATTTATTGTATACTTCTTATGTAACAGGCACTGTTCTAAGTGTCTTACATGTATTATCTTAATCCTCATTTGCTCCCATGAGGTAGAGTAGCCCAGGTTAATCAGTCCTCTGTGATATTATTCACTGTCTTTCAGCCCCACTGTTCCCACGCTATTCAACCCTCATCCTTTCTTCCCTGGAACACTGTGGTGCCACCACCTTTTTGTCGTCACTGCATATGCTGCGTCCAGGCTGATTTTTCTGAAGTCAGCACAGGACTTAGCTGGACTAGGAGTGGATGCTCATTTAGCACAGGTGAAGAATCTGAGCTTTGCCAGAAATTAGAGCCAGCTGTTTTAGTCTGTTGGCTTCAGGCAGATAGAGCAGGACTGAGAGAAAAAGATTTGTAAGCAAAATTAGTAGACCAGAGTCAGAGTGAGGGAGATGCTTGCCAAGGCAATTCAGGAGGAGTACAGTGGGCTAGATTGAAAAGTGCCAGGACACTGGTGATAGACCGTGCAGGGGCTAAGCTTGGCAGAGCCCAGAGGGAGCAGCAAGCCTGAGGCAGGGTCTGTGCTGCTCTCTAGAGGAGGGTGGAAGTAAAAGTGACACCCCACTCTAATTCCTTTTGCTCGCAGGTCTTAATTTCACTTCTCCAATATCTTTTTTATCATTGGCTTAAAACCAGTTATGTCCAAACACTTCCTCAAAAACAGTTATGGGTTGGGTAATATGCTGCTCCCCCAGCCTTAATTCCAATTCCCAGAGCCAACCCAGAGGAAGCAGCCTCAGGAATGGTCTGAGAACCTGCCCAGACCTCACCAGCCCCAGTGGCAAATGCAAACTACCAGAGCCGAAGAGTGCAGCCCTGCCCTGGTCCTGACAGGGTTGAAGGGCTGATAAGAAGGATCTACAACTGTAATTTGAAAGGACATATGAGCTTTAAAAAAAATCCCATCCTTTGGGCTTCATTAGCACAAGGATTCTATACTTTGCACATGCATTTTTTTTTTTAGGGATGGTTCTTGTTTTATTTAGGAAACTAAGTAAATTAAATTTAAAAAATGGGAAATCAACAGTAAGAAAACAACCCAATTTTTAAAAATGTACCAAAAAAACTTTAATGCTTTATGAAAGAGTTATATACTGATGGCAAATAAGCATATGAAAATACTCAGCATGGTTTTAATACAAGTTAAAATCATGATGAATTACCACTACTCACTTTTTACAATAGCTAAAATGCTATTTTTAAAAATACAATACCAAGTGTTAACAAAGATGTAGAGCAACTGGAACTCTAATAAATTGCTGGTAGGAATGTAGAATGGTAATCAATACGGTGTGGTACTGGAATCAAGAAAGACAAAGAAACCAAGGGAATTCTTTGAGATTTGAGAGCCCAGAAATAGAGTCATACACATATGGTCAACTGATATTTTTACCAAGAGGCAAAGGCGATTTATTCTTTTTAACAAGTAAGACTAGGTCAATTAGATATCCACATGCAAAATAGAAGTGAATTCATGTCTTGTAACATGCAAAATAAAAGTGAATTCATATCTTGTATCGTATAGAAAAAAAATAACTTAAAATGGATGTTAGAACTTATGGTAGTCAGAGTTTTATCATAGACCTAAATGTAAAATCTAAAACTTTTAAACTTCTAAAAGAACTATTAGAAGAAAATTTTTGTGACCTTGAGTAAGGCAAAGATTTTTTAGATCCATCACTGGAAGCATGAAAAAAAATTAATCAACTAGACTTCATTAAAGTTAGGAACTGCTTTTCAAAAGACACTGTTAGAATGAAATGACAGTCCTCAGACTGGGTTAAAATATTGGCCAACAAAATATAAGATGAAGGTCTTGTACCCAGAATATTTAAAGAACTTTCAAAACTCAGTTACATTAAAAAACTGGTGAAAAAACTGTACATTTATCTTAAATATGTGTGAACTCATTCTTGTTTTGCTTTTGTGTTTTCCTTTTTTCTTTATCTTTGATTGTTTCCTCATTGAGTAGTAAAGTTATTTTAGAAACATTCTAAATATACCTCAGTTGAACTGAGCAAAGAAAGAGATCACCCACCTCTGAGAGAGCCCATATTTAAGTCCAGATGTTTCTGGAGGCCTGGGTAATGACACCAGAAGCTGTTTAGGCACACGGACTGGGAAAGAGCCAGAGGAGCTGGGTACAGCTGTGGGGAGGCCATAGAAGGGGAGCTGTTCTGTTATCCACCCACAACCCTTTGTCGTGGAACATTCCATACAAATGGGGCCTTGATGCTCGAGGTCAAAGGAAGTCCCTTGTTGGGGATTTAGTATCTTTCAAGACCATTTGACAAATGTTTGTTGAAGTAAAGTTTGGTAGCATCAGTTAGAAATGGTGAGGTTGAGGTCTCCTGATCGTATGGGAAGTTACAGGGAATTGTCAGAATCCAAATCCAACCCGCAGAAGTGTGAGTCCAATTTTCAGGTTTCCCAACCAGTTTACTAGACCTGAGCATCCTGAGGAAAAGGAAGAGCCTGACATAGGAATTAAGAGCACAAGCTAAGCTTCTGGGCCAACATGGTGGCTTAGCAATGTGAGCGTTTTAGTTTGTCCTCCAGAACAACTACTAAATAACCAGAAACAGTACAGAACAGCTCCTGGGGCCACGTCAGTGACCAGACACACAGTGTACCCCAGTCTGGACCAGCTGGACTGGCTGCGAGCCCCCCCAGAACCATGAGTTTCCCAAGCCATGGCGGCCGGCACCCCTTCCCCACAGGCTGCTTCCAAGAGGGGAAAGGAAAGGACTTTACCAGCAGCAGGGGTTGAGCCCAACCAAACACCAATTGTGGCATTAATTAACAAATTCTGACTATTAAAAATAGGCCCCCAGTTCAGGCAAACCTGGTCAAAGTGGAGGTCGCTCATTTTTGCCCCAGTGCCAAGGGGGCAGGGCTGATGGAAAAAAGAAAAAAAAAAAAAAGAAACAGAGGCTTTTGTGGCTGTGTTTCTACAAAGGCTTGACTGACTTTGGATACAGCGGCAGGACTTCTCAGACTGCAACTGCCCCAGACATAGGCAGAAACAAGCTTGTTTGAGACCTTGTCTGGAGCCTGTGCCTTCCCCAGGGGAGGGGTGAAGCCCAACTCAGATGGAATCCCTCCCTCAAGGAATTCAGACACCAGGGCTTGGTAATTTGAAGCCCTTAAAACCAGCCTAGAACCTCTCATCTGTCTCTACCACGCACCAGCAGGGAGAGTCTGCCAAAGTTAAAGGTATCTCATCATCTTACGCTGGTGGGACCTGCAGGCAGACAAGCGCCACCTACTGGAAAGAATAAGAAAAACAGAGTCCAGAGACTTCACAGGAAAGTCTTTCAACCTGCTGGGTCTCACCCTCAGAGAAAACTGATGCAGGTGACTCTGTCCTTCTGATAGGAGGCCAGTTTGGTCTGGGAAAATCTGGCTGGGGTCTATAATACCTAAGCTGACCATCCTAAGGGTGGGGGGAAAAAGGCACCATACAGGCAGGGCAAGAAACAAGAAAACAAGAACTGAAAAATTCTCCTCTGTTAAATAAAACCTAAGCTAGAGACCCAGAAAAAGCTGATCTGAATGTCAAAGAACAGATAGACAACAAATTCATCCAGCAAGAAAACCCTAGGTAAAAGAAGTGAAAGCAATCTCCAGAATAAACTAATTAAGGAAATCAAATGCCTAGACACCAGCAAAAATAGCAAATCACACTACGAAAATTGAAGATATGGCCCAGTAAAAAGAACAAACCAACAATTCAAATGAGATATAGGAGCTGAAACAATTAATTCAGAATATATGAACAGACATGGAAAACCTCATCAAAAACCAAATCAGTGAATTGAGGGAGGATATAAAGAAGGCAAGGAGTGAACAAAAAGAAGAAATTGAAAGTCTGAGAAAACAAATCACAGAACTTATGGGAATGAAAGGCACAGTAGAAGAGATGAAAAAAACAGTGGAAACCTATAATGGTAGATTTCGAGAGGCAGAACATACGATTAATGAACTGGAGGATGGGACATCTGAAATCTGACAAGAAAAAGAAAATATAGGGAAAAAATGGAAAAATATGAGCAGGGACTCAGGGAATTGAATAACAACATGAAGCACATGAATATACGTGTTGTGAGTGTCCTAGAAGGAGAAGAAAAGGGAAAACCAGGAGAAAAACTAATGGAGGAAATTATCACTGAAAATTTCCCAACTCTTATGAAAGACTTAAAATTACAGATCCAAGAAGTGCAGCATGCCCCACAGAGAATAGATCCAAATAGATGTACTCCAAGACATTTACTAATCAGAATGTCAGAGGTCAAAGAGAAAGAGAGAATCTTGAAAGCAGCAAGAGAAAAGCAATCCATCACATACCAGGGAAGCCCAATAAGACTATGCATAGATTTCTCAGCAGAAACCATGGAGGCGAGAAGATAGTGGGATGATATATTTAAACTATTAAAGGAGAAAAACTGCCAACCAAGAATTCTATCCAGCAAAATTGTCCATCAAAAATGAGGGAGAAACTAAAACATTTTCAGACAAGAAATCACTGAGAGAATTTGTGACCAAGAGACTAGCTCCGCAAGAAATACTAAAGCGAGCACTGGAGACAGATATGAAAAGACAGAAGAGAGAGGTGTGGAGAAGAGTGTAGAAAGGAAGTCTATGAATAAAGATAAAAAGAAGGAAAATTAGATATGACATATAAAATCCAAAAAGCAAAATGGTAGAAGAGGTACTACCTGTGCAGTAATAACACTAAATGTTAATGGATTCAACTCCCCAGTCAAAAGACACAGACTGGCAGAATGGATTAAAAAAACAGGATCCATCTATATGCTGTCTCTACTCAAAGGACATGAGGGTAAGGACACAAATGGACATTTACACATCAATGTTTATAACAGCATTATTTACAATTACCAAGAGATGGAAACAGCCAAAATGTCCAGCAACAGATGGGTGGCTAAACAAACTGTGGCATATACATACAATGAAATATTATGCAGCTGTAAGACAGAATAAAGTTATGAAGTACGTAACAACATGGATGGACCTTAAGGACATTATGTTGAGTGAGATTAGCCAAAAACAAAAGGACAAATGCTGTATGGGCTCACTGATATGAACTGATATTAGTGAATAAACTTGGATTATTTCATTGGTAACAGACACCATCAGGAGATAGAAATAGGGTAAGATATTGGGTAATTGGAGCTGAAGGGATACAGATTGTGCAACAGGACTGAACATAAAAACTCAGAAATGGGGCAGCACAATACTACCTAACTGTAATACAATTATGTTAAAACACTGAATGAAGCTGAATGAGAGAATGATAGAGGGAGGAGGGCTGGGGGCATAAATGAAATCACAAAGAAAGGTAGATGATAAAGATTGAGATGGTACAATCTAGGAATGCCTAGAGTGTATAATAATAGTGACTAAATTTAAAAAATGCTTTTGCATGAGGAAAAACAAAGGAATGTCATTACTGCAGGGTGCTGAAAAAAGATGGTAATTAATATTTAAAAATTTCAACTCTTGTGAGAGACTAAAGCAAAAAAATGTTTATTTGGTACCAAAATTTGTATTTTCACTAGTGCATTTCCTAATATAACTTATGTAGATAGTTGGTTGAATAACATAAGTATGTGGAATCTTGAGTAGGACATGAGATTTTGCTGGTTTGTCCACAGTGATGCCCTGATGAATCCCAGAGTGATTTGATCAGTGAGTGGAAAAGTATTTGCAAAGTCCCCTTCAGGTGTGGTGAGAATGGGGGAATATTCAACCTTCCCATGGCAATTTTTTTTTTTCTACATGGGTAGGCACCAGGAATCGAACCTGGGTCCTCTGGCATGGCAGGTGAGCACTCTTGCCTGCTGAGCCACCATTGCCCACCCCATGTTGAGTTCTTGATATTCTCACAAGCACGTGGACAACCAAAGCTATAGGCTGAGCCCCCAGTCTTGGTGTTTCTTCATATGAAACTTAACCCTACAAAGGATAGGTCAAGCCTACTTAAAATTAGGCCTAGGAGTCACCTCCAAGAAAACCTCTTTTGTTGCTCAGATGTGGCCTCTCTCTCCAACCAACACAACAAGCAAACTCACCACCCTCCCCCTGTCTATGTGGGACATGACTCCCAGGGGTGTGGACCTTCCTGGCAACGTGGGACAGAAATCCTAGAGTGAGCTGAGACTCAGCATCAAAGGAATTAGAAAAATCTAGAATGAGCTGAGACCCAGCATCAAGGGATTGAGAAAACCTTCTCCACGAAAAGGGGGAAGAGGGAAATGAGACAAAGTGTCAACGGCTGAGCGATTCCAAACAGAGTCGAGAGGTTATCCTGGAGGTTATTCTTATGCATTACGTAGATATCACCTTGTTATCCAAGATGTAATGGAGAGGCTGGAGGAACCGCCTGAAAATGTAGAGCTGTGTTCCAGTAGCCATGTTTCTTGATGATGATTGTATAATGATATAGCTTTCACAATGTGACTGTGTGACTGTGAGACTGTGAAAACCTTGTGTCTGATGCTCCTTTTATCTACCTTGTCAACAGATGAGTACAACATATAGAATAAAAATAAATAACAGGGGGAACGAATGTTAAAATAAATTTAGTTTGAAATGCTAGTGATCAATGAAAGGGAGGAGTAAGGGGTATGGTGTGTATAATTTTTTTTCAGTTTTTGTTTTATTTTTCTGTTGTCTTTTTATTTCTTTTACTGAATTGATGCAAATGTTCTAAGAAATGATCATGATGATGAATATGCAACTATGTGATGACGTTGTGAATTACTGATTATATATGTAGAACGGAATGATCATATATTAAGAATGTTTTTGTTTCTTTCTTGTAATTTTTTTAAAAAAATTTAAAAATTAATTTAAAAATTTAAAAAGAGAAGAGCACAAGCTAAAGCCAGGCAGATCTAGGTGGAAACCTGCCTTGTGATAGCCAGGTGGCCTTGAAAAACTCCCCCACAGTCCCTAATAGCCTTGGTTTCCTACTGGCATATAGGGATGATACTGTCCAAAGAGAGTGCAAGACAGTATCAGTATGTCACTACAGAAACATTGTAACATTAGATAAGATACTATATACATAATACTAAACACAGAGCCTGGCCTGTACTAAAAGCTCAGAAACAGATGTTGTAATTTACTTTTCTTGTATCTAGTAGAATGCCTGGTACATTGGAGGAAGACAAAAATATTTATTGAATTTAATTGAATACTACTTTTTAGTGGGCATATTCAATAGATTTAATAATGTGGAGCAAATTTAATCAAGGTTCAAGACATTTTCAGGATTCATCTAAAATAATGAGGAACTATTACCTGCTCTGTTAAACAAGCTCATTAATGGCCCACGAATCATACGCTTTTAATGTTTGCTGTTTACAGAAATGAATGAAACCGCACCAAAAACAGTAGTAACCTCAGGGCAAGATGCCCCTCACCCTATCCATGGTCAGTTTGCTCAGCCTAGAGTGTATGGACTATCACCTTCACCCCCTGTGTTTCCTTCCTCTTCACTTGAAAGCAAACTGCAAGCTCTGGGCTAATGAAAAAAGGAGAAAAAGCATTCACCCAAGCTGGGTCCTTCATGGATTCCTAACACAATCCTCTGCTCTTTCAGAAATGTTCCCTACTCCTCTTTAAAGTAGTAAAATAAGCTGCTTAAAGACAGTGAAATTACTTCTTCTTAGGCAAACTCCACAATTCAAAATTACACAATACTCTGCCAGTAAGAAACAGACCATTCTGAGATAATTTTTGCATAAGATGTGAGATAAAAGTACTCTTCCATCTTTTGCACACGGATATCCAGTTCTCTCAGCACCACTTGTTGAAGAAACTCAACAGTCCCAGTTGAGTGGACTTGGCAGTCTTGTGAAAAATCAATTGGCCATAGATATGAAGATCTATTTCTGAATGCTCAATTTGATTCCATTGGTAAATATATCTAACTTAATGCCAGTGTCATGCTGTTTGGTCACTGCAGCTTTGTAATATGCTTTAAAGCCAGGAAGTGTGAGTCCTCCAATTTCTTTCTTCTTTTTCAAAATGTTTTTGACTATTCAAGGCCTCTTTTCTTTCTAAATAAATTTGACAATTGGCTTTTCAATTTCTGCAAAGTGGTTGCTGGAATTTTGATTGGGATCAAGGACCTAAATAAAAAAGCCAGGACCATAAATCTCCTAGAAGAAAATGTAGTGAAGCATCTTCATGATGGAATGAAAGAAAAAAAATAGATAAATGGGTTCTTCTCAAAATTTAAAACTTTTATGTTTCAAAAGACAATATCAAGAACATGAAAAGCCAGGCTACTTAATTAGAGAAAATATTTGGAACCCTTATATCCGTAAGTGTCTACTACCCAGAATATATAAAGAAATCCTACAATGCAGCAAAAATAAAAAGACAAAAAACACAATTTAGAAATGGGCAAAAGACTTGAATAGACATTTTCCAAAGAGGAAATACAAATGTAAAAAGCACATGAAAAGATGTTCAGCATCATGAGGGATTCAAAATGAAAATAAGATACCATTTCACATTTTCTAGAATGGCCACTATTTAAAAACAAAACACCACAAGTGCGGGAGGGATGTGGAGAAATAGGAACACTCATTCCCTGCTGCTGGGAATGTAAAATGGTGCCGCTGCTGAAGACATTTTGGCAGTTCCTCAGAACGCTAAATACAGAATTGCCACAAGATCCAGCAATCCTGCTGGTAGTTATATACCCAGTGTGCTGGTTTGAAAAAATGCACGTACCCTACAGAAGCCATGTTTTAATCCTAATCCCATTTTGTACAGGCAGCCGTTTCTTCTAATCCCTATTCATTATTGTAAATTTGGAACTGTAATTAGGTCATCTCCCTGGAGATGTGATTTAATCAAGAGTAGTCGTTAAACTGGATGAGGCTGAGGCATGTCTCCACCCATTTGGGTGGGTCTTGATTGGTTACTGGATTCCTATAAAAGAGGAAACATTTTGGAGAATGAGAGATTCAGAGACAGCAGAGAAGAAAGACGTAGCCACGAGCAGCAGAGAGCCCACAAGCCAGCAATCTTTGAGATAAAGAAAGAAAGACCCGCCCGGGGAGATTCATGAAACAGGAAGCCAGGCGAGAAAGCTAGCAGATGACACCTTGCTCGCCATCTGCCCTTCCATCTGAGAGAGAAACTGTGACTGTGTTCATCATGTGCCTTCTCACTTGAGAGAGAGACCCTGAATTTCATGGGCCTTTTTGAGCCAAGGTATCTTTCCCTGGATGTCTTTGATTGGACATTTCCATAGAGTTGTTATAATTGGGACATTTTCTTGGCCTTAGAAGTGTAAACTAGCAACTTATTAAATTCCCCTTTTTAAGAGCCATTCTGTTTCTGGTATATTTCATTTTGGCAGCTAGAAAACTAGAACACCCAGAAAAACTGAAAGAAGGGACATGAGCAGACATCTGTACACTAATAGTGATAGTGGCATTATTCACAATTACAAAAAAAAAAAAAAAAGAAAAGCAAACTAAGTATCCATCAAACTGATGAATGGATAAATGAAATGTGGTATATACATACAATGGCATATTATTCAGCTGTAAGAAGGAACTAAGTACTGATGCATGTGACAACCTGGATATGCCCTGAGTACATTATGTTGAGCAAATTATGCAGAATTTGCGAAAGGATAAATATTGTATATCACTAATATGATCTAATTATAATAAACAAACTCATAGAGTTAGAATCTAGAATATAAATTAGCAGGAGATAGAATAGGATAGAGAATGGGAAGCTGATGATTAATTTGTGCGGAATTTTTAATTAGGTTGATTGTAAATGTTTGGAGATGGATTGAGGTGATGGTGTAGCGAACAACACTGACTTATGTGGTGATTGTGGTTGGAAGGGGAAGTTCAGGGTCATTTTTATCTCCAGAAAGAAAGTTAAAGGATTAAACATGGGATTGTGTAACCTAGTGAACACTGTTGAGGACAATGGCTGTAGTTAATGGTAAAAATAAGAATGCTCTTTCATGAATCAGAACAAATATACTTGACTATTGCAAGATGCTAATAACAGAGTGGTCTCTGGGAAAAAATATACCTAATACAAACTGTAGACTATTGTTAGTAATATTTTAATATTTCATTATCAATTGTAACAAAGGTACCACACCAATGCTAAGTGTCAATAATAAGAGTTTATAAAGGGTATGGAATTTTTCTTCATGAACTAGTGTAAATGTCTCAAAATTGATTATGGTGATGAATACACAGCTCCGTGAATATACTATGAACCATGGATTATACATTTTAGATGAATTGTATGGTGTATGAATATATCTCAATTAAACTGCTTTTAAATAAGAGACAGACCAATCACCCAAACACTAAAAGTTGTTGTCTTCTGTGTGCTAGGAGCCACGGATATGCAAATCACAGGACTCTAAGTAGGTAAAAATGACTGAGACAACATATCAGGAGGAGGGAGAGATCATAGCAAGAAATGAACTTAGAAAACTTTTCAGAAAATTTTCTACTCAACCCTATTTTCCTGCTTCTCCCTTACTTCTTGCTCCAATCAACATACATACTTTGGACCTGAGGGCCAGAATAGTCAGGGGACCCTACGAAACCACAGCCAGTGAGTGAAGAGAACTGCTGGCCCCTAATCCAGAGTTCACACTACTGGACCACTGCCCTGTACCTCTCAGACTGAGTATGGAGGGGGTCATTGAACAGGCTTTTTGGAGAAGAAAGGGGCTTAATTTGGATTTTTGAAGATGGATAGATTTTGGAAAAGTAGTAAAGTGGGAAAACTTGTTCCAGCCAGGAGAAATGATATCAGGAAGTAAAGTTGGAAAAATGAAAAAAATACAGTATATATTCTGGGAACACTGGCTAAATTAGTTTTATTGGTGGGGAGGATCCAGTTATGGGAATAGGCCATAAAAATGGGGCTGGTCTTTGAAATTCTGATATCTGCTCCTGTCATTCCTGTTTTAAAATCTTTGATGACTACCTGATGCCTACAGAATAAAGTCCAAACTCCTTGGTAGACAATTAGGAGCCTATCACACTCAGGCCTCATTCTACATTTCATGTCTCTCTCTCCTTCTCCCACCCAAGTTTAGTCAACATTTCCTGAACAGGCCTTGACAAACACTGTTAGGGATCTGTTGTGCTGATACTGTTTTTCTTTATTCCGGAATGTCTTTCTCCTTTTATGCCTGATAGTATCTGACTCATCATTTTCTGAAGCTATGTCAGATGTCATTGCCTCTGTGAAGTCTACCCCCAACCCTCACTTCCCTTTACTTTGGAGACAGGATGAATCATTGACTCCTTTTCTGCTGCAAAGTAAGTGTGCCTCCCTCCTGATTGCACCATGCATGTCAGGACGTTTATCTACACCATGAACACCTCGAGTACTGGGACTTTCTACAATGCCTGAAATTTTATAGCTGCTTTGTAAATGTTAACTGAATAAATATGAAGGCTGAAGGAAGAGCTGACTTTTAATTCACAATTTCTGTGGGGTTCATAGGTTGTTTTATAGTTTGCAGGAGGTCAGAAACAAAGAGTATCTTTTGGAGAGAGGAGACTAGTGGCTTAGATTTGGAAGAGGTTCAGGGATCAGATTGTCTTATATGAAGTCAAATGTGGCTGATTACATATAGCATTTTTCCCAAGGAGAAACAGACTTTTTACTGAAGGCTGGGATAGACACCTTCTAAATATTTCTCTATGTGAAGGGATAATAAGGATGAGAAATTTGAGCCTAATGCTCTCTAAATTTCCTATAAATTATTGACTGGATGTGGAGTGGTTTGGGATTCCCAGTCATTGAATATTTGCCTATCTTAGATTTAAGACACTCAAGGCAAAGACATAATTTTATTAAAACCTAGAGATTTGGTATAGAGTGCAAGACTGATTTTTTGAGGGCCAGAGGGCATCTTAAGGCCTATGTCAAGGCAGTCATGTGTGAAGGACTCCTTGACTTCTTTCCCTTAAATCCTGTCATGGTCAGGTTCATGTGTCAACTTGGCCAGGTGGTGGTGCCCATTTGTCTGGTTGGGCAAGTGCTGGCCTGTCTGTTGCTATGATGACATTTTATAAAATGAAATCATGATCACAACGGCTGCATCTACAGCTGATTCCACGTGTAATCAGCTGAGGGGAGTGTCTTCTGCAATGAGTGATGCTTAGTCTAATCACTGGAAGCCTTTTACGGAGGATTCAGAAGAGACAGGCTCTATTCTCTTCCTGCTTTGGCCAGCGAACCTCTCCTGTGGAATGCATCCATACCTTCCTTTGGAGTCATCAGCTTCACAGTCTGCCCTACGGATTTTGGACTGTATGTTCCCATGGTTACATGAGACACTTTTATAAATTTTATATCTACAGATATTTCCTGCTGATTCTGTTTCTCTAGAGAACCCTAGCTAATATAGGTCCACATCATGATTTCTGCCCACAAGCTGTTACTACTCTAACAGTGAGAGGGGTTTGATAGATTGTATGATGTAACCCCAGTTTCAACATGTTCTTAAACTTAAACTACATTCCTGTGCATATGACCCCATTTTAAATAAGCCCTCTTGAAGATGTTATTTTAGTTAAGGTGTGGTGCAACCAAACGAGAGTGGGTCTTAATCTGAATTACTGGAGGCATTATAAAGAGAAGTCAGAAGTCAAAACAACAACAAAAAACAGGAAAAGCAGAAGAAAGAGAGTACATTGCCATGTGATTGGAAAGCCAAAGAACCCTAAGGCTTGCCAGTAACCTGACCAGAATGCTACACTCTTTGAGGAGAAAGCAAGCCTTAGTGCAATTTTTTTTAATGCATTGTTATTGAGATATATTCACACAGCATACAATCCATCAAAAGTATACAATTGAAGGCCCACAGTATCATTCCATGGTTCATTATCACATTCAATTTTTTTACCATCACATAGTTGTATATTCATCACCATGATCAGTTTTAAAACATTTGCATCATTCCAGAAAAAAAGAAAAAGAAAAAGAAAAAAACCCATTCATTTAACACCTGTTACCCCTCCCTTTCATTGATCACTAGTATTGCAATCTACCCAATGTTTTTTACCCCTTAACTTCCCCCTATTTATTTTGCCCTTATATTTTTTTAACTCATGTGACTATAAACTGGATAAAGGAAGTGTCATCCATAAGGTTTTCACACTCACACAGTCACATTGTAAAAAGCTATGTAGTTATACAGTTGTCTTTGAGAATCAGAAGACTACTAAAATACAGTTCAACAATTTCAGATACTTCCCTCTAGCTTCTTCAATACACCATAAACTAAAAAGGGATATCCATATAATGCATACGAATAACCTACAGGATATCCTCTTGACTCTATTTGAAATCTCTCAGCCACTGAAGCTTTATTTTGACTAATTTCTCTCTTTCCCATTTTGATCAAGAAGGCCTTCTCCATTCTATGATGCTGGATCCTGGCTCATCCTGGGAGGCCTGTCCCAGATTGCCAGGGAGATTTACACCCCTGTAAGTCATGTCCATGATCGGTAGGGTAGGAGGACAGTACGTTCAACTGCTGAGTTGGTTTAGAGAAAGAGGTCACTTCTGAGCAACAAAAGAGGTTTTTGGGGGGTGACTCTTAGGCATAATTAAAATTAGGCTTAGCTTCTCTTTTGCAGGAATAAGGTTCATAGGAGTGAGCCCCAAGATTGAGGGTTTGGCCTATTAAATTGGCTGTCCCCAATATTTTTAAGATTTCAGGAATTTCCCAGGTAAGGGGGTGGGTTAATTTTTCATTCTTTATCCCTTAAGGAACTTTACAAATGCTTTTTTTATTCTCTGCCAAAATTACTCTGGGATAAATCAGGGTATCACACTAACCTGTACAAACCAACAAGATCTCATGCCCTATTCATAATATGATGCAATCATGGTATTCAAATAAACTGATCATACAAGCCAAATCAGATATTGTGCTACAAAAATATAAATGTTGCATCAAATAAACACCTCTTCCTCTGACCCTATGTAGAAGTTGAAATTTAAAATACAGACCATATCATCCTTTACCTTGTATTCTGGCTTACCTTAGTCCTATCCAGATCAGCTTCATTCATATCTTTAGTTGTTTAATCACTTTTTCAACTTTTTAAACAGTTGCTGTATGGAGTAATGCTGACTTTCATAGCTTCAGAGCTCTAACTCTGAGTCTCTGGTTTCACACAAATACCTGAAGTTCTAGGGAATGATCAGGTTATACACAAGTCACTCAGCATGTCAGAATTTAGAAATAAAAGTTACAACTAGGGAATAAATGTGACTGCTGTAAGAGCTTACATTCTAGGAACCTTTACAATAGGCCCCAACCTGATAACTCATGCTCTTCAATTTTCTGAGTTTGTATATTATAATTAGTACACATGAGTGAGGTATGACAATATTTGTCTTTTTGTTTCTGATAATTTCATTCAACATATTATCCTCAAGGCTCATACACTCAGTTGTGTGCCCCAGAACTTCATTCATTCTTGCAACCACTCAGTGGTCCATTGTATGTATCCACCAGTTTCCCCTTCCATGCCTCAGTTGATGTCCCCTTAGGCCATCTGCACCCATTGCAAACTGCAAACACTCCCTCCATAAACACCAGTGTGCAAATGTCCGTTCATGTCCCACTCTCAGTTCCTAAAAAATATGCACACTTAACAATGGGGTTGCAGGATCATATGGCAATCCCACCCCAGTCTCCTATAGAGCCACCACACTACCCTCCAGAGGGTCTGCACAACTTTGCCTTCCTTCCATCTGTGAATAGGTACATCTCTTTCTCCATATTTTCTCCAGAACTTGATTCTCTCTGTTCATTTTTAAACAGTTTTATTTGTACGTGATACAATCAACCTAAGTAAAAAATCAAAGATTCCAGGTATAATCACATAGCTATGCCTTTCCCATCGCAATCTATTTGTGAACACTCCCTTTTTTTCTGCAAAGAATCCCATGGTCCTCCCCAATATCCTCCACTTATTGACATTTAGTTTTGGCGTAATATCGTACATTCAATGGAAGCATGTTGCAATGTTATTGTTAGCTATAGACCCCAGTTTGCATTGATTGTACTTTTTCCTGTATACAATCCCATTTTCAACACTCTGCAATTTTGACATTTATTTGTTCTCTCTCATGCAAAAAAATCATTATATTTGTACTTTTAATTGCTATCATTCTCCACTCTAGGCACTGCTAAATTAAATAATCTCCGTCTTTATCCTCTATCTTTCCTTCTGGTCTCATACATGCTCCCAGCCCTTCTCCCTCAACCATACTCACACTCAGATTCATTCGGTGTACTTATATGATTGTGCTACCATCAGACAGTATAGTGCTATCCATTTCTGGATCTTTACAATCATTACTGTTGAACACTCTGTTTCTATTTCCTTATATAAACTGTGTTCTTAACTTTAACTCTAAAGGTTCACTCATTGATGTTAGTTCATATTAGTGAGACCATACAGTATTTGTCCTTTTGTTTCTGGCTAATTTCACTCCACATAATGTACTCAAGATTTTTTTATGTTGTTACATGCTTCATGACTTTACTCTGTTTCACAGCTGTATAATATTCCATTGTGTATAATACCAAAGCTTGTTTATTCATTCATCTGTTGATGGAAATTTGGGCTGTTTTAACTCTTGGCAATAGTGAATAATGCTGCTCTAAACTTCAGTGTGAAAATGTCCATTTGTATCTTTGCCTTCAATTCCTCTGAATATATACCTCATAATGGGATTGCTGGATCATATGGCAATTCTATACTTAGCTTCCTGAGGAACCGCCAACCTCCTTCCAGAGCACTTGCAGAATTCCACATTCCCACCAATTGTGACTAAATGGTCCTCGTTCTCCATATCTTTTCCAGCACTTTGTTTACTGTTGTTTTTAGATAATGGATTTGGTTTGGATTTGCATTTCCCTAATAACAATGAAGTTGAGCATTATCTTCATATGCATAACTACTTTTATTTTCTCTTCTGAAAAGTGTCTGTCCATGTCCTTTGTCCATTTTTTTAAACTGGGTTGTTTGTCTTCTTGTTGTCGAGTTTTAGAATCTCTTTATATATTCTGACTATTAAACACTTATCTAATATGCGGTTTCCAAATATTGCCTCCCATTGCATAAGCTGCCTTTTAATTTTCCTGACAAAGTTCTTTGATGTACAATAGTGTTTAATTTTGAAGAGTGCTCATTTATCTATTTTTTTTTCATTGCTCACACTTTGGGTGTAAGTTTAGGAAACCACTTCCTATCACAAGATTTATAAGATATTTCCTACATTTACTTCTGAAAGTTTATGGTCTTAGCTCTAATGTTTAGGTCTTTGATCCATTTTGAGTTAATTTTGTTTTATGGTGTGTGCCAATTTGAAGCTATTATGCACCCCAGAAAAGCCATGTCCTTTAATCCTCATTCATTATTGCTTATTATATTCATACACTTCATGTTGGCATATAATTTCCTGAGACTCTGCTCATACCTTTTCATTCATTTCCCTATCCTTTTGTGTGTAGGTTTTCAGATGTTCTGTACTCTAGTTCACCAATCCTTTCTTCTACACTTTCAAATCTGCTGTAGTAAGTCTCCATTGTGTTTTAAATCTCTTCTGTTGTGCCCTTTATTACCATAAGCTCTGCCATTTGTATTTTTAAGCTTTTGAGTGCCTCTTTATGTCGCCCAGTGTCTTCTTTATATCCTTTATCTCTTTTGCCATACCTGCCCTCAACTTGTTGATTTGATTTTTGACATGGTTTAGCATGTTTGATTGAACATTAATTAATTGTTTCAACTTCTGTATCTCATTTGAAGTGTTAATTTGTTCCTTTTACTGGACCATATCTTCATTTTTACTAGTATGATTCATAATTTTTGTTAGTGTTTTGGCATCTGATTTCCCTGTTTAATATATTCTGGAGGCTATTTTCACTCTTTTACCTAGGGTTTTCTTGTTGGTTGACTTTGTTTTCTATATGTTTTTTGACATTTAGTTCAACTTATTTTAGTCCTCTAGCATAGCTTCTATTTAATTGTTAGGAATTTTCAGTTTTCTTTCCCTGCTTAAATGTTTGTTACCTTTTATTTTATTTTTTTCTTTTTCTTTTTTTTAGGATGGTCTCCCAGATATCATTGATTCCAGTCAGATTTTCTCAGATGAGATTGGCCCAGGTCTCAGCAGAAGTGTATAATCAGTATCAAGTTTTCCTGGGGATGAGACCCAGCCTGTTAGAGATTTCTGTGAAGCCCCTATATTGTGTGTTTTTCCTATGCTTTCTAGAAACTTGTGTTTTCAACCTGTAGCTCCTCACTAGCATAAAGTGGTTGGTGCCTTTAATTCTGAACAGACCCTGTAGCTAACAGGGGTGTTGTTGAGACAGAGGCTGAGCTGGAAAGTGGGCTAAGGATTTAGCCCCTGGGGTATGAATTCTCTGATTGAGGGCTACCACTTCTGTTGGGCCTTACACCACTTTTCCTGGGGAAGAAGATTCCTTTACGGAATTATCTCCTTCACTTGACTTATCACTTTGCTTCTCACTATGCTAACTCTGCCCTTGCCTGGATCAGGGCTGACAGTTGAAAATGCCTGAGGCATTCTCTAATAAGCTAATTAGAATAGTTCAAAAAAAAAAAGATGGAAAGAAAAAAATAAAAGAAATTCCTTTTCCAAGCCAGTCCCCAGGCCCCAAAGCTCACCTGTCAAGAGCTGGAGTTGGTACCTGTTTCTGTGTGCCTTGGGGCATAGCCCTTTTCTAGTATTTTGAGCTAGGTTGACTCCCAAAGTCTTGTTGTGTCTGTGTTGTTTGTTTTTTTTTTTTCATCAGTTCTACCTTCTGTCTGCTAGGAGAAACCTCAGGTTTCCTTTCCTGCTAGGCCTCGGTTTATCTGCGCTTGGTGCTTGTATTCAGCAGTCCAAATTTGTTAATGAAAACCACAATCAGAACTTACTGGGCTGCCCTCCCTTGCACCCAGCAAAGACGACTTCTTTTTTCCAAGGAGAAGTGTTCCTAACTAAACCTGCAATGCCAGTAGGGGAGGTGCACCAGTCTGCATATTTTGGAAACTTTATTTATAATTGTGTAGTGTGATCTTGGCCTTCCATCCATACCAGACTGGTGTACAATGTATGTCTGGTCATGGATGTCCCCCAAACAGTTCCTCCAGATAGTTCCTGGCTATTTACTAGCTGCTCTAGAGGACAAACTAGATTCCACACTTCCCTGTGCTACCATCTTGCTCAGTTTCCCCAACTTTAGCTTTATTTTGAGAGATATTCTGGTCCCAGGAAAGGAACCAAGAGATGGGCTTACTGGGATGCAGAAGCCTCCTACTAGCCACATCTACACTTACCCTAAAGTTAAAGACAGATACAATTATTTTAATTACTTTATTTAAACCCACTTTTGTTATGAAAAAATTGTCAAACATAGACAAAAGAAGAGATTTTATGCATTTCTGTATGTTTGCTACCCATAAATCAATAAATAAGATTAGGCCATACATGATTTATCATCTTACTTTTTTTTCCAAAATATTTTAAAGAAAATCTCAGACCTCATATTATTTCACTTATACTTAAGGACCCATCCTAAAAAAATATGGATTTTTATTTTATCATCCCAATATCATTATCATGTCTAACAGTTAACAATATATCCTTGGAATCCATCTAATACCAAGAATGCATCCAAATTTTCCTGATCATCCAAGACCTTTTTTTCTAGTTAGTTTGAGTTAGGGTCAAAGTCCACACGTTGCATTTGAATATTAATTCTTTTGCATCTTGAGTACTTGCTCACTACCACCCACCCCTATTCTACCTTACAGGTCCAACTCTCTGGATTTGTCTGTGTACTTTCTCATCATATCATTTAACTGCTTCTTTATCTGCTGAATTTCATGTAAGCGGGAAGCTAGTTTTAATTACATTTAAGTCCACCTTTTCTTTTTTTGGGGGAGGAGGGGGACAAAATACTTTATATGTATAATCACTATAGCATCACCTTAGGAGGTATATGACAACTTGTTCCATTTTGAAGATGATTTAATGCGGGTGTTGCAAACTATGTTGCAAAGGTAAATATAGCTTGCCATCTGTTTTCAAAGTGTTATTGGAACAAGCCATGCACATTCTTTTAATTATTGTCTATGACTGCTTTTGTGTGCAATGGCAGAGTTGAGTAGTTGCAAAAGAGACCATAGGACCTGCAAAGCCTGAACTAACTGGCTCATTACAGAAAAGTTTGATGAACCTTGGTTTAGTGCATTTATGTAATGACAGATTTATGCTCTAATGAGGCAACTTGGGTTGATTTGTCTAAGGTCACACAGTAAGTGGCAGAGACAGGTCCCTCAAACCTTTTTCCTTTAGATCTTGCCTCTCTCTTCCCAACCATTCAGTATCCTAAGAAACAAGTATTGAGACATCAGCAAAAATTTCATTCTATCTCCAGCCTGGCCCATCGGCACTCAAACAGAGATAGAACCAACATATTTGAATGATACACAGAGAGGAAGAGGATGTAGCTTGATGCTTCAGCCATAAGGCACAGAAAATCCTGACTTAAACAGGAAACTTATTAATTCTTATAACTAGAAGTCAATGGTGTCCTCAGGGGCCCAGATTGTTTTGTCTCGTCTCTTTGCTTTACTCTGTCCAGTGCAGACTGCATTTTAAAGTTCATTCTCCTTGTGGTCTCACAGGATGGCCAGTGGTTATCACAGCTACATGCTTCCCTGCCATGTCTAGCAGGAGAAAGGGATGAGAAACCTGAGGGAAACGGGGAAAATGGCTTCTTCTCAGGAAACAAAATGGCTCAGATCTGCTTGCCCCACCTCCCATCTCCTGGTTCCTTGTTTAAGTCCCAATAAACACAAGCTAAATTTCGCATTCCTCTTGGCTGGTCCATTTCGCTGAATCCATGTCCACAAGGGGGCTGTAACTGTAACTTCAGACCTTCCTAAAGTAGGGTCGTATCTCTTACAATCGGATTAGCTTTCTCGCTCAAGGGTTGTGTATCTTCCTAATTGGATTAGCTTTCCCACTCAAGACTGTAAACCCACAACTCTCAGCCAATGGGGGATGGGTGAGCAGGGGGAGGGGGCAATTGCATCATTGGGCCTACATAATTCTTGTTACTGTGCAAAGCCAGCAAACTCACCTGCTTTTGCTTAACTGGTAAGTGCCCTTTCTCATGAGAAAGAAATAAAACAGTGGCTGTCTCTGATTTAACCTCTTGTCTTCAGAAATCTTCTTTTGAGTAGGCAACTGTCCTCCCACTCGCTTCCATTCAAAAATGGTATTTGAGTCTTTTCTTTAGCTGGATTAGACCCATATGTGTATCTCTGGCCAGGGAACAGCATATATTGACTGGCAGGGAGTGATCGGAACATCCGTCTAGTGCAGAAATGGGGTGGATGCTTAACAGTAGGTAGGATTCTATTAGAAGGAAGGAAGGGGAAAATGAAGGGAAAAATAGGTTATTGGACAGCTGTGTTTCAGAGTCTTTTATGGGGCTAACGAGACTGAGTATTCTCCTGGAAATTTATGGAGGTTCTCACCTGGGAAAAAGAAACTCAAGCTAAAGTCTTTGTATTTCCAGTCAACTGTGCTTATTGCCTGCACACTAGAGTGAGAATTGGTATCAGGATGGAATGTTTTTATGGTGTGCCTTTAGTTTATAAATCGTAAGTTATATAATAGGGAGATTAAACATTTACAATCAGAAAATGGTGTTTAAATGTTTCTCAAAGATAAAAACAAATTTGAAGAAAATAATACTTAGAGGATGAGAAATTATTGGTTAGTTTTCTGAAGTTGTACTAACCAGGTCCACATGCAGCAGTGTGAATATGAACCATAAACTATATGAAGTATAGGGATAAGCTTTTTAACCTAGAGGAAAAAATGTCCAAAAAGCAGATGCAATTTATTCTGTCCTAGCAGGTTCTTGACAAGTTAGTCTCAGATAACTAAGATAATGTAGAGAACATTTCCTCTTTTATATACCATATGTAACAAAGTTTATAAGGAGAAAATATAAAGGATGGACTTTGGAAGATCAGTGCTTTTCAACCTTAACTACACATTATAATCACTTGGAGGGTTTCATTTAAATTTGGAAATTCTGATTTACTTGGGGTAGGACTTAGGCACTGGTGATTTTAAAAACTTCCTAGGTGGTTCTAGTGTACAGTCAGCATTAGGAATGCATCCGCAGTTGCATTTAAAGACAAGCAAAAGACCCTTCAGAGGGCCATCCCCTTTGGGCTTAACCTCCTAACACCCGAGAGATTAATAACCAGATTTCATCTATTCTAAGATGTGCTCAGCAGTCTTCACCCACCTCTGCCACATTTATACATCTCTGATATTGGGACATGCCTTACAGCTGTGGTGAGCCAGGCCAGGTGTTTCTGAGCATGTGCATGGTTACTTACAGCTAGATGACAATGGAGGAAAAGTCTCAGAGACAATAAGTGCAGTGCTTTGAGAAATGTGGCATCTCCAACACTCCAGTGCACAAAGGGCAATATTGTATGTGACATGGGCTTCAACGACTCTTAGACAAAAGTTGATTCAGAAGTATTGACTTTGAAAGAGAAGAACTTTTAGGATTTGCTTTGCCAATATATTTTGCATAGATATTTCTTTTCAGATACACTATAAGAGTAATTTATGATAGCATTTGTCTAAATCTGAAAGACCTCTTTCGATGGATATAAAAGGAAACATTCTAAATGAGAAGAAAACTCTGGATCATGATTTAATTGGTAGAAACTTTATTTCCTTTCTTAGTGGTATATAAGGTAATGGTATATCCTGTAATGAATGATATCTCAGCTTTGTTGAAATATGGTAATTTAGATTTAGTGTTTGAAAAAATATATTTTCCGAGAAAATTCTATTGATTAAAAGATGGGTAGCATCAAAGAAGGACCCTTATTTTTATGCTCTTGCCCCAATGATAACCAGATACTTATTTACTTGAAAATCAGATTCTTCCTTCTGTTGAAATAAGGTTGTGAATTACAATCTACATTGGACCTTCTACCCAATAGTTGCTTTATTGGATCCTACTTTCATTTATCTATTGGCAATACTGGTTTTACCTGAGGAACAGTCACTAGCTGCCTTCATGATATAATTTAAAGGGTGCTGAGAAGTTTGTTTTAGACATAGTCCTAATCCATTCAACAGCCAGACTTTAATTAATAGAAATTCTTTACTTTGGATTGAGGCTTTTTCATTGGTTACTATTCAATATATGCATGGTGAAGGTTGCCCATTCAATCTCATTTCTTACTAATAAATCAGTTCATTAATAAACCAGCTATGTGGTTATCTGAGGGCAGGACTTCAGATGAGGGAAGGGGAGAGAGACAGAGTAGAGAAATGAGTCCAAAGAAGCGGTGTACTGGTATGTATTTAACAACTGTCTAGTTCTCCAGGGGAGAAATGAAGCCCTGTTTTGCAACATTTGGTGATTTCCATGCTGTAAATACTCCTACCATGACTGATTCCAAGCTGCCAACATGATGTCACAGAGAGTGAAGAGATTCACAGAATCAGCTCACAGGCAGGAGCTGCTTCGAACATACCACTGGGACACTTGGAGGAAGTTTCTGTGAGCATTTAGGAGACAGCAGAAACAAAGAGGAAACGGAAAATTTCTCAAGTAAACAGAAAGATGCTGTTGGGAAGGTGGAAGAAAAAAAGGCTTTGTGGCTTTCTCAGGTCTGTGGACAGTAGTCACAGAAAGGGATGTGCCCTCTTCCTCAGTATAGAACTTCAACCTACTTCTCTTCCCTAGTTTTTGCAAATATAATGGAGATAGAGTTGTAGTCCCACCATTCTTAAAGTTTTTTTTAATTAAAAAAATTTATGGGATGTTCTCGTGACTTCATAGTTCAATGAAGAGTGGTTTATTTCTCCTACTTCTCCAACTTACATCTGTAGAATTGAGCTGTAAATCTGTTTATTTGGAGTGTTCAGTTACCTCTACTCACTTGACAGTAATGCCAGTATTTTTTGGCTTTTGATCAAATAAATTAGAAAATTCTCATGTTTATGGTCCTTTTGAATATATATTCTCCATTTTTTTTTGTAAGGAAAAGGCAGATGACCAAGTTTCAGTTAAACTCCAAATAAAAATAGGCTGTTATGTATATCCCATTAGTGGCTATTCCTTAAAGGAGAATGTCGGCTATGCGGTGCCCTTGCAAAAGGGATGAAATCATTGGGAGAGTTATGAAGTGGTATAACATTCAGATTTGAGAAAAATAATGAAATAATCCTCGATATTGACATTTTAGACTTTAACAAACAAACTGTTTCTAAAAAGAGACCTAGACTTCAGCCTGCCTCTAGGATATATTTTTTTCTCATTAGTTATGTTTTGATGTTATGTGTGTCTCTTATCAGCCTCTTCATTCCTCCCCTAAATCAGTCCCTCAATTATCAAAAATAAGGATCTTTTGTTTCAGGAAAAAAAGGAGACAATTTTATTTACAATGATATAGCACATATAAAAGAAGTAATACAATGGGATTTTAAGTAAGAGATTTTGAGAAATTTAATATAATCTCCTTGAGATTTTTATACAGAAAAGGAATTTTAAAATCCAAAAATTTGTTACTGCACAGGCAAAATTACGTATGGATGAGTAATTGTCAGGTTTTTCTCATTTAATGCAGTTTACTCTCCCTCCAACTCCCCTCCTCTCTCCCAGGACACATGGGTCTCTGTCTCAGGAGTGGCGCTTGGATGGTCAGTACCTTCACTCGAACCTTAACAACTAGTTCATTTAACTGTCTTTCCAGCCTGTTAGCCCATCAAAAAATACTTGTTGAACATGGAAAACTGTTAAGGTACCGGAATTTTGATGAGTTTTCAAAAATAATTGCAACATATTTTATGTATGATTGTTCTGTCAAACTACAAATTCTCCGAAAAAGAAAAAAAAAAAATCCATTCGTGAAAAAAAAATGATAATGATAGCTCCCTCCACTTGTTTTTGTTATTTAATAAAAATGTCATGCCCCAGCAGCTCTTTAACAGGGGGCAGGACAATCAAACAAAACAGACAAGCAAACAAAAAAAACAGATTTGGTCCCTGAAATATAAATTCCGGCAGCATCTATAATTTGCACGTGGTGTGTCTGGGTTGAGCAAATCAAGTGGAAAAAATGGGCTTAAGAATTTTCAGTTCATAAGTTAATTTATGAATAAAGAAACAATTATCACTAATATCAGAGACAGATGGTTATCTTTCTTTCTTTAAATACTAAATGTAGTGGCTAGATACACACACACACCTACGACATATCCAGTTACATGAGTTTCTTTGATGAAATAGTCTTATCAGTTAGTTGTTTTGGTAGACACTCCATAGCCCCAATTTGCAAGTGGATGACTTCCTTGTTTTCGATTTGGTAAGTTTTGCCAACTTTTTTTCTGAACATAAATACAGTTACTTGTAATGATATATGAATATGCATGCTTTATGACCACAAGGCAAAACTTTCCCATGATGACTGACTTCCAAATTCCCAAGGTTTTCCAGCACTTTGGCTGGGTGAGGGATATGTAAACTCCATAGAAAGGGCAGAGTTGAGGATTTGGGTTTACCTTTTTGAGCTGGGGTTAGTGTGTTTTATTTCTTTCTTCCCACCTCTTCCTCCTTCTCAAGTTATTAGACATCTCAGCCACGAGGTCCGTGTGCCCCCAATGTGTTTATGGGGTACCTGCACCTGAGAATTTGATAAGGAATTCCTGCTGTGATAAAAAGTGCTCTTAGGTCAAATGTACAGCAGTAAAATTAATTGTTCCGAGACTGTGTGTCTCAAGCCATCCATAAAAGTGATATAATTTACTGCCTACGATACCACCTGTGTAACACAGCTGTCCCAACCATTTTACACGCATATGCACACCCTCACACACACACACACATACAGAGAGAGAGAAAGAAATTATATTCGTGAACTATTTTGTTTGGGTTAAAGTTATTCTCTGGAGGTTTTGTTTTTCACCTAATTGAAAACATCTACAGCCGTTCTGCCAAAGAAACCCTAACACAGGCTAACTGGGAGATGGGGGCCTGCTCGTCTCCAGACCATGAATCATTGATGATCTTGCCTCAAATCTGGGCCTGAATATAAGGTTCTGCTTATCAAATAAAAATAGTAGCAAACAGCAGGATCACCGACATGACAGTTCCTTGATTCTCATCCAAAAAATTGTCACAAGGCTTTTAGTCTCAAAATGTTTCATGGCAGTAGCTGAAGTGAGGCTAATTTTAAATATCTCAGGTTGCTCAGTGAAAGGTCTTTCCTACTTGTACTCCCGGGTGCATGGTTTTAAATTGCTGTTTGGAATTTTCTTGCCCTCTATACCCTATCTTTACTTCTTCTTACATCTTCAACTAGTAACAAGGCCTGTTCAGTTCATTTGTTTCTGAGACCCAGAAATAAGGGCACAAATAGGGAACACAAACATCAGATGGCCGCTGAGGCCAAAGAAAGGAGGTTGAGGGGAGGCTACTTGTTTAGCCTAGATCAGGGCTTGGCAAACTTTAGCCCATAAACCATATCTGGCTTGCCTAATGTTTTTGTGAATTAAATTGTGTTGGAACATAGCCATGCTTACACATTTACATAGTGTCTGTGATTGCTTTCATGCCATATCAGAAGATTTGAGAAGTAGTGACAGAGACTGTGTGGTTCACAAAACTGAAAATGTTTATTATCTGGCACTTTATAGAAAATGTTTGCCGACTCCTGATCTAGAGGGCAGCATTTGAGAAGTACCCTGAGTTTTACAATCAGTCAAGTCAGTGGCCCATTCTCCCAAGTTTCTGGAATAAAGCCTAAGATACACTTTCTGAAAATTATGGGCGGAAGGACAAATGTGGCCTTCACTTACATCAATGGTGTGCAGTAAAAAACCTCACAACCCTGGGACTGTCTAAATGTAGAGAGAATACTTTGGGTAGCATTTCCCAAACGTTATTGTATAGATTAATACAGTCCTACTAAAGGTGGAAACATGACAAAGGGATTCCATGGGGGATATAAGCTTAGCAAGTGCTTGGGCTAGACAAAGTTCCGTAGATTACCTTACCATTGACTTGTAATTTGATAATGGTTGTGGAGTATGAAGAGTATATTGTGCACAGGGTTTCCTAAACTTACTTGACCATAGAGGTGGTTTTCTCTTGGAACATCATGATATATCTTATGGGCTACTTCTTGAAATAGAATGCAATCCAAGAACCCTTTCCAGTGTTTCTTTTTTTCCCAATATTAATTATTGCAATTCTTTTTTTAGCTGGCTGGCAGTGCTAATATTTGCCAGGTACACAACAGTACAGCTCCTCTAGTTGTTAAATGTCTTGATATACTTCCATACAATTGGCAAGTACAGTTTCTCTGAGCTCTCAAATACCCCTGCAGCTCTGGTTGTCCTGGCTTTTCCCTTGAGATTCTCCAGGCCTCTGCAATAAATGTTATCATTTGGCAGGTAGGGGACAAGCCTTAAGATCATGCTCCAGAGCTTCCAGTTTGTGTTCTGACTGCTCAGTGCCCATGTCTTCTGGATTATTAAATATTTTAAATGTCACCTCTCCAAATTCTATCATGAATGAACTTTTTTCCTGTCCACTCACAAATGTCATGCTCCCAAAGATTTAAACACATCAGCTTTGCTAAATTCAAGCAGATTATGGGGACAAAGCCAAGTTTAACAACATCAGGACCATTGTACAACTGGGGAATTGAAAATTCAGAGCAATGGCCTAAATTCTTACACATGCATCCTGTCTCTCCCACCCAACTGAACACAGCATAATGTAATGTTGAGAGAATATTATGAGATATCTCAGGTAGATGGGGATTCCTTGAGTACTTTCTAAAATGCTAAAAAAGGTAAAGTTTGGTATTTTAATAATTATTAGAAACAAACTTGTGACACGTCTGGGAAGTAATTGAGCCATTCAGTGTTTCAAGAAGTATTGGTCTAATGGAGAATCGAGATACATAAATAGTTATTATGATATAATGGGATAAATATTGCAATAGGGGAAACACGCAGTTGAGCACCTCAACTGGACATGGGCAGAAAGAATTGATCATGTAATGCTTTCTGGAGTAGGAGATACATGAGCCAAGTCTTAAAGGATAAGTAAGAGTTGGTTAGGATGGGAAGGGAGATAAAAGAAGGCATTTCAGGTAGAAAGAGCAAGGCATTCTAAGATATTGGTATTCTCTTGCTATCATCTTGCTGGTTTCCTTTAGTTCTTTGTCCATGTTTTTCACTAGCTGTTTGAGTGTTTTTTAGGACCATTTTTTGAAAGTGTTTGTCTATAATGTCCCAGGTCTAATTCTTCTCACTGATGGTCTCTAATGCTCTAAACTTCTCCTTTGCCTGGGCCGTTGCTTCTTGTTCCTTTGTATGTTTTTTAACCTTTTGTTGAAATCTGGCCATTTGGTTATTTTAACATGTCAATGCTGGAATTTAGACTCTGAGGCATCTGTTCCTTAAGCTTGTATCCAGCTAGTGTTATGACAGAAGTTCCCTTGAATGCCAGAAGCTAACAATAAGAGCAACAACAACAACAACAACAACAGAAGAAGGAAAAAAAAAAAAAAGAAACACCTTTTCCAGTCCTTGCAAATTGACCTGGGCCAATGCTCTCTCTCAGGGCTTAACTATTCAATGAGTTTAGAGAATAGCTCTGTGTCAAACAGGAAAGGCCTCCGTGATCTTTTCTGCACATGCATCTTGTCTTGGGCATGCACCTGTGGTCCTAGGAATCCCCTCATTTATGTGATATAAGTGCCCTCTCCTCGCTAGGACATAGTCTTCTCATGGTCTCAGGCACGACACTGTGTCTCCTACAACCAGCAATCCCTTGCCCCGGCCAGCATGGAGTGGATGCTTTCCATGAACTGCCTTTTACACTCAGGGCAAGTTCTGGGACAGCACATCCCTCAGAATACCACCAGACAGACTGGGACAGACATTCATTTTTCCCAGTGTATGTACGAGGGTTACACTGTTCCCTCCAGAAATGAGATGAGGGGTTCACATTGAGAGCATGGGCCATCTCTAGGCTGGGCTGGGGAGGGGCCATGGAGGGACCAGCAAAGATACCATAAGATCTTATTGCTTTTAAATAACCTTTTTTTTTGATTCAACGCTCACCGTCCTTACTATAGCCCTTTAACTGATTTCTGGAGCTTTGAGAAGACGTTTTGGCCAGTTCATATTGCTTATTCAAAGCTTCTCTGACAGGATGGAGCCCTGAAGTGTCTCTTGCTTTTTTCCTTCTTTTCTTTCCCTCTTTCTCTTCCTCTTCAGGCAGCTTTTACTTCTTCGCCATACGTGAAGCTAAATACAGCCACCCATATTTTTATGTTCTTAGGTTATGTTACCAACTTAGATGGTGCAGGGTTTCTCAGTTCTAGGTCAGTATCATGGAAAGCTTTGTTTTTGTCAGTTACTTCCTAATATATAGTGGACACAGGACTAAAATGTTACAGTACAAATATGCTTACCTGGAACCTCCGTGTGGATGTAATTGTCAGAAAGGCACAAAATGTATCTATTATATTCATGCCACTTATTGTAGCAACATGATGCCTGTAATATCCTTATCTGTTTCCTCAGCTCCTGGCTAGGGCTCGTGTGCTTCAGAGAGGAGGAGATAGCATGCTTGGGCTACAGAGATTGAACATTTGTCAGATCTTACAAGAGTTGTGATGGGACGATTGCCATTCCCTACTTTTATCATCCTTTTAAGCCAAAAGTAGAATCAGAGAGATGCAAAGAGCATTTTCCTGGGACTTGTCTCAAAGAGAGGTGGCAGAGCCCATGGTCCAGAGTAATGTGGCTTTGGGTAATGCTTCTGAGATGTCCATTTTCACACACATGCATGCACACTTAAGTAATATAGATATCCATTTCTATTCATCTACACATATTGATATATAGATACCAATATCTATCTAATTACCCATCCATCCACTTATCTATCATCTTTGTTTTATTTTAAAAGACATTATCTGGAATCCAGTTTTCTGTAATCAACCCAATATTTTCTTGTCCATGTCTAACAAAATATACCTATATACATAGAGAAAGTAAAGCTGCTTTATATCATTTAATAATGAAAATGAGCTGCTAAGATTATCTTGATGGTAATACACTCTTCAGACCCTGAAAAGAAGGATGGGGTCACACATGGTCTCAATTATGGATTTCACTCACTTGAAGGTTTTGCTTCCTTTCATATAAATAGCATTTTTTTAGAAGGTATGTGACACTCAACTAGACAAAAAGCTACACTGCCTTGCTGGCCTTCACTTTGTCTTCAACTCTCCTTCTTTTCCCATATTTCCCAGAAACTTCTAATTACCTTTTTCTTCTCTCAACAGGCAATTTTCTCCTCAATCTGTTTCTCATCTCTGTAATGTTTTGCTCTCCATTCCTTTTTTTCCCTAAGGAGGAAGAATGCATTAGATTCCCTATAAATGTTGAACTCAGTTATTTATCCTCATTTAATTAGAGTTTGTGTAAAGTGATTCAGGGATGTAATTTAGCCATGCTGTTGTCACTTACATTTCTGTAGGTCTCCTCAGTAAGCTCTTAGCCTCCATCATGAGGTGTTTCCAAACATATGTCCTGAATTTCACATTAGTTGAATACTCTAATGACACCTCACCACTTCTATGACATCTCCAGATTTCTCATCTGCCTTGCAAAGCAAGTAGGTAGAAAATTGAAATCACTCAACTATTGCAAAATGTGGATTTTTCATCTGCATGGTCTGGGAATTATCAGTCAAAAACTGTCTATTAAACACTAACCTGTGCTGTCTTCAGCACAGTGCACAGAGCCCCAGATGACCAAGAGAGGGAGTAAAATGCAATTCTTGTTCTAAGGAAGATTACAATCTAATAGGGACACTAAGACACAAAGAGACGATTAACTTTAAAAGGTAGCACAGAGCAATTACCAAAAGAGAGATGCAGGTCACTAGGTGTTTTTAGAGACCAGAGGAACTCAGTGTGGGCTGGGGGGGCAAGTCAGGAGAAATCAGTAAGAGTTAGGATGAGGCGATTGGGAAGCATGAAACTTGTTCGATAGAAAGTGCAAGTAATTTGCCTAAAAGGGAGAAATTAAGGGGAGACAAATGGGGAAGGGAGGCTGTGAAAGTGTTTGGGAAAAGGGCTTAGATTAAAAAATAAAGCAAAGTCAGGATCATCCTAAAGGTTACCCGATATTTAAATTCATGAATATTGTATACTATGATCTTTCATTCTTCATATCTCTCCTTATTTATTTTGTATATTTATAGGAAGATAGCTATGTTAAATGTTCATTTTGAAGTGGTAGCATTTGGGATCATTTATTTTGTTTCTTGTATTTCTTTTTTGATTAATTTTTTAAAATATGAGTAGTGTCATTTTTCTAAAAACAATGAAGTCATCACTCTGAAAAATCATAAATATGAAATCACTTGCAATGAAGTTGCAAGATGATAGTCTAAGTCATATATGCCACATAAACTACAGGTCATAAGCTAGCAGAGCGCCTTCTGATTACACACAATGACTCAGATAAGAGTGGGGAAAGTGTTCAGATTGAATTCTTTTTAAGAGTTTGAAAATATTTCTATCTCTGACACGAAGTCAAATGACCAAACTGGCTAAAAATTGGAAAAAATCAAGTTTAAATCTTTACTATTATGGAAATGAAGTAAATGGTGACTGTTGAGCTAATTTTCTTTCTTTCCTTTTTAACACACCTTGGATTCACAAATCCAGTAACTTTACATTCAGCCTCCTCTCTCTATCAAAGGGAAAAAGTAAAAACAAACAACTTATGAGAAAATAATAAAGGGCATGCAAATTTAAAACACTTTTAGTTATACCACATTAATTGGGGCTTCTTTCCCTTCTTGCCCTTTTGTAAACATGTTGAAGAGTCCTGGGAAACTAATAGCATGCTCAAAGAAGACTTTGTTGATATGCCTAAATTTAGAGGAAGTGAACAAACACTCTATAACAGCCCAAAATTAGTAATTGTCAAAAGCATCTCACTGTGCACTGATTGGTTCAAGTCAAAAGAAAAGAAGAGAAAGACCAGGTAGAATCACATATAGTTCAAAAGTCAGAAGAAATCCTAGTTTTCTTCCCCTAACTATAAGGCATTTACACTTCAATTGGTTTTGAGAGATATTTTTGTTTACAACGAATTCCAGTATTGCGTAGTTTCAGCAATATTTTTGGATAAACATTTCACTAAAATATTCCTGCACATATTACTATGTAAGCAAACCCTGATACACATACCATTGCTACCTATAAAGCTAGTATCTGCCCTATACCCCAGAGCAGTATTTCAAGGCATTAAGTAAATTTTAACAGTTGAAATTTGATCTTCTTTCTCATCGATATTTAATTTTGTCTTTATAAGACAACACATGACTAAAAGATTTGGAAAGGAAAAAGCTGTAATACTTCTGGAACACACCCAAGATTGTAAAATTTAATTCCAAAAAGATCAATATATAGAATATTGAACAGATGAAAACATTAGGTATTACAAAGCCTCATAAGGAAGTTGTTTATTCATTGAAAACTTAATACTAAAAATGTTTACTCTGATTTTTAAATGATCATCTGCATAGTTGCTACAATTCTCTGGTTGCTTTATGAATATGCTATCCCATTTATAAAATGCTTGCTTTTTATGGCTGAGGAGGACCTTAAAATTTATTTCATTTAACCTTTCCAAGGACAAATTACCTTTTATCAATGAAGCTTTTCCATATTCTCTGATGATAATTAAGGTTTTTTTAAAAATCTCTCAATTTCCAGTCAACCAAGGTGGCAGCAAAAGATACTTCAGGGTTCCACCATCCAACAGATTCTTTGAACAGCCAGCAAATCCTAGCAGAGCCATTTTCCTCAAAACTCCGGTGCACAAAAGGATTTCAGTAACTGGCGAGTACCAAATCAAAAAATTTCAACTTAAAACTGGTGGGAGAAGCTGGCAGATCCCTTTCTGAACCCTCCTGCATCCCATCCCTGTTGTTGTATGGAGCCAGCCTGCACTCCCATTGTGGGACCCTGGCCCTGTTCTGGAAGGAACAGTGTAATGCTTAAATGCCTACTATGGTGCTCTATGTCAGTGCAATCTATCCAGTATCAGCCTGAAAGACTGAACCAGGACACTCTTCTCTGGCTGGCCCTCTGTAATTGTCCTGTAAGCAGAAGCAGTTTGCTGATAGCTAATGTAGTATAAGAAACATTTAATTCAAAGTAGCCTGGGGCCCTGCCCACTAGAGAAATGCATATCAAAAGCACAATAAGATATCATCGCACACCCACCAGAATGGCCATTATCAACAAAACAGAAAATGACAGGTGCTGGAGAGGATGTGGAGAAAGAGGCACACTTATTCACTGTTGGTGGGAATGTCAAATGGTGCAATCACTGTGGAAGGCAGTTTGGTGGTTCCTCAAAAAGCTGAATATAGAATTGCCATACGACCCAGCAATACCATTGCTAGGTATCTATTCAGAGGACTTAAGGGCAAAGACACAAACGGACATTTGCACACCAATGTTTATAGCAGAGTTACTTACAATTGCAAAGAGATAGAAACAGCCAAAATGTCCATCAAGTGGCTAAACAAGCTGTGGTATATACATACAATGGAATATTATGCAGCTCTAAGACAGAATAAACTTATGAAGTATGTAACAACATGGATGGACCTCGAGAACATTATGCTGAGTGAGACTAGCCAAAAACTAGAAGACAAATACTGTATGGTCTCACTGATATGAACTGACATTAGTGAATAAACTTGGAATAAGTCGTTGGTAACAGAGACCATCAGGGGATAGAAATAGGGTAAGGTAGTGGGTAATTGGAGCTGAAGGGATACAGACTGTGCAACAGGACTGGATACAAAAACTCAGAAATGGACAGCACAATACTACCTAATTGTAATGTAATTATGTTAAAACACTGAATGAAGCTGCATGTGAGAATGATAGAGGGAGGAGGGCTGGGGACATGAAAGAAAGATAGATGTTAAAGATCGAGATGGTATAATCTAGGAATGCCTAGAGTGTATAATAATAGTGAAATGTACAATGTACAAATTTTAAAAATGTTTTTGCATGAGGAAGAACAAAAGAATGTCATTATTGCAGGGTGCTGAAAATAGATGATAATTAATACTTCAAAATGTCACCTTCTGTATGAGACTAAAGCAAAAAATGTTTATTTGTTACAAAATTTAGATTTTGACTAGAGCATTTCCTAATATAACTCATGTAGATAGTTTGATTGAATGTCATAAGTACTTGGAATCTCAGGTAGCACATGAGATTTTGTTGGTTTGTCCAGAGTGATGCCCCGATGAATCCCAGAATGATTTGATCAGTGACTGGAAAAGTATTTGCAAGCTCCCTTCGGGGAATGGTGAGAGTGGGGAGAAATTCAACTTCCCCAAGTTGAATTCTTGATATTCTCACAAGCAGTGTGGACAACCAAAGCTGTAGGCTAAGCCCCCAGTCTTGGGGTTTGTTCACATGAAACTTAACCCCACAAAGGATAGGTCAAGTCTACTTAAAATTTAGGCCTAAGAGTCACCCCCAAGAGAGCCTCTTTTGTCGCTCAGATGTGGCCCCTCTCTCCAGCCAACATGCCGAGCAGTCTCACCACCCTCCCCCTCTCTACGTGGGACATGACTCCCAGGGGTGTGAACCTTCCTGGCAACGTGGGACAGAGATCCTGGGATGAGCTGAGACTCAGCATCAAGGGACTGAGAAAAACCCTAGAATGAGCTGAGAATTAACATCAAGGGATTGAGAGAATCTTCTCGACCAAAAAGGGGAAGAGTAAAATGAGACAAAGTGTCAATGGCTGAGAGATTCCAAACAGAGTCAAGAGGTTATCCTGGAGGTTATTCTTATGCATTAAGTAGATATCACCTTGATGTTCAAGATATAGTGGAGAGGCTGGAGGGAATTGCCTGAAAATGTAGTGCTGTGTTCCAGTAGCCATGTTTCTTGATGATGATTGAACAATGATATAGCTTTCACAATGAGACTCTGTGAATGTGAAAACCTTATGTCTGATGCTCCCTTTAGCTCCTATATCAACAGAAGAGTAGAACATATGGAATAAAAATAAATAATAGGGGGAACAAATGTTAAAATAAATTTAGTTTGAAATAGTGGCAAATGAAAGCGAGGGGTAAGGGGTATGGTATGTATAGTCTTTTTTTCTCTATTATCATTTTATTTCTTTTTCTGTTGTCTTTTTATTTCTTTTTCTAAATCGATGCAAATGTACTAAGAAATGATGAATATGCAACTATGTGTGTGATGATATTAAGAATTACTGATTGTGTGTGTAGAATGGAATGATATCTAAATGTTTTGTTTGTTAATTTTTTTTTAATTAATAAAAAAAAGTTAAAAAAAAAAGTAGCCTGGGGCAAGGATTACAGGCTTTAAGACATTTCTTCCATATCACTAGCTGGATACATACATAAGGAAAAATCAGCTCAGGGAATAAATCCCAGAGTTAAAACATTAAAATATTCAAATTTACAGTACATAAAAAAATATTACAAGATAAAGAAACAAAAATTAATATCCCATCCAAAGGAGCAAGATAAAACTTCAGAAATCAACAAAGAAAATCAGATTTCAAACATACCAAATTTTTTTTAAGAATTACTTTCAATATGCTGCCAGAAATCTTTCATCCTTGGTTTTTCTATCGCGTGGTAATGTCCATGGTGGCCTCTCCTGGCTTTTTTGGTTATGCTGACCTCCAGCTTCTGACTGCTCTCTTTGGCTTCTCTTTCTGTGGTCTCCCCTATATGACCTATAAAGATGCATTCTTTCCACTGGGCTACACCATAATTGTAGTAACCTTATTTACAATGGGTTTACACCTACAGGAATGGATTAAGTTTAAGAACATGTTTTTTGGGGTTTATAGCTCCAAACTACCACAAGGCCTTAAGAGACCTGTGAGACGCCATCAAGAATACCAATACACATTATGGAAGTCCTACAAGGAGAGGAAAGAGAGAAATGGGAAAGAGGAATATTTAAAGCTGTAATGGCAGAAAACTTACCAAAGCCATGAAGGGCAAGAATATATAAATTCAAGAATCCCAGTGAACCCCAAGAGAAACATGCCACGATAAATCATAGCCAAATTGTTGAGTGCCAAGGACAAGGAAAAAGTTCTGAAAGCAGTAAGATAAACGCAACATGTTGTATATAAGGGAGCTCACAATAAGATTAAGATTCTCATCACATGCCATGGAGGCAAGAAGGCAATGGATGACATATTCTAAGTACTGAAAGAAAATCATTGCCAACTAAGAACTTTATATCCAGCAGGGCTATTGTTAAAAAAAGATGGGAATATTAAGATATTTACAGATAAACAAAAGCTGAAACAGTTCATCAACACTAGACCTGGCCCACAAGTGATGCTAAGGAGTGTTTTTCAGGCTGAAGAAAAGGACACTAAACAGTGGATCAAAGAAGCATGAAGAAATAAAGACCTCTAGTAAAGATAATCATATGGGTAAGTATAAATACCAGTACTATTGTATTGAATTTTTTTGTATGTAATTCCACTTTTTACTTCTTACAGTTTCTAAAATCCACTTGCATAAAAAGTAGTGATGTCTATGGTTCTTGACCTAAAATGTTTAAAGATATAATTTGTAACAATTAAAACAAAATTTTGGGGGACAGAGAGGTAGAGGAACAGTGTTTATGTATGTTATAAAGTTAGTTGGCATCAAATTAAGCATGTTTATTATAGATTTAAGAGGTGAAGTTTAAGTCCCAAGGTAACAACAAAGATCATATCTGAAAAAAAAATATATAGAAGGAATGAAAAGGGTCTCAAAATGGAACACTACAAGAAACAAAGTAAATATGAAGTTGAGCAAGCAAATATGAAATTGAGCATTAAAGGAAGAATTGAAGGACAGAAATCTATAAGACTTACAAAGACTAAATAACAAAATGGCAGAAGCAAGTCCTGAATTATCAGTTACTTAAAATGTAAATGGATTAAACTCTCAGTCAAAAAGGCAGAGATTGGAAAAATGGATAAAAAACATGATCCACTTATATGCCCTTTGCAAGAGACCATAAATTCAAAGACACAGGTCAGTTGAAAGTGAAAGGATGCAAAAAAACTATTCCATGCAAATAATAACCAAAAGAGAACCGGAGTAGCTATACTAATATCAAATAATATTGACTTTATGTCAAAAACTGTTATGAGGTACAAAAAGAGTCACTATATATTGATGCAGGGGTCAATTCAACAAGAATATATAACCATGATAAATATATATGCCCTCAACAATAGAGCCCCAAGATATATGAAGCAAATGTTAACATATTTGAATGGAGAAATAGATGATTCTATATTTAATAGAAGGGACCTCAATATATCACTTTCAATAATGGATAGAACCTCTAGACAAAAGATAATAGGAAAGAGAAGACTTGATTGATACTGTAAACCAACCAGACATAATATATATATATATATATATATATATATATATATATATATATATATATATATATATATATATATAACACTTAACCCAACAACAGCAGAATACATAGTCTTCACTGTGTACATGGGTCATCCCAAGGGTTAGATCATCTGCTAGATTCCAGACATGTCTCAATACATTAAAAAAATGAAATCATACAAAGTAGATTTTCCAACCACAATAGAGTGAAGCCAGAAATCAATACCAGTGTGAGAACTGGAAAATTCACAAATATGTAAAAATTAAGCAACACGTTGTTAAACAACCATGGGTTAAAGAAGAAATCACAAGTAAAATTAGGAAATATCTTGAGGTGAATGCAAATGAAAACACAATATACCAAAACGTATGGAGCTCAGGAAAGGCAGTACTGAGAGGAAACTTATAGCTCTAAAGGCTTACGTGAAAAAAAAAAGAAAGTAATTTTCAAATCAGAGCCCTGACCTCACAAGTCGAGGATCTAGGAAAAGAAGAACAAAGTAAACCTGAAATGAGCAGAAAGAACAAAATAACAAAAATTAGAATGAATATAAATGAAATAGAATGAAAAAGCAACAGCAAGAATAACAAAACCCAAACTTGGGTTGGAAAAGATCAGTAAAATTGGCCAACTTATAGATAGTCTAACAAAGGAAAAAAGAGAGCACACAAATAACTAAAACCAGTATGAAAGAGGGGACATTACGACTGATCCCACAGACCCAAAAAGGATTATAAGAGGACACTATAGACAATTTCACATCAACAAATTAGATAACCTAGTTAAAATAGACAAATTCCTAGAAGCACAGAAGCTAGCTACACTCACTGAAGAACAGATAGAAGATCTCAACAGACCAGTAAAAAGTAAATAGATTAAATTTTAAAAAAGTAAATAGATTAAATCAGCCATCAAAAACCTCCCAATAAAAATCTCTGGACCAGACAACTTCACTGGTGAATTTTATCACACATTCCAAGAAGAATGTACTCTAATCCTATTTAAACTCTTCCAAAAAATTGAAGATAAAGACACACTTTCTAAATCATTATAGGGCAACATCACACTAATACCAAAGCCAAAAACATACCACAAGAAAAGAAAATTACAGAGCAATATCTCTTATGAATTTAAGTAAAAAAAATCCTCAAGAAAATACTAGCAAACTGAGTCCAATAGCACCTTAAAAGAATTATTCACCTTCATCAAGTGAGATTTATCCCAGCTATGCTAAGGTGGTTCAACATAAGAAAACTAATTAATGTAATATACCACATTAATAGAACAAAGTGTGTGTGTGTGGGGTAACATGATCATCTCAGTTGATGCAGAAAATTTGACAAAATCCAATGGCACTTCTTGAAAAAAATCACTCAGAAAACTAGGAACAGAGAACCATGTTCTTCAACATGGTAAAGAGCATATATGAGAAGCCTGCCTCCCCTATTTTCAGATGGCATGATCCTATATATAGTAAATCCTGAAAAATCCAAAACAAAGCTACTATAGCTAATAAGTGAATTCAGCAAAGTGGTGATATACAGGATCAACATGCAGAAATCAGTTGCATCTCTATGTAATAGCAATGAACAATCTGAATAGGAAATTGAGAAAAAACTCCATTTATAATAGCAACTAAAATAATATTTAGGTATAAATTTAATCAAAGGGGTAAAGGATTTGTAAATGGGAAATTTCAAAACATTGCTGAAAGAAATTAAAGAAGTAAATGGAAGGACATTCTGTGTTCATGGAAGACTTAATACTGTTAAAATGTCAATTCTACCCAAGTGATTTATAGATCCAATACTATTAAATTAAAATTCCAACAATCTTCTTTGCAGAAGTGGAAAAACCAATTATCAAATTTATATGGAAAGGTGAAGAGTTCTGAATATCCAAAACCAACTTGAAAAAGAGGAGTGAAGTTGGAAGACTCATTTTCACAAATTTAAAACTTACAAAGCCACAGTAAAAAAGAACAGCATGGTACTAACACAGGACAGACTATGGAGCAATGGAATTGAATCAATAGTACATAATTTCTACAGCTGAATGATTTTTTTTTTTAACGTGGGCAGACACTGGGAATCGCACCTGGGTCTCCAGGATGGCAGGTGAAAACTCTGCCACTGAGCCACAGTCTTACTCAACCAATTGGTTTTTGACAAGGGTTTCAAGTTTACTCAATGGGGAAAGAATAGTCTCTTTAACAAATGGTGCCCGGAAACTCATTTGTAAAAGAATGAAGATGGAGCCCAACCTCACATAATATACAAAAATCAACTCAAAATGGATAAAAATCTAAAATAAGTACCAAACTTATAAAACTCCTAGAAGAAATTACTGGTACATATTTTTAGGTCCTTGTGTTAGGCAATGGTTTCAAAGACTTCATACCTAAAGCACAAGCAACAAAAGAAACAATTGATGTGTGATTTCATCAATATTTAAATCTTTTATACATCAAAGGACTTTATCATGAAAGCAAAAAGACAATCCATGGAATGAGTGAATATATTTGGAAAGCACATATCCATTGAGGGCTCAATATCTAGAACACATGAAAAAATCCTGTAATGCAGCAACAAAAAGACAAACAATGTAGGTTGAAAATGAACAAAAGACTTGAATAGACTTTTCTCCAAAGATCATATACAAATGATCAAAAACACAGGAAAAATGCTCAGCATCATTAATCATTAGGGACATTCAAATCAAAACCACAAGAAACAATATCACACCAACTACAATGGCTACTATTTTTAAAATCAGAATATAATAAGGGTTGGAGAGGATGTGGAGAAATAGGAATGTTCATTCATTGTTGGTGGTAGTGTAAAATGTACAGCTACTTTGGAAACCAGTTTGATGCTTCCTCATAAAGTTAAGAATAGAATTACCATATGATGGGGCAATCCCACATTTGGGTATATATCCCCCAAAATTGAAAGTGGATACTTGAACAGATATTTGCACATACGTGTTCATAGGGACATTATTCACAGGTGTGATTCAACAGATGAATGGATAAACAAAACAGAGTATGTACATACAGTGGAATATTATTTAGCTGTAAAAAGGAATGACATTCTGATACATGCTACAACATGGATGACTGTTAAAGACATCATGTTGAGTGAGATAAGCCATACATTGGGTATCTTGGAACTCTACACTGTATTATTTTTTCTGTAAGCCTATGTGTTAATTTGCTAGCTGCCCGAATGTGATATACCAGAACTGGAACAACTTTTACAAAAGGGGGGATCTAATAAGTTACAGGTTTACAGTTCTAAAGAAGTAAAAGTGTCCAAATTAAGGCACCAACAAGAGGTTACCTTAATTCAAGGAAGGTCCATGGGTTAGGAACACTTTGTCAGCTGGGAAGTTATGTGACTGGCATGTGCCTCTTCAGGTTCTGGCTTGCTTAACAACTCATGGCAACGTCTGCTGGACTCCAAGCATCTCCAAACATCCATGTCTCTGTTCTCCATATGTCCACATGTGTGTCAGCTCTGCTCTGAAGTTTCTGTCAGCCCTGAGGCTTCTGTCGCTTCAGTCATTTTTCTCATTTCTGTAGTTTCTCTAGGCTCTGATGTTTCTGGCTCTCTCCAAAATGTTTCCTCTTTTACAAGATTCCAGTAAGCTAATCAAGACTGGAATGGATGGCATCACAACTCCATCTAATCAAAGATTCACACCCACAATTGGGCAATGAAATAATTCATTTAAAGTTGGGCCATAATATAGTAAATCCTTATTACTTATAGTGCAAGAATAGCTTAGAGGATATTTGTCTCTAGAAAACAATTTCTACTACAAAAATAGCAAATTTGATTACAAAAATAAAGGAACATGATATAAAATGAAATAAAACAGTTTAGAATATTAGGAAAATATATTTATTTGATAAAACCAAATAAATACATTTTCGTTGTCATTTGAGGATATTTCAATAGGGGCTGGACTGTCTGATGTTTCTTAAAATATACATCCAGTGTAGTTAAAAATATAATACAGCTTTTTTCCTTGTAAAATCTTTGTATTGCACATGTAGATGGATATTCTTCACTGCTACAGACTTCTATCATTTCAAAATTATGATCAGTTCTTTTACAAACATATTTGCCAATTTGATGCACATGAATATAGGAGAAATTTTTTGAATGGGAAATCCTAGTGGTATAGTTGTTACCTTATGTGACCTTTGAAGGTCATTCTGTTCAACTCATTGATTGGTTTTTGAGATTAGTTTTACTTTTCCTTTGGAAAGGTTATGTGTAATAGGAAAAGTTATAAATAGTTCACTGGGTTTTTGTAGATCCAGATCTATATTTCTACCCACGTTTAGGGGAAGTGCTTTGCCACTGACCTCAAAGGAAGTTCTCTGAGAAGACTGATCTGTTGGCTGAGATGGTGCGATGGTTGGATTCAGGTGCCAATGTGGTCAGGTGATGGTGCCCAATTGTCTGGCCGGGTAAGCACTGACATAACCATTACTGCAAGGGTATTTGTGGCTGGTTGATAAACCAGAAGGCTGGTTTATTAAATAGTCGGTCAGTTGGTTGCATCTGTGACTGATGACATCTATGATCAAGTAAGGATATGTCTTCCACAAACGAGAGAATCCGATCAGGTGGATTTGATCCAATCAGTTCAGGACTTTTTAAGGAAGAAAAGAGGATGCTCAGTTACTTCTTCAGCCAGCCTTTTCTGTGGAATTCGTTGAGATCTTTCCTCAGGAGTCACCTGCCCTACAGATTTTGGACTCTTGCGTTCCTGCATTGCATGAGACACTGTTATAAATCTGATATTTACAGAAATATCCTGTTGGTTCTGTGTCTCTAGAGAACCTTGACTAATATAGATGCAGAGAAAGGGAGGCAGCAGTCCGCTGTGGGGTGAACAATCCATAGGTGAAAAGTCTTTTCGAGTATTTCAAGGAATCAGAAGATGTCAAGTACAAAGATTTTGACTTCTGAAAAATCAGTGTCTAATGAGTGAAACCCCACAGAATAAAAAAGGAGAAACCTTCAGAATCACATTAAAGGTAAGAAGGAATCAGTTTCAAAGAGTGCTTGAAATTTAAAAAAAGATCTAGTAATACAGAAATTACAGCAAATCCCAACATTTAAAAAAATTCTTCTTTTTAAAAATGTATACATTTACTTTACAGGATTTAATGAAAACTTATTGTATGATACAAAAACATAGTTGAAATTGTTTTGTTTTCAAAATAGGGGTTCATCAATTTGGACTATATGAAGCTAAACAATTCATCTGATTATCATCAGCCTGCTCTCTCCCCAACTCAATGTACCACTGGACACTGAGTCAACCATCATTGCCCTTCTAGAAAAAGGTAAATTAAACTTACACAAAATGATGGTACCCAAAACTTGTATCATTTCCATTTTAGCCCACACTTTGTGTAACTTGTGGAATAATATTTTCCCTCCCCTAAATGCACTCAGAGAAAGAATGAACAATTCTAAAATAACCTTTTTAAATTATAGCCCAAGGGGATTTTTGTTCTTCAATCCCTGTAAAAATTGATAATCAATAAAGGCCTTTACTCAAACTCCCCAAAGTGCCCATGGTAACCCAGCCCTTCCATAAATCTAAGGAGTCTCCCAAAGGTTTCCAGCTCAAACCACCCCAGTACTTTTATGATGATATATGAGGGTCATATACAGAGACTTACCCGACATCCTCTAAATTAGAAGTCACTGGAGCAGCTAGTTTAAGGAACAGATTTATAACACATTTCAAATGAAACAAAGGTATTCCTCACAGCTGTGAGCCATCTGCAACCAATTTTCTCATACTCAGGGTATATTGAAGATAAATATTATTCCCTATGCCCACCCCAGCCCCTCAGCTCACACGGAGACTCATGTAATATGCCACCCAGAGGAATCTTAACATTTCCAAATTGTACAGCTGCTCCACCTCCCTTTGGTCTTTCTCTTATGGTTCATATTGATCTCCAGTTATTATTGCACTTATTATGCAGATCCTCACACTGTTGTTTTAAATGGAGATGCTGGCTAGCAACATAAGGGTCATTTTAATTGCCATGAAGTGCACAGCTATGACTGATTATTCAGTGTGGTTATGAGTAACACTAGAATCATAGCCTAAATTATTTCCCATAGGAGTGCAGGGGAAAACACAAATACAAAGCAATATATTCTAGTGGTTCAGAGAAGGGCTTACATATGATAGACAAGAGTTTAAGCCTTCTGCCAGCTGTATGACTTTGGTCTTCATTTTTTTTTTAGCTGTAACCTGGGATAAAAACAGTACCTACCTCGGCAGGTTCTCGGGAAGATAAAAGATGATAATGCAGGTAAAATGCTCAGTAAAATCTTCAGAAAGTATTTAGCAATTGATAAAAATGTTTTTTTTTTTTTGTGAGTGATGGTACTTTCATCCCTTCATTACTTTTATTAACCATGATGATGACATGATCAAATATTAAGACGTGAATACGTGCAGATAATATCTTTGATGTGTCATCTCATAGCACTGCACTGCATTCTACACTGTTTATCCCAGCATTCTTTTCTTGAACTGTTCTCCATAGACAATTAGCATCTCAAAAAATGTAACAGAACAAACATGCGCACGCATACACACATTCTACAGACAAACAAAATAGAGAAGTGCTAGACTGGACACAATTAGTCTTTCCTGACAAACTTCCCAGAATGTGCACTATACTGATTGTCACTGTCAGTCGTCAAGTTGATGGTGATAATGGAGGTAGTGGTGGTGGAGGCTGTAGTTTACATTGTTTCCCAATCTTAATTGACCTAAGAACACTTTTTTCTCTTCCAGAATACCTATTTATGTGGTTTACTAAATAATCTGAACTCGATGTGATTGAAGTGTGAAATGTTTTTTTTCCTGTTTCCATCTTCATCTATATACTTTGTGTCATTATGATCTGGTCAGATCCCATACTTTTCTGGTTATTCCCATTCAAACTAGTTCACTTTAAAACGTTAATCTCATAGTCAATGTAGTATACCCCCACACCTTTCTGTTTCTACTGCACAAGCATTCAGAGTAGGGAGGGGGCCTGGTCTGCCCCTTCACCTCCTCCCCTCCCTCTTCTGGGATCTATTTCAGTTGTGTTGGGACAAGAAAGAGGAATTAAAGGTTAAAAATGTAAATATCCTTTTTGTACATAAATGGGAATGCAATTTCATGTTCTGCTGTGTGTCCTAACTCATTTGGGGACCCTGGTTAGCTACGGAGCCCAGTATGTGAATGGGCGTGACAGCCATCCAAGTTCTCATAGGACCTTGTTGATACTCTCTGGGAGTTCAGGTGGAGGTGAGGTGTGGATCTGCACTACCTAAGTCCTTATGAGTTCCTGGATTGACTGCTTCTAACTTTTCACAGGTCTCACTTCCAAGGGACACCCTATAGCCTCATGCTTCTAGGGTTCCCTCACCAACTGGCTGCCCTCTCAAGCTCAAATCTAGCAACCTTCTGTGGGAATAAAAATTGTTTCACTGCCCCTCCTCTCCACTCTTGCTCCTATCTCTAGTTCTCTTTACCTTAGCTCAGGTATCCATAGATGGTAGGACAGCAAGTCCATTGAATAAGCAGACATTTAACCAGAGAATTAAATATCTATCTCTCCTTCTTATAGGCGATAACAATTTATAAGAGTATTTCATCTAGATTTCTTTATTTGGTGTTTAGGGTGAGGAAGCATTTCCTTCCCACAAGGAAGGAAGGGGAAGATCTATGAGACTATTCACCTCCCTACAAAGACTTAACCTCATGCCTTCTTCTCTTCCCCCTCTTCCCTTCTATTTTTCCCTCATAGAAAATGGGGTTGGGCTTGGGTGATGGTGACAAATATGAAAGGTAGTTCAGCTATCATTTACTAAGACCTAGAGACAGCGAATATCTGGCTCCAATTGTTTATGGATCTCTTTATTCTTTAGAATGTGAATCATTTCTGGCTTTGGGTCCTGTTTGACAGGAAAGGCCCACTCAACATCTTGTAATACTTGTTAAAGTTTTGCAGAACACCAGGAGCTCTCTATAACATAATTCAGCAAATGCTGCATTCTAAGTTTCATGAGGACAGGGACTTTGATTGTCTTGTTCTTTTTGAAAACAACAGTAAGTAACAGGAGCTCAGTAAATGTTTGTTGAATAGACAAGTAAATGGATGAATAATCAAATCTAGTCATTCTCTAAGTTTTAGTATGGATAAGAATCACATAGAGAACTTATTTTTAGTACAGATGTCCAGGATCCAAAGACAGAGATTCGCATTTAATAGATCTGAGGAGGAATTGAACAAACTTTGAAAATTCTGGCTTGTTCATGGATAGATTAACCTTTTATGGTTCTATTGCTAATTGTTTATAATTTATTAAACACATTTCTAATGCTTTTTTTAGCAACTCTCTCACCTGCATATGTAAAAATATTTACCTACGTATGCAGGCACAAACAAATACAGCACACACAGGTGAGAGGGGAAAATCAAGGTACAGGATAGATCTCTGAATCAATATTTTAGGAATCATGAATGTATAACTTAATGGAAATTGTCACTGAGAAATCCCACAACCACTTCTGACTTTTACACATGGGTGAAATTTGTTTCCTTGTAATTAAATCATATGTTTATATGCCACAAGTCAAGATTCTTTAGTTTCCAGGGTCCTTGTGAATGGAAAAACCCACAAAGGAGTCATGGGTAGGGATCTGGGGACTTTCCATTTGCAGATATTACTTTTAGTGAGAATAAATTATGGATTTAATCCTCTGGGGTTTTCAGTACAATGCATTTCACCAACATAAAATAAAAACTGTTTTCCCAATATCATGAAAAATTGGCTCTCCTCACTACAGGTAAAGAAAATATGTTTAAATCATATATTAGGGGTATGTGAAACACAGAAGAACTGATTTAATTAGGAAATATTTGAGTGACAAAGATAATAGTTTAACAGAAATGAACTCAAATAGGTAGGTACAGCTTGTCTTCTTTCATAAATTACTTTAAAAGTCTTAAACTTTTTACTGAAGTAAACATATGCATGAACAAGTATACTTCATATTTTTGTTTTTATTCTATAAGTTGTATAGAAGTTCTTTATCAACATAGAATAATATTAAAAACACACTGCTTATTTGAAATGAAGTCTAAACCATAACCATGCAATAAACAGTTGCAGAGGTTAATTTCACCACTTAGGTTATTATTCTGTATATCATGCTATTTTCTAGAAAGTTACAGGATATTATGTGGATTTACAATCAGAAAAAACTGAAATCTCAGAGGATATTCAGGCAAGATACAAGGGAAGGAGACCACATTTCAAGGGTTTAAGGTGATGAATATTATAGAACAAAAATTAGAAAGAACCTGTGGTCATCAAGCTTATCAGTTTTGAAATATCCCCAAGAGTTCCCTAGTCTCAAAGCCGCTATTTAGAATGAGAGCGCAGACTATTAAAAGGATATTCAAGGGCTGTGCAAAGGTTGCTCAGTGGTAGAATTCTCGCCTGAAAAACCCAAGACCCCGGTTAGAATCCCAGGGTCTGTGCATGCCAAAAATAGGGGGAAAAAAGGGGGGGGGGGAGATTCACGGGGAACTGATGCCAAAGATAAAAGTAGAGACTCAAAGATTCATGGCATGATGTAAACTGTGGAATTAAACATGTCTTCTTACCAAGAAAGATATCAGCAAAATTAAAATCTTCATGAAATCCAAATGATCATTTGCATTTGGATATTCTGTTATGCTCAGCATTTCTCTTTTTTCTTTTCCTTTCTCTTCTTTTGTGTTTCTTTTTCTCTTTTTTATTTTTCAATAACTTCGAATTATTGATTTCTATTCGGACAGCCTTAAGCACCTCGTACGGAAGAGACCACAGTTTGGATAACCAAGATGAGAGGTCACTTTTGAGTCTGTGTTAATATCTCTAGTCCCTATGGGTTACATGTGGGAGCAGGAGGCATCAAGGAAAGAAAGTACTTGGGGAGCAATGAGGCCACGCATTCTCAACAACTTCATGAAGCCTACAAAGGGCTAGCTTGTGTACATGTTCAAAGAGCTCCCAGAGTTTTAATTAGTCTCTACACAGTGCTCAATACTTCTAGAGTGAGCCTAGAAAACCTAGTTTGATCTTGATTCCAAAGATAGCCTTCCGACATCAATAGAAAACCTGGGAAGTTTCTCTAATTACCCAGAAAATGAGCTGGGTCAAGGAGTTCAAGAATGCCTGCAGGGCGGAGCACGATTTCTAAGGTCATTTCCCTCTGACCCTGAACCCTGATGGCCTGCTGGTAGAGACCAAAGCTTGGCATGGCTCATGGGCTGTAGGGATGGCATACACCTACGTGGTACAGCTATGTGGTCCATTTTGACCCAATTTCTTCCCAAATATGTTATGATACAAGTTGATTATTTTGCCATTTCACAAAAAAATACAATGTGCATAAATGTTAATCTAAAAAAATGTGGTATCTCAGTCTGGGTGTAATTTTTTACATTGTAGCTGGAATGCTCCCCTGGTTTAACCACCAATCATTAACCTACACTGTGTTCAAATCTCAACCAGCAAGCATCCCAGCTGGAATGGCAGAAAGCGGTTAGCTTACTGACTAAGGTAAAACAACCTCCTGTGGGACATAAAGCCATGATTTATAAACCTAGGGGATTATTACATAATGCAGCATGATTTATGGATGTGAAGGGGAAATTTAAAAATGTATTCTACCCTTAGGGCCCCCTGTAACTGTCTGACTGAAAAAAATTCAGGAGGCCAGTGAAATATTTTAAAGTGTTCTCACAGCTTCTTCTTCTTTTTTTTTTTTTTGCTTTGATTATTTAATAAATGTACTCATGGAACAGAAAACATAAAAACACATAATAATTCAAGGTGCAATTATGACCTATAATTACAATAGTGAATCACTAGTATGCATACATTTATGTGTCCCATATGATGCTTATGACTCTCTCAATGATATCCAGAAACTTTTCTGCTGAATTAACACAACAACATCTTGTATGTTACTGCCAAATTTCCTTTCCAAGTGTACTTCCTAAATCCATTTTTTAATTTTTGTTTCATTAATTCACAGTTGTAGGTCAGTTCCTAACGATCATCTGGCAGATTAATAATTTTATGATAATGCACAGCATGGGTTATTCCTCCTCTTAATTCCTCACATGATTTCTAAGAAAAAGGGTGAAGTTAGAAACCTGCTAGATGCTGAAATAGAGTTAGTAGATGAAGGTTATTTAAATAGTTGGTGTGACTCTGTGTTTTTTTTTATATCTAAATCAATACCCAAATATAAAATTTTTATTATTATTCACATAAATCTAACAGACAAAGCTACATTTCATGAATCAAGTAATTAAATGAGTACTTTTGGTCAAAATTTTGCTACCTCTTTATGTAGACATGGCAAAGTAAGATAGGTTTTACTAATAGTTTTCACATGAGTCAAATGTTAACATTTGATTCCTGGCACTAAAACTAGTAAGTACCAATATACTTACTATGTATGCTATAACTCATAGGGTAGCTTTGTGTGTCCGAAGTGAAAACACAGAGCAGTTAAAGGAATATTGATGAACTTCTAAAATATATTCATTGATTTGTATTTGCATCTGTTAAGAATGCCTTGTATTATAAATAACAGAAAGCTCTATGGCAGTGGCTTAAACATTAGGGTTTATTTGTCTCACAGTAAAATGCACGGAGGTATAGCCAGTCCAAAGCAGTAGTGGTGGTTCAATGGTGCCATCAGTGACATGCTCCATTTTTAACATTTAAACCTCATAGTCACAAAATGGCTGCAGCACCTCCAAGTCTCTCCTCCGTGTTCCAGGTGTGAGTGAAGAGGTGAAAAAAGATCGAAGTCTATCCTGTTTTACTAATGAGGTCTTGTCTTTCTAACTTAGAAAAAGTTGTCCTCATCAGGGATTTCCATCTCTTTCTTATTGGCTAGAACTATGTCACAAGACAGTTTGAGCTATAAAGAAAGTTTTCTCCCCCTATAGGTTCAGGGAATCCTTTAGTGAGGAAAAAGTGGGGAAGTAGATATTAAACCTCTTGTATTCACTGGACCATCCACCCTCCATCCATACTATTATTTGCATAAATAAACTTTATATGGAATGCACTTATACCCTCTCCAAGATCAACAACCTTAAATTCTTCTTCAGCTACTACATTCTACTTGAATTCCAGGATTTCAGAGTATAGATATATCACTGTATCAGATCTGAGGGTGGTTCCATTATCCCTATGGTGGGGTTGGAATGTATTACCCCACATGAGCTGAACTGACCAATGAAGTTTGGATATGACAATATGTGAGGTGTCAGGATGTAGCGTCTGTTTATTTGTATCCTTAATATTGCCTATAACCTTTGCACTGTTGATTGCTGCTTTCTAATAAAATTGAAGTGAAAGCAACATCGAACTAAGTCCAATCCAGAATTCTTGCAAACATAGACTGGCCCTTACGGTCTGATCTAGCTCACGGGGCTGGTTTTGCTGTGTCTACGTACTGTTAAAACAACTGGTAGAGTCAGTGAAGGAAAGTATCAGTTAAACCTGTTTGACTGAATCATAGGTTAATTCAGTCAGCAGTGGTCAATCGTATAACCTCATGGGGACACAACTTCATAATTTTTGTTTACTGATACACAAGCTCAAAATGTACCATAAACAAGCATATAAGTGTATCTTGAATATTATGATTTTCACCTATACTCCTTCTAACATGAAGCTTTTTAGAGACTTTTTAGCAGATTCTCTATTCTTCTTGTAACCTCCCTCCCCACCCACATTTCTTCCCTCGAATTCAGAAGAAAATCCCAGAATTCTTCTGAAGGGGGTTTCATTCCATATTGTATCTCATTGTAAAAGCAACAGTGTTATCTGATTTATGTTCCCTTTGGGACATAAAAAAAGGAAGACACTGGGATGGTACAAGGGTAGCTCTGTGGCAGAATTCTCACCTGCCATCCTGGAGACCTGCCCAGGTTTGATTCTCGGAGCCTGCCCATGCCAAAAATAAAAAATGAAAAAATGGAAGATACTGCTTGTATAATACACATTAATTACCACCACTGTCTTCTCTCTGTCCTTTATGGTTATTTCCTAGATTCTGATAAACATGTAGAGAAACAACAAGAAGTACTTCTGCACCCCAAGCTGATGAAATGAAGCATGTTTCTTTTGCAAGTACATTATTGAATCGTTTTGTACCTCCCACCCAATCCTGGATCACTTTGCAGAATTTATCGCATAATATCATGTGATTGCACCATTAAAAAAATTCTGGCAGATTATTTTAAAGATCTCATGGAATGTAGGCTTGGCCCTAAAATTTTATATATCTGGGTGGGTATCTGTTGAAGATGTTGCTGCAGTCTGAAACCTAAGCTGCATTTGCTTTAGCCACTGGGGGGCAGCAGGGCACAGAAAGTGCTGTACAAGCAGAAAGAGGTTCTGTTTTAAAGGGTGTGAAGAAGCTTTCTGGGTGCTAGAGCAAGCAAGGAGAAAGACCCCAAAGAACAACAACCAGAAAAATGACCTCGCAGTTACCCCCATGGAAATACTTAAATCGATGTGCAAAGATTGCCAAATTTCCTTGCAATTCGTGGTGGGTAACTAAAGAAAAGTAGAAAAAATAGAATAAAAAGATAATATTTATACCCCATACCAACAATGGGAGAAGAAAAAGAAATCAGCTACCCGATTAAATTGACAGCAAGGTGCCAAAGTGTGGGCAGAAAGTTTAAAGTATAGTTTTATTCATTCGGGGGCATGACCCTTCAAAGTACAGCCTAAATCAGATTGGTCTAGGTTTAAATGTCTGTTCTATCATTTACTTAGCTTTAAGATTTTGGAGTTGTTGCTTAGCTTCTCTTCAGTTTGTTCATCTGAGAAATGGGAGTGATAAAAGTAGCAGTCTCATAGAGGAGCTGCAAGGGTTAAATGGAATAATACCTTTGAATAACTTAGCACAAGTTAGCCCTCAATAAATGTGGGCTGCATCTGTGATTAGGATGTCCCACAACCCACTGTAGGGACCAAACTTTGCCTTTCCTAAACCTTTTAAATCTGGGACTCAGGTTCCTAGTTGAGAGGCAGGAGGCAGGAATAAGTAAGCGCAGCAGGATAAGAGGCAGAGGTGGCAACACAAACACTGCGGCCAAGATGCCATCCTCCCGGAGGCTACAGAAAGCTGTGGTGCTCCAGGTAGGACACTGTGGCTGGCTGGTTGCTTGACTGTATGCCTTAGCTCCTTGCAGGGAATGGGCAGGCTGGGAATGCAAACCAGAAATGGGCCAGAGTGAGCAATTCCTATCCCTCATCTTTTGAGCATAAAACGCTCTGCTGAGTTTCAATCTGTAATGGCAGCAAAGTATCCACTTTTTAAGCAGACCTGCCCAGCTGAGGAGAGCCACTGCCTCCTGTTTTAAGTCTCTTACTGCCTTTGGATTCTTCTTCCAGCTCCATTATCTCTTGCTTCTTTTACATTTGCTTCTAAGTCTCACAGATTCTATTCTCTTCTACCCAAGAGCATCTTTTATTTATTCAGACAACCAGAAATGGCAGTTCAGGGCCCTGACCAAATGTGGCCTACTTTCTAGTAGGGAAAACAGATGTATTAGTTAGGATTTTCTAGAGAAACAGAACCAATAGGAAATATTCATGTATATAAATATTCGTCTCACATAACAATGGGAATATAAAGTCCAAAATCTGTAGGGCAGGCTGTGAAGCTGATGATTCTGATGGAGGGTCTGGATGAACTCCACAGGAGAGGCTCGCCACCTGAAGCAGGAAGAGAGCCTGTCTCTATCGAATCTTCCCTAAAAGGCTTCCAGTGATAAGATCAAGCATCATTCATTAAAGAAGACACTCCCCTTGGCTGATTACAAATGGAATCAGCTGTGGATGTAGCCAATGTGTCATGATTTAATCCTATGAAATGTCCTCATTGCAACAGACAGGCCAGCACTTGCCCAACCAAACAGACAGGTACCACCACTTGGTTAAGTTGACACATGAACCTAACCATGACAGTGCACCCCTTGTCAACTTGGCAGCTATACTCATCACCTTAAACCATACCGAATTTCTAAATAGAAAATAGTGAAAGACACATTTTTTTTCTTACCTAACAATACTTAACTGTCCTGCATATAACTGGAAACACATTAAATCTCTCCAGAATAGGGTGCAAGTCCTTGGGTAATATTCATTCTTAAACTTGATCTCTTACAACTTAAATAGTATAAAATGAACAAAAAGGCATTACAATCCTCATTTCTGCAACTGATCACGTGGCTGTAGTTCATATTTATCACTACCTTCTTCCACTACCCATTCCATGTTCCCTTTACCCTCAGCAAGCACTTCAGCTGGCCGTGGTTCGTTGCCTGGTGGGGTGACCCAAATCTTCATTCCTGAAATTTCAGAGCCATTGGTAGCCCTGCCTGGATTGGGTTGTTGCAGTTTTCCATTGATTTTAATCACAGGGCATGGTAATACTGAGAGATGCTTTAGGGGATCTCCTATATTTCAGGAAAACTCTTCTTTACCTCCATTGTGTAGCTGCAGTCCTTTTTCCCCCTGACAGGGTCAATCACCCCAGCCAGTAATGTAATCCCCTTCTTGGTTTGTTGATCCAGGGGCATGAGAAGCCCAAAGTGACCAGGTGGCAGTATTAGATTCCAGTTCAGTGGAATGATTGTTGTTTCTCCTGGTAGAAGCACTCCTGCTTTTGGAACTAAAACCTGTAGACCGGCAGAGCTCAGAATTGCAGGGACAGGAAGCAAAAATTTTCCTGGTGGATCACTAGGGGTAATAGTGAGTGGTGACTCTCCCATTTCCATCCCTTGGTTCCAGGACTCATGGATCCTGGCTATGGGAGAAATAGCATCATACAGTGGATGAGAACATTACCCCAGTCCTTCATGGTATTGCCACATAGTTGGCACCATAATTGAGTTTTCAAAAGGCCATTTCACCGTTCTATCACTTCAGCTGCTTCTGGATGATGGGGAACACGGTAAGACCAGAGAATTCCATGAGCATGTGCCCATTCCCACACTTCATTTGATGTGAAGTGTGTTCCCTGATCAGAAGCAACGTTGTGTGGAATACCATGGTGATAGTTAAGGCATTCTGTGAGCCCATAAGGCATTCTGAAAGCCCATGGATGGTAGTTTTGGCAGAAGCATTGCATGCAGGGAAATCAAACCCCTATCCAGAGTATGTGTCTATTCCAGTTAGAACAAATTGCTGCCCCTTCCATGAAGGAAGTGATTCAATGTAATCAACCTGCCACCATGTAGCCAGCTGGTCCCTTGGGGAATGGTGCCATATTGGGGGCTGAGTGTGGGTCTTTGCTGCTGGCAGATTGAGCACTCAGCAGTGGCTGTAGCCAAGTCAGCCATGGTGAGTGGAAGTCCATGTTGCTGAGCCCATGCATAATCTCCATCCCTATCACCATGGCCACTTTGTTCATGAGCCCATTGGGCAATGACAGGAGTTGCTGGGAAAAGAGGCTGACTGGTATCCACAGAACAGGTTATCTTATCCACTTGATTATTGAAACCTTCCTCTGCTGAAGTCACCCTCTGGTGCTGAACCATCTGTAAACCAGGCCCGAATTTTCTCTTCCTCAGTCAATTCACTGTAAGGAACTCCCCAAGAGGCCATAACTCTGGTCTGGGAAAGAGAAGGTAATGTGGCAGGAATGGAGACCATGGACATTTGGGCCACTTCTTCATGTAATTTACTTGTGTCTTCAGGACCTACTCTGGCCCTATCTTGCATTTCCATTTCCATTTTATGATGGAGTACTGCTGCACATGCCCAAGTTTATGGCTTGGTGGGTCAGACAACACCCATCTCATGATAGGCAACTCAGGTCTCATGGTAACTTGGTGGCCCATGGTTAAGCATTCAGTCTCTACTAAGGCTCAGTAGCAAACCAAAAGCTGTTTCTCAAAAGGAGAGTAGTTATCTGCAGCAGATGGTAAGGCTTTGCTCCAAAATCCTAAGGGTCTGCGTTGTGATTCTCCTATAGGGGCCTGCCAAAGACTCCAGACAGCATCTCTATTTGCCACTGACACTTCCAGCATCATTGGATCTGCTGGATCATATGGTCCAAGTGGCAGAGCAGCTTGTACAGCAGCCTGGACCTGACCTTGTTCAGGTCCCCACTCAAAATTAGCAGCTTTTCTGGTAATTCGATAAATGGGCCAGAGTAGCATACCCAAATATTGTTTCCAAAATCCAAAGAGACCAACTAGGTGTTATGCCTCTTTTTTTGGTCGTAGGAGGGGCCAGATGCTTAACTTATCCTTCACCTAAGAAGGGATATCTCGACATGCCTCACACCATTGGACACCTAGAAATTTCACCGAGGTGGAAGGCCCCTGTATTTTTGTTGTATTTATCTCCCATCCTCTGACACGCAAATGCCTTACCAGTAAGTCTAGAGTAGTTGCTACTTCTGGCTCACTAGGTCCAATCAACAGGATATCATCAATATAATGGACCAGTGTGATGTCTTGTGGGAGGGAGAAATGATCAAGGTCCCTGCGGACAAGATTATGACATAGGGCTGGAGAGTTGATACACCCCTGAGGTAAGAGAGTGAAAGTATATTGCTGACCTTGCCAGCTGAAAGCAAACTGTTTCTGGTGGTTCTTATTAACAGCTATTGAGAAAAAAAGCATTTGCCAGATTAATTGCTGCACAGCAGGTACCAGGGGATGTATTGATTTGCTCAAGCAATGATAGCACATCTGGAACAGCAGCTGCAATTAGAGTTACCACCTGGCTGAGCTTACGATAATCCACTGTCATCCTCCAAGACCCATCTGTTTTCTGCACAGGCCAAATAGGACAGTTGAATGGGGATATGGTATGAATCACCACCCTTGCATCCTTCAAGTCCTCAAGAGTGGCAGTAATCTCTGCAATCCCTCCAGGAATACAGTATTGCTTCTGATATCCTATTTTGCTAGGTAGGGGCAGTTCTAATGGCTTCCACTTGGCCTTTCCCACCATAATAGCCCTCACTGAATGAGTTAGACAACCAATGTGGGAATTCTGCCAGTTTCTCAGTATGTCTATTCCAATTATGCATTACAGGGGAAATAACTGCAGAATGAGTCTGGGGCCCCCACTGGACCCACTGTGAGATGGACCTGAGCTAAAACTCCATCAATCACCTGACCTCCATAAGCCCCAACTCTGACTGGCGGACCAGAGTGACGTTTTGGGTCCCCTGGAATTAGTGTCACTTCTGAATCAGTGTCTAATAATCCCCAAAATATCTGATCATTTCCTTTTCCCCAGTGCAGTTACCCTGGTAAAAGGCCATTGGTCTCCTTGGGGGAAGGCTTGGAGGAAGATTAACAGTATGGATTTGTGGCAATGTAACAGGGTTCTCCCCCAAATGGACCTGGCCTCCCCTTCATTCAAGGGGCTCTGGGTCTGTAAACTATCTCACATCAGGAAATTGATTAAGGGGCCATGACTCTGTGTTTCTGTAATTCAAGTTAGACTTCTGTTCACTTGACCTAGAACTCTTTTGTTTATACAGCTTGAACAAGAATTTAGTAGACTGCCCATCTCTTGTATTTCTAGATACCCCATGATTTACTAGCCAATACCACAAATCTCTGTGAGTCAGATTATTTTGACTCCTGCTTTGAGTTTTCAGTCTATTATAGTAGCCACATCCACCCTATTTGGCGATTAAATGCTGCCACCTGGCTTTTGACAACTCAGCATCTGGTCATTCCCATTGTGTTTAAGGATTCCAGCTCAGTGATAGCAGTTCCCACAGTAATATCTGACCTACAGAGAAGTACAACTACAGAGCTCTTCAGGGATGATGGCACTAGCCTCACAAATTTATTTCTTACTGTTCTGGTAAAAGGTGCATCCTCCGGACATTCCTGGGGTGTAAGGGCAGGCTTTGCATGATAAATCTAATCTAACATTCCAATCTCTCTAAGCCTCTGGATCCCCTCATCTACATTATACCAGGGCAGTTCTGGCATTTCAACCTCAGGTAATGTCAACCACATTTTGATCCATGCTTCAGCCAACCATCCAAAAACTGTTAATGCTTTTTCTAACCCCTCGAGCTATAACATTAAGTGCAGAATCTCTGCTTAGTGGGCCCATATCAATAAATTCAGCCTGATCCAGCCTTATATTCCTCCCACCATTATCCCACACCCTTAAAATCCATTGCCACACATATTCCCCTGATTTTTGTTTATATAAATTGGAAAACTCACACAGTTCTTTTGGAGTATAATGTACCTCTTCATATATGATACTTCAGGGGCCTGTTGGGACCTTATTCTAGTTATAGATCTGGAAGAAATGAGGAGTGAGTCATGAAAAGAATTAGAAGTATCTTCCAAGCCATTTGCTTCAGGGCATTCATTTGCAGTTTCATCTGGTGAAACAGGACTTATCACTCTAGGGCTAATTTCTTCAGGTGGAGGTTGTGTGGTCAACTCCTGAAGGCAGACTGGAGGTGGGGTGGCTATGTCCTCAGGGAAGACTATTACAGGGTTATCTAGAGAAGACTCAGCATGACCTAGAGTTTCAACCTCTCCACCAGCATCATTATCAATCCATATGTCGCCATCCCATTTTTTAGGGTCCCACTCCTTTCCAATCAATGCCCTCACTTTAACAGCAGACACCATGCAAGATTGAGATTTCAGTTTATGTTGTAGGGTTGCTACTCTAACAATAAGTTCTGAGTCTGTTTTTCAGAGATCTCAAGTCTATGGTTACAGGAAATAAGATTTTCCTTCAGGACACTCACAGAAACGTCTACATCTGTCAGACGGCCCTTAAGCTTTCGTTTGGAACCTTAAGCCCATCCCTTTCACTCATTAATGTATACAGTGTATCTAACAATAACCAGACAACATCTTTATACTTACATATATTTCCACAAAACTCCATAAAGGTGTCAAAATCATTATCCCCCAGAGCCTGGCTTTGTACAAGTGAAGTATTAGAAGAATCTAATGGTGATATTTTGACTATCTCTTTTGCCAACTCACTCCATGGATTGGGAGTGTCATTCTGATTATGGGATTCAGAGTCCTTAGTGCCTTTGAGTCCAGTCAGTTTAGAAAACCATTCATGAAAATCCATTTTTTTAAATTTTTTTTTTTTTACATGGGCAGGCACTGGGAATCGAACCCGGGTCCTCTGGCATCGCAGGCAAGCATTCCTGCCTGCTGAGTCACTGTGGCCCTCCTTGAAAATCCATTTTTAAGATTCTGTTTCTTAAGAACCACTTCTGGTATCAAGTTGTATTAGGTAGGGTTCCCTAGAGAAACAGAATCAACAGGAAATATTTGTAAATATAAAATTTATAAGAATATCTCACGTAACTGTGGGAATGTAGAGTCCAAAATCTGTAGGGCAGTCTGTGAAGCTGACGATTCTGTTGGAGGGTCTGGATGAACTCCACAGGAGAGGCTCGCTGGCTGAAGCAGGAAGAGAGCCTGTGTGCTTGTTTGAATCAATGTATGTCCTCTAGAAAAGTCATGTTTTAATCCTGATCCCATTTTGTAAAGGCAGCCATTTCTTCTAGTCCTTATTCAGTATTGTATATTTAAACTGTAAGCAGATCATCACCCTGGAGATGTGATTTAATCAAGAGTGGTTGTTAAGATGGATTAGATGATGGCATGTCTCCACCCATTTGGATGGGTCTTGATAAGTTTCTGGAGTCCTATAAAAGAGAAAACATTTTGGAGAATGAAGGAGATTCAGAGAGAGCAGAAAATGCTGCAGCACCATGAAGCAGAGAGTCCACGAGTCAGTGACCTTTGGAGATGAAGAAGGAAAATGCCCTCTGGGGAGCTTCATGAAACAGGAAGCCAGGAGAGAAAGCCAGCAGATGATGCTGTGTTTCCCATGTACCCTTCCAGCTGAAAAAGAAGCCCTGACTGTGTTCACCATGTGCTTTCTCACTTGAGAAAGACACCTTGAACTTCATCAGCCTTCTTGAATGAAGGTATCTTTCCCTGGATACCTTTGATTGGACATTTCTATAGACTTGCTTTAATTGGGACATTTTCTCAGCCTTAGAATTGTAAGCTAGCAAGTTATTAAATTCCCCTTTTTAAAAGCCATTCTGTTTCTGGTATATTGCATTCTGGCAGCTAGCAAACTAGAACAGCCTGTCTCTTCTGAATCCTCTTTAAAAGGTTCCAGTGATTAGATTAAGCATCACTCATTAAAGAAGACACTTCCCTTGGCTGATTACAGATGGAATCAGTTGTAGATGTAGTTGATGTGATCATTATTTAATTCTATAAAATGTCCTCATAGCAACAGACAGGCCAGCACTTGCCCAACCAGGCAAACAGTCACCACCACCTGGCCAAGTTGACACATGAACCTGACCATGACAACAGATAATAAACCAAGCAAACACATGAGATAATTTCTGATAGTACTTAAATATCAGATAAAGGTGAAAGTTGGGATGCATAAGATAATATGGCCAGGGAAGATTCTCTGAGGAGGTGACATTAAATTTGAAACCTGAGCGATGGAAACAAGCCATTCACTTGCAGATCACAGCCTTTCACAGAAACAAAAAGTGTAAAGGCCCCAAGAAAGAAACAGACTTGCTGCATTTGGTGGACAGAACAAAAACCTGTGAGAATTAAGTGAGAGAACTCAGTGAGAGATGAGGCCAGAGGTCACCTCATCATGTAAGGCTTTGTAGATCAGGCGAAGGAATTTGAATTCTTTTCAAAGCCAAAGAGAAGGACTTTTTATGCTTTAAGAAAATATTCCCTCCTTCCATCTCATTAAGGAATTCCCTTATGTTTTCTTCTCTCATTCTCGCAATTTGGGTTTCTATTCTTAGGGCCTTATGCATACGCTGTTCCTTTCTGTCCTTGGTGTGGCTGACCCTTGGCAGAGACGGGACTCTGAGGTGGGTGGTGCCTAAGCTCCATGGTAGATCATTTAGGTCATGAGCATGCTAAGGTCAGTGGAGCTGGATCAGAACAGTGCCAAGAACATTTCCCTGAGGGTTTTGAGCTCATTCTGAGCACCAGGAAACATAAGAAAGCAAAGACCAGCATGTAAAATAAAGCAAAGTCACAAACTCTCTTTGTTACCAGTGAGATTTATTTTCAAAAAATTAAATTAAACTAAATATTCTTTACTGGTTGAGCAGCACTACTAGTTAGCATGAGGGTTGGGAGAGGGAAATCAGGGGAGAAATCTCAGTTTCCTGGCACCTGGAGCCACACCAAATGACTTGCCCAAATCTCAAGTGGTTGTGTTTTCCTTTTATAAGGTACAGTAGCTCACTTTCCCTTTATTATGTGATAATAATAACTTATTATGTGATCTGGAAGGGGGACATTTTCCAGGGTCTCTATTGACAAACTCAGCTAGTAGTCACTTAGGTCATCTCTGCCACACCCCGGCACCAGCATGGTGCTGGTAACTTTAGTCTGAACTCAAGGAAGGGACTAAGGGTTGTGCAAGTTTCTGGTGACTGGGGCATAAAATCCCACTATACTAGAAGAAATAGAATTCTTAAAACAAGGTATCTTATGTTGTTGAAGACTAGATTTATCCATCTGTTTATTCATTTAGCTCTTATTCTTTGGGCACTTACTGGACGATATGCACTTTTTTTCTGAAGCTTTGAAAGAAGTAGAAAATCCATATTTTTACATAAAATGAGCTATTCTTTAAATTGAGGCAACAGATTCAGACTATTTTGAGGACCAAACAAAATGTAAGAATTCTAATTAGATGCTTACATTTTAACAATAGTATATTTCACATAACAATATCTGTTTCCTATGTATAGCTATATAGATAATCCAGCTTTTTGTCACAACAAAACAAAACATAACTATATCTGTATTGATATATATTTTAGTTTGAAGCTACTGGAATGCGGTATACTAGAACTGGAACAACTTTTTAAAAAGAAACTTAATAAGTTACAAGTTTACAGTTCTAGCCTATGAAAATGTCCAAACTAAGGCAACCAGGGAAAGATACCTTACTTCAGGAAAGGCCAATGTGTCTGGAACAGCTTTGTCAGCTAGGAAAGCACACTGGTCCCTTGCTCCTAGTTTCCATGCTTTCAGCATCTTTTCCTGTGGGGGTTCCTCACTTTGCTTCCCCAGGTTTGGCTTTGATCTTTTAGCTTTCTTTAGCTTTCTCCAGGTTCTGGCTTGCTTAACATCTCATGGCAACATTTCCTGGGCTCCAAGCATCTCCAAACAGCTATCTCTGTTCTCCAAGTGTTGGCATCTGTGTCAGTTCTGCTCTGTTTCTGTTGACTCTCTCTCTGTCAGCTCTGAGCTCTCTCCAAAATGTTTTCTTTTTTAAAGGACTCCAGTGATTTAATAAAAAATCATCCGAATGGGTGGAGTCACATCTCTATCTAATCAAATTGAGTGTGCACTATCTCTGTGGAGATAATTTAATAAAAAATTTCCACCCTACATTACTGAATCAGGACTAAAAGAAATAGCTGCCCTCACAAGATTATGTCAAGAGTAAAACTAATAGATTCAAATTGGCTACTGACATAGATAGATCTATCTATCTATACATATGTAGATTATATATCTATGTATCTGTCTATATCTATATATCTGTTTATATATATATCTGCCTATATCTATATATCTGCTTGTGTATCTATATCTAAATGATAAATTTGGCCAGTGAGCTTCTAATTTGCACCCTCTGATTTACAGGGATAAATTTTAATATTACCATCTCCTTCCATGAAAATACACTCTAATTTATCTTTACCTCATTGACTGGCTATAAGAACTTAAAAGTCAATCATTAGGTATCAACAGTCAAAAGAATAAAAGGGGACCCTTACCTTACACCTTATACAAAAATTAGCTCAAAGTAGATCAAACACCTAAATATAAAAACCAGTACCATAAAGCTCCTAGAATAAGATGTATGGAAACATCTTCAAGACCTGATAAAAGGAGGAAGCTTCCTAAATGTTACACCCAAAGCACAAGCAACAACAACAAAAATAGATAAATGTGAACTCCTTAAAATTAAATGCTTTTGTGCCTCAAAAAACTGTCAAAAAAGGTGAAGAGGCAGTCAACACAATGGGAAAAAATATTTGGAAATCACACATTTGGTAAAGGTTTGATATCCTGTATACATAAAGAAATCATACAACTCAAACAATAAAAGAACAAATAACCCAATTATAAAATGGGTTAAAGACATGAATAGACATTTTTATGAGGAGCAAATACAGATGGCTCAAAAGCACATGAAGAGATGCTCATTTTCATTAGCTATAAGGGAAATGCAGATAAAGACTACAATGAGATACCAACTCACCCCTATAAGGATGGTTGCTATTAAACAAACAGTAAACTTCAAATATTGGAGAGGATCTGGGGAAACTGGAACACTTATACCATGCTGGCAGAAATGTATAATGGTGCAGCCACTATAGAAGACAAATTAATGATTCCTTAAGAAACTAAATATCGCGTTGCCCCATGACCCAGCAATACCACTACTCAGTTTATACCCAGGAGAGTTGAAAGCAGTGACACAAACAGACATTTGCACACCAATATTCATAGCAGCATTATTTATAATTGCCAAAAGATGGAAACAATCCAAGTGCCCATCAACAGATGAGTGGATTAACAAAATGTGGTATATACATGTGATGGAATATTATACAGCAGTAAGACGAAATGACATCCTGAAGCATATGACAAGATCGATGAGCCTTGAAGACATAATGCTGCGTGAAATGAGCCAGACACAAAAAGATAATGTATGATTCCACTTTTATAACCATGGTAAATATAAAATCAGAGGCTTATAATACAGAATATAGGGACTTAGAGATACACTGAAGTTAGAGATGGGTGAATGCTTAGCTAATGAGGTTGAACTTAAATGTAAGGGAATGGATAGATGTGAAAGCAGTTCATTAGTGGGTCTATAAGTAATATTACCATACTGAAGGTGAATATGATTGAAAGGGTTTGTATAGATTCATGTGTCCCACTGATTGATACTACAAATGTAAATAAGTTCTTACATGAAATACTGCAAGGGTATGAATCTTCTACAAAGAGTGTGTAAGTTGGGATATAGGGAGAAAACTGCTATCGCATGCTATGGGCTATGTTTAATAGGAAAACATTAGCAGTACCATGGCAATACTGGGGGTGGGTGATGGGAGGAGGGATGAGAGTTAAGGGGAGGTTTGGTTTTTCTATTTGGGGAGGGTGTGTTTATTGGTTATTTTTCTCTTGGGAACAATGAAAGTATCTAAAATTGGAAGTGTTGATGGATTGTTGACTTTGAACATTATATATGTCCCATTGAATGGAGGTGGCTGAAGGATGTACTGACTGAGAAATAATTTGGCAAATGATGGTGTATACATATGACTGAATATTGTGCTGCTACAAAAAAGGAACAAAGTTGTGAGGCATACAACATTGCGAATGAACCTGTGGGACATTTGGTGACACAAAATAAGCCAGAAACAAAAGAGCAAACATTGTATGGGCTCATTTAGAAAGTACTTATAAGAAAACAGGGGCCTAGATTGTAAGCTCTTATAGCAGTCACATTTGGTCCACAGTGGTAATTGTTATTTCTGGATTTTGAGAGTCTGTTTTATATATGTATAACCTGTTATTTAAAAATAAGAATGAAGCCAATCAGATGGGGATTAAGGTAATTCAGAACACAGGGGTAAGGAAGACATTGTCTGTATTTTAGAACCTCATCTACTGTTTTGAGGCCAAAGGAAGAAAGGTTTATTTTGTCTAGTACCTAACTTTTCTGTAGCACATAATCTAACTCAAACACAGGGAACCCAAAATAAGAATGAGAGCCTTGAATTCTGTATAGTTAAATATAATGCCTGGAAAAATCCCAGAGTATATTAAGCAGATAATGAAAAAGTATTGGCAAGGTCTCTTGATGGATGGGAGGAAAAATATGGAACGATTAAACTTTAACACTTGGGAAAACCCTGATATTGTGTCAAACACTCAAATCAATAAGCCAAGCTCTTGATCTTGAGGCTTGCTCTTGCGAGGCTTGTGTATGTAGCAGAGAAACTTGGCCTGCCTATAGGTATGCCTAAGAATTACTTCTGGAGGACCTCTTTTGTTGCTCAGATGTGGCCTCTCTCTCTCTAAGTCTGACTCTGCAAGTGAGATAATTGCCCTCCCTCCTATGTGGGACATGACATCCAAGGGTGAACGTCTCCCTGGTGGCACCGGAGATGACTCCCCGAGATGAGCCTGGCCCTGGCACCATGGGGTCAACAATGCCGTCCTGATGAAAAGGGGGAAAAGAAGTCTAACAAATAAAGTATCAGTGGCTGAGATAATTTGAATGGAGTCAAGAGGCTACTCTGGAGATCACTCTTACACAAGCTTCGGTTAGACATTGCTACCTTTCATGACTTGCCAAACCCCAACCAAGACCATTCCCCCCAATCCTAAAGAACACGTAGGGCATTATTTAAGATTCTTCAAAAGTTCCATCCACTGGGATAACTTTCTAGATGCCTATAGATGGGTCTCTGGACTGGATAAGTCCTGAAATGCAAAGGGGCCAGCCTCTCCAGAACATCAGCTAGTTCCATCCTTCTATCCCACATTATCGACAGCCTCTTCCAACATGAGAAAGTTAGAATGGTTATAGCCCAGTACCTCTAGGGAATGGGAGAAAGATCAAAGGTGATGGTGGAGTTATACAGAGAAGGTAGGGTTTAATAAATGAATATGAGTACAGAATCATGGCATTGCTATTTATTTTGGTCTTCAGTATCTTAGAGCTACTCAAAGTAAAAACCTAAAATTGTGGAATTGTGACCCATGCCAAACTTTGGGGTTAGTTCTACAACTGATTGTTGCAATGTGATTTGAAATGTATTGCTTTTTTTTTTTTTTTTGTATATATGCTATTTTTCATAAGAAGGAAAGAGTCAAGTGTGATGACAAAAAAAAATTTAAAAAATACAAGTCAATCAATAGGTAGGGATAATCAAATCAATAGGCCAAGTCCTTGATCTTAGGGTTCACCTCTGTGAAACTTATCCTTGTAAAGGTTCGGCTAAGCCTACTTAAAATTAGGCCTAAGAGTCACCCCCAGAGAACCTCTTTTTTTCTCAGATGTGGGTTCTCTCTCTCTAAGCCGACATGGCAAGTTAACTCACTGCCCTCCCCATTCTGCATGGGACATGACTCCCAGGGTGTAAAACCTCCCTGACAATGTGGGACACAAATCCTGGGATGAGCTGGGATTCAGCATGAAGGGACTGAGGAAACCTTCTTGACCAAAGGGAGGAAGAGAGAAATGAGATAAAGTGTCAGTGGCTGAGAGATTTCAAACAGAGTCGAGAGGTTATCCTGTAGGTTATTCTTATGCATCATATAGATATCCCCTTTTTAGTTTATGTTGTATTAGAGTGGCTAGAGGGAAGTACTTGAAACTGTAGAGCTGTATTCCAGTAGCCATATTTCTTGAAAATGATTGTATAATGATACAGCTTTTACAGTGTGACTGTGTGATTGTGAAAATCTTGTGTCTGATGCTCCTTTTATCTACGGTCTGGACAGATGAGTGAAAAACATGGATAGAAAATAAACAAATAATAGGGGAACAAAGGTTAAAATAAATTGGTAGATTGAAATACTAGTGATCAATGAAAGGGGGGGTAAGGGATATGGTATGTATGAGTTTTTCTGTTTTATTTCTTTTGCTGGAGAGGTGCAAATGTTCAAAAAAATGATCATGGTGATGAAAACACAACTATGTGATGATATTGTGAGCCACTGATTGTACACCATGTATAGAATGTTTGTATGTCAAGAATGTTTATATGTTTGTTTGTTGTGGTTTGCAATTAAAATATTTTTTAAAAAGTCAATACAGCAAGCAAATTGTGTCAAAGCAAGGAAAAACAGCTAGATGTGTTCATTAAAATGCACACAGGAAGTGTCTCTAGTGGGAAAATGCCACAAGGAGAAATTAAATCACACCTAGTTCAGTGCTGTGTCTATAGGATCTTAACAAATCTCAATCTCAGTATAATGGCCTTACCCTCCTTAAATGGAAATGGCTTAGAAAGAAAGTAGGCTCCTGTTGAGGAGGAAAATGAAAGCTGGAAAGATTTTTGTAAGCTGGAAAGATTTATAAATCAAAGGACTGTAACCAAAATAATTGGACCCCCACCCCCATGCCTCCTTCTGAGTGAATTATGATTAGAGAATTGCTTTCACTCTAGTCAGAGCATTGTCATCAGAACTCATTTGTTTCCTTGTAATTCCCTAGCCTTCTAAAGAGAATGTATTTGGAAACCAGTATCTGAAGGGTCATCTGGGCAGCAGAGAGGGTTGGCTTAGCTCTGCGCAGGAGCGACATGAAAGAACATTAGAAAATACAAAGCCAGCACATGTCATCATTGGCAATCATGAGCATAGCCCTTTCCAAACAACAATCCCAAACACTACCTAACAGAGAAAAGCCAGTCAAAATAAATAGCCCAGATGTTTCCTTCTGCTCGTAAAGTGAAATACCACAAAATAAACTGGGAGGGAAGACATCAAAGTTGTTCTCAAAATCAGGATCTTAATGGAATCAAAGATATCCCTGAAACTTTCGTGCATTTGCTATTGCGCTGTGGTGTGGGCTCCTCTGAATTTGGCTACTCATATCTGAAAAGCACACATCTGGAAACCATGTCACAAATGTTCCAAAGCTAATTCTTTTGTTGATAAAAAGTTGCTTTCTTCAGAAAAAGATGAAATAACACAATTTTCTCTATCAGGCAGATTCTTCATCTCCAAAAAAAAAGTAGGGTGTTTCCTTCCATGTATAACCCAAACTCCAACAAAACAAGCAGAGGTTAATCATTAAGGGCCAGCTGGAAATTCTCATATGTCAAAGTCCTCAGTCTGACTTGATTTGATTAAGCCAGAGTACTGATGTGAGATCTCCTGACATTTTGTGGGCATGTAAAACTTATACCTGCTTAGGTCCCTTACCATTTCTGTGCACAGCAGTGTGATTTATAATGACCAGGTACTAAACAGGTACTGCTTAGAACCTACTTTATCTGTAGAAATGCCTGAGAATTAATGTTCCCCAAGAGGCATCTTATACAATTACTTGAGGGGGCCTGTACATAAATCTCATCTCCCCACCCTTGGCAGGATCACTGTGAGGTATGTGTTTCACACCTTTTCCAGGGAGTCCCAGTTAGGTTAAGTTTCAGTTACCCACTGAGGTAACTGGTTTAAGAATAAGTCCCTATTGGCTGCCTTACTTTCCCTGTGTCAACCCTCTACTACTCTCTGTGAACCTCCTAAATAAACTATGTGCACTCAATCTGCATCTCAGGGTCTGCTTCTTGGGGTAACCCAACTAAGACATAGCACTACTGAAATAAATACTTTCTCCTTAACATTTTTATGGAAAGGAAGCGCATCTCAAAATTGAAGGAGTACTACAGATAAAATGAATCTGTATTCAGATCTTGGCAACTGAATGCCCTGCCAAGATTATAAACAGTACTCAGTCCCTTTATCCTCTCTTGTACGCTGCTTTGTTTGTAGAATGGGAGGAATTCACGTTTAGGACGGGTCATTAGCACTCTTCCCTCTACTTCTTGTGGTAGATGGAATTATCTATCCTGATTTAGACATGTTCTTGATCTCGATCTGTGTACCTGTGGGTATGAACACATTGTAAACATGTCTTGAAGATATTATTTTAGTTAAGATGTGGCTGTAATTTATTCAGATTACTAGAATCCTTTACATGCAGAATAAATTAAGACATAGAGGAGAAAGCCCAGAAGAGAAAGAGATAACATAGCCATGTGACAGGAAAGCCAAAGAACCCCAAAGAATGCTGGCAGCTATTAACAGAATGTTAAAGACTTTAAGGAGAAAGCATTACCTTGCTGGCAGCTTGATTTTGTACTTCTCTAGCCTCAAAACCATGAGCCAATAAATTCCTATTACCTAAGCCAATCCATTGTGTGGTATTTATCGTAGCAGTCTGGAAACTAGGACACCTTCAATCAAACAAAGCATGGTGTTCTATTTTGTTAGCTAGGAATGTGACATATCAGAAATGGAACAGCTTTTAAAAAAGAGAATTTATTAAGTTGCAAATTTACTGTTCTAAGGCTGTGGAAATGTCCAAATTAAGGTAAGACTTTGAAAATGTCCAAACCAAGGTATCCAGGGAAAGATACCTTGGTTCAAGGAGGCCAATGATAGTCCAGGTTTCTCTCTCAACCGGAAAGTCAATGGCAAACATGGCAACATCTGCTAGCTTTCTCTCTCCAGGTTTCTTCTTTCATGAAGCTCTCCTGGTGGCATTTTCCTTCTTCATCTCCAAAGGTCTCTGACTGTAAGGGCTCTGAAATTTTTCCCACAATTATTCCCTCTTAAAGGGCTCCAATAAGCCACCCCACCTTGAATGGATGGAGACACATCTCCATGGAAACCATCTAATCAAAATTACCACCTACATTTGGGTGGGTCACACCTCCATGGTTAATCAGAAAGCTCCCACAATATTGAAGATTGAAGGATTTGGCTTTTCTGGGGTATACCACAGATTCAAACTGGCACATATGGTAGTTGTGAGATAAGTACTCCTGGACAAAGAAACAGGGGGAAATAACAGGTACTGGTGAGGATATGGTGGAGAAATTGGAAGAGGTGGAGTTTTAAAACCTAAAATAAGAGGCGCCAACATAGTATTTAAATCAAAATAGCTTCAGAAATTCTGATTCAGTGGGTCTGCACTGAAATCCAAGTATTTGTATTTTTAATATGTGTAAGAATTTAAAAATTTGTCCCCCAAATTATTTGACAGTCCTTTCACTGACAGCTGAATTCTACAACCCCTCCTCTTGACTTTGCGCATAGCTACTGCTTAATTAAGAAAATAGAGAGGAGGTGATGCTTTACAAGTTTCTGGGACTAGGAATTAAGAAACTGGTAGCTTCTTGTTTCTGTCCTCTGGGATGCTTACTGTTGCAACCAAGACACTGTAATGTAAAGAAGTTAAAAAGCCATATGGTAAGGCTCTGCATAGGTGTTCTAGCCAACAACCACAGCTAAAAATCCAGCTGACAGCCAACAACCCCCCCAGCCATGTGAGTGAGCAAACCTTCTGTTAATTCCAGCCCCTGGATGTGAGTCATCTTCAAGCAGCTCCTGCTGACACCACATGGAGCAGAGATGAGTCACCCTTGCTATGACCTGCCCAAATTGTAGAGCTAGATGAATGAATGGTCGCTTTTTTAAATCATTAAATTTTGGGGTGGTATGCTACATAGCAATGATAACTGGAATAAGTTCTCCAGGTGACTCTTAAGTATATTGTTCACACTTTGAAAACACACTTTCTGATAATCAGGTATTTCAGGAAATTATACAAAAGTGAAAGGGGTTGAAGGACAAAATGACAAACAACCCAATTAAAAAATAGACAAAGGATTTTAATAGATGTGTATTCAAAGAAGATACACCAATAGCCAATGAGCACATGAAAAATTACATCATTGGTAATTAGGGAAACGCAAATCAAAGCCATGATGTGATACTATTTTACACCTAATAGGATAGCTTCTCCTCAAAAAAAGGGAAAATAACAGGTACTGGTGAGGATGTGGTGGAGAAATTGGAATCCTTATATATTGATGGTGGAAATGCAAAATAGTACAGCCACTGTGAAAAACAGTTTGGTGATTCCAAAAAATTTTGAATATAGAATTACCATATGATCTGGCAATTCCACTTCTAGGTATATACCTAAAAGAATGGAAGGCAGGGACTCAAACAGTGACTTGCACACTGATGTTCATTATCCACAATAATCAAAAGGTGGAAACAACCAAAGTGTTCATCAACAGAACAATTGGATAGACAAGATTCGGTATATTTACACAATGGAATATTATTCAACTGTTCAAAGGAATAAACTTCTGATACTTTCTAAAACATGGTTGAATCTTGAAGATATCACGTTGAGTGAAACAAGCCAGATACAAAAGGACAGATATTGTATGATTCCACTTACATGAGGTATCTAGAATGGGTAGATTCATGGTGACAGAAAATAGAACAGTGTCACCAGTGGTTGGGAATAGAGAGTTATTGCTTAATGGATTTAGGGTTTCTATTTGGGATGATAAAAATGTTCTGGAAATAAATAGTGGTAGTGATTGTACAATATTGTGAATGTAATTAATACAATAGAATTGTAAATTTTTAAATGGCTAGAGTGAATAATTTTATGTTACATATATTTTATCACAAAAAAATGTTTTAAAAAGTGAATGGAGTAGGATGGGCCACAGTGGCTCAGCAGGCAGAGCTCTTGCTATCTTGCCAGAGACGCGGGTTTGAATCCTGGAGCCTGCCCATGAAAAAAAAAAAATTGAATGGAGTAAAAACTATGAAAGAAAATAATGTGGTCAATAGTTAAATGCAGAGGGACATTATTTTAATATGAGCCCTCCATTGGTAATGTGGCATGTATGAATCTCAGTTTACATATTCAGGAATGTGAGAGAAACAACTTAAAAAAATTTTGTAACTCAAGTTAATTTATTCCTCTCAGGCTGTGTCTAAGTAACGCAGTGTCTTTGCCATGTTAAGGCACTGGAGTCTTCTTATCTTGACCATATTCTATTCACCCTGTAGCATCTACTGAAACCTTGTTTATGTCATCTTTGCCAGTCAGCAGATCACTATTTAGAGTTTCTAGCCCCCGACTACAAGCACAAAGTCCCTTCAAGTCCAGCTTTCTGAGCTAATTCTATTCCTCCTTGGGACTGTATAGCAACATGTGGCATGCAGGACATTATGTAAGGCAAGGTCCTCTGGTCATGCAGCTATTTCTACTCTGCGGCTTTTTTGGAGTTTCTAGCTGGAGAGTAAATGAATGAAGTTAACTAGTTTAAAGACTTAAAAAATGCATCTGAGTCTTTGCTCCAGTTAATTGTTGCCATAAGTAAATGAGTGAAGTTGACCAATTTTAAGATCAAAAAAGGCAGCTGCTACTTTACACCAGCTAACTGTTGCCAGGCCCAGGTAATGTCAGATAGCCTTATATTTCAAGAGAATCCTGAGATGAAGATTGATTATGTAGAATCACCTGATAAGGACTGTGTATAACCAAGACAAAATTTCAAAAGATACTGTAAAGGTCAAGTCAAACATGTCTGTGCGCCAGCCTTCCATCTTTCCAATTTGTAACCTTTGACTTAGTTAATTTTATGTGTGTGGGGGTTGTGGAAATGGGTAATATAAAGAGTGAAACAGAAAAAAATAAAAGCAAATATTGGAGCCCAAATGATATCTATGAATTTTTCAAATATATTATCCTAGTAAAGAAGATGGGAAAAGGAACCATTCAAATCTTGAAGAAAAATATATTTTCAATCTAGTTTCACATCAGGGCAATTTCTCTCTATGTGTATAATAATCAGCCACACAATAAACAGTATTCTGCCTGAAGTTCAGAGGCTGGAGTCCATGGCCCAGAGCCTTACATATGAAAAGGAGAGGGGAATGAAAAGAGAATTCAATAAGAGAGGGTCCAGAAGCTCAGATAAACCAATTTACAGAGATTGAAGCAAGAAGGGTTTCTTCTCTTTCTGACGGCCATTTTGAAGTTGGTTTCATTTTCATCACAAAAGTAGAAGCAATTGAAATTCATAAGCATTTCTTCATAAACACTCCCACTCAAACATAATCACTCCTCTCAAAGAGTTTAACTCCCAGAATGTTAATTAAAGCAATACATTAAACTTAGGGATCCAAAAATGAGTAGGGGACAGAGGGAGGCAAAGGTTTGCTAGATGAATATAGGTCAACTGGGATCCAATGAGTAAGAAGAGCTAAATCAGATGCCCTGTGTGGTGCCAGGCTCCCAGATCAATGCTGCAGCTTTACTGGGAAAGGTCCAGGATGTAGATCATATTCATATTGGTGACAGATCAGGAAGTTGGTCTAAAATTCTGCATAATATGGAATCTACTTTTCCTTTTGGAAGGCAGGGATGAGGAATTGAGGAAGGAGTAAGGGTGAAGGACTATCTATATTTAGAAATCTCATCACTGAAAGGGACAAAAACACAGTAAAATAAAACTTAACAAATACCCCAACTCTGCCTGCCCTAAAACAAGAAAGGGAAATATTTTCTCACATAATGAAATAATCTTAGGCTAGGGTGGTTATAGCTCTATTCTGGGTCTTAAATGATGGTACCAGGACTCAGTTACTCCCCTCTCTTGGCTCTGACTAGATACCAGCCCAGAAGTTTCTGACTAACAACCAAGTCCCTGGTTCCAATTCAGTGCAAAAGAAAGTATCTCATTCTGGTGGCTCAAACCCAAAGTCCAAGATTAGTTCTTACTGCACCAACCTGAGCCAATCTTGTGGCTAAGGGAATATTACCACTCAGACTCACTAGGACTAGGTCAGGTCATTCATATGATTCAACACTGCAACTTTTCTGCCTTGCTTTGCTTTCTCTCCAATTCTTTTTCTCTCTGAGTTTCAGTTTGAGACCTTTCTACTGATTTGCCTTTTAGTTAATGTGTCCCATCTTCTTTTAAACATATCCATTGGATTCTTGCTTTCAGATACTGTATTTTTATTATCATTATTATTTTTTTACATGGGCAGTCACCAGGAATCGAACCCGGGTCCTCTGACATGTCAGGCGAGCATTCTTGCCTGCTGAGTCACCGTGGCCCACCCAGATACTGTATTTTTAAATGCTAAAATTTCTATTTGATTCTTTTGTATAGATTTATCCAAAGGTAGATGCAAGTATGTTTAAAGAAGCATTATTTGTAGCAACGAAAACCAGAAACAAGATAATTTCCGTCAAAAGTGAAATAGATGGATAAATTGTGTTATATTCATAGAATGGGGCATCATATAATAATGTAAATGAAAAACTCCAACTATATCAAACACAATGGATGAAACTTTAAGTAACAAAATTAAATCAAAGAAGATGTAAAATACTGTGAGCACATTTATATAAAGCTCAAAATCAGACTAAATCAAACTACAATGTGTTTGTTTTTTTTGATATTTGGGAGTAAAAACATAAAGAAAAGCAAGGGCATAATTATTAATAAAGCAGAGTTTGTAGGTCCCTTACATAGAAGGGAAGGGCATATAATTTACAATGGGAATGGGGGTAATTCTGGGGTGCTAGAAATGATTTTCTTTTATTTTCAACCTTGGTGGTAGTTTTACAGGATTGAATTTATAATAACTTTTGTAGCTGTATATTTATGCTTTATGCACTTTGGGGTAGACATATTATATTTTGCAATCGAAATCTATACTATAAATGTTTAGGGAATTTTAGATAAAGTCCTCAAAGTCACACAGTCAAGAAGTGTCAGAGCTGAGATTCAAACCGATACCATCTAGCCCCAGAGTCCCTGCCCTGAACTCCGACATTATAATACCTCTACTAAAGAGGTGCAATGGGTCCCAAGCCTGAGTAAGACTAGAGGTTTCCATCGAACATGGTATTATTTAGCAACAGAAATTTGGAAAAGCAAAATAACTTGTGTGTCCATTGGACACTTTAGGGAGAGGAAGTCTTGGCTATAGCCTCCCTTTATCATGGCCCCTTTGGTTTAAGGCTATTTTTACACTGGGTCTGGATGTTTCAGGCTTTCTAAGCCTCAAGATATTAGACATATTAATTATGCAAATAACCTCTTATCTTCTGAATTCTTGTTTAGCAAGCAATTTTCTGACTATAATTCAACTTTCCCAAAAGAATCACTTGGAAACTAGAGGCTGGAGTCTTGAGTACTCTGGTGTGTGTATATCAGCCTTCATTCCTCATTGTATACGAACGTATTAGCATCTTTATTTGCATGTTAATTTCTTGAGCTTTTTATATGTGAATTTTCTTGCTAAGAGATTGAGATCTGAGAGCTGGATCTACATAATCTGATTTCTAAATCAGAAAATTGAGGACCAGTCTCTCAATCCTTGCAAATGCATCAAGGTAAAGTCATTGTATGAAATCTTTAGGACAATAAGCAACTGACCTTTCTCCATGCTGATGGGGGTTTAACTTTTCCATATACTTTCTAGAAGAATATCAGTTCACTTTATGTAGTGACTAATTGTGATGGTTTGAAGCTGTGCATTCCATAGAAAAGCATATTTGTAAACTTAACCCATTGTAAGTAGGACTTTTTGATGAGGTTACTTCAGTTAAGGTGTTGCATACCTCAATTAAAAAGGGTTTTATCCTATTGCTGGAGTCATTTATAAGAGGAGTGAAATTCAGGCAGAGAAAGAGAAAAAGCCGTGGAAACAAGAAGCTGAACATCAAAGGAACCCAGAAGAGAAGGAAGAGAACAAGACACACCACTCTATGCCTTGCCTTGTGAGAAACGAAAGACCAAGTACCACCACACATAGCCAGCCCCAGAATGCTACCGTCTTCAGGAAGAATGCATTGCCATGAGAGCACCTTGATTTGGACTTTTTCCCAGCCTCAAATCATGAGCAAATAAATTCCCATTGTTTAAGCAAATCCATTGCATTATTATTTGTTTGAGCAGCCAAGAAAACTGAAACACTAATTGCCACACTTTAAGACAGAGTGAACCAAGAAACAATTAAATTTCAATGCAGTGACATTCATTTGAATGTCATGAGGTTTAGAGGAGTCAATGGAAAGTTACGAATAAGCCCTGCTTTGAGTGACTGAGAGGTGGTATAGCCATCTGAGATAGAACTGGGTCAAAAAGCCGGATGGCAGCCGAGGAATGAAGAATCCAGGGAGCATCACATTAAGGAGAAGTCTGAAAAATTACCTTTGCTTCCTTTAACACCTTCCTAGGACTGTCTTACTCTTAGTATTCCATACCAGGCATTTCATATTAGATTTTTTTTAATTTTCCATATCTGTTTTTGCTGTTTTTCAGTAGAAGAGTTATGCTAGGGTCAAACTCTTAGAACACTTTTGGAAAGTAAAAAATTTGACTCACTAAAATTGTTCATTACATAGTATTCTTTTCACATGTCATTCTTTCCTTTCTGGAAAATGATCAGAATATTATACCTTGGGAATGCTGTTAACAGGCCTTTTAAGTGGTGTTTGATTTTTTAAAAGCCTAGGCATCTGAACAAGATTCTTTCCAAGTCAAACAGCAGTATAAAAATGAAGAGCCTCTGAAGTCAGAAATCTGTAATGCTGCGAGCTACTTCTTTCTCTCTCTCCTGAAATAATAGATGAGATAAGATGTGAAAACTCATAAAGTTGCTCTTTGTGCTTCTCTACATAGAAGGTCACTTCTTCAGAGTCTGCGTTACAAACCTCACTTAGTTTCTATAATAAACTGAGCCATTTTTTTGAATGTATAAGAAAAAAATCAACGACCTGAGGAAAACTTTAGTTACTCTTTTATTATTTTTAGACATGAAATATGTCATTTCTCACTTTTCAGATAATAAATGAAATACCCAGACTTTCATAAGGTCGCATAGCAAGACACAACTAATCCTGATTTTAAACTCACAATACTCAAGGCCTATTTAAAGAACACAAAGATCTTGGCAATAATAGCTATTGCTTACTTTGTATCTACAACATGCCAATCACTTTGCTTGACATACATCTTGCATTATTTTTCACTATTGTACAGTGTCTGGAAAGAAGATGTTTATAATGAGAGAGGAAAGTGAGGTTCAGAAAGCTTAAGCAGCTGCAGAAAGACACACTACTACTAAGAGATTGGACCAGAACATAAAACCAAATCTTTGACTCCAAAAATCCACATTTTTTCCAGTATTATGCCATATATGTTATCTATAATGATATCTGCATTTCTGGTAAGACAAAACAAATCTATTGATAATTAATTTTTCATTCTTGAAAAGTAAAAAACTCTCAATGAGATAAAAAAGGGCATTCATGGCCGAGTGACTTGAATGTTATTTCATTTATATACTATTGAGATTCATTCAAAGCAATGTTAATTTTTTTAAAGGTGGTGTGTGTGTGCTGGGAGAGTGGGAGAGGAGTGGAGCCAGAGGCTGAGGACAGTATTTTACCAGCAGACTCTAATCACATCATGAATTGGTCATCAAGGTACCAATCTGCGGAGTTCACAGTGATCATAATAGTTCACATTCATAGAGGGCTTTACTTTTTAGGATGATGATACATTGTCTGGAAGAAGAAAATAACATGGATCAGAAAGTAAGCCACATTGTTGGATGAGGCTAGTTTTCTTTGAGAAACCATAATTGGATCAAATCAATACCAGGAATGCAGCCTGCTTGAAAAATACATAAATACAAAAGCAGTTTGAAATTGAACTTGTTTTATAATAAAAATGTGTGAAATGAAGGAGGGTGATGAAGTTGAGGCAGTTCTAGATGCCCAGAGTTAGAGAATGATTAACTAGGAGTTGGGAAAAGTAGAGGTGAAAGGACATGCTTGTGAGAAGTCTGCACTAAAGAGGAAAGAATGGTTCGTCTTCCTGACAGATTAATGCATGTAGAGAGGGAAGGTGACTCATTATATGGCCATATCTACATGATGTTTCATGCATAAAAACTTCCATGCTCTGATTCTGTGATCTCTGCAAACCTCTGATGGTAGTTGAGTTTCCCAATAGATGTCTCCCTTGGGAAGGAAATGATTGGGCAGGATGACATGAGTATCCAATCTGCTTGGCAATGTGATTTCTCACTCTAAATTACTACCCTGGCTCCTGGGTACGAAGTAGCTGGGTGACATGAGTTAGGTGTTTTGGAGCCTGACTTCTTGTGAAGAGCTATGAACCAAGGTTTTAGGTCTGTACAATTGATAAAAGCAACTGCCTACATTTGTATAGTAATTTACAGTTCATAAAGCTTTTTGACACGTCATTTCATTTGGCTCTCACAAGATGTCTGAGAGATGCTTATTATCATGTTCTGTGTTTGAGATTCAGAAAGGTTAAGTGAATTTACAAGGTCATTCAAACAGTTAGTGGAAGATAAAGGACAAAACCTAGAATTTTTAAATGCTGAATTTAGAATTCCTCCACTATCAGGGACAGGTGAGTATACAAATATGTGGAGACATGTGAGAGCCCACAACACCATGCATCCTTAACAACATCTTGCCTTTAGCAGATCCTGATGGATTTTAATAGGTTTAACAGCTTTACTGAGATATAATTTGCATACTATCCAATTCACCCATTTAAAGTATACAATTAAATAAGTTTTAGTACACTCGGAGAGCATGCAACTATAACCACAATCAATTTTAGAACATTTTCATAATCCTAAAAGGAAGTTCTGCACCCCTTAGCTGTCATGCCCTAGGGAGCCACTAATTTACTTTCTATCTCTATGAATTTGCCTATTCTGGACATTTCACATAAATAGAATCATACTATATGTAGTCTTTGTGAGTGATTTCTTTCACATATCATGTTTTCAAAGTTCATCCATATTATACATCCATATCTACATTTTTATGGCCAAATAATATTCCACTGTGTAGATATAACATTTTATTATAGACATTTGAGCGGATTCCACTCTGTGGCTGTTATGAAGATGCTGCTATGCATTCATGTACAAATGTTTGTATAAACATGTTTTCATTTATCTAGGGTATATACCTAAAAGTAGAGTTGTTGGATTATATGATGTGCTGCTTTGAAATGAAGTATGTATCTTAGAAAAGCCATGTTTTAATCCTAATCCCAGTTTGTAAAGGCAGCTGTTTCTTCTAATCCCTATTCACTATCATATGTTTGAAACTGTAATTAGATCATCTCCCCGGAGATGTGATTTAATCAAGAGTGGATGTTAAACTGGATTAGGTAGAGGTGTGTCTCCACCCATTTGGGTGGGTCTTGATTAGTTTCTGAAGTCCTAAAAAAGAGGAAACATTTGGAGAATGAGAGATTCGGAGACAGCAGAGAAGAACGACATAGCCATGAGAAGCAGAGTCCACCAGCCAGAACCTTTGAGATGAAGAAGGAAAATGTCTCCCGGGGAGCTTCATGAAACAGAAAGCCAGGAGAGGAAGCTAGCAGATGACGTCGTGTTCACCACGTGCCCTTCCAGCTGAGAGAGGAACCCTGACCATGTTCATCATGTGTCTTTCCAGATGAGAGAGAAACTGTGACTGTGTTCACCATGTGCCTTCTCACTTGAGAGAGAAACCCTGAACTTCATCAGCCTTCTTGAACCAAGGTATCTTTCCATGGATGTAGTTGGGACATTTTCTCAGCCTTAGAACTATAAATTAGCAACTCATTAAATTCCCCTTTTAAAAAAGTCATTCATTTCTAGTATATTGCATTCCAGCAGCTAGCGAACTAGAACATATGATAACACTTTGCTTAACGGTTTGAAGAACCGCCAGACTTTTTCAAACTTTTACATCCCCACCAGGAGCGAATGAGGGTTCAAATTTTCTGTTCTTTTCAACACTTGCTACTATCTGCCATTTTTACTATAGCCATCCTAGTGGGTATGAGAGATATCTTATTTGATAATTTAGTTTGCATTTTCCTGATGGCCAGTGATGTTGAATATTTTTCATATGCTTATTGGCCATTTGTATATCTTCTTGGAGAACTATACAACTTCTTCAATCATTTCTAAATTGGGTTGTTGTCTTTTTAGTACTGATTTATAAGAGTTCCTTATATATTTTTTTAGATATAAGTCCCATATCAGATATATGACTTGTAAAATTTTTCTCCTGTTTTGTGGATTGTCTTTTCACTCTCTTGATGCTATTCTTTGAAAAACAAAAGGTTTTTTTTTTCTTTCAGTTTTAATGATGTCCAGTGTATCTATATTTTCCTTTGTTATTTGTGCTTTTGGTGTTGAGATGGACCTTTTTGAAGGAGAAGAAAAACCTGGTTGATTTTCAAACTGTATTAATTTTCAGAGTGAGGTAAAGCATAGGAAAAAGAATAGTTTCAAAAGGTAAGTGTCTGCTTTCATGAAGTATGAATTATGATAAGTAGAGAAAGTAAAGGAAGAAAAGTTAGAAAAGCATAATGAGAGAATTTTTTAAAGTTTTGATTAAGGATGACATTGATAACTGAAATTTTTAAAATAGCCTCTCAGAGGCTTCTGGGAAGATGGCCAACTAGAGCAGTTTGAGATTAGTCCTGCTCCACAGAAGTTAGAGACGGGACAGGAGGGCGACTGAGGCAATAATTTGGGAGTGTGGCTGACCTGGGAGAGCTTTCTGCACCACATGTGGCAGTTCTGGTTGCAGACGCCGAGGAACTGAGAGACAGAAAGCTGGGGTCTGGTGTGGAGGCGTAGAGCGGCGGAGCCCACGGGACTGCACGGACAGGTTCATGGGACTAGGAAGTAAGCCAGGCCACATTCCTTGGGTGCGCTACCCTCACCAGCACAGTCCTGTGACTGGCAACTCACCCACACCCCACACACCTGAACCCCATCAGCTGCTCCCATTCCCTGCTCTCCAGGCGCCCCCACCCACCAACCCCCAGGGCATGTACCTGCCCTACACCCCCACCCCAAGTGCAGCCCAACCCACCTCTCCTACACACCTCCTGAGCACTACCTCCCCCTCCCTGTTCCCTGCAGGCTGTTACCAGTGCATAAAGGCTGCAGGCACTAACCTCCACACCTAGGCCACCCTTTCACCCTCCTGCCCATAGAGTCACACAGCTTCACCCCGCCCTCCCTGAGCTCAGTGCATCCATTTACAGCACTCCCAGGCCCACGCATGCACACAGGGCCCCCAGTCATGTCATTCAGCTCTGGGAACTGCACATTACAGCAGTCCTAGAGCTGTGCATGCGCACACCCCTCAGCCACACTTCCCAGATCTGAGAAAGTGCCGACCTTCACAGCCAGGTCACTTCTGCCCCAATCCATGAAGACGTAAGGCTGATCTGCTGCCAAGGCGCTACACATGCGCACAAAGTTCCCATGCCTTAGAGCAGCACACACCAAGGTTTCACCCCCCCATACTGGTACACCTGCACAGCCGCAACAGCCCTGGCTGCTGGGTGCTCACATTCACAAGTGCCAGCATAATATCCCCAATCTGTGCCCATACCTGCCCTGAAACAAATCTCCATACTGAGTGCTCCACCCCATGCCCTACTCCCTGCTGTACAACCATCCCATAAACACAAGGCCTTAGACTACTGAAATAAATCAACTCCCAAAGTAAATTAATCATGAAATTTTTATGTGACAAAGACAGCAGAAGATAAGTAAGCATATCACAATGAAGACAGATATAGCCCTGCCTAATGACCAAATTAAAACACCTGAGGAGACACAGATGTTGGAACACCTAATCAAAGATGCTCATACAACTCTACTTAATAAAATAAGCAGGATAGCAAATGACATAAAAGAGATCAAGAAGACAGTAGAAGAGCACAAAGAGGAATTTGAAAAAATAAATAGAAAAATAGCAGAAATCACAGCGATTAAAGACTCTGTTGACCAAATAAAAGACATATTAGAAGCACACAACACCAGATTTGAAGAGATAGAAGAAAGAATAAGTGACATAGAGGACAGGATAATTGACTTCAAAGACTCAAACAGCAAGTGGCAAGAAAGATGGAAAAAATTGAATGGAAACTTAGGGAAATGATAGACAAAACAAAGCTCACAAATAAAAGAATCATTGGTGTTCCAGAAACAGAAGAGAGGAGCAAAGGGCTAGGAAGAGTAATTAAGGATATAATGGGGGAAAACTTCTCAACCCTCATAAAGGACATAAGTATACAAGTCAAAGAAACCCAAAGAACTCCAAACAGAATAAATCCAAGTAGGCCTTCCCAAAGGCAAATACTAATCTGTCTGTCAAATGTTGAAGAGAAGCAGAAAATCCTGAAAGCAACAAGAGAAAAAGCAATCTACTACATAGAAAGAAAAACAAATAAGACTGAGTTCAGACTACTCAAGTACCACCATGGAGGCAAGAAGGCAGTGGTATGACATATTCAAGATCCTGAAAGAGAAAGACTTCCAGCCAAGAATTCTGCACCCAGCCAAATTGTCCTTTAAAATTGAGGGAGAGATTAAAGCTTTCACAAAGAAGTCCTGAAAGAATTTGTCAACAAAAGATCAGCCCTACAAGAAATACTAAAAGGATTTAGTAGAGGAGAGGGGGTTCTGGAGGAGGGCACAGAATTTAAAGAATACAAGAGAAAGAGGGAACAGAATATATAGATCAGACAAATAAAGTAAAAAAGATAAGATGGTGGAATCAAGAAATGCCTTTTCAGTAATAACTTTGAATGCCAACTGACTAAACTTACCAATTAAAAGATATAGATTGGCAGAATGGATTAAGAAACATAATCCAACCATATGCTGTTTACAAGAGACTCATTTAGACACAAGAAATCAAATAGATTGAAATGGAAAGGATGGAAAAAGAGCTTCCATGTAAATTGTAACCAAAAGAAAGCAGGAGTAGATATACTAATATCATACAAAATAGATTTTAAATGTAAAGACATCATAAGAGACAAAGAAGGACATCATATACCAATTAAAGGGTCGAATTCACCAAGAAGATATAACAATCATAAATGTTTGTGCTCCCAATCAAGGAGCTCCAAAGTACATGAGACAGACATTGGCAAAACTGAAGGGAGTGATAGGTGTTTCAACAATAATAGTAGGAGACTTCAATACACCACTCTCCTCTATAGATAGAACAACCAGAGAGAAGGTCAACAAGAAAATAGAGAAGTTGAATAACTTGATAAATGAATTAGAATTAACAGACATAGTTCTGTTGGGTCCATATAGGTCATTGGACCCCAAAGCACAAGGTTATACATTCTTCTCTAGTGCTTCTTTGGGCCCTCTACATGATGCCCAATGAATGCAGGTGGTTGAACGATGCACTGATGAAGAAGTAGAATGGTAAATGATACTGTATACTTATGAATGAAGACTGTGTTGCTACAAAAAGGAACAAAGTCGTGAGGCATGCAACGATGTGAATGAACATGTGGGACATTTGGGGTGACGAAATAAGCCAGACACACACACACACACACAAAACAATGTTATGGTCACCTTTAGAAAATGCTTATAAGGAAACAGGGGTCTAGATTGTAAGCTTTGAGAGCAGACACAGTAAGTCCGGAGTGGTGATTATTATTTCTGGATTTTGAGAGGCTGTTTTATATATATAACCTGATATTTAGAGATAAGAAGGAAGCTGAATAGGTTGGGGTTAAAATAATTCAAAACATAGGGGTAAGGAAGACAGTGTCTATATTTTAGAACCACACACACTCTTTGAGATCAATGGAAGAAAGGTTTATTTGATCTGGAACTGACATTTTCTGTAGTGCAAATCTAATTCAACTATCTGTATAGCTCATTTGAAGAACTGAAACCCAGGGAGCACAGAATCATCTATATAATCCTGTATAGATGATAGTAATGCCTGGAAACATCTTAGAGTATATTAAGCAGATAATCAGAAAGTATTGACAAAGTCCACTGAGGGAGGGGAGAAAGACTATGGAATTATTAAACCTTACCATCAGGTAATCCCCTGAAACTGTGTCAAACTTTATGGACACCCATATCAATAGGCCATGTCCTAAATCATGAAGCTTATTCTTGTGAGGCTTATGTAGGTAGCATAAAAGGTTAGACTACCTATAGGTATGCCTAAGAGTTACTTCTGGAGGACCTCTGTTGTTGCTCAGATGTGGCCTCAGTTTCTCTAAGCCCAACTCTGCAAGTGAAATCATTGCCCCCCACCACCACACACACACATGGGACATGACATCCAGGGGTGAACATCTTCCTGGCACCATGGGACAGGACTCCCAGGGATGAATCCAGACTTGGCACCGTGGGTTGAACAATTACATCCTGATCAAATAGGGGGAAAGAAGTGTAATAAAATATCAGAGGCAGAAAGAGTTCAAATAGGATTGAGAGGCTATTCTGGAGGCTACTCTTACACAAGCTTCAGGTAGACTTTGCTACTTATTATAACCTGCCAACCCCCAACCAGGACCATTCCAGCCAATCCTAAAGAACATCTAGGGTAATTTATAAGATTCCACAAGGGTTCCAGGCACTAGAGTAACTTGCCAGAAACCTACAACCTCCAGATGTGTCTCTGGTCCAGATAAGTCCTGAAACCTAGTCCAGCCTCTCCAAAACATCAGATAGTTCCATCTCCCTATCCCATGTTAGTGACAGACTCTTCCAATATAAAAATTTTAGAATTGACATAGCCCAAACTACCCCAATGAGAGAGATGGAAAGATCAAAGGTGGTGGTGGAATTATACATAGAAGATAAGACTTAACAAATGAATATGAATACTGAATCATTAAATTGATATCTCTTGGTATTTTAGAACATCTAGAAGTAAAAACTAAAATTGTGAAATTGTAACCCATGTCAAACTCTGAAATATGTTCTACAACTAATTGTGGTGCTGTGCTCAGAAATTATAGCTTTTGTGTATCGTATATTATTGCTCACAAAAAAAGAAGGAAAAAAATGGATTGTGATGATACAAAAGTATTCAAGCCCTCTAGCCTCCTATATTCTGGAGCAGCTAGAAGGAAAAATATGAGAGGATCATATGGCAGCCCATGACAAACTCTGAGATCTCTCTTGTAACCACTTTTTGAAGAGTGCTTTGAAAACTATTGCTTTTTTATTTCTTTGCTTTATATGTATGTTATACTATAAAATAAAAAAATAAAAAAAGCCTCATTAGCAGTGTTTCTTATTCCTGTTTCTATCTGTTATAAATATAACAAGAAAGCATATCCATCAAATACTATATTTTACACTGGATTTTTAAATGTTTTTCAAGAGATGTAAATCATCATGACTGTAATGTACAATATAGTATTCTAGTATAGGTCAAATGAGTTGTGCCAAATAAGAATTGACTATTTAATTTAAACTATTTTACTTTTGTTTGTATATCGATAGTAAAATAGCCTTATGATCAATATAGAAATTTTAAACTCTATATACTTAAGCTTTCTAATATAGCCTTTTTTATATAAAATCAAGATATATATAGCTTGGGCCTATTATACAGTTACATTTCCTTTCTTGGCCACTGACAGATATTTTATAAGTAATGGCTATAATGCCATTAATCTGGTTCAAGAAATAGTGCTGATTTTATTAGATAATAATTTGCTTCAAAAAACTCTTCTTCATATACTCTATGTGGTAGTTAGATTCAGTTGTCAACTTGGCCAGGTGAAGGTACCTAGTTCTGCTGCTGTGGCCATGAACCAATGGTACGTGAGCCTCACCTGTGCTCATTACATCTGCAGTGGGCTAGGAGGCATGCCTGCTATAAAGATGATGTTTGATTTAATTGGCTGGTGCTTAAATGAGAGAGCTTAACATAGCACAGCCCAAGCAGCTCAGCATGCCTTATCTCAGCACTTGCAGCCCAGCCCAGGCCTTTGGAGATGCAGAAAGAAATCACCCCAGGGAAAGTTGTTGGAACCCAGAGGCCTGGAGAGAAGGCCAGCAGAGATCATCCTGTGCCTTCCCACATAAGCAAAAACCTCAGTTGAAAGTTAGCTGCCTTTCCTCTGAAGAACTGATGAAATAAATCCCCTTTTATTAAAAGCCAATCCATCTCTGGTGTTTTGCATTCTGCAGCTAGCAAACTAGAAAACTCTAAATACTCTCTGGTGGTATAACTTAATAACACATCATCAAAGAAAATGCTAGGAATAGTAAAGGAAAAACAAGCATGTTCACTTCGGTGTTGAAAGGAAAATTTGAGTGGAGAAACTTTCTCTATGATTTTGCATATATATCATTATGATGCTTAGGGCTGCTCTGTATGCGTACATACAGGTTTAGGTTCATTTACTCATCAAAATTAAACTTTGAGATGTTGAAAGTTTAAAAGTACAAGAGATACCACCATGGTCGCACAATTTAAACAACAAGACTTAAGCTCCTAATCAAAGGTTTACCTAAATTTTTATTTTGAAAAAAATCTCTTTATTAAACCTGAGCAATATTAAGCAAGCACTTTATTTGAGAATGAAGTTCAAGAATAACTTTGAAATAAAAAAGTACATGTTTTAATTTATCACCTTCCTCATTTATTTTCAAATTTTCTCTTTCAACTAATCATAATCATATTCTTCTAAACAGCTTTTTACCAGAAAATCCTAAAACTGACCCCACTTGTCTAATATGAAATCCAAATCTTCCCAGGATTTGGGTCATTTCCCAGATTTTAGGATGTCTTTGTAACAATGTGACTTTAGTTTTTTTCCCCTCTCACATTTGATTTTTCCAAAACTTAACTTTTTCAGCTGCCAGAAACACAAACACATGCACACAGACATACACTGAACAATGGTGCAATTTCTCCTATTTGATCAGAAGAACAACTGTGTATTGCTTTCCAGTTTTTCAATTGCATTTCCCAAGAGCAGGAGGAAGAGCTAATGAAAGAGAACAAGGTGTTCAAGCCCTCAAAAGGATCTTGTAGGGCAAACTAAGGTGGTCTGTTGCAAGTAAGTCAGAGCTCTCTTAACAGTCTCTACTTAGCCCCCTTGCTTTGTTTCCGTACAAAACACCTGACTCATGTCCACTTTGACCACTTACTCCCTGTGGATCGTTTTCCAGCTCACTGCCTCATTACTACTTCTGCTATTGAGTTGTATGCTTCCCAACAGCCAGTTGCTGTTTTTCAGTCAGTTGCTTTTAAACTAAAGCCTATTCATGTCAGTTGCACTCGCCATTATAATTATGTAATTTAATTGAACTAGTAAAAACAATGAAAAACATGAGTACAAAAGGAAAAAAAGATTTGTTTGTCATGAAAATAAAATGTTATGCATTAGAAAGAGTCTGAAATCAACTCACTTTTTAAAAAAATTGCTATTGAATTAGTATGTAAAAACAACTCCAAAAAATTTGAAGAAGCAACAAAAGTAGAGTTATTTAACTAATGCCTGAACTAGAAAGAGCCTAATAGTATTCATTTATCCTGCAAACATTTTTTAATCATTTACTATGTGTGCTAGAAAGCAGGGTAGCTAGGAACGTAAAAACAAATAAATCGCAATTCTTAAGAAATAAAAGTCTAGGAGGGAAAGGAGCTATTAGAATATACATATATATATGTAGCGAGACAATGTGATTGATACAGCTGTATTAATGGAGTGCTTTTAGGTCTACAAATGTTTAAATAAGCATGTGCTATCTTACTAGTTTTCGAAGGGCATTTAAAAGTATTTTCCCCCAGATAATATGAAATGTGTTATCAAATAGAACATTTGGAAAGCCCAGTAAAGCATAAAGGAAAAAATGAAAGTTATTTCCAATTCTACTTCCCAGAGACTAACTGTAAATATTTTGGTGGATTTTCTTCAAATCTTCCTTCATTCTGCTGTTTTATATTAAATTATTTTACATGAATTATACTATATTGTTATTTTTACACTAAAATTATGTAATATGCAGACATTTTATTATGCAAAGCACTCATTTACAAAGCCTACTTTTATTTAACAATATTGAGGTAATCGTTGCTCTCTAGGCATATATGTAGAGAATCCTTAATATTATTTAGTGAACATGTCATTAGCTTTTGAAATAGACTTTAAAAACATACTAGTGACAGCACAGTGCTCAAACTTATCAAAATTTCTTTTTGGCTTATTACATATCTATTATGAGGATATGCAAGTAAATGACAGTAGATTTAAACAAACATATTAGCCTAGGAAAAAATAAAGAAAAAATTGTGTTACCATGTTTTACATATTCTCAGTTACATGTGACAAGTGTTTAATCTGATTTGCAGAGAGATCTCCGATATTTTCTACATCATTGTCTGATGTAATCTTAAGTAATCTGAGCCATGATGACATGGTATGATAATGCAGATTGAAGCAACTCACAGCATTTTAGAAACTGACTTGTGGATTCAGGAAAATGTGTGAGAACTACAAAATGGACAAAATCTACTATTGAAGGAAAAGTGCTGCTAATCCTGCAGATTAGCTTCCATCCCTTTCTTTAGATTTTCTCCTCCTTATAACTGTGCAATGACATCAAGAGAAGCAAAGGGAGAGAGTAAGGCTGATGCTTTGCAACAAGACTGATGCCTGCAGACCAGGGGTGGGATCCAGAGCAGAAGGAGGTTCAGTGAAGATACGGCGGAGTCGCCTCACATTTTGTCTTTGAGAAATAGGGCACTGGATGTACCCATCTACCAGAAGAGTTTAAACTGAATCTACTATGAAATAATGGAATATGTAAAATTCAGCCTTATGATTTCATGGGCACAAGTATCATGTCTGTGAAATCATGGAGGCAAAACTGCTTTGAAAACTCTCAAGTCCTGTAATAGTACACAAACTCATTCTGGTATACTGTTAATAAGGAATAAAAAGCTTGAGGACTTTTCCTTTATACTTCATTAGTCTTTCTGCATTCCATTTTCTTTTTTAAATCTGTCCTCCTTCACACATAAAATTATCTGGAGCTTTAGCAAGGCAGGGAAACCCAGGCACCCAAATTGATTAATATGGCCAAGTCTAGAAGAAGCCTGCTCCTCACTGGAGTCCAGAGTTCACTTCAGGCATCCTGCATCCACGTTTAGGATAGCTTGGCTAGTAAGCAGTTTTATAACTAGGTCAGCAGCTTTCAAGTCTCTTTCTGAGAATCCTTCAGCTTCTAACTGAATCTACTCCTTTTGTCTTTCCTGCTCTAGACTTTAGTTGTCATCTCCATCCCCACCCGGGAACAGAAGCTCTAGTCCTTTACTCTCAACCTACCACCAGGGCCGGCTTCACGGGCACACAACCCCTGTGGTCACACAGAGCCCACACTCAGGAGGGCCCTGGGCTTGGTCTAGTGCTCTGCTGTTACTCTCTTAAAATTCTTAACAATTTTTGAGCAAGGGGCCCTGAATTTTCATTTTGCGTGGAGCCCTGCAAATTATGCAGCCGTTTTGTTCCTGATACTTAGCCATGAGCCAACCCACCAACTCCCGTGGTTATGCTGGAATACCAGCTTGACCTCAGCCACTGGGGCCGAAGGCAAAGCCAGGCTGAAGCAGCTGAGGTTCCTACTATTTCTGCCCTTGCCAAAACGGCAAAATTATACCCTTAGCTAGAGGGAATCAGAGACTCCAGATGAAGCTGCCTTAAAAAGTCTGGAGTTGAGAGCTAATGAATGAGTTCATTTAATTAGCTGCTGGGGGCTAACACTGGCTTAGCCTTTCCTTCTTTCAGATAATGCTTACTGAAGAACAAGGAGAAGAGAAGCAGCCAGTGCCCACCCTCCACCCCCATAGGCTTGAAAACCTAAAGGAGAAGGTGGAGATTTAAATTGAATGTAAGTTCGGAGTTCTGCGGTTATTATGTGGATTTGATTTTTACTTAATAGTGACTTATTTATGAGTAACCAGGAGAGCTATGAGACTTGTCCAGCATTCATTCAGAGGAAGAGAAAGAACAAGTTATGAGTGTAGGTTAAAAAAAAATAGTGGAAAGAAAGAAAAAGTTGGTTTTGCTGGTGTTCTATTGAATCCAGCTTGTTTAATAAACTAGATAAAAGAGCCATAGTGCCTTATGGCAAGTGGGAGAGTAAGTGAACAAATGGATCATGAGTGCACAACTCGTATTAAACCACAAAGCCTACTATTTTTATTCATAAGGCTAGTTGTGCCCAAATAACGTAGGGGTTGGATAATATTAAAAGTCATAACTACCACCTCTTAGGTGTTTACTATATACCAAGTAAAGTGCTAAGTATATTTTATGTATTATATAATTTTCACCTCACAATGAGGTATTTTAATAACCACATTATACACATGAGGAAATTGTGTGTTAGAAAGATTAGAGTCACTAAGTCACACACCCGGTGAGGAAAGGAGCCAGCATTTGAAGCCAGCTTTGCCTAACTCCAAATTCCATGCTCCACATCTAATGTTACTAAAAGACTGACTTATTCAGATTTTTCAGCATGCCTTTCTGGGCAGTCTTCTTTGCAATCCTATATATAGCAACCATTAAAATAGCATCATTTCCAGCCAAACAAACAAAAGCAGTGAAATGCCTCTCTTTTTCTTTTTCTCTACTTTCCCTTATTTCTTGTCTTTTTTAACATTTACACATACAAACCACAAAACGAACAAACAAAAATACCCAAACTGATTATTACAATAAAATTCAATTCTGCCATCTGCACAGCTTTTAAAAGTCCTGTGGGAAAGAGAGGAGGAAGTCTTAACTTAGTTTACTGTCAGTATCATGTATCAGATGATGAAGGAAACAATGAGAACTGCTGTTCTAGATAAAAATCTAATCAGTAGAAAGAGGTCTGATAGAAGCAGGACAGAATTGTGTGAGAAGGCAAGACAGTCCACCTAGAGTTCATGAGAACAGCACAAAGCTAAGAGAAGAGAATTAGGATCTTAGAATTGCGAAGGATGTTAAAGAGAAGAGGATAGTATCTGAGGAATAGATGTAACTACTCAGGGTTCTGCATATTAATCTTGGTTTGTGTAAGAACAGAGATAAGACATGAAAAAAGGAATGCTTAAACCAGGAATTAAATGGAATTTGAAGAAGAATATGAAATAGGCTGATAGACTAAACAGAGGTATGTACAAGATATTAGGAGCTATTAAAATGTTATTTAAAATTTGGAGAAGGAACAAGAGCAAGAAAACACAAACTTAGACTTTGGGGACAGATGATGTAATGTTGATGGATGAACTAACTGAATACTCATTCTACTTACTTTGTCTATTGATGAGAGTGACGACTATTGAAGGAAAGTCCAAATTTGAGGATAAGAAAACTGAAGTTCAAAATGGGCAAGGAACTTGTAAGACAGTATCTCACTACTATGCAAATCTCCTTGGCCAAGATGAATTATATTTTCTTGCTTGAAAGGATCTTGAAAGTAGGATACCTATAGGAAAGCTGGCTTTCTTTTAAAAAGGACAAAATGAAAAGATGAAAAGTCTGGAGATAGACAAATGTCCTTATTTTTAAAAAGAAGAGAAGGTAGCAATGTCAGATAAAAGAACTTTAATCTTGTGAGTGATTCTGAGCAAGATCCTACAAAAAGATTATAATAAAAAATTGCTATGATATACTAACCACATGCCAGACCTGGTCTTAGCACATTATTTACTTTAACTCCTCGCACTCATAACAGCCCTCTGAAGTGTATACAGATAAGAACCTCATTGTACAGCTTGCTTGGGATTGCGCCTTTTCCAAATAGGCTAATTCAAGATTTTCTTCACCACAATATACATATTATAAAGGCTAGGGAGAGGAATATGCATCTTCTCTAACCGTTAAAAGTAACTATAAAAATCCTATTATGATCTCCAAATGTGCTGCCGTTCTCTGACCCAGACAATCTGAAGATTGTGGGAAGACCATCTAAGGGCCGGATCTGGGTGGGGGTAAGGGGAGGGAGGGGCAGTTATTGGTGCAGCCAGTGCCCCTGCTGTAGCTATCATCCATGGGAACGAGAAGGTGAGCCTGGTCTTGGCCGTTCCCGCAAGTCTAGGTTGGGGCTAACACCCTAATCTCTACATTTCTATGTTGGGAGATGTTAGGCCCTGGGGTGGTCTGTGCCCCCCTTTCTCTTGTGGATCATGGATCCAGTGGCTTCTGGCTGTCTAGTGGAATACTATCTTTGCCTGCCTCTCTACCACCATCCCTAGGACAAGTGAGAACTTGAGGGGTAGAAGATAAGTTTGGGCAATGGCCCTTCTTACCCACGCTGAAAGGTGGCCACTTTTGATAAAAAAGGGCATGGGGAGAGGGAAGGTAAGAGTTGAAGGGTGCCTCCCCTCAGCTCGGATCCCAACACCAGTTAATTCCTGCTAACACCACCTCTGCCTCTCTAGAGCTGGGTCTTCTCCTCAGCCTGGCACGTGGTGACCTCATATGATGGTAAATCTCCCAATCATATATGAAAGAACACAAACAGCCAGGGAAAGGAGATTTGTGACAATAAATTTATGAAAGTACAAATTACATGAATATCAAACTCATAAAAGTCAAAGCTTTTCAAAGATCGGGAAATTCACTTGAGAATGTACCCTGCAACACTGTAAATTCATTTACGTAAGATTGGTGCCTGTCCTGTGCTTTGCCCCTGCTAGAATTTCATTAACCGTGTCATAATATCACCTACATGTTACATGTTTGAAAAGGTTTTTGGAGCTGATTTCTTAATATCATAGGGGAGTTTTAGAGTATTTATTGCTTCATGGATTAATTAATAATTTTTCTACCATGATATAATATTTCTATAGCATTATAGTGTTCTCCATAACTTAATACCTTTTAAACAAGTTTTCAGATTTGGAGATTGTTTCCTAGGTAACTCAAAATGTGAAGAATGGAATAAAGTGAAGGGGAAAAGCATGCTACTATGAGTTAGGCAGTTGAGTTCTACTTCTGGACTAGCCCATAGCCACCTGTGTGATCTCGGATTAGTCACTTCATTTCTCTGAGGTTCCATTTTCTTACTTGTAAAATAGGAGGATTAAACTCTGACCTAAGATTCTTTAACTCGTCATTTCTTCACAATGGCTATGTGTTCACTTTTTTGTTTAAATGCATGACTTTCAAAGTTCACATTTTATGACATTGGTTATGACTAAATAAAGAAACTTCCCACTTGATTCCAGTATTCCCCATATCCCTTTCCTCTTGGAGTAATGTCTACAGTGGTATACATTATTGCTTATGGAATTCATAAGGTAACAGATGATCTAAGGTCATTCACATTCTGTTGTTTATGTTATGCTTACATCATTGACTTTCAAGGTGTTTTATGGGTCTAAGTGCAGAGTTAAATGCTCTTTTGAAAGAACTGCTTATAAGGTTGACCCTTGGCTGATGTTTAGGAACTTGGATTTAAGGAGGGTTCCGGCCATTTTCAGACTAATAAAAATGGTTCACTGGGCCTACATTGTACAAACAAGATGTACAGGTTATGCTGAATATCTGTTTTTCTTCTGGGAGTATGGAATTTTGGTATGTACTGGGCAGAGAGTGTCCACATGACCAGCTCACAGTAAAAATCTTGGGCACTGTGTCCCTAATGAACCTCCCCAGTAGGCAATATTTCCTACATGCTGTCACATCAACTGCCAGGGAATTAAGTGTGTCCTGGGGGTTTGGCTTTCTTGGCTGCTAAAACAAATACCATGCAATTATATTGGCTTAAACAATGGGGATTTATTGCCTCATGATTTTGAGACTAGGAAAAATCCAGTATCAAAGTGTAACCAAAGTGATGCTTTCTTCCAGAAAACTGTGGTGCTCTGGGACTGGCTACTGATAATACTTGGTCCTTGGCTTTATGGTCACACAGCGACACACGTGGTGGCCTCTCCTGGCTTCTCTGGTTTCGGTCAAGTTCCAGCTTCTTCCTGTGACTTTTTCTTTGTGTCTGAATTTCATTCTGTTTACAAAGGACTCCAGTAATAAGATTAAGAACCATACTGATTGAGGTGGGCCACACCTTGAATGAAGTAACCTCATCAAAAGGTTCTACTATAATGGGTTTTTATCTATAGGGATTAAGAGCATATTAAGCTTAAGAGCATCTTTTTATGGGGTCCATAGCTCCAAGCTCTATGAAGAGCTCATGCATGGTTTCCTCCAGATATCACCACATGTAACTTTTCCTTTTGATGACTTTGCTTTGTATATTTTTACTGTAATAAATCATAGTTGTGGATACAACTATATTCTGCTTTATGAGTTCTCCTTGCAAATCATCAGACCTAAGAGTGGCTTTTAGAACTTGCCATCCAGTATCCTTAGAATGTTTTCTATTCCCTGCATCATTCGAGAAGCTAGTTCATTACAGGGACATTCCTGGTAGGAACAGGGAACTGTTTTTACATTATGTGCCACTTCTCCACCCCTACCTAGACCAAATGAGTGGCAGTGTTAATTAACACAGTGTATAGAGATACTGTGACCTTTATATCTAAGCTTTCACATAAACATGAATATTATAGAAGCATTACTTTCAAACTTAGCTCTTTCAGCCATGGACTCCTTTGTATTAAGACAAACCTTTTGGGAAGGCCAATGTATGAAACATTTGAAAGTAAGGCTATTCTGGTTGAGGTAGAGTATGAGGTAGGCATAGACCCTTGCCTACTTGATATCTATTCTTCCCCTTTCCTGTCCTCAAGTTGAAAACTGTGACTTAGAGTTCACTGTTTTTTTTTTTTTAATGCATACCATTGTTGTGGGCACCCCACAAGGTTATTTCCTCAAAGAGGGAGATAGACAGTAAAGCGATTGAGTTATTTACTAGTGAACTCATAAATGAATGAGAAATTATGCCAGCATCATGTTTATCTCTTTAATCAGAAACCAAATCTGATGACTGGAACAGTCATATATGTCATAGCTAAAGGCCCAACTGAACTTGACTACTATCTCTCATTACAGCAAGAAAAGAGTAGGGATCTCATTGTTTGTAAAGCCTCTATTATGAGCACATTATATATTATTTCATTTTTTTCTTTAGAAAGCCATGAGAGATACTTTCTCCCCATTTTACCAAAGCAAATTCTCACATTGCTGCAGAGTTGGGATTTGAATCTACCTCTCACTCAGTTAGCTACAGTATATTGTATCCATAGGTATCTAATGTTTAGGTAGTCTATTGTTTGACATAGCAGCCCAGCCTACTAACTTCAAGCCCAGCTCACTAACCTTTCCCTTGGGGCTGTTAAATTTCTTTTACATGCATGAGGGGTTGCTGGAAGTTCTCAGTTCTGTATGTCCTGTGAAATAGATAGGAGGGTTAGGGAAGAGACTATGTGCATGTGATCTTCCCTCTTCAAGGAGGAGGCATTGAAAGCTGGATGAGCGTGTCGCCAAAAATACCCTCAATGGTCCAGCAGTCCTTGCTAAACTGAGCATACAGGAAATGTGCTTAATTACCACCGGCTACCACTATCGGAAGGATATTTGCTGATTGTGACTGTTTCCTCATTGGCCTGATGTCTTTGTTTAAAAAGAAAAGCTGTGTCCCTGATAGATGCTTGCCAGCCTGAGTTTTCTAATTATCTCCAGTTTTTCAGTTTTTCTTGAGGTTGCGCTTCAGTGAATCCTTAAAACATCTCCTCTTCCCTCACAGCTCATGATTATCTCATTTCAACTTGCTGTACAACAGCTGTCTGGGAGCCAGCTGTCACTCTCTAGCGCACGTGAGCAGTCCAGCAGAATGACATTCCTGTGTGTTTTGGTTTCACTCCAAAACTGCAGTGGGACATTACTCCCCTCAGAGGATGAAGGATTGAAAAACAAAGGACATTTGGACAAAGTTGATGGTTGCAAATACCCAATCCATCACTGAGGTATGGCCCAAACAGGTGACACACATTTGAACAGGAGGGATAACACACATTCTTATTTTTGCTCATTGCCTCTCTTAAGGCAAAATGGCAACAATGAGCTAGGACACCCTTCTCAACACTGGTTATGAAGCGTGCTGGGAATAAGGAGATTCTTAGTTTGCCAGCCTACTAAGACAAACAACACAAACTGGTTTGGGTTGGATAGGGGGTCGGGGACTAAGAAACCAGCCACCCTGGCACAAAAGTTGGGGATTATAGGCAACAGAAAAAGATACACCACTTACTGGGCTAAGACAAAGACCAAACAGAGGCAAGAATCTCAGTTTTGGGTCCAGATTGCTCAGAGAGGTCTGTGAAGAGATTATTAAAATGATTATAAATTTAGTTATGAATATATATACTTTAATCCTTTTAATCTAATAGATATGTATCATTAATTCTATTTTACAGATCAAAAAAATTACAACTCTGAGAATTTAAGAAATTTGCCTAAGGTAATATCATTAGTAAGTGATAGCGCCAGGAAATGAACCAGGTTCCACGAAAGCTGGTACCACCAAGTCACACTGTGATCAAAACTAGGGCAGCATGATCAGGGTACAGTTCAAAACTGAACTCTATCTTCTCTCCAAAACAGTTCCCTCTCCCTTCAAAATGAATCCTTTCTTGTTCAGTCCCTCTCTTGGTTAGAGTGGAGTTGCCAAGATTGAAACCTAGGACTCACTTTGATGCCTACCTCTCCTTCAGTCTTTAAGACTTAACACGTGCATCACCTCATCTAGAAGTCTTCCTTAAGGTCTATGGTAAATTGACTATGTATCCCAACATAGACATGTTTTTAATTTTTATCTTCACTCCTGTGGGCATGAACACATTGTAAATAAGTACTCCTGAAGATGCTATTTTGAGTTAAGGTATGGCATAGCTGAATGAGGGGCGTTCTTAACCCATATCATTGGAGGCCTTATAAAGAGAAAAATTTGAAAGTCAGGAATTGCAGAAGGCCATAAGGAGAAGCTGGAAGTCAGAGAAAACCAGAAAGGTAGAGAAAGATCACCACATGACAAGAGGCAGAGATGCAAGCCAAGGAATCCCAAGGATTGCAGCAAGTTCCCAACAGATTGGCAGACTTTGGGGAGAAGATAAGTTCTTGCCAACATCTTGATTTTGGATTTCTTCTAGCCTCAAAAGTGTCAGCAAATAATTGCTTATATTTAATCCAAACCAGTTTGTATTGTTTGTTTTAGTAGGCCTGCAAACTAAGGTACCCTCTTCCAGGGTAAACATCTCCTCTGCTATGAGCCCATAGCATCTTTAGCATATCTTCTTCCTCCACTCTAAGTGGGCATCCTCAGAGTTTAGGGACTGTGTTCCACACATCTTTGATTCCTGAGGCACAGAAAATGGCTGTCACGTAAACAGTACTTCATAAATGTTTGTTACTTAAGTTAATAAAGAGGAGAATGAGTGAATGAAAACCAGAACATCAGGAAAGCATGTTTCCTTCCATTAAAAAATGTTCCCTTGTTAGTACTAAGAAGAAGAGAATGTTTCAGCTATGAATATTTCATATTATAACGGGCATTGTCATTACTGGCAGTTTTAAAAATGTGCAGGAGGGACATAAAAAGTACACAATGTACTTATGGTTTTAATAATTACTAATTAAACACTTTGGATGGATATAAGCCACCAGATGTTATTAAAGATAGCTACGGCTTCCCCAATATACTTCATCAAACATTCAATTAGGTAGAGCTACTTTAGGCATTAAAGCAGGATGCCAAGATTTATAGTAAAGATCCTTTAGGCACTTCCTTTTTCTTTTCCTGACATAAATAATGGATAAATGTGCTTCCTGGCTCCTCTTCCTTAGTTTGTACATAGCTTAGCAGAAGTCAACGGCAAGTATAGGGTTAACTGTGTGCCTGATCACAGTGTTACCTGAATCACATACAATAGTTACTGCTTGCTTCATAAGCCCAGGAAATAAATGTAGTCACAACTCTTGCATTTTTTCCAAGCAATCTTTTTGAAAAAAAAAACAAAACATTTTTCTCATTAACAGGAAGTCCAGAATCATCCTCTAATACCTTCTACAGCCTCACCAAATTATCCAAAACCCTAAAGGATTGGTTCTAATACCAAATGCCATGTAAAAAGAAAACTGGAAGAGCTCATCAGTTCACTGCTGCCATTGCTACTCTCTGCTGTCATCCAATGTCACATAGGTGTTGAAGGGCTAAATATCTGTTCAGGTGTCATTGGTGCCTTCTGCTTAGTATCCAAGCAGAGCATTTTGGTTCATATTCACATGGACAGTAGCTAGTACTCAAAGCACAGCCACTGGAATTAGCTACACAGTGATTGCTAGTTTTTTTATACATAGTGCTGGAACCAGATCTCCTACTAAGTCCTAAAAGTAGAATGAAGGCCATCAAAACTGACTTCCTTTGAACAATTGACTTCTCTTGATCAATGTAGAGACTTTATTGATTTTTCTGCAAATAACCCTAGGCAATGCCACTTGGACCACTTATTTCTCTAACTTGCACTCTCAGGTATCTAAGAATTAGGTCTTCCCTTCTTGTTACCAAATGTTTAGTCTCAATATTCAAACAAATCCCATCTTTTCCTCAGATGCCAATTCTGCCTTCCAGGGTATTTTAAGGAGCTTGCCTTTGCTAGACCCCTTGTTTGTTTCTCCCAGAGCAGTGGATCTTACACAATGAGAAGGTCAACTCAAGCGCTGTAAATGAATACAGGTATCTTTTAAAAATTATTGTTTTTCCTTCTCTCTCTCTTTCCACACACGCATTTCATAATTCCCCATTATGCACAGGAAATCTCATCAGATGATCATATGCATCCATTAGCATCTCTGCTTTCTGTCACAGATTCAATCACAAATATAATTGGTCTCAGTAGGAGTGGTGCCAGGACCTGAGAATGGACTGAACCATAGTATTGGAATCATTAGAAAAGCCTACTAAACTGCAGGTCTGTTGATGATAAGCTGATTAGCCATGAGAAGAATATTTTTAAGGCATTTATATGTGGCAAGAACTGTACTTTTCCTGAACAGTGGGATTCTATTTATATTATGGACACTGTAAATGTAACATCTGATGATTTTGTTCTTAGCATGAAAGTTCATAACTAAATGGATAGGACCTTACAGAATGTATGTGTTTATTCTAATATATCATGTGTTTGATCAAAATAGTATGCCACTTAAAAGTTAATCCTAATTTCTTTATTCTATTGAGTAGATTCATTTCCTTGAGCCATCTTTAAATATTTTTGGATGAAGATTATGTTAAAAAACTGATAATGAGTATTGAGGATTGAATTATGTCCTTCATAAAGACAAGTTCAAGTCCTAAGCCCTGATAATGTGGGTGTGAACCCATTTGTAGATAGGGTCTTTGAAGATGTTATTAGTGAAGGTATAGCCAAATTGAATCAAGTTGGGCCTTGATCCAATAAGGTTGAAGTCCTTTTAAGAAAAGGAAATTGGACATGAAAGTAGAACCCAGAGGAGGAAACAGAAAAAGACAGATTGCTTTGTGATGGAGGCAGAGACTGAACCATCAACTGAACACTACAGATTTTGGAGAAAACATCCTCCTGATACCTTAGGGTTAGACTTCTAGTCTTCAAAACCATGACACAACAAATTCCTACTGTTTAACCTAGCCAGTTTGTGGTATTTGTCATAACAGCCCTGGCAAACTGAGACAATAGGTTTGTAGTATCTTCTTAATATACACGGAAAAATTTGTAATTATCTATATCAGATGCATTTCAGAAAAAAAGAATCAACGTGATTTATATCTTGTGACAATTTTTATTATATGTGATATAATTATATACTTTAAAGGACAAATCCCATTAACAAGAAAATAAACCTTATTTACATCTCAGAGGGAAGCAAATAAATTTATGTGGGTTTAAACATAGAAATATATTTTGCACGTACTCAAGAATGTATTTTAAGGCTACTCATATTTATTCATTCATTCATTCATCAGAATGTGATACCTGGTATGTAGTGAATTTCATAGAATCGGTCATGTATTATTTCTAGGTATAGACAAAATTAAGAGCATTTTTTACTTCTAGAAGTCACATACTTCTCACATACCATAGTTTGAGCTTGTCTTGGACAATTTACTGAAATGTTCATTAATTAATAAGATGACAAGATTTTTGGCATTTTGTCTGCTACTATATAAGCAATGTTAAATAAAGAATTGAGACATTGTGCAGATAATTCAATATAGATTCCCCCTCATGCCAGATATGCCTCTTTTAGCTCATTTGGTTCAAATATGGTTCATTTAATGCTGAGAACCATGCTTAGGCACTTCCAGGGTCAGACAACAATTTGGAAAGAAACATTTCATGTCTTAGCCACAGGCTGCATCCCCAAAGCCAATAAAACACCTCACAAATAAGTACCCAGGATCTGTAACAGAATCCATGAGAATGGCACACTGGGATATACCTGTGTTAAACCGGTCATATTTAAAATACAGTAAGTTCCTCATGATCATTATTTAGATGCACAACCAAGAGCTGGAGTTTGCTTATACCATGTCTAAACTTTGCTTTGTTTTGGGGGTCACTCATCTTGTCAGCCAGATGAGCTCTCCTGTTCCTTCTCTTAAGTTCATTTTTTGGTGCTATCAGCTTTGTGCCATGCAAAATTGCGATAAACAAATATCCTGTCTTCTTATGCATCAGATGACTGAGCCACTCAGGGCCAAGCAGAGAGCCCCATGTCCTCTGCATTGACTTAGCACACAATCTTGGCACATTTTCCTCCTTAGCTATAACTCCTCCTTAATGTACTGTCTTTCTGCCCACATTTCTCCATCTGCTTCACAAATATGTCTTGTATAGAAAGAGCATATGGAGTCTTCTCACAATCTCTCCTGCCCCCACTCCAGGCTAAACTACTACCTTACGTAGAATTTCGACTTTACTATAGAACTTTCCAGTTTATTTTCAATTATATTTCTGGATGAGGAAATTATTAAAATGGTGGGGCAGAGAAGCAGTGTGTGTGTGTGTGTGTGTGTGTGTGTGTGTGTGTGTGTGTCTTTCTGTCATCTTTATGAGAACAAGAGTTCCAGTGGAAGAACAGGCGCCAGTCTGAGGATAATTAGAGGTATTAAGAAAGTTACCCACGGAGAAACAGGGTACATGTTGTTCTGCCTTAATTGCATCTTCAGGCTTCTTTTCTCCCAAGGGATGCCTTTCTGGGGGCTGACTATTCACTATTCACCTGAGGGTATTTTCTCTCACCTTGACACATTTACGTTTGTGATCTGTCATTTACTACTTTGCAAATGGAGGGCCATTCAGAATTCATAGGCACATCATAAATTTGCTCTGAGGGCTGTTTACAAACACAGACCTGAATGGAGTAGGTTACCTTGAAATAAACTTAGCAACTGATGTGGTCTCTTTGAGAAGAAATCCTGGACTCTGGGCATCTCAGGTCATAGCTGATGAAAGATTTCCTAGACTCCAGTGGCAGCTGGGTCCATTCCATGTAGACCAACCAAGTTACTATTGGTGGGAGCAGTGTCCATTGTCTGTGCACTGGAACCTTCTGAAATGATGCATATGCGGAATAGGATTCTCACACAGGACATAGACAGATAGAACAAACTCAAACTTAAACAGCTCCCACTCAACTAGGACAATGTTGAATGTTCTTAAGGGCTCCCTAGAGCCTAGAATCAAACTAAGGAGCAAGAGGAGAAGAAAAAACCTTAAGCAAGGATCTTAAACTCTCTTTAAATTATAAACATCAGTGACTTGAGAAAGTGGCTGAATTGGACCAAGGTTAACTTAGAAATGAGTAGATTGTTTTCTTTATTAGGTAGAATTGTGGCTGCTAGCAAGAACCTAAATTGAGTTGAGGATTGTGTAATTCCTACTTGATATTATAACAATCCATTTTAGCATTTAGCTAGAAGTTGACACGAAGATTCTTGGTCTCATGTTTCTCAAATATATCAATCTCTTTTTTTGGAATGGGGATTTTTTCTACTTACAGATTCTCATCATCTCCTCTGTTTTCCATAATCATACAAAAGTTACAAAAGTGAACACTGCTCAGATGTGCCAGTTGTCTCAGTACTTTGGAGGGTAATCCATCTCTATCTACAGACTTATGTTTAAAAATTATTTAACTTTATTTAAAGTTTATTTAAAGACCTGTTTATTTAAGAGCTTTCTTTCCAACTGCTCTCCACTTATCCTGGGTTTCCATTCCTTACCACTATGTTTGTTCAAGACTTTCCAGTTTTAAGCTTATTCCACTCTGCGTATTATGACGTGCTTTATGCTGAATAGATAGATGATGTCTATTTATTGTTAGTGTCAGTTGTCGTTGACAAATGAGGGCTTGTGATATAATTAAGTGCAGCCCTTTAGATCATACAAGGGAAGCAGGAAATTAATATAAACATGCAAATGAAGTTAGCCCAGAACATTTTTTAATTGATTGAGATGAAGTGGTTTTGTTGCTCAAAGTGTTTGTATATCAAAAGTGCCCCTGTTTGCCATTTTGCTGTGCAGTGCTGACAAATTTCATTCACAAAGAAAAGGCACTGAGGGCAGATCTGTAGACAATTTGAATTTTGGTTTTCACCTGACTAGTTAAAGAAAATAAAAAATCAAAGAAGGGACAGAAACCTTTGAAATCCTAATAATTTAAAAAATCGTTCTGCAAAATTCCTCTCTAACATTCTCTTCATGGAGACACAGATGGTTCACCATGAAGCTGATGGAGTTTAAGCTTCAAGGTCCCTTACTGACACAAGTTCCTTCCAAAGCCCTGAAAGGGTGGTAGCAATGTCTTCATATGCATGTGTGTTTTTATAAGATTTGCAAAAGTATGATGTTTACTTGCAATCTGTTCAGGCCTCTGTCTAATTCCCCTTTGACTTTCTCTTTGTCATACTTACTCATCTATAAGAGATCTTGGAGTAGCTGTGAACATTTTGGGGGATCTTGAGAAGTGAATAGATTTAGTTTGGCCTGTATTTATGGTTTTTAAATCAGTTTAATTATTGCTAGGTGTTTCTCTATAATAGCGATAGTTACCACTGTGTGACATGAAGTTGCAGGACCAGATATGAACTCTAGTACTCAACACTGCTAGTATGTCGGGATTAGAGTAGAAACAAGATTTAAGATGTATGGACTCGAAAACTGATTTGTGGAAAATTATGTCAATCATCAGATGCATAATTTTGGTTTTTGCTGATTTTTAGTTGAAATGCAAGTTCTCTCATGTTGGGAATATACTCGATAATTCAGCATATAAAATTATCCACCCATCGGACAGTTGATAAGAACTGCTGAAACAGAACTGGTCAGGATTCCTGTTTGTGGTACATAAACCTGTAGTAGTTTTACAAACAGCAGGAAGGCCTGTGTTTTACGTGCTTTATGTGCTTTATGCCTCTCAGCTACCAATAACAAAAACTAGATTTCCATCAATAATGTTAGAAGAAAGACTGGATTAGATTTTTATTCTCTTCATAATATATTATATTAAAATCATTGTTACATAAAGAGGTGAAAAAAGTATATACAACCAAAAATGTAGCTATTCCCGAGCTTTTAGGCAATTATTTCATAAAAACGTTTTTGCTATTTTCATGATTTTTTGGATGTTAGTGATATTTTTCAGCTCTTTAAAATTTACAATTTGTAGTGATTTCTTTTCTCATGCTGAGCAAATGTTCACTTTGGTACCCAATTTTGTATTTGCAATTTTGTATTTTTCTTACAAAGTTTCCCCACAAAACCAAAGTGTCTCGTAATGGGACACCATATTTCCAAGGGACATAATTCTTTGTTTTTCTCACCAAAGAACACATTTTGAGAATTATTTATTGAGAAGTTGTGCAATGGCTAGGTTCGTGTCAACTTGGCCAAATGATTATGCCCAGTTTTCTGGTCAGGTAAGAACTGACCTGACCTTTGCTACAAGGATATATCGTGGCTGGTTGATTAATTCATCAATCAGCTGATTGCCTCTGTAGCTGATTACATCTGCAACAACTAAGGCATGCTCCTCATAGCAAGATAATCCAATCAGTTGAAGGCTTTTAAGGGAGAAGAGAGACTCTTTCACTGATTCTTCAGCCAGCAAGTCCCTTCCATGGAGTTTATCCAGACCCTTCATCAGAGTCACTGGCTTCACAGCCTGCCCTACAGATTTTAGACTCTTCCATTCCCACAGTTGTGTCATACACCTTTATAAATCTCATATTTCCAGATCTCTCCTCTTGGTTCTGTTTCTTTTGAGAACACTGACTGACACAAGTTGTGATGGACAAAGTGTTTCATAGTTGTGGTTTGATTTGGGGACACTTTCTCAGCTTTCCTGAGCTGAAGAATATCTGTAAAATAGAAAGAACAGTCCAGCTCACAGGAATGCTTTGGGGATTAAGTGGGATTAAATAATACATATAGAAGTATGTTTTAAATTATCAAGTGCTATTTAAAAAACTCAACCTGGTGGCAATAAGACTTTGAGAATAGACTATCTTCTGTTTTAATTCTGGCTCCACCTTTTTAGTAACATCTTGGGTCCACTCATTTCCTCATTTGTATAGTGGGGAAAAATGTACAAAAGTCATAGCGTGGATGTAAGCATTAAATGACAGATAGTCATTATTATTATTGAATTATAGATACTACTCATTACCAGGAACTACGGAAAAGTAATACCTGGGAACTGAAGACACAATTTAAAATTAAATATATTGCTCTTTATAAAAATCTATTATTTTATCATTTTTTCTACTTTTGTCTGAATTCACTTATTTCACAGTCATGAATATTATATTGGCTAATAGTTTTTTAATTAATGGTATTTTGTTTTTTTTAGTTTGAACAAAACTGATAAAAAACATGGCATGTGGCAAAGACTTACATATTTTGTCACATCATTTATAGTGTGAAGACTTGTAAGGTCAAAGAGACAGTAACAGGCACTATTATATATCTAGGACCTTAAAGCATCATAGGATTCTGTGTATGAATTGGTAAGATGAATGAATAAAACATATCTCTTTTCAATCTGGTTAAAATATGTCTATGATTTTCTTTTTTTTAAATATTTTTATTGCTAAAACAACATACAAACATTCCAAACATGGTGTATAATCAATGGCTCACAATTTCATCACATAGTTGTGTATTGTCTATGGTTTTTCTTATTCTTTCAAACATCTATCATTTTTTAAAACAGGGTGAAAGAGTCAGCTTTGGAAAAAGGGCTCTCCCAATCTGTGCAATTTTCTTTCCTTACCCTAGGAAGATAAATTTTTCCTTCTCTCATATTTGAAAATTTCTTCCCATATACAGCTATATCCTATATACAGTTAATTTCCTTGGAGTCTATATCTTCAAGGTGTGTGGCATAGCTTCATAAAATGAACAATAAAATAAGATCAGGAAGAATATGACTACATTTACTGGCACTAAAAACAGAAAGATAGGAGGTGTGTGTGTGTGTGTGTGTGTGTATATATATATACACCAATAAGCACTTGAGCCTAGTTTCCTGGCAACAATGTTCTTTCATGCATTTTCCTCAAGCAGTGTGCTTCTTTCTTTCATTTTTTTTCTGTAGATTTCTACCTCTATGGCTTCCCTTGTGGTTCATGTTAAATGTTCCAGCTATCTATCGCTGCATACCAAACCACCACTAATTTTTAATTTAGTGGTATAAAACACAACCATCGTATTATGTTCACTGGATTAGTCAGGATTCTCCAGAGAAACAGACCCAGTAGGACACACATATGCACACACACGCATGAAATATTAAGAGATTTATTATAGGAATTGGTTCATGTGACCTCGGGGATTGGCAAGTGTGAATTCCATAGGGCAGGCTGCAATTTAGAAATTCGATGAAGGGAAGTTGAATCCCCAGAAGAAGCTGCAAGTTTGAAATTGAATTCTTTAGGACAAGCAGGCTGGCTAAAGTAGAGATAGGAATCATTCTTTTTGACTGCTGGAACCTCAGTTCTCCCTTTCAGGCCACCAACTGATTAGATGAAGAAATTCCTCTCATTACTAAAGGCAATATCTTTTGCTGATTGTAGCTGCAATCAACTAATGATTTAAATCTATCTATGAAATACTCTCACAGTAACAGACCAATGCCTGCTTGACCAAACAACTGGACACCATTACTGTATCAGTTTGAAAGGATTATGTATCTTAGAAAATCCATGGTTTAATCCTGATCCAATCTTGTGGGAGTATCTTTCTTTAATCCTGAATCAATAATGTAGGTTGGAAACTTGATTAGATTGTCTACAGAGACGTGACTCACCCAATTGTGGGTATTAACCTTTGATTAGAAGGAGATGTGATTCCACCCATTCCAGGTGGGTCTTGATTAGTTTACTGGAATCCTTTAAAAGAGAAAGTGTTTTGCAGAGTCATGAGCGATCCATGAGAGCCAAGAGCCAATGCAGCCAGAGAGCTTTGGAGATGAAGATAGAAATTGCCCCTGAGAGAGCTTCTTGAAGCAAGAATCCTGGAGAGAAAACTAGCAGACATCACCATGTTCACCATGTGCTTTTCCAGGTCAGAGAGAAACCCTGAACTTCATCAGCCAAGTGAAGTTGATTTCTTATTGATGCCTTAATTTGGAGATTTTTATAGACCTGCTTTAATTTAGACATTCTCATGGCATTATATCTTAAATTTGCAACCTAATAACTTCCCCCTTTTAAAAGTCATTCCATTTCTGGTATACTGCATTCCAGCAACTAGCAAACTAGAACAATGACCCCCCAAATTGACACACAAGATTAATGATCACAATTACAGATGCTGGGGATTAGAAATGTTGACAGCATAGCAAGGACTCCTTTTCTCTGGTCTACAATGTGTGGGGCCTTAGCTGCCAAAGAGTGAAATAGCTAGTGATGACTTCAATGGCTGAGGACTAGAAACATATGGAGGCTTCTCCATTCACATGTCTAGCTCTTGGATGGGTGTGTCTCAAGTTTAACCTTAGCTAGAACTGCTGAGCAGAAATTCAACTTGTGGCCTCTGCCTATGGCTTGGGCTTTCTCTTACCATGGTAGTCCATGTCAGTTCATGACTTCAAGAGTGAGTGCTTCAGTGAAAGTGGAAGATCTTTTATAACTTAGCCTCTGAAGTCACATAATGTCTCCTCTGTCATAAGTGCACCTAGATTCCAAGAAAGGGGACAAAGACCCCTACCTCTCAAATGAAGAGTTGTCGAAAAATTTGCAGTCAAGTTTTAAAATAGCCTCAGTAAACAAATCATCTTTACATCTAAGGATCAGGAGTGAGCAAACACAATTAATATATCTAGAATGAAAATCTCAAGATAGAATTATTTTTTTGCTATTTTTTTATTGAGATATACTTCACATACTATAAAATTTACCTTTAAAGTATACAATTCAGTGGCTTTTAGTATATTTACAAAATTGTGCAATCATTGCCATTATCTAACTCCAGAACATTTGCCATCATCTCCAAAGAAACCCCACACCATTAGCAGTCCCTCCCAATACCCTCTATCCATAAGACCTTAGAAATCACTAATATATATTCTGACTATGGATTTTCCTATTACAGACATTTCATATAAACAGAATGACACAATATGTGGTCTTTTGTGTCTGGCTTCTGTCACTTAGCATGTTTTCAAGGTTCACCTATGTTGTGGCATGTATCAGTACTTCAATCTTCCTTTTTATTGATAAATACTATGCCATTATATGGATACACTAGATTTTATTTATCCATTCATTAGTTGGTGGGCATTTTGGTTGTTTCTGCTTTTTGACTATTTGGAATAATGCTGCCATAAGCAATCATGTAGAAATTTCTGTAGACATACGTTTTCAGTTCTCTTGGTTATATACCTAGGGGTACTTTGGCTTTTTTTTTTCTTAAATATTTTTACTAAGAAATCATCACACACATAGAGTCCATTCTCTGTATACAATTAATTGCTCACAATATCATCACATAGTTGTGTATTCATCACAATGATCATTTTTAGAACATTTGCATCATTCCAGAAAAAGAAATTAAAAGAAAAAAGGAAAAACACATACATCCCATATCCTCACTCCTCCCTCCCACCAACCAACAGTAATCGAACCCACTCAATTTTTAGCCCCTTATCTCCCCCTATTGTTTATCTATTTACTCATCTGTCATACCCTGGATAAAAGGTACATCAGATAAAAGGTTTTTACAATCACAGTCACATTGTAAAAGCTATATAATTATACAGTCAACTTTGATTCAAGAATCAAGGCTACTGGAACACATTCACCAGTTTCAGGTACTTCCCTCTAGCCACTCCAATGCACCATAAACTAAAATGGAATATCTACATAATGCATATAACTTCTCAACTCTGCTTGAAATCTCTCAGCCACTGAAAGTTTATTTTGACTCATTTCTCTCTTCCCCCTTTTGGTCAAGAAGGCTTTCTCAATCTTGTGAAGTCAGATCCTGGCTCATCCTGGGAGCCCTGTCCCATGTTGCTAGGGAGATTTACACACCTGGGAGTCATGTCCCACATGGGGGGTAGGGCAGTGAGTTCACCTGCTTAGTTGGCTTAGAGAGAGAGGCCATATCTGAGGAGCAAAAGAAAGGGTGCGTCATGGTCAGGTTCATGTGTCAACTTGGCCAAGTGGTGGTACCTGTTTGTCTGGTTGGGTAAGTGCTGGCCTATCTGTTGTGATGAGGACATTTAATAGAATTAGATCATGATCATGTCAGCTGCATCCACAGCTGATTCCATTTGTAATCAGCCAAAGGGGAGTGTCTTCTGCAATGAGTGATGCTTAATCTAATCACCAGAAGCCTTTTAAGGAGGATTCAGAAGAGAGAGGCTCTCTTCCTGCTTCGGTTGGCGAGCCTCTCCTGCAGAGTTTGTCCAGACCCTCCATCAGAATCGTTGGCTTCACAGCCTGTCCTGTCGATTTTGGACTCTGCATTCCTGCAGTCACGTGAGACACTTTTATGAATTTTATATTTGCGAGTGTTCCCTGTTGATTCTGTTTCTGTAGAGAATCCTAACTACTATAGGGTGACTCTTAGGCATAAGAGTCCTTTGCAAAAATAAGCTTCACAGTGTCAACACCCCCCCCCTCCAGGATTGAGGGCTTATAATCACTGTTTGTGAATATATCAGGAATTCCCCAGATGGGGAAGTTTAATGTTTCCTCCTTTTTTCCAAGCCCCCAAAGGGGACTCTGCAAATACTTTTTAATTCTCTGCTCAAATTACAATATAACAGGGTATCACACTAACCTGTACAAACCAACAAGATCTCATACCCTATTCAAGATTCCATGTAATTATGGTGTTCAAATAATCTGACCATACAAGTTAAATTAGATAATATACCCAAAATATAAATTTTGCGCCAAATAAACATCTCTCCCTTTGGTCTCACACAGAAGTTGAAGTTTTAAAATATGGATGATATCATCTTTTACCCTGTATTCTGATTTACCTTAGTCCTCAAGGTAGAATTCTTGGTGTGAAAAGTGAGGTGAACTATTAGATTTTAACTGTGCTGCTTGATGAAACATTCCAATTTTCCTATGAATGTGGTCAAAACTATCATAGAGTAACCAATGATGCTTTCACAAAAGAAGAGCCAATAGTACTTGTAGATTACCATTGCTCTCACACAGAATGTCTGTTGTGTTTACCCTGCCTGTAAGTGCCAAAGTGTAATTCCAAAAGAGGAAACCCACCCTCCAGGAATTGCTTCTTTGATCATTAATCATTGCTGTTAGTTACATTTTGATCCATCCATCCCACTCCAAAGTTGTGTAATGGGCATGCTAACATTGGCTGTCAGTTGTGCCTGAAAGCTGATTCATACAGGTTTGGAAGTGATAACTGTTAAATTTCCAGGAATTTGCAAGCTGGTTGCTTAAACAATTATTATTAAAAATCTAATTATACAAACCTACAATTAAGTTATATTAAAAATAAAGTTAATAGGCCTCCAAAATTTATCACTTCTTAATTATTTTACTACATTTTAGTATTACTTATGCTCTGATGGTTAGTTAAATTTATTTTATCTGTATGGTGGATATATTACATAATAGGGTGCTGCTGTGCATAACTGCCCTACTCCACATTCAGTGATGCTATACTAGTGAATCAAAATCAACAACAGAGGGAACATTTATATATTAGAAATTAGCAAACACACCCTGATATTTTTAAATGTTTAAAGTAATAGGGAACACTGAAGGTATTAATACCAAAATGTAAATCTAAGTAACTATAGTTGCAAGTAGTGGGTCAGATTCTTTTCCCTTTTTTGTATAGTTTATTCTCCCAAAGTTAATAATTTCTTCCTTGTATATATATGTTTTTGGGTTAATAATTTTCTCTTCACCCATAAAAGTTTGTTCTAGCCATTATTATTGTTGTTGATGCACTTGTTTCCCACATATCCTTAATTACATTTAAATGCTTTATTACATGTTCTATTTTATCAATTCCTGAATACCTTCCTCTGGGACACTCTGTCCTTTCATTTTATACTTGTTTCTCTCTAGGCTTACTGCACAGATGTCATCTTAGGACATATTTAGTTCTCTTTGCAGTAGGAACTACTATTCTCTGAAGCCATTGTTTTCATATTTTTAGTTTAAGCCATTGTTTTAGTTTGCTAGCTGCCAGAATGCAATATAACAGAAACTCAATGGCTTTTAAAAGGGGGAATTTAATAAGTTGCAAGTTAACAGTTTCTAGGCCACGGAAATTTCCCAATTAAAGCAAGTCTATAGAAATGTCCAATCTAAGGCATCCATGGAAAGATACCTTGATTCAAGAAGGTCAGTGAAGTTCAAGTGGAAAGGCTCATGGTGAACACAGTCAGGGTTTCTCTCTTGGCTGGAAGGGCACATGGCAAACAGAGAGTCATCTGCTAACTTCCTCTCCAGCTCCCCGGAAGGCATTTTCCTTCTTCATCTCCAAAAGTCACTGGCTGGTGGACTCTCTGTTTTGTGGTTCTGTGGCATTCTGTCATCCTTCTCTGGTTTCTCTGAATCTCCTGGTTTTCTCTCTTGTTGTTCTCTTGCATTTTCCAAAGTGCTTCTTCTTTTAAAGGATTTCAGTGAAACCAGTCAAGACCCACCTGGAATGGGTGGAGACACATCTCCACCAAATCAGGTTTAATACCCACATTGATTGAGTCACATCTCCATGGAATAAGCTAATTAAAGTTTCCAACATACTGTACTGAATAGGGATTAGAAGAAATTGCTGTCTTTACAAAATGGCATTAGGGTTAAGACATGGCTTTTTTTAGGGTACATAAATCTTTCAAACCAGTATAGTCATCATTTGACTATCTTACATACTCTAAAAGTTTTCCAAAAAAGAGTGAAAAGGTGCATAGGAGACAGATTTTGTGAGACTTCAATGTGTTTTTTGAACACATTTGATTCTAGAACTTGAAGTTGAAATTATTTTTTCTCAGAATTTCGAAGGCATTTCTCCATCTTCTAGTAGCCTTTGTTGCCACCGAGATTCTGCTGTCATTCGGAGTCTTGTACCTTTGTATCTGACCTTATTTTCTTCTCTGGAAGCTTTTTGTATCATCTGTTTATTCTTGAAGTTCTTAAATTTCACAGTGTGTTTGCTTTCAATAAAAATGGACTGGACTTTCATTGAACTGTTTCATTTTTCTTTAGCTTTGTTATGGGAGAATTCCTTGATTTTGTCTTTCAACCCTTTATTGCTAGTAGTATTTTAAACTTCCAGAACCATATTTTTAAAATTTCTCACATGTCTTTCCAAATCTGTTTGCTTTTGAAGCTTCGTAGGCAGCATTTAGTTGGATTCTACTCTCTATCTCATCTGAGAGTTTTTTTGCTAAAATAGGTAACATCTATCCCATTTTTCATTGATATGTATATTCAGCTGTAAGTCTATCTTCTTATGGTATGCTCTTTGCTTTTTATTCATTTTGTTAGGCACTCAGTTGAACTTTTAAAGCTGAAAATCAGTACCTTATAGAAGAATGCAGTATGATGTGCTGCTATTTACTAATTTTATAACCTAAGGGCTGAATCATCTTTACTTCTCCATAGCCTTCCCCACCAACCCCACTGTCCTAGAATAATGCTGAGTTTATATTATGTATTTAATAGATATTGCTTACTTGACAGTCTATAGTGTGTTTTTTATACAGAGACAGTCAGTGATCTGATTTTTAAAACCACCTCCAGTGCTTGGTGTTACTAGTCATTATAAAAAAAGTATTTATTGAGTGAATAAATGGTATGATTAATCTACTCAGAGAATGCTTTAAAGAAAATAATTTGTTATTCCAAATAAATTTTTACTTGCAACATATGCTTGCATCATTTAGTGATCTCTCTTATGATGTAATATTATGACCTATGTCTTGGTCAGCTTCATGTGTCAACTTGGCCAAGTGGTGGTACCTGTTTGTCTGGTTGGGCAAGTGCTGGCCTGTCTGTTGCGATGAGGACATTTCATAGAATTAGATCATGATCATGTCAGCTGCAGCCACAGCTGATTCCACTTGTAATCAGCCAAAGGGGAGTGTCTTCTGCAATGAGTGATGTTCAGTTTAATCGCTGGAAGCCTTTTAAGGAGGATTCAGAAGAGACAGGCTCTCTTCCTGCTTCAGCCAACAAGCTTCTCCTGTGGAATTTGTCCAGACCCTCCACCAGGATCGTCGGCTTCACAGCCTGCCCTGTGGATTTTGGACTCTGAGTTCCCACGGTCACGTGAAACATATTTATAAATTCTATATTTGCTAGTGTTTCCTGTTGATTTTGTTTCTCTAGAGAACCCTAACTAATACAGCCTACATGATAGGAGAGAGTTAATTGTGAGAACTTATTGGCTTATATTTTTTTGAAAAGAAGTGCCATTTACACTTACTATTGTACTATCATTCTTTTCTGACAATAATTCTCCAATATAAATATAACATGGCAGAAAATAGGCTTTCTGTTACAGAAACTTTATTATCAAGATCGATAGAGCCCATGTGTTCCATAAGCAATATAGTTCTTACAAGAAGCAATAGCACTATAAATAAAGTACACTATGTTCATACTTATGACATTATTAAATATCCTTTAAACAAGAGAGACATTTAAATGGCTGAAATGTAGCCTAAGAATTTTTCAATTTAGCCCCATTTTGCACATTTCAGGCTCCCTTCAAATAGTCTGGTGGAGCAAGTTTAAGATCAGAGTGTTATGTGGGCTTGAACCAAGTTTCTAACTCATCAGTGACTCAGTATTCCCAAGTTTCTCGTGATTTTCTTCTTTAAATATAATGCAGATTTGCATATCAAACTCTTTGGAAAGAAGAAGTCAAGATGATTCAGATTTTGCTTTCTGTGGATCCAAAATGGTATACTCTGTAATTTCATTAATACCTTCTATATGAAAGTGGATTAGTACACTAAATTACACTCTTTAGTAACTAAGCAGATACTGGACAAGTTCATTCACTTATCTCCGAGATTAATCTACAGAGAATTCCCTCCCTTATCCACCTCTTATTTACTTTTTTCACATTTCCTTTCTTCCTGCATGCTAAAAGAAGAAGGGTCAACTTCACCCTTGTTTCAGTTTTTGCAATAATCCCATCACTTTAACATAATGTGCTTGAGAAATAAAGAGAGACAGGGATGTTGGTAAGGAAGTAAAAGTGAGGTTATTAGGTTGTGTGTATGTGTCAATCCTCAAAACAATCATCAATTACCCACGCCAGGCCTGGCATACAGTTTATTATTGATTTAAATAGGCAGTTCAGTCATAAGGTTGCCAGCTAGTTCTAGCACCAGACTAAAAGCGCTTTAAGAAGATCATACCCCTAATCACCCCGCCTGCCTTCCCCTCTCTCCTTTCTCCCTCCCATAAACATTGATCAAGCACTTCTTTGTGCCAGTCACCATTCCAGCGAACAAAAAAATGGGAGGATGCTGACAAGGAGACCAAATATAAATTGGAAATTTACTCATCTAGTATCTTAGAAGATGACGATTTCTGTGAAAAAAGTCAGGCAGGGACTGGGGATGGTGCTAGAAACAGGGAGTGGCACTATAGACTCTGCCCAAGAATACTGAATCAGAATCTCCAAGGGTGAGGAGGAGAAACTAAATTTTTAACAAGCTCCCCAGGGGAGTATGATGTATTCCAAAGTTTGAGAATCAATGATCTAAATAAAATACCTGTGCCGCACTGTGTCTTATAATTAGAGAAAGAACAGTTGTAAACATTCTTCTCCAAAATTTCATATATTTTGTTGTACATTCAAGCTGTCTTTCCCTGTATGGGTTTTCTTCTGCACAAGTATTGAACAGTTCTTAGCACCCTCATGCTCTTTCCCATTGATCTAATGTTGCTATCTGAAGGTTGGCTTTCAGAGGAGATTGTGAAGGAAAGACAACTGAAAATCTCAGTCTGTAAGTAAGACATACTGATAGGTTTCAATAAAATAACTCAGAGAATCTGATACTTAGACAATGGGTTATTATAACAAAAGAAATGACTGTCATGTTATTTTATTCAATTATATAGCAATGCTTTTGTTTGGACATGAGGATGCAATTTAATACCCTTTTACTAAAAATATGCAAGGACATAATTTTTTAAAAACCTTTACCTGTGAAAGCAGATATACTGGATGACCGTAATATCATAGAAACTGTTGACTAAATATTTGGACAGAGCAATAAAACTCAGTGTACTTTGCTCAGTGCTCTGATTAGTGAAAGATCAAAAACTGAGATATAAAACAAACAATTTAATAAGTAAACCTTGTTTTTCAGAGGCAGCTTGATTGGGGCTTGCTGTAGGTAACAGCGATGGAAGCACTATTTCTTCCCTTCAGCTTCTCTTAGCAACCTCAGATTTCTTGTCTCAGTCGATCTTGGAGACCTCATATGAGCTGGATGTTTGTGCAAGACACAAGAAGATGTTTTATTTTGCTTGCCTCTACCTGAGTCATGGGAAACAGGATAGAAATGAGGGCATGAAATGAGCAGGAACATTCCCGTTAGTTTTACAGTGAAAGTAGGTTATTAATTTAACTCTTTAAAAAAATTACGGTAGTTCAGCATTGTTTTTGCACTTTTAGCATACAAACTAATATGCTTCAATTTGACTCTGGCTGTAAGGCAAGAGGACATACTGGGATTTAAATCTGATAAGGCAAATATATTCTTTGTTCCTCAATAGAGAACCATGTCCTTTTATAAATAGTTGTTGATTTTGAAATTACTGGTATTTTGTTATAGAGTTTGGGAAGGTAAATAAACAAGAGAGTGGTATCTTGATATAGTGAAAAAGCTTCTGGACTTGGGATCAAAACACCTGATCTTTATTTGAAATTTCTACTGAATACTTACTAATTGCATAGCTTTTATGAGCCCCCATTTTTCATCATCAAAACTTGGAGTAGTATGTAAATCCCAGGACTGTTGGGAGGATGAAATGTAATGACATGTGAAAGCAGCTAGCACAGTATCTATCATAGAGAAAATGCTCAACTGATGCTAATTCATGTTATGTGACATGACATGATATGATGTTTTGCCCAGAGATCAGGGCTCATTATTTGTTGGTGAAGCCTTTCTATGCCTGTTAAAGGAATGACATGTAGGAAATGACAATGCAAGCAAGAATAACAGAGAATTTATTACTAATGAGCTACAAACTGATTTCAGTAGGAGCTCACTTAATAGGAACTTTTATTTCTTAGCATTCGCTGGAACTAATAACAACCAACAAAATGCCAAGATCTCTGGGGCAACATGCCACAAAATAGCATCTATGCTTTTTAATCATGCTTTTCATAGGGTAGATTTGCTTCCAGAGACAACCACAAGACTCTGTATCATTGATCCTGTTGGCTCATAAGGTAAAAGAAAATGCTACCAGTGTGTAGGGGTAGGGAGTGTGGAAAGGTCGAGGTATGTGTGGAAGAGTGGAGCATTTCTCTGAACTCTCATTTTGAAGTCTTATAAATATGTGAGGAACTAGAGAAAGATCACAACATTGAGGTTGAGAATGTAATTGCTCAGTGTTAACTCACTTCTTCAAGCCTGAGAGGCTGCTAGCAACTGAGGGCACCTCCCTGGGCTATAGCAGATTGACTATCATTAGATTTTTAGTCTCTGGCTGCCAGAGTACCTATGGTAGCTGCACAGAAATTTATTTTCATCCTTGCAGGAAAAGACAAGCTTCAATGACTCTGGCCAAGACTTGTAGAAAATGCAAGCCCTTCCTGCTCCCTTGTTTCTCTTCCTATTCGTATTCATATCCTGAGGCAGGACACTTGCTTGCCTGTGGGGTAGGAAAATAAAATGCTGACCTTTCAGATCAGCAGAACATGCGTGCGAATCTGGCTATCCAGCCGTAGTGCATGTCTTTCCTTGGCTACAAATCACTAACCTTGACACCAACACATTAGACCAACAAGACACAGATTTTGTAGTGTGAGCTCAATTTATAAGTTGTTTTCTTATGTGAAATGACAGTTTCAGCAGGTGTTTATTGAACGTAATTCTTTGTTTCTTAATTGCTATTATTATATTGATTTGAGGCAGCAAAAGTCTTTTTAAGTTAGTTTGTACCTATTAAACATTTCTTCAACCCTTTTAAATGTAAGGGATATAATCTGTAGCTTAGAAATAAATTAGCACAATTCTAAAACAGTATGTTATTCCCAATCAAATAATTTCCTAAGTATCACTTCCATAGCCCATTAAGACAGTATTCTCCATTTGTTCATTCATTTTTTCATTTTTTTTATTTCAGTGAGAATGAGATGATATCTTGAAATTAACATTTCCCTGATGACAAATTATGCTCAGAAATTTTTTCTGTGCTTATTGGTATTTCATATACCTTTCATTGCAAAGTTTCTGTTTATATATTTTACCTATTTTTATTGAGTTGATTTGTTTTTTATTGGTTTAATTTGGTTTTTAATCGCTCCTTGGGAGAAATATTTTTTATAGTTGGATACTTTTTTTTTTGAATATTTTGTCCAAAGGGCTAGAACATAAATTTATAGAGTATAGGAATAGAGAATGTAAACTTGCAGTGTCACAGAACGATTTTTCCCTATAAAGAAAGATTGTCCTACTCAATAAAGTAATTCATTTAAGTGTAATTGATTCAAAATGTACACAGTGTAGGGCACTGAAGGGCAGAAGCTATGGAAGGGAAAGCACCACTCTAGGCACGAGGTCTGATGTCGACATTGACAGGCTCTCAGACACACTGGAGCTGGTGATGCATAAAAACTGCAAAGTGTGGCAGCATTGGAGGATTCCAAGCCAAAGGATTGTGTAGGCAGAAAGAAGTCTAGGAATGGAAATCTAGCCAGGCAGATCAGGCTCATAGTGTGAGTAGAGTTAAAAATATCTCTCCCTGAAAACAGGCCTTTGGGCATTACTTAAAAGTAAAGAAGGATGAACTGAAGCAGGTGGGAAAACGGTGTGAGTTTTATAGACTTGAACTTGGTATAGCAACAGCTTTAGGGCTTTTATTCCAAAATACCACAGTGAAGGTTCCCTTAAGCTGTGCTGGACCTGACACAGTCTGTTCATATACCTACCTAAATATCTTTTAGTTTTCTTTAATCAAAAGTCAAATTTGTTTTACAGATGGATAGAGTACTTCAGCAATGTTGTTTCTTAGTTAGACTACTAATGGCAAAATTAGTAACTCTGAATTATGAAAACCAGCTACATCAAGACAGACAGACTTTCTTTTTTTTTTTTACCATCCCAGTGAGGATTTGGTATGTTAAATGGACTCTGCTATCAATTACTACAGCCTGTAAATACAATCCATATTTTTTTCCTTCCAGAGATAATTTTTATTGTTGGAAATAAAGAATGTACCAGAATCTTGTTTCTGGCTCTGATGCCCATCATAACCTAGCAGATGGGGTAGATATTGAGTTAGATCAGAGACCCACCTAAGTTAAACAATATTCTTACAGCAAGCAAGGCAAATAAAATTATTCACAAAATCACAAAATTTTGTACCTCACCATTTGATTCACAAAAAAGGTACCTCACCATTATTTTACATCCTCATTAAAACAAACAAAAAACAAACAAACAAAAAAACAAAGTTAACCACAGAAAAAATGAGAATGATTGCTCAGCATGTCCCTCCTGGTGCCAGCCATCTGGCAATACTATTTTTGGTAACAGAAGCGTATTTTAGCTATTATTTGTTAAACTTGGGGTCACATGCCACATTCTGGGGGAGGTGAGACTGAGTTAACAAAACTGTTTCTCATTTCCTTCTGCCCCAGGCCTAAAAGCCAATGTGCAAAACCCTGTATGGCAATAAAATATGAACTAGGTGAAGTTGCTCTGTAAAGTTCTGACAGTGCCCGCCAAAAGTAAATACACTGAATTATTCACAAAGTAAAATGGAAATGTCACTTACTTCAGCTCTTATTAAAAGAAATTTCCTTAGACCAAATCTGGAAGAAATACTCCATTTTCTTCAACTTCAGAGTCGGTGAAAGAAGACCTGTTAGTAGATGCACTTCAGAGGTTTGTTAGCAGTTAAGAAAACAAAACTGGAAAGCCGATAGGATCTGAGTAAGTTCAAGGTTCTGTGGTTCCAACACCTGCGGGTCATAGAAGATTGCTGTTCTGGGTGCCCTCCAACATGGAAAGCTACAGAAACTAATTTTTTAAGCTGTTGAAAGCTTATTCCTCTTGGTATGTCTGTCTCCATCTCAGGGCTGAGTGATAAAACCATAGGGGCCAAAACATTTAGTCAGCTGGAGTCATGTGGTTATACGTGGAATCCTCAACACCAGGGGAGACTGTGTCTTTCTCGTGGGGCCTATTCCTAAGTGGTGGCCATTTTATAGACAAGATATGAGCAGGTAACACAGGCCACACTACGTGCTCTAAAAGAGGCACTATTTATGTTTAACCCCTTCCTGACTCTTACTTCTCATTAATTCTCAGTCCATAGCCTGATGCTCCATTAGATGGCTAGAAATCTTTCCCAATGTTTTTGAAAACAGGTTGTATTTATTATTTAAATCCCATCCACTTAAGGCAAATTTTTGAGATGGTTCTGAGACTCCCGAGGTCCTCATAAAGAAGACTTCTGCTGACAGGGATAGGCAATAATCTTTTTCAACAAGATGTTGCTTGCCTTGACCCTGACTCAGAAAAAAGGCCACGTATTTATTTTAATGTGAGGGAACATGGTGCAATATCTCTTAGCAATGATAAAACAAGGTGGAAATGCATATAGTCATTAGATGACAATTGAAACTAACAAGAAGTATTTTTCAATAAATTATCTACTTTCTAAAAAAAAAAAAAACTTTCAACATTACAGGGGCTATCCTTTCCTAAGAGCCTTGATACCCTTTTTTGTTCTTGTTTTGTTTGCATTTAGAAATTTCTTTTAAGCTTTCCTTCCTTTAGACATGAGTTCTACTATTAAGAAAGCAACTCTCTCCAATTTACATTCATGCAGTATTTAGTACACAGTATAGTAAAGAAAATGTAGAACTTTCTTATAATTAAATAAAAATATTTTCTCCCAAATGAAAAACATTGAATGCAACTCAGTGCCCTATTTGGTTAAAATGAAAATATACATTAGAGTTTTAGAAAGAAATTGCCCTCAATTAAATTCCATCACTGAATTCTACTATTTTATTTTGCTTGAAAATTTTGTAATATCATAAGAGATTTGAAGGAAGAAAAAACAAAGAAACGAAGAGAGAAAAAACATGTCGTTCAGTACACTACTGAAAGAAAAATCCATCTTTCACATCTGGTTATGTGAAAAAACACCTATTCTCTCCTGTGTCCTATTTAAACAAATAGTTGGAACCAGGACCTTGTCTTGGTAAAAGGAAAATATCTATTCCACACTTTAGGTAGAAACTGAAAATGATAAACAATGTGTCTAGGGAAGAAATGGGAGGGTTTTTGCTGCTTTAGTATGAAGGAAGTACAGGGCCTATGACACCACAAGGAGAGGAAAAGGTATAAAGGGAAATAAATTCCACTAGAATCAGGACCAGGGGTAGAGCCATTTCTTGTGTCTCTCTCTAAAGACATTTATCGACACACAATAATGACAGATATGCTGACTTTATGAACTGTGCTTTTTGTGAGCCTAGAAAATGCACTCTTTCCTTATGGATTTACCCCTAAATTTCTGTTTACATTTACAACTATTACATTTCCACATTGTCTCATGGTAGTTAACATAGAAAAGTCGGTGAAATCCTTTACCTTTTCTTTCCTTCCATGTCTACTGATACCTCAAAGTAGCCTTGACAGGCCTACCAACCACTGGTTCTATCTTACTGACACTTAGCCAATGAACCAAAAAGCTGTGGCTCTGCCATGTGAACATGGTACTTCATGATTAGATTAGTCATCAGATAATAATTAGCCAGCAAATAATTATTGAGAATTCATCATTTGCCAGATACTCTTTTAGACCTATGAACAAAATTGAACAAAACAGACACAAATCCTTGTGCATGTAGAAGGTTACATCCTACTGGGGAAACAAAAAAAAAGAGCAATAATCTAATAAGTAAATTAAATAGATGGTTGATGCTATGAAAAAATAAAACATAGAGCAAGATAAAGGAAATTGGTAGTGCTGGGAGAAATGGGGTTATGTTGTCATTTTAAATAAGATAAGCATCATTGAGAAGTTGAGTTTTGTGCAAGGATTTGAAGGGGGTGAGGCAGTTAGCCATAGGGATATCTGGTGGACAAGAGACCTGGGTAGAGGGAACAGCCAGTGCAAAACCTTGGCCCAGGAGCTACTTGGTACATTCAACAAATGACAAAGAGGCTAGTGTGGCTGGAGCAGAGTGAGCTGGGAGACGCGAAAGGAAGTGAGGTCAGGAATCAGAAAATAAGGGATGTGGGGTAGGTTTGCTCATCTCGAGAGCTTTTTAGACATTAACAACATTGGGAGCTGGGATAAGAATATATGTAGACTGACATGATCTGACTTAACATTTGAAAAGAATTAGTCAGGCTATATGGGAGTAGAGCACAAGGGGCCAAGGGTAGAGGCTGAGGAACCAATCAGGAGGCTGCTTCAGAAATCCTGATACAAGATGGTATAACCTGGACAATCCAGATACAAGATGGTATAACCTGGACTTGGTGGTAGGCAATAGTGAAAGTGATGAGAGTTATTCTGAAGGTGCCATCATATAGGATGTGCTCATGGATTGAGTACACCAAGCTCTGCAGGGTATGCAGTGATGAAGACCTCAAATGAGACTCCTTAATGGCATCCTTTGGAGGTCACTGCTCTTTGGCTTTGGGTATTTCTATTCATTGCTCAGATCAAATTAGCCCTATTTCCTCACCCTTCTTTTTGTTCACTTATTTCTAATGAAAAATTTGTTATATATATATAATTTCTTATTAATTATTTCTCTTCCTTTGACATTTAGGTCAACAAGGAAGAAAAATAACATTTGTTTAACAGCTTTAGGAGCTAAGTCCTGTGCTGGGCATTTAAAAATGCATACAATGAATTAGTTAACATTTATTGAGTAGTCATGCCTTGCACTGTGTTAAACATTTGTAGTTGGAACATTTTATTTAATCCTCTCAATAGTCATGTGAAGCAGCCACTGTTATCCCTTTTTACAAATGAGGAAATTGAAGCTTAATGAAAGGTAAGTTACCTACCCAAGATTATCTCATTAGCAACAGAGCAGTGAAATGAACCCATTTGTTTAGACTGCCGAAGGGTTTTGCATTTCATTCAATTTACACCTCCCTCCCCCTAAATGGCTGTAAGATAAGAATCACTGTCTCCATGTAAGTTTAACAAATTTCCAGTCATCTTAGAATTGCTAGTCATCTTTTTGTATATATGTGCAGTCTTCCCAAGTGGCTGATTAGTTCCTCGCATATAGAAAAATTGAGTATGCATCATAGCAACAAGGATGACAGCTTGTACATATTTAGGGTTGAGTAATTACGAGTTGATTGATTTTGGGTCATGTTATTTCATTACATCATCTTACACCATACGCAGAGTCAGATTCTACTTCTTTGTGTTCCCCAGAGTACGCATTGTATAGTGCGTGTTACAGAAATGTTATTCACAGCATATGTTTGTTACTAAATCTATTTCTATCTTTGAGATTTTGCAATGACTCTTTCAGCTCTCACCCAGCTATTTTGTCTGCTATGACTCTTATGAGAAGAAACAAACACTTTTTTTTTCTAGAATATTTTTATTGTACTCCCACTTGGGTAGATAAAAATGAATCTGACATCAAGTCTCCAACAACAGCAGGGTTCATATGGATTTACTTTTCCTATGTTCACCAATCTCATGAGATCTTTCTCTTTGTAGTATCCTTAACTCTTTCAACAAGTCCTGCAGGAGAGTCAGACAAAGATTAATGGACAGGAATCATTGGCTGATATAAAGAAGAGGCAGAGTGAGAAAGGTGAAGGAGTAGGGAGCCCCAGGAATCTGTCTTCCTCCAGGGCAGCAAACAACCAGGAACTGCCTGAAACAACTGGTCTGGTACTCCAGAAGCCAGGAGAACACCATACAGCATCCAGGAAAGAGTGGAAGGCATGGACTAACAAACTGCAGTGAAGAACCCTGAGTTGTACCTTCCACACTGGTGGCAGCTGGTGCCCATCCCCCACCCATGTGGCCGGCTGCCTCAGGATCCCATCCTTGGCTGGCTGCTGCTGTCAGGGACACAAAGTCCTCTTCCCCAAGATTGGGGGAGGTGGGTGGTGGTGGTGTTGCATACCTTTAGTGATCACAGCTTTTGATTACTGAACTCAGATTGCTGGGTCTTGGCTTGTAAGTGACTATTGTTTTGACTAGACTCAGACAAAAAGTAGCTGTCAGTCTTTGTTTCAACCTCTACCCCAACAGAGATTGAGGCAGAGGTGATTTAAAGATACAGCACCATCTCAGGGCTGAAGGGAGCAGTTTGCTGAAGCTACCCTTCCCCAAGAACAAGGGAGAATCATAACTGAGCACCAATTACAGCTTTTTATTAGTGAATTTAGGTCCCTGGCTCTGGGCTCTGAGCTATAGTTTCAACACGTTCAGGAAAAAACTGGCAGAAGTTTCTGTTTCAACCCCACACCTCTGGCCTGGGAAGAGTTTGTGGAGAGGCACTGTATCTCTTTAGAACTGTAGAGTACAGTTTGCTGAAGAGCACTGTCTCCTGGATGCACCAGGAAAACACAGAGTCAGGGAGTCACCAAAGAAGCTTTGGTGTCCTTCCTGGTCTCCTATACAGGGCACTTTGGAACTGGTCTGTGCCCCCTTTGTGGGTCTGTGGTCCTGTTTTAACTGGGAAATACTGAGTTAAGAAACTCGACTCTCCTAGATTTTTTCCTCAAGAAAAAGAAGCTAGAGAGAATGAAAGGTGGGTTAGAAAACTATAGAGTTAAACAAAAACAAATAGAACAGATCAACATTCCTAGAAAAGGAACAGAGGAAAAAAAGATTTCTCCTGGGGTGAAATAACTGCAAAAGTAGTGTAATCTCTAAAATTGTATCATATATCCAGGGCAAGAATTAAATGAAAAAGAGCTGAAAAAAAGTCTGATAAATTAAACATAGGCTAATCAAAAGATCTAGAGTAAGTTGAACCAAATGTCAAAGAAGAGCCTTAACACAAATCCAATAACAATAAAACCCTAAGCAAAAGAGAGAAACTGACCTCCAGAGTATACTTGTCAAAATAATAAGATGTTTAGACATCAGCAAAAAATCACATGCCATATTTAGAAACAGGAAGATATAGACCAGTCAAAGGAACAAATTAAAACTTCAGGGAAACACAGAATTTGAACAACTCATCAGAATGTTCAATCTCCTAAATCAGTTCAGGGAGATGAAGGAAAATATGGCTAAAAAGAAAAGGATAACAAGAAGGCACTGGGTAAGCATAAAGAATAATTTGAAAACAGAAAAAGAAACATAATAGGAATTATTGGAATGAAAGATAAAATAGAAGAGATTAGAATACACTTAAGGCATACAATAGCATATTTGAACAGGCAGAAGCATTGGTATGCTGGAAGACAGGTCAATTGAAATCTTACAGATAGAAGAACAGATGGAGAAAAGAATGGGAAAAATTGAACAGAGTCTCAGGGATTTGAATGAAGCATGAAGTGTAGAAAAACATATACACCATGAGTGTCCCAGCAAGGGAAAGGAAGAGAAAAGGGGAGAAATAATATCTGAAGAAATAATGGATGAAAATTTCCTAATTCTTATGGAAGACATAAATATACATATTCAAGAAATGCCACATACTCAAAACAGAATAAATCCTAATAGACCTACTCCGAGATGTACTCATCAGAATGTCAAATGCAAAAGAGAATTCTGAAAGCAACAAAAGAAAAGCAATTTTTCACATACAAGGGGTCCTCAATGACTAAGTGTTCTCATCAGAAATCATGGAAATGAGAAGGCAGTGGTATGATACATTTAAAAGTACTGAAAGAGAAAAACTAATAGTCATGAATGTTTTATCCAGCAAAATTGTTCTTCAAAAATGAGGGAAAGTTTATAATATTCAAAGATAAAAACATAAAAAACCAAGAGAGCTCTTCCACAAGAGACTGCCCTACAAGAAATATTAAAGGGATTTCTGTAGGCTGAGAGGAAAAGATAGGAGAGAGAGAAGCTTGCAGTCGAGTGTAGAAATGAACATTATCAGTAAAGATAACTAAAATGGAATAGGCCAAGATGGTGGCTTAGCAAGGTGTGGGATTTAGTTCATCCTCCAGAGCAGCTAATAAATAGCCAGGAACAGTACAGAACAACTGCTGGGGCCATGCCAGTGACTGGACATGCAGCATACACCAGTCTGGACTAACTGGACCAGCTGCAAGCCACCCTAGAACCGTGAGTTCCCCAAGCTGTGGCAGCCGGTGCCCTGCCCCTGCCAGGCTGCTTCTGAGAGGGAAAAGGAAAGAGAGTTTACCAGCAGTAAGGGCTGAGCACAACCAAACTCCAATTATGGAATTAATTAACAAAATTCTGACTACTAAAAATAGGTCCCCAGCTCAGCTGAACATCAAGTAAAAATGGAGGTCGCTGGTTGGCCCAGTGCAGAGGGGGTAGGGCTGACAGAAAAAAAAAAAAAACAACACAGTTTTTTTTTTGGATTTGAAAAGGTCTGGGCCCTGAAGGAAAGGAGGGGGCACATAGGACCTGGAGATACACAGAGCAATGTACCAATCTAAGCTCTTCATTGGCAAACCTGACAAAAGGGGGTCCTGCTCTGTAAAGGACTTTTCTCTTTTGTTTTGGTGGCTGTATTTCTGTGGCTTGACTGCTCTTTAGATACAGCTGCAGGGCTTCTCAGGCTCCACTGCCCCAGGCATAGGCAGAATTAAGCTTGTATGAGTGTTTGTCTGGATCCTGTGCCTTCCCCAGGAGAGGGGTGGGGCCCAGCTCAGGTGGAATCCCTCCCTCAAGGACTTCAAACCCCAGGGTCTGGAAAAGTGAAGCGATTAAAACCAGACTACAACTTCTCCTCTGTCTCCACCATGCCCTCAGCAGAGAGAGTCTGCTGAAGTTAAAGGTACCACATCACTTTATGCTGGTGGGACCTGTAGGCAAACAAGCGCCACATACTGGTCAGGACAGGAAAAATGGAGAGCTCAGAGGCGTCATAGGAAAGCCTTTCCATCTGCTGGGTCTCACCCTCAGGGAAAACTGATGCAAGTAACTCTTTTCTCCTGATAGGAGGCCAGTTTTGTCTGGAAAAATCTGGTTGGGGTCTATAACACCTAAGTAGACCCTCCTAAGGTGGGGGTGGTGGTGAAGACACCATGCAGGCAGGGCAAGAAACAAGAAAACAAGAACTGAAAAATTTTGATCTGTTAAACAAAACCTAAGCTAAGAGGTCCAGAATAAGCTGAACTGAATGTCAAAAAAACAAATAGGCAACAAAGTCACCCAGTGAGAAAATTCTAGGTAAAAAATGTGCAAATAAGCTCCAGAATAAACTAATTAAGGTAATTAAATGCCTAGACACCAGCAAAAAAATAACAAATCATACTAGGAAAATTGAAGATATGGCCCAGTCAAAAGAACAAACCAACAATTCAAATGAGATACAGGAGTGGAAACAATTTATTCAGAATGTCAAACAGACATTGAAAACCTCATCAAAAATCAAATTAATGAATTGAGGGAGGATATAAAGAAGTCAAGGAATGAACAAAAAGAAGAAATTGAAAGTCTGAAAAAATGAATCACAAAACCTATGCGAATGTAAGGTACAGTAGAAGAGATAAAAAAAGCAATGGAAAACTACAATGTCAGATTTCAAGTGGCAGAAGATAGGATTAGTGAACTGGAGGATGGGACATCTGAAATCTGACAAGCAAAAGAAAATATAGGGAAAAGAATGGAAAAATATGAGCAGGGACTCAGGAAATTGAATGATAACATGAAGCACATGAATATATGTGTTTGGGTGTCCCAGAAGGAGAAAAGAAGGGAAAAGGAGGAGAAAAACTAATGGAGGAAATTATCACTGAAAATTTCCCAACTCTTATGAAAGACTTAAAATTACAGATCCAAGAAGTGCAGCATACCCCAAACAGAATAGATCCAAATAGATGTACTCCAAGACACTTACTAATCAGAATGTCAGGTATCAAAGAGAAAGAGAGAATTTTGAAAGCAGCAAAAGAGAAGCAATCCATCACATACAAGGGAAACCCAATAAGACTATGTGCAGATCTCTCAGCAGAAACCATGGAGGCAAGAAAACAGTGGGGTGATATATTTAAATTACTAAAAGAGAAAAACTGCCAACCAAGAATTCTGTATCTAGCAAAATTGTCCTTCAAAAATGAAGGAGAAATTTAAACATTTTCAGACAAAAATCACTGAGAGAATTTGTGACCAAGAGACCAGCTCTGCAAGGGAGCCCTAGATACAGATACGAAAAAACAGGAGAGGGGGTGTAGAGAAGAATGTAGAAATGAAGACTATCAGTAAAGGTAAAAGGAAGGAAAATTAGATATGACATATAAAATCCAAAAGGCAAAATGGTAGAAAAAAGTACTGCCCATACAGGAATAACATTAAATGTTAATGGATTAAACTCCCCAATCAAAAGACATAGACTGGCAGAATGGATTAAAAAACAGGACCCATCTATACACCATCTACATCTTAGACATAAGGATAAACACAGGCTGAAAATGAAAGGTTGGGAAAAGATATTTCATGCAAATAACAATCAGAAGAGAGCAGCATATAAATATAACCTTTTTAGTTAAGATGTAGCAGAGAAGCTGGAGGGAGCTGCCTGAAAATGTAGAGCTGTATTCTAGTAGACATGTTTCTTGAAGGTGATATATATATATATATATATATATAATGTATATATAAAGTATAATGATATAGCTTTCACAACGTGACTGTGTGATTGTGAAAACTTTGTGTCTGCTGCTTCTTTTATCTACCTTATGGACAGAAGAGTAAAACATATGGATTAAAAACAAATAATAGGGGGAATAAATGTCAAAATAAATTTAGTAGATTGAAATGCTAGTGATCAATGAATGGGAGGGGTAAGGTGTATGGTATTGTGTTGGCTTGAAAGGATGTATGTCCCCTAGAAAAACCATGTTTTGATCAAAATCCCATTTTGTAGAGGCAGAATAATCCCTATTCAATACTGTATGTCTGAAACTGTAATCCGATCATCTCCCTGGAGGTGTGATTTAATCAAGAGCAGTTGTTAAACTGGATTAGGTGACAACATGTCTCCACCCATTTGGGTGGGTCTTGATAAGTTTCTGAAGTCCTACAAAAGAGGAAACATTTTGGAGAAGGAAAAAGAGATTCAGAGAGAGCCAGAGAAAAATGACATAGCCACAAGAAGCAGAGAGCCCACTAGCCAGCGACCTTTGGTGATGAAGAAGGAAAATGCCTCCCTGGGAGCTTCATGAAGCAGGAGGACAGAAGAGAAAGCTAGCAGATGATGCCTTGCTCACCATATGCCTTTCCAGCTGAGAGAAAAACTGTGGCTGTGTTTGCCATGTGCCTTCTCACTTGAGAGAGAAACCCTGAACTTCATGAGCCTTCTTGAACCAAGGTATCTTTCCCTGAATGCCTTTGATTGGACATTTATATTGACTTGTTTTAATTGGGACATTTTCTTGGCCTTAGAACTGTAAACTAGTAACTTATTAAATTCCCCTTTTTAAAAGTGATTCCTTTTCTGGTATATTGCATTTCAGCAGCTAGCAAACTAGAACAGGTATGTATGATTTTTTTTTCTGTTTTCTTTTTATTTCTTTTTCTGAATTGATGCAAATGTTCTAAGAAATGATCATGATGATGAATATATGACTATGTGATAAAAAAGGAATGTTCATATTGTATGTTGACTGGTTTTATTAAAAAAATAATTTTTTTTTAAAAAGAGCAGGAGTAGCTATACTAATATCCAACAAAGTAGAGTTCAAATGTAAAACAGTTAAAAGAGACAAAGAAGGACACTATATATTAATAAAAGGAACAACTCAACAAGAAGACATAACAGGCATAAATATTTATGCACTGAGCCAGAATGCTCCAAAATACATGAGGCAAACAGTTAAAACACTGACATGAAAAATAGACACATCTACCACAATAGTTGGAGACTTTAATTCCCCATTCTCATCAATGGTCAGAACATCTAGACAGAGGATCAATAAAGAAACAGAGAATTTGAGTAATACGATAAATGGGCTAGACTTAACAGATATTTATAGAACATTACACCCCACAACAGCAAGATCTACCTTTTTCACAAGTGCTCATGGATCATTCTCAAGGATAGACCATATGCTGGGTCATAAAGCAAGTCTCAATAAATTTAAAAAGATTGAAATCATACACAACACTTTCTCAGATCATAAATGAATGAAGTCGGAAATCAATAATAGGCAGAGTGCCAGAAAATTCACAAATATGTGGAGGCTCAACAACACACTCTTAAATAACCAGTGGGTTAAGGAAGAAATTATAATTCAACAGTTTAGGTATTTCCTTAGCTATTCCAATACACTAGCAAGAAAAAAAGAAATGGTTACATATGCATAAGAATAACCTCCAGGATGACCTCTTGACTCTATTTGAAATCTCACAGCCACTGAAACTTTGTTTTGTTTCTTTCCTTTTCCCTCTTATGGTCAATATGGCATTCTCAATTCCATGACACCAGGGCCAGGATCATACTGAGAGTCATGTCCATTTTTGCCAAGGAGACTTACACTCCTAGGAGTCATGTCCCAAGTATGGGGGATGGTAGTGAGTTTATTTGCAGAGTTAGCTGAAACAGAGAGCTCACATCTAAGCAACAAAAGGGGTTTTCTGGGGTGCCACTTAGGCATAATTATAAGTAGTCTTAGCTTCTCCTTTGCAGGAATAAGTCTCAAAAAGGCAGGCCCCAAGATCAAAATCTTGACTTATTAAATTGGAGTCCATAATGCTTGCAAGAATATCAGGAATTCTTTAGGTGGGGAAATTTATTAGTTCCACATTTATTTCTCCAATCCCTCAAGAGGATTTTGAAAATTTTTAAAATATTTTGTCCAAAATGCTTATGTATGTAGCAGGATGTTTCATTAACCTGTACAGAGTAACAAGATCTCATTCCCTTTTCTAGGTTCCATGTAATTGAGTTGTTTATATACAATGAGAAGAGAGGTTAAATTAGTATGCTACAGAAAATTAGAATTTTAGACAAAATAAACATCTCTTCTTTGGTCTCACACAGAAGGTGGAGTTTGAAAAAGCAGGCACTATAGTCCTTTACCCTGTATTTTGATTTACCTTAGGCCTAACCAAGACAGTTTTGTTCATATCTATAATTGAAATCTGATCTCTTTTTCAGCATCTTTAACAGCTACTGTATGGAGTAATACTGTTACATATAGGACTGCAGAATTCTAACTCTGAGTCTCAGGTGTCACCCACTTACCTAAAATTCCAAGGAACAACAGGTTATACACGAAGAACTCAGAAAACAACCAGGTTATACACAAAGAACTCAGGAATAGATGTGACTACTGTAAGAGCTACAATCTAGGAACCTTTGTAATAAATCTTATTGAACAATCTGAACTCCTTAATCATTGATTGCCCAATCTCTGCCCACATTCTATCTCCTGATAACCTATGCTCTTGAATTCAATTCTCAGCATATGTTCATTATAGTTAGCTTCTATTAGTGGGGATTTACACTATTTGTCCTTTCACTTCTGGCTTATTTCACTCAATATAATGTCCTCAAGATTCATTCACTTAGTTTTATGCCTCACAAATTCATTCCTTCTTGCAGCCACTCAATATTCAACTGTATGTGTACACCATAGTTCATACTTCGCTTCATCCATCAATGTACCCTTAGGCCACCTCCTTCCATTGCAAATCATGAATAGTGCCACTATAAACCCAGTGTGCAAATGTCTGTTCATGCCCCTGCTTGCAGCTCTTCCAAGTATTTACCAAATAATGGAGTGGCGAGATCATATGGCTATGCTTTACTTATCTCCTTTGGAGCCACTACAAAGCCCTCCAGAGGGGTTGCACTATTCTGCTTCCCTACCATCAGTAAATAGCTACATTTCTCTCCACATCTTCTCCAGCACTTGCATCTTTCTTTTTTTTAAAACCAATTTATTCACACACCATATAATTCATCCTAAGTGAACAATCAATGGCTCCCAGTGTAATCACATAGTTATGTATTTACCATAATCTGTATGAAAACATTTCTATTTCTTCTTCAAAGAAAGAAGGTGGAAAAACATAAGAAATAATAATAAAACATTAAAAGGAAAAAAATAAAAGAGAAAAAACAAATAATAAAAAATAAAAAAGGAGAAGCAACAACAAGAAGAAATCCGTACTCTTCCCTTATATCCCACCCTTATTATCATTTAGCTTTGATATATTGCATTTGTTACAATTAATGGAAGAATATTATAATGCTACTGTTAATTATAGACCTTAGTTTGTATTGATTGTATTTTTTCCATAAACCACTCCTTTTTCAACACTTTGCAATGGTGACATTCGAATGTTCTCATTCATGTAAAAACTTTCCTGTATTTTGTACATTTAATCACCATTATTGTCCATTCTAGGTTTCATTAACTTATACAGTCCCAGTTATATCCTTTATCTTTCATTCTGATGTCATATATGCCCCTAGTTTTCCTCTGTCAACCATAATCACACTCAGCTGTGTTCATTGTACTTACAATATTGTGCTACCATCAGTTAGTTTAGTGCTATTCATTTCTGGATCCTTACATTCAATCCTGTTGAACATTGTCTACTTCTTCAGCATCAAATGCCCAATCTCTATCCTCTTTCTCTCACCTGATAACCTGTGTTCCTAACTTTAACTCTCAGAATTTGCTCATTACAGTTAGTTCATATTAGTGAGACCGTATCTTATCTGTCCTTTTGTTTCTGGCCATTTTCAGTCAACATAATGCCCTCAAGGTTCATCCATGTTGTTATATGCATCATTACTTTATTCTGTGTTACTGTTGCATAATATTCCATCATATGCATATACCAGTCTTTTTATTCACTCATCTGTTGATGGACATTTGGACTATTTCCAACTCTTGGCCATCATGAATAATATACTATAAACTTAAATGTAAAAATGTCTGTTTGTTTCAGTTCCTACGAGTATATATCTAGTAATGGGACTGCTGGGTCATACGGTAATTCTTTACGTCCTGAGGAACCACCATACTGTCTTCCAGAGCACTTGCATTATTTTACATTCCCACCAGCATGAGTGAGCATTCTTATTTCTCCACATTTTCTCCAAAACTTGTAGATTTTATTATTTTTTTTATTGTGGACATTCTTGTAGGTGTGAAATGATATCTCATTCTGGTTTTGATTTGCATTTTCTCTAAGAGCTAGTGAGGTTGAGCATCTTTTCATACACTTTTTAGCCATTTGTGGTCCCTCTTTGGAAAAGTCTCTGTGCATATCTTTCATCCACTTTCTAATTTGACTGTTTGTCTTTTTGTTGTTGAGCTGTAGGATGTCTTTATATATTCTGGATACTAAATGCTTATCTGATATGTGGTTCAAGTATTGTTTCCTATTGCACAGGCTGCCTTTTACTTTCCTGAAAAAAGTCCTTTGATGTGCAAAAGTATTCAGTTTAGAGGTGATCCCATTTATCTAGTTCTTTCAGTGCTCATACTTTGGGTGTAAGGTCTAGGAAACCACCTCCTATCACAAGATCTTTAAGATACTTCCCTAAATTTTCTTCTTCTAAAAGTTTTATGGTCTTAACTCTAATGTTTAAGTCTTTGATCCATTTTGAGTTAATCTTTGTTTAAAGTGTGAGATCAGGGTCCTTTTTCATTCTTTTGAATATGGATATCCAGTTCTCCAAGCACCATTTGTTGAAAAGGTTCCTCTTAGTTGAGTCAACTTGACTACTTTATCAAAGATCAATTGTCCAGAGATGAGAGGATTGATTTCCGAATGCTCAATTCAATTCCATTGGTCAATATGTCTGTCTTTATGCCAGGACCATGTTGTTTTGTCCACTGTAGTTTTGTGATATGCTTTAAACTCAGGTAGTGTGAAACCTCCCATTTCATTTTAATTTCTCAAACTATTTTTAGCTACTTGAAGCACCCTGCCCTTCCAAATAAGTTTGATTATTGCTTTTTTTTCTATTTCTGCAAAATAAGTTTTTGGGATTTTAATTGGTATTGCATTAAATCTATAAGTCAATTTGGGTAGAATTGACATCCTAACTATATTTGGTCTTCCAGTCCATGAACATAGTATGTCCTTCCATTTATTTAGGTCTCCTTTTATTTCTTTTAGAATTTTTTTGTAGTTTTCTGTGTACAGAAATTTTGTGTCCTTTGTTACATATTTTCCTAAATATTTTAATTTTTTTGGTTGCTATCGTAAATGAAATTGTTTTCCTTGATTTCCTCCTCTGATTGCTCATTACTGTTGTATAGAAACAGTACTGATTTCTATATGTTCATCTTGATTCCTACCACTTTGCTGTACTCATTTATTAGCTCTACAAGCATTACTGTTGTTTGGGGGGATTTTTGACATATGATATTATATCATTTGCAAACAGTGAGAGTTTTATTTCTTCCTTTCCAATTTGAATGACTTTTATTACTTTTTCTTGCCTAATTGTTCTATATTGAACTTCCAACACAATGTTGAATAACAACAGTGATAGTGGACATCCTTGTCTTGTTCTTGATCTTAGACGGAAAGCTTTTTGTCTTTCCCCATTGAGTATGATGTTAGCTGTGGGCTTTTCCTATATTCCCTTTATCATGTTGAGGAGTTTTCATCTATTCCTATGTGTTGAAGTGTTTTCCTCAAGGAAGGACATTGAATTTTGTCAACTGCATTTTTGGCATCAATTGAGATGATCAGGTGGGTTTTCCATTTTGATTTATTGATGTAATGTATTACATTAATTGATTTTCTTCTGTTGACCCAGGCTTGCATATCTTGAATAAAACACACTTGATCATGATGTATAGTTCTTTAAATGTTATGCTGGATTCAATTTGCAACATTTTGTTGAGGATATTTGCATCTATATCCATTAAAGAGATTAGTTTGTAATTTTCTTTTCTTGTAGTATCGTTGTATGGCATTCATATGAAGGTGATGCTGGCTTTATAGAACGAGTTATGTAGCTTTCCCTTCTCTTCAATTTTTGAAGCATTTGAGCAAAATTGATACTAATTCTTTCTTGAATGTTTGGTAGAATTCACATGTGAAGTCCTGTGGTCCTGGGTTTTTATTTGTTGTGAGATTTTGGTGACTGAGTCAATCTCTTTACTTGTCATTGGTTTGCTGAGATCTAGTTCTTATCAGGTCAGTGCTGGTTGTTCACGCTTTTCTAGAAAAATGTCCATTTCATCTAATTTGTCTAATTTGTTAGCACATGGTTGCTCAGAGCACCCTCTCATTATCTCCTTATTTCTGCTGGGGCAGTGGTTGTATCCCTCCTCTCACTGCTGATTTTACTTATTTGAATCCTCTACCCTTTTTTGGCTAGCCTAGCTAAGGGTCTGTCAATTTTATTGATTTTCTCAAAGAATCAACTTCTGGTTTTGTTGATTCTCTGTATTGTCTTCATGTTCTCAATTTCATTTATTTCTGTTCTGATGCTTGCTTCAGGGTCAGTTTGCTGTTCTTCCTCTAGTTCCTCCAAGTAAGCACTTAATTCCTCAACTTTTGCTCTTTCTTTTTAAAATATAAGCACTTAGGGAAATAAATTTCTTTCTCAGCATTGCCTTTGCTGCACTTCATAAGTATCGTTCTCATTTTCATTTGCCTCAAGATATTTACTGATTTCTCCAATAATTTCTTCCTTGATTCACTAGTTGTTTAAGAATGTGAATATTTGTGAATTTTTCAATCTTCCACTTTCATTCCATTATGATCTTAGAAAGAGTTTTGTATAATTTTGATCTTTTAAAATTTATTGAGACTTGCTTTGTGACCCCATATGTGGTCTATACTGGAGAATAATCTATAGGCACTTGAGAAAAATGTGTACCCTACTGCTATGGGGGTGTGATACTCTGTAAATGTCTGTTAAGACTAGTTCATTTATCACATTGTTCAAAGTATCTGTTTTCTTAAGGATCTTTTCTCTAGATGTTCTATCCATTGATGAGAGCAGTGCATTGAAGTCTCCAACCATTATAATAGAGGTGTCTACCTTTCCTTTCAGTGTTATCAGCATTTGCCTCATGTGTTTTAGGGCACTCTGGCTCAGTGTATAAATACTTATGATTGTTATATCTTCTTGATGAATTGTCTCTTTAATGACCATATACTGTCCTTCTTTGTCTCTTCTAATTGTTTTACATTTGAAGTCCAATTTGCATGATATTATTATAGCTACCCCCACTCTTTTCTGGTTGTTGTTTTTATGAAATATCTTTTCCAACCTTTCACTTTTGATCTGTTATTGTCCTTGTGTCTAAAGTGATCTCTTAAAGACAATATATAGATGGGTCTTATTTTTTAATCCATGTATTTGGGAGTTTAATCCATTGATATTTAACATTATTATTGTATTATTGTAAACCTTGATGAACATCATTACTGTAAAGGCATTACTTTCTTATACCATTTAATCTTTAAGATTGTATATGGCATATCTTTCTTCTTTCTTTTTATCCTTCCCGATCATTTTCATTTCTACCCTTTCCTCAAGTTTTCTCTCCTGTCTTTTCCTAGTTACTTGTAGCAATCCTTTTAGTATTTCTTTTAGAGCAGATCTGCTGTTCATAAACTCTCAGTGTCTGTTTGCCTGGAAATATTATAAACTTTCACTCATTTTTTTAAAAAATTTGGAACAGTGTTAGATTTACAGAAAAGTGAAGATAGTACAGAGAATTCTTATATAGTCCACACCCAGTTTTTCTTAATAATAACATCTTACATTACTGTCATGTATTTGTCATAATTAATGAACCAATATTGATACATTATTATTATCTAAAGTGCATGCTTTATTCAGATTTCCTTCATTTTCACCTAATGTACTTTTTCTGTTCCAGAATCCCATTCAGGATACCATATTACATTTAGCTGTCATGTCTCTTTTGGCTCTTTTTGGTTATGATAGTTTCTCAGGCTTTCCATGTTTTTGATGACATTGATAGTTTGAGTAATACTGGTCAGGTATTTTGTAGAATGTCCCTTGTGCTGGTTTAAAAGGATGTATGCCCCCTAGAAAAGCCATGTTTTAATCAAAATCCCATTTCATAAAGGTAGAATAATTCCTATTTAATACTGTATGTTTGAAACTGTTATCAGATCATCTCTCTGGATGATGTAATTTAGTCCAGAGTGGTTGTTAAACTGGATTAGATGATGACATGTCTCCACCCATTTGGGTGGGTCTTGATTGGCTTATCAGAGTCCTATAAAAAAGGAAACATTTTGGAGAATAGGAGATTCAGAGGGAGCAGAGCAGAATGGCATATCCATGAGAAGCAGAGTCCACCAGCCAGTGACCTTTGGAGATAAAGAATAAAAATGCCTCCCAGGGAGCTTCATGAAACAGGAAGCCAGAAGAATAAGCTAGCAGATGATGCCATGTTCACCATGTGCCCTTTCAGATGAGAGAGGAACCTGACCGTGTTCACCATATGCCCTTCCAGCTGAGAGAGAAACCCTGAACTTCATTGGCTTTCTTGAACCAAGGTATCTTTCCATGGATACCTCAGATTGGACATTTCTATAGACTTGTTTTAATTGGGACGTTTTTCTTGGCCTTAGAATTGTAAACTAGCAACTTATTAAATTCCCCTTTCTAAAAGCCATTCTGTTTCTGGTATATTGCATTCCAGAAGCTAGCAAACTAGGACATCCCTTAATTAGCATTTGTTTGGTGTTTTTCTCATGATTACATCAAACTCTCACTCAGTTTTGAAGGACAGTTTTGCCAGGTATAGAATTCTTGTTTGGCAGCTTTTCTCCTTCAGTACCTTAAATATATCATACAACTGCTTTCTCACCTCCATGATTTCTGCTGAGAAATCCACACAGTCTTATCAAGTTTCTCTCTTATGTGATGGATTGATTTTTTCTTGCTGCTCTCAGAATTCTCTCTTTGTCTTTGACACTTGGCAATCTGATTAGTAAATGTCTTGGGGTAGATTTATTGAGATCTATTTTGTTTGGGGTATGTTGTGCTTCTTGGTTCTCTAATTTTATATCTTTTGTCAGAGATGGGAAATTTTCAGTGATTATTTCCTCCATTATTCTTTCTGTCTTTTTTCCTTTCTCTTCTCCTTCTGAGCCATCCATAACACATATATTCATGTGCTTCATGTTATCATTCAATTCCCTGGTCATATTTTTCCATTGTTTTCCTTATCTTTTCTGTTCTGTGTAGAATCTCAGAAGTCCTGTCTTTTAGTTAACTAATCTTTTTTTCTGCCTCTTTAAACCAGCTGTTGCATGTCTCCATTGTATTTTTAATCTCTTCTGTTGTGCCTTTTATTCCCATAAATTCTGCCATTTGTTTTTTTCAAGCTTGTGAGTTCTTCTGACTCATTACCTAATGTGTTCTTTCCATCCTTAATTGCATTTGGCATATCGTCCCTCAACTCATTGATTTAATTTTTTATTTGATTCAGAAGATTTATATAGCATCTTTAATTAATTGTTTCAACTGCTATATCTTCTTTGAAGTGTTAATTTTTCCTGTTGACTGGGCCATATTTTTAGTCTTCCTACTATGATTCTTGATATTTTGCTGATTTCTTTGATTAGAGTATTGATTTGCTAATGCTATCAAAATGCAATAACCAGAAATGGGTTAACTTTTACAAAGAGAATTTATTAAGTTACAAGTTTCAGTTCTATGGTCATAAAATTGTCCCAAACTAAGGCAGCCAGAGAAAGATACCCTGACTCAAGAGAGCGCCAATGATGATCAGGGTTTCTCTGTAAGCTGAGAAGGCTTTTGGGCCTTTGGCTTCTGGTTTCAGAATAGCTTCCCTGTGGGTATTTTCTTTCTGCATCTCCCAAGGTCTCTGTCTGTGTTGGCTTTGGAGTTTTTTCCAAAAATGTTTTCCTCTTAAAGAACTCCAATAAGCAAGCCCACCTTGAATGGGTAGAGACACATGTCCATGAAAACATTCTAATCAAAAGGTACCATTCACAATGGTGTGGGTCACACCTCCACGGGAACAAATTAATAAAAAAGATCCCATCTGACAATATTGAATCAGGATTAAAAATAGCTTCTCTGGCATACACAACAGTTTCATATCAGCACAATTAGTTTATTCTGGAAGTCATTTTTCTCTGTTTTCCTTAGAGTTTTCTTGTTGATTGGCTTTGTTCTCTATCTATTCTTTGACTTTCAGTTCAAGTTATTCTAGACTTCTACCATTGTTTCTGTTTAACTAATCCAAATTTTTCAGCTCTTGAGTTTCTGGTTCTTGCCTTGCCTAAATGAAACCTTTTTTCTTTTAGGATGGTCTCTGCAGGTGTGGTCAACCTTCAGATTCTCTCAGACAAGACAGGCACAGTTCTCAAGAAGACAGGATTAAGTTTCTCTGAGGATGAGACCCAGAACATCTCTGTATTTTCTGTGAAGCCTCTTAACTCTGTGTTTTTTCCTATCCTGCCCAACAGCTATCAGCCCACAGCTCTTCACCAATGTAAAGTGGTTTGGTGCCTTCAATTCTCAGCACCTTATCCCTGCCAGGGGTGTGGTTGAGGCATATGCTGAGGCAGAAGACATGATTAAGCTGTTTCTGTGTTCCAGCCTCTGTGGTCTGAATTTTATGAATGGGCTGTCAATATTGCTAGATCCTGCCCCTCCCCCCCTTTTCTTGAGGAAGACAGACTCTTCCAGGAATAATCTCCTTTACTTGATTAATTACTTTGTCTCCTAAACAGACCTTAACTCCACCCTTGCCTGGGTCAATGCTGACAATTGAAAATATCTGATGCTTCTTTTTTTTAATGGTTGCTAAATTTTTTTTAAAAATCATATTCAGAGTTAGTGCCCAGCTTCCCAGGTTTGCCAATCAAGAGCTGGAATTGGTACCTGGCTCTATGTGCCCCTTATCTTGGCACACAGCCCTTTTCCAGTATTCTGAGCTCAGCTGACTCCAAAGCCTCTGTTTTTCTCTCTTGCAGCTCTGTCTCCTCTCTGCCAGGAGAGATCTCAGGGTTTCTTTCATGCTTACTCTGGATTTATCTGTGCTTGATTTGTATTCAGCAGTCTCAATTTGTTAATTAAACCCACAATTGGAAGCTTGCTTGAGCTCTCCTTGCCATACTCCTAGTGGAGTCTGCTTCTTTTTCCCACATGGGAAGGTCTTCAAAAACAGCTTGCTGTGATGGTGGAGGAGGGGCACATCTCCAGAGTTTGGGAGGCTACTTACAGCTCTGTGCTATGATCACAGTCCTTGCACCCATTCTAGACTGATGTATGATGTGTGTACAGTCATGGAAGTTCCCCAAACAGTCATTCCAGACAGTTCTTGACTATTCACTAGCTGCCTTAGAAGAGTAACTAAATTCCACACCTTCCTACACTATCTTGTCCCACCTCCCTCCTTAGATCACAATGCACTCATTAGATAAATTAGTAATATCTCAAGACAAATGAATATGAGGACACAACATATCAAGATGTATGCAATACAACAAAGGCCATGCTGAAAAGGATGCTTACAGCCTTAAAAACCTACATTTAAAAGGAGAAAGAGCTAAAATAAAAGGTTAACTGCACATCTGGAGGACCTAGAAAACAAACAGCAAACTGATTTCAAAGCAGGCAGAAAGAAAGAAATAAAGATTAGAATAGAAATAAATGAAATTTACAACAACAGCAAACAACAGGGGATCAAAACATCAAAGCAAAAGTCTGGTTCTTCAAGAAGATCATTATATGACAAACCCTTAGCTAGATTGACAAAGAGAAAAAGAGAGAAGATGCAAACAAAATCAGAAATGGGGGGCAGGGACATTACCACTGACAGAATATAAATGAAAAGGATCATAACATGATACTATGAATGAACAAAGGTGTACTAACAAATTAGACAATGTAGATGAAATGGACAGATTCCAAGGAACAGATGAAAAGCTTACTCTGACTTTAGAAGAATTAGAAGACCTCAACAGACCAATCATGAGTAAAGAGATGGAATCAGTCATCAAAAATCTCCCAACAAAGAAAGGCCCAGCACCAGACGGCTTCACAGGTGAGTCCTATCAATCATTCTAGGTAGAATTAATACCAGCTAATAAACAAGTTCAACAAAATGGTGAGATACAAGATCAACACACAAAAATCATCGGTGTTTCTAAGCCCTAATAATGAGCAATCTGAGGAGGAAATCAAGGGAAAAATTCATTTACAATAACAATTAAGAGAATTCAATATCTAGGAGTAAATTTAACCAGGATGTAATGGGCTTATGTTCAGAAAACTGCAAAACATTGCTAAAAGACATTGAAGAAGACCTAAATAAATGGAAGGACATTCTGAGTTTATGGATAGGAAGACTGAATATTGTTAAGATGTCAATTCCATCCAAATTGATTTACACATTCAATGCAAGCTCAATAAAAATTCCAAAACTCTACTTTACAGAAATGGAAAAGCCTATTATAAAATTTATTTGGAAACATAAAGTACCCCAAATAGCCAAAAACTTCTTGAGAAGAAAATGAAGTGGGGAACTTCCACTTCCTGACCTTAAAGCATACGACAAAGCTAAAGTGGTTGAACAGTATAGTTTTGTTTCATAATGAAAGATACATTGACTAGTGAAATCAAATTGAGAATTCAGAAATAGACCTCAAATCTATGGTTAATTGATATTTGATAAGGATTGTCAAGTCCACTCAATAAGAAAAGAACAGTCTCTTCAACAAATGGTGCTGGGAAAACTGGATATCAATAGCAAAAGAATGAAAAAGGATCCCTATATCACACCAATAGAAAAATTACTCCAGAATGGATCAAAGATCTAAATAAAAGAACCAGAACATAAAACTCCTGGAAGAAAATGTAGGGAAGCATCTTTAAAATCTTGTGGCAGGCAATGGCTTCTTAGACTTTACGTAAGGTATAAGAAATGAAAGCAAAAATAAATAAATGGGAACTCCTCAAAATTAAAAACTTTTTTGTACCAAAAGACTTTGTCAAGAAAGTGAAAAGACAACCTTCTCAATGGGAGAAATATTCGAAAATCATGTATCTGATAAGGTTTTAGTACCCGGAATATATTTTAAAACCCTATAACTCAACAATTAAAAGACAAACAACCCAATTAAAAATGGACAAAAGCATGAATATGCATTTCTCCCAAAAGGAAATACAAATGGCTAAAAAGTACATGAAAAAATGTTGACACCTCTAGCTATTAGGGAAATGCAAATCAAAATGACAATGAGATATCATTTAACATCCACTAGAACAACCATTATTAAAAAAAACCAGAAAACTATAAGTGTTGGACTATGTGGAGAAATTCCTTATTGGTGGGAATGTAAAATGGTGCAGTTGCTATGGAACACTTTGACAGTTCTACAAGAAGCTGAGTATAGAATTATCATATGATCCATCAATCCTGCTACTAGGTATAAAGCTGGGAATTGGGCAGATATTTGCACATGGATGTTCATTGCAGCATTATTCACAATTGTCAAAATATGTGTCCAAGTGTCCATCAACCAATGAATGGATTACATATGATATATACATATGATCGAACATTATTCAGCTGTAAAAAGCAATGAAGTCTTGATACATATGACAGCATGGATGAAACTTGAGGACATTATGTTGAATGTAATAAGCCAGACAAAAGAGGCAGATATTGTATTATTTCACTGTTATGAACTAGTTATAATTAGCAAACTCATGGAGTTAGAGTATAGAATATAGGTTACCAGGAGCTAGATTGGGGTTGGGGAATGGGGAGTTGATGCTTAACTTACACAGATTTTCTATATAGGTTGATGGTGGGGGTTTGGAAATGGATGGTGGTGATGGTAGCACATTATTGTGAGTGTAGTTAAGAGTGCTGAACTGTAGAGGTCAATTGGCTAAAAGGGGAAACTTCAACATGTACATACAATACTAGAATAAAAATTGAAGAATAAAATATAGGACTGTACAACACAGTAAACCCTATTATAAATGAAGGACTATGGTTATAGTCCAAGAATAAAAATGTTATTTCATTAATTATAAATTCAGGTGTTAATAATAAGGAGGTATATGGGAAATTATAAATCTAATGCAAACTGTAGATGATAGATAATAATACTATTTTAATAGTCTTTAATCAATTTTAACAAACAAAGCTACTGTTAAAAAATAGCACAATTATTAAAAAAGTGCTATCAGCAATTTTAACAAATGTTCCACACCAGTGCAAGGTGTTGTGTTGTGGTAGGGTATGGGAACCCTGTATTTTATGCAGGATTGTTTTGTAAACCCACAACTTCTATAATTAAAAAATAAATAAAAACTAAAGAAAAGAAGAGGCAAAACCTTTCTGTTAATCTAGGGGGTTAGAAGTTCAGGCTGGGTTCCTAAAAAACAAAGAGAATATTGCAAAAAATTATGTCAGGTGGACATTAGCTTCTTGCTCTTCATTGGAAATTTTCCTTATTTATGGACCATGTTGCTTTCTTCACTTCTGAAAACAAACAAGCCACTAAAAAATATATCATCCACTACTCAAAGAAGCATTGTTTTCATATCCTACCTCAAGAACATTGACATTTCTTTCCCATTATGGGGCCTATCTTGAATCTATCTTAAGACTGGGATCTGTTTATTTATTGGGTTAATGACTATAAATGCTCTTTGTCTGTAAGATATTACTCTCATTAGTGATAGATCTATTTCTAGAATAGCTGAGTGCTATATTTTTCCTGTTTTAAGATGACTGAACAACAACTCTAATGGTGAAAGCAAATGTTTAAAACCAGCCTTGGGGGCTTGACAATTAATTTTATTAATGTGTCATCTGCAAATCTCATTAACAATTTTAAAGTTCCCTAAAATAATGAGAGAAAGCTATTCTTAGTTCTAGTATAGAAGAAATCCTTTTCAGGTATATTTATTTCCTTCATTGAACACACATTGCATAGTGGTAACATTCCAAGCTAACAGACAAGATCCATATTATTTTTAAAAACATGCCATTTGCTTCATAATTTAGTGAAAATAGAATCATGTGACATTTCCAGTTGACCAAGAGCATTGCATAGGATTCAGTCAGCCATTCCTCCACAGAATCTTTGAACAACTAGCAGAAACTTGTATCTCCCTCAAAACACTAGAAAACATTAAAGATATCTTCTTTCTTCACAATGGAATACAGTCAGAAATAATTTAACAGAGGAAGAACTTGAAAATTTGCAAGTGTGTGGAAAGTAAACAACTTACACTTAAGCAACAAATGGGCCAAAGAAGAAATTGCAAGGGAAATTAGGACATGTCTTAAGATGAATGAAAATGAAAACATAACATTCCAAAACTTATGGGATGCTGCAAAGGCAGAGCTGAGAGGAAAATTTTTAATGTTAAATGTTTACATAAAAAAAGAAAAAAAATCTCAAACAGATACTTCACCTCACAACTGGAGGATCTAGGAAAAGAAAGAGCAAACTAGATGCAAAGTGAGAAGAATAAAGACATAACATATGTTAGGGAAGAGATAAGTGAAATAGAGAATTTAACAAACAACAATAAATAGAACAAAAAATTAGTAGATTCTTTGAAAGTATCAATATAATCGAAAATCCTTTAGCTTGACTGACAAAAAATAAAGACAAAGGTCACAAATAAGTAAAATTAGAAATGGAGGTGGGCATGACTACCAACCCCACAGAAATAAAAAAAATTATAAAAGGATATTATGAAGAACTATATACAACAAATCAGACAACAAAGATGTAATGGCCCTAGAAGTCCATAAACTACCTACAACGGCTCAAGAAAAAATAGAAACTCTCAAAAAAGCAATAAAAAGTAAAGATATTGAATCAGTAATCAAAAACCTCCCAACAATAAAAGTCCAAGATCAAAAGACTTCACAGGGGAATTTTATATATATTACTTGGAGAATTAACTCCAATCCTTACCAAAGTCTTCCAAAAGTTGAAGTGGAAATGACAGTCTTTCTATGAGGCCAACATCACCCTAACGTAACACAAGAGAAGAAAATTACAAACCAATATCCCTTATAATTATACATGCAACTATCCTCATAGAAATACTAGCAAATCAAATCCAACAGGACAATAAAAGAATTATATACCATGAGCAAGTAGATTTATCCCAGGTGTGCTAGGGTGGAACAACAGAAGAAAATCAATTAATGTAATACACTGCATTAATGGAATTAAGGACAAAATAAACCTTACATGATTGTCTCAATTGACACAGAAAAGCCATTTCATAAAATCCAGCATCCTTCTTGCCAAAAGTACTTAGAAAACTAGGAATAGAAGGACACTTTCTCAACATGATAAAGGGTTTATATGAAAAACCCACCACTACCATCATACTCCGTGGTGAAAGGTTGAAATCTCTTCCTCTAAAATCAGAAGAAAGACAAAGACGTCTCCAATGTCATTCAACATTGTACTGGAAGTTCTAGCCTGAGCAATTAGACCAGAAAAGAAATAAAATGTAAACACTGGAGAGGAAAATCTATAATTTTTTTTATTTGAACATGACATGATTTTATACATAGACAATCATGAAAAAAATCCATAACAAAGTTCTAGAGCTAATGAATGAATTCAGCAAAGTGGCGGGGTGTAAGACTAACATGCAAAAATGACTACTGTTTTTGGCTCAGTGGCAGAATTCTCACCTACTATGCTGGAGACTCAGGTTCGATTCCAGGAGCCTTCCCATGCCCAACACAAAACAAAACAAAAAAACAGAGTACTGTTTTTATACACTAGTATTGGACAATCTGAAGACATCAAGAAAAAAAAATTCTGTTTACAATAGTAATTAAAGAAATCAAATATCTAGGAATAATTCTCACCAAGGATGTAAAAGACATGCAGAAAACTACAAAATTTGATTTCTTGCTAAAAGAAATCAAAGAACACTGAAATAAGTGGAAGGATGCTCAGTGTTCATGGATTGGAAGACTAAATGTTTCTAAGATGTCAATTCTGTTCATAATGATTTATAGATTTAACATACTCTCAATAAATATTCCAATAACCTTCTTCGCACAAATGGAGAGCCAATCTCCAAATTTATATGGATGGATAAGGAGCTCTGAATAGCCAAAGCCATCTTGAAAAAGAAGAACGAAGTTGGAAGATGCAAACTTCCTGATCTTTAAAATTTATTACAAGTCACAGTAATCAAAACAGCATAGTACTAACAGAAGGATAGATATATAGAAAAATGGAATTGAACTGACTTTTCAAAAATCAACTTTCCCATTTTTGGCCAACTGACTTTTTTTATTGTATAATATAATGTATTTACAAAGCAAAGAAAGAAAGAAGCAATAGTTTTCAAAGCACTCTTCAACAGGACAGATCCCAGAGTTTGTCATGGGCTACCATACCATCATCCAAGATTTTTACTTCTAGCTGCTCCAGAATATTGGAGTTTAGAAGGAATATATATATTATTACTTTTTTTTCCTTTTTTTGTGGAGAATAACATATATACAAAAAAGCAATAATTTCAAGACACAGCACAACAATTAATTGTAGAACAGATGTCAGACGTTGGTATGGGTTACAATTTCACAATTTTAGGTTTTTACTCCTGGCTGTTCTGAGATGCTGGAGACTAAAATAAACATCAATAGAATGATTCGGCAATCAAACTCATTTGTTAAATCCTACCTTCTCTGTATAACTCCACCATCACCTTTGATCTTTCTCCCACTCTTTAGGAGTATTTGGGCTATGCCCATTCTAACTTTTTCATGTTGGAAGGGCTGTCAGTAATAAGGGGTAGGGAGATGGAACTAGCTGATGTTCTGGAAAGGTTAGGTTTTTCAGGTTTCAGGACTTACCTGGTCCAGGGACCCATTTGGAGGTTGTAGGTTTCTGGAAAGTTGCTCTAGTGCATGGAGCCTTTGTAGAATCTTATATATTGCCCTAGGTGCTCTTTAGAATTGGTTGGAATTGTTTTGTTTGGGGGTTGGCAAGTTATGATTGGTAACAATGTCTAACCGAAGTTTGCTAAGAGCAACCTCTAGAGTAGCTTCTTGACTCTATTTGAACTCTCTCAGCCACTGAAACCTTATTTGTTACACTTCTCTTCCCCCTTTTGGTCAGAATGGCATTGTTGATCCCATGGTACTAGGGCCAGACACATCCTTGGGATTCATTTCCCATTTTTGGCCAGCTGACTTTTAACAAGGGGCCAAAGACTGCTGAATTGAGAAAAAACAGTCTCTAACAAATAGTGATAGGAAAACTGAATCTCCATTTGCAAAAGAATGAGGGTACAGTACACAAAGATCAACTCAAAATGGATAAAAGACCTTAGTATAAGAGCCAAAACTAGTTTTTTTTACTAGTTTCATTCCTCCATCTCAACTATTTTGCTTTACATAATTAATTCTACCAAATTATATACTTGAATGTGATTAAAAGGTAAAACTTTTAGATTATATGTTAGTAGAAAAAAAATTTTAAATAAAAAAAATTTTAACATTGTACAACCCAAAGAGTGATCCTTAATGTAAATTATGGACTACATTTAACAGCATAAGAATTATAATATTGTTCCTTTGATTGTAACAAAGATACCACACTAATGCAGAGTTAATGATAGGGAAACAATATGTGGAATGGGGTTGTGGGGGAGGGTACATAGGAAATTGTATTTTGCTACGTGATTTTTCTATATACTTACAATTTCTCTAATAAAAAAATTAAAATAATAAAATGTCATTAAATCAGCAATGTTAGGTGGAAAAAGAATATTTCTGATTTTACTAAGATGGTAAAGCCATCTCTATTTCAAGAGTTATCTCTGATAACCTGCATTCCTATAATTTCTAAACCACAGATTGATTTTAGCCAATTTAGGGAAATAGCTGAACTATTATTATTCCATTAAGAGGGGAGAAAAGAGTAAACTTTTTTAAAAACCAAATACATGTGCCAATTCTGTACTATTATTCTGCATGAGTCAAATGCATAAACTGTGTTTTTAAGGGCACATTTGGGATATGGGCTGCCAAATTTAAATCATTTTGAAAGAATCCTGCATTAGGCGGCAACCTGAGAGATCTTTCAGTTCAACACATTTCTGGTGGTAAAGGTAATTACCGCAGAGGTAAGGTGGGGAGGTAAAAGCCTATGCCCAGAATCTGGACTGGTATCAGGACCTATATTTTGTCAAGTTGTATCAAGCGTCTCACCTACATTACCCTTTTCTGTGTTTGGATGATTTACAAAACACACTACTATGTTTTTTCTCTATGCATAAAAAACTTTCTAAAATCAATAATCACTGAAAGATTTCCTAACGAAAAGGGTTTGATATTCATGAAGTGTTCTTAAATGTATAAGAGAAGAAGCCAGGCACGGTGTCTACAGATTTTTCTATTGTTTTTTCCTTATGAGCCAGGCATGGTGTCTATAGACTGTTCTATTGTGTTTTTCTCGCTATTCAAAATGGTTGCAATTTTTTTTAAATGAACATTTTTTAAAATTTTACACAAAAGTTAAAGCTTTAACATGCAGATAATATTATTCTTTACCTTGTATATTGATTTACTTTAGTTTTAAGCAGATCAGTTTCATTACAAATTTAATTGGAGTTTGATCTTTCTCAGCTTTTTTTCTTTAACCATTGCTGTGTGAACCCATGCTAACTTTTTTTATTAATTAAAAAAAAATTAACTGACACAACATTTAGAAATCATTCCATTCTACATATGCAATCAGTAATTCTTAATATCATCGCAAAGATGTATGATCATCATTTCTTAGTACATTTGCATCGATTTAGAAAAAGAAATAGCAAGACAACAGAAAAAAATAAAATGATAATATAGAGAAAAAAAAATAAAAAATACAAAAAATATATATAAAAAACAGAACAAACAAACAAACAAACAAAAAAACTATAGCTCAGATGCAGCTTCATTCAGTGTTTTAACATAATTACATTACAATTAGGTAGTATTGTGCTGTCCATTTTTGAGTTTTTGTATCTAGTCCTGTTGCACAGTCTGTATCCCTTCAGCTCCAATTACCCATAATCTTACCCTATTTCTATCTCCTGATGGTCTCTGTTACCAATGACATATTCCAAGTTTATTCTCTAATGTTGGTTCACATCAGTGGGACCATACAGTATTTGTCCTTTAGTTTTTGGCTGGACTCACTCAGCATAATGTTCTCTAGGTCCGTCCATGTTATTACATGCTTCATAAGTTTATCCTGTCTTAAAGCTGCATAATATTCCATCGTATGTATATACCACAGTTTGTTTAGCCACTTGTCTGTTGATGGACATATTGGCTGTTTCCATCTCTTTGCAATTGTAAATAATGTTGCTATAAACATTGGTGTGCAAATGTCCGTTTGTGTCTTTGCCCTTAAGTCCTTTGAGTAGATACCTAGCAATGGTATTGCTGGGTTGTATGGCAATTCTATATTCAGTTTTTTGAGGAACTGCCAAACTGTCTTCCACAGTGGTTGCACCATTTGACATTCCCACCAACAGTGGATAAGTGTGCCTCTTTCTCCACATCCTCTCCAGCACTTGTCATTTTCTGTTTTGTTGATAATGGCCATTCTGGTGGGTGTGAGATGAAATCTTATTGTGGTTTTGATTTGCATTTCTCTAATGGCCAGGGACATTGAGCATCTCTTCATGTGCCTTTTGGCCATTTGTATTTCCTCTTCTGAGAGGTGTCTGTTCAAGTCTTTTTCCCATTTTGTAATTGGGTTGGCTGACTTTTTGTTGTTGAGTTGAACAATCTCTTTATAAATTCTGGATACTAGACCTTTATCTGATATGTTGTTTCCAAATATTGTCTCCCATTGTGTAGGCTGTCTTTCTACTTTCTTGATGAAGTTCTTTGATGCACAAAAGTGTTTAATTTTGAGGAGCTCCCATATATTTATTTCCTTCTTCAGTGCTCTTGCTTTAGGTTTAAGGTCCATAAAACTGCCTCCAATTGTAAGATTCATAAGATATCTCCCTACATTTTCCTCTAACTGTTTTATGGTCTTAGACCTAATGTTTAGATCTTTGATCTATTTTGAGTTAACTTTTGTATAGGGTGTGAGATGCGGGTCCTCTTTCATTCTTTTGCATATGGATATCCAGTTCTCTAGGCACCATTTATTGAAGAGACTGTTCTGTCCCAGGAGAATTGGCTTGACTGCCTTATCAAAGATCAAATGTCCATAGATGAGAGGGTCTATATCTGAGCACTCTATTCAATTCCATTGGTCGATATATCTATCTTTATGCCAATACCATGCTGTTTTGACCACTGTGGCTTCATAATATGCCTTAAAGTCCGGCAGCATGAGACCTCCAGCTTGGTTTTTTTTCCTCAAGATACTTTTAGCAATTCGGGGCACCCTGCCCTTCCAGATAAATTTGCTTATTGGTTTTTCTATTTCTGAAAAATAAGTTGTTGGGATTTTGATTGGTATTGCATTGAATCTGTAAATCAATTTAGGTAGGATTGACATCTTAACTATATTTAGTCTTCCAATCCATGAACACAGTATGCCTTTCCATCTATTTAGGTCTTCTGTGATTTCTTTTAACAGTTTTCTTTGTATAGGTTTTTTGTCTCTTTAGTTAAATTTATTCCTAGGTATTTTATTCTTTTAGTTGCAATTGTAAATGGGATTCGTTTCTTGATTTCCCCCTCAGCTTGTTCATTACTAGTGTATAGAAATGCTACAGATTTTTGAGTGTTGATCTTGTAACCTGCTACTTTGCTGTACTCATTTATTAGCTCTAGTAGTTTTGTTGTGGATTTTTCCGGGTTTTCGACGTATAGTATCATATCGTCTGCAAACAGTGATAGTTTTACTTCTTCCTTTCCAATTTTGATACCTTGTATTTCTTTCTCTTGTCTAATTGCTCTGGCTAGAACCGCCAACACGATGTTGAATAATAGTGGTGATAGTGGACATCCTTGTCTTGTTCCTGATCTTAGGGGGAAAGTTTTCAATTTTTCCCCATTGAGGATGATATTAGCTGTGGGTTTTTCGTATATTCCCTCTATCATTTTAAGGAAGTTCCCTTGTATTCCTATCCTTTGAAGTGTTTTCAACAGGAAAGGATGTTGAGTCTTCTCAAATGCCTTCTCTGTATCAATTGAGATGATCATGTGATTTTTCTGCTTTGATTTGTTGATATGGTGTATTACATTACTTGATTTTCTTATGTTGAAACATCCTTGCATACCTGGGATGAATCCTACTTGGTCATGATGTATAATTCTTTGAATGTGTTGCTGGATTCTATTTGCTAGAATTTTGTTGAGGATTTTTGCATCTGTATTCATTAGAGAGATTGGTCTGTAGTTTTCTTTTTTTGTAATATCTTTGCCTGGTTTTGGTATGAGGGTGATGTTGGCTTCATAGAATGAATTAGGTAGCTTTCCCTCCACTTCAATTTTTTTGAAGAGTTTGAGCAGAGTTGGTACTAATTCTTTCTGGAATGTTTGGTAGAATTCACATGTGAAGCCGTCTGGTCCTGGACTTTTCTTTTTGGGAAGCTTTTGAATGACTAATTCAATTTCTTTACTTGTGATTGGTTTGTTGAGGTCATCTATTTCTTCTTGAGTCAAAGTTGGTTGTTCATGCCTTTCTAAGAACTTGTCCATTTCATCTACATTGTTGTATTTATTAGTGTAAAGTTGTTCATAGTATCCTGTTATTACCTCTTTTATTTCTGTGAGGTCAGTGGTTATGTCTCCTGTTCTAGAATGCAATATACCAGAAATGCAATGGCTTTTAAAAAGGGAAATTTAATGAGTTTCTAGTTTACAGATGTAAGGCCGAGAAAATGTCCCAATTAAAACAAGTTTATAGAAATGTCCAATCAAAGGCATCTGGGGAAAGATACCTCGGTTCAAGAAGGCTGATGAAGTTCAGGGTTTCTCTCTCATCTGGAAACTCACATGGCAAACGCAGTCAGGGTTTCTCTCTCAGCTTGAAGGGCACATGGCAGACATGGCATCATCTGCTAGCTTACTCTCCTGGCTTTGGTTTCATGAAGTTCCCCGGGAGGTGTTTCCCTTCTTCATCTCCAAAGGTTGCTAGCTCATGGACTCTCTGCTTTGTGGTGCTGCAGCATTCTCTGCTCTCTCTGAGTCTCTCTGAATCTCCAAAATATTTCCTATTTTATAGGACTCCAATAAACCAATCAAGACCCACTCAAATGGGTGGAGACATGTCATCCCCTAATCCAGTTAAACAACCATTCTTGACTAAATCACATCACCTAGGGAGATGATCTCATTACAGTTTCAAATATACAGTATTGAATAGGGAGTATTCTACCTTTAAGAAATGAGATTTATATTAAAACATGGCTTTTCTTAGGGGGCATACTTCCTTTCAAACCAGCACATCTTCTCTTCCATTTCTGATCTTATTTATTTGCGTCCTCTCTCTTCTTCTTTTTGTCAGTCTTGCTAAGGGCCCATCAATCTTACTGATTTTCTCATAGAACCAACTTCTGGTCTTATTGATTTTCTCTATTGTTTTCATGTTTTCAATTTCATTTATTTCTGCTCTAATCTTTGTTATTTCTTTCCTTTTGCTTGCTTTGGGGTTAGTTTGCTGTTCTTTCTCCAGTTCTTCCAAGTGAACAGTTAATTCCTGCATTTTTGCCTTTTCTTCTTTTCTGATAGGCATTTAGGGCAATAAATTTCCCTCTTAGCACTGCCTTTGCTGCATCCCATAGGTTTTGATATGTTGTGTTTTCATTTTCATTTGCCTCGAGATATTTACTAATTTCTCTTGTAATTTCTTCCTTGAACCACTCGTTGTTTAAAAGTGTGTTGTTGAGCCTCCACGTATTTGTGAATTTTCTGGCACTCTGCGTATTCTTGATTTCCAACTTCATTCCTTTATGATCCGAGAAAGTGTTGTGTATGATTTCAATCTTTTTAAATTTGTTGAGACTTGCTTTGTGACCCAGCATATGGTCTATCTTTGAGAATGATCCATGAGCACTTGAGAAAAAGGTGTATCCTGCTGTTGTGGGGTGTAATGTCCTATAAATGTCTGTTAAGTCTAGCTCATTTATTGTAATATTCAAATTCTCTGTTTCTTTATTGATCCTCTGTCTAGATGTTCTGTCCATTGATGAGAGTGGGGAATTGAAGTCTCCAACTATTATGGTAGATGTGTCTATTTCCCTTTTCAGTAATTGCAGTGCATTCCTCATGTATTATGGGGCATTCTGATTCGGTGTGTAAATATTTATGATTGTTATGTCTTCTTGTTTAATTGTTCCTTTTATTAGTAGATAGTATCCTTCTTTGTCTCTTTTAACTGTTTTACATTTGAAGTATAATTTGTTGGATATTAGTATAGCCACTCCTGCTCTTTTCTGGTTGTTATTTGCATGAAATATCTTTTCCCAACCTTTCATTTTCAACCTATGTTTATCTTTGGGTCTAAGATGTGTTTCTTGTAGACAGCATATAGAAGGATCCTGTTTTTTAATCCATTCTGCCAGTCTATGTCTTTTGATTGGGGAATTCAGTCCATTAACATTTAGTGTTATTACTGTTTGGGTAATACTTTCCTCTACCATTTTGCCTTTTGTATTATATATATCATATCTGATTTTCCTTCTTTATACACTCTTCTCCATACCTCTCTCTTCTGTCTTTTCGGTTCTGACTCTAGTGCTCCCTTTAGTATTTCTTGCAGAGCTGGTCTCTTGGTCACAAATTCTCTCAGTGACTTTTTGTCTGAAAATGTTTTAATTTCTCCCTCATTTTTGAAGGACAATTTTGCTGGATATAGAAGTCTTGGTTGGCAGTTTTTCTCTTTTATTAATTTAAATATATCATCCCACTGTCTTCTAGCTTCCATGGTTTCTGTTGAGAAATCTACACATAGTCTTATTGGGTTTCCCTTGTATGTGATGGATTATTTTTCTCTTGCTGCTTTCAAGATCCTCTCTTTCTCTTTGACCTCTGACATTCTAACTAGTAAGTGTCTTGGAGAACACCTATTTGGATCTATTCTCTTTAGGGTGCGTTGCACTTCTTGGATCTGTAATTTTAGGTCTTTCATAAGAGTTGGGAAATTTTCAGTGATAATTTCTTCCATTAGTTTTTCTCCTCCTTTTCCCTTCTCTTCTCCTTCTGGGACACCCACAGCATGTATATTTGTGCGCTTCATATTATCATTCAATTCCCTGAGCCCCTGCTCAAATTTTTCCATTCTTTTCCCTATAGTTTCTGTTTCTTTTTGGATTTCAGATGTTCCATCCTCCGGTTCACTAATTCTAGCCTCTGTCTCTTTAAATCTACCATTGTAGGTTTCCATTGTTTTTTTCATCTCTTCTACTGTGTCTTTCATTCCCATAAGTTCTGTGATTTGTTTTTTCAGACTTTCCATTTCTTCTTTTTGTTGATCCCATGCCTTCTTCATGTCCTCCCTCAATTTATTGATTTGGTTTTTGAAGAGGTTTTCCATTTCTCTTCATATATTCAGAATTAGTTGTCTCAGCTCCTGTATCTCATTTGAGCTATTGGTTTGTTCCTTTGACTGGACCATATCTTCAATTTTCCTGGTGTGATTTGTTATTTTTTGCTGGCGTCTGGGCATTTAATCAGATTTCCCTGAGTGTGGGACCCAGCAGGTTGAAAGACTTTCCTGTGAAGTCTCTGGGCTCTGTTTTTCTTATCCTGCCCAGTATGTGGTGCTTGTCTGTCTGCGGGTCCCACCAGAAAAAGGTGTTGTGGCTCCTTTAATTTTGGAAGACTCTCGCTGCTGGGTGTGTGGTGGAGACAGAGGAAAGGTTGTAGGTTGGTTTTAATGGCTTCAAATTGTGAAGTCCTGGGATCTGAATTCCTTGAGAGAGGGATTCCACCTGAGTTGCATTTCACCCCTCCCGAGGGGAAGGTTCAGGTGATAGAGAGCCCTGAAAGCAGCCTGTTTCTGCGTTTGGGGCAGTTGCAACCTGTGTAATCCCAGTGCTGAGCCCAGAGGCAATGAAGCCTCCATATAAACAGCTGCAGAAGGCTCTGTTTCTCCCCCTTTCCTCTTTTTCAGTTAGCCCAATCAGCGACTTCCACCTTGATCAGTTTCCCCTGAGCTGAGGGCCTATTTTTAGTAGTCAGAAGTTGTTCATTAATGCCACTATTGGTGCTAGGTTGGGCTCAGTCTCTACTACTGTTGGAGACTCTTTCCTTTCCCTCCGGGAAGTTGTCTGTGGGGGAGGGGCGCTGGCTGCTGCAGCTTGGGGTACCACTGATCCGGGGCTCCCAGCCAGCCTGTGAAGCCGCGTGTGTGGAAGGGGCTCTGATCGCCAACTGCCGCGGCTTGGGGAACCGCTGTTCTGAGGCTCCCAGCTGGCCTGGGAAGCCGTGTGTGTGGGGAGGGGATCTGGTCACCAGCTGCCGTGGCTTGGGGAACCGCCAATCCAAGGCTCCCAGTGGGCCCGGGAAGCCGTGTGTGTGGAAGGGGCTCCGGTCGCCGCGGCTTGGGAAACTGCTGTCCCGAGGCTCCCAGCTGGCCCGGGAAGCCGCGTGTGTGGAAGGGGCTTCGGTCGCCGGCCACTGCAGCTTGGGGAACTGCCGCCCTGAGGCTCCCAGCTGGCCCGGGAAGCCATGCATGGGGGGAGGGGTGCAGGCTGCCGCGGCTTGGGGAACTGCCAATCCAAAGCTCCCAGCCGGCCCGGGGAGGAGGGAGGGAGGGGCCCCGGCCGCCAGCCGCCGCGGCCCAGGGAAGCGCGCGCCTCTCGGGGACCTCACTGCAGCAGAGTCTCTTAACCGGTCCAGCTGTTCCAGAATGGGGTACACTGTGTGTCTGGTTTCTGTCGTGGCTCCGGGAGCTGTTCTGTACGTTTCTAGTTCATTATTAGTTGTTCTGGAGGAGGAACTAAGACCCGCGCACCTTACTAAGCCGCCACCTTCTCCAGAAGTTGATCGCAATTTTTTTAAAGTTTAAAAATTTTCCTGAAACAATGTCTTGAGTTATTTTCTTAATAGTTTCATTCCTCCATCTTAATTATTTTGCTTTACAATAATAAATTCCTCCAATTTGTAAAACTTTACTTCCTCTCCTTGGTAGCCCTGGAGAATCTAGTCTTTCTATTCAGGTCCAGTGATCAGTACAGGGGAGACTGTACTGTGTGAGAGTACATTGTGTGTCCATATGAACATATTGTAATTGTTTTCTATTTCCAAGTGGTATGTCAATGTGAAGCTGAAATGTTAAAAAAAATAGGGCAGCTATATTACAAAACACATGTACATGAAAAACTTAAATTTCTTATTGGCTTTGATAAATAGCATGAGACTTTTGGGAGAGTCTGAATGTTTTCCAAAATATGATATGTAGAGTGTGCTAATATGATATGTAGCATGTGCTGTCATATTTATGTAACTGTATGATCAAACTAAAAAATGAGAAGTGGCTCAGTTTTCTCATTGTTGGATTGAATTAAGATATAGTAGATATGAGATATGTATATACACACACACACATAGCTGTAAATAAAATAGAAATCTACATATACATGTAGATACATTCTTATATATACAAACCAGGGTGCTAGATTCTGTGAGAACCATAAAGATGAATAAGACAGCATAGTGGAAGAATGAGGCGTGTAAACAATGAAACAAGATTGGTTAGAAAATTATCAAGGCTATGACAAGAGAGAAGGAGACTTTAGATGATTGTACACGTTGAATTGTTTTAAGTCCTAACCCCTCGTACCTCAGAATGTGACCTTATTTGGAAACAGGGTCATTGTAGATGGAACTAGTTAAGATGAGGTCAAATTGGAGCAGGGTGGTCTCTTCATCCAAAATGACAAGTGCCATTATAAGAAAGGGAGAAGAGTTAGACACAAGGGTGGAGCATGTCATGTGCCAACAGAGGCAGAGATTAAAGTGCTGCAGCTGCAAGCCATGGAGAGCCAAGGATTACTGGCACCCCACCAGAAGCCAGAAAGAGGCAACAAAGGATTCTCGCCTACAAAGTTTAGAGGAATCATCTCCCTATTAATACCTTGATTTCAGATTTATAGCCTCCAGAAGGTGAGAGAATAAATTTCTATTGTTTTAAGCCACAAAATTTCTGGTAATGTGTTATGGCAGCCCTAGGAAACTAATACAAAACTGATAAGGAACTACTGGAAAGGTTAAGGAGACACTGAGACTAATGTTACCAAAACAACAAACAAACCCTCTAAAAAACCCAAACAGAACAAACCCACTTTGCTTCCTTCACAGTTGTTTTCTACTATGAACATTGATGAATCCAGGTAAGTACAATTCCTTGTATTTCAGGAACAGGCTGTCTGGGTTGAAATCCCTGCTCCACCTCTTAATGATTGCATGACCTGGGAAAAGTACTTAAGTTCTCTGTTCCTGGGTTTCTTCATCTGTAAAATGGAGATGATGATAGTACATACCTCATGGGATTGTCTTGAGGACTATGTGAGTAACAGTATGCAAAACACGAAGAAGCATGTTTGACATATAGTGTCACAACTTAGAGGGAAGATCTGGGCAGAATTTGGAGGGGGGACTGGGGAGGAGGGAAGTATTTTCTTTTGCTGCTGCCTAGCTCTAAAGGCCATTAAAAGACAAAAACTCACTGGGAAATTCTATGTTGGTAAAACATCAAGTTTACAACTTCAAAATTAAAAGGTTACTGGAAATTCAAGGTTCATGGATCTCATTGTTATTCCACAGAGGTTCCATGTTTGCTTTATTGAAGATGAAAATTCAGTCATTTTCCAAATCAAATTACAAAAGAACAAATGAGTTAACATCGTTTTGTACATACTTCACTTGCTAACATTTGAGTTAGAAAAGAGAAAACACGCTGCTTTTACTTTACATGCTATTTTCCCCTTTTATCTGAGGACAGCAGTGTTTCTCCTCGAGCAATTTGAGATCTCTAAGTGAGGATACTTTTAGAAATAGAATTTAGGTTATTATAGCAACATACAATCACTTTATTTTTTCTACCTGATATACTTTATGAATAAGAATCATAAGAATAAAAAATACCTTTCCTTTAAGGTGCAAATTAGACATTTTGGATTGGTTTTCATTTCTTGATTTTTCTACAGAGTACTATGAAAGATACAACAAAAAGACCACAAAATCTTTTCAATAATTTCCAAATAAACATGTCCGATAATGTTTGAGTTTAAGCCTTTGATATTGCGTGAACGGTAGCTCTTTTTATCCTTCAAAGATGCTATAGTCGTTTCTCTCTCTCCCTCTCCCTCTCTCAACATTAAAGAGTGAAATGATAGATACTTTATGCCATTAGAATGTTGAAAAAGTGTAAATTGTTTCTTTCCTTAGGAGCACATATTTTATTTTCATTGATTTTTATTTTCCTGGAGGAAATCTTGGAGGGAGACATGGTTGGGTGGGCATTTGTACTCTAAATATCAACCAAAACGTCAATATTTAATGTGAATATTCAGTGTTGTCTTTCTAAAGTCATAAGACAGACATAACAGCATTGAAATCACCATCAAGAAGCAAGGTTTGAAGTAATGATCTCAACTATTAGTTAGGTATGAAGAGATGGGAATTCGAAGCCTTTACATGTGGCAGAAAAGTCTTATTAACAAAAACAAATCTGCTTTGCCTCTTTCACCATTGTATTCTAAGATCATTGATGAATCCAGATGAGTTCTACTCCTGGGAATCATGAAGATGAACTCCAGAACCAGACTGCCTAGGTTCAAATTTCTGCTCAACCTCTTACTGACTGTGTGACCTGTGAGACTTATTTAACTTCTCCGTGCCCTGCTTTCTTCATCTATAAAACAGAAATAATGGTGCATACCTCAGAGAATTGTTGTGGGGATCTAATGAGTAAGGTATGTAAAATATTCAGGAGCTGATTAACTCTCAGATTAAATTGATGTCTAACAGTAAGAAAGGCTTTATAATTAAATTCCAATATGGGAAAAACTTCATATATATGTATAGGTGATTCAAATCCTTCTCTTATTTAATAATTGACAAATGGTTTGTGCAATCTAGCAAATTAAATTGACTAGCCCATCCTGACAACCAGTAGAAATTGGTTAGCAATCAAACTTTCAAAATAGTTATCTGGTTACTGCCAAATGTTATTCAAATGAATAGCTTATGAAGAAATTAAATTTCCATTAACAACCCACTATCTGATATTTAATGACACCCCAGAATCCTAACAAAGTCAACCAGGATTAGAAAATTTCTATGGAGATGACCAGTGCAGGTAAATGTGCCTGCAAGATGAAGTTGACAGTGGAGCCTCCAGGGCACTCAGTGATTTAGAAGGACTATAGGGGCGGGGGAAGAGCTTGTGTACTGAGGAAGGTGAAAGAGCTAGCTGTCCAGGCAGACAGAAACTCACTTTTGTAATCGACCCATCGACCATCGGTGCCCTGTCTCTTTCCCCACAGCATGTACTATATCTATCTATGCAAACCTGACTTCCAACTGGTGACACCTTTGATTCTTTGCCTGGAGGCTTTCTGAAAGCCAGAGGAGGGTAGGAGTAAAGGTGAATTGCTGCCCCCAGGAAAGGGAATCCCTGTGTCAAACAGCCACTGATAGTTAGTGGTAAAATGTGCTATTTCCCTCACCCCTAGAGGGATAACTCTGAGGTGAATGTCCTACACTGATTCCTAGAGTTTCCCAGTGGGAAGAAGCTTCGATTGCCTACAGTGGTAACTGGCTAGCATACCCTGCTAATTAGCTTCCTTCTCTTACTTGCCTCTCTTCTTTATATCTTTACCAGGGTTTTGTAGGGTCATCTCCCAAATAAACTATTTGCACCTGAGTCTTGACTCAGGGTCAACTTCTGGAACCCAAACTAAGACAACTTAACCCAGCAAAATCCTTGAAGAAGAGAAAGCTACTTTATGTCAGAAATTAGACAATGCTGATGCTCACAAGTTTCCTTCTTTCTCTACCCCTGGGGATGGAAGCAAATTAATATTGCAGCAGTTCTTTTGAATCCTAGCCTTTCTAACTTTCTCCCTTTGGAAAAAAAAAAGGGGGGGGCTGATAGTCTCTTAGGTTTCATTCAACTTCTTCCTTCCTTTTGTATTTAGTTGGTTGAGATACACTTTAGGCTGCCTGCCCTGCTACCAGCTAGTAAATTTATACCTTGCTGCCTCTGGCACTGGGTCTGGGTGACATACTCTGGAAGTTGGGCACTAGATTGGATCAACAGGCATTTGTGCGGCTATGAGAAAAGGTTGCCCTGCCACAGTCAAACTGTCATGTCCTGTCTTGTGTGCCCAGGGTATGTGACCCCCATTCATTGCAGTCAAAGCCCTACACTACTTTGAAAACTTTCACTGAAGCAAAGGAAGCTAGTTATGTCTTTCCCTGCTCATGAATCAAATACTTGATGGTCTCACAGTTCTCCCCTTCTAACAAAACTCTAAGAAGTCTGGTATCTGGTAGTGAGGGTCTTCAATTATGTTTGTTTGCTCTTAAATTTTATTGTGGTAATATGCATTACTTCCAATTTGTAATTTAAACCATCTTTAAATGAACAATTCAATCATGCTGATTACATTTATGATTTTGTGCTACAGTATTAGTCACAGTTCTCTAGGGAAACAGAAATTACAGGATACATATATTCTATATATATATATATATATATATATATATATATATAGGATATATCGGCCATAGATGCAATCAACTTAGTGATGATTTAAATCCATGAAATATCCTTATAATTACAATCAGGTCAGTGGCTGCTTAACCAATCAGCTAGAAACCAAAACCTGGCCAAGATGACACATGAATTTAACAATTACAGCTAACCATCACCTTCATTCATTACCAAAACTTTACAGTCAACCCATAAAGAGACTCTGTATCGATCAAGCAATAAATCCTTATTCCTCCTCCCTTTGACCCTTGGTAATCTGTGATCTACTTTCTACCTCAATGAATTTGCTTGTTCTTTATATTTCATTTAAGTGGAGTCATACAATATATGTCATTTTATATCTAGCTTATTTCACTGAGCATAATGATTTCAAGATTCATCCACGTGGTAGCATGTATCATAACTTCATTTCTCTTAATGGCTGCATAATATTCTATCATGTAGATATACCCCATTTTGTTTACCCATTCATTGGTTGACAGACACTTGGGTTGTTCCCATTTTGGCTTTATAATAGTGCTGCCATGAACATTGATGTACAAGTATCTATTTTGAGTTTCTGATTTCAATTCTTTTGGGAATATATCTAGGAGAAGATTTGCTGGGTTATAAGCTTTTGAGGAATCACGTATGTGTTCCTAGGCTGCAATTTGCTATGGCTTTCTCATAGGCATGTGCAAAATTCACTTCTTCTACCTTTCACAGAAGTACCTGCCTCTTGGCCACAAGCCTAGCATGATGATATTGTTTGGAAGCCTTCATAGGATTGTGGTGGCCAGATCACTTCATTGCTTACTGACAATGTCCCAGCACAAAGGGAGCTGTGACATGTTTCACAATTACATACTTGGTTTCATGTAATTTGACAATTTCATTTTTCTTTGTTCAGATAAAATAGTTCCCTCCTTTTGGGACTATGGGGCAAAGGCAGTGCTTCTCTCCTTACGTTATATTTAAGTCATCAACCACTTCCTGTTGAAATGTCATATCTCCCCTGGGGCAACTTCCCAGGATGCCCCATATCCATACATGGCTTCCCTTTTGAGTCCTAGGAGATTTCTTAGCTATATATGATACCCATGATTTGGAAGTCTAGCAGGAGATGTGCAGATAGCTGAAGACATGACAGAGACAATAGAGCTGCTTTGGGGTTCCATAAGGGTGGAGATTAAAAGGCCTGATGGAAGCCCTGTAGGTGCTGAGGAGATAATAGTGTGACTGAAACAGGGAACAAAGTGGAGGCAGAGCCCCAAGGAGGAAGATTCTCCAGGAGTGAGACAAAGGTCAATTCCAAAGTGTTGAGTCTCTAAAGCTCTCATCAATAGCACCTCTGCTTCCTGCCTGGATCCTAAATAGGGTGAGAAATAAAACAGAAATGACAGAAGACAAAATATCACATTTGCTACTGATAGAGTTAGATGACCACCTTTTCTCCTATATAGGAAGTCTGGCTACCTCAAAGCCCCCATGCTAGAGAGACCATGTCACGAGACCATATGGAGATGGAGAGGCTGAAGAAGCTGGGGTCTGGACGTGTGAGTGAGTGAGACTTCACTGTGATTGCAGTCTCAGACATGGTCTGACTTCAGTCAGGCAGGTCCCCAAGCAAGGGCCACCTAACCTAGCCTTTTCCAGTCTTGGCTCACAGAAACCATGATTAATACTAAATGATTACTGTTATTGTAAGCCATTACATTTTACAGTTATTCGCTACAGAGCAATAGGAAATTGCAACCCTATGTTCCCATTTTGCAAAACAATTTGTTAGTGTCACTCATGGGATAATACCTTATGCTACTACATTAGTAATACTGTTTGTGTGTGTGTTTAAATACGCTCCATTTGAGAATATCTTTGTGAATTACTATTAAATGTTATATGTGCCAGCTAACGAATAACATCTTAAAAGGTCTGAAATTCTGCATTTCTAACAAGGTCTGGGAAATGCTGATACTGTTAGGTCAAGAACTACACTTTGAACAGCAAGGCACTAAACTATATTGTCTCTCTCACTAGTTGCTTGCCTGGATTTACACTAGCAGCTTATAAGTCTTTGGTACTCTTGGGATAATGAATTCTCACTGCCTCATTAGACTGTGTTGCAAGATTTGCAATTGGATCAGAATTTCCCTGTAACCAGGTGTAACCTGCCTGTACCAATGGACTCTGCCTCTTCTAGGTCTAGGTATCCTGTTGCTATCCATCCTCCCATGCCAGGCAAAGCTGTGGGGAATGACTTTCCAATGTGGCATGAATTGTGGCTGATATGCTCTCCTGTTTTTGTAGGTGGGATATATTTAAAAGTAAATTAAATATTCATGTTTATTAGAGTTTTCTAGAACTTTTAATCATTCTCTGAAATCTCCACCAGATGAAACTTTTTAAGAAATGGTAATTATGGTTTCCATAATCTGTATTAATTGGTGTCTAAGTTTGGCAGGGCTGCTGTGACAGATGCCACACAATGTGCTGGCTTAAGCAACAGGAATTTATTATCTCACAGTTTTGGAGGTCCAAAATCAAGATCTTGACAAGCTGTGCATTCTCTGGGAGTCTGTAGCATCATGGGGCTGCTCTTACCACAATCCTTGAGATTCCTTGGTTTGCATCTCTACCTCCATCACATGTCTTCTCCTTCCAGCTTCTACTTGTCAGTGATCTGTATCTCTGTCTAGATTTCCTCTCCTTATAAGGACTTAAGCCATAAGTCCTTATATGAACTAAGGCCCACCCTGATTCAATTTGGCTTCATTTAAGTAGGTCTTTGAAGATCTTACTCACAAATGAGTCCATACTTTAGCCTGTAATAACATCTTCAAAAGTCCTAATTTACAAATAAATTCGCATTCATGGAAATGCAGATTAAGATTTGAGCATGCCTCTGTGAGAGACATGATCCAATCCCAACAACTGGGGAAAACTTCTACCATTTTTCAACTAGTCAATAATAAGATTAGGTTTATCTCTTTTTTTTCTTGTTTTATTTTTGTGTTTGTTTTTTAAAAGCCAACATCCCAGTAGTCACACATTCCTGTTTTAGAGGTCCACTAGATAATGATGGAAGTTAGGAAAGAATTTGAATATATAGTAACAAAATAAGGCTTACATTATGATTCTTTTATGCACAGGTATGGCAACAGGTTATAACTCAAAAAATGCAGGCAAAGTACATTTCTAGAACACTTCTGTATAAGGCTCTAGCTATTCACTTAAATATACAAAACAATCCAAGACTCCAGTTCATCTCTCTATTAGTTAAACTGGAATGATGTTTCAAGCTTCACAACTTTAGCAGCGCTGAAATACAATTGGGACAGAATTTCTTGAAGTGTTCCATGGCATAGTAGTTATTATGCAATAAAGAATGAAAGGGACTAAAGAAGAAAAGTTGAACAACTAAATTTGAGGAAATACCAAGCTAAAGAAAATTAAACAGGATTATATCCTAAAAGACATCCTATAGCCTTTAAAATGTCAATGTGCAGTAATGAAAATGCAAGTGGGATTTAACTACTCTATGCTTTTCCCAAACTTTTTTGATGGCTGAATCCCTTTTTTTGCTTGCATAAGGAAAACATTTGACTTGGGTCAATTCTTTAAAGTACACAGCTTCCACTGAGTACTTGGTGAAAATTTTAAAGGGGTTATCAGCCCAAATGTTTTCTTAATCTGGATGAAAAGCTGAGGTACGTATAAAATATTTTGGTAGTGGTGGAGTCTGCGGCAAATTGAAAGGTATTTTTCCAAGCTAATAACACTTAAATTCAATGTTCAGAGTATTCTTCTAGCCAGGTATATAAGTTCACTATTGCTACATAACACATTATCCTAAAATCTGTGGTTCAGGAATTTAGGAGCAGATTAGTTGCATGGTCTGACTGAGGGTCATTCATAAGGTTGTAGTTACATCTTGGCCAAGGCTGTAGTTATGTGAAGGTTTGACTAGGGCTAGCAGATTTCTTTGAAGCTTTTTCATATGGCTGTTGGCTGAAGGCTCAATTCCTTGCCATGTGGGCCTCTCCATAGGAGCTGGCTCCCTTTAGAACAAGTAATCCAAGAAATAAAAAGAGTAAGCAGAAGGCTTAGTGGCTTTTATATTGCTTCTAATTTTCTACAGTTGTAAAATGGACTGCAATTAACATCTTCACAATGAAATATTTTTAGACGTTCATGTCATTTCCCTAACATAGTTTTAGAGATCAAATTGTTCTCATACCAGCATTATGAATCAAATATCCTCAGCTTGAGGCCTTCCTAATCTAAAATAAACCTCTTTTCTATCACTGTTCTAGTTTCCTAGCTGCCAGAACGCAATGTACCAGGATTGGAATGGCTTTTAAAAAGGAGAATTTAGTAAGTTGCTAGTTTACAGTTCTAAGGCTGAGAAAATGTCCCAATTAAAACAAGTCTAGAGAAATGTCCAATCTAAGGCATCCAGGGAAAGATATCTTGGTTCAAGAAGGTCGATGGCATTCAGCATTTGTCTCTAGGCTGGAAGGGCAAGTGGCAAAGACTGCTAACTTTCTTTTCTGGCTTCATGTTTCATGACGTTCCCATGAAATGTTTTCCTTCTTCATGTCCAAAAGTAGCTGGCTGGCAGACTCTGCTTAGTGGTTCTGTGGCATTCTGTCATCCTCTTCCTCTGTCATCCCCTCTCAGAATTTCATGGATTTCTCTTTTGTTGTTCTCTAGCTTTTTCCAAAGTGTTTCTTCTTTTAAAGGATTCCAGTAAAACCAATCAAGACCTACCTGGAATGGGTGGAGACATGTCTCCACCTAATCAAGTTTAATACCCACACTCGACTGATTCACATCTCCATGGAGATAAGCTAATTAGAATTTCCCATAGGGATTTGAAGAAACTGTTGTTCCCACAAGGTTGATTAGGATTAAAAGATGGCTTCTCTAGGGTACATAAACCTTTTCAAACCAGCACACTGTTCTATTACCTTATTTTATTTTTTATTGAATTCTCACCATCTGAAACTAATTTAGTAATCAACTAACTTTTCTCCTCCTATAGACTATAAGCTCCATGAAACCAAAGATTTTGCTTGATTTAATCATTACTTTGTCTTTATCATTTGCTTGGTACATGGTACGTGTTCAATATAAATAAATAAATAAATAAATAGATAGATAGATAGATAAGTAAATAAATAAAAGTATACGGGACTGTTTCCCTGCTATCTCCCTGATACTGATATTATCACTTAAAAAATCTTTGTATAAGTGAAAATTATTATCTCATTAATGGTAATTTCTATGTCTTTGATCACTAATTAGGTTGAACTCTTTTTTCCATATGCTTAATGACTCCTGTAGTTCTATTCTTGAAAATTATTCTTTTTACTCTTTTTTCAGTTAAAATAATTGGGATATTGATGTTGTTTTTATTAGTGATCTGTAGCAGTTCTTTATATATTAACTCATTGTCTGCTGTGCGTGTTGCTGGGGCAAATTATTCCCAATGAATTTCTCTATCCAGGCCAGATCATTTGCAGATAGATACTTTTCAATTCCAAGATGATAGTGACAGAGACTGATGGTTTGAATAAATTTGGCTGGAAGGACACATGCTGTTCTTGGAATTGCAGTTATAGCTGTTATTTTTAGGATTTGAGCCTTTCGCTTGCTCTGCCCAAGTTTCCTGAGTTAGCCTAAGGTCTTTAAAAGCATAGTCCCTTCAATATGACTAAGCTGAGCCTCGTCATTTGAAGCCCTGCCTCAGGAAATCCTTAAAACAGTCCTGCTGCCCCATCCTACTCATGGCTGCCCTTCTTTGGCTCACAATTATGAAGGTCCCTTGGGTGTTTGGTGTGCATCTGTTTCCCAAACAGTTCAGCTCAATAAAGCTACGATGAACATCACTTTACTGTTGAGTCTCTGGCTGGCCAGTTCGTGTTCACTTTGTTCATAGGAAATGCTTTTAGAAACACTCATGTGAGAAGGAATGTCCGAGGTGGTTGCAACTCTCAACATGTTCAGAGCTGAGCTCTAAGCTTTGAAACCACATTCTGTCTGCTGGCATCGCAAAGAGGTTAGCTCTCTTGGTTCTGTTTTCATTTCTTTTCTCTGTCAATCTGCAATATTGGGTTGATAATTTGCTGACTAATTTGAGGGATTATTTTACCTCTTCATGACTCAAGAAACTCTTTAAACAAGGGTAGAGCCCCCTGACAAAGTTTGATATACCTTGATTCTCTCTAGGCTTTAAGAGTCCACAAACTGGACAGCTATGAAAACTAACCTATGCTCAAACTGTGTTCTACATGTGCATTTGTGCATGCATCTGTCTCATGATACAAATATTCCTGATGATGCTCTTGGTTTGTTGAAGTGACATATTCATAGATCTCTACAGTCCATTATTCTGATAGTCATCTATAAATGATGCAGGAAAGGACTTGTCTGTTCTTTTCCTGCTTTGGGTAGCTATTTGATCTAGGAAAAGAGACGAAAAAAGAAACAAAGTCATAAGAGTAAATTGTTCTGATAATCACTGTTAAAAGGCTGAACTGTTGAAATGCTACCTTTATATTCAGGGACATAATTGTTTCCCTGCTGGATTTGAGAGAGTTAATATTTCTAAAAATAAGAAACTCAAATGTTCTGGTCAGGCTTTAGAAAGTAATTCCTCCTTAATCCTAAAAATCACAGAAGACAAGTATGAAGAAATCCAAGGGAAGGATCAGCAAAACAGTGCAAACTTCTCTCTCTCTCTCTATCATCTTTCTGTCTATCTATGAAGAGGAGGAGAATAGATTATGATAAGAAACAAAATGTGAATAAATATGGCATTGTAACTCTGGCCTTCCCCATTTTTGATAGGGAATACATATATCTGGAATGGGTTTAAAATGAAACTATTACAGCTTCTTTCTCTATTTAAAACACCAAGGAAATAGTAAGATATTTAAATTTTAGCTCCATGCTTAGGTTCTGGTTATTATAAAAATGGTATAATTGGAGTTGATCAGGGAATGAAAGAAGATCTTTATGCCGCCATTTAATTGAATTGACCTCATGCTGCTCACTGAACTTTATAAGGGCATAATTGGAGCGTGTAAATGTAACATATCAAAATCAAAGTGAGTCTTTGATAAAAACGCTATGTGAAAATTCAGAAATGCTTTGCTATGCTTTTTTTTTTTAATTGACTTGGCCTTGATTCAACATGTAATTGGATTGGGCCAGTGATAGAATTTTCTACTCATAGATATTACAAAATTGTTCTTCTTAAATTGTTAATGCAGATGTGAAATTGAGGTCATGCTGTTAATTCTTTTTTTGCTGTTTTTGTTTTTATTGAAAACAGTAAGACTTTTTGGTGTTTTCCTCTAAGAAAGAGCAGTGCTCGCCATAATCTTTTTATTTCATTCTCTGAGAGGGCACCTTAATTGAGCCATGATTATTTTCATCTCCACATTGGGCTACAGCTCAGGATCTGAACATATGCAGAGTATAACTTTAGAAGTCCCAGTAGAAATTTTCTTTTGGAAATTACTTACGGTAAAGAATTCTGAGATTCTGTGGCTTGGCACTAGTATAGTTTTCCATCAGCTTAGGGGACACAACTTCTTTAGAAAAGGAACTCTATTTCCTGCTTTGCTCTGGTCTTTTCTCTTGTGCAGGGATCTAAAGAACTGTGCCTCCTTGTATGGCTGATGGTCTAATTCCTAGTACAAAGTAAAAGCAAATTCCACATTGTGCATGTTGTGCCTGAGTTTTTATAAATCATTCGGCAAACCCATCCTGAAGGCCCATGCTTTGGGATATGCTACAATAGAAGCCATATGGCAAGAGTCTGAAACCATTGGGCTTTTTGTTTTTTCTTCTTAAAAATGCTGTTGTTGCCTATTATGCTATGTCCAGTTAGCTCCTACATCTATCAACACCACTGGAAGTAGCTGACATTTTTCACTTCTGGAGTTCTTTCCATTCCAATTCTTGCTTGTACTTTGACACCATATTTGTTCTTTCTATAACATTTGGATTTGAGGGAGGAAATTTAACACAAAATAAAAAGTCATAGTAGAGTAATATTTTAACGTGAACCAATGGTCAAGATTGCGAGTAACTTAACATGATATTTATCAGTTCAGCGGTGTTCTGGAGATGCCTTGCACTGCCTCCTAAGCTAGAACTGATAAGGGCTCATCTTTTCCCAGCTCTGCCGTAAGTGGTGCTACATGGGTAGCTGAAATTGGCCACAGTGAGAGTACTTACACCATTGAGATTGGCAAACCCTACAAATCAGTTGTGTTTTTCTCCCCAGAGAAATAGTTGTTAAACATTTCCTAACACACCACTGCCTACGGTTCATCAGAGGGAGAAGAGGAGGATAAAAGTAAATTGTGAAAATCCACCACTGGAAGACTTCGGGATAGATAGGAATATTAAATCTACTTCAGTTATCCTGTAATCCTTGTAAACTGAGACTGTAAAGTATGGAAACTAAATGTGGTATGGTTTTATTTTTCTAATAATCATTTTTTCACCTTGATCTGTCAAATTCTTGTTCTTACCTAGTAGTGGGATACCTTAATAAATCTCAGTCCAATTCCATAACTCTTGCATTATTGAAGGCTCCTTTCAGTTTCTGAGACTGAACATTGGTATTATATTTGACTAATTCAAAGCCTTCTACCTCCTTTCTCAGTGTAAGTTAGAGTTAAGTCATGTAAATGGGTGGGTGATTTGCTCCTTTCTAGCCCTTCTTGTTCTCACTCTTCCTTGTGTTATATTTTCTGATGTGAATGATGAGTAGTGAGCAGGAAAAGACAAATATCTCCTTATATAATTATCTGTTGCAAGACTGCAGCACTTTTCAGATTTCCCCAACCACTCTTCAATGTGAAGAGGTAGTGTTTCCATCGGGTCATGCTGATGAGTGGCTCACTATCAAGTAGCTCTCTAAGGCTTTAATTGTTTCCTTTGATCCCTGTTTCAGTCTCCCAGATGACCCAAAGCTGGTGACATCACCTAGCATTCTTGTACTACAAGTTCCTTTGTCCCATGCGGCTGTGGTTTCCAGCCAGACTGCAGTCCTAATGTACCCTTTGCAGTCCCTCAACTCTGAGAACCACCATCTTTAACCTCCCAGGAGTCAGGCTCTAGCAGATGGTGGGGGTGTGGAGTTGTGGGGGTGGGGCAGAGGCACTGCTTCTGGCTCTCTCTCTACTAGGCTGCTCCCAGTACCCACCTTCACCAAGTGTCCCATCTTCCTTTCTCGGGTAACACTGGGCAGATGGGCCAGCCCAGTGCCTAAGAAGACATGCAAACAAGAAATGAAAGATCCATCTTCATTCTCTGCATCCTCCTTAAAACCTCATCAGAATTCTCATTGGACCACTCTTCCTTCGTTTCAGGGGAGAAAAATCTCCTCTTCCCAGCAGGGGGAGCTGTAGGGTAGGAATGAATGACTGTGAAGCACTGAGTCTCCTGAAAAGATGAACTCTCTAGGCTTTCCAGTGCTTCCATTTCATTATAAGAGATTGCCTGAGGAATAGGAGGAGTAGAAGTAGAAATGAACTAGTCCTGACCCCTCAAGCCTCAGAGAGGTGGCTGGACTCACGTTCTCACTATTCTCTCAGGAATTTAGCACATTTTTTCTCAGTCATAGGCCATAGTAGTCAGAAAAACAGGGCTCCATGCAGCACCTAATACCATGAATCCTGTTGCAAAAATAGAATTTCTTACAGCTTTTATGCTTGGAAGCTCAGTGTGTGAAAAAAAAAATGGAGGCAATACAACACACCAGACTTTTAAATGCCAGAAGAGTAAATGGTGAACTTGTGTTGCTGGGTGTGTGTCTGCTAGCTTGTCAGGATGCTCCTCTTTTTCAGCAACTCACAGAGGTCTCCTCAGGGCTGCTTAGATTCTGTTCCTTCATTTGTTGAGCCATGATTTTATCTTTTCTCCCTAATCTTTTGAGGGAACATGTTATATATATATTTAAACCTTATCTTTTAGTACTCCTTTTGCCACTTGGAAAGAAAGTATGAAAGGTCAAGAAAAGAAGAAAAACCTGGAGGAGTTGTGTGATAAGTAACATCTACTCATTTTTATCCTGTAAGGAGAATCACATTCACTTGACATATGCCACTGATTCAAAACAGGTGGACACAGTTTTAGAAAAATGGCAGGAATGTTAGAAATTTGGTTTCTGTGGCAATCTCTGCCTCTCTGTGAGGCCAGTGTCAGGTTCTAAGGGGACAGATACATTTCACTTAGAACTGGCTTGAATATGGGGCCGAGGCTAGAGCTTCGGAATAGAAAGATTGGCAAACAGGAAAAAATAGGAAGCAGGGTAACAGGGCAGGAGTGGGCTCTACCATGAAATGGCAGGCTGAATTGAAGAAAGGGCACTGCTGGGAGGAAGGTACTTAATTGAGCTGAATTCTACTGCAGCCAGCCTCTGGGAAGTGCTGACAAAGACTGAAGGATGATTGGCTACAGGATGCAAACCACTGTATATATTACATTAAATGAAAAACACCTGGGAAACTTCTGAGACGTGTACCTGACACATAATGGAAATTTGAGTAGTGTCCATTTCCTTCCCTTCCTGCTCTTGATGGTGCTGCCAGATGGCACATAAAACACAATGTGTGAGTTGGGGCCAAAGCATCATTGTGACAATATTGTCTCTGCAGCATTTCCAAAGCAGGTGAAAGTTGAGTTCAATGTATGAATGGGAGAAAAACCCAGAGAGAAAAACAGCAGAGTTACAGATCGGGATAGAAATAAAGCTGCAGCCTTAGCTATAGTTGAGAAAAATAATAGGAGTCTAGCTTCCCATGGAAAACTGGTAGTAATGGGAGGCTAAAGCTAATATCCCCAGGGGGCAATCCATAGTTAGTGACCAGGACTATGAGAGACAACCTAAGCCTGGGAGAGAATGGCAGGAAGTCATGAAAAAAAAAAAATCAGGTGGTGTAAGAATCTATGGATAATGAATATTAGCATTTGAAATGTGTTCAGGAATTAGGGATTAAGTTCAATTTCTATCTCAAGAGGTCAGATATGAGCAGCTGCCTGCTTCTGTACCTCTGGATAGGGCTTGAAGGTACAGAGGTTGGGCTCTTGAAGCTTTCTGCCAGTTAAACTGGGTATACAATGTCTCTTTTGCTTTGTATTTCCTTTTTTAGATTCCCTCAAATTATGAAATTTACAACTATTAGTAATGAAAACCTCAGAGTAAAACTTCCCCCTTTACCATTTAACCAGTCTCAATCTTTATTAGGTACTCTATACATGCATACATCACGCATCCACATAGTATATATTAAGTTATTAAAAAGTCATGCTGTCCCCACTACCTAGGAAACCTTTCATGTCTACTTGAGCCTTAAGACCTAGATCAGATTTCACTCTATGAAGCTTTCTCTGATTCCTTCCCCTTGGGTAGTTAAGCTTTCATAATACATTGCAACATTTCAGGACTTCAGAAAACTTCAGTTTTATACAAGGTGCTTATAAAGCATTACTGAAACGATGCTGATTTATTTAATTATCTATATTCATTTACAGGATGACTCTTCGTGGTTTTCTACTACCCAAAATCCATTCCCCCCTCTTTTTTCTTTCATAGGGCACATTGTTTTTTCTTTGGGGGAATTCTCTCTCTTTCATTATACATGCGATCTCGGTGAGCCTGCCAATCAACATGCCCTGCTTTGCTCTAGTCAAGAAGTGGTTATATGAACCACATTGGCCGTTTGGGCTAACAGAACTCTCTCAAGCCATTCCCAAGTAGAAGAAGATTTAGTACAGAGAACTGGGCCTCCAGGAATTACTTGCAGTAAGTGACTGGTCTGCAAAAATAATGGATCCTTGGCTCTAGGAATATGCCACCTTAGCAGTGACCTGGAGCTACTGCCAAAACCATTGGCTCCAGAGCTGTGGCATGCTTGCCAGGACTGTCCCGCAAGATGGATGTCCATGAAATAACTCCCAACACCCATTAAGCTAGTGGCTTGATATTGGGATCTCAGTAAGGCTGTTCCAGAAATATCAAACACTTTTACATCCATGATCTACAGATATTGCAGAAACAGCACAAGTTTCTGGCCTTTACATCACCACTAGCTTTCGAATCTCATACAAATGCATATGATTAGCTGAGTATGAAATAGCATCCAGAACATTGGCTGCTCCAAGGCAGAGTAGTAGATATATTTTTAGCTTTCTAACTTTCATAATGTATGAAAAAGGGTAGAAGGGTATCGAACACCAACTCAGCATATGTGCAACAGAATCTCCCTCCCCTTCCACTTATACCCTGGATTTAAATCTTGAGTCTGGTGGCTCAAGAGCAGAAGAAAAATGTTTGGAGCCCATTAATCCCAGGGCAGTGTCCTAAAGACAGGCCACCTAGCTCTCCAGAATAGCTCTGGTTACCGACTTTTCAGGTTTCTGCTTCTGGGGGTTTACCCTTGGGTTTGTGGGCCCTGCCGTATCTTATAATGATTTTCCTTTGGCCTGCAGTTAGCCAGAATTGAATTCTGTTGTTTATAATCAAATCATAATAACTGATAAATTTATGAACACCATTTTGCAGTGTTGGCAATCTCAAAAATCTTGCTGAATGAATGAATATATTAACTCTGTGTTTATAGCTGACTGCTACTCACGGGTGCCTTACATTCTTAGAATTCTAGTTTCCTAAACTCAAAAAATGAGGAAACCCTCACAGATCATCCAATCCAAACATATCTTTTTTTATTTTTTATTAAGATGAAGAATCCAAAGCACAGGTTGCAGCTGAACTCATTTCTTTGCTTGTTGGACACATTCCTTTATTATTAGCAATAGCGTAATTCTTCCTGAGATGGTTCATCTATATAACAATTATGGTCTCATTGATGGCATATAGATATCCTTGGAAGAAAAAAGTATATAAACAGCTCCCTCTTCATTTAAGTAATAATTTAAAAGTTGCTCTTGTCATTGGCTAAGGGTTTTACTATGTAACTAGTTGCCAGAGTTGTGAAAATCTATAAGAATCTTGTAGAAGTTCCTTTGATATGGAAAATCATGCTCAGTGGAAAGCTTTGGTGGGGGGGGTAATTTTCAGTGGCAAAATGCTTTGGATTTTTAATGCAGCAATCAATCTCTTTCTTAAAATGTAAAACTACAGAGGGACCATCTAGCAAAACCTACAGAATTATAAAGTTTGCAAATGGTCCAGCCACAATCTTACGTCCTATGAAGATTTCAAAATGCACTCCATGTCCTCCCCACAAAAACACTTTTTGATGAATAATAATATTGAACTATGTTTTTTATAGTAGTGACCCAAAGACTTTGAAAAACATCCTTTAGAAGCTGCTACAGGAACTTCCAACTTAATGAATTTTAACAGCTGTTGCTGCCATTAGGTCTATAAGTGGAATTTGATTTCTCTCGAGGCAATTCCATTAATTTGTTTTTATTATTTTAGGGTAGCTAATTTGCTTTAGCTGGCTCGGCACTAACGCCAGGAGCGGTGTGGGTGGCGTAGTTATTCTAGTTATAATCAGTGCTCCTTTCAGTCCTCCTCCGAAGACCACCCAGATCGATGAAGTGATGCAATAGTCGTGGCATGAACGATGCTACTATGTGTTGCCCCCACTTGACAGTCAGAATGAAGTATCTCTGCCAGGCTTCTGGTGAAATCCTCAGGAGACAAGATGCTAATCAACACTGAACATGTAGGCCATTCCTCGGGTGTTTAAACATTCATCTGTTGGAATGCATTTGCAATAGAGGTTAGGAGAGCTAGGCTCCAAATACAGCTTGGTTTAAAGGAGATTGAGCTGTGCTTCAGGTTCTACATCAGTAAATGAAGGATAATGATACCACCCCCTTCACCAATTTCTCAGTGTTATTATGAGATGTGGAAAAAAAGATGACCACATTCAAAAAAGAAATCCTGCCATTAGGCAGGAGTTTGATATGAAACCTCTCAAATTATTTCTCTATGCCCAGAGATCATCTCCTTCAGTGAGGTTTAAGTCAGGTTCCATTTTCATAATTTTATTGCCAAAGATAAGTTCCAAAGGAGCAGAAGTTAGGGGATTTTCTTGAAGAATCAGCTTTTGGGTCAGTAGGGATTCCCTGAATGATTTATTTCCTATTTAATAACTTTAATCCATTTGAAAACATATTTACATGATGGACTCAAGCATAGTAAGTTCAGTTCTTTGAGTCAAATTGATTTGTAAATTTCATACATTTGAATTGCTACATGAATATTCAAATTGTTTGATTATTACATTTTGTTGTATGGACATGGGTTTTGCTAGGTAATGTAAAGGGAGTAAATTGTCACATCAAATTGTCTCCACATAGTTTGTATTTGGTTATACCTTCATCATGACAACACATTGCTGAGTTTGCCTGTGTGTTAGTTAGATTCAGTTGTCAACTTGGCCAGATGAGCATACCTAGTCTTGTTGCTGCGGACATAAGCCAATGGTAGTGAAACTCATCTGTTGCTAATTACATCTGCAGTCGGCTAGGAGGTGTGTCTGCTGTAATGAGTGACATTTGACTTAACTGGCTGGTGTTGAAATGAGAGAGTGCAAGGTAGCACAGCCTAAGCAGCTCGGCATTCCTCATCTCAGCACTCCCTTTGGAGATGCAGAAAGAAGTCACCCCGGGGAAAGTTGTTGGAATCCGGGGGCCTGGAGAGAAGACCAGCAGAGACCATCCTGTGCCTTCCATGTAAGAAAGAACCTCAGTGGAAAGTTAGCTGCCTTTCTTCTGAGGAACTAACAAGATAAATTCCCTTTTATTAAAGCCAATCCATCTCTGGTGTGTTGCATTCCAGCAGCTAGCAAACTAGAACAGCCTGCCTTATAGATTCAAGCTTTCTCAACTCTGATTACTTTGCAATCAATCGAGTTGTAAATGACTCCTTGATGAGCAAAATAACTCTATTTTCATCTTTATCACAGTGTATGTAAACCTGACTAAGCTTTTGTTGCTGATTGTTGGTCATTTTGGAGTAAGCAGGGCTGGAAAGCCCTGGGTGTGGACAGAGACTTTTTAAATATATATTTTTGTTTTCTGATTTCAAAATTCATAATAGAAAAGTATGGAAAATTCAACAACACATGAAAAAAGAAATAGAAACCACCCCAAACTATCATTCAGAGCCCGCCATTTGTAACATTCTGATGACTTTTGTCTTTTTTTCAAGCGATATATATATGTGTGTGTGTGTGTGTGTGTGTGTGTATAAATATATATATATATGCTTTAAATATGTACTATTCCATGATCCATTTTCATTAAATTTATTCATTCATCTGATAAATATTTATTGAGAGCCTTCAATTATATCTTTTTAAACAGCTTCATGATTTTCGACATGGTCCACGTTTTACTAACTCATGAGCCACAAAGGATGGGGAGATTATGTTTTCTTCTTTCTCTTGTGTGTTTCTCACTGACTGAGCCCATTGACATCTCTGAATCACTCAAATTTAAAAGAATTTAAATCTGAAGAACTCAGTAAAATCAGAAAGTATCAACTTGTTGGTGAATGTATGAACCATTTTTTTATATTAACCTCTTCCCATTTAAAAAACTGCTAGTATCACCACTCAATATGGAAAGAATCTATAGTTCAGTGACTCGCTTAAAGCAATGAACTCACTTTTTTATATTTTTAATTACTTAAGTCATTACATATTTTATTAAATGATTAAAAAGTCATTACGTCCACCTTTTCCTTTACATTCAAATACATTCAACAAACATTTTATTGAACCTATAATAAATAAGACATTGAGCAAGAAGATGAGAAAATACATATGATATGATTCCTACTCACAGAGAGCTCACATTCTATTTGTGGACCTAGCCATAAATAGACTAATATTTAATTAGTACTGTAATAGAGACATAAATAAAGTCTGTAGCAACTCAGAGGAATTTGACATTAGTTCTGATTGGGGACTGATAAAAACTTTACAGAGGAATCAATGTTTCGATTTGTCTTAGGTAGAATTCCCCATTCACAAACCCTGACATGAGGATTTGTATACAAGTGATTTATTCAGAGAGTGCTCCCAGGAAAAATTACCAAGAAAGCAAGGTAATAGGAAAAGGAAGGGAAAGAAGTCAATTGCAAGAATGAGATTTCAAGCAAAGTCCTTCAGAGGTAGCTTCCACCTGATTTTGTAGGGGAACTCGGGAGAGAGTTAGATCTCTCATGTTCGAGTCCTAATCCTTGGTTCTGTAGATGTGAACTTATTTGTAAGTAGGCTCTTCAAAGATCCTAACTAGGTAGGGTCAAACTGAATCAGGTTGGGCCTTCATCCATTATAACTAGAGACCTTATAAGCAGAGGAAATTGGACACAAGAATAGTAAAAGATAGCGGGGCTGATAGCCATGTGACAGAGGCAGAGATTGAGTTTATGGATTGCTGGCAAGCCACCAGAGTACTGCAGACTTCAGAGAAAGCATGGTCTGCCTACACCTTGATTTTGGATATCTAACACCTTAGAAAAACTTTTCATTCAATTTAACTTTATTATTGAGTTTTGTAGAGTAATTCATGAATCAGGCAGTATCCTGTTCAGAAAGTCGAAGTAAGCTCCCCTGAGGGAGTGGAAAGGAGAAGCTCATATAGGACAAATACGGAATTAAGTGTGGAAATGTTCAAATTGGCTGTTATCAAGTTTCCATTTTCCTTGGGATGGATCTTACAAAGTGGGAAGCAAATGGTTGCTTTGGAAGGAAGGAGTTAACTGAAAATAACTGACTAGCTGTATTTAAATTTGATTTTCTGGGCAAGCCAGGCATTTACAGGGAAGAGAAACCAGCTTAGATTTTTTGGTTTGGCTGACATAGGACTTAGCATGGGTAACTCCATGTAGGGCCTCCTTAATTTTATTTAACAGTTTCCTCCTTTTGATTTGGCTCTTGGCCAGGCTGAGGACTGAGATAAAAATTAAGGTATTAGCATCACTCTCAGTTACCATCTACTGGCTCTAGACAGCTCTCATAGGCGATTAACCCTCAGTTTCAGTTGTTAAAGACTTGGCTGTTTTTGTTCTTGTTGTGCTTCTGTCATCCTAGACGGATGGATACCATTTGGTGACATGGCTGGGTACAACCATCTAAAGCTTAAGAATGGATAGTGTACCAGGGAGACTATTTTGAAAACTATGAGTAGTAAATGCCCAGGGTTTGGAGTATGCTTCTGAGATAAGGAGTGTAGGTCCCAAATCAACTAAAATCAAAGAAATCAAAGAATGATCCCAAGGATGGCGTTATGGCTTGAGCCATGTTTGACTTTTTCACCTAACCACATTTTGATGTTCCCTGAAGCATTTATTTAGGTATAGCAGGAGGGACTGATAAGAGCCCAAACTTCTCCTTGCTTAGACAGAAAGTAGTCGAGTGCAACTTTATCATCTGAAACAATTTTAGTTAAAGAAACTTTTTTTTGTATACTGTATGGCAGGGCCATATGTCATTCTTTTTCCATGCAAGTAGCCCATTATTGCAGCATCATTTTGTTTAATTTTTTGTTTGTTTGTTGGGGATGGGGTAGTGCATGGGCCGGAAATCGAACCTGGGTCTTCCACACGGTAGGTGAGAATTCTACCATTGACCTACGCTCGCAACCCCTAGCTAAAGAATCTTAAAATGTTTGTAGGACAGCAATTGCTTTTGCAGTGGACTCAGCAATTTCTCCTACTATTATAGATAAGTTTCTGATCATATTTCCTATGAAGGTTTGGAGTCCTTATGGAACCCAGAACATCATGTTCTTAAAGCGTATGCATTCCTATGGGTGTAAATCTATTGTGGGTGGGACATTTTAATTAGGTTATTTCAGTTGAGGTGTGACCCTGATTGGTCCTAATCTTCTTACTGGGGCCTTTATAAAAGAATGAAATTCAAAGAAAGGCACAGAGAGAAAGATACAGAAGCTGAGAGAGAAAGTCACAGAAACAGAGGAAGTCACTAAAGCCAGTAGTTGGAAAAACAAAACCCAAAAGAAGGGAGAGACTAGCAGATGCCATCATGTGCTTTGCCATTTGACAGAGGAGACCCAGATTTCCTGCAGCCTATCTTCAGGAAGAAGGTATCATTTTGATGATGCCTACATTTGGATATTTTCATAACCTCAGAATTGTAAGCTTGTAAACTAATAAATCCTCACTGTAAAAGCCAACCCATTTCTCCTGGGTGGTGTGACAGTGGCTCAGTGGCAGAATTCTTGCTTGCCATGCTGGAGACCGAGGTTCGATTTCCAGTGCCTACCCATGCAAAAAAAAAGAAAGAAGCTAGAAAAAAAAAGCCAACCCATTTGCAGTTCAGCGGCTCTAGCAAACTAAAACATCTCCATTTATGTTAATTCCTAAATAAGGACATAAGAATCAAATGAAAAAGGCCATCCAGCATCAGTGACGGTCCTTGGCAACTCATGTTTCACTCAGGAGTGTAAGTTAAATGATGTAGTCCAGGGTGAAGCTTGAGATTTGTTATAAACTTTGAAGGAAACTATTAAAAGGCTGTGCTGGTGTCAAAGAATTATGTACCCTAGAAAAGCCATGTTTTAATCCCGATCCATTATGTGAATAATCCCTATTCAGTACTATAAATTGGAAAGTTGATTAGATTATCCCCACAGAAATGTGACTTACCCAATTGTGCATATTAACTTTCATTAGAGGATGATGTGACTCTACCCATTCCAGGTGAGTCTTGATTAGTTCTCTGGACTCCTTTAAAAGAGGTAGTGTTTTGGAAAGAGCCATGAAGATGGAGTTCACCAGTCAGTGACCTTTGGAGATGAAGAAGGAAAATGCACCCGGGGGATCTTCATGAAAGAAGAAACCTGGACAGAAAGCTAGCAGACATCACCATGTTTGCCAAGTGCCTTTCCAGTTGAGAGAGAAATCTTGAACTTCATCGATCTTTCTTGAGTGAAGGAAACCTCTTGTTGGTGCCTTAATTTGGACATTTTTATAGACTTGCTTTAATTGGGACATTTTCATGGCCATAGGACTGTAAACTTGCAACTTATAAAATTCCCCTTTTAAAAAGCCATTCTGTGTCTGGTATATTGCATTCTGGCAGCTAGCAAACTAGAACAGAGGCTGATCCACATTGTCCCGACATTCACCAACTATCTATACATTGAAATGACCAGCCGTATGGAGAGTGTGGTTATGGTTTTGGGTCATACCATAAGGAAACATCACCCAAAGGTGTGCATAGAACAATAGTGAGGATTTGATTATACATCTGGAGAATGCTCAAGTTAAATGTCTCTAACCATGTGGAATTGTCACAATAACCCGTATATAAAAGGGGTCAAAATGTTATTTTTAAACAGAGCACTTTACATAATGGGAGCTGTCTCATCAGGTCCTTTGGATTGATGATATAAGAACAAGTGGTGTTGTAGTAAGAGTAACCTCTGGATCAACCTCATGTCAACACATAACAAATCTGGACAATAAGGAATAGGCCTGATCTGTTTACAACTTTTGTGAGGTTAAATCAAGGCATGGATAGCAAAGTCTGTAATGGTCTGACCCTAATAAATATGGATGATTTTGCTAGCTTGATTGTAAGACACGATACATTTGAAATCCCTAAAATTGGTCCCTAATAGAATGACAGAATCCCCTGGATCATGAACAGATTGGGATTTATGCTAACTGGTCCAGTGATCAGTTAGATTCCCTCCTTTTTCCATGGCTGGGAAAAGTGAATTATAGTATTGTCTTTCCAGGTCATGGCAAAGAAGAAGGAAGGGGTAAACAGGAACAGTTTAAACATATTTGGTAGTAATATTTTCTATGTGAGACGGGAAAGGTGTGCAATAAAGATGCAGGTAATTGTAAGGAATAATATGATAAGGAATATGACAGGAATATAGGAGTTTATGGGAGTTTTCTTCCAAGATCTTAGGCAGAAGCTGACCACCTCATGAAGCCATATAATTCTTGTCTTAGTAAATTTTAGTTGTAGCTCTCTGGTTTGGTCACCAGCCCAATTACTGAAAGGTAGACCCCTTTCAAGTTGTAAGATATGAACCCAAGGTTCAATCCCTTCTAATTTGATTGGAGTGTCAGAAATTTAGAATACCTCATAAAGTTCTGTTTTGGTTTGCTAAAGCTGCCAGAATGCAATATATAAGAAATAGGTTTTTTTTACAATGGGGATTTATTAACTTACAATCTACAGTTCTTAGGCCATGAAAATGTCCAAATTAAGGCATCAATAGGATGATACCTGGACTCTGAAGAAGGGCTGCTGGCATCTGTGACACCTCTGTCACATGGGAAGGCACATGGCCGGCATCTGTTGTTCATTTACTCGCAGGTTTCATTGCCTTCAGCTCTGGTTCCAGCAGCTTCTTCTCTGGGTCCTCTCTTAGCTTCTCCAGGGCTTTTTTCTCTACTCTCTCTGGGCATTTTCTGTCTTTTCTCTTTTCACAAAGGACTCTAGCAAAAGGATTAAGGCACACCTTGAATGGAGCAGCTCACATCTCAACTGAAATAACCTAACCAAAAAGACCCACCCAAAATAATCTGCACCTGCAGGAATGGATTAAAAGAACATGACCTTTTCTAGGAAAATGACAGCTTCAAATCAGCACAGGCCCCTTCCAGAGAATTTCAGGGCTGTTTTATGGTGATGTGGCTCCCAGTGTACAGAATCACGGGAAGTTAGGGTATGAGGAGTCTAAATGAGATTTGGATCTGGAAAAGCATCACCTTTTGCATAAATCCTAGAGATTTACATATCTGAGTTATCTCCAGTTGGAGAAGCCGAGGATCAATGCTAAGATGGGGGCCAAGCCACATAGGTCTCCCAGTGATAATTTCACAGGAAGAAAGTTTATGTTTCAAAGATGTGCTTCCAATGGCCATAAGGGACAGTGGAAGAACTTTAGGCTAAGGGAAACTGTTTACTTATGTTAATTCAAGAAGTTTAAGTTTTAATATGCCATTTGTTCTCTCCACCTTTCCAGAAGATTGAAGGTAGTAAAGACAATGTAATGCCAACTTGTTTGTAAAATCTTAGTTAGGGCTTTAATCACCTACCCAGTAAAATAAGTGCCTTACTCACAAGAAATGGTTGCAGGAATTTCCTGGGCAGGAATCTATATTCTTTAAGTGTTTACAGTGCCTAGTATAATATCTGCCTTACAAGGAAGGACCTCTGTTCATTGAAATGTTTGAACATAATTGACATCACAAATCACCTTTACTTGGTCCTTCAAAATATTCTAGTTATTTATTACTGTTCTAAACTAACACAAATGCAACATTGTTCATAGGTAGTCAGGGTATGTAAAGCTTGTCTGTTTTGTGAGAATACTGATGCTCAACTGTCAACTTCAGCCTGGAGGGACTGAAAAGCATTTGTGATGGTATTATACATGTTTTATAACCTTAAATATCATTTTAATTGATCACACCAGGTCATGTGTTCCTAAAGAGGGTAGATGATGAGTATGAAAGAAAGGAACCCTGTAATACAGTAGGTCAAGGGATTGGGGGTATTAACCCTCTTTTATCAGTTTGAAGTCCAGTATACAAAAGTTAACTTTCCAACTGGAATTTAGGGAAGACAATATATGCAATATATGCAGGATCCAGTCCAATTTATAGGTAGGCAACAAAACCATGCAGTTACCTGCAAATTTCAAAATACAAAACAGCTCAGACAGTGAACTGGAACAGAATCTGATAACCCACAGGAATGTGCTATAGTTTTCCTTTGAAACAAAGTTTTCTATGGCCACCCTCCTTTTGGTCAAAATAATCTTAATCATAAATTAGGCTTGTTTTACTAGATTTGGCCTATATTTACATAGGTACAGCAAGAATGGCAATTTACCATATAGGCCTTTTTAAAGTTTGCTCTGCTGGTGATTTGCATAAGCACCTTTGGATCGGAGTTCTAAAAACCTCTCGACTCTAGGAAGCCACACCAAGAACTCAACCCAGATTACAAATGCCATCCAGAAAGTAATTTTCTTTATTGACCTGTAAGGCTGGGAAACTTGGAGTCAGGTAACAGACTGGTTTTTCCTAGAGAGTTTTGTAAACATTGGCTCCATAAAATTAAACTTAATTCCTTAAAAGTGTCTCGTCGCATCTGATTAAATGAGGATCATTCTTAAACATGACATGCCAGTCAAAGCCTTGGTTAAATAATGAGTATCTCCTACTATGCCTTATTAACAAGGACAGATTCTGTGGATAGATTCTGATTGAGCCTTTGCAAATAATTATTTTACCATAAAGTAAGTATATGCAATAAGAGTTTCTAAATTCTGGAGGGTCCAGGCAGTGAGAAAAAGATGAACGCTTTATGAATTATAGGTAGTTTAAGGAAAAAGAGTAAGGGATTTCTTGCCTCTAGTAAACAGAACATTAAAACATCAGCAATAATCCAAACAAACTATCATTCTTTATCAGTCCATTCAGTCCTAGGTAATTTTTCATTGCTCTAATCAATCTAATATTAGCAATCTCATGACCCATCAGCTTCTTCACTCAAATTCTGGAATCTTGACTCAGCCCAGTGGTGCGGTCACAAAATTATTTGACTGATGTCAGTAGAAGCCTGTACCCTGGAGTACCTGCATATTCCTTTCCATGTGTTCTGAGACAAGTCTTTTTTTTAAAGACAAAGCACCTGGCCTATTGCCAGTGTTTCCAGGGAAGCATCAGAATAAAAATTGTTTGTAGATGACAAAAGACTTAAAACATCCATGATTAACTTATTACTCTTTTACAAAAGTGAAAGTTCTGATGAAAATTCAGTACAAAAATAATGTGATGCAGAAGGAAATTTGGTTGTTTTTGTGACATGTAACATTTTTAAAGAGTAACTGAAATTATGCCTAATATGTTGTCTAATATCAGACAGATCAGTACTAGTAAATCTTATAGACAGAGGATATTGACAATCTCTAGGAACTTTATACAGTTTCTGAAATGTTTATATTAATAGCATTTTACTTATACAAATTTAACCAACAGAAGGTTGGATAATACTATTTAATTTGACAGCACTTCCATTCAGCTCAGAATATACCAAATAAATCTATTTCTTGCACCTCTCTTCACAAGATGAAAGAGCAAATCCTTTGCAATATTCCAAGGGCCCTCTGGAAAACCCCAGCAATAACTATTTGAAATCAATAAGATTTCATTTAGGGTTTGATTTTGGTAAGGCAAAATGGAAGTCAGATTTGAACATCTTGTTAAATAGAAAAGTGAGTCACTGTGAAACAATATTTAGTTCCATATTTAGCCAAAGTGATAATAAAAGGAGTTCAACTGAGTGGGAAAAAGGCAGTTCTTTTACAAGTGAAAAGACTTGTTTTCTAAAACCATAAAGGGTGATAAAATGGATATAAATATCAATAAGTTTATTATTCTGATAACATAGAATCTTTGCCTTCTAGGCAGATTACTTAGATGGTTAAGAAAAACCTTTTACAACCTCTTACTAACAGTAGGCCAATAATTCAATAAAAATTTGTCATTTTAACAGAAAGAAAACTATATTCTAGTTTTGCATGAAGGTATTGTCTGACAATTTAAAAATCTCATAAGCTTATCAAATCTCGGCCAAACTTGGCCATGCAAATAAAATTCTTTTTTCACAAACTTTTTACAACTTTTGATATCTATTCAGGTTTGTCCTACAATTTCTGCTTTTCATTCTGAGACAGTCATTTTTACTTTAGAACAAAACTAATCTTTTTCCTAACAAAGCACGTCTTGCACACCTTATGTACTGGATTAGCTAGGGTTCTTTAGAGAAACAGAATCAGCAGTAGAAATCTGTAGATACAAAGTTTACAAGAGTTTCTCATGTAACCATGGGAATGCAAAGTCCAGGGTCTGTAGGGCAGCTGCAAGCTGGCAACCGATGAAGGTCCTCAATGAACTCTCAGGAGAGGCTGGCTGGGCAACCGTGGGAATGTAGAGGTTCAAGGTCTGTAGGACAGGCTGTGAAGCTGGCAACTGATGAAAGTCCTCAACAAACTCTCAGGAGAGGCTGGCTGGGCAACCGTGGGAATGTAAGGGTCCAAGGTCTGTAGGGCAGGCCACAAACTGGTGACTCCAGGGAAGGGTCTGTCTGGATGAACTCCACAGGAAGGACTCAGCAGCTGAAGCAGGAAGAGAGACTATCTCTTCTAAATCATCCTTAAAAGCCCCCCAATGATTAGATTAAGTATCACTCATTGCAGAAGATACTCATCTTGGCTGATTACAAATGCAATCAGCTGTGGATGCAGCTGACATAATCATGATTTAAGTCCATGAAATGCCCTCATAGCAACAGACAGGCCAGCACTTGCCCAACCAGACAAATGGACACCACTACCTGGCCAAGTTGACACATGATCCTGCCCATGACACATACCTATATACCTGGAGTTTCCAAAAGGATCTTTGAAACTATCTTCAAGCAAATATCCTACAAATCACAATCATACTTAAAGTTTGTCGAAATAATAACTCAATTTGGTTAAACACAAATTTACGTCCTTCATCATCTTAAAGACATAGTAGATACATTGCTAGCTTATTTTATCAAACTTGTGTACACTTAGGAAGAACATACCCAAGTAGAATAAAATTCTGATTTTATTGTACTTACTGATAATTCAGAAGGCATACCTATTTTTAGTTAATGATATTAAACTAGTCCCATTTATCAAAGGTTTATCAGAATTGTGTAAACTTGAAATTGTTTTTAACATTTAGTTTTATTTCTATAGATAATCTTTTTTCATTGAAAAAATTAGAAGTTTGACTTTTTTAATTTCTAGGACTTCAGAAGTATTAATTTATACATAACTGCTTATTTATCTTCAAGCCAATTTGAATAGAACTTTTTAAAGGAGTGTTACAAATTAATTTTATATTATAATCTAAGGGTAAGAAAATATCATACATCAAACATATGGACAGATACAAATGGAGAATTTAAAGCTACAGTTTTAAATTTTCAGCCATGAGTCAAACATAAAAACACAGAAACACAGAAAACATAGCAATACAAAACTTACCTGTTTATATAAGCTATTAATTGAGTCTTGCCATTACTTAATAGATTCTGAGTACCAATTAAAATAAGCATCCCATTTGTCCTAATTTAGGAGACTTTTTTCTCAAGTGCATCTTTGAGATGGGTAAATTTTTCTAATTGGAATATTTCCATAATGGCTATTTCAACTCTAGATTGTATTTGGTGAGATTAGGTTGTTGAGTTAGGGAGGCACATCATCTGACACCATAATTTTTTAACACAAAATATGCTGGAATGCCAAAGGGTGGAGAATCAAATTTTTTAGAGTTTAAGGTGCCTGCTTTTATCATTTCACTTCTTACCTCGGGCATAGAATAAGGAAATCAGCAGTAGCAAAAATGAAACTGTGGACTGAACCAAAGCCTAGGAACTTGGGCTCAATATTTGAGCCTTCCCATTGATAGGATTGACCCACTAACATTTGGACTAAAAGCTAATAAGACCAGATGGCTCCAGAAAAAAGAAAGTGGAGCTTGAATCGGAGCGTTACCCATCCACAACCTTTGGAGATGGTGAGGAGGACAGAGAACTGAAAGCATTCTCTGGCACATTTTCTTGTCTTTCTTGTTGTCTCCAGAGCCATCAGCAGTCACCTTCAGATTCAGTCCTCACTGTCAAAACTAATAGAAGAAAAACTTATTAAAGTGAGGAGCAGGTTGTTACTTGGAAATGAGGAGGATGGTTGGCCTACAAACTAGGAAGTTAGCTGGCACAAGAATGAGGAAGTTAGCTGGTGATAACTTATTGGCTGTATTTAAATTAAATGCAAGATGTGGGACTTAGCATGGGAGCCCCCATGTTGGGCCTACTAGATTTTATTTATCACCTCCAAAACTGTAAGACAATAAATTCCTGTTGTTTAAGCCAACTTCCTATTGTATTTGTTATAGCAGGCCCAGTAGACTAAGGCAGTTATACTAGTAACATTTCAACTATTCAAGAGCCACTTATAACTACTGTATTGGAGTGTGTAGATATAGAAGACTTCCATCAACAGAGAAAGTTCTATGGGACAGGGCTATATCTAAACTGAGTATAGTATGAGTAAAATCATGGAAATGAGAACGAGAAAATAGCTTAGTAAAGCTATAGTGAAGATACGTGGCTGGAAAGTATAGGCTCTGATCAAATTGGAAAAAGTTTTGGAAGCATTGATTGAATGTTAGCATCTAAAAACATAGCTGTTGTTTAAGGGAACCTACTATTTTAAGGCCCCCTAAAAGCATATTTTAAAAAGTTGGCAGTATCTGTGTTTGCAATCCTATATTATGTCTGTACCTGGCTCTATACTAAGTCTCTTTATGCCTTTAGCTGAAGACCTTATCTCCAATTTGATCTTCTGGTTTCTCTTTTCTTTTTCCCCATCCCCACAAATTTCTCCATCACTTTTTCCACTACCCTCTCTCTCTCAGTTCCATCCTTGAACCTTTAATCCTGTTCCAACAGAGTTTAGACTTCCTACTTCAAATTTTGATTTTCCTACCCTCTCTTATCAAGTACCTCCAAGTTAGTCCCAATTGTGAAAGAAAAGAACTAGAAACAGATAGGAGGTGAACTGAAACAAAAATCAGGTATTCACCTGATGGATTCAGGAATCTCAAGCATATTGGGAGACCATGGAAAAAGAGTCAGTGGTGATAGAAAAATGGAAGGAAAAAAAACAGAAAGGAGATACATAATGCAATATGAAGATTTTAAAGAACAAGCTTTTCTGTATTCTTGAACAAACCTGTACCTTGATTTCTAGGGGAAGTAATGTATGCCCTGGCAACATTATCTGCAATAAAAGGAAAACCAAGCCTGATGTATTAAGTTCTTGCTGCACATGCTTCCTGTGCAGTAAAATCTTAATGAACTCCATCCCTCCTTCAACCCACATTTTTTTCAATATGCATTTACAGGAGAAGAAAATGACATAATTGCAAGCTTAAATCATGGACATTTTTACACACAGATCTTGAAGAATTTATTTTTCTGTTGCTATAAATCATCCAACTTTTTTTTTTTATTTTCCATAATAACACTAAGGATATGTATTTAATAGTCATAGTGGTAACATGAAAGCATAGCAAGATGTTTAAGGATTTAAGAAGTAATAAAATCACAAGAAGCACACTATGGTTTTTAAAGCAGAAAGCTATTCTAACATATGTTAACATAATTCTTAATAAATTAACATTGAAATAAAGATTGATTATGTGTAACCCTTGATCTAACCAGAAAATTGACTTACCCAGGACATAACAAGCATTCCAATGCTTATTGACTGTATGGCAACTATAAAGAATTGTGCCTCGAAGGATGTGAATCTTGATTCAATCAAATGTTGAAAAACTAAAAATGGCATTCATATGTGGTTAATTTGGAGTAGTATGTCCTCAGCCAGATGCAAGCACAACATGATTACGAATAGTTCCTTTCGGGACCGAACTTAACCCCAGTACACGAGGCAAATCTTTTTAGAAAGATGAAGAATTCCTCAGCCATTCAGCCAAGTTTCACCAGTCATAATTTTTACTGTCATGAATGCCCTCTCTCAGGATTTGAGTTCCTTTTTTTGGGATCTGTTGAATTGGATGCTGAGGTCTTCTTTGCACTGCAGTTGCTTGCGGTCCGCAGCCTACTAAAGGCCTCGCAACATGTCTGTGGAGCTGATACATAAGTCACAAAATAGTCACAGTGAAACAGCAGAAAGTCCTGATTTTCTGAGTTATAGTGGACCGTTCAGAGTAGGCACAGGACATGGGAAACTGGGAGAAATAGCAAATATCCAGGCATTTAAATAAACACACCGTTTGGGGAAAAAAAAAACACCAAAAAAAAAAATGCAGTTCATCCTGTTAGTTTCTTTAACCAGAAGCAAATCTCAGTGTAGCTTGACTCATAATATTATTTCTTCTGTCCTTTTTGGCCTGTCAGGGTATTTATATTTGACCCATACCTCTGTTTTCCTCCCTCTAGGATTAAGCAGTTTTTATAATATCCTGACTTTATACCTTTCTCTTTCAACTTCTCAAGGTGAAAAGCAGCAGGGCTGCCTTTCTGTATCAAATGACTCGTTTTTGTATTTCCTATATTTCAGCAGTCTTTAAATAGGAGCATGACAGATACAAGAGACCAAAACACAAAAGTCTGAGCCTGCTGGCAAAGCCTGTGATCATGGCCAGCAAGCGTCCTTGGTTTCCTACATGAACTCCCATCCATGAGTGGGTAATATCTGTTCTCTGTCATTCCAACTCCTTTTAGAGGGATATAATTTTGTCACATGGGCAGTGTCCTCTAAACCAGCCTGAACAGATGGTGACTTGTACCACTGTGTACATGGGCAAGGGACTCGGGAGGAATTTGAGGCTGTGGTACAAAGTGACCCCAAATAGGTAGACATTTCCTGGAAACTGAACTTCAGCCGAAACCCAAGAGTTTAAAAAAGGCAAGAAAGTAAATGTCAGCTTATACCACTGGAATAAGTTATTGACAGTGGATTAGGGCGAGAAAAAAATCATAGTAATTATCTATATATCCCTATCAACTATGTTTTTTCCATAATTTAGTAATATGCCTATTAGGTTTCAAAAACATTTTTCAGTGTTCCTATTTGTGTCTATATATGAAAAGAGAATGTTTGTTAAATGAAAGAAAACATAAAATATCAAAAGTTTGGTTGTCTTCCCAGTTTATTTTCCTGCTACCTTTTTTTGGTTCACAAATCTCAATGGGAACTCTGTGAACGACTTTGTCACATGATTCTTATTGACTTGAGAACAGCAAATGAAAAGTATTTGCAAAAGATGAAGCATATCACTGTTTCTTTTTCCCTTTTCTTTACTTTGAAACTAATTCTTTAGGATTTTTTTTTTTTTGCTTCATTTCAGCCTTTGTGACATACATAGTAGAGGCATGCACTAGCCTACTCTTGCTAGACAAAACACCTTGTCACTTCTTTCCTATATACTCCCAAATAATTCTCCTGAGAACATTCCAAACAAGTAGGGGAAATGGAAAAACTATTTTAGAAGTCCTTATTCAGAAGATCTGGATTTAATTTCTAGCTTTATTTCATAAAAACTTTGTGATCTTGGATAATCTCTCTGCCTTTCTCTGCAACCTATGATGATGCCATCTCACAAAATTATGCCATGGATTAAACGAGATGAAGAAAGTGAAAGCAATGAATAAAATGCTATACTCCATGTGAATTTAAGACATTGGCCAATATAGAATCTAGGGCGGGTCAACTCAAAAGACATAAAATAAATGAATTCCTATTTGGGGCTTAAAAGTATTGAACTGACATGATGAATATATATACAGATAACTTGTTGAGAGCCTCAAGGTACTATGTTAAGCATGATCTTACGAATTCTCAGTTTAAACCTGTGAGGTAGCTGTCAGTCTCCCATTTTACAGATATGGAAAAATGCTTTAGCTGGGTTAAGTTACCCTGGTTATATTTCTACCAAGTGGTAGAATCAGAATCAAACACTGGTCTGAAGCACAAATTACTGATGGCTGTATTCCTGATCACCACTCTCTATTGACTCTCTACTAGCTATTTATGAGATAGATTATATTCCCCCAAACTCCAGGATCTATCTGGAACTTCCCAGACAGTCTGATAATGCTGCCAATGTTTACTGCAAAAACATATAGAATTTACCAGATTCAGATGATAAGATAATAAGAGATAGCACATCTTAAGGGCTTACTGTAAGCCAGACTTTGCTCCAAATAATGTTTCAATAGTGCTCAACTAATACTTGTAAACCAACAAAGCAAGTTGTTCTTTAAAACCATCCCATTTCAGACAAGGAACCTGTAGCACAAAGAGGTAAAGTAGCTTACCTAGAGTTACACAGCTGGTGGCAGAAAGAAGAGGAGCACTCTGGCTCCAGAGACGATTTTCATAACCACAGCCCTGCATATCTGATGGTCTGTGAACATGAACATATATTCACAGCTTACTTATTCATATTTTTTGGTCCTAAGTAATTTATTTCAATTTTAATGTCTTTCTTTTTAGCCATCAGTTACATACTCTGAAAATATATTTTTTAGTGTCTCCACATTCAAGAGATGCTGCTGTCTAAAACAATATATACATCATTTTCCCAAAAACTGGTGTTAGGTCGGGGGAATGGGGAAAGACACTGCAACTGGAGCTGTGGAGGCTGTGTCACCCCTCCCAACCTGACTTCTGGAACTAATGAACTACCCCTTCCGGACATCACCTAACTTCCATCCTTAAAAGCTGCCCACGCTGAAGCCCGCGTGCGCACTCACCTCCCTCAATCTTGGGTTTGGTGAGTTCTGCCTGGGAGCACAGAAATACCCCCCTCCCCACTTTAAATTTCCTGGTCTACTTTTCTTCTTTCTCACCCTTTTGTCTCCTAAACCTTTCACCTGGTATATGTGAAAAATAAGTCATACAGGAAATGTGGCTTGAATAAATAAGTTTTATCTCTTTGCCTTTTCTCTATACTTCTACTTCTCAGGAAACCATATGAATAGTGCAGAACAAACATAAACTTTGAAGAGAGACCTGGTTAAAATCCCAGCTCTAGGCAGGATATGGTATGACTTTAGGCAGCTAAAAATATTTCTAGGCCTAAGTTTCCTCCTTTGCAAAATAGAGATAAAATACCTACCTAAAGGGTTTTTGTGAGGAATAAATGAGATCAGTTTGTGAAGTTTCAGTCATACAGTATATTCACTATAAATGTTGATTTTTTTTTTTCATTTTTTGCTGTTGTTTGGAATGCATTCCAGTCATTTAAGCACTTTAATCTTCTGATTTTAAAAAACCCTAAAACCACAATTTGTTGAATTTCTCAGAATATCTGCTGCCTAAAAATGTTTTTAGGACAGTCAAATATTTAGTGATCTTCATGTACCTCATGATTCAGGCACTCACAGATGATATCAGATGTCCCAAAGGGTGACTCCATGAGAAAACTGCATTAAGATAATTCTGACCATCTTAACGATCATTACTTCCTCTGTCATGGATTATGTTCATTATTCAAACTGTCAAAATCACTCCTTTGGAAGTGAGATTCCTTACACAGTTGTTTCTTTCTTTATGTTCTATGTACTTGCCCCCAAAGTCTTAGTGATCACAAACTCAGAAGGCAACTTTTTAAGTAGCAAAGCAGGGGCAAGTAAATGAACAATTCCGGCCACAATTTCTACTGGCTTCACTTTTCATGTGTTTGTTCTTAAATAAATGGATATTCCTAAACAGAGAAAGATTTAGTTCCAGACCTCTGGAAGATTTGTTGAGTGGGGGAGTGTGCTGGTTAACCTGAGAAGGGAGTTTTTGCAAGAATTTAGGCATCAGTGACTCTTCAGGTTTGAAAATTCTGAGGGGAAAATGGTCTGACATGTCCTGGCACACAGATTTTCTACTCAGAAATGATGACAATGAGAAGCGTTTCCTCGTTAGTTCTTGCAAGGCAAACAAAATTAGATTATGAAAGGGACCCCTAAGAGAGACAGATCATTTCTAAAGTGAGGAGAAAAACAAATTGGAGAACTCTCAGGGTCTCCAACAATCAAGGTTAAAAAGGAAATTTTAAAAAGAAAGAAAACTTTATGGATGTTACTACATTCCCAGAGATGAAAAAAGAAAAGGGCACCCAGCCAAAGAAATGAGGATTACACGCCAAACCAACTTTCTCCAGCTAAGTCTTTCTCCAGACTTAACATAAAAGGTAAAGACACAAAAGAATTTCTGGACTGCCTAATGGTGAGGTTAAGGATCTTATCAAGGATGGTCAATTTGCAATCACAGATGAAATTATTTAAGACTTAGTCTGTAAACCAGGTAAATGTTGTGCATGAACTTGTAATTAGAGACTGGTAAAAGCAGCAAGCTTCCTGGAACATAGGAAATGGCAGAAACCCAGTAAAAGCCAATGTAAAAAGGAAAGCAGTGTGAAGATCAAGGACTGGCAAGACCTATCCATCTCTCCACACAACCACAAGGGGAAAATGTTGACAAACTGAAGCAAAACAGTAATGGGCTCTTAGTACAGTGAGAAACTGTGGTAGAGGGCATAGTGGCACTTTTGTCAGCAGGATTTTGTTCCTGATTTTGGATGGAGAGTTTTGAACAAAATTTTTCTAAAGGAAAAATTAAACGGCATATAACATTAGCTTAGTTTTTAATTGTATTTAAGAATATAAGTATTACCGCTTTAAAAACAAAATCATCTTCATTCTTTTTCCACATGCAATTGCTGACTTCATGAAATTGGGCAATAGTGTGTATGATACGCACGGTAAGCTTTTGAATGAGATTAATCCAGTTAGAATTAGAATCATCAATTCTCAGTTTTCCAACAGGAGAGTAATGAGGCTACTAACCAGGAAGGACTTTGCAAATCATTCTTGGTCAAAACTCTACCACACTTAAAAATGTAGGAACACTTGAAAGAGGAAAATATGGAATTCCAAGTAATGGTGAATTACCTAGAAAAACTTACTGCTAAGCAAAGAAACAGCCCATCAAATCAACAATTGGCTAAGAGATTCATATGAACATTGAGATATTGTCCAAAACATTGCTTTTTAAGGTTGAATTCCACTGTATGTATATACAACATTTTATGTATCCATTCTTCAGTTGATGGACATTGGGTTGCTTTCATCTTTTGGCAATTGTGAATAATGCTGCTATGAACATCGGTGTGCAGATATGTTCAAGTACCTGCTTTCGGCTCATTTGGGTTTATATGTATAAGCAGGATTGCCAGGTCGTATGGTAATTTTATAATTAACTTTCTGAGGAACTGCTAAACTGAACCATTTTACATTCCTACCAGCAATGTTGAGTGTTCCTATATCTCCTCATCCTCTCCAACCCATGTAGTTTTCTGTGTTTTGTTTTTGTTTTTTGATAATAGACATTTTAGTGGCTGTGAAGTGATATCTCATTTTGGTTTTGATTTGCATTTCCCTAATAACTAAAGATGTTGAGCATATTTTCATGTGATTGTTGAATAATTTGTATAGTCTTTTTGGAGAAATGTCTATTCAAATCTTTTCCTTTTCATTCTTTTAACTGAGTTGTTCATCTTTTTGTTGTTGAGTTGTAGAATTTATATATACTGGATATTAAACTCTTATTAAATATGTGGATTCCAAATATTTTCTCCCACTCAGTAGGGTGTCTTCACTTTCAGGATAAAGTCGGTTGATTCACAAAAGTTTTTAATTTTGATAAGGTATTATTTATCTATTTTTTCTTTTGTTACTTGTGCTTTGGGTATAAAGTTTAAGAAACTATTGCCTAATGCACGATCCTGAAGATTTTTCCCTACATTTTCTTCTAGGATTTTTATGGTCCTGGTTCTTATATTTGTGTTTTGATCCACTTTGAGTTAATAATTGTATTTAGTATGAGGTAGGGGTCATCCCAGTTTCCTCAGCACCATTTGTTGAAGAGACTATTCTTCTTCAATTGAGTGGACTTGGCAGTCTTGTCTAAAGTCAATTTAGCCATATGTGTGAGATTTCTAAACTCTCAATCCAATTCCATTGGTTTATATATCTATTCTTATGCCAGTACCATGTAGTTTTCACCACTGAAAATTTGTAATCAGCTTTAAAATCAGGAATTGTGAGTACTACAACTTTGTTCTTCTTTTCCAGGATAGTATTGGATACTTGGGGCCCTTTACCCTTTCAAATAAATTTGATGATTGGCTTTTCCATTTCTGCAAAGAATGCTGTGGGAATTTTAACTGGTATTGCTTTGAGTCTGCAAATTTCTTTGGGTAGAATTGGCATCTTAACAATATTTAGTCTTTCAATCCATAAGCATGCAATATTCTTCCACTTATATAGGTCTTCTTTGATTTCTTCTAGCAACTTTTGTAGTTTTCTACATATAAGTCTTTTACATGCTCAGTTAATTTATACCTAGATAATTAATTCTCTTAGTCATTATTATAAATGGAATTTTTTTCCTTGAGTTATTCCTCAGATTGTTCATTACTAGGGTATAGAAACACTACTGAATTTTGTGTGGTCTTATACTCTGCCACTTTGTTGTAATTTTTTATTAGCTCTAGTAGCTTTATTACATTTTTTTTGGTATGTTCTATATATAGGATCATGTCATTGCAAATAGTGTAAGTTTTCCTTTTTCCTTTTCAATTTGAATACCTTTTATTTTCCTTTCCTTGCCTAATTGCTCCAGTAATGTCATTCTCATTTCTGTTTCTGCATATTTTGAAAATACATTCCTTGGGGTTCCTCTGAAGGTTTTATTACACAAACTACATCTATCACCTACTAATTTCAATAATGCCAAGTTGATTTCAATAGCATATATGTTCTCTGCTCCTGTATCCCACTATTTCCCCCTTCATTTTTTTGTCCCACAGTATCTTTTTATATTTTGTGTGTCTATTATCAATAAATAAGATTATTTCTTTCAGTTGTATTCTAACCTTTATAGGAATTAAAGACTAGAGTTATACATTGAGGCTACAACACTATTGGGTTTATGTATTTGAGCATTTAGTTCCTTTACAGAAGATCTTCACATCTTCACACTGCTCCAAGCCACTCTCTCCTGTCTTTTGCTTTCAACCTGAAGGACTCCTTTCAGCAATTCTTATAAGGCAGGTCTTTTGAAGACAAATTCTTTCAGTTTCTGTTTATCTATGAATGTTAAAACTCCCCTTCAGTTTTAAAGAACAGTTTTTGCCATATGAAGAATTTTAAGCTGGCTGTTTTTCTCTTTCAGTACCTTAAATATATCATACCACTGCCTTTTTGCCTTCATGGTTCTGATGAAAAATTGGTACTCAGTCTTATTGAGGGTCTCTTTTATGTGACTGTACCAGTTTGAAAGAATTATGCACCCTAGAAAAGCCATGTTTTAATCCTGATCCATCTTATAAAGGCAGCCATTTCTTTAAATTCTTATTCAGTACTATAAATTGGAAACTTGGTTAGATTTTATCTATGGAGATATAACACACCCAATTGTGGGGTATTAACCTTTGATTAGAAGGAGGTGTGACTCCATACTTTCCAGGTTGAGTCTTGATTAGTTTATAGGAATCCTTTAAAAGAGGAAACATTTTGGAAAGAGCCACAAGAACCACAATAGCCCATGCAGCCAGAGACCTTTGGAGATGAAGAAGGAATATGTCCCTGGGGGAGTTTCATGAAACAAGAAGCAGGAGAGAAAGCTAGCCAAAGTCATGTGTTCACCATGTGCCTTTCCAGTTGAGAGAGAAACCCTGAACTTCATCAGCCTTTCTCACATGAAGATAACTTATTGTTGTTGCCTTAGTTTGGACATTTCTAAAGACTTGCTTTAATTGGGACATTTTCATGGTCTTAGACCCATAAACTTGCAATTTAATAAACTCTGCCTTATTGAAAGCCTTTCTGTTTCTTGTATATAGAATTCCAGCAGCTTTCAAACTAGATTCATCACTTTTCTCTTGCTGCTTTCATAAATCTCACTTTACCTTTGGCATTTAACATTCTGTTTAATATGTATCTTGGACTTAGTCTATTAGTATATATTCCATTTGGAGTTTGATGTACTTTCTGGAGTGCATCATTATTTCCCCAAATATTCTTTCTGTCCTTTTTTTTCTTCCTTTCTCATTCTGCAATTCTCACGATGTGATTATCTGTATGCTTCATGCTTTCACTCAAGTTCCTCAGAACTGTTCAATTTTTGTATTGTTTTCTTTATCTATTCTTCTGACTATATGATTTCAATTGTCCTGTCTTTCAGTTTGCTGATTCTTTCTTCTGCCTGTGGAAATCTGCTATGGTATGCCTCTAGTGTATTTTCAATCTCCATCATTGTACTTTCATCATTAATTCTGTTGTTTCCTTTTAAGCTTTTTCATTCTTCTTTAGGCTCAAACATTGTCTTCTTAACATCCTTCAGCTGTATATCCATCATTCATTTATTACTATCCATATTTTCCTTCATCTCCTTGGATTGATTTAGGAGATTTGTTTTAATTTCTTTCATTAGTTGTCCCAAAGTCTAGGTTTGAATTTGTTCCGATACAGACTCTGAATTAGTTTCTTTGACTGAGCTATATCTTCCTGTTACTTATTATGACTTGTGATGTTTTACTGATGTTTCGGTATCTGATTCTTTTGAAGTGCTAACTCTGAAAGTCAGTTTCTCTCTCTTGCCTAGGGCTTTATCATAGACTGGATTTATGTTAGGGTCCAACTTATACTGGATCTTTACAGTATCCCATGTTTAACTGTTCAGATTTTCTCAAATCTTCTGCACCTGATTCTTGCCCTGGATATGTAGTACAACTTTTAGGATTGCCTTTAATGTACAATTATTTTGCCTCCAGGAGAAATGTTCCTTTCCTCTGTGCCTTTTCTGAAAATTCTGGTCTGTTCTGTTATTTTTGTGCAGAATTTTCTCCCCAGCAGCTATGATTCATTTAATTTCTCTCCCTCACTTCAGTGCATTCTTTTTATTACACTTTCCAGTTCTGGGACCTATCCTGTCTTATAGCAGTTCATTATTACCCTTTTTTATTGTGAGGCTTTTCTGCTTCTGAGTACTTCTCCATTAGAGTATCCCACCCTAGGGAACCAGATGGGTTAATCAAATAAAGTCCATTTTTTCATTAGATGATTCATCAATCAGAGATTAGACAAGTGTATTCACATGGCATTTGAAGATTTCTAAGAAAGCAAAATTAGATAGCTGGAAAATCTATGAGTACAAGACTTAGATCTGGCACTTTTGCCATACTCAGTTGGTCAAAACAAGTCACAAGAAAACATAGATGAAACACATGGGAAAATAGACTCACTCTGTTATTGGGAAGAGATGCAGTATTTGTGGTTATTTTTTGCCACTTATCACAATAGTCATTTGATACTATAACACTAAAATTTTTACATGGATCATGAGCATGGAACTAGATAATGTACTAGTATTAATTCTGAAACTCCTCAAAATAAACCTCCTGTCAAAATCATACTAAGATTGGGCAGTGCAATTGTGGCTCAGTGGCAAGAATTCTTGCCTGCTGAGCTGGAGACCTGGGTTCAATTTCTGGAGCTTGCCCATGCCCACCCAAAAGAAGTCATACTAAGATTAATATCCAATTAATAAGGACTGGGTCATCAAACATCATAGATGATTTTAAGTGTAGTCCATGCCCATAAATAAATAGTCCATTCCAAGCAGGTGCTAACATACAGGACTGGATCATGGATTTAAAAAAAAAAAAGAAAGAAAGGAAAATATTTATCTGATAAGCTAGTTATTGCATGTTCAAATTTATAGATAGAATTAAATAATTAAAGGGATCATAGTAAATCATTTATTTGTTGAAACCTGCCTTTCCCAAGTTCAGATGATTGGAAACAAGGTTTATATGCTTAACTTTAACACAATGAACTGTCTAGGGCCTTCAATACTATCCTTTAAATTTGATCAATCGTTATTTAATTCAACCATTTATTGAATAAATATATCTTAAGAACCTTATTACTTGAAGGGTTCCAGTAATACAGCAGTGAAGAAAATGAACTTGCTCTCATAGAACTTTAGTTATCTGTAAAGAAGTAAAGAAGAAGATATTAGGTCTATCTAGTAACGCATAAAAATATGATAAAACTTGTGAATTTTGCTATGAGTATAACATAAATGGCACAATAAAAGATTATTAAGTCAATAAACATGAATTTAGTGGCCTATGATGAGTCCATTAACATGCTAGAAACTGGGAATATGGTGAATGAATCAGATATGGCCCTTTCTTTATGAATCTCACTTTCAAGTATAAGAGACAGCCTATAACACCAACTGCTTGTTTAATTAATTCATTAAACAATCATATCTTTAATTGTTATAAATTGTGAAGTGTGCGCCAGTCTTGAAAGGATTACACACCCTAGAATGGCTTGATCCTAATCCAATCTTCAATAGCAAACTATTCTTTTAATCCCTATTCAACAATGTAGGTTGGACTCTTTGGATTAGATTATCTCCATGGAGATGTGACACCCAATTGTGGGTATTAACTTTTGATGAGATGATTTCCATGATATTGTGACTCCACCCATTCCAGGTGGGTCTTGATTAGTTTACTTGAATCCTTTAAAAAAGAAAGCATTGTAGGAAAGCCAGCAGAGCCATGAGAACCAGGTGAGGCCACACAGCCAGAAAAAAAGATAAAAGAATATGCCCCCGGAGGAGCTTCATGAAATAAGAAGCTGGGAGAGAAAGCTAGCATATATCGCCATGTTTGCCATGTGCCTTTCCAGTTGAGAGAGAAACCCTAAACTTCATCAGCCTTTGTTGCGTGAAGGTAACCTCTTGGTGATGCCTCAGATTGAACATTGTTATAGACTTGCTTCAATTGGGACATTTTCAAAGCCTTAGAACTGTAAACTAGCAACTTAATAAATTCTCCTTTTAAGAAGCCATTCCGTTTCTGGTATATTGCCTTCCGGCAGTATAGCAAACTAGAACAATGCGTTATAAAACAAAGAAAAAGATAAATGAGGCCATCTTTAGAGGCTGTGACTTGATAAAGCCTCTCAAAGAAAGTGTTATTGAAGCTGTATTAAAGAAGTTACTTCTAAAAAGAGGTATAATATTCCCACGTAGAGAAAACAGGATGTGCAAAGTCTTGAGGGGTGAAAGATCCTGCTATGACAGAGGAGGAATCTTAACCAAAAACAAATGTGGTTGAGGGTAGTGAGCCAGTAGGGTTGGAACAAAATCATACAGGGCCATATGGGACAGGGAGTGATGTTTGGATTTTATTCTAATGAAATGGGAAGACATTAAAGAATGCTAAGTAAAGAAATACCAAGAGCTAGTAAGAATAGTCTGCTGCTTGTGGAGAATGAATTGAGAGGATTAGAAGTAGGAGTGAAGAGAACAGTTACAAAGTTGGCACAATAGTCCGGGTAAGGGATGATGTTGGCCTAGACCAGAGCCAAGAAATGGAAACAGAGTAGAGTGCAAATGTGAGATTTTAACAAGAAGGTGAGATGTAGATTAGTGGAGAAATGTTGTATTTAAGGTGAGACATATAAGTAGAAATGAGGCTATCAGGGTTTAGGAGAAAAGCTTTCTCATTGTGAAGGTAGTACTGGATTAAGATCCGAAGAAATATTCAACCTTTCCACCTGGTGGATCCTTGCTATTCTCTTAAGCAATAGGTGCTCCCAATTTAACAAGCCAAACTAGAGAGGAAACCAAAACCTTATCCACAGAGACTTTAGCTCAAAAAACAAAACTGATTACCCTCGCCTGAGTTATAAAACAAAACAAAGCAAAACGAAATGCTCTGCCTTCCTAGTCCTGCATACTCATGCAATGGCATAAAAAAGGCAAAACTTTCCCTCAATTAAACACCACCCACCACCAAGAACACTCAATCTCTTAAGTGCTGTGCTTTTACCAACAAAAAAAAAAATAGCAGTAATTTATTGCTTTGGCAATCAAAAAAAATAATACTAACATCTCTCAAGGGAACAGGCCAACACAGCTGCCAAAGCCACAGCCCAATCAATTGAGCCCCTTTTAAGCCTCATTTTTGAACCTCTTAACTTGGCCCTCTTACTCTCCAGTTAAGCAGAAATGAATGCCCTGGCTAGAAATCACTCTTAGACCTGAAGAATAGTCATTCCCTTCCCTCTTCCTAAGTTTCTCTTAGCTAATACCACTCCTAAGCCTGCTCACTTCTATCCTCCCCTTTCTATTAATTGGCCCTTGTGTTTTTAAACTTCTCACCATGTTTACTTCTTCCAGACTAGAAGCCTTTCATACCAAGCTAATGCTGATGCAAAAATTTTCAACCATTCTAACTGCCCCTCCAGGCTCCTCCTCTCTCAACTTAAGATGGCCAGAAAGTTTTATATTCCATCATGGAGAACCTACACCCCCTGAAAGGCCAGAAGCAGCTACGGAAGACAGACCTTCCATAGCACCCCTGAAGATTAAGGGGTGAGAACACTCTGAGGGGGCAACTGGAGAAAGACTATGACAGGGAGAGAGGGGAGAGGAAAAAAGCCATGAAAGAGCCCTTGAACAAATATAGTTAATGAAGATCAGGAGGTGTCGGGCACAGACACCCTGCCTGGGGGCTATCCACTTACAGGAAACACCCATATGGTGCCAACAACCTCTACCTGAGCGAGTCTTCTGCAGAGAAGGGTGGAACTAACTGACCCACCCAAATGAAACATCTACCCACTGGGAACCACCCTGGAGGAAAAGGAAGGTAGAAGGAAGGACCTCAGATAAGGAAGGGCGAGGAAAGTCAGTGAAGCAAAGCAATAAAGACAGATGGTCCCAACACTAGGGGCCTCTTGCCTCTATCCTCTTGTGAGAGTGCATACATGCTCCTTGGCTGCATGTTGTACTCAATAAATTTTCTACCTACTTTGCTCTAAAAAAAATAATAAAAAACAAAATCTAGAGAAACCTTACATTCTTAAAATCTTATTATTCTCTTCTTTTCCCAGACATATGTGCATTGCTATGTAATTCAAAATTAAAATAGTTTTAAACCATAAATAGGTGTGAACAAGTTCTACAGGATTAAAATTTTCCCCAGAATAATTCTGTTAGTGCTTTTACTTTAAAAATTTCAAATGTCAAATTATTTCAAGGTAGTTTTCTGTGAAATCCTGAGCACATGCTTAGTCTGTGAGTTGTTTAATCAGGACTTTAACAAAGACCCTGTGAAAGAATAGTGCTTGGAGTATTTTATACTAAAATTTGGTGCATCTGAGACGGCTGAGAGGCACTTGTCAGAGGCCAAATCATGCCATGATCTGCAGGCTCAACTGGGACTGGACCTGAACTTCAGGACAAAGGGGACACTGCAGTAACCCAGGTGACAAGTGAGTGCAGTTGGATTAGAGAGATTGGTGGCAATGAAGGGGAGTTTTCCACCAGTCAGAAGCTAGGTGAGATGATTTTGGTGGTCAATTTCAATCAGACAATGATAAGCTTACCTACTTCAGTATTTTTTTAAATGCACTTATTTTTATACCATTTGTCTGTTTTGACTGGAGAAAAGTAGAGTTCAGATTTACTTTACTTGGTGCAAATAAAACGTCAAAGGCAATGTTTCGGTCTACTGCCTTTTTCTTTGCAAGAACTAAAAAATGGCATCACTTTTATATTTGGAAATTCATTCTCACTTTGTCCTGTTTTGATCTGTGTGGCTTGCTTTAAAGATAATTCTGTACCCATTCTGTGGTCCATATATCTTACAGTGGTTTTTAACCAAACATTGAAATTCTGACCTTACCTGTAATAACTCATTTTTGACTGGGCCAACTTACTTTTGCCTTTCACATTTTCATTTGACTCTCCTATTAGGTTATAAGCCCTTTTGAATATTTGAATTACCCAATTCTTTGGTCTACAGGTTTTATACATGTGAGGAGAGTAACCCGTTCATCTTTGTATCTTAAACAAAAGCATGGTGCATGGAAAAAGCAGAGGCTCAGTCTATCTGTGGAATGTAATTTAGACAGACCTTGCCTTCGATGAGCTCACAGGTGACTTGGAGAGTCAGCCACATTAAAAATAACAACACAATATTGTACGTGTAATAGAAGGAGTATGTCATGACGCATAAGTAGAACAGAGAAAGAGAGGGGAGTTGGTTGTGCACAGAAGTGGCAGGGGTAACATTAAAGGAAAGGTGAGAGCTGAGCCTTCCAGGAAAACAAGGTGGGGAAGACAATTCCAGTGGAAGAAATACCACATGCAAAGAAGAAGCAACGAGGGATATTTAAAGATGATAAAGTTAAAAAATCCTGAAATGTGCTGGACTGTACTGAGAAGAATGGAAGCACAGAAAGACCAAATTTTAGAGATATATGTAGGAGCAAATACATACAGGGCTTTGTAGGTCACATTATGGAGTTTAGACTTTATTGGGCAGGCAGCCTGGGAGTGATATGATCAGATTTGCATTCAGCAAAGATAGATTTGGCTGTGATGTTGGAGTGGGGTCAAGTGCACTAGCATATTGACTTGGTAAGTTTCTACCGCATTAGAGCAGGTTGGAGAAGACTAGGACATCAATTAGAGCATTGTATTTTTTAGTGATAACACAACCTTTCCACTTAACTCATGTTCTTCATGGAAATGGAGAGCAGGGTATATTCAATTTACAAGGTAGATTGGACAGGACTTGGTAACCAGATATGTGGGGTTAAGGAGAGGGAGGCATTAAGGAAGTCTCCAGATTTATAGCTTAGGTGACCAGGTAAATTGTAGTGCTACCCACCAAGGTAGAGAATACAGAGCTCATGGATGGGCAGGGAGGCGGTGGGCAGGTCGTCAGGAAAGGGGAACTAATCATCCTGATTTGGGACATTTTGTGTGTGGGGGGACTGCAAGACTTTTAAGTGGAAAACTGCACTACAATGTACTTGTTCAACTCCCTAGGGGAAAGGCAGTTTTTCACAAATATTTTTAATAACACTCATGCTTTTGTGTTGTCTTTATAGCATGTTATATATCTTGTATCATTATTTTTTACACCCCTTAGAAAATCTGCACTTTTCCTGGGCTCCTATACTGTTTAATGGTGACACATCCTATCCACTTTACCAAACTCATCCCCTCAGAGTCACTTATCAGTTGCCCTGCCTTTCTTACCATTGACATCCAACATTCATTCAGAATGTTTTATTATCACTCTCCTTTCCTCCTCTTTATGGTTTCTGTTTGATCCAGTATACATGTCTAGTGCCTCCCCAACTAATTTCTTTCTCTAGACTCTTGTAAGTCTTTCTAATTGCTATTTCTGTCTCAAATCTTTTCTCTGGACTATCCGTCCTTCACACTATTGACAGACCAATCTTTCTAAGACACAAGTTTAATGATGTCACTTGGTTAGCAACATCAATAGCTCCTCAATGCCTATGATGGTTGAAGTCATATGTATCCCAGAAAAAATCATATTACTTATCCATTCCCATGGGTGTAGACCTACTGTGGGTAGGATGCTTTGATCAGGTCATTTCAGTTGAGAAGTGCCCCAGGGTGGATCTTAACCCACTTGCTGGAGTCCTTTATAAGGGTATAAAACGCTTAGAGAGGAAATCACTGAAGCCAGAAGTTGCAAGCAATAAAACCCAGGAAAGAAGGACCATCAGAAGTCTTCATGTGCCTTGCTATCTGACAGTGGACCCAAGCTCACCAGTAGCTGGTCTTTGGGGAGAAGGTATTATCCTGTTGATACCTTAATTTGGACATTTCCCTGGTCTTAGAACTGTAAGTTTGTAAGTTGATAAATACCCATTGTAAAAAGCCAGTCCAGTTCTGGTATATTGTATCCCAGTAGCTTTATCAAACCAAAACAATGCCTAAATGATAATGTACAAACACCTTGGTTTATCATGATTTGACCCCAACCTACTTTCTAGATGGAGTAAACTACTCCTCACTTCATAAATGTTCCAATGCACTCTTCTATGACTCATTATGACCCTGCATGGTAGAAAGAGGGTCACTGCCCCTTTCCCATCACCACACATGCACTGTTAGGTTCAGTTCCAAAAATTATTAGCCAAGGATATCATATTTCATGGGTTGCAAAACGGTCACACAGCTTTTAGCACTTCTAGGTGAGGCAGCTCTGGTAGCACTGTTCCACCATGGGGAGTCCTCAGATCTGGAAAATGCAGTCCTGCTACCAAAGTATTTTTATGTGTAAGCTTATACCACTCACCACCGGTCCCTAAAAATTTACAATCTATGGACTCCTATTCAAAAGAATGTTTACAAGTACTGCATTCTGATTCTTGATCCAAATTCAGTGTTGGCAAGGTCATAATTTCATCCAAGGGCAGGAATGACAGTGAATGCTCAGGTTCTCTGACTCATATCTTTGCCCCCAGCTCACCAGAAAGCCCATTTCTATACAGATAGACTTTTTTAAATAAAAACTTAAAAAATTTTTCCTAGTCTTATATTAAAAAATTTACTGTTCTTTGCTTTCTTTTGAGGACTGTGATTTACTTTAACAATGGCTTTGCATCTTCTTTTTTTCTCTGTTAGTATTACAGGGAGAAATATTTGAACAAAAGTGATGAAATTTTGACTTTACCTCATTAAAAACCTGTGGTACTTTACTATACCAATTTTATCATTCTTATTTTATTTAATTTGTTTCCCAGACACTCCATGCTTTTTTAAGCCTCCTTCCTTTTGCTTGTGTAGTTTTCCTGACCTAGAATGTATGAATGACTCTTTTATATGTAAAGAACTCTGTCACTCCTCTAACTATGGTAGACAGCACTGTGCTGAATACTATATACACATACTCATGTGTGTGTTACAACCCTGTGACTTAGGAGTTATTATCCCTATTTTATACAGAAGCAACGGGAGCTTAAAGAAATTTAGAAAGGGATGGAATCTGGCTCTTTCAGACCTCAGAAGCTATGCTCCTATTACTGCTATAATGCCTACTGCTAAACCAAAAATCTTTCTTGACTCCCCAAGCTAAAATTTTCACTTTCTCCTCCAAGGTCCTAAACAATTTTTTTTTTTTTTACATGGGTAGGCACCGGGAAATGAACCTAGGTCTCCAGCCTGGCAGACGAGAATTCTGCCACTGAGACACCATCGCACTGCCCTCTACAGACTTTTGCACTTACTTTTAGTGTGACAGCATATTTTAATTGAATTATTTATTTAGGTTTATTGCCCCACTAGGTTGTGAGTTCCATAAGACAAGGAATGTTTCTTCTTTGCAACTACTTCATAATAGCACATGACAGATGCGTAGTACACACTTGCTGAATGAATGCATACATACTGAATAAAGGTTTATAAAATTATAGCATTTTTTATTTGTGAAATTATGGAAGAATGCCTTTTTATGTTAAATCTTTAGAGTTGAAGAAAAGACTGTTAGTTCAAAAGAATGATTTAGTCAACAAACAAATGCTTGAATGAATGATTGTAGCTGACTAGAAGTCCTCCATGTGGCAGTTTTCCCTCCATATTTTACGGGGCAAGTGGTTGAAGATCATACAAAGGACCAAAAGTTTGTCTAACCTCTGTTGGATGAATGCAGCTAACCCAGCTTCATGATGGGTACTACAATCTAATTGGAAAATCAAGAAAATGAAAATTTTATTCATTTACATTGGAAATTGGAAAAGCATCATAGAGCTGAGTAAATCCCACCTTCTTTTTTTCCTACTATTGTTAGAAGCTTGAACTTTGGGACGCTAATCTAGTCACTGGGATGAATTCCAGAGATAGCTATTGTGGTAGTTGCCTTTGGGACCATCCATGGCATTTGAAGCAGTAATGGACTCTTGAATTAGAGAAGCAATTCTCAAAGTATGGTCCAGGGACCCATAGGAATTCTTAAGATCTTTGTAAGGGTTTCACAGAAAAGAAATATATATATATATATATATATATATATATATATATATATATATATATTGTTAATACTGAGAACTTATTTGCCTTTTGGCTTTCATTCAGTGAAACTTCCTAGATGCTATTGTGATATATGATGCAACAACAGATTGAATGCAGAGCTGTCCTCTATTAGGACATTAAAGAGATTTGCAAAAATAAGAAGCAATTCCCCCTTCACTGTTTTTTTGTAAGTAATTATTTTCCATAAAACTATGTCATTTACATTAATATCTAGTGGTCTTATAATTATTGTTTTTAAATATCAATTAGTAAATAATTTTTTAAAATTCCTATTTTAATTTTGAACACAGTAAATATTGATATAACCCACATAAGCAAAAGTGCATGAAGGTCCTCAATAATATAAGAGTGCAAAAGCCTTCTGATCTAAAAAATTTGAGAACCAATGAATAAAATAAACTTGGACCCAAAATATGGTCAAAACCCACTGTCGTCTCAGCAAGTGTTGCTTCCGTGTAGCTGGTGTATAGGTTGAGTGTGGAGGCAGAAGTTAAATCACTTGTATTTTAGGACATCTCCCCTTCCCTGCTCCATTTTCCTGAACTTGTCCACAAAGGCAGCCCCACTTCTGCTCCCCAGCACTCAAAAATCTGCAACTGGAAACACGTTTAACTTTCATCCTAAAGCTGGACTCTAGAGTCCCTTCTCCCTACTCCAAACCCTTCAAAGCTTTTCCCAACACCATTAGGCCTCAACTGCTACACAGAATATATTCAAAGATGAGTTACTGTGATCACCTACTGGAAGTTGTGCTAATTGTTTAGTTTTTGAAAAGTTCTCTCAATAAAGGAATCATTTAGTAATGGGGAAAAAGAAAATAACTCTTAGGCACAGTTGCTGATATTGCATCTTTTAAAAAAAATTATAATTAAATAATTTGTCCCACACATATTTTCACTTTTTGAACTTGACACCACAAAGTTATCACATTTGGTCTTATAGCTAGCTAGGTGAGTAACATTCATACATCCATTCAAGAAATATGTGTTGGCCCCTATTATGTGTTAGGCGTATTGGACCATTGGTTGTAAACAGCCTGTATGGTGCTGTGTATCTTATGGTTGGGCCCTGATAAATCGTCACTGAACCTTGGTTTTTATGAAATGAAATAACTAGAGACCAGCGCAAACTATGCATGAAATTTTTATTATATTTCATTAGCATTATAGGAACCTGTTTTAAAAGAATGCCCTGTAAAATTAAATTGGTAATTTAATCCCAATCAAGGACTCCAAAGGGAAGCTAGATGTGTAAATTGCAAAGTCAGTAACAAATAAAATAGAGCAAAGGAGAGAATTTCAAAATGTAGGTTAATCTGTAGTTATCCCCATTGGCAAGTTCACAAAATGAAAATAAACTGTGGCATCTGACAATGTGCTAAGAAGGAAGAAAATAGAGTTATCTTTTAGAGGCTTCTTTGTGCAACATGTTGGCTAGATTCAGACCTGTTGATGATTTATTATTTGCTGTCTTTGAGCAGATGGTTCGGCTTGGCGTTATGGAGTCAATTGAGCTCACTTAGTGATGCACTGTTTGCACAGGCCAAGCAAAACCTGAAAAACAATTTGACCTGATGAAGGACTGAAACTAAACAGGATTCTCGATTACCTTTATTTTGGAAAAATATTATTGTTGACTCATTAAACGAAAGTATTTGATGTCTGGAGGACCATTTGGGAGGAAGAATCAGTTACATGCAGTCTGGGTTTGGGAGATGAGACTACTTATGTCTTCAATGAGATCCTAATGGATGCAATTTCTCTTGAATAGTTACATTGAAAAGATCAGTTCAATATATTTCATGCCATATTTCTGTTGTTTAAATGCTAGGATGGGCAAATAATAGCCCATCAAAGTGATATATCTACATGGCAAAAGATTCTAATTTGAAAGAGCCAAGTGAAAAAAAATAGTAACACTCAAATTACTGTCTTTGCCTTCCATTACTTTAGAGGTAAAATTGTTACTGCTGTTACTATAAATTAGTATATAACAGAAAAAACAAATAAACCAACAAGCAAAAACTAGCCACAGGTAAAAAGAAAAACCAACAAACTTATACAACCCTAGCTATTGCTAGATCAGCATACATGTTCTTTTCAAGTTTATAGCTAAGACTATTTGCTATGTGCTATTTCTTTTTGTTGGGACACACAGTGTCTGAGATTCCAAAACAGCTAACCCATTTCTGGTTATTGCACAAAAGTTTGTTCTGTGGAGTGGAATTATTTCCTGGCATTCCAGAGCTATGTTGCATTTTGGCTGGAAATTATACTATAGTAGATATTTAAAGTCATTCTTTTATTGGTCTAATCTCCATTGAATGATTACCATGAGGAAGGGGTTGTCTCTGCCATATATGAGTTTATAGTTTAATACTAAAACAGGTACAAATAAATTTAATTAAAGAGCTGCTTAATAAAAGCTGTGATACAGACAAAGCTTCAGCCAGGTTCTAACATGGGGAAACATGCTTGGGGACAGGTCCAAGGCTGTGAGGGTGAGTGTCTGGAGAGCAAGCATGTATATATACATATACATGTATGTGTCAGCTCCACCTGCTATTCAACCCCTTTCACTCAGCTCCAATTCTGTTTATATGAAGACATCAAGTCTCTCCTCTTCTAATTCTCAAAATTGTCTTCTCTCATAAAGATTTACCATCAGGCTGCTAGCACCTTCTAGCCCTTGAAGTTCAGGGCCAATCCAGAGCTCATAGAGCTCTTATCACAGGAGTGACTAACAGAAACAGGCAGGCCTGCCCTTTGGTCCCATGGACCAGCGGCAGCTTATGAAAAATGCAAGACCTCAGCCAACTTCCAGGCCTCTTGAATCAGAATCTGCATTTAAAGAAACTCCCCAGCTGATAAGATGCACATTAAAATTTAAGAAGCGCAGATCTAGGGCCTCCTCAGAGGCTGGCAAATTCCTCTCTGTATCTTCCAAGGCAAGCTAGAAAATGCGGCTTTGACATGGCCAGCAAGCCACGTTAAAGACTTGATATGCCAGCAAGCCACGTTAAAGACTTGGGACTCTATTCTAACACTAGTGGGAAGGCATTGGAGGCTGGGCAGTTTTTAAATCTTTATAGGTCCTGTACGCTCTTACTTTTGGAGTCTTCACCATTTCAACATAAAAAGCACATTAAAATATATTAGCATCCCATTTAATACATATACATAGATATATTCCTGTAAAAAATCAACAATTTTGAATTTTTATTTGACTAAATCATTCCTTTTCTCCTTCTAATTATATTTATAATGTTACATATATATGTAGTTGTATATATATGTGTGTGTGTATGTGTGTATGCATACACATATAATTGAGCCACTAGCTGGCATATTGCCATGCTTTGTAGATATTTAATGAAACATTTTCAAAATTCAATTTTTTAAGTTTCTTTTTGTAGTACGGGGGTAAGTTTCCCCCGCCACCCTCCAGGTCTCATATAATTCTGCAGATCCTGATAATCTTGTGACCCTAAGGACTGTGGTTTTATGTCTTTTAGATTAATGAACTTTGGTCAGGGGATGACAAAGTCTAATTTGTGTTCTTAAAAAAGGATCACTTTGATAGCAATGCAGAGAATGGGCTGGAGGGCTGGAGTGGAAGGCACGGCAAGGGAGGCTATGAGGAGAGGACGAGGAGACTTACAGCAGTAGGCAAGAGATGATGCTGATAGGGCTGAGGGAGAAAATTGGATGCTTCTGAAAAATGTGCGTGTGGCAGAATTGTCAGGACTTCGTGATGAATTTTCTGTGAAGAGTGAAATATTGTTAGAAGACAATGATGACTCCTGCAGTAGTTAGATTCAGGTGTCAACTTGGCCAGGTGAATGTGCCTAGTTCTATTGTTGTGGACATGAGCCAATGGAGCCCAGAGGGGGAAAGGGTGTGACTATCATCTTCTAAAGCTGAAGGATAGATGACTTTCAGACTTTGAAATCCAATGGAGTTTGCCCTGCAGGTTTTCAGGACTGTTTGGGTCTTGTAACTCCTGTGTTCCTTCCAATTTCTCTTTAGGGGAAATGAAAACAAGTATACTGTGACTGCTTCTCCTTTGCATATTGGCACCAACTTGTTTTGAGATTCATAGGTCCACAACCAGAAGAGAATTTTTGTCACTTTAATGTAGTTTAAGGTGATGTGTATAGTTGCAAAATTGACAAGGGGTGGATATGTGGTAGTTAGATTCAGGTGCCAACTTGGCCAGGTGAAGGTGCCTAGTTCTATTACTGTGGACATGAGCCAATGGCATGTGAACCTCATCTGTTGCTGATTACATCTGCAGTTGGCTAGGAAGTGTGCCTGCTGCAATGAATGATGTTTGATTTAATTGGCTGGAAGCTTAAAAGAGAGAGCTCAACATAGCACAGCCCCAGCAGCTCAGCAAACCTCATCTCAGCACTCACAGCTCAGCCCAGGTCTTTGGAGATGCAAGAAAGGAATCACCCTGGGGAAAGTTGTTGGGACCCAGAGGCCTAGAGAAAAGGCCAGCAGAGATCGCCCTGTGCCTTCCCATGTAATAAAGAACCTCAGTTGAATGTTAGCTGCCTTTCCTCTGAAGAACTATACATTAACTAAATAAATCCCCTTTTACTGAAAGCCAATCTGTTTCTGGTGTGTTGCATTCTGGCAGCTAGCAAACTAGAACAACTCCCCAAGTTCCAACTTGAGAAGTCTAGCTGCCTGACAGTTTACTCATATAAGAGACACTGGAGGAGAAATTAGTACTTGTGGAAAAATGTTTCTTTACTTCAGGACAGGCTGATATTCAGAGGCCAGCATCTTGGGCTATGAATGGAAATATTGAAAAGGCAGCTGACTAATCCAATCTGGATCTCAAGAGAAATCTGAACTGGAAACATAGATTTGGGAGTCACTCCACGTATAGATGGATGGTGAAACAAGTCAGATTACTGAATATGGTAGGCAGAATTGTGTCCCCTGCAAATGTCTATGATGTAACCCCCAGAATCTATGAATATGTTACCTTACATGGAAAAGGAACTTTGTAGGCATGATGACGTTAAAAATATTGATTAAATTAGTGATCTCGAGATGGGGAGGTTCTCCTAGATTATTTTACGGGTCCACTGTAATCACAGCAGTTGTTAGAAGCTAATGAGGGAATCAAGGAAAGATTTGAAGACACTAAGCTGATAGCTTTAAAGGCAGAGGAAAGGGCCATGAGCCAAGGAATGTCAGCAGCCTCTAGAAGCTGGAAAAGACAAGGCAATAGATGCTCCTTTAGAGCTGTTGAAAGGAATGAACCTTTGCTGACACCTTGATTTTAGCCCAATAAAACCCATTTCAGATTTGTGACTTCAAGAAATGCAACAAATTTGTGTTGTTTAGCTACTTAGTTTGTGGTAATTTGTTGTAGCAGCAATAGAAAACCAATATACCAAGGGTCAAAGGAATACATAGGAAGAGAAGAAATGAGCACAGTAAGTGTAGATGATGTACCTGAGGAATTTGGAGAGGAACAATATAAGATATGTTGGAAGAAGACCTTGCTTAAGGTGGGGGAAACCAAAACATATTTTTATATGCTAAGGGGAATAAGCCAGTATGCACAGGAAGATTCAGAATTTGAATTGGAATGAAATGTGCAGCAGGAAGAAATCAAGAGCCCAGGTAGGAACGTAGAAAGTAGAAAGGATGAGGGACAACCTAACTGAAAGTGAGTGAGGAAAGGAATCACCCTGGTGCACATGGTTTCCCAGATTGGTGTGGGAATACTGAAGTTATTCTTTACTAGCAAGTTGTACCTAAACTCTCTGTGCCTCAGTTTTCTCATTTAAAAAACAGCTATAATAATAGCACCTCATAGCAACTTTATGAGGGTTAATTTTATTAATGATTATGAAGCACAATGCTCACAAGCATTGTAAAGGCTTAATATATGTGCACTATTACTATAGTTGTTGCTGTCATTATTATTTTCTCTGTGAAGAGGCAGTGAAGCCAACCACCATGAACCATGAGTAAGGGTGGGGAAATAAAGGTTTGAAGAAAGAGGAAAAGATTTGCCATTTTTATTATGGAAGAGAAAAGAGAACTTGCAGGTAAATACAGCAGCAGCATCTGGGAATATTTAGTACCCAGCTGAGATTGGTATCAAGGATTTCTGGTGGCATAAATCCCAAACTCCTTATCATTACTTAGGGCATCTTATGTAATCTGGTCCCAAGCTAACCAGCTCTGACCTATCCTGTATCACATTCCTCCATGCTCTCGTGGTCCACCATAATAGCTTTCTTTCTTTGCCTGAAACTTCCCAAGCTCAAGGCCATCTTACTTGCTGTTCCTTCTGCCAGGTTCTGTTCATCCTCTAGGTCATCCTAGGATGGGCTTCACCTTATCATCAGGCTTCACTCAAATGCTCCCTCTTCAGGGAGGTCTTCTCTGACCACTTCTAAGAAGTAGTCCTTTGCATGCACCCAACATCATTCTGCCTTGTAGTCTCTATAACAGTTGCTAACATTGAAAAATGTCTCTTGTTTGTTTAGATTCTATCTTCTCCTCCACCAGAATTTTTCCTTTTTTCACCTTCTTACTATTATTTCCTTTATTCAGCTTTCCCACTCTCATTTCTCTTCTCCCCACCTCAGGCAAATATTTTAATGTGCTTACTAAGTATCTTTTTATTTTTATGTTTTTATAAAATGTGTATTGTTCTATTGTATGTATATGTATGCAAAGGGTATTGTGTTACATGTACATTATTTCATTATATTTCTTGCATTTTCCACTTGATACTGTATTTTGAGGTACATTATTTTGCTTTATCAGCATCTAATTCATTGCACCGTGTTGTAGAATATTCTGTGGTATATATTGACCAATGATTTATATAAGCAACTGTCAGAGATGGACACCCAAGTATCCTCTAACTCCTAATCATGACAACCCCAAAGAAGTTGCAGTAAACATCCTTGTACATACCATCTAATGGATCATTTGAGCATTTCTTTAGGATACAGGATACACTCAGAAGTGGAATTGGCGATGGACTCTAAGTATTCTGAGTTTGAGTAAACAGTGTCAGATGGCTATCTAGAATGACTTTGTCAATCTAATCTCCTACCATTGATCCAGAATTTTAAGTTGTATGAGAAAAGGGCCTTTATCTACCTATATCTACTTTGTTTCACTGTGTCTTAGGAAAGTCAGTGCCTGGCACATAACAGATGCTTAATAAATATTTGTTGAATGAATATAAGATTTTGTCTACCAGCACTCATTGCCAAGCTACAGAAGACAGAAGATGAGAAGTTGACTTCTTCCAAAATGGCTTAGTCTGGCTATTGCAAGGATTTAATTTTTGGTCAAGGTATGAAGAGTGTGAAATGATGCACAGCATACTAAACTGTGTGAGAAGCAGGGTAAAGACAGAGAGGAAGGAAACAGAGATTCAAGGAACTATAGGTCACTGTAAGGTAAAAAAAATACATGAAGAGAAAGTAAATGAGCAAATAAATTTGAAGGATGGAAAGCTGTGGTCACTGAGCGTGATGCTTTATCTTAGCCTGGGTGCTCCACAAAACAGAGACTGAGGCAAATTTCACATGCTATTATTTTGTTAGGGGGTGCTTTCTTAAGGGAGGCAGGAGTGAGGCAAAAAGAGAAATGAGGTAGAGAAGGAGAAAAAAATTCAAAGTACTGTATTACTAGCTGCGCACAGCTTCTTGAGAAAAAGCTGGCTGCTGAGTCATGCTAGAAAAGTGATGCATGCAACTATTTAATTTCTGAACAGTTTCTGAATGGGCAGGAAGACTGAGCAATTTATCTGCTTGTTTTTTCTTGCCTCATGTCTCTCAATGGTGAAAGGTGGCTCTACAGGATATTAGTTTCCCTGTGCTTCTGGGTTGTGTTTCCTGGTGCCCCAGGTCATCGCTTGGGAAGCCTGTGTAGATGCAGTTCATTTGGTCTGAGGCTCCCTCTAGGTCCATGTTACTGAGGCCATGCGAGTCTGACCCTCATTCCAGGGGAGGCTGGCTGGGTTTGTTCACAGTGGCAGCCTGGGCTTTACAACCACAGGAACAGCATGAATCATTTATGGGGCTACTTTGGCTGGCGGGGAAGGCAAAGGGCTGAAGACTGAAGGATAGGCAGGGCTGAGTTGATCTGGGGTGGCACATATACTAACTGAATCAGTGATTTTAGAAGGGATTCCAGGCATGACTATGAGAGTATATGACTGAAGCTGGGTGGAGATGGAGACAAGGGCATTGGATATGAGGAGCTACTAAGGAGTGGCAAGTTGAAGTTTTAGATGGCTGGTCCATATTGACTTTGAAATAGCACAGGATGGTGAGGTGACAAAGACTTTGGGCCTGGTGCATACTTAGTGTACACTGGCCATATTCTCAAATGAGCACCCACATCTAGAAAAAAAATCACTATTTAGGAAAGTCAGTGTGCTATGGATTGAAACTCAGTATATACATATAAAAAAATTAAATTTCTTTGTATTTTGGCCCTTCGTGATAAAATTTACCATTACCTCATTGCTCATTAGTTAGATTACTAATTTCTAAATTAAGTGCCATTATTCCAAGGGACTGTCATTATTTCAGAAGGAAAATCAAGAACATGCTTCCAATTCATTCTACAGTATTTCAGTTAATTCTTCTGGGTAGCAAGGTATGACTCTGGACAAGCCCTAGGATTTAGGCCTGTTGTGGGTTCTGTGGGGGTTACAGCAAAGATAAATCAGCTGTAAGCCATGACCTCCAGGTGTTTATAGTCTGGTCTGGTAATTGGCAGAAAAGAAATGTAGATAAATAACAATAAAACAAAGCAGAAAGTGATAAATACCAGCAAAAAGTCTGATAAAGAGATAAAGTGCAGTGCTGTGGGAATTCTGATGAAAGGGCAGGCATTGAGAAGTAATGATTGAAGCTATGAGAAGGGAGAAATAGATAGATGGAGGAGAGAGAGAGGGAGGGAGATATTGAGAGAATATGAATTGAATTGGAAAGGAGCTGAACACAGAATATTGGGAAAATTTAGAATAGGGTGGGACAGTGTGGGTAGAAAAGGAAGGACATTCAAGGAAAGGATGGGCAAGACTGAGACTGGTCAGTTCAAAATGTGGGACCCCACAGGGGCTCTCGTTGCTGCTGGAAGGAACCGGACACTGCCTGAGTGTGATGGGAGTTAATGTCCCTGGGGCTTGCCCTTCCTCCTCACCAAGGAGCAGTGGGGAGGGGGTTGATAAATGCGGGGCCACTGTTCTCTTGGAGAGAGAAGAGTGGAATGGAGATTTGTGCTCCCAGCAATGAGCCTGGAAGATTGTGTGACGTTAGTAGCGAGCGCCCACCAAGGAAGTAGAGACATCAAGTACAGGCTGCTCTCTCAAGTCTCTCAGAACTTGGTAAACATTTTTCTTTTTTAATAAAGACATTGGATTGAAGAGTGGAATTTTTGTTTTTGTTTATTTATTTTTTTAATGATGAAGGGACTTGAGAGTATGTATGTTCTGGGGATGTAAGAATAAATACATCAAAGCCCCTGTTCCGAAGCCTGATAAGGGAGAGAGACAAGTTAACACGTATTTATAACTTGAGGCAACACATTCTCTGGGATGATGGGTAAGAACCACTATCCTTACCCATACAGAGAGACTCCATGGAAAAAAGAATGGCTTTGAGGTGAATAAAGGGAAGTTAGATAACATGTGGTAAGATATGCAAATCAGAAGATAAATGAAAAAATAAGGGAGGGAGGAGAGCAAACCTGAAGAGGCGGTGAGAAATGAGTGTGGACCACCAGGATGGTGGTTTTGTCCGCCCACGTCCTCAGGAGAGCTTCCTCTGGTGATAACTATAGGGGAGCTCAGCTTGAGCCTCCATATGTCCCATGCTGAAGTTCAAACATTGTGAGCACAAAAGCTGATCTGATGCAGATGATCTGTGCAAGGGGAACCACAGAGTCTCTCCCTCTGAAAAGAAAGGTTCAGGCTACATTAGCACGAATCTGAAACCAACCCTTCATCATATAGGGGTTTGGGAGTCTGAGTCCAGCATGGAATCAACACTGGACTAGATCTCTGGCCCAGCCTCTTGGATGCAGGTCCCTGTCAGAATGAGAAAACTGTAAGCAAAACTCAGAAATTTCTGGAAAGTGCTGGAGCTGCTTGGGGACCAGCCTAAATGTGTATAACACAAGGAGGAGATAGGCGTTTTACCCTTGTCCCTACGTCCTCACCCATATCTCCACAGTGTACCTCTGAGCTTTGACATCATAAGAAAACCTAGTTTTGGAGAGAGTGGGTGGCAGAGACCAGGATGCCCAATAGAGCAGAGGCATACCAGGTGGGAGAGGGCTTATTCATGAACATGGTCCTGTGCTACAGGGGAACAGTGCAGAAAGGCTTGGAAAGGGGTGTTTTTCAGGCAATGGTGGGGAAAGGCCAGTGAATCCGGATTTTTCCCTGTCTCCATAGAGGCAGAAGCAGTCAATATTTTTTTTTTTTTTTTTTTTTTACATGGGCAGGCACCGGGAATCGAACCCGGGTCCTCAGGCATGGCAGGTAAGCATTCTTACCTGCTGAGCCACCGTGGCCCAGCAGTCAATATTTTACACTCTGGAATTAGATGGATTGGCTTTGCAACTTATTAGTTCTATAAACATGATCAAATTATTAAATTCTTTGAGCTTGTTTTCTCAGTTACACTTATCCCGTTGGGTTGATATGGTAAATGAGAAAATGGATGTAAAGCCTTTAACATCCATTGCAATCTCCTCTGCCTGAAGCAATTCCTTCTTACTCCTTGTCTAATTCTTACTCACTTAAATTTTTTTTTTTTTTTCTCATGGGCAGGCACTGGCAATCGAAGCTGGGTCTCTGGCATGGCAGGCAAGAACTCTGCCTGCTGAGCCACAGTGGCCCACCCTCACAAGTTTAAATGTCACTTTCTTCAGAGAAGTCACTCCTGACACCTGTAGCAGACCCTGGGTTACCTACCTAACATCCATTTCCACTTTCTTGTTCGAGTAATCATTGTTCAAAAAATGCAATACTGAAGAGTCAGGGCAAATCCTGAAGAGTCTAAACTGCTCACTGTAATCCCTTCCTAGCATTTAGGGATGAGCATGTGACTCTGTTTTGACTAATGACAAGTGAGAAGAAATCTGTGGAAACTTCTGAGAAATATTTCCCCACTCTCAAAGAATCACTGTGTGCTACCATTAGACATTGTAAAGGCTGTCTGTAATAACTGTAGCTGCTCCAGTTAATAACTAACAGTTATTACAGACAGCCTTTACAATGTCCTAGCACCATGGGTGGGGCAGCTCCAGGAATAAAATTGGCATGCTGGAGGTGGCAGAGGGAATAACGGTCACTACTGGGGTCCTTTTTCACACCACTGAACAGCTGAATTAAAAAACTGGAGCCTCCTGACCTTGGGACTTCTTATGATGCTATGAAACAATAAATTTCCTTATCATTTAAGACATTTTGAGCTGGGTTAATCATTAATTATAGTCTCCCATATCTAAATCATGAGCCCTATTTTTCTTTCCTCATATCGTATCATATGACGTTTCATGGCACATGTCATATGTGTAGTTACTTTTGTGTTTATTTGCCTAATACCTGTTTACTCCATTGGATTGTAAATTCTAAGTTGGAAGAGATCCCATGTTAATTTTGTTCACCATTGAATTCCAGCTTTTAGCACTGGGCCTGGAATATAGAAGCTGCTCTAAGCACATTTATTGAATGAATGAATATAGGTTTCAAAAATGGTTATGTTCTCCTCCTTCTCCTTCCCCTCCTCCTCGTTCTCCATAACTCAGTATTGTAGAGTTGACAGAGTAGAGGATTGCTGGGTGGGAACCCACATTTCTACTTAAACTCTGATTAACTGGTAGATTCTGGGCTGACATCAGTGCCTTTCAAGCTTTTATTTCAATGAACAGTAAGAAAATGCATATTTACATGGTCAACCCAGTACACATAGATACATGTATTTGGTGGACACCAAAGGTTTATAAAACACATTGACTATTGTGATGCACCTGCTATTTTTTATTCTAATCTACTATATTTCATTTAAAAAATGCTAACTTTGACCTGCTACATCAATTCTGTGTTCCATTAATTAGCAAGCAACCCATGGTTCAATGAAACAGGACTAAATGATCCTTAAGGATCTTGAAAATCTCTGATCTTCAACTCTTTGCGATTAAACTGGGTACAGAAATCCAGTCTATTATTATGGTGGCTTAGCAATGAATTAATTATTTTTTCTTTTCCTGTGGAATTCTCACACAACCCATCTCCTCTAAGTTGGCCTTTTTGGAGGCCTACATAAAATGTAGAGACTCTGGCAAAAGATCATGAAAAAGTACTTTATTCTTTTTTCTTTTCAGTGAGCACATAAACAAGACTGCGTTCTTCCTTCCCTGAAACTTAATGGCTCCATTCAACATGTCTTACATGCACCTCATTTCTGTATAAGTTTATGCACGTTATAATGCACACTAGCATTACACGAGCCTTACTGCCACTACGTGGTTTGAATCCCAAGAAGGGTGGTTTCCAACGTTCTCTAGATGAACACTGAAGAATAGACCCTCACTGTATTTCCCATTCCTCAACACAGAAACTGCCCTTGAACTCGGTGGATTTGCCAGTGGAATCCCTCTGGGTGCAGGAGGCAAGAGGGGTGGGGGGAAGCCACACGAACATCGCACAACTCCAGAGCACAGCAAACAATGCGGTGGGGTATATATATATATTTGGAAAACCATAATGCAAGCCTCAGGAAAAAAAAACAAGCAAACACATGTAATCAAAAAGCAACAGGGAGAGCATTACCTGTTTGGGTGATCAAGAAAGTTCTATGTTAAGACACCTACAGATTCGAAAGGTCTAACCTGTCCCTTAAAACACGGTTGAACCACTGCCCCAGGCATCACGAGAACTGGCAAATGACGCAAGTGATGGCTGCAGAGTCCCAGAAGACAATATCGCCAAGCTGCTCCGGGGTTACATGTCTTCTAGAAGGACACTGCTGTGACAGAGAAAAGCATGTCCAGGATACCTGCGCCTGTTTGCGCTCTGGAAGAAAAGGCAAGGTGTAGAAAACTCGCAGTGAAAAGGGACAAGAGGGGTAGAGGGAAGGAGGGAGGGAAGGAAAAATGAACACCTCCCTGAACTTTCCTCTCCCTTCTTCCCACACGCTCGAAATAGAAATAATAACAACATTAAGAAAAAAAAATGCTTACAGCCACGATGTTATCTCTCTACTTAAATTGCCTCACTTTAGAAGGTATGGGGTGTAAAGTGCAGACTGTCACTGCAGCCTTGTCTCAGGAGTAAAGGTTCGGTCTGGCGTGGGTGCGCACGCGGGTGACCCCACCTCCAGAGAACCCAGGTTCCCTGCTCCTTCACGCCATAGCCCCACTGACCCACGCCCTCTTCCTTCTCTGTCTCTCCTCCCTCCCTCCGTCGTTGCGCGCCTCCTCTGCACCGGCCCCCGCGGAGGAGCGAGGCGGCACTACCGACGCCGCCGCAGCTCCTGCCCGCAGCGCGCTCGCCCGCGCCCCTGGCTCCCACGTAGCCTCGGTGCCGGCAGTCCCCGGCCCGCGCTGCGCATTGCGAGCTTGGCCGGGGCTCGCTGAGCAGACCTGCGCTGGGATCGGGCGCCGCAGGCGGCGGGGGAAGGCGGCGTGGGAGAGGACGTGGGGACGCAGAGGCGGCTGCAAAGAGGTGACAAGCTGCGCACCTGGAAAGTTACCCGGCTGTTTGGTGAGGTTCGCGTGCGGTGGGCTTGGGAGCCGGGGGTGACGGGTTCTGGTCGCACGCGAGTTCCTGCTGAGCGTGCCATGCTTGGGCTGTGCCGTGTGCGCCTGTAATCCACACCCTCTCTTGCATGTGCTGTTGGCGTGTGGACGTGTGCTCGCGTTGCGTTTCCTTGGTGTGGTAGCTTTTCGTGAGCTCCTGGAGAAAGGGAGAGTCTACCTGTTTATGAGAAGCTTGATTGGGGGTAGCGGGGACGACCTCGTCTCCAGCGGGGAGCCCTCTGGGTTCTTAGAACATTAGCCGGGAGCAGCCGCGGAGGCAGTTGCTCCCGGCTGGGGACTAGGCGGTGCTGTCCATGTGTGCGTTCCCAGCTTCTTTTCGTTCGCCTAGTTTTGGGTAGCTGCTAGGAAAGGACTTTTACGAGTCCTTGTAAACTTGTGTTGGTGTCTTATGTCACTTTCTGTGCTGTGCGGTGCTTCTATGTTTCGGGCTCTGTATTTCCTGGGCATAATAAATATACAAGATAACCAAATAAAAACAACGTAGCCACATTGGGAGCGAGAGAAAAATAAATGGGTTCAAATTTGAGAAAAACTAAGGTGCAAAATCAGTAGTTGAAGCCAGTGAGAGAATGGAAACAATCTAGACTGAATTAACATGACAAATGGTTTTGTGCTTGATCTCTGCCTTGTTCCGGAAGTTCTCAGGGGCTTTATTATTGTTGCTGTTTACTATTATTATGATTATTGAAGAAAGCAACATATACCTACTCCCCCCATCCACTCATTTCCTTAGAAATATTGTCCCTTTCCTTGTCAATTTTCTGTTTAATTCATAGGGATGGCGATCATTCCGCACAACATATAGTAGCTGCTAAACTTCTTTAATTCTACGTATAGACATGAGGATAAGAGCTAATAATATGGTGGAGAATTTTCTTTGGAAAATTAGAGCATTGGAACATTGTGTGGTCAAGAATAAGAGACGTACTAAGAGGGTGCACAGCGATGACTCTCTTTTACGTGAAATAGTTAACTCCATTCCTCTGAAATCATTACAAGCGAGGCTAATGAGAATCTTTACAGTGGAGGCCTGGATCTGCCCATATCCTTAATCACTTTTTGTCCTGCTTCCTCTAGGCCGTTTTTCCTATCAGTTATCCCCTCTTCTGTTTTCAGTTTCTTTATCTTTACTGTTTCATTATCCTTGGCTTACGAATACTCGCAAGTTTCCATGATTCTAAAAGTCGTTTCCACGAACCATGATACAATCTTGAAATACTCACTCTCAGCAGCAACTCTTTCCATTGTCATTTGTACTTGTGTTTCTATCTTCACTCTTCCGTGAAAGGCTAAATTCAGTAATTTTCCCGCTGGTCTCATCTGCTTTGATATATCTGTGGGATGTGATATTGAAGCCTGCTCTTGAAAATCCTGTCTCCATAGTCTTTGATACTTTCTCAGATTTCTTACTTCTGCAGCTATTCCTCCTCGTTTTTGTTTGCTGCTCCTCCTCCTTGTAATACCAGGCATTACCTATACGTACATATATAACAAGAGAGGCGTTCCTTTCTTTTCATCCTTAGTGAGCTCTACAAAAAGTATTTCAGTTCTCATCTCTGTGAAGAAGTCTCTAGCATTGACTTTTCTTCTTTGCTACCGTCTGCCAGACATTTTCACCTGGAAGATGCACAGGCACTTCAAATTTAACATATTTAGATCCAGACTCATTACCGTCTCCATAAACCTTGCTCATTTTCCTGACATGGGCCAGTGCCACAGTGCTTAGCCTGTAGATGGTGTTCTGTGGGTCATTTTTGAATGAATTAACCAGTGAGCAAATAGTACTACCTTCCTCCAAGCATTCCAACATCAAAATATTGGAGTTATTTTCTACATTTCTCGTGTGTACACCCATTTAATTACCAATTTAGAAATTCTTCCTCTGCAATGTTGTTCCCACCCATTCTCACCTTTTAATGTAATTCCTTCTCTGTTCAGACTCCATTCGCTGTTCCCTTAACCAAAGCATTAGCTTCTTCTTACCATGTTCTTATGTTTCTTCCAAATCTTTTATAGACCCAAATACTCTGTTTTCAGACTAAACTACCCATATCATGAAAGATGATCGATTCTGCTTTTCAAGATTTACTAAAGGGAAGGAACATGCAGCTTTTCCTGTACCCATGGCTTCTCTTCTGGGTACCGTGGATATAGTCCATTTTTTAAGATTGAGTTCAAGGAGTTCAAAAAATTTCAAGACATTAGAGTAGATTTGGGGTTATTCTCTCATTCTCTTCATCCCATCCCACTTACATAAGTGTTCCTTGAATCCAGTTCTTCTGTTCTATTTCTGGCCTAGACTTCATCCTGTACTCATCACCTCTTCCTCAGATTGATGCAGTAGCCTTTTACTCTGCTGTACTTTCTCTGGGCTCTTTTACTCTATTCCATACTGATCGCCACAAAAATAGTTTTTTCTAAAGGACACACCTGCCATATATATGTGTGCCATATACATATATATGTAACATATGTATATATAGTCATATACATATATATATGTCATATACATATATATGTCATATACATATATATATATATGTAACAGAAAAAATGCCGCCCACATTAAAATTCAGATGCCATTATATGGCATATAAAGTCTTTCGGTATCTTCCTTTAAGCTGCTTTTTTAGACTCGTTTCTCATCATCCCCCTTCATCTATCATGTATTTCAGCCTCTTCCTTTACTGCGTTATCAGCTCTACCCTATTTATTCCTTAGCAGATGTTTTAGATGATTTTTTGGTCAATGAGCTTTTCTACTAAAGATGAGTTATTTTGTTTGGTAAATAATATTAATCATGATAATAGTAGTAATAATCATTTATTAAACTATACTATATGCCAGGCACTATGCTAAATTCTTATCATAGGTTGTTTCACTTAACTCTTCTAACAACTCTAAATAATATGCAACATTATTTTGTTTATTGTTGATCAATGTATTTGTCTATCTTTTTTATCATGCTTATTATATTATACTCTCTCTTCTATTAATATTCAAGGCCAGTATCTTGCCCAAGAGCACATAAGCACTAAGTAAAACCTTTGCTCTTAGCTAGTACTATACCATGCCCCACACTTCCAGACATATGTGTAGCTACCCATCTATATGTATACGTAAATGTGTGTGTATGTGTAAGGGTATTTATATCAGACTCCAGATGGATAGAGAGAGAAATAGATATTATGTAGACCAGAGCCAAGATTTTGGTTTCAAATTACTTTTAGCTGGAGGAAAAACAGACAACAAAACCTTATTTCTCTTACATTGGCTGGCAGGTGTTAATCTGCTTGCAAGAGCTTTCACAGTCAGTTTTACTTTTCTTGTATCTCTTCTAGTTTCCTCTTGGTAGATGATATTCTCTAAATGATGATTCAGTTAATGTAATAATGATTTATAGGATTATATGGTTTTCCTCCCTTCTTCCTAAATGCCACTACTCACTCTATTCTTCTGTCCTATCCCTGCCTACAGAAGATGACCATCTTCCCTTTGAACCATGTTTTCTTGTTGCCTTCAAAGATAATTAGGCATGCCCTTTTGGTTTAAGGATTTCACTGCAATAGGAGAAAATAGAGACGGGTCTGCATGAGGGAAATTAGAAAGCTTGAGGAGTCCTTGGATTCCTGGGACTAGGAGTGTGTCATTCATAATGGTTTTGTTTTGCTTTGGGTACATGGTCTGGGAATCAAACCCGGGTCTCCTGCATGGAAGGTGAGCATTCAACCACTGAACTACTCATGATGGCTCTGATCTTCCTGTTATAGAGAAAGTTTCCCAGGCTCTTTGTTCTAGGATACTCTCTTTTCTCAATGGAAGGTGTAATCCAGGCAGAATAAATCTTTTTTTCCCCCTTAAGGGAATAGTTTGCATCTCTAAAAATTCTTGTCTGAGGCATCCGATTTACTAGACTCTGTCCCATCCGGAAATGATCCTGCCTGGGCATTGTAATAAAAACAACCACTTATTTATGCCTGTCACACACCAGACATTGTGCTGGGTGCCTTCAAACACAATTCTCATAATAACCCTGGGAGATGAAGTCAATTATATCTGTTTTATAGATAAGAAAATTAGGACCAGGGATTCTAAGTAATTTATAGAAAGTCTACCCTGACTGCCCAGACTCTGCTGTTCATGGTTAATCCTGGTCTTTAATCCTGACTCATTTCTTGTTATATCATGTGAATATAAGAATGATTTTAATAATCAATAGTTGCTAGATTGATGCAGCAACATCCTGTGGTTCAATTCTCCTTGTGACCAGCAATTCATATTTGAGAGCTATTTTGGTATTAAGAAGCAGAATGAAGCTAATTAGGTTTTATGAAGTCAGGTTTGAAATCTTGGCCTGAGGGACAACTAAATTCAAAATTAAATAGGTGAACTAAGTAAGCAAGACTAGCATGATCTGTTCAATCAGTTACCTACATGGCTTAAATTAGTGACTAGAAAGATGATTTAGTTACTCTCGTTTCACTCACTTTGGAATTTTGAGTAGCTTAAAAGATTAATACTTCTAAAATGGTTTCATTAAAACCGAAGAACGGTTAGTATTTTGGGAAGAAGTAACATCCTCCATTTATTTGTGCTTCAGGTTTGTAAAATTATTGGATTGGTACAGGATGCTTTGAAAACCACGCATAGAACAAAATGATTCTGAACTTTTTCGTACTTGGAATGCTAGGACTGTTTCCTTTGTCCAATTGGACATCAAACTCAGAAAGGCCTCTGATGTAGTAAAAGATACTTACTAGGTCTTAGTAACTGAATTTAATAAAGAATTTAACATTTGGGGGCTTGCTTTTGTTCTTTATAGAGCAATTCCTTCTCCTTCTTCCCGCTTCTACTCTTCCCACTACCTCGGCCATGGTCTAGGTATGCTTGCCATGAACCAAAGGGCCTGTCTAGAAGATGGCTTGGTGCAGCATATTAAAACTTGTGCACACATAATTTAAGAATACCTTTGGCGGCACCTTTCTCATGCCTCTAACTCAGAATTTCATTGGAGTTCCTGCTCATCTCCCAATCTAACAGATTCTGAATTATGTATTCAGAATACAAGGATGTTGAGGGGCATTTCCTTGAATTCTCGTTTCTGCAACAACAGTCATATATGTTCTTTATATATGAGAATAATGTTGCCAAGTTAACAGATTCTTAAAGGTCATACTTGCCACATCTCCGCAACATATCAAAGGTAATTATCTGGATACGAATCTTTATTCATGACTACGTAGAATATGCATTCTATTAGGACTATCTGGGGGATGCAAGATCATCACTTTTATAAGTACATTTATTTTCTGTTTGTACTATACAGGTTAGGTGACCGGCATTGGCTATTTGGTTGCATCTGGTTGAAACTTTTGAGGCTGTTTTACAGCCATGCCTTTGTTTTTGTAGACGTCACAATTACCATGGTAGATATCATGAAAACAGTGTAAACATTTCATTGTGCTCTGAATTTGACATTTGGAGGGAAAGAGGGGCAAGGATGGGTGAATTACATGACTTCAAAGCTTCCTCTATTTCTTCTGATTTATGTAATGACAAGTAACTCAAGCTTAGTTTACAAGAATTTTAATGTTTCTAGGGTTATGGCAGTCAGAAATTGTAGAGGTAAAAGTATGATGTTTAAATATGTGGCCTAAAAAGATTTAAACTTACGAGAATTGATCAAAATGGCATTTACCAAATGTTCACTCATTCAACTTCTAGCTTTATCATTTTTCTTATGTGTACAATTACCTACAGATGGTCCATTTTCTATTTTCATTGAATTACTACAGCAACCTAAATACCTAATTTAGCTTCCACTTAAACAATATCAGTGAACTTACAGTTTTGTGGTGCAATTATCTATATTTCTCATAAATGTTAAAATGAATGAATACATAGCTTTTGAACTAAAAAATGTTTCTGAATCAACTAAAATCATCTCTCATTTTCCTTAATCTGCATATCACATCCCAAGGCTCACTGGATTTGTGATTACTTTGGGGCCTATAACTAGGATATTCTCAACAGAAAAAGAATGAAGGCCTGCACAGTAGGGCATTATTTTTTTGGACAACCTCAGCTTTTGGATATGAGGTAAAGGATGGTCAAGAATATCTACACCTCTATTTTTCCTTCTAGTGACTGCAATCCAGAAGCTTTTGAAAGTGAGCTTTGTCAGAAATCCAAAACTTAATAGATACCTAGGATAAGAGAAAAGTGCTAATAAACCAACACCAACTCTGCCTCCTCCTCCCAAGAAATGCAGATGTGTTATTTCTTACATCAGGGAAAGGTTTCTTACTGTAGCCGCACAGGGAGCTGTGAGAGTTGTGACATTCGCAAGCCTCTGCTGCTATAGCTGCTTGTTTGCCTCTTTTCTTTGCCATGCTGAAACCCAAATCACACTTTTGGTATAATACTTTTGACAGTTGTCCAGAGAGAATGAATAGAGAGAACAGCAAGTAATCCAGGCTGTTTGTGCAAAATGCTTAGGTATGATATTTATGCCGGTAAAGGAATGGTGATGAATGAATCCGGGTGATAACTCTCATTCATAGGGGGATAAAGGAAATCAATCAATAGCTTTCCTTCTAGAAGCATGGGAGATGCATTGCTTATCAAATGAAACAGATTGGGATGTGAGGGGTGGTGGAGACTTTTGGAAAATGAAACTGCACTAAATAATTCCCAATTCTGTGCTCTCTCAGACCCCTGAGCAAAATGGGAAATGGTTCGGTGAAACCCAGACATTCCAAGCATCCAGATGGCCTCACGGGGAACCTCACCACCGATGCCCTGCGGAGCAAGGTGACAGAGCTGGAAAGAGAGCTGAGGAGGAAGGACGCTGAAATCCAGGAGCGGGAGTACCATTTGAAGGAGCTGAGGGAGCAGCTGTCAAAGCAGACGGTGGCCATTGCTGAGCTCACTGAGGAGCTCCAGAACAAGTGCATCCAGCTGAACAAGCTTCAGGATGTGGTGCATGTGCAGGGAGGAAGCCCGCTGCAGGCCTGTCCAGATAAAGTGCCTCTTGAGGTCCACCGCAAGACCTCGGGGTTGGTCTCTCTTCATAGCAGGAGAGGAGCGAAGGCTGGTGTATCTGCCGAGCCGACAACCAGAACCTATGACCTTAACAAACCTCCTGAGTTTTCCTTTGAGAAAGCAAGAGTCAGGAAGGACTCCAGGTAAGAAGTCCTCACACGTTCTTTAACTTGACTGCCCCATTACTATGATAGAGTTATAGTTCTTAAGCCTCCTTTGTGATAAACAGCATATCAACCCTTTCAGATTTTAGAATATGGCAGCTTCTTAAATGGTTTTGTTTTTCAGAAGGATCTTCCACTATGTAAAACTTTTCTTTAAGGTGGGAATTTTGTTTTATCTGGCCTTTTGCTTCGTGATGTATAGAACTGAAGTGCTGGAGTAATGAAAATCATTTCCATTATCTTGAAAACCCTAGGAGTGTGAAAAGGTAGTTTTAGGAAGCCTGCCCTTTCTTTCTATAGGAGTAGACTCACAAATACACACAAATCATGATGATGTATTAATATGTATAATAAAGAAACAGTTCGTGGAAGTTAGTCTGCAAGTGTCATGAAAAAGGAATAAAATGGAACGTCAAAGGGGGTTGAATTCATTCATTTATTCTACATTTGATGTTGAGCCATCTGCCTTCTGCCAGACGCTGTGCTAGATGCCCAGTATACCTTATTGAATAAATAGACACAGAGCCTATCTCTTGAGGGAGATAGACAGTATACATGGAAAGAAGTAAAAAGTGTGTAATTATTAATTGGGATAAATGATATAAGGAAACCATCTGTAAGTGGGTGGTGCCTGGGGTTAGCAGGAGAGAAGGGCAAGGAGGCAAACAAAGCAGGTTTGTCATGAAGGTCTGTCGAGGTAGTGATCTTTAAGATGAGAACTGAAGGAGGTAAAGGAGCATAGACTAGGAAGAGAGGATTTCAGGCAGAGGGAACAACTAAAAGCTAGAATTATTTTTTTAGATGAGAAGTTTTAAGAGATCGTGTAAATATTTACCACCGTATCTTTTTGTGCATGTATTCAGGTGTGTGTGTGTGCATTTCTTTCTGGATTGAGGTTCGAATTTACTGAGCAGGAAACATTATTTAGAAAATCATAAATTAGAGTTCCCTTTCTGCATTATTTTTAAATGAGTAAGTGTGGATTAATGGACCTGGATTTCCATTGTAAATGGCGAGAACTCTGAAATTAAAACAAAATTTTAATCACTTCACAGACACAGCAATATAATCAAGATAAAACATGTGACTTAACCAAATAAATTATTAATTTTGATAAAATTATGCAGGGAGGTTTAAGTCATCAATTTGTTGACAGTGCTTGACATATAGTAGACAATCAGTAAATATTTTTTAAGGGAATTAGTCATGTTGGATTATTAATCATTGATATTCTGTGGCTGAAATAAATCTCATTAATATTGGACCTCTTAAGACAAAGCCAGAAGTTTTATTAGTTGATTTACAAAGGTTTTACCAGTTGAAAACTATTAATTATTTACTTCTACTGGCATCAATTCAGAAATTATTAATATTATAAACCATGCCTTTTTTTTTTTTTACAAAAATTGAATATCATACAGTGATTTTTGGTATGTCATATATATCTACATGTGGTAAGTTTATATACTATGACTGTATTACCATAAATATACTTATAATGTGTTTTTTATTCACAAAAACTTTTCAAATATCCACATTCTTTTTTTTTTTGCCATGGACACGCTCTGGGAATCAAACCTGGGTCTCTGGTGTGGCAGGTAAGAATTCTGCCACTGAGCCACCATTGTACCACCCATCCATATTCTTTTATATCTAGGAATTTTTATAATGGAATTTAAGAACAATTCATCTTCTTTGAACCTCTCTTTGCATATTCCTTTGCAGATTATTTTCCCCTGGCACAAAGGTTATTTAACATTACTTTATTCCATATCCTTATACCTATCTTGAAGCAAACACCGTTCTTTTGGTGCTAGGTATCTGGAAGTCTGAGTTAAGCATATTCCTTTGGATTCTTCATTAGTCCTGTTAAAACCAAAAAAAAGAAAATGAGAATTTATGCAAGTCAATTTCCAGGGCAAACCACACTCCTTTTTTCTGTCTGTAATGAGTTGGGACCCAGGAGAGTGGAGAGGCGTTCTGTCTCCTACATACATGTTAGTGATGATTTCCCTCACCATAAAGGCAAGCTAAATAGGTGCAAGTCTGTGTAGATGACATGATGCAGAGACTTAGAGACCAAATGAAATCATTCATGCCATGATAATCCTCATCAGCATTTTACAGAGCCATAATTGTGTTCTAAATAGAAAAATTAAATAGATTATGGAAACCACTCTTATTTCATTGACTGATTTGTGCCTCAGTTTTTCTTGCAAAAGTGCAAAATATACCTCTCCTTAAGTCTGGAATAACCAGCTAAACACAGATAGCTAGTATCATCAACTCAAAGTTTTTTAAAGAAACTTTCCAGTTGTTTCAAAGATGCTCAATTGTATAATTCATTCTCCATTTCCAAATAGTTACAGTTTTAGAGAAAATCTGCAAGCAAACTTTAGATATATCTCCCTATGTATTATATAGCCCATCAGAAAATTGGAGGAATTAATTTTCCTGAGGTTAAAACATTAGAAATGATAGGAGTGTCATTTACTGATGAAAGGATGATGTATGGTGTCCATTGGTTTGGCTACTTTTTCAGGCAGTCTCCACTAAATTTCAAAGAATTTAATATGTCAGTCAAGATTGTTCCTCTGTTTATCCTTAGCTTCTGGCGATTCTTTGTTGGACTTTTATAGAGTTTACTAGCTGCATTTACTACTAAATTTATTTCTACTAATACCTGATAACTAGATTTTGGATATAGTTCACCCTGCATACTGCATTAGAAAGCAATGGAGTGACTTTTCAGTCTTTTTATTGAATAGAAGTTGTGATGGGTATTTATTTAACCATGATCAAGAAAATGAGGGAAAATTCCCAGTCCTCCTACAATCAACAAAATCAGGGAAATATGAAATATTGGCAGAAACCAGTGAATACAATTTGGTGGAATGATAGAGTTGGAATGGAAGATTTATTTTCAGTAATTCATGAGCAGCTCTAAAACCCGTGACATGGTGGCCTGTAGTTTTTCTGAGGCTCCTATGTTCAAGTGCAGTATAAATGGTAAGTGGGTCACTTTAACTTCCATGCAGCCCCAGCTCATAGCAGCTGTGGTGTCCTCTACTTGTTGAGTATGCCTTTGGGATGCACCGCCATGATTCATGTGGAGGAACTCATATAATCTAATGGTATTGGGGGACTCTTGAAATTTGCCTCTTTTGAAGTTCAAGGGTGTACATTTTAAGGATCAGGTTCTAGAATAATTCAGTGCTGCCCAAGAGAACTTTATGCTGTGATAGAAACAGTATATAATCTGTGATGTCCATTATGGTAGCTTCTCGGCAAACATGGTCATTGAACACTTGAAATTCAATATAAAATTAATTAGGCACAAGTGTCTACCGTATTGCATATCATTGTACTGACTGTAACCACTGTTTCCTGATACAGGAATCATGATCAAGTGACATTTGAGTGAATTTAGAAACAAAGTAAGACCCATGTTTGGTTTTCGGACAAAGCCACAGAAAATACGAATGTTCTTGTCAAATAGAAGAAGGCACAAAGTGGACTCTCTCTTATACTGCACCAAATCTGCAGTTTATCATAGTACTTTTTAGTGACTTGGCTTGGTGTCCACTGACCATTTTAGATCTTCAAAAGCATAAATTACGTGGGCCCATAGCCTATTTGAATTGCAGCCGTTCTGAAGCATCATAAATCACATGGGGAGTCTGAGTACTCTAGTATCTTAAGTACTCTGCTCTCTGATTTAAATTTAATATGATAAGCATCAGAATAGAGCCAGAAGGTCCTCAGAAATTGTTTCCTGCTACCCCACTTATTGGAGAAGTGAGGAAACAGGTATTGGGAAGTTGAAGAATAAACCATGGTAAGTGGCAGAGCTGAGATTAGAATGCATGACTCTTCACTTTGAGACCAGTTCTTTCCCTTTGCAGTCCTGCTTGTAGTCTCCACTGAACTACCCCCAAGGCTGAAAGGCCTCATATCAGACCAGGTTGGGCACCAGCTGGCCTCATGACATGCCCCTTGATTGGTATTAAGAACGATGGTGCTTCCTGGTGCCAGGGCCTCTCCCATGCAGAGTGAGCAGAAATACCCAGTGCCTCAGTGTTTACCAAGTGCTAGACCCACAGAGCCTGTATGAAAAGGACACGGAGAATAAGTGTGGTCCATCTGATTGCACAGCCTGTGGAATAGTATATGGAGGGGCACATATACATTCCCGAATGAGTATAGTACTTCTTAAAGCTGAGAACTGAATTTCTGCAGTGAAGGAGGGTAAGGAGGAGCTCAGGTACCGTTTGTGCCCATGTCTTACCCCGTTGAGCACCAAGATAACCATGGATCTAGAGATCTGATCTTTTACTGAAATTAAATTTTCTGTTTACATAGATGTTGTTTAGTAGCAAACTTCAGCTCTGGCAGAGCAAAATTAGAAGCTTATGCTGAATGTCTGGTGGAACACAGGCAAATTAATCAGAGACATCTGGCAAGTTGCTGGTATGACTGCCTTTCTCTAAGAAAGCTTAAACTATCATTTGAAACTATTGTTTTTTTCATGAAAAGGAAAGATAAAACAAAGACTTGCCATCTGACTTCAGATGTTGACTCCAGTTTTAGGGGGGACAATTAGTCTCATTTGTCACTCCCACCCCAGGAGCAGAATAGGTAAAAGTGGAAAATGCTAGTGAGTCATCTATTTAATTAAGACAGGGAACAGGAGTGAGGAAGAGTATGCTTCTTATTATCTGTGCTTCCATTCTAAAACAGTACTCAGCATTTGAATGTGATGAAGAGTAACTTAGCAGTGCATTGTACAAATGTGGCTCCTTTATTAAATAGGAATTTTTCTATGGAAGAAATGAAACTATTAACAGTAATAACATATGTCACCACTAATTAAGTGTCTGTTCTCCTAACCATGTCTACATACCACTTTTTATTATTATTATTATTACATGAGCAGGCACCAGGAATCAAACCCGGGTCCTCTGGCATGGCAGGCAAGCATTCTTGCCTGCTGAGCCACCATGGCCCACCCTACATACCACTTTTTCAGGATAAAATTGAGAGGAGGATTCTTGATATTTCAGTTGAAAACCCTTGTAAAAACTAAATATATAATCAGAAATAGATATTCTTAAATGCTATAATTAGAAACAGTTCCCCTGTTTTTGTTATTTCTCCCTGAAATTTTTGCTTCCAGAAAGTGCTGCTCTATTACCAATTTTCAGTAGAAGGAAAATTTTTCTGGGGAAAGAAAGCTTGTTTTTTTTTTTTTAAACTTTCTTCCAGGAAATAGGGTTTTATCTGTGATGATGTTAGAGGTTCTATAACTAGATTTTACATAGAAAGATTATTAAAAGTTTTTAAGTGTATGTAAAGGCTCTGTTAATCATCAGTTATTTACAAATATTGGTACATATGCTTAGAAATACTATTGCTTTTAACTGGGTCTTCAGAAAAGCAAAATGACACTCTCTGTATAAAGCAAGAAAGAGAAAAGGCCAGTGGTGTGGTCATCTGAGAGCCAGAAACATGGGTGCATGCAGCTGGTTGTTTCTGATGAAAGTTGTTAGAAGGTTTGAAAATGGAAGGTTATGCTTTATAGCAGTCATTTGAAGTGGACATTCAGATCAGGGAAACCCAAGTACCTTAGTTTTTCAGTGCTACATAAAATATTTCCACAAACTCAGCAGCTTAAAACAACACATATTTGTCATCTTCGTGGGTCAGGAGTCCAGGCACGCACGGTTCAGCAGGGTCCTCGGCTCAGGGTCTCACAAGGTTGCAGCCGTGGTGGCCATTGGTCTACAGTTTTCTTCCAAGTTCCCATGGTCATGGGCAGAATTCATTTTCCTTGTGGTTGTAGGACTGAGGTCCACATTTTCTTATTGGCTGTCACCCGGGGGCTGCTCTGAGCTCCTAGAGCCCAGCTGTTTTATATTTTTCTGATGTTAGGTATGATTGTAGAGAGTTTGGATGGAGGGAGATAATCTGTATACAACACTCAGATTGGGTGAAAAGCAGAAATCTTTATTTCTTACAGCTCCAAATGAGAGAAGGCCACCTGGCAGGGCCGCACAGGGGGTTGGTTGTGTCTGGGGAGAGGGTTACAGAAAGCTGGAGCTGCAGGACACAGCTCAAGTATGAAAGACAGGTGGAGTTAGCTGGGTTTCATGGGAGCCCTGTGGATTGGCTGATTTGAATAATTTCCTGGGCTCTGGGGCATAGAGGCTGCTCCTAATTAAGGAAGTGGCCCTCAAGGGTAAGAGCCCAATAAAGGGAGTGGTGGGATGTGAACTTAATCAGCTGCTCAAGAAGCGGGATTTGCTTCAGAACTGGGCCTTGAAGAACTGACAGGACTCTAGCCAGAACCTCGAAACTGTCGAGACATCATCTCAAGGAAAATTCTATGACACCACCTGCAATTCCTTGCCACATGGCTCTCTAACAGGCCTCACAGATGCTCTTATGACATGGCAGCATGCCTCTTCAAGGCCAGTAGGAGAATCTCTAAAGTCTGCCAAGATGTTAATATAAATATAACTAAGATGTTAATGTAAGTAGCTATCCTACCACCTTCCCCATATAACATAACCTCACCAAGGGAATCCCTCTCCCTTCACCATGGCTATACTCTGTTGGCTAGAAGACAGGTAGAGGTTCCATCCTATGCTAGTGGCTGGAGACCAAGTGAGCATCTTAGAATTCCGCCTGCCACACCAGGCCCTGTTGCTTCTCTGGTATGCGATTCCTTGGATAGTAATGTTGGCTTCTCTGGGTAGGTAAAGCCATGATGGGGAACTCCAGAGTCCTGGGGCCCCTAAGGGCCAGGCCGAGTTTCAGCTTCCACAAAGGATGCTTGTAGAAGAGAGAAAAGAGTAATGCTTTCCTCGTTTCTGTATTTTTTGTTATATTGCAGAGAAGAATATGTCAAAGTCTTGTGACAAACACATATTAATTAGTATTATTAATTAATCAATCTGTTAATTATTTAATATTAATTGATCACTTGCTTGATGACCCTTCAATGGAGACCTGCTCCCAGCTCTGTGGAAAAATAAAAGGAAGGGGCAATTTCAAACTCTTCCTTACCCTTTTCTTGTTTATACTGTAATTCTTAACCATAACAGCACTTTGTAATCATCTGCAGAGAGAGTTTAATTTAATTAGTTTGAAGTGAGTGCCGGGCATCAGGATTTGTGAAAACGCCCTGAATAACCTGATGTGCAGCCAAGATTGAGAACTATCGTATTAGAGGAACAGGTTTCCCTGCAGCAGACTCCCAAAATATTCAGCTTGACTACCTAAGAGTAATACTAATTACAGACATTTCAGGGAGCTGTTTACCATTTATACCTAATTACATGTAGCACAATGACATGAAGCACAATGATGTTTATGCGTATCATTGAGTATGTCAGATAAACTTCTTTGTGAGTTTTGGTTGTTTTCAACATTTCATTATTAAACTCTGTACTCTGATGTTCATGGGAATAGGCTCATCTGCACAAATTTAAAAAAAAAAAAGAGAGAGAGAATTGTTTGTTGTGAATGTGAAGCATCAGTAAACATGATTAGATTACAACTGTACTTGATTATATGGGCAAAAGAGAAAGAGACTTGACAGGAAAAAGTCATGCTAATGTTCTGATCACCCGTGCAATTTTCTCATCTTCTTCATGCTTGTTTCTCAAATTATAAGCTTATGCATTTGTATTAGCTAGGGTTCTTTAGAGAAACAGAATGAGCAGGAGATATCTATAGATATAAAATTTATAAAAGTGTCTCACGTAACTGTGGGACAAGGTCCATAGGGCAGGCCCCAAGCTGGTGACTCTGAAGAAGGTCTTCAGTGAACTCTTAGGAGAGGCTGGCTGGACAAATGTGGGGATGGAAAAGTTCAAATCCGTAGGGCAGGCTGTGGAGCTGGCAGCTCCAATGAAGGGTCTGGATGAACTCCACAGGGGTTCACAGGCTGAAGCAGGAAGAGTCAGAAGTTTCTTCTGAATCCTCCTTAAAAGCCTTAAAAGCCTTCTGCTGATTTGATTAAGCATCACTTATTGCAGAAGACACTCCCCTTGACTGATTACAAATGCAATCAGCTGTGGATACAGCTGCTGTAATCATGATTTAAGTCCATGAAATGTCCTTATAGCAACAGACAGTCCAGCACTTGCCCAACCAGATGACCGGGCACCACCACCTGGCCAAGTTGACACATGAACCTGACCATGCCAGCATTTATTAGGTATTTTTTTTCCTGTGGGCAATTCATAACTCAGAAAATCTTGGTGGTGGTGGTGGGGTTGTTCTCCTTATTATCTGTGCCTTGTTTATTAGGTGACTGACATTTTCCATCTCTACTCTTGCCCCCGTACCCATCATTTTTAAGTTTGGAGAAAGAATTTGAGTGCTCTTTAGCATTTTTAATTGCATTTAGTTCTTACTGTGTGCTGGGCACAATGCTAGGTGTTAGAATAAAAGGACAAAGAAAACGTAGTCCATATCCTGGCAGTTTGCAGTCTTTTTGAAGCATTTAAAAATTTTTGCAGTCCCGTGTGATTAATATTTTAAGAGACATGGATACAAAGGAAGGAACGAATGTACTTTGCTTGGTGGAATCAGGGAACCTCCATAGAGGAAAAGATCTTGGTTTTGAAGGAGGAAATAGATTGCAGAGACGTGAAGTGGCCTGGCACCTTTTGGGAGTAGCACATTTGGGGAACTGCAGGTAGTTTGGTAGGCCTGGGAAACCCAGAGTGCAGGGGGACTGGACACTTGCCCATGTTGGGAAAGGGTCTCCCTAATGGATGGGAAAGCATGGGCTTATTCTTTGGTCCTGTCATTACTACTACCATACACCAACAAGAAGGCGAGTTCTAATTAAGTCAATCTCATGCTTTCCTTAGTCACATCCTGTGTAGTTGTTCCTGAGCCTGTGGCTTCCCAATTGTGACTTCAAGGCTGACACGGTTGCTGGAGAGACGTAGACCAGACACCAAGAGTGGCCAGCCCTCTCTTGGTTAAAATGGAATTATTTTTTTATTGCTGTTTTCCTTTAGCTTGTTAGTGGAGAGATGGAGGAAGTTTGTTAGAATACGCAAGTAGATGCCTAGTGTTTGCGCAGAAGTGTAGGTGAATTGAAAAGATTTCTGGTCTCCACTGTATTCCTTGGAATCAGTGCTAGCTGTCACGTTTGATATTTTAGCCCAGTACAGATTAAGGAGGACCTTGTATGGTGAACAAAGGAGTTTTGAAGCTAAGAAAAGAAACTGAGATTCTCTTAGAGCAGTGCCTGTGTGCTTCACAGTACCAGGTACCGAAAACAGGGTCCGGAGGCCCACGATACCACCGGCAGGGGTGTGTCAGAGTCAAGCTTACTTTACTCGACGTTGGTGTGTGTTGGTCACCTGCAAACCAAAGCAGACACCTTAATTTTCTGTGATCTGCGAGGTTCCATTTTTGTTGTTGTTTCATTCTTCCTTTATGTTAAAGCAGGCTTTAAGAATGCAGTATAGAGCTGTCCTAACTTAAAGGCTTATAAGTTGCTGGTAACTTGCCGCTTTTGTAGTGGTAATAGCTAATCCTTATGTAACACATTTTACGTGCCAGGCATGTTCTTACTGCTTCATATAGTTAATTGCTTTTATGATTATAGAAACCTTGTGACCTCTGGACTGGGTTTATTGTCATTTTACAGCCGAGGAAACTTAGGCATGGAGAGATTAAGTGACTTTCCCAGGTTTTTCACAGTAAGTGGCAGGACTGGAGATCAATCCCTGGCATCCTCGCATCAGCTCTTGCATTCTAAACAAATATGCTTTCTGCTTGTATGTATATTTAAGCAGTGAAATGCTGCACAGGTAAAGTGGCTGAGGCCCCTTGATAAGTAAGAAATTCGGGAGAAATCTTTGATAGATAAGAAAGAGCTTCATGCAATGAAAGTTGCAAGACACATGCTTTGGTCTGGCAAAAACGAACAGTGAGAACATAGGCCAAGAGGGAAACTTGAGGGCCCAGAATGATGAGAGAGCTGTCAGTGGACTTTGACCATTTAAACTTCCTGAAGCAACTTAGGGGACAAGAATTTATTACTTCAAGGAATGTTGATTATTTAAGCTGCAGGTATAAAATACTAAAACCACGAGGCTCATACATGCTACCTTTGACAGGCTTGAGTTAGAGATCCAGGCTGACTGGAGGAACTTTGAACTGAGCACAGGGTTTTGGCAGTGCTTCTGTTTCCCTCTGGTTTCTGGATCACTTCTCATCCAACTCTTCCCCCAAAGCAGCACACTATATTATCATTGCCAACGAATAGTACTGCATTTAATATGAATTTGTATTTATATTATCTGAGTTAATATAGATGATATTCCTATGAAATAGGTATGATTACAGATGACGAGTCTGAGATTCAGAGAAGTTAAAATAACTTGCTCAAGGTCACAGCTAGGAAGTGGCAGGGTTGAGATTTGCAATTAGGATTTTCTGACTCCAAAGTATTACACTCTTTTTTTAAATGAATGTATTGAAGTATCCAAATCGTGAGTGAGCCGCTTGATGAATTTTCACACCAAGTAACCCACCAAACGGATTAGGAAGTAGAAAATCACCAGCCTTCCAGACACCCCTTCATCTTCTCTTCCAGGCTCTGCCACTTACTGACTGAAAAGATAGCCATTACCTGGATTACTGTACTATCGTGGATTACATTTTGTCTATTTTCAAACTTTATATTAATGGAATTGTAGAGTATGTATTCTACTGAATTTGGTTACTGAAAAGATAGCCATTACCTGGATTACTGTACTATCGTGGATTACATTTTGTCTATTTTCAAACTTTATATTAATGGAATTGTAGAGTATGTATTCTACTGAATTTGGTTTCTTCTGCTCAGTATTTGTTTGTGACATTCCTGTGTGCTATTGTGTATAACTGTGGTTTATTACTCTCTGTTGCTATGTAGTATTTCATTGTATGACAGTATGACAATCTGTTTCTCCATTCTACCTTTGATGGGCATTTGGTTGTTCTCGTATTTAGCAAAAACCTAGAAGTGGCATTGCTGAGTGTTACACTGTATGTATATTCAAATTTAACATAGATTGCCAACTAATTTTCCAAAGTATTTGAACAAATTTATACTCTTAACATCAGTGTATGATTATTAAGTTGTTTCACATCCTTCATAATGTCAATCGTTTTCATTTTAGCCATTCTGGTATGTTGTGGTGTATCACTGTGGCCTTAGTTTGCTTTTCCTTTATGATGAACAAGGGTGAGCATTTTTTAATGTCTTTTTTCTGTTCCCCACCCCCATACCTCTAGAATGCAACTCTTGTCATAAATCAAGAATCCATGTATGTGTAGGTTGGTTTTTGAACTTTCTATTCTATTCCAAAGATTTTTTTGGTCCAATCCTGTGCCGATAAATGATATCATGTAGTTTTCTGTATAGAGGGCATATACATCTTTGTTACATAAATAATTCTCAATAGTTAATATTTGTCATTCTCTTGTGAATTATTTCAAATATTTAATTTCTCTTGTTTGATGCTGGAATACAGAAACACTATTGAATTTGTATATTGAACTTGTATTCAGTGAGATTCTTGAAATCACTTATTAGTTTGAAAGCTTACTTGTACTTTCTTGTGAATTTTCACATACCCAGCCACATCTTCTGAAAGGAATGGTGGTTTCATTTCTTGTTTTCCTATATTTATGTCTTCTTATTTGTCTTCATCTCTCTTTGCTTTTTTCTTTCTTTATTTCTTTTCATTTTCACCTTACTAAATTTGCTTGTCCCTCTGGGTCAGTGTCTCACTGAACTGTCCAATTTTTGACCTCTGTAGAAAAGCTGTCAGTATCTAACCATGTAATACGATTTTTGCTGGTGAAAAGTGCTGAATACCAAATTGTGTAATGTTGATTTCCTTCTATAAGCAAAAGGGTTTTTCACAGTACTTCCATAGATTAATAGATGTTAAGCAAACAAACAAACAAGCAAACAAAAAAATCATAAAAAAGGCGTTAACGTTTGGTAAACATTGGTTTAAACAGATTTATTTACTGCAAGACTTCTTTGATACTTTAAATTGTATTCTGTGAATTTCCAAAATGGCTTAAACTCAGTCCACTTTTATATATAAAGAAATTGCATCTCTTGGAACATACTTTTAGAAATTGGGATATGTAGACATTGAGGAAACAATGGATAAAATGTTATGTTATCATGAAAAGTTAAAAGTGCTGAGGCAATTTTTTGGGTATTGTTCACTGCCCTACCACTTCTATCACTGCATCAAGAACAGTACCTAACAACGATATGCCCTTATATATGTATTAGTTGAATAAATTGTCTTTTAGTGGATGAAAGAAGAATGGGGTCAGTTTTGTAGCACAATAATCTGCTAGTATATCAGGAGGAATTGTGGTAATATCCCTGACAATGGAAAATAAAATGGATAATAATGTTTCATTAAGAGAATTGACAAAGGAAAGAAGGAATCCTTGTGTTCAAGTGTTGAGTGTGTTTCATGTAGTTTAATGATTTGAGAGATGGCGTCAGGAAGGAAGTATCTGATGCATTGAAATTTTATCTTGTGTTTGAAAACCTTTTGTATTGAAAAAGATGACCAGTTTTCAAAGTGTAAAGCTACTGATGGGAGAAATTTGAATGGAAAACAGAAAGAAAAAACACCTCATTATACAGAATCATGCTGAAATTATGAGTGAGAGTAAATGTATTTTGCAAAAATTCTCACTTGGCCTGTTGGACTACAAGGCATCTTTTCTTCCAGCTCAATAATTCTATGAGATCAACATATAAAGGTGGTTAATTAAAATATTTGAAATGCATTATAATGAAAAGTGACTGCGGAAAGCATTCTTTCTAGGATTATCAACAAGGTAGTCCTTGGATTTGAAGAATGAATACCCTTGCTAGCACCATCACCCTTTATGTCTCATCCAGACCTAATAAGCTCCAAGTGAGCCGACTTCACCTTTGGAGAGGCGGTGGAGTGAAATGGAAACAACACAGACCTCAGAATCACAGACTTAGATTTAATTCCCATGATAAATAATTAGCTTCTTACCTCTTAGTCTACTTATCCGTAAAATAGGAATAGTAATTATTTCATAGGAGATTAGTGAGGCTTAAGATAAGTTATAAAATAGCTAGTACCATAGGCGCTATGCCTGGAAGCATATATCAATGAATGAGTACTTTTGCAGTTCCTTAACACAATTTCTTTCCATCAACTAAATTTATTTTCCATCTGGAAATCATGTATCTGTTTTTAAGGGCATCTGGGGAACTTGATTTGTGATGATGAAAATTAGAAATGATAGCAATATCTGTGTAATAAGGATGACCAGAAAAATATTTTAAATGTTTTCAAATGTTTTACATGTAAACTATGGTAACAATAAGGGTAAAGCATTTGGTCGATCTAGAAAAACTGCTTGCCCTTACGGAAAGTAGTAAGAATGCATGGAGTAATATCAAGAATCAAAATGAAGTTGATCTAAATAGCAAAGTAAGTTTTTCATTAATTGTAACTAACATCTCTTTGCCTTTACACCAGTGAAAAGAAACTCATTACGGATGCCCTTAATAAAAATCAGTTTCTGAAGAGACTGGATCCTCAGCAGATCAAAGACATGGTAGAATGCATGTATGGAAGAAACTACCAGCAAGGGAGTTACATTATTAAGCAAGGAGAACCAGGAAACCATATCTTTGTGCTGGCAGGTGGGTTTCACAGATTTTCCCAGTTATCATGTAACAAATATTTTGCCTATTGTCTTACATGTTTTTCCCAAACATTTATAAAACACACCACCGGCTTAACAGATTGAATTCATGAAATAGAGAAACATTGCTGATCTAATCATGATGATGATAGTACTTAATATTTACTGAATGCTTTCTGTATTCGAGTCATCCTGTTGGCGCCTTAGTTAATGTATCTCATTTTATCTCACCAACCCTGTGAGGCTGGCACAGTTAGTATCTCCATATTACTCCACGTGTCACAGAGAGGTAAAGTAACTTACCCAAGGGCACGCAGCTTATAACTGATGGAGGTAAAATGCACACTTTTTACAGTCTGACTTGAGTCCACACTTTTAATTACAGTGTCCCTTACTCAATGACTGCCAAAAGTTGTTTCCATTCAAAATACTATTGTTTCTATTGACATTTTTGGTAGTTGTATCAAGAACAAAACAGTTATTTTGGTGGTTCTGTAGAATATTTCGGTTGTATGCCAATGACTTCAAAAGATAATTTAAGTATATTTTAACTAATAGACGCATCAAGTGAAATGCCCTGAGTTTGAAACTGATGCTTTTAGAATCACTTAAATGATTTTCTCCATTTATGATAACTTGAACATGCTTACATGCTGGGAAGATAATAATGGTCAGAAAGGCAAAGGATTTGCTTCTCAAATGCATGTCAGATGTGCAGATCTTATATGGAATAGTCATTTTCTTCTTTTTAAGATTTCAAAGCAAGAACTTATGTGAACAGGGTCTAAGGTTATTGAACTCTTTCTCAAAATATGAATGTTACAGCTTTTTGAGTTTTAGGGAAAAAAGTTAAAATGGCTCACCCAAATGGAGTGATAACCTGAGATGTGCTGTGGCCTTTTGTTTTGCATTTTCTTTCCTTGTGCTTTAAGCAATGCTTTGATTATTTTTGTCTCCTTGGGCCTTAAGTGTGTGTAGGGCAAAAATTGCCAATCGAAATCAATAAACATGTACTACTCTATTTATAGCATATAAAAGATCATTTTCATATACTGTGTGATTCTTTATATATTCCAGCTTTGTAGTTATTAGTATATAATTTGCCATATACAACTTGGTAGGAACCTTTTAAATTATACAGTCACTCCCAAGTAGTTATTATACCCAAGTAGTGAATTAATTTAGCCAGCCTTCCAATTTTTAGGGACAGATGATCCAAAGCAATTTTCCCTCTTGCAGATTGTCTCTTAGCCATTTCATTTCCACTTTAGCAACACTAGAGCATTCTGACAAAAAAAAGATAGGGCATTAAGACAATAAATATTTATTGAACCTTCTAGGAGAGAATGAGAAACTCCTATCAGCCTGTATTGCTTCTAGAGTAGAGAAAGGGTCAACAGAAGTCAGCATCACTTTAGCCGTTGGAACCAGGGATATAGCAAATATAGAAAATGAAAATTGAATAAGTTCTTATTTTAATTAATTATGGTGTTGACTAAAGACTGAATTTCCTGGTTTAATTATCTGACTGAGTAAATTAATTTGATAGTTATAAATGTCTCCTTTATAAGACATGAATGTGAATAGCAAATAGTAAAAGCATATTTAGCCTAAACGTTTTATGTGCCATACAGTTTTTCAGTACAGCTCAAGAACCATGAGCCACAACCAATTAGAAAAAAACTTGAAATATATTAAGATCCATGATATTAACTCAACAGTACCATGAAGTAGGTTTTGATGAATAGGATTTAGTTGTAGTGAGAAATTTTAAATTGCATCTCTTATCTATAGGACTTGGAGCTTTATCAGGGTTTGTTATTTCCTAAACTATAAGTTTTAAGAATAGGTATCGTTTTTGTCTTGTCCATTCTGTCTTTCTGATAATTGGAACAGTTCTTGCCACTGTGTAGATATTCAGATTAGATTTGTTGAATGAATGAATGAATGAATGAATGGAGAGAGATGACCCAGTAGTGGTAAATTAAGAGGAGAGAAGACTAGTCTTCAAAGAAGTTGAAGAAGTAAACCATTGTTTTTCTTTTAACTATTTAAGACCTTTTTGAATATGATTTTGGTTAGGTCAGATTTTGCATGCATTCACTGGAAGGGAAGAAAGAAGAGAGTTGCTAGGACAAAAGAATTGTGAAGAAGTTGCTTGATGTTCTGCTTTCCCATATCTTAGCCTTAAGATTAGTGCCAAACTCTGATCACTCATTTAGTGATTTCTGTTTATTTATTCAGTGCTCTAAAAGGATCAGATAGCAACTGAGACAGCGTGAAGTAACATGTCCCAAGATCACACAGCCAGTGACTAGAGGATCTAGAACTCAGAGGCAGGCAATCTGACTCTAGAGGCAGTGTGTTATCAGTTATGACGGGTTGTCCTTCACTCAATGTCAACAGCTGTGCTGTGTTTCAGGCTATGCAGTCATTCAGTGCATTCCATTTTTAATGGAATAGAATGAATTCTAAACAAAATGCTATCCACTGTTTTGAGGAAAGAGCTTTGTAACAATGATAATTTTAACAATTGCTGACCCATATGGCATTTACTATGTCCTAGACGTTATTCTAAGTTCTTTACCTGTGTTGTCTCATTTAATTCTCGCAACAGCTGTATGAAGTGGATATTATTATCTGCACTTATCCATGAGGAACCTCAGGTGCAGAAGTAACTTTTCAGGTGATGCAACAAGGAGTGGGTTAAGTGGCATAACTAGGATTTGAATCCAAGCAGCCTGGTGTCAAAGTTTGCATTCTTAGATGCTGCATTATAATGAGAAGCATAAGATATTTTACCTGGATGCTCTGCGTGCTTTCTGATTGTTTTATTTTTTTTTTAGTTTGTGAAATGTAGGCACGTTTTGATTATCTGTGATCTTCTTCTTCTTGATAGAGGGCCGACTAGAGGTGTTCCAAGGGGAGAAATTGTTGTCATCCATCCCTATGTGGACCACATTTGGGGAGCTAGCCATTTTATACAATTGTACAAGGACCGCCTCTGTGAAAGGTAACTGCAGATGAAGTGCTCTATCTTTGAATTGTTATATTAGTTAAGTTACTATTGCATCCCGATGTAGAGTCTTTTTGTCTTCTATTTTGCCTGGTATGCTCTTATTAACAGAAAGGCTATGCTTATAAAAGATAGTTTATATTGAAGCATTTGTCTACATAATTCCAATTTAAAAGAACTTTCCATCGGATACTGGAATAGAAAATATGAAAATGGATTTAAACTGAGTAATTTCAGTATTGCTTTAACCACTACTTTACTTTTTATTATGTAGACATCTCCCTTTGCTTCATCTAGAATGTTTGCTTTCTAGTCTCCACAAGGTTCTAACCATAGTATAAGCTAGAAATATTAATTAAACTAATAAACATGTATAAATATCAAAGGGGATATGAATAGTGAGCACTTATTTCCATTAATGACTTCCAGGATTTTCTTTGGGTTTCCTATTTTTATTGACCTTATTTATAGAGATGACCATAAGAACATTTTTCTTAGTTTTCTTATGAATTATTTAGATATGTCATTTCTCAGTAGGTGGGTCTGGGTTATGTCTGTCAGCATTGCTGAGGTACTTGATAAAAATTCAGGTTACCGGATGCTACTCCAGCCTAGAATCAGAATCTCTGGGGATAGGATACAGAGATTTGTATTTTTAACAAGAATGTCAAGATTATTCTAATTCACTCTAAAGTTTGATATAGAAGTGCTTTGCATTTTGATGTATTTTGAAGGTTCTCATTTTGCCCTTTTTTATCTTACAACCATAATTTCATCTAGACCATTTAGAGCTGCTCCTTTTGCTCCTCTGCCTTTCCTAATGTCTGTGCTTTCCTTTAAAAAAATTCCTTTCAAAAAGAGCTTTTTTTCTGTAATAGCTTGAAAAATGATTTGTATACATTTTGCACAAAAGTAACCATAGAGATCCTTAAAATATATTAGTTCCCTTTAGCAACAGTATTTGAAGCAACATAAAAAGATACACAGCACTCAGATATATTTAACTTTCAATCATCTGCTTGTGAGCTTTTCCCTATCTGAATTAGCTACAGACTGGCTGACATGAAGTACATGCTGATGATGTAGTATGTAATTGGGAATTGCAAACTAATTTTTTGGGGCAGAGAGTGCATGGTTCGGGAATCAAACCTGGGTCTCCCACATGGAAAGCAAGCATTCTATCACTGAACCACCTGTGCAGCCCGCAAACTGATTTTAATATCACCCTGAGCAAAGCATAATAAGAAAGATACTTTTTTGTTACCTACTCCCAAATCATGGTATATTTCAAAGCCAAAAAAAACCAGATTTTATAAAACTAGCCATAAATATCTCTGTTTCCTTCCATTTGCATGTTTAACTAATACATTTTCCATAAAAGTATCATTTTATGAGAATATATTAAAAATTCATTCATTATTATACTATTGTCTTTTGGAAAGTTTTCTTAAAATTGGGGCTAAGTGCTGTTTTGTTAAGTTCTTTTTTCGTTTAATCTTTCTGAAGCTATTACCAATGTAAAAACTTGGGCACTAGATCGAGAGGTTTTCCAGAATATAATGAGGAGGACAGCTCAAGCTAGAGATGAACAATACAGAAACTTCCTCAGAAGGTAAGAGTAACACATCGCGGGACTGAGCAGCAGATTAGGCATCCATATTGTGATTATGTTGATTTTGAAAAATAATCACAGAACTTCCGCTTTGGAACCCGTAAGATGTATTGACTGGCTCTGCAAAACTTTACCAACATTTTATGAGAATAGTTTACAAAGCTTCTCCCTTTTAAGCATTTTCCACACCACTAAACCAAAAGAACAGTGTAATGTTTTGCAATAAATGCCACTATATATCAAAATTATATTTAATTTCCTTTAGGTTTATGCATTAATTTATTTCTCTATTTTTTTTTGCCCTTGTATTGATGGAATCATAGTGTTCAAATATAGAAAAATGTGCACAAAAATCCTAACATATTCACTTTTGTGTTGCTCAGTTGACTTTAAAAAACATTCTATAATTTGGAAGTGGGTAGGAAAAGAACCTTTCTTATAATGCTTTACCTAGGAACATGCTAAAATAAATTTATTTTATTTTCCTTAATTTATCTATGATGTTCTTTTCCTCTTTTTCATAATCCTCCAAATCATTATTATTTATAGCAATTTAACTTGTCAGAAATGTTAACTGTACTTGCATGATGACATGTATAGTTGAAACATATGCATTTTGTGGCTTGTCCTGTACCCCATAGCTTGGAGACATCAGTTTTAGGGAAACAGCTTAAATGTTTATTTAACTGCAAAAGCCAGTTGAACATTCTTAAAAAAAATGAAGAGTGTCAGTTCCTTGTTTAAACTCTGTGTACCTTTTGTGGGATTTTTGATAGTCTTTGAAACTGTGATACATATTGTAATATAATGTTGTCTATAATAAGTAGTAGCAATAGAAATACATCATATGATTTCCCCCAAACAATTTTAAATTCTTTTTCAGCATAGTGCTTTTATATTGCATAGTCATCCTGGAAGCCATTGATTTTGTATGATAAGTAACCTTATTTAGAATTGCACACTGTCTAGCATGTAATGAAGGACCAATAAACATTGGATGAGCTAATTGTTAATAAGTTAAACACTGCATAAGTTGAGACTTCTCATCAGTAAAATTTTGCCGGTTTATCCTCCCAGAGGTAATAATGCCTCCTGGCAGAGAGATGCATTAATGATAAGCAGTGTTTTCCCTGTGTGACCACCCAGTTACTGCCATGACATCAATTTGTGGGGTCTACTTGAACATGGGTGCTCTCAGAATCCAAGAACTGAGCAACACAGGTCAGCATTTAAAGCTTTTGAGCTACACTTATAGAAGGGGGGAAAAGGTGATGAATAAACAAGCCAGTGCTCAGAGATAAAATATAAACCATAAGGCAGGCCAGTTCATTCATTTGGAGTCTTATATGTTCTATCTTAGTTGTAGCTCAGATAATTTACTAGTACATTTTCTTTCTTACTTTTTTCTTCTTTCCTCCCCTCCCTCGTGCCCTTACATCCCTTGTTTCTTTCCTTCCTTCCATCTCATTCTTTGTTCATTCAACAAATACCTAATACTAGGCGCTAAACGTGGATTCAGTGGTGAACTAGATAAACCTGTTCCCTGCCTTCATAGAAGGAAGACAAAGTAATTTCCCCCTTATCTCTGTTCCCAGACATCCCCAAAGGTAATATGTTTACAGGAGAGCGTTTTCACTAACATTATAGATCCAAGATTTGGACCAGAAGTAGAACTTTCATGATGGGCATGCATCAATCAATGACAAACTCAGTTTGCATTTGTTTTCCCTATTACCAACCCATCAATAGGTTGATATATTAGGGAAATACATTTCCCTTTTAAAAAAATTAAATACACTAAGATCTTTCTTCTTCCATTCACATTTTTTACTATGAAGTATGTCCTATGCATAAAAAGAAGACGTGTAGTACATGTGTAAATTATAAAACATAGTAGTAAAATGAACATTCATGAAGCTGCTGCCCAACCTAAGGAACAAAAAGTTATCAGTATTGTTGAAGTTCCCCTGAGTTCCCCTTTCATTTCCCTGCCATCCCCTTATCCTCTCCTTAGGGATAGTCAGCATTTTGAAGTTTAGTAATCATTCTCTAATTTTTCTTACTAATTTTGTATCTAACTTTATTTTTGAAAAAAATGGTGTTACTTTTGTGACTCATTTTTCACTCAGTATTTTTTCTTATGATTCATTGAATGTTGATCAGTTAACTCATTTCTCCTGGTATAGAATTCCATTACATGACTCTACCACAATGTGCTTATCCGTTCCCAATGGAATTGTGTTCAGGTTGTTTTGCAGTTATGAAGAGTTCTGATGCGGACAAACTTACACACATCTCCTGATCGCTTGCTTCCTGGTGCCATGGGCAGGAATCATTCTGGAGCCTTCTGTCTTTTCCCAGACTAGATCCAACATGTGCTTTGGGACTAGCATTTTTTCCCCTTAGGAGTGTCAACTTTTAGATGGCAAAAAAGAACCATTTATCTTATGGAAGTTATATTAATAGTCCTAATTAAAATTGAGTTAATTAGGAACACGTGAAAGTTGAATTATGATTGGTTGAAGTAGAATTTCTAATTTTTTTTAATAATAAGTTTCAGTATTTTGTTTCATTCTCTGTATATTTAAAAATGTTTCCATTTCATGCATCTGGCAGCTATTGATTTTAAAAGACAGTATAGTAAGGATAATTCAAGATAATTTCAGTGCTAATTCCCATGCCACCCTGAGTCAGTCTTCACTTAACTTTCAAGAATTTAAATGAATTTGACCCTCCGATGGAAGCAGAGTTCCTTGCTCATGCTAATAAAGAGATATTGAGATGTGGGGAAGGACACATTTGGGGATGTGAGTCACTTAGAAAATTGACAACAAAGGTTAACAAAAATGAGAGAAATTCCCCAAACAGACCAAATTTGTTTTTGTTTTTCCCTTCTCTGATATTTTGCTATTTTTGTATGCCTGTGATAGATGTCTGCTTTGTATATACAACTTCCCATTTTTTTTGAAATTCAGTTATTTACATGTGGTATAATTATAAATTTGCTTTGGAAAAATTACTATATATTTTTAAAATACATGTAAAGATTTTAAGAATTGTGTTTATGTCTGAAATTATAATTTCTTTTAATTTTGAAGTGTGTCCTTGCTGAAGAATTTACCTGAAGATAAATTAACAAAGATCATTGACTGCTTGGAAGTGGTAAGAAATTTTTAAGTGAAAAAGTTATTTCATTAAAGGAAATTGTAATCTGGTCATATTATTACAGTGTAATAAAAAATAAGGAAAAGAAGGTAGAGCAACAGTCTACTGAGACCAGGACTTTTTCTATTGTGAAAAACCTCAGGTCAAGTCATACTGAATTAAGGTGCTGATATGAGTTTAGGTGATTCTTTTGAAATGTATAAAAAAGAAATTGGATTTGCATGTGTAAAGGGAGTTTGATTTATGTATCTCAGTCTCTTAGTATATTTTATAAAATGAATTCTGCATACTCAAGAGGCCTTTGATTTTCTACAAGTAACACCACAGTCCCTTACAGAGACTTCATAGTAGAAAGGAGCCGGCGATGTATAATTAGGAAAAGGGAGTAGAGAAAGGGTATGTTGGTATTTTTGGTGACAGTCTCTGATTCAGACTATAAAGCACTTCATTCTTGAATGCAGTAGGCCACGAAAATACATTTTTAAAAACTGAACTTAAGAAGTGCTTTACCTATTTTAACATCTAGGAGAAACAGCTTATTGGAATGTACTCAAAAACTTGTTTTAGGCATCACCCAGATGGTTGGTTCTAGTCCAAGGCTAGTCAAGTCTTTCTGTGAATAATGCTTTTATGACATGTACCTTAGATTCTAATTATATGCATTATATGAAAGCCTCTTCAGATTTCAGAGATTAAAATTCAAAGCAAATAACCTCTCCCAAACTTTTTTTTTTGATCAATTTTATTAAAACCAAAATGGCTTTTATTGAACTGAATGGAGGTAAGGAATAGTATAAAGGAGAAACATTAGACTGTAAGCTTTTATAAAGCTGTTCTCAGTGGGGAAGAAAACACACTGCAAGACTGTTGTTGACAGATTCATGTCTCTGTCAATCACAATATACAGTGTAAACTAATATCTGTGGAGAAGGGAGTGCAGACCATATTATCCTGAAGTGTGACACCAGTAATGTTTCCATTTATGATTCATGGAATCCATCCAGCAGTTTATTAAGGACAGACCATGATGACACAGTGCCTGGCCTTGTGTCCCCGGAGAGTTCAGACATGAAGTCATTTGCAAGAGGGCTGCCTGCGCTGCTTCTCTTGGGATTGTCCCCAATGTAACATAACCCAATCACAGATGTTACAAATTAATAATTCATTCTAATTTCTGAGAGATTTTTTTTCAACTGGAGAGGTCCTATATTTTTTTGTTAACCAAGGAAATCTGTTTTTAATATAATACTAATAGAGTAGGTTCACCAGAAGGGAATTCCATGCTGACAGCAAATATTAAAATTTAGTATCATTAAAAATAAATGGTAAAATAGACATATTTATAGTAGCCACGGGCAATAGCTACAGGATATATAGGTGGGGGGTTAAATCCAGTATTAATTAAAGCACAATTCAAGTTTGAAAGTCCCATCTTTTAAAATACCCTAGGAAGGCTTTTGTATCTCAGCCTTTGCAGACAGCAACTCAGTTTATAAAGGGCTCTTTATTCATACCTGGCAAACAAATGTGCCTCTGTAACGCGTGAAAATTCTCAAATGCAGAAGTGATTAACAACAGAGTAATGGGATCCATTTAGTTCTAGAAAAGCACGCAATTTACCAGCATAGCCTGGACCAGTGACCCCTCAACAGGGTCCCAACAACCTCCAATCACTTATGTATGGAAGCTATACAGAGCACATGCTGCCTCCCAGGACCAGCTGTCTCACAAACTGGCTTCATGATCTCCCAGAAAAGCAGGCTGAATCTGCAGAGCTGTTGGGAAATTGATTTGGGAGGGATTTTTGGTGGTGATAGGGGAAGCGGGATCAGAATTCCCCATTGCCAAGCAGTTATCTGATGTGTTTGTTAAGACTTAGACTGTTGAACTACAGTAGACCAGACTGTATGGTGGTTCCTGTCACCTCTACTACTATCGCTTAAATCACGAGGAACATTCAGTTCTGTATGCAGACATCGCCCTTAAGCCTCTTGTCAGGTTCTGAAGGGAAAATGAGAGTGTTACTAATGCTAATATGATTGCCAGTGCGCTTGAAGAGTTAACCCACGAAGGTGGGCTGTGTTGGCTCAGCAGGCAGAGTTCTCACCTGCCATGCCAGAGACCCGGGTTTGATTCCCGGTGCCTGCCCATGCAATAAATAAAAAAAAAAAAAAAAAAGAGTTAACCGATGAAAATTATGAAGCATTAATACAGATTCAGAATGCAGTGTAACTACTGATGATAATGAAAGTGATCATGGGACTTACGTTCCTGGCATTTGTGACGTGCAGGAGACAGGAGTGGAAGGAGCCAGCACTCCCTCCCATGGCGTTCAATCAAGGAAGCATGGGATTTGACTGTGCTTTCCCAAACTACAAAAGTTGGGATTGACAGGAAAGCCACCTCCCTCTTTGTTACAGGGCTCTGGTAGCTGACCTGCTAACTCCCCGTGCTGTGACTCTGCCGTGCCATGTTTCTCGAAGCCGGGCCTAGGGTTGTGGGTGGGATGGAGACTTGTGTGGGATGTCCTTTTCCTCATTCAGATCGCCCGTGGTGCTTAGTAAACGATTCTCCGCTATCATCCTACACTGGCTGAATCAGAAACTCCCACTGGTATGGGCCCAGAAATCCAAATTTTAACAATGTGACTCTTATACTCTTTATAATTTTGAGAACCACTGGTCTAAAGTTATGAATGGAATGCACATATTCAGAGTTTGCCACAATCTGCCTTTTCCTTCAAGAGTTCTTCATTTATATTCATTTATTTTACTATTATTATTTTTTTGCATGGACAGGCACCGGGAATCGAATCTGCATCTCTAGTACAGTAGGCAAGAATTCTGCCCCTGAACCATCAGTGCACTGCCCATACTCATTTTTATAATGATATTTTTTAATAAAAAAGTCATTTTTTATGAAAACTTAGACTCCATTTCTAACAGTCCCTACTATCACTTGCAGAAACCAGAGAGATTTTCTCATTTAAATATTACATCCAGAGTCATAAGAAAGTTGAAATAATTGTAGGTTTTACCCGGTTTATGGGCCAATGAAAGGTGGGGCAGGGAAGTGTGTTGGAAAGTTCACCAGTCCAGTCTGGAAATGAGGATTTGTGGTCTTACTGCTGTCATTAACAGCTGTCAATTAATTGTGGTGGGCATTAATGTCTCCTCAGCTACAAAATAAGGGACTCTAGACTATTTCAATATTGAAATTATAGACCTTTATACATTTGCCCAAAAAGGAATCATTTCTTTTGCTTTTCATTTTGTAAGGTCTGATTCCTGAAAATGACAAGTTAGGATTTGTACTAAATTATGCCTGAGTTTAAAAATCATGCTAAATTTGTAAAGCAAATTTTAATTTACTTTAAAATTTTTAAGGTGTTCTTAAGCTTTGCACTTAGGAAAACAAACAAACAAAAAATAACTGATAAGATCCCAAATAAGTGCCTGCAGTTACTTTAAACAATCAATTGCTTACATAGTCACATGATCTACTTAGGTAGGTGTATGCCTGTGTGGGTGTATGTGTCTGGTGTCAAACATCTGATCATACATCAATACTTCTTTGTAATATGGTCTTCCAGTCCACAAACTAAAGATTTGATGGAAGTGTTAAGCTTGCTTCTTTGTTCTTGTCCTCCATCACTCTCTTGGATTCTTCTGGTCTTATCTGTTCTGCTTGCACTGATTTAGGTGCCAGCATTTTGCTCCGTTAACTGATTATCAGAGAATGAACATTTTCTTTACAGCAAAAAAGTCTTTTGATCCTTTGCTGTTAGTTGTGTAGTTGTATAGTTTTCTTCTGACTGCTACTGCTCAGTCTACCTCGGAATTTATTTTATTTTACCTTCTTGCCCCACACTAAGTAATTACTCTCAAGGTTTCTAGAAGTTTTCCTTTTTTTTCTTTTGCATGGGCAGGCATCGGGAATTGAACCGAGGGCTCCGGCATGGCAGGCGAGAATTCTGCCATTGAGCCACTGTCGCACCGTCCTCTAGATGTTTTCTTTTAAAACATCTTTTTTAGGCCGTGGTCCACAGCTCAGTGGGTTATGAAACAAATTTAATGGGGACATTTTTTATATCAGAGTAATAACTATATTTATTCATATTTATTACTTTGGAAAATGTGTTTTGATTTTATGCAAGTGTCTGTATGTGTGCGTGCTACATGGATTGGGTATACACGCAAAATTATTTCTTACTGTGGGTCAGAGTAAAAGATGTTTGAAAACCATTGCTTGACCAGGTAGGTTCTATGGCTTTCTGGTCCTCTAAGGGACCCCTCTGCAGTGTAACCACAAGGACGATAGCCACACTGTTTGCATTTCTCTTTTTGGTCTCGGTGACCGCCGTGGCCAGCCTGGATGCACTCCCGAGTTGACAAACGCTGCCAGCCTCGCATCACAGCCAGTACTCACCACTGTGTATTTTTGGTCTGACCTATTTCCGTAGCCTTTTCTCATCTATGAAGTTAGTGTCAGCTCTCTGGGTGGTCTTATTTATCTTCCTCCCCTGGTTTTGGGTGACAAAGAACCATCCCTGGGGGAAAAATACCGCTAGGAACATTGTCCCTTAAAACAACAAACTCTTTCTCAGTGTCCTCTTTCAGGCTTTCTCCCTTTTACCTGAGCTGGTTGGCGAGAATGAAAGCCATGTCTCTGTACGTATCAAAAGCTTCGTAATACCACAAGAACTGCCGAACGGCACTTCAGAAATTCTCCATTTCAACCTCTGCTCCATGTGGGCTGTGAGGACTGAGGTTGAAATGGGAACAGGAGGAACCGAAGAACAGTCTGTCTTAAACAGGAAGCTCTAACACGACACAGGCGGTTTAGTAAAGAGAACTGAGCATTCGATACATAATAAGGATACCTGGACTGTGAGATCTTGGTCACTTACTTAACCTCCAAGGATCACAGTCATCTCAGCTGTAAAATTGAGCTTGTATAGAGCCAAACTAAATTAGTTTTGATAAATAGTTTATCAAAACTATTTTAGTTTGTGATAAAACTAAAATGAGAAGGAATCAAAAGAGTTGGAGTGGAAAAATTGGATTGCAAATAAACCCAAAATAGCATTTTCAAATAAAATAGAAATTTGTCTTTTGTTCACATATCAGTCCAGGGAAGCTGATCCCCACGATTATTCAGGAATCTACACTGAGGGCTGCACTGCCGTTTCAGCGTGTGGCTTCCAATTGGGTGAAAAGTATGTGAGAAGGTTCATGGGCCTGACCTGGAAGAGGCACACATCACTTCTGGCCAGATGCCTTTCGAGAGAGCTTAGTCAGTTGGCCACAGCTAATAGCAGGAAGCTTGGGGAGTGTAATTTATCTGGGAGGTCATAGATTACTGTGGATGAGCAGCCAGCAGCTGTTCATACCAGGTGTCTGGTATGTGTCAAATATACAAGCACGTGCTTTAGAAACACTATCTTACCTGGTTCTCAAGCAACATTCCTTGTGGTAGTAAATACAATTGTAATTTTACAAGAAAGAAAAGTGATCTACAGAGGATTTAAGTAACAGCTAAGCAAACCTTCATCATCTTCCTCCTTAACATGGCAGTCATTAATTATGTATTTACTATGTTTCAGACCCGCTTAGATGTTTTACAAACACTGTTTTTAATTGGCTTATTGTAGTAGATAGAATCCTTCCTACCTCCCGTTCCACCCCACAGACAAAGGTCTGTACCCCAGTCCCTGGAATTTATGAACATGTAACATTACCTGGCAAAAGGCACTTTGAAGATGTGGGTAAGGTTTGGAACCTAAGATAAGGGACTACCCTGGAGTATCCAGGCAGGCACAGCGTAATTATGTGAGCCCTTAAAAGTAGAGAATTTTCTCTGGCTGGAGTCTGAGGATCTGACAGAAGAAGCAGCGAGAGAGACGTAGCAAAAGTGGAATCCAGAGAGAGATTCTAAGTATGAGAAGAATTTGATGTGCATTTGCTGGTTGTGAGATGTAGGGGCTGTGTGCAAGGACTGGAGAGAGGCCTCCAGGAGCTAAGAAAGTCAAAGAAACCTTGTAGCCTTCTGCTAACAAGAAAAGGGGGGCCTTATCTGACAACCGCAAGACACTGAATTAGGCCACCAACCTGGATGAACCTGTAAGCAGATTCTTCCTCAGAGCCTCCCAAGGATCATAGCCCTAATACTGTGATTTCCACCTTGAGAGACCGTAAGGAGAAAGGTTCAGTTGAGTCATTCTGTGCCTGGACTTCTGACTCATAGAAACTCAGATAATAAATGGGTGTTGTTTTAAGGCATGAAGTCTGTGATAGTGTGTCATGTCAGCAATGGAAAACGAATATACCATCCTTTCGAAATCTTTGAGGGTAAATGGTCTTATTTAAGGTTTAAGCTTTACGGATTGATGAAAGTAAAATTCGGAGTCATTAGATGTACCATTAGAAAGTTGCAGAAGTGGGATTTGAATCTAGATATGTTTGGTTTCAAAATACTTTATTCCCTAAGCTATACTTCCTTCCATGAGATGTAGTGATGTCCTGTAAAATGTATATGCTATGTAAATAGAAGGTTAGTTTATTAGCACTAGGGGAAATATTTACTCTCTATTTATGTGAATGTCTTATAAGACTAAATGACTAAAAAGATATTGAAAAGCAACTACAGTGGTAGTCTGGTTTGGAATTTATCTTCAAGTCTAAAAGAAGAACATGAGAGGCTGTTATATTGTCAATGGTGTCTATTTCTTTATTTAAACATGTACATTTTTGTTTGCATAAATAATGAAGAAATCCATTTTAGTTCTATGACTGAGACAAAATGAAATTAAAGCAAAATAAGGGTGACAGTTTAATCAGTTTTTTGTTTTCTAAGATACTGAGTTGCTCCTTTGATCTAACAGATGTATACATGACTTTTCCTTGCCCAAGGATTCTCCAATTACACGAATATATATGAGGGAAATACACCTTAATAAAAATAAATAAGTGGTAATTGGAGATTTCAGGAGGACAAAACTACAATTAGAATAGTATTTACACATAAAAAATTCTATTATCAATCTTTGCAAAGGCTTCATCTGAAAGAGCTTCTTATTGTATATGTAGAATCTTCACAGCTGTTTTTGCCCAGGAATCAGAAAATGATTCCAGTATATTCCTAAAATCCATATGGAATAACATTTTCAATTTATTAGTTAATCATATGTTCTTTTTCTAAGCACTATGCACATGAAATACTTTCTACGTAGATCAACATTCATTCAAAGCGACAAGAATTTCTATTTCAGTTATGTTTTCAGGTGTACATCTCCACTCAAGCTAACGTTTTCTCTCACTCTGTCACCCCAATAGGAATACTATGACAAAGGAGATTACATCATCAGAGAGGGGGAAGAAGGAAGTACCTTTTTCATTTTAGCAAAAGGAAAGGTAAATATTAATTAACCCTTATTTAAAAGTAGATTTTAACAAGTCTTTTTCAATCAGCTTGCTGGAAATGCAACAATGCTCTATACCCCAACACAGAAAGTTCTCTGCATTGAACAGGTAAAGGAGCTTCTACCAGAAAAGTCTCCTGGGGTTCAGTTTGAGCCATGGTTTGGGAGACTGGTAGCCGGTTCCAGCTAAGACTGTCATTTCTGAGTGAGTTTAGGCAAGTCATTTAATGTTCTTTAGACCTTGCTTCATTGTGGACAAAATGACTGGATTATTTCTGTGGTTCCCTCGCTTTGAGTCTAGGTTCAGGGTCATAATATTTTCCCTTCTAACAGATGTGACAAGCGGCAGGTAGAGGAGAATGAACTCAGTAGTGGAGGATGGAATTGGCCAGGCATTTATTTATAGCACCAATATGGCTCAGAACTTCAATTCATGTACAAAAGCTCAAGTTGATGTAGATACTGATGCAAATTTTATCTTAATATATAAAAATAAGTAGGCATTTTTAAACTAGGCTGTGAGTGGGTATATAAATGTTGCCACTTGTTCCTATGCTGACTTTTAATGTTCTTCAGAGGTATGAAATAGTATTTGTGAAATATTGAAGGCAAATATTATAAATTCTTGTGCCTATAAACTGTTGGATGTTTACATATGTTCTTTCTTCCATGGAAGAATTTTAACATCAGAGAGCCTGGCACTACCCTTTGTAAACTGGTTTGTGGTTCAACTTTGAATTGGGCTCCCAGTGAAGGAAGATATTAACAAATTAGTTTCACACCTCCTAAGCTCTTTCAACATACTCAGAACCACTTCTTATCATTTCTCCCCAGTGTGAACTCAGTGCTTTGAAAGAATAATGGCTAATAAACAAATTGCATCTATTATTATTATTTTCCATTTAATTCATTGTGACATGCATAAATGCCAGTCCAAATTCCTAGTCAGCATTGAGGTAACCTTTGTTACCAATGTGACTTGAAATAATTCTAGCCCCAAACAAGGAATAATAATGTTTGAATCGTTTGATCATGTGAAGCAGCATTGCAGTTTACCCTTTCCCTCAAAGTGAGCTGAGTGTAGTTATACTGTCCTAACTACAGCAAACAGAAAGCAAAGACTCAGAAATTGCCTTGTCTTTCATGTTATTCAATTAAATTTATATACATCTAGTGGGTTTGATTGAATGAATATGCAGATATGTACTCAACTTCCCCTTCCTTTCCTTTTTTTTTCCAACTGTTTAATATTGTCTAGGTAAAAGTCACACAAAGTACAGAGGACCACGATCAGCCACAACTGATAAAAACATTGCAGAAAGGAGAATACTTTGGAGAAAAAGCTCTTATCAGGTGACTGCATACGTTTATATATATTTAAGTAATTCTCTAGTTATTAAATGGAGCCACTGAACTAATGGCATCCAAAATCCAGAAATTTTTTAAAACATTAAACTGACTTTTAAAATCATGTAAAATTATTTTTTTAGGCAAGAAACAAATATGCTAACTTCTCCCAGAAAATAAATTGGAAAATGTTAAGTTTGCTAGTAAAAATAAAATCGTATTCTATTTGAATTTTTAATTTAAAAGAAGTCAGAGAAAGAGGTACAAATGTGAACATCATACTTTCTTCTTAAGAATGACTTTTTTTAATGTGCTCAATGTTTGAAATAGTGCCCTGTTCAGAGCTTTCCCCTTTCTAAATCATCAAATAACGACTTGCGTATATATTTTGGATGTTTTTTAAATCACTCTGCCAAAGGTAATATTTTCTTAAGAATTTCTATCAGCTCATTTTGCAAGGTTTAGAAACAACTCAAAAGAGTATATATGAAATTTCTACCTGAAGCTCAAGCTTTTGAGGTATGAGTTTATTTATTATTGATATAATTTGCAGAAGAAATACTTTGAAGGCTAATAAAATGGCTCAGGGGAGATTTTGCACTTCCCTGATCCCACAAATAACCATAAATGTGAAGAAATGCATTTTCCTAAATATAAGTGACTTAGGAAAGATCAAGTTAAATTTGGGGGCAGCATCCTTGGATGCTTGTGTATGTTTTCATATGAATTATTTAAATGAATTAGTTAAGAAATCACTTAAAATTTCTAACCAAATAACTAAATTATTTATTTCAAATCTATGCTTATTTTTAAGAGTAGTATTCTTGTTCATCTTCTTCCTAATTTTTGCCTATGAAGTTCCAGTTCTGCTGAGTTGTATGTCTGATTTAAGGAAGAACAGAGCAAAAATATATATCCATAAATTATCTGACAACAAATTTGATTATTGAAAAATCATAAAGCTCTTATGAAAAACACTAAAACGTAATAAGTTGTAGCTATTATATTAACAACTGAAAAATAGAGTTTAAAGACAAGCTGAATTTTCTTTTCCATTTTCTACCTGGTAAGGAACTTGTTTTAATAATAGGGAAATAGCTTTTTTTAAATCTTTGCCAAAGAATATGAATACATGCATGCAGTATAATCAGTTAATATATAATCACCCCGAATGTCAATATATTTGTTCTTAACATTTACATATAATTTTTCTCTTACTTCCTAGCAAAATCACTGAAATTGGAAAGTGCAGAACTATTTTGTAAATGACCTATGAAATCAGAATAACTCTTGAAAAGGGAATAAGCTATCTGGTTTTGTAAGATTTGAAATAATTTATGCTGTATGTTGCAGCCAGCCAATTGTAGTGTTTCCTCAAGAGAAACATAGGAATTTGTGTTTCATACAGACACCTAACTCCCTAAGCCTTTGAAAACATGAAGCCATAACCCATGTGAAGGAAAGTTGGCTACAAATATTTTTTTACATTTTGTGCCTTCTTGCATTATTACTTTTCAGGGCCACAAACTGTGGCTCAGTATTCTTTATATTCTACATATTTCCTCGACTTCACACTAAGTAGTCCCAGGAGTTCCTTCAGAAGTTTGCATGCAAAAATAAATCCATGGCACCCACTCAATTATTATAAAGGAATATAAGTGTACTTATGAACACTTAACACTTGTAAAGTATGTTCAGAGAATATTCCAAGTCAAAATCATGACACTGACAAGTGAAAGGAATGCCATATCTCTTTACTTTTCCTGAGTTCACAAATCAAATAATTGGCCCACAATCCAAGATGTATCTGTGTTTATATTGTATCATCTCCACACACACACAAAAGTTGAGGACAGATTACTCTGTCACAGACTTGAAAAACCCATGTAATGGAAATATTTTCACTCATGTATTCATTGGGTTAGTTTATTATCATTGGATCATATAACATGATTCCATTATATCTAAGATATCATTGATTATAAGATGTTCCATTATCCTCCTCAGAAAGAGAGAAAATGCCAATTGTATTATGACTTGTCATCAATTGTAAGACACACTCTGACTTCAGAGATTTTAATGGAAAGTGTGCATCTTAGACTCTATGAAATAGTATTGTAATATACAATTAATTGGGTAATATGGCATTAAAACACTTTTTGGGTTTTATTTTTGGTTGATTTATCATATGTTAATTACTTGAATATTTTCCCTATAAATTTACATGATTGATAATTTCAGTTTTATCTCGTCATTAATTAGTATGTCTCCTTTGATCAGAGGAGAGCTATTTTATTTTACTGACGCAAGGCTCAGAATTAGATGCCACATACAACTGCAGCCATTGAAACGTCTATGCTCCGTGTGTCGTTTTCTTCTCCTCTGAATTTCTTGCGTACATAACCATTATTTGAACACATTTCAAATGCTTTTTTTTAAGAAAGGGATTTAGCATAAACCATGATATTAAAAAAATAGTCTTTGGGTGGTTTAATAAAAATGGATGTTTAATTGACTTTCCTGTTTTTGTATGCAGTGATGATGTCAGATCAGCTAACATTATTGCTGAAGAAAATGATGTTGCATGCCTGGTTATAGATCGAGAGTAAGTATGCTGATGATGTTGGAGAAAGCAGGCTACAAACACCTTTGAAGCCTTAGTCTTTTGCTATTCCAAGAGTTGGTCTCTCATTCATCACCACTTGGAAATGCTGGCTGATCCTCAGCTGCAAGTATACTCCATTAAAATTCATGTGAAGAAACAGGGCCTTCTGATCTGAATCTGTGGCAGTGGCAGATGCTGGCAGGCTAAATATTTTGCGTGCAAAGTTTGTACATAAATATCAGCAATAGACTGATTTAAATTCTGCATCTTCCAGAAATAAGCTTATTAGTCCTCTCATGGATTTTCTTTCTGCATAACAGTGAAAGACTTCGTAATTTATTTCTAAACTGCCCTAATCAGTCAAAGAATTTTTTTAACTCTCCCAGTCAGAGTATAAAATATTTATTAGCTATATACACTTCCAGGGCAGTTTTAATTTAACATTTGTAGCAATTTACAAGTGATGTGTGTCAACATTAATCTTTAAATGTTTTGGGTTATTTTTCAGGATAAGTCTCATTTTGTGTACTTAACTCACATCGAATCATATTTGATATTTTATTAATGAATTAAACATTTATTGATTATTTACTAGATGCAGTAAAGGAAATTCAGATTTGTCATAACATTGTCTAAGAAAATTCAAATACAGTCAGGGAAATAGGGCATACTCATATGAAACGTTAACAAAAAATAATAAATAGGGGGTATATAGTTGACTGCTAATTTATATACAAGTTGTTAAATGTAAAACCATAGGATCTAGAGCTGAAAAGAACCTTTGGGCATTTAAAAAAAAATCTTTTTATTATGGAAAGTTTCGAACATAACCAAAAGTAGATAAAATAATATCATGAACCTCATAATGCAAGGTGAACAATATCAACTCATGCCTGATCTATGTTTGCCACTCCCTGCATTCCCCACACTATTTTCTAGCAAATTCCAAACATAAAATTAATTCATCTATATATTTTAGTAGCCTATCTAAAAGATGTGTTATTTTTAATGTATAACCATAATACCATTAACATACCTAAAAAGTTAACAATAATTCTTAATACCAATTAGAGTTACTTTAATTCTCTCCTTTACAGTAAGAAAAGTGAGTTCCAGATAGGTTAAAGAATTGCCCCAACACTGTCATCTCTGTCCAGGGTTCCTGCTTCATTCCAACAGGTAGCCCGATGCCATTTTGGCTACCATAGCATGCATTCAGAAAAAGAAGCAGCCACCATTCGGTAAAGTGGTCAACCTTTGTGAGTGTGTTTATGAGGGAATAGGGCTTAAAGAATTAATAGGATTGTTCTAGGCAAAGAAGGGATGTGGAAAACACTCCAGGTAAAGTAAAACACAAAGGCAAAGGCATCGGGCTAAAAAATTGTAAGATACGTCCAGGGAAAAGGTAATTTTTGGATGCCAGCTCTCGAAAGGAAAATATATTGGCATAGTATTGTCCAAACGATGCATGTTTGTATGTAAGTTCCTTAAATTTATATACATGCAGTGAATGGTATTGCTGTTTGGTAGACGCCTATAAATGGCTCCAAAATACAAGGACTAAAATGTTAGAAAAGAACTACATTGCTTTTTCTTAATTGTAATCACATGTATCAACTATTTATGTAATATTTCATGTATGCATATTCTGTGAGGATGCAGTGATTCTATATAATTTTCAGATTATTTGGAGGATTATAATTTTAAAATGTTTAATTAAAGATGTAGACTTGAGATCCTATACTATACAAAGTCTCTGTTAGCCACAATGAGATTTAAAAAGCTACATGGGTTATGGAAAATGGGTTAGGGAAGATGAATAGTCAAATATGACTAGGAAGACTTATTTCCCGGATTTCCTGGGACAGTTCTGGTTCTCTGAACATATTTATTGTTGGCACCCCATTTCAGTCTGAAAAGCATCTCAGTTTGGATGATAAATTATATGATCACCCTATCTTTTAAGTCATAGCTAAGATTAAGATCCCATGATAATGCTCCCATAGCATCCAGTATACTCTTATTTATTAATCACCCTTTATTTAATTGCTTTATTTAACATCTGTCCTCTCACTCTTCTATAAGCTTCATCATTACAGAAACCAGGGTAGTCTCGTTCACTGATGAAGTAGTGCCAGCATGTGACATAGTACTTGGCACACAGGAGGTACCACCAGATGCTGGCTGAATAAATGTCACCACCCTGACAAGGAAGATACAGTGACTGAGAGCTTATGGCTTTTTAAATTCTTTCCTAATTCATTATTGTAACAAATTTTACAATGAACACATTTTAAGAAGGAGAGTTAGAGTTTGAGGTAACATTTCCTATTTTTAAAATGTGATCAAAGTTGTGGAAATAATTGTGTAAAATGGCAATGGCTCTAAGAAATGGGAAGTGTTATTAGTGTCATTTTGGTCATTGTTTGACTGTTAGGGTAAATCTGAAAGGAGTTTATTAATTACCTCTCAAGCTATAAAATTCAATGAATAGGGGCTGTTTGAATGTTACAGCTAGAAGGTTCAAGCTTGACTCTAAGATTAGTTAGCTGAGAATTTCTAGGGACCTGCAACATCAGTGTCATCTACATTAAAAGAAAAATATTTACTTGCAACAATACTTCAGTTTTTTAATAAGAAACAGAATAATGCTTAAGTAACAGTAAAAGTAAAACAAAATATAAGAAGTATCTCTGTTTTACTTGAATATTTCAACTTTTGGAAATTAGAAATTCGGTGGTAATATTGTTTCATTTCTTGCTATTTTGCATTCCACAAAAGTTAATCTACAGAGCAAGGTAGGAAAGAGCAGAGAGTAGAGCTGGAGGGTAAAATGGAAAATACCAAGCACGGGGTGTAATACATACTTACCGACATAAATAGAGAGAGACAATAAAGTTGGGAGTCCATTGAACGTGGATAGATTCTTCTGGGCTAGGCAGGCAGTCCCTTTAAGTTATTTGGAGATAAATTTTCATTCTTTCATTCTACTATGTACCAGCTGCTTAAGACATTACAGAGATATAATGTCTTTTACGAAATATACTGTTTTGTAGTAGGGACAAGAAGTAAATCTAGGAAGACTGCAGGATATAGGGTTGGGGGAGCACTGGAAGGATAACCAAGAAAAAAAGGTTTCACTGGTGAGGAAGGGGATGATTTCACCTTATGGGGAGTGTAGTATGAAATAATTCCCAGGGACACTGGATGGGGGTAGGGGACCAGAAGATCAGGTGTGTCTCATGGCCAACCAGTGATCCATGATGGTGAGGGAAGACAAAAGAAGATGTTGGGTCAGTCTCATAGAGAGCTAAGTTTAGGTAAAACATTTGGAATTCATGATAAAGGTATGTGAAATGAGGAGTATTAACCCAGGAAACAAGAAGGGGTGAACTTCATGTGTCTAACTTTGGTTAATTAGACCTGCTGATTCAGTAAACAGATCATGTAGACTGTTTTCTTTCCACTGTCTTCTGAATAAAGACGCATTTATTGGTAACCTGAATAGAAAAACTCAGATAATGGTCCTCCTTCTTTTTCCTTTGCTTTCATAAACCCCAAGGAATCAATTATATAACTCCTAACAACTATTCTACATATTTTGGCAACTTTAATATTCCATAAATGACTGAAAAACAGTTTACAAAGGCATAAATAACCCCAAGTGGTCATTTATGGGCTTGAAGGAAAATGTCAAGTTGAAATGGTAATTACCAGCACAGAGTTTTTATTTTATTTTGTTATATTTTATTTTATTTCTTTAGAACATTCAACCAGACAGTTGGGACATTTGAAGAACTGCAAAAGTACCTTGAAGGATATGTGGCAAACCTGAACCGTGATGATGAAAAAAGACATGCAAAGTAAGTGGAGGCATTACAGAGATATAATAAGATATAATAAGATGCAAGACTAGTTTCTTACCCCGGGTCTGACTTCTGATAGGTGTGAAGAAGGGAGCTAAGAGGTATGATGTGCTGTGTGGTGACTTCTAATGCTCCTGGACGAGAGACTTGGAGGAACTCTTTTTAATGCTCTTATCAATAGTATGGCTATTTTTTTTTTAGCCTAGAAGTTTTCATTTGGTGTGATGAGTAAGAATGTTAGGGGGAAATTTCCCAACAGCAGGTCTTAAGAAAGGGACCTTTTCTCTTGTTTGGTGTCTTAGCTCAAGAGGACATAAATCCAGGAAGGAAGAATCCTCTCTTGCCTGTCTTTTGATGGTCATTGAATAGGAATGCCAGGGCACTAGAGCAGCATATTCATTCTGATTGCTGGCTAAGAGCTAAGGGTAGAGTAGGAATTATTTCACTATTTAAAGGATCTCTTGCCTTAGGGTATTTGTGTGTCAGTGGGGGAAGGGGTTATGGCCTCTAAATGTGTTGACAGTAATGAAAAATTTTCATTTTAATAGAAAACACTGGTTTGTTAAAGGAAAATTATTTGAAAATCCTTTGCTGAAACATTTTAAGCATATTTGACCATACTGTAATACCAAAGTTATATAGTCAAATATTCTAGAAAACCGAAGTTTGAGTTGTTAGAGCATTCAATCAGAACCTCCTAAGTTTTTTCCGAGGAATTTTATTGCAATTTTTCTTCTGAAGGCCTTTCATAGTAACAACAATTTATGAATATCTAACCCAGAACAGTAAGCCTTAATTAAAAGAGAAAAACTGACATTTCAAAACAACAATATTTGGACATAAATTAAGTAGTACTCTTTCATGTTTTAAAACATTTATTCCGGTTCAGCCTTAGAAAGCTTCAAGATCTGACAAAACACAGCAAAGTTTCTCAGTGTGGACTTCTTTGTAGCAAAGGAAATCACCCTTCAGTTCCATTCCCTTTCATTGACTCCTTCTGTTTTTCATTTTTTGTTTTCTGACTGTAGCTTTATTGAAGAATATTTTGCATAACATGAAATTAACTGCTTTACCTCTCATTGTCTCAGTTTAACTCGTGTTCTGTGTGTAGGTCCAATTTTTTGTGTATTGAATCACTTTTCTCCTTAGGTGTACTTGCATCTTACCTATAAAAATTGAAATAACCTTTGTAGCAACCAGAGCAATAATTACCAGCAGAATTGGTTGTTCTCAGAGTGGAATTGATGTTTGGCATGACCTTAGTTGATTGAGGGGATGTAAGTAAAGTGTCCCATGTCTTTTACAGGAGGTCCATGTCTAACTGGAAGCTCTCTAAAGCACTTTCTCTGGAGATGATTCAGCTGAAGGAGAAGGTGTCCAGATTTTCCTCATCATCCCCATTCCAGAACCTTGAGATTATCGCAACACTGGGCGTTGGTGGGTTCGGAAGAGTTGAGCTTGTAAGGGGTTTACGTTTCACGCATCTGAGAGAAGCCTTTTGATTTTTTTAGTTTGTTTTATATTCCAGTGTATCTTAGAGGAACATATGAATTACTGCTATCTAGAAAGGTGCTCTGAACTGAAATTGTGAAGAACTCTATATATTGCATAGTAGTAGGTATTTTAATAATATAGCTTCTATTTCAGCCTTCTTTTAGCATGCCCTTTTGTGAATTATTTGTTGATAATAATCATTAGAGTATGTAGCAAGTAAGCAATCCCAAAAGGCTATGAAACCAAAAAATATACATTTCCAAAGCACAAAATATGGCATACGTACGTGTATTTAAAGGAAAGAAAACTGTTTTGAGTGGAAGTGCTATATGGAAATGAAATATTTAATATTACAGTTGTCTTTTAAACAGCCTCCAGAACCATGTCTGTATAGATTTATTTGACTTTCATTATCCTGTTTTTGGGCTGTTCAAAACTTTCTATCAGAATAAAGAAAAGAAGCTGAATGCAAGAGGATGTTTGAAGTACAGCCTTTTGTAGTGTTTATCAGGACAGCTGGGAACTTAGGGCCTGATTTCAGTTGTATCTTCCACATCATCACCTCTCTGAGCTTTATATGCAGCTTCCAAGGAGAAGAAGTGGTGTTGTCAGATTAAATATTCTGAGGAAGCAGAATGGAGCTCTGTGACCTTACTGGGTACAGATGGCTCTGAACTCTTGGCAATTACCAAGCCCTTCTTTGCCTGCCAGGTTTTTAACAATTCACTGTACATTAACCTCCAGGAACTCTGCTGACACCTCTGCTGGGCAGCCCTGGGCACACAGATCTGAAAGACTGCTAAGAGATCTGGAGAGTCCACTTCACACCTAGTCATACATCATCTTTGATATCTGAGGTGGGGGGTGGGGGGTAAGTACACAATTTCTTACTAAGGAAAAGAGTATTTGTGACGTTTCTCAGGCTATGTGGAACGACAATGGAAATATCCATCTGCGGTGGTATTTTTCACCAAAGATCTCGGCAAAGGATTGAATTATTAGTACTGAGATCTTTTTTTACTGTAGTTAAATAATAATAATTGAAACAGCAAGTCCACCATTACTTTAAAAGTCATTGCAGTAATAACAAATGAGAGCAAAATATGGAGTGCAACCATTTGTGCAATCTAGTTACTTGTCAAATATAGTCTGCTTTTGAACTTTTAAGCCTATCAGAACAAATATCTGTTATAAAATTTTATTTCCTTTTAAATGAAAACCCTGACTATTCATCTAGAGTACTGCTCTCCAACCGAATCTTCTGTGGTGATGGAAATGATACATATCTATGCTATTAATTAAGGCAGCCACTGGCTCATGTGATTGTTGATCATTTAAAATGTGCTTGTGATTGATGAACTGTTCTTATACTAACTCTTTCTACAAAGCCAGAACCTTTCTGATACTAAAACCAGATAATGATATCACAAGAAAAGAAACAGACCATTATCATTTATGAATCTAGATATAAGCATCCTGAATAAAATTAATAGCAAACTGAATCCAATGGCAAATTAGAAGAATTCTACACCAGGATCAAATGGGATTTATCCCAGGTGTGCAATGGTGTTTCAGCTTAAGAAAATCAATTAATATACTACACAACCTTAATAGAGCAAAGGAAAAAAATCCATACAATCATCTCGATTGATGAAGAAATAGTATTTGACAAAATCCAGCATGGCTTTTTTTTTCATGGGCAAGCACCGGAAATCAAACCCGGGTCTCTGGCATGGCAAACAAGAAATCTGCCACTGAGCCACCATTGCACCGCCTCCAACATGCCTTTTTGAAATACAGAAAACTAAGAATAGAAGGAAGCATCTTTAACATGATAAAGAGTGAAAATGAGAAACCCACAGTTAACATACTCGATGGTGAAAGACCGAAAGCATTTTCTTCCTAAGTTCAGGACCAAGACAAGGATGCCCACTGTCACCATACATTTTAGGATTGTATTGGAATTTCTGGCCAAGGCATTTAGACAAGAAAAAAGAAATAAAAGACAACCAAACTGGAAAGGAAAAAGTAAAAAATTCACTATTTGCAAAAATTTCACTATTTCTACATGAGCCTATATGTAGAAAATCCTGAAAACCCACAACAAAGTTATTAAAGTTAATAAATGAATTCAGCAAAGTGGTCACATACACGTTTAATTTGCAAAAATCAGAGGTGTTTTCATATGCTAGTAATGAACAACCTGAAGAAGAAATCAAGGGAAAAAATTCCATTTACAACAACAACTAAAAGAATCAAATATCTAGGAATAAATCTAGCCAAGGATGTAAAGTACTTCTACACAGAAAACTACAAAACAATGCTAAAGGAAATCAAAGAAGACCTAAATAAATGGAAGTACATTCTGTGTTCATGGATTGGAAGACTAAATATCATTAGGATGTCAGTTCTGCCTATAGTGTTTACAGATTTAATGCAATCCCAATCAAAATCCTAACAGCCATGGATCAAAATGGTAAGGGCTCTGAATAGCCCAAACCATCCTGAAAAAAGAAGACCAAAGTTGGAGGACTCACTCTTCCTGATTTTAAAGCTTATTATAAAGCTACATTAATCAAAACAGTGGGATACAGGCACAAGGACAGATTATTCTCTGTATGGTTTGGGCTATTCAAGGCCCTTACCTTACCAAATGAATTTAATGATTGGCCTTTCTACTTCTGCAAAAAAGGCTGTTAGGATTTTGACTGGGATTGCATCCACTAACAAGGCTACTATTTCAAAAATGGAGAAAAAAGAAGTATTGGACAGGATGTGGAGAGACAGGAACCATCATACATTTTTGGTGGGAATATAAAATGGTGCAGCTGCAGTGGGAAACAGTTTTGCAGTTCCTTGGAAAGTGAAGTATAGAATTACTGTATGACCTATTGTTAGGTATATACCCAGAAAAATTGAAAGCAGGGATTTGAAAAGATGTGTGCACACCAATTTTCATAGTGGCATTGGCATTATGCACAATTTCCAAAAAGAGGAAGAAACCCAAGTGTCTATCAATAGATGAATGGATAAATAAACTGTGTTATACACACACGATGGACTGTTGTTCGGCTGTGAAAAGGAATGAAATTCTGATGCATGCTATAATATGGGTGAACTTTGAAGGCATCATGTTGGTAAAATAAGCCAGACACAAAAGGACACATTATATGGTCTCATTTTTCAGGTTCATAGATTCATAAACTAGAATACTGTTTACCAGGGGCTGGGTGGGGATAGGGAATGAGGAGTCAGTGCTTAATTGGTATGTAGTTTTGTTAGGGTTGATGGAAAAGTTTTGGCAATGGATGGTGATGATGGTGGCACAATGTTGTGAATGTCATTAATGTCACTGCATTGCGCATCTGAAAACGGCTAAAATGGGCATTTTTAGATTTTATGTATGTTACCAGAATTTAAAAAAAAGGAAAAAGAAAAAATGTCTTAATGTGGCTAGTGACTACCATATTGATAGAGAAGATATGGAATTTGATTGTGTGCTTTATTTTAAGAATCAAGGAAGTGAATATTTTAAAAGAACAATTATTTAGCAATTCCCGTCAGGGTTTTTCATGTCACGCAATCAAAACTGAATAGATTTCCCTAAATTAAATCCTTTAACCTGAGTTTTTTTCTTCTTTCAATACAAACGTTTTAAAACCATATGCAAGGTTTGTGAATTATTTTGGAAATTTTGTTGTAAAAGGAATGTGCAAACCTGATGGAGCTCAAATCTCAGAGGGATAAGTGATAAAATATTTACATATCATTTAAGTGTGAAAAAATTTAACTCTCAGAAATTAACATTTCAGATATATTGATATAGAAACATAAATATAGGTATTGCAAACCTTTTCGGTAAGTTAATTTTGAGGGAACTTTCTATTTTTTTTTTTTTACATAGGTTAAAGTGAAAAATGAGAATGTTGCTTTTGCTATGAAATGTATAAGGAAGAAACACATAGTTGACACTAAGCAACAAGAACATATCTACTCAGAAAAGAGGATACTGGAAGAATTATGTTCTCCATTTATTGTAAAGTAAGTGAGCCTGTGGCCTCCTAGGACTTCATGATTTGTAGACTCTTCTTTTGAATATTTCTGTGCAAGACAGCAGCAGGAAAAGTCAATGGAGGCCCCACTCTGAATTCTTCATTCTGGTCACGGTAACCATGCTTAAGTTGTTAGAAATTTGAAGTTTGGATCCAGGAGTTTTCCAGATGTTTTTATTCTTTTAAGTAATTCTCAGGAAAGTATGAATGTGCCTGTGTATATGAATATAAAATAATTACAGAATCGTTTGAGCTATTCAATCTGGACCTAATGCAGAATTTGGTGATAGAAGAATAAGAATTCATCAGAATCCCTGTTGGTATGTGTGGACTGTCGAAGGGGCACCAAAGCTTGGTCTAGGCCTCTCTGCCTGGATACCAAAAGATCCATCTCCTAATAATTAGTAGTAACACCAGAGTTTGGAGGAGAAATATAAATTATTCTAGGCTACAACTTCTACAACTTTTTTTTACCTGTTAATTCATGGGTTAAAGTAAGCCAGTTTATGTAACCATTTATCATGTTTTAATATCCTAGAATGTAGCTTTAGTAATTTTTACATGATATGAACTGTCCCTGTAATGATCAGAATTTGTGCTTTTTGAACAAAGACCCTTTCTGCCCATCACATTCCCATGGGTGTTGTTTTTTCAAGATTGTGAAAGAAGTTTGAACCTAGGCAATGCAAGCAATAGAGTTATCCAGTTATGCATTACTTGTGTTCCGAGAACACCCTTTTATTATCAATATTTTATTGACAAACTTTGATGAGCACCTTTAGGAAATGGATTAGGTTTTATTCATTTTTTTCACTTACAGCCTTTGCAAAGTGCTTGGCATGCAGCTGGATAATAGTAATCATATCAAGAATAAATATTGACAGCTTAAAATATGCCAGGCACTCTTCCATGAAGTAATATGTAATATTTATTTGATCCTCATAATAGACAAGAAGTGAGGCAAATGTTATGATTATCATCATTGTACACTGAGAAAACTGGGGCCACATACCTGCCAAATGCCCAATCTAGAATTCAATCCTAGACAACTTGGTTCAGTAACCCACTCTCTGAACCACTTTACCAGAATCTCTCTTCTGTCTGTATGTGATGTAGTTGCTCTGCCATCTGCTTTGGCCTGGGAATAGTGCTAGGGTGGAAAGGGGTGTCTTGATCATGAAGACACAAAAACTGCTTTTACCCGATTTTGAAATATGGCATCTTGCCCGTATCACTCTCCGGGTCTAAGGTACTCATTCTCCAAGCTTCCGGGAGTACTGCCAGCTGTGGGCTGAAGCCCAGTCCCTCTCAAGTGAAAAGTGAACCAAAATCATGCCCTGTCCCCAAGGACACTTTGCATCTAGTGACTGGTTGATGAGGTGGAGGTTGTCCTAGCAGATCTCCTTGAGGCTGAAGCTTTTATTGCATCTACATCTCAGCCAACCTCTCCCTTTGCCCAAACCTGCTTCCTTCCTTACCAAGGCTGGCGTTCCTGAATTCATTCCTCACTGAACTTACTGCTTATAAATCTTTGCCTCGGAGTCTGTTTCCAAGGAAATCCAACCTAAAGTAAAGAACTATGGGACTTAAGATATGGACAAAAGTAACTGTCATGCAAGGCCTATCTTAAAGGAGATACATGCAGAAGCCTCAGACTTTTCAGAGGAGGGAGAGGTCATATTTGTAGGTGAGCTAATGAGATACTATTGTAAAGGTGGCCTCTGAACTTGGCCTTGAAGAATGGATGAGACTTTTCCTGTGAAACTGAGATTAAGGAGTTCAGTTTGTGGGTAGAGGAAGGGCAGTTTAAGTAAAGGGATCCACATAAGCAAAAGCAAGGCCTTCGTAAAGATCAGAGAGTATTAGGTGCAAAGTCCTTATAGCTTTAGGATGTTTGTAAGGAGTTATGAGGGTTACTGGTCAAAATGCTATTAATGATATTCTTAAACAACTGTAAAGAGGTTTTAAAACTAGATTTCTAATAATCGCATTTTTAAATTTGTTTCCACAGATTATATCGTACTTTCAAGGACAATAAGTATGTATACATGCTTCTGGAGGCCTGCTTAGGTGGGGAGTTATGGAGTATATTAAGGGACAGGTAATGTAAAAGAGCTTATAAACTGTAAGCTTTTGGCTCATCACACCTTGCTTAAAGCATCTAAAGGATGCTATCTTCATGATCATTTAAAGAATCATGAAATGATTATAAGAAAATATTATCAGATGATAAAATAAAGTAGCAATAGTGATATTTCTTAGCTAACATTACAGTGGTGTCATAATCATCCTGTAAAGTAATTGTTTTCATCACCATAGGGATTCATAAATCCCAGGCTTAGAGAAGGTGTGAATTGTCCAAGGTCTCATGGTCGATATGAGTCACAATCAGGGTATCGACCTAGATATTTCCGATTCTGATTCCAATTCTTTCTAGGGGGAAATAAAGAAATAATGGGTATGTGTGTGTGTGTGTGTGTGTGTGTGTGTGTGTTTAAGCCCTCACTGAGAAGAAGAGTAAGATGTGCACAATAGTTAAGTTTTACAAAAGGGTGATTTCCACACAATCACAACCACAGATATTTACTGAACATCATTTATATACAAGTTTCCAGAGTAAACAGTGTAGAGATTTTCTAGAAAGGTAGGTTTTTGTAATCAAGAGTATAAAAATACAAACTTTTCCTACTATGAGATTAGAGTTGATTTGGAGAGATTAATATCTGCAAGTTTTAAGACATTTTATTATTATTAAATAATAAATTAAACTGACAGAAATTAAACTGACAAAGAAAGTTGGCAATATGTAATTAAATGCCAAATGAATGTTGTAATAAGAAGCTCAGGGGAGGAGGGGGAGAGAGAAAAACTTGATAGTAGAGGATGGGCTTAAACTAAATTTTAAAGATGACAAAAATTGGGGAAGGCTGGAAGAAAGGGAACTGGTATAATTTGGGAAAGTATCAGGTCTTCTTATGAATAATGAGCAAACATTTGAGTGAAAAATCAGGGCAGCAAAAGAGGAGGTGGGAATATAGTTTGGTGCGAGGTTGTGGAGGATAGGCCTAAGCATTTAGTTGCTACTACCTGGGCTAGGGATTTTCAACTTTACGTCAGAATCGGTGGGAAACTTCTAACACATAAAAATGCTGGGGCCTAACTTCAGACATTGTGATTCAGTTCTTCTAGGACAGGGCCCCAGAAGTTACTTTATAAATGATTCTCAGACAGTGCTAATGTGTATTCCTGGTTGACAATCTCTGATGTAGGTGGTAAGAGACCACTGCTCATTTGAGTAGAAGATGAGTGTGTTGTGTTAGGAGCATGTTGTTGGATGGACTAGAATGGAAGAAACGGAAGGGATGCGGAAACTTTCATGATACGTGCAAAAGCAGAGGCATGCTCCATCTTTGCTTTAACATGTAAATCTACTTAGAAAACAGTTCCTGATACTGTTAGGTGCTGTGTCTAACCCTCCGTGAAATATACAGCAAACCTATGTCATGGATATGAATTCAGTGGGTCAGTTCAGGTAAACAACTTGCCCAAGGACTTAGTAAGTGAAGATGTAGGATTTAAACCCTATCTCTCTCACTCTAAAGCCACACTCCTCTGTTACACCAGATAGCAAATCTCCACCACATTTTAAGAATCCAGTTTGTGAAACTGCACACAGTGGTAACACAGAGCAATTCTAATATGATCAAAAACACCAGACAGGAAAGAATTATAGGCCACTTTCTCCCTGAGTTACTATTACATGCCATACAAACAAGAAAGTGATCATGATCACTTGAGTCATTTTTTTTCATCAACAAATAACTTGCAAAAAGCTGGTTCAAGCTCTACATTAAAATAGTTGCATTTTCTCTAGACTTTCTCTACAATTATTTGGGTATAAACATTTTTATTTTAATGAAGTAATTCTTGTTAGCATTGGGTATTTCCCCCCCTTTTTTATGATCAGCAAACAGCCTAATTTATCTGTTTTGTATAAACAATTTTTAAGTGGTGAAGCTCTGCAAAGCATTTATATTGCACAAGTTTACCAATTGTAATGATTGGTAAACAATGATTGACACCGAGTACAAATATTCCAGCATGTTAATAGGGAAACTGCTTTCCTTGCAGAGGCAGCTTTGATGAACCCACTTCCAAGTTCTGTGTGGCATGTGTGACAGAAGCATTTGATTACCTGCATCGACTAGGTATTATCTACAGAGACCTGAAACCAGAAAATTTAATTCTAGATGCTGAGGGTTATCTTAAATTGGTAAGACAAATTCTCTGACTTACCGTGTCATATAAGATGTTTCCAAGCACAAAGTTCTGTTGTAGAGTGATTTTCTTTCTCATCATGGTTATTTTCATTTTGGGGCTATGACCTTTGAAATTAGTACACTTAGACAGGGAGCTATTTACAAGCACAGTATTTTTGTCTAGAAACTTAAATATTCCACCCATATTCATGATGACTGTGAAGCATTTATATAACAGAATTGGACTTGAACATTGGATTTTGTTCTTAACTTGTGTAATAATTTTAACTAAGTCTTAGTTGATTTCTGCTATGTATTGGAAATAGCTGTAAGGAATAATGAAAGAAGATGGTATTCTCCTGCTCCTGAGTCTATGTAGGGGGAGAAGATAAACAAATAAATGGTATTTTTTAAAAGAACTCTTTTTAGGTGATTCTAATGTGCAAAAAAGATTGAAAATCACAACATAGCTATAGGCTGCTTGAGGACAGAGACTTTCCTTGTTATCCCTCTTTGTCATCTCTTGATGCCTAACATGGGCCTCTTTGCATGTTACAGTACAGAAAATAATGCTACCAGACAACCTTAAATTTCTTTCAGAGAGAAGCTATAATAGAATGAAAAAGTCATGGTTGAGGAGAAATCAAAGCACTTTTGTACCTCAGGAGGGGAACACATGAGGCTGGGGAACCCAGGCTCCACATTTCAGGGTCCATTTGTCAGTACCTCAGGGACGTTAAAACATCTCTGAACTTAATATTTGCAAAAATATTAAACATTTCTCACATCATAGTTTTTATATGAAGAAATAATAACTATTACCATTTAATGAGCAGTTACTATGTGTAAACCTATTATGTTAAACCCTCTTACAATTAATCTCTTCTAACAACCTGTGAGGTAAGTTTAACCACCCACATATTACAACTGTGTAATTTAGGCCTGAGGAATTCAATTTATTATGTGTAATTGCAAGATTTCTCTCCATGGTAAGGAATGAAATAAAAACCCTTTCATGTGGATAGGCAATGGTGGCTCGGTAGCAGAGTTCTCGCCTCCTTTGCTGGATACCCGGGTTCGATTCCTGGTGCCTGCCCATGCAAAAAACCCCAACAACACAAAAACCCTTTCATGTGAAATTTGGCCAATTTCCAAGAAACATTTTGGTCCATTCAAGCTTTATTTATCCATGAAAGCCATCTTTGGGAACTGGCAAGGTACTAACGCAGGGCGTCAGTTACTCCTCTTCTTCAATGCCCTTCATTGGTTATATCCCTTTTGGCTCTTAGAGAAACTGTTTTGAATAATCTTGAGGTAAAAACATAATGAGGGATGCAAGATATACATTAAATTCATCCCTTCTCTTAGTTGTTTTTAAAACTCTAATGGCATTTTCAGTATTTATAGAAATGGAAGGCAATAAGTAACTCCTCTGTTAGCCATTGAAACATTTTTCCAAAGAGTGATGTGAAGAATAATATTTAAAACCTGTGGAGATTAAAAAGTAAATGTTAAACATTTCAACTTCTAGCTACATCAGGCTAGATATCCTGAAATCTTTTCACCACAAAATGCTTGAAAACTCTGGTTCACATATAAAAATCAGTATTATAAATGCAGCTTACAGGAGAGTGTGGGCATTCACCTGGGGTTGGGAACCAAGTTTGGACAGTACTGTTGGGTGGAAACCAAGCATTGAAGGTAGCTGTCTTCGGGTATCAAGCAATGTTCGCTAGCCTAAATGCTTAATTTTAATTGCTGTGCCATGGGGAACAGAAGACCAAGTTTTGGACCTGTGAAATGTGGGAAGCTGAATCACAGACCATGCAGAAAGCCAAGAACCCACAGATTACCCTCACCGGGAGACAGAAAACAAGAAAACAAAATTCAGCTCACAAAGACAAAGTGCAACTTAGAAGGACAGGAGGTACCATCACCATCGGTTGGCATTAAAAAAACAAAGAGCAGAAGCAGACGCATAGGCATAATGCCTCCTATATTGCAGTAGTGAGTTACAGAATGGAAAATAAATACATCTAAAACATTTAATAAGGGAGGGAATTAAAAAATGAGTAAGGGGGCAGGCCACGGTGGCTCAGCAGGTCAGAGTGCTTGCGTGCCATGCCCAAGGACCCGGGTTCGATTCCCGGTGCCTGCCCATGTAAATAAAAAAAAAAAATGAGTAAAGAACAAGAGATTATCAAAAGAAGACCAAATATACCTGGGGGAAAAGCTAACAGATTGAAATTAAGAATATAATAATCGCAATTAAAATACAGTAGAAACCTTCATTACATTGGACTGATCCTTTTCCTGAGATTAATTGTAATATATGTAAAAAAAAAGTCTGAAAGCATGTGAAAGCAACGAAAAGTAAACATTCAAACTTTAAATAAACGACATTCAAATATTAAAAAAGAAGAAACACAATGGATGATATTCTTCACATTTGTACAGCTGTTATGTGTGACTGTTCAGGACACTTCTCAGTATATAAGACATGGGAGGTAAACATCTAGGTAATATCATATTTAATGGTGAAGTGTTGGACCCTTTCCCATTAGATTGTCCACAACGCAATCTAAGAAAGAGAAATGAAGAGACTTGGTGGACAGAAGTTCTTAAAATGTTTAATTGGAGTCTGAGATAAAAATAATAGAGAGAATAATTGAAAGGCTATATCCAAAGAAATAATGATTGAGAATGTTCCAGAAATTAGAAAAGACACCAATCGTCAAATAAAGGAATCCCAACAAATCTCAGTTTTCTGGGACAAATTTTGTTTATTCTAGTTCCTGTGTTTGCATAACAAATCACTCCAATCATAGAGGCATAAAATAAGAAATTATCATTTATGATCTGTCACAATCTCTGTGGGTCAGGAAGTTGAGAGTGGTTCAGCCTTGTGGTCCTGCCTTTGGGGCTATTGTGAAACTTCAGTCAGATGTTTGTTTGAGCTGCAGTCATCTAGAGACTTGATGAGTAGAAAATCCAAATCCAAGGTGACTTGCTCACACGGCTGACAAATTGGTGCTGGATGCCTTATTCTCCACATGGGGCTCTCTGCAGGCTGGTTGGGTGTCCTCATGGCAGGATGGCTGGCTTTCCTCATAGTGAGCCACCCAAGAGACCAAGCAGAAGCTACAGTGACTTTTGATACCCACTCTCGGAAGTCACATGCCAAGCCGACACTTCCTCTGTATTCCGTTGGTCATGCAGGGCCAGCCGTGATACCCTGTGGGAAAGGATGCTATCAGGGTATGAATACCAGGAAGTGTGGATCATTGCAGCCTTCTTGGAGGTTGGTTTTTGCAGTTGCAAAAACAGAGTCTTAAAAACCATCAAAGAGAAAAGACAGCTTTCATATAAAGGAATAGAATTAGATTTCAATGGACTTCTCAACAAAGATAGAAGACTGCAGTGGAGTAATAGCTTTAAAGTAAAATAACCGACAATACTGAATTATACGACCAGAGAAACGTTTTTTAAAGGAGAGGGCAAAATAAAGACATTTTCAAACAAAAGAAAGGGTGTTTGCCACCTACATTCCCTCACTAAAAGAACTGCAAAAGGATGGACTTAAGGGAGAGGAAAAATGATCCCTGATGTAAGATCTGAAATGCAATAAGGAATGGTGAACAAGGAAAAATGGTAAGTATGTTTTTAGTTTTTGAAAAATGTAAATTAAGTAATAATAATTATTTTTTATGCAGTGTTAAAAATGAGAATGCTAAATAACCGAACAACAGCAGCATGAAAACTGAGAGTAGGTGTAAGTGGAATTAAAATAAGAGGGGGGAATGTCAATCATTTTAAAAGAAGGCAGCAAGGAGAAGCAGGAAACTGTAAACCAATCATACAGAGAGAAAGCACAAAGTAAGACAGTGGAGATAAATCAAACATATGTAAATTAATTAAACTCTTCATTTAGAAACTGAGGACTATCAAATAGATTTAAAAAATAAAAATCAGCTGTATGATGTTTACAAGAGATAGACATAAAACATGAGGATACAGAAACATTAGGATTAAAAGAAGGCCTCTGGCTAATGCACACTGTAGGCAGTCCAACCTTGGACACTGTCTTACAGAGTTTGCCAGAGCTACTCTGACAAACATCACACATGGGTTGACCTAAACAACAAGCATTTATCGTCTCATAGTTTTGAAAGCTGTGAGACCAAACTCAAGATGTTGTTAAGGCCATGCTTTCTCCCAGGGGTCTGCAGCCTTCTGGGCAGTCCTCTGTCTCACAGCCTCTCCTTTCTTCTTTCTGGCTTCTACTGACGAACTCGGACTGATTGTGTCTGAATTTCCTCTCCTTCTAAGGCCTCCAGTGATATGGAGTGAGGCCCACCTTGATTCCATATGGCCACACCTTGACTAACATTAAAAGGATCCAATTTACAAGTAGGCTCACCCCCACAGGAACACAGATTAAGATTTGAACATGTTTTTTGTGGGGAACATGATTCAGTCTCCAACAAACACGAACATCTCGGAGGGTGAAGGTTTCCTTATATTGCTGACCCAAAGGTCACCACTTTCTAGCATCATTTTCATCCTCCTCCACCATTTTTTGCAAGTATTTATGAGAGGTCACATATTTAAGGAAGGCAAATTAAGGGTAGGGTTTTTCCCCAGCAGAGAAAAAGTAGTAGAAACCTGGAAGACCTAAAGAAAGGTCTGGATTTTAGAAGTGTCTCTCTGCAGTCTGTAAAGGTATGCCCTTCCCTGATAATTACCACGGTTGAGTTTACATTGACTGATGAAGCCTTCATTCTCTTCTCTCCGGTCATGATTTAGATTGCCCACCTCATCTATTCCAAACGGGGTCTACCTGGGCCTAACTTGTCTCCACAGGAAACAAACACACAGGGTTGGGATGAAGGATTATCAGATATTACTCAAGTGCCCTAAAGACTCACCTCACTACCTCCCACCTGCCTATCCAATATTCTAAATCTTTTTCCAGTTTCAAGGCGAGGAAAGCTGTTGAGGGCAATAATGGTTAAGGGCCCATCTTCTGGCTATAGGACAGTATTTAAAGAATTATTAACAGCAGCAACAACAAAAAACATTGTTTTCGATTTAAGCAGAACTTTATATAATTGCTAGTTTCTTTGGGTTGATTGGGAGACAAATTGGTTATAATCCAATAAATATCAGCTGTCATTCATCGTTAAATATTCTGTATAATTGTGTATGTGGTCTTACATAGTGCACTAAGATATAAGTAAAATTAAGAGATGGATTAATAAACAACAGAACTTATTGTTCCCAGGTGATATGATTAATTATACAGAAATCCAAAATGTAACAACAAATCATTAGAATTAAGTAGAGAGTTTAGTATGCTTGCTGGATATAAAATAAATATGCAAAACCTCAGTGTATTTTTAAATACCAGAAACATAATTAATAAATAGAAATACAAACACCATTTACAAATGTACAAAAATATATCTAGGAATAAATGTAACAAAACAGGTATGAGGGCTTTGTAGAGAAGCATATAAAGTTATTAAGAGACATTAAAAAGACTGAAATAGGTAAGTAATGTGACTCATTCTCTTTACTTCTGGGCATACAGCTAAACAGTATATCCCAGCCTCCTTTGTAGCTAGGAATGCCCATGTGGCTTAATTCTAGCTAGTGAAACATGACTAGAAGTGACTTTCATCACTGTCGGACCCGACGTATATAACTTTTCGTACCTGATCTCATTGTAATCATTCTGGCTTGTTGTCAATGAACATAACAGAGCCATAAGATGGAAGGAACCTGGGTCCCTGAATTGCAGTGTACTGGTTTGAATCTGTTATGTTCCCGAGCAAAGCCATGTTCTTTTAATCCAATCTTGGGAGCAACCCATTGTTGGGTGGGATTCTTTGATTAGGTTCTTGCCATGGAGATGTGGCTCCATCTATTCATGGTGGGTCTTAATCCATTTACTGGAGTCCTTTCAGAAAGCTCAAGAGAGCTAAGAGAGTTTAGAGAAGAAAGAAAATGCCCAAGAGAAGCAAAGAGAGGACCCATCTACACTGAGAGAAAGAAACCCCCCCAACAGAAGGCAGAAGGACCTGCAAGAGCCAAGAGAGCCATTTTGGAAACCAACCCAGGAGAAAAGGGCCAGCAGATGTCGCCATATGCCTTCTCATGTGACAGAGAAACCCCAGACATAACCAGTCTTTTTTGAATGAAGGTATCCTCTTGTTGAGGCCTTAATTTGGACATTTTCATAGCCTTAGAACTGTAAATTTGTAACCTAAAAAATCCCCTTTGTAAAAGCCAATCCATTTCTGGTATATTGCATCCCAGCAGCACATGCAAACCAGAGCACAAGGCTGGGAAGAGAAGCCTCCTCTTGTTGTTCAGGAAAACCCTTTATGTTAGGAACAAGGAAATTAATCTAGGGTTTACGTTTTTATACGTTCTTAGATATTGTTTGATGCTGTAGCTACAATTACCTCAACTAACTCCAAAAGATGTACTATGTTTTAAAATAGCGAGTTTCAGTATCCTAAGGATATTAGTTACAGTCCAAACAGATCTACAGATTTGATAGATTTCCAGTGGAAATTCCAGCAGGTCTTTTCATGAAGCTTGGCAAGCAGGCATTTTTTTTTTTTTTTTAATTATGTAGAGTAACCAAGGATCAGTAATTGTCAAAGCATTTCTGGGGATAAAGAAGAACAGGGTAGGAAGAAATTGCTCTCTCAGATATCAAAATTAACAGTAATGCTACAACTCAAACTAATTACTACTGGGGGAAATGCAATTTAAAACAATAGTGATTTTAAGCTTATAGATGGCAAAAAATAAAAGCTTATATTACTAAATTGTGGTATGGATGTAGAGCAACGGAAACTTATATGCTGCTGGTGAAGGGGGAAGGGTAACCTAAAATAAACCTTTTGGAAAATAATTTGCCAATATCTAAGTTCAAGATACCATATCTTTGACCTAGAAATTATAGTCTATGCACATATCCACTAGGGAACTTGGAAAATAATGTTAGTAGAAGTGTTTTTGTAACAGCACAAAATTGGAAATAATGCAAATGCCCATCAACAGGGTAATGGACAAAAAAAAACCATGGCATGTTAATTCAATGTTGTATGTATACAGCTGGGAAAATATATGGCCTACAGTTTGGGTTAAATATAAGTGAAAGGTATAATTTGCCCAAGAATTAGTATAAGATATACCTAAATTAAAAAAATACAATTCCATATTATTAATGGACATAATATTGTAAAATTAGAAATGAATACAAGGAAAGGATAAACACGAAAGTCACAGTCTCCTCTGGTGATGATGGGGAAAGGAATGTTATAGGAAGACCCCATCATCATCAGTGTGCTGTTCTAGCTCTTAAACTGGTGGTGGGTTCAGGGTTGTTTTATTCTGCTGTATAACTTACAGATAGGTCACATTAGTTAATAGGCATTAAGCATTTCCTAAATTGAAAAATAAAATTAATCTTCAGGGCGGGCAGCAGTGGCTCAGTGGCACAGTTGTCGCCTGCCATGCCGAAGTCTGGGTTCGTTTTACGATACCTGCCCGTGCAAAAAAAAAAAAAAAAAAAGGAATCTTCAGCTCCAACCGTATTGCCAGATCACTGTTAGTTATACTTATTAAAAAATCAATTAAGCTTTCCCACCAATGTGCGTAACATATGCTGCTTCTTATCCCGTAGGTATCTTCTGCTTCCTCACAGATTTACCTATAATGACAAGGTTCCATTTGAAACCTGGTTCAAATTTAACCTCATACAAGTATCCATGACATTCTTATACCTCAATTTTCTCATTTTTAAAATAGGCACAGTAATCCCTACCTCACAAAGTTACGCATATTAAAATAATTTATAGTTTGTGTGTGTATATATATGTGTGTGTGTGTATGTATCTTATTGAACTTGATGTTAATGGTTATCTCTTTATTCAGTTTCTTCATCAAACACATGTTGAATACTTGCTGTGTTACAAATACTGTGGAAAACACAGATTGAATAAGATATAATGATTTTCCTGAAGTAGCTAGATCTATTCAGAAACTACTAGAAGGTTCTGTGCTGGTTGATCCAGTCATGGAATATAAACTGTGTTAGAGAACCTCATAAGAAAAAGGAATTCGTTCTGTAAATTCAAGGAACTCTTCAAGAAGGTGGTGACATAGGACATGAACCTTGAAGGATTTTTCCAGTTTGTCTGGAAAGCTCCCCTCATCTTGCCCAACCTCTGCTAAATATTCTAAAAATTTCTGGTAAGTCACCACACCCCCTTAAAGGGTAGTGGTTGCTATAAAGGACTCATCCACCCCATACCTTAGTGTCTCTCTCTCACTTTACACCATGGAAACCATCCACATTTGCCTGTTTCAGTGGATTGACTTCAGTGTCAAAGGACATTAAATCAATTTTGGTTGTTGGTGGGCAGAATAAACAGATTTCTTTTCATCCTTGTCTAGACATGGGTAGAAGTTAAGTGCCCCTAAAATGCCACATAAATACTTTTTTGGAATGTTCTGTCTCCATGAATCATCTGACTTAATTGGAATGGTCACTTTGTATCCATTTTTATGTGACCAGGAGAACCCATATCTGAAAAATTAACTGACCCAGAGAGAGAAACTTCTGGGAAGCAGCTAATACTTACTGGACACTGGCCCTAGTAAGCCACGACGCTGATTTTTTTTTTCTATTTCTGAATGATGCAATCATACTTGCAGATTTAGGAGCATCTTAAAGCTTTCTAACTTAGTAAAATTGTTGAGTGTAAGCCACCTTTAAGTAATGGGAATACCCCATTTGCAGCTTCTCAAGAGATTCTTTCAGAAAGTCCAGTTTTGCTGGTGGAATTGGTGGGACGGGGGTGGGGAGGTAGGAGAGTCCATTTTCTTTTCTTCTAGAATGATCCTATTAAAACATAGATAAAATTTCCAAATTTTGTACTGTGGTTTGGAAGGCCATGATATGATGCCCTCACTTCCTGTCTCTTTCCCTTGCCACACTCTGGCCCAATTACACTGACCTTCCTGCCAGTCCTTGAACTTGCTGTGTACGTTCCCATCACAAGACCTTTGCACTAGCTCTTCCTTCTGACAAAATCATTCTTCCTTATTTTTTTTACAGGTCTCTCTTTCATATTTCACTTGAACTTCTGCTCAAACACTACTTTAGAAAGACTTTTCCTGATCACCCTATTTAAAATACAACCCCTATTGCTCTCTATATCTAACGTGCTGTATATTTCTTCAAAGCATATGTGACTATCTGACATTATTGTAAATATTATGCTTTTATGATTACTGTCTGTCCTTTTTCTTGAATGTAATCTCTATGAGAATTGGGGCTTTGTCTGTATTCTGTGCTTGGTACATAGAAATGCTCATTAAATATTCATTGAATAACTAAATGAAGGAACTTATTTGAGTATCTACAGCGGGTAGGGGTAAAAAAAATGAAGACTTAAATTTTGTGGAGGTATCCACGGTGGTATAAAAAGGTGGCATGGATTTTATAGAAAATGGAACTTGACATCAGAAGACCTGAGGCGTTCTACAATAAGCACATGACTGGAGAATTTTGAGTCTCAGTTCCCTCACATCTAATGGATTAAACTGAGGTTGATATGATTAAAAGGGTTAAAGTAATAAATATTCATAAATCTTAAAAATCTAATACAGTTAGTGTCATCTCATTGGGCCAAAAGCAAAACCAACTATTCAAATTAAAATAAACCATTTTTCAGAGAAAGAAAAGCTCCTTTATACATCTAATGCACTACCGGATATCCTTAATAGGAAATGTTAAATGCAATGAAAAAAAGTAAGTTGAAATGTTGTTATAAATCAATGAAATGTAATATTTCCTTATATCTGTGCATACAAATGCAATTATAAAGCATTGCTTTCTTGTCTTTTAAATTTCAGCTTTTATTAAATTAGCTAGGATTTTCATATTGGTTCTTTCTCTGAGGAGTAAGTAGATATGCTAATCTCAGATGTTTACAAATTTTGATTTCATAATATCACCAGCCTTTCTCCCAGATATAATCTTTATGAGCATTCTGTGTTTATGAAAAAAAAACAGTAGAAGCCAAATTAGGTTTTTTGAATTCCTTTTTTTCTAATAAGGGGATCCTTGCTGTTATGTGATAAATACTAAAAAGCATCAGTGAAAAGGTAAATTTCTAGCAGATTTATCTAAGGTAGAGCACAGATTTTGAATATTAATATTTAGATAAATGGGGGATGGGTTTTAAAGTTCACTGTCTCACACCTTTTTAGGTGAGGGTTTATGTTGATGTCATAATCTTATTTGTTTAATTTAAAAGCCAAGATTATTGCCATATTATTGAGATAATGCATGCATAATAAAGCAATTAAAATGTGCATGCCAGTGCTAAAGTACAATTTGAGTGTCCGTTTACTTGAGAAAACTGGACAGGCGGTTTTATGAACACGTTATCTATATATATATATATTGGAGATGAAAAGTGTGCGCTAAATAACCCCTGCAGGAGGAAACTGCAGGGCAGGATTTCAGTTACATACCCTGTCTCTCCTCAGTGAGTGCGCCTTCTGTTGCTGCAGCCTGCTTTCTGTCTCTGTTCTGCGCTAGATCCCTTGAATAGATTCACAGAGAAGTGAAAGGGCTAATTCTGAAACATTAGCTCAGGGAAGCCAGCATTCATTACCCCGAAAGGGTTCTTCGTCCTAAATCAGAGCCACGTTCAGATGTCACCTCATTAATGGCATCTTCCCTCACCATCTTCTCCTTTGTGTTCCAGAAGGATGTTTTTCCACCCTCTGACCTTATACTTTGTAAAATCATCTGTTAAACTATATTTCACATGACACAATATTAATCATGACACAATTAATTACATAATTAATATGTAAGTTTTCCCAGGACTCTGAGGTTCTTATGGCCAGCTCTTTCTGTAGGTCTAGCACAAAGCCTTGCCTGCAGTAGGCGCTGCATGTGTGTTTGCTGAAGAAATCAGTTAATGCAAATGCTATCAACCACTTCCCTGAGAAATGAGAGAGGACAGAGCTTAGGCAAGGTTGGGATGGGACAATCCTGGCTCTGCCTTGGACTGCTGACGTTTAGAGGATGCACATATTGTACATGATGGGTTTTAAAGGCCGTCCAGATTTTTCATTCCCCAGTCTTCTCAGCAATGGCCCTCAACCCAAACTCTCAATACTGCCATTATCTGTTCTTCCTCGATGGAGCTTTAAGTGCACAGGAGTCCATTGCTTCCCCCTTATCTCCTTTACCTGAGCTTCAGTTTTTTATTTTGTTATGACTTCCCTTTTCTAAACCACTCCTCTGTTCTTCCTAGGGTGTATGAGTGCAATTTTCTCTAATGTTTTATACGATATTTACTCTGAGCCTACTAGGGAATAAATGAGAGTGCCTGTGTGTATGCGTGTGTGTATGGCCAGGTGTCCACACAGGCACGCAGTGTGAAAGGAAAACTGAGGATATAGAAAGATTGGGGTAGAGGGAGTTTTTAAAGGAAAGTGAACTTTATGATCGCTGAAAATTTCTTTGACATTCTTTGCCAGGTTGACTTTGGCTTTGCTAAGAAAATAGGATCTGGACAGAAAACATGGACATTCTGTGGGACCCCTGAGTATGTTGCTCCTGAAGTCATTCTCAACAAAGGGCACGACTTCAGTGTGGATTTCTGGTCCCTGGGAATCCTAGTGTATGAGCTCCTGACTGGCAAGTAAGTGGCTTCAAGTTTTAGTCAACCTCCTCTTCAGAGATGTGACAAAATAACTTACTAATGACGAACTAATACAAGTTAAGAAATGTTTTCTTATGTAAGTACGGTGATGCCTTTTTCTCTTTGTATTGCCCCACATACAGCATGTTTGCTAAGTTTATAACATGGAGAAAAGATTCAAGAAAAGGCGTGGAGGAAAAGGAGGATAGAATTGTTTACCTAAAATGGAAAGATCTGTTATTATATATATATAACTTACTAAGTTTTTGAAGGGTTTGATAGTCTAGAATAAGAATAATGGAAGGAACTGAATTTGTGGGCTATGTTATAATCTCATATATTTTTCTGTAATTGAGAAAATAGCAACCAGAGTTAAATTAAACGCATTGATCGATTAATGTAAATTTAGCCATGTTCTTCATCCGTCTTCCCAACAAATCATTAGCTAGAAATGCTAGAGAAGGCAATGTTGCTGGATTTAAATATTAATTCCCTTGTCACCTCCTCCTTGCTAGAGGTGCTAATGAACAGCGACAAGACACAACAGGGGTTTTAGCAGTTAAAATTGAGTTGTCATTCTCTGAAGAGATTAAAGGGCTGCATTAACAATTCCGAAATCTCAATATTTCACACACACACACACACACACACACACACACACACACAAATATACATATGCAAACACAACACACACACAAATAAATGCTATATGTTCTGTTACCTTACATTTGTAAAGCACTTTTCAGTTTACCAAGCACTAGCATGTGTATTCTTATTGTTTTCACAAACGTATGTGAAAGATAAGGCAGTGATTTTTATTATTTTATGATATAAGTTTTTATTATGACTATTTTATGATTAAATTTTATAGATTAGAAAACTGTGCCAGAGAGCAAACTGTCCAAGATCAGGGATTTGATCCCATGTTTTCTCACTCTGTTATACTCTCTCTATTACACATGTGTACCATATACATGTGTGTTTATAATATAAGGCATAGAACACACACTGGATTCAGATAATTTTCTTTCCAGTTTTCTACCTGCATTTCCCATTAACTGATTTGACCATCTTTATAGCCCCTTATAACTGAGTATCCCGAGTCTTAATTTCAGGGAGGAGTCACATATGGAATGGCATGAGAAGTCCTGGAATGAGCTCATTGGTAGAGATACAAGTCTCAACACATGCTCTAGAACAGTGGGATTTCATAGAATTTTCTTGAACTTTTTTACGCAATATACCTTAATGTTAAAGTACCTGTGGCTGCATTCTACTTCCTTTTCCACGTGCATTGAGTATACAGATGTGAGAGTTTTACATTTAGTGTAATCAGTTTAAAATATGCACTCCCTAAGATTATGAAGGAAGGAGGAGAAGAATTTCCAGGCAGTCATTCAGAGAAAACATTGTTTAAGATGTTTCAACAAGGAAATTCTTTTTCAAGTATTTGTTTCCTCATTCTCCCTGGGAAAATCATCAGCCGCATTTCAAAGAGATACATGATGTTTTCTGTGGGAGAATATTCAGCAATCTTCTTCATCATTTGGAATAAATTGTTACAAACCATAAGGAAATAAAGTGAGGGAATAAGAGACAACAACAACAACAAAAACCCCAATGACTTGAAGTTGATAAGGTGGCCTTAAACTATCATAAAGAAGTTGTGAAATTGTTTTCATAAAAGTTTCAGAGTAGGGCATGGGAAAAATTACATTTTAATGTCCTAAACTCCAGAGAGTCAGGTGGTAAAGAAAAATGAAAACAGAACTAAAAGCCTTAAAAGAAAAAATAGCTGTAAATATATAGGTAAGTTGAAAACAATATAGCAATGATTTTTGTTTCCTGCCTCATTTTCTGTCCAAGCGATACAGATTATTAAAATGCTGGTTCACTGATTCTGTTTTGAGTTTATTACCAAGGGTGGGAACTTTCAGTATCAAAAAGGTCTCAAGCATGACCAAGCCACAGCAGATTAGTTCACAGGAATTGCCTTTAATTTTCAAAAATTTAATGTCAAAATAGAATCAATATGAAGTGTTTTTAAAAGCAAAGTGTATGCTTTAAAATATTACCTAAATTCAGTGATCTATTCTCCATCACCATCTCATTCATTTTATCAAGTTTCCCTGAGATGTTCTCTTCCATTAGCTTCTAGGACATCCTTCTCTCTCACTCTTTCCACACTGGGACTTCATTTTTGTCCCCATTATTGCATCCTTGTCATCTTTCTGGTTTTTCAACAGGAGACCACTTCAGTCCTTGACTTCTTTTTTATTCCTCACTCCCTGAGTGACATCATCAAGCTCCACAGCATAAATATTGCCTGATGACTCCCCCAAATCACATGTCCAGCCCTGACTTCTCCCTTGAATGCCTCACTCATAAATGCAACTGCCTGCTTAGTACCTTGTTGTAGATATTAAAAATATAGCTCTTAATTCGTCTCCCTACAACTTGCTCCACTCCCATTCTTTCTCCTCTCTCCACCTCCATTCTTTCTCCTCTCAATAAAGGACATCTCCTTTCTTATAAGCACATAGGCCAAGACACTTTAAATCTGTTCTTTCTTCCACAAACCCCAGTCAGCCCATTAGCAAATCCTGTTGGCTTTACTTAGAAGTAGACCCAGAACCAACTTCACCTCACGGCCTTCTCCACTACCATCCCAGTCCAAGCTTCCGTGCCTTACTCCCCCATCCCCCACCATGCCCATAGTTTCTTCTCCACACATTAAAAAAAAGTTCTCTTTGACCGCTGTAATTATATCGTGTGACTCACAATATGCGCCCAGGTCCTTACCATAGCCTGCTAGAGCTGCATACTGCCCTTCTCTCCTACACCCCTCTGCTCCTCACTCACTCTACCAGCCCTGCTCCCTGCTCCAAGTACATATCACACACACTCTAGACTCACACTTTTGTACCTGCCATCTTGGAACTCTTTGCCCACATATATCAGTGTGGCCCATTCCCTCCCTCTCTTCATTCATACCTTAGCTTGATTGCTGACTTATCAGCGAGGCTTCTCCTATCCATGCTGTCTAAAAAGTCATACCTCTCTCCATCACTCTGTATCCCCTCCTTCATTTTTCTTTTTAGCAATGATCACCATCTGACAACTTATGTTAGGTATAAAGAAAGAAATAGAAGAAATAGAGAAGGAGAAAGGAAAACTTCTATATGTGTCTCAGACTCTCATTTTATTGTGTTCTATTTTGGATTTTTTTCTAGTCCACCCTTTTCTGGGATTGACCAAATGATGACCTATAATTTAATTCTCAAAGGAATTGAAAAAATGGATTTTCCCAGAAAGATAACAAGACGACCAGAGGATTTGATTCGAAGGCTTTGTAGGTGAGACTGACAATAATAGGAGGTGGGCCTTGAAAAACCCGTTACCTTGGGGAAAGGGTGAAGGCTTCCAATTTCCATTTTCACACATTTTTTTTTCCTTTTATAAAATTATTTTAAGATCCTTTGTTCATTAATGTGCATTTTAAAAAACTTTTCTTTTTTTTTAGATAGCAAAAACACCAAGCAAATGCAAACATTCATAATTTTTGATCATTCCGTTCTACATAAATCAGTAATTCACAATATCACCACATAGTTGCATATTCATCATCATCATCATTTCTTGGAACATTTGCATCTATTCAGAAAAAGAAATAAAAAGAAAACAAAAAAGAATCATACATACCATACCCCCCACCCCCCCTCACCGATGACCAGCATTTCACTCTAAATTTATTTTAACATTTGTTCCCCCTATTATTCATCTTTATTCCATATGATTTACTCATCTATTGATAAGGTAGATAAAAGGAACATCAGACACAAGGTTTTCACAATCACACAGTCACATTGTGTTTTTACACATTTTTAAAATGGGTTTATGTTTACTCTTTGTACTTTTATATGTGTTTACCTTATATTTAAAGGAAGTGACTTTTTTTATTCCCAGCCCATGCACCACCACCACCCCAAAAAAAACACACAAAAAAATGTGAACAAAATTCCTTATGATATACATATCACATATCTGCCTCCGTGTGTCTGTACAGATATAGAAATACATATATGTAGGGAGACATAAAACATTTTTTTAAAAAGTAACTTTTTGCAGTCTAACTTAGGAGTTTGAGTTTACCTCATGTTCCGAATTATGGTAGCTACTTACAGAGGGAAGGAGACCTAAATTTTTCAGATTAGTCTTGGGAATCAACTTTATCAGGTATAGAGCAAAACAGAACCACCAACCTTAGGTTAGGAAAAGAGTAATTTATTTTATAACCTTGTTATTTTGAGGGAAAATCAATGGTGATGATAAAGTCTTAATATATCTTCAATCTTTCAATCTTGATTTTAAAAAGTCCTCCTCTGGCCTTATTTTAAATCACCCCAAATTGCTTGCTAATTACTATTAAACATAATTCAGCAGAGAACAGAAAAGTTCTGGAATGAATCACTATAAAGATAATTTAACAGAGAACAGAAGAGTTCTGGAATTTTTGTTTAAGCTTCAATTTGCTGCTGTTTCTCGTGCATTTGAACAGTTTTACAGTATTAAAATTTAACAGATGTACAATGAGAAACCTCCTGTATGATCCTAAAATCCCAGCTCAGATGTAAATGATTCTCTGAGCTTTCCTGAATTTTCTGAACAGCATTTGTAAAATGGCACCCTCTTATTCTTTGAAGCATTTAAAGCACTAGGATTAAATATAACATACATGTTATAACCCACACATATATACCACATATAATAGACACACCTCTCTCCGATTCTACTGTGGGCACCTTCAGTCTACCAAGATCCATGACTTTTCCATCTCCCCAAACTCAAATATCTGCCCTACTGCGATGGTAGGAAGGTTCTTGAATAAGTGGAATAAGTGGATGAATGGATAAATAAATGTTAACATTTAATTATGATTTACTCAAGCATAACTATTATGAACTACTTTTTAAAATTATTTTAGGCAAAATCCAACAGAAAGGCTGGGAAATCTGAAGAATGGAATCAATGACGTTAAGAAACACAGGTATCATCATTACTTCTTTGCTCAGAAAAATATAGAAAAATGTGGAAATTTTGACAACTTCTCCCAGTAGGTCAACTGGGCTTCGGGTTTCCTCTGTGTCTTACTATATACAGTTATTATAATGAATGTCAAAGTGATTTTCTAATACCAAAATTAATGAAGTTTGTTTTAACTGCTAGAAATTCATATTAAGAGTGAGTGGAGGACTCAGGGGAAAGATGTTGGGTAGGTAGCTTCAGAACTCACTCCCCTTCCAAAACCAGCTAGTGGACCCACAGAGCCTATCTGGAACAACCGTTCTGGAGTTCCAGAGGGCAGGGGGAGCATTGTACAGCCTCCGGGGAAGAGTAGGACAAAGAATCTTAGACCCTGCAGGAAAAAACTGTGAGTGAAATAGTCAGTGGTGACTGCCAGTGCCCACCCCCACTCAGGAGGCCTCCGTCTGGGTCCTAGTACAATGAGACATGTGGAGGCACTCTTCTCCAACACAGGGGGCCGTGGATAACTACACATCACAGCTTTTGATCATCAAATTGGAATTTCTGGGTCCAGATTTAGCCATGGTTTTAGCCTACCCTGGGCTGAATTGCTGGCCATTGTCTCAACCAGGCCCTGACAAGGGCAAAGGTGGTGAAAGTTCAAAGATGCAGGGCCACCTTAAGGCTGTGGGGAAAGGCTTACTGAAGAGTACTATCTGCTGGGCAGGCCAGGGAAGTACAGCTTCAGGAAGCTATCAAAAAGGCTTTTTGACAACTTTCCTGATCCTCTCCACTCTTTGGAACTGATCTGCACCCCCTTCATGGTTCCTGGCCTTGTTTTGGCTGGGAAATACTGATTTGGAGCAGTCGTCTCTGCGTGACCTTCTTTCCAGAATTTGCTCTCCAGAGTAAAGCAGGTAGAGGCAATGAAAGAAGAGTTTTAAAAAAAGAAAAGAAAAAGATAGAGGCAAAACAAAAACAGAACAGATCAAGACTGTGGGAGAAGGAATAGAGGAAAGGAAGCTTTCCGTGATGGAGAAACAATTGCATAAATAGTGCAATCTAAAAAATTTTCCCACATACGTAAGAATCAGACAAAAAAAGAGAAAAAAAATCTGAAGTTAAACATGGGAAAGTCTAAAGGTCTATAATAAGTTGAATCGAGTGTCAAAGAAGAGCCTAACACAAAGCCTAGCAAAAATAAAATCTTAAAGCAAGAGAGAGAAACTGACCTCCAAAGTAAACTCATCAAGATGAACTCATCAAAATTAAAAATTACAAGCCATACTAAGGAACAAGAAGATATGGCCCAGTAAAGGGACAAATTTGGAACAACATATTAAAGAAGTTCAAACAAATCCTCTAAATCAATTCGAAGAGATGTAGTAAAATATGGCTAAAGAGATAAAGGGTATTAGGAAGACAGTATGTGAGCATAAAGAAGAATTTGATAGTATAAATAGAAAAATAACAAAGTATGGGGATGAAAGTCATAATACAAGAGATTTAAAATGCACTAGAGGAATGCAGCAGCGGATTTGAACTGGCACAGAACAAAAAAAATCAGTGAGCTAGATCAAAAACTCACAGAAGAACAGATAGAGAAAAGAAAGGAAAAAAATTAGCAGGGTCTCAGTATGAAGCACACAAACATATGTGCAGTGAGTGTCTCAGAAGAAAAAAAGAAGGGAAAAGGAGCAGGGAGAATCTTTGAGGAAATAATGGACTCAAATTTCCAACTCTATGAAAGACATAAATATACATGTCCAAGAAATACAACAAACTCCAAAGAGAATAAATCTTAATAGACCTTCTCTGAGACACATACTAATCAGAATGTCAAATGCCAAAGATAGTGAGAATCCTGAAAGCAGCAGGAGAAAAGTAAGTCATCACATACAGGAAATCCTCAGTAAGATTAAGAACTCATTTCTTGTCAGAAATCTTGGAGGAAGAAGACAGTAGTATGATATATTTAAGGGAGAGTTTAGAATATTCACAGATAAACAGAGCAGAGAGTTCATTAAAAAGAGATTAGCTGAACCAGAAATATGAAGGGAGTTCTGCAGGTGTAAAGAAAATAAAAGCAGGAGAGAGAGGCCTGAAGGGGAATGTAGAAATGAAAATTATCAGTAAAGGCAACTAAAAATTAATAAGAGAAACAAAAATAAGATAGGACCTATAAAAACAAAAGGATAAAATGATTGAAGTACTGCCTTTAGAGTAATAGTAGTGAACATTGATGGATAAAACTCCATTAAAAAGACATAAATTGGCAGAATGGGCTAAAAAAACAGTATGATCCATTTATGCGCATCTACAAGAAACTCACCTTAGACCCAAAGACACAAATAGGTTGAAACTGAAAAGTTGGAAAATGATATTCCATGAAAACCTTAACCAAAAAAGAGCTGGGCTAGCTACATTAATATTGGACAAAATAAACTTTAAATACAAAATTCTTATAAGAGACAAAGAAAGACAGTATTAATAAAAGGGGCAATCCACCAAGAAGAAATAGCAGTCAATATTTATGCACCTAATCAGGATGCCCCCAAATACATGAGGCACACACTAGCAAACCTGAGGGAGAATGGATGTCTCCACAATAATAGTTGGAGAATTCAAAACATCACTGTCATTATTAGATAAAAGTTCTAAACAGAAGGTCAATGAGGAAGCAGAGAACTTGAATAATATGATAAATGACCTAAACCTAACAGACGTACACAGAACAGTGCACCCCAAAGCAGCAGGACATATATTTTTCTCAAGTGCTCATGGATCATTCTCTGGGATAAAACGTGCTGGGTCACAAAACAAGTCTCAATACATTTTTTAAAAACGGAAGTTAGGCAGAGCTCTTTCTCAGACCATAATGTAATGGAGCTGTAAATCACTAACAGGCGGAGAACTGGAAAATTCATAAATATATGGGTTAAATAACACACTCTTAAACAATCAGTGGGTCAAAGAATAAATTGTAAGTGAAATCGGTAAGTATCTTGAGTTGAATGAGAACAAGAGCAGAATTTATCAAAACTTATGTGATGCAATGAAGGCAATGCTAAGAGGGAAGTTTGTAGCCATAAATACCTACATTAAAAAGAAGAAAGAACTAAAATCAAAGCCAAACTGCATACCTGGGGGAAATAGAAAAAGAACAGCAAACTAATCCCAAAGTAAGCAGAGGGAAAGAAATTAAAAAAAAAAAAAAACGAACATAACTACATGACATTGAGAATAAAAAACAACAGAATTAGCAAAACAAAAATTAGTTCTTTGAGAAGATCAATAAAACTGACAAAACCTTAGCTAGACTGACTAAGAGAAAAAAAGGACATGCGAAAAAATAAAATCAGAGATGAGAGGGAGGACATTACTCCTAACCCTACAGAAATAAAAAGGATCATTAAGAAGATACTACAAACAACTGTATGCACTAGAGAAATACAATAAATTAGGTAACTTCAAAGAAATGGACAAATTCCTAGAAACACACAACCTATACTAACTCTAGAAGAAATAGTAGACCTCAACAGACCATTTATAAAAGATTCAATCAGTCAACCAAAACCTTCCAACAAAGAAAAGCCAGAACCAGGTGGCCTTACAGGTGAATTTTACCAGTCATTACAGGAATGAATACCAATCCTATTCAAACTCTTCCAAAAAATTAAAAAGGCAGGAACACTACTCAACTCATTCTATAAGGCCAGCATCACTCTAATACCAAATCCAGATAAAGATATTATGAGAAAAAAAAAAAGATCAAGATCTGTGAATATAGATGTAAAAACCCTCTACAAGATACAGGTAAATTAAATCCAACAGCACATTAAAAGGCATACACCATGATCAAGTGGATTTTAGTCCAAGCATGTAATGGTGATTCAACGCAAGAAAATCAACTAATATGCCATCCTGCATAAACAAGTGGAAGGGGAGAAACCACATCATCCTCTCAATTGTTGCAGAAAAGGCGTTTAACAAATTCCAACATCCTTTCCTGATAAAAACACTTCAAAAATAGGAATAGGTCCTGTAAGTTTGAAAGCATTTCAAAATAAAAAAGTTTTTAAAAGATGAAAAAAGAATTACTATTAAGAAAAATAAGAATAGAAGGAAACGAATGCAACATGCTATGGGCATATATGCAAAACTTTCAGCTAACTTTGTACTCAATGGTGAAAGACTGAAGGCCTTCCCTCTAAGATCTGGAAACAAGACAAGGATGCCTAGTGTCACTCTGTTATTCAATATTGTCCTAGCTAGAGCAGACAGGCAAGAAAAAGAAATAAAAGACAAAAAAATTGGAAAGGAAGAAGTAAAACTTTCACTATTTGCAGGTGACATGATACAATACATAGAAGGTCCTGAAAAATCTACAGCAAAATGATACTGGACCTAATAAATGAGTTCAGCAAAATAGTGGGATACAAGATAAACATGCACAAATCAGTAGTGTTTCTATATGTTTGTAATGAGCAATCTGAGGAATAAATGACGAAAACAAATATCTAGGAGTAAATTTAACCAAGGATGTAAAGTACTGGTATGCATAAAACTAAAAAAAATTGCTAAAAGAAATCAAAGAAAATCTAAGCAAATGGAAGGACATTCTGTGCTCATGGATTGGAAGAGTAACTGTGATTGAGATATCAATTCTACCCAAATTAATTTACAGATTCAACACAATCTCAATCAAAATTCCAACAGCCTAATTTGCAGAAGTGGAAAGGCCAATTATCAAATTTATTTGGAAGTGTAAGGGGCCTCAAATAGCCAAAAACATCCTGAAAAGAACAGTGTTTGAGGAATCATACTTCCTGAATTTAAAACATATTATAAAGCTACAGTTGTCCAAACAACATGGCACTGTTATGAAGATAGATGCAAAGACCAGTGGAATTGAAATGAGAGCTCAGAAATAGGCCCTCACGTCTATAAGCCAATTGATAATTGACAAAGCTGCCAAGTTCACTCAACTGGAACAGAACAGTCCATTCAACAAATGTTGCTGGGAGAACTGGACATTTGTATACAAAAGAATGAAACTGGGCCTCTATCTCAAATCTTATACAAAAGTTAATTCAAAATGGATCAAAGACCTAAATATAAGAACCAGGATCATAAAACTCCTAGTAGAAAATGTAGGGAAGCATGTTACAGATCCTGCGGTAGGCAGTGTTTCTTAGACTGTGCACCCAGAGAACAACCACAAAAGAAGGAATAGATACATGGACCTCTCAAAATTAAAAACTTCTGTGCTTCAAAAGACTTTGTAAAAAAAGTGAAATGGTAACCCACATAATGGGAAAAAAATATTTGGAAACCACATATCTGATAAGGGTTTCATTTCTAGAATATATAATGGAATCCTCCAACTCAACAATAAATTAAATAATTAACATTTAATTAACAAATAATTAAAATAAATTAAAAACAGGCAAAAGACTTAAATAGACATTTGTCCAAGGAGGAAATACAAATTGCTAAAAAGCACATAAAAAAATGTTTAACATTACTAACTGTTGGGGAAATGCAAATCAAAACTACAAGGATATATAATTTCACACCTATAGAATGGCCATTATTAGAAAACTGCAAGTGTTGGAAAGGATGTGGAGAAATAAGAACACTCATTTCTTGCTAGTGGGAATCTAAAATGGTGCAGCCACTGTGGAAGACATTTTGGTGATTCCTTAAGAAGCTAATTGCCATATGATGGGGCAATTGTGGTGCTAGGTATATACCCCAAATAGCTGAAAGCAGGGACTCGAACAGACATTTGCACACTGATGTTCATTGTAGCATTATCCACAATTGCCAAAAGATGGAAGCAGCCCAAGTGCCCATCAACCAATGAATGGTTAAACAAAATGTGGTATATAAATACGATGCAATATTATTCAACCATAAGAAGGAATGACATCCTGATGCATAAGACATTATGGATGAAACTTGAGGACATTATGTTAAGTGATATAAGCCAGACACAAAAGGAAAATTGTTGTATCATCTCACTGATATGAACTAATTATGATAAGCAAACTCACAGTGTTAAAATCTAGGCTATAGGTTACCAGGGGAGATAATGGGGGTAGAGAAAGGAGAACTGATGCTCAATTTGTGCAGAATTTCTATTTTGGTTGATTGCAAATGTTTGGAAAATGGATAGTGTTGATGTTAGCACATTATTGTGAGTGTATTTTAATAGTGCTGCTGTGTGTTGGTGAATGTGTTTGAAAGGGGAAGTTTTGGGTTGTATATGTTACTAGAAGGGAAGTTAGAAAATAAAACATGTGACCGCATACCACAGTGAACCTGTTGTGGATGGTGGACTGTGGTTAATAGTACAAATAGAAGAATTTTCATTCATGAATTATAACAAATTTACTACACTATTATAAGATATTAATAATGGATTGGTATATAGGAAAAATATACCTAGTATAAACTATGGACTATAGTTAACAATATTTTAATTTTTCTTTCATCAATTGTAGCAAACGTACCACACTAATGCAAAGTGTCAACAATAGGAGAGTAAAAGGGAATGTTGTATTTTTTACACAACTTTTCTGTAAACCTACAACCTATCTAATTGAATAGCGATAGTAATAACAATAATAAAGGATAAAAAAGGAAGGGAAAAAAGGAATGGGTAAAGTTATAAAACAGGATGTATGATCATATCTTAAAACGATAGCAACTTAATATTTTATCCACTGGCATTTTTATTGTTATTTTACTACTTACTTGAATTCTGTAAAGGAATTAAGTTCAAATTTTGATATTTGATTTGTAAATATGGTAGGATATAGTTGTTCTGATATTAATATTCAAGAGAATGGGCCTGCTAAATAAATGATTAGACAGCATTCTCTTTCAGTCTTAATGTATTTATTTTAAAAATAATTTTCCTTTGTAGTTCTCAAAATTCTGAAGTCTTATATTGTATTTCACTTTTGTTATAAAGTACATTGATTTCCACAAACCTCAAACAATGTTTTACCCATATGCAGTTTTACTCAGTTCTGTGAACTTCCAAACCTCGCCTTCAAATCATTGGCAACTTATATAAGATATTCTTTCTGGTGTGCTTAAATATTCAATTATGGAAGTTCAGGCCTTCAAGATTTTTGTTTTTTTAAATCAATGCGTGGGTAAATCCTGCAAGCCTCAAGATGTTCTAATTTTTCTTATGGTTTATAGATATAAAATACAAGTTATAAGAATAGATTGATGTAACAAAAAATAAATTTGAGAATTTTATTACCATATAACTTTGAATACATTGAAGTGTTCTCTTTCAGAAATTAAAACATCTTTTGATATTTCATTTCTATTTCATTTCTCTGTGGATATATTTACTAAGAATTAGGAGCACATCAACATTTCTCTGTGTGGAGATAGAGAGATGCACTGAATAGAAACACTGTTCATTTTCCTTAACAGTAGCAGTGCAGCTTCAAAAAGAAAAAGAAAAAGAAAAAAAATCCCTTGAGCTGCCAACCCTGTTCTATCTATTCATGAACTTACTTGAAATGAAGCCACGTATTCAACTTTGTAAATTTATATGTGCCTTTGCCTTTGGGGTATATTAGGAAGGGAGAAAGGGAGAAAGGGAGAGGGAGAGAGAAAACAGGCTCCAGCAAGAGGGAGAGAGACACATGTGGATTTCATAGTTTTCAAGACGTTTGTAGTATTTTAATGTTCTTTGATGCTCTCTGTCATCCTTTAGATTATCTTCAGTTTGTAAAGCCTATTATTCGTTTTAGATTCCAATTTCTTTTTCTTCCTGTACCACATGCTGTTATCACAATGTCTTTTCTCATTATAAAATGACACATAAACACACTTGTTTAGGAAACAAATGGCCTGTCAATGAAAGTCATTGTTCAAATGTATTTTCCTCCTTTCTCTTATAAAAGAAGTGTCTTCATGTTTTGCTTTGGGGTAGTTGAGAAACAGAAGTGATATAATTGTTAACAGGCTCCAGCTGTATACCTGAGGCTCATTTAAACATAGCTGTCAAATTTGTGACTAGATGTACATGCAAATTGATGCAAAGAATTGTCTCACTTCAACATGGTGATACAGAATTTTGAAATTCCTTCCCTGTAGGGATTAATTTGCCCTGACTTTCTATCCCCCACCCCCACCCTTTTTTTTCTTCATTAGAAAAGTTGAGGATTTAGAGAACAGTCATGCATAAAATACAGGATTCCCATATACCGCTGTATTATTAATACCTTGCATTAGTGTGGAACATTTGTTACAATTGATGAAAGCCAATTTTTATAACTATTTATAACTATTAACTATAGTCCATGATTTAATTTAGGGTTTACTGTCTGTTTAACACAATTCCATGGATCTTTTTTTCATTATTTTTATTCTACCATATATTCAACCTTACGTTTTCCCTTTTAGCCTCATTTAGATATGTATTTCAGTGCTGTTAATTATGTTCACAATATAACCTAACTACCGCCAGTACCATCCTTACCAAAACATTTCCATCATTCCCGATGGAAACCCTGGATATTTTACATCTTAGTTTCCCATTCCCTATCCCCACTTCATTCCATATAGTCTAGATTCTGACTCTGTGAGTTTGCTTGTTCTAATTCTTCCATATCAGTGAGATCATACAATATTTATCCTTTTGTGTCTGGCTTATTTCACTCAAAATAATGTCTTCAAAGTTCATCCATGTTATCACATGTATCAGAACATCATTCCTTTTTTTATGGGTGAATAATAATAAGTAGAATGTTCTGAATGTTCTTTACTACTTACGGTAGAGTACAGTCACAGATTCTAGGGTGAGTTCACTAATAAAATAACCCAGATTTACATAGTGTTCCCGTGAGACCAGAGAGCTTGTGGACATTATTTCATTCTATTTTCATGTGGTTTTTTAAGGTGTTTAGGAGGGAGAAAAAGCCTGAAAAATAGATCTCTCGGCCTCTAAATAGGAGTGCATGAAAACCTTCTATAATAGTTTCAAAGATAGATAGTTTCTCTACTGAGTATATGCTTGGAATAAAAAAAAACAACAGATTACTTTTTTTTCTAAAGTTTTACATCAGATTTTCTCATTTTCCCCTCAAGTAAAATTTATTTTTTTCTTACAGAACTATTCACTTTAACTTGGTAAAAACAGTTAAATGTGCCATATCGTTATATGAATTCATCCATTCTAAGTGTTAAATCATCTTTCCTAAAAATAATTACAGAGTTTTCCGCTCTGCTACATATGAGCTAATTTATAAACTAGGCACCAGTCCCATCTTCCAACACCTGCTTCAAAAGAAGGCTAATGCAATTGTAGGGTACAATTAAATATTTCCTGTTAGGTGGAGGAATAACTTGCTGCTAGTGCTTTACTGTTACCTTTAATTTCAAGTTTCTGAAATTACTTTCAAGAATAGCTGCTACACATCTCCTAAAAATGAAGATGTAGTTTATGTGCTGTTGCAGCCAATATTTCTTTGATGAATATTTTTCTCACACCAATGCATGCTGCCACTTGCAATACTTAAAATGTGGTTAATGTCAAAAGGCCAAGTGATAAGTGAATAGTCACTCATCTTACATAAATATTGCCATAAATCAAATTGTAGCAACTACTCAGCAAGAAACGCGCAAGCTCTTTGAATCAGTAGATTAACAGTAATGATTTTTATTAATATTTATTCATGGAGCACCTTCTGGGTACAGAGCATTGTAAAATATATTGAAAGGAATTGATTTAGGATTTGATGGAAAAAGATAAGAATCTACAAAACTATGTACCTAGAAATACCTATAAATTGGGCCTCAATGGGTGCAAAGGAGCCTTTGGAATCCCATGAAGCTGAGACAGGTGGATCAAAGAGAGGACTTCTGTGGTTTCCCAACAAGGATAGAAGAAGCCATACAGCTGTCATTGCTCTCTGACTCTCTCTCTGACTAGAGTGACAACAGATTACACCAAAATGTCACTCTGGGTTATGGATGACATATGAAAGAAAAGGATAGGGTTGGGTAGGGTAAGGTAGTTCTGGACCTGCGTTCGCTGCTTTCAGTTCCTTCTCACCTGCTAAATTTAGACTTACAATGCAAAATACAGTGAAGGACTGAACCAAAGCCAGCTCCAGGGCATAGAAGTGGTTGAGAGGGGTGGAAGAGCATAACTCCTGGTATGCTGACAGAGGACCGTGCAGTCTCCTAAAAGTTCCCCTGTTTCATCTGACACCCCCTTGCTACCCCCACATGGCCCCTTGTAGTCCATTCTCCATGTAGTAGTGAGAATTATCTTTTGAAAACATATCTAGATTGCATCATTTCCTTGTTTAGAACTTTCGAGTGGCTTCCCATTACACTGGAGAATCCTGATTCTTTATCATGGTCTTCACGCGCCACATGGTCAGGCACCTGGCTCCTTCTTAGCCATCATTTCCTTCCAATTTTCCCTGTATTTGCCACACTTCTGCTCATTCCTGACTTCTGGTGTTACATTTCCAGCCCACCACGCTTTACCTTTATGCCGAAGACCAGGTCAGCTCTTAGTTACTGAAACAGAAGCAACGAATAAATGACTCCAGATATCTGGGTATCAGCTTGATTGAAAATCTCAGGGATTATTATAAAATCCTTTTCTATCTTGGCGCTTTTTAGATCTATATCACTAAAAAACACCACCACCATGGCAGTGTGATGCTATGGCACAATACAGAGAGTTTCCTTGTAAATGTGTTCTCTTGAAAAGTGATTCAGTTACTCAACAAACATTTGTTGAGCCTCTATTCTGTGTCAACTACTGCTCCAAGTGCTAGAGACACAGAAGGGAAGAAACGGACAACAATCCCTGCCCTCAGGCAGCTTACATTCTAGTGGGAGAGGCAGAAAATGAACTACACAACTAGACCAAATATATAACAGGTGTATTAAATAGTGGTAAGTATTAAAGAGAAAAACATAAAGCAGGGAAGGAGGATAGGAAGTTTGTGGGAGGGGAGAGTTGCAATTTTTTATTGGCTGGACAAAGACCTTTGTTGAGAAAATGACTAGTGAGGAAAGACATGAAGGTGTCAGGGGAATGAACCATGTAGAAATCTGGGGAAAGAGCAATCCAAGCAGAAGACATTGAGTGCAAAGGCCTTGAATTGGAAGTGCCCCTATCTTGTTGGAGGAGAGGCAAGGAGACAAATGGGCAAGGAAGAGAGAAAGAGAAAAGTAGGCAGTACTAAGACAGGTGGAAAGGGCATTTTGTAAGGCCCTAGAGGTAAGGTGAGAATTTTGTCTTTAATTCTGAGTGAAGTGAAAAGCACTGGGGAGTTTTTGACAAAGTCACAATGGATAAAAGCAGGAAGCTGTTGTAATAACAGAGGCAACAGACAGTTGTCACTTGGCCCATGCTGGTAGAATAAAGGTGTTGAGAATTGGTCAGATTCTGGAAACAGAACATATTTTGAAGGTAGCACTGACAGGATTTCTTTATGGACTGAGATAGGATGTGTGATAAAAGATATCTCCAGGACCTCTGGTCTGAGCAACTGGAAGGTTGAGGCAAGTTGTGTGGAGACAACTTGGAGCTTCAATTTGCACCTGATATGTTTTAAATGTCTATTGGAGATACAGGCAGGAGATGATGAATGGCCATTTTATATATTACCATTCAAAGCAAGTGGGTCTTAGCTGGCAAGAAAATGGGAGTTTAATCAGTCTGTAAATGCTACTAAAGCCAAGACACTGAATGAGGGTCCCTGAGAAATGAGAGCAATTGAAAAGAGAAAAGGACTTCTCTTTCAGGTGAATAAAACCTTGAGTACTCCCACTTCATAGGGAGATAGCAGCAGAGAATGAAATAGAACAGCTAGAAAGGTAGAAGGAAAGCCAGAACAGCCAAGTAAAGAAAGTCCTGGAAGCGAAGTGAAGAAAGTTCAGGAATTCAGAGTGATGAGCTGAATGTGATAAATGCTAACCAATAAGTTAAATAAGATGAAACCCAACTTAAGTGTGGTTAAGAGAAAACAGGTAAATAGGATGATTAGATAAATGTTCCAATGACTTTTCCTTTAATGGGAAGGAGAAAAATGGAGTGAGAGTTGGAGGGGAACTCAAGTCAAGGGAAGACGTTTTACTTTTTGGAAGAAATAGTAAGAATAGTTTGTATACTGAAGGGAATGATCCAATAGAGAAGGATATGTTGAAGATTCAAGAGAAAGGAGAGTTGGTGGAGCACATTTTTAGATAGGCAAGAGTCAGTGGGATCACGTACACAGTAGAGAAGGTGACCTTAGAAGCAAAGACTGTTAAGCCACAGTAGAGGAGAGAAGACAAAGCATAAATATGGGTAGTTGGGAAGATGTGTGGTAGGAGTTTGTGGGAATTCTCTTTTATGCTTCAGCTTTCTCAGTGAAAGCAAGATCATTAGTTGAGAGTGGGGATGGGAAGGAGATACTGGAGTTTGGAGACAGAGGTCAAATTATGAATTATAAGTCTAGAGAAGAAGCAGAATGAGTGGAGCAGGGAAATGTCACATGATTGCTAGACAGCATTAAGTGCTCACATAAGGACCTGACTTGAACGTGAGACCAGACAACCAGCATGGTTGTGTGTTTTCTTCTGGCCACTTTCAGCTGCACTGTTGCTGTTAATAATATATAAAGCAAATAATATTTCTCTGTACTTTTCTAATTTTTTTAGGTGGCTAAATGGTTTTAACTGGGAGGGCCTGAAAGCACGAAATCTTCCATCACCTTTAAAAAGAGAGGTATGGTATCTAGTGTATTATACTGTGGAATTTTTTCCACTAGGAATTTGTTTTTGTAAGCAGAGGTTAGGTTTTTTTTTTTTTTAAATTAAATGAAAATGTCATAGTAATGGTGATTATAAGACCAGGTAGCCTTGCCTTTTAATGGGCATTAGCACATGGGAATCAATTACATGTAAATATCACCTAAGTCTCAAAATAGACAGTGTTGGTCAAGTTAACAGATGGCTCTAGAAATATAATGCAACACCTATATGCAATTTTAAAAAGGTAAAATAAATATGTGAAATTCATTTTAATTATTTAACATGATATATCCATAACATTAATCTTTCAACATGTAATCAATATAAAATATCAGTGCAATATTTTATATTTATTTTTTCATACTACATCTTTGAAATCAAAGAATTGGAAACCACTTACTTACAGCATATCTCAATTCAGACTAGCCACATTTCAAGTGCTCAACTGCCATAATCTGTTATCAGTGGAGTTTGGGGGTGGGAGTAGGGGTCAATTTAAGAATGATCTAGGTCAGCACCCTACAAACTTAATTCTCATGTGCTTTCTAAAAGAATTTTGAAAAGGATCTTCCTATCCTCCCTTGTACATTTTAGATTGAAATCTGAATTTTGTAATCAAGTGAAAATAGCTGTGGAAAATGCTATTTCTACTATGCTGTAAATATTGACATTTTAAAACAAAACTTTGTTACTTCACTCCTTTAAATATACCCAATATAATCTAAATGTCACTGACATTTGATACCTGGCAGTTATTTAAAAGGCACAGACAGAAATATTTTATCATTCCCTTTTCTCCCTAATCTTATATTTCCATTCCATTTTTTCCCTATAAAATTTCACCCTGCCCTATAAAATTCCAACCTAATATAAAATATTTTTATGCTTTAGAATCTTTTATTGATCACCCTTTAAATGTCTTTAATTTTGGTTTTCAAAATTTAAAAATTTCTGTAACAACAGAAATGTTTCTTCTGGATGCAGTTTAAATTACATTTTTATAATATGCAGTATCAAACAACTTAAACATATTACAAATTTTAAAAAGTGTAAGTTGTAAACAAAAATTTTTTGAAATAAAGTATTTAATTTAATCATGAATAAATATTATATATTAAAAGAATGGGATGAAATTTAGTACCAGTTCTAGTCTATGCTTTTTATTTATTATGATTATTGAATTATATAGACTTAAGTGCTAAGAGCCTTGTTGCATTAATCAGTAAATGACATTGGAAGGGTTTCATTATAAGAATGTCACTTTAATTCTTTTTGAGATACCTCCCCCCAAGAAAAAACACATTGTAATTTATCATAGGTAATATTTTTAATGATCTATGAACTGATAATTCAATTAGGTCCAACTTAAATTTGTTTGAAAGCAAAGAATTGGAAACCACTTGATTTGAAAATAATTTGCTACTAAAGTTATTTCACTGTTTCAACAAGATCATTAATATTTTAAATTATGCCTTTGGCATCCGGGAGATTTATATGGGGCAATGAGAAACTTTTATAAAGAAGAAAAATTACTGAAAAAATTTGATTTTTTAAAATATTTGCTTTTAAAATGTTTTCTCTTCAATTTGAAAAAAAAATAAACATCATTTCTGTCCCCTTTTCTTTAGGAAATAACTTCTCACACCAGGTGACAAAGAACAAATCCATTTGTTTCTAAAAGGGAGCTCCCATGAGGCTGAGATTGTGATTTATGAATGATAATTGGTCATTTTTTTCCTTGTCTGTAACTTAAAAGTAATTGTTGTATAAAACCAGTGTCAAAGTAATAAGCTCTCCCTGTCTGTAATTGCATGCTTAGTCAGTGTTCTCCTCACCTTTGTTTTAATCCTTTCTGCATTAGCTTAATGGACCCACAGATCACAGCTACTTTGACAAGTATCCTCCCGAAAAAGGAGTACCTCCAGATGAGCTGTCAGGCTGGGATAAAGACTTCTGACAGAAGAAAAGATGATTCTGCCTATACACTGCAGAAGAGGACTGTAAGGATCAATAATCCAACATAGATTATTTCTCTCCTGGGAGTAAGATAATATCTTTTAGAAAAGACCATTAAAAAAAAGGAAATTCCTGCCTATGAGTTGTGGGTGGAAGATGGTGGTATGGTGGTGGTTATGAATTATGTCTCATTTAGATGCTGTGAATTATTCATGTATTCCATTTTTTTGCTTTTTACACATGTTGACAATATCCCTTCTCCCTTCTCACAGTCAAAACTATTTTTGTTGAAGAGATGTCATTTTCTACACACTCTACTGTTCCATTCCAGTCATACTTCTGTTCTTTGAGTCCTTAATAAGGTTGAAAAAAAAATCATGCCTTTTAAAGAGCAACTAAGTCATGCAAACAGAAGGAAGAATAAGGCTGACTTTTGGAAAGCTTCCCAAGCTCTCATTTCCAAGGAAGCATTATGACATTTTAGAATGGTGGTTTGCAGAAATCTTGGCAGTAAAAAGAGGCTCTTGACTTTCAGTTGTATTCAACCTTGACATGTATTAATGTCATGCTTCTGATACTAGTCTGGGGAAAGGAAAATTTGATTATTAGTTAGTGGTACCTCTTCCTGAAGTAAATGAGTTAATTAACCCAACCAGGTAATTAGATTCTTGGAGGAAACTTAGAAGTAAAATAAAAAAAACAAAGATAAATTACATTTTCACCTCCTGTAACCAGCTGTGATACCTCAGAAAGTTTTCAAAACTCTTATTAAAGGTGATGATTGTGTATGGTAAGTGATGGGCCTTTGGAAAGGTTTATCTCACATGCTAAATTTTTCCAAAATGAAAGTAGAAAACATATAAGAATAAAACTATGAAGGACTTTACTTCCCATTAAATATGGAGGAGAATATATTCTAATAGGGAACAACACTGACTCTTTGAAACTCTGAAATATTTTGGCCAATTCTGTGATTGTTGTTGTTAATAAACCAAGAGTATAGAACAACCACCGTTAATTTCTAATGAAATTCCAATTGGCAAATGTTTATACACTGTAATCGCTGCTGAGATAACTCTTTTTAAATACATTTGAGTCATGGATGTGTTCATACTTTTAGATTGTTAAGGCAGGCAAGTCTCTGGAAAAATGCTAGGGTTTTAGAAATAAAGGGTCATCCAACTTTTGCCCTCTTCCTGCCTCCTCCTTGCAATTTTCCAGAATAAGAATTTGGTAGTTTCAATAGCATTGAAAGCCAGTATCTAAGAACTTTATAGTGAGTTGGTTTAGGTACTGCTCATAATCACTCCTACACCTCCCTTTCAAAGTGGTTGGGATGCAGAGCTTTCTCTGAATTTTTTGATCAGAAAGAATAAATGTAACACCTAAGTTCCTGCATTACCCAGGCTTCTGGTTATATTTTCATGTGCTAATATTCTGTGTGAAACTCATCCTCTGCCCACTCCCCACTCATATTTGCAGCGACAGAGGAACTCAGTTATATACTTCCTGAGGAGTTATAGTACATAGGTGGGACCCAATCCAAGAAGGTACAACCTTAACAAACTGAATTTCTACATTTAGAATCTTTTGCTGAACCAAAGAGTTTTTGTTTTCAGGATTAGTATTTTTAAAGATTACGTATTGTACATAGAAGAACCATTTTTAATAGGATCAACATAACCTGCTTTAAAACTTTCTAAGATTTTTAAAAGATTTTTATTTGCATTTGATTTGTATGTACTGTATGTTTTTCTGTGTATATATTTTTAAATTACCAACCTATAAATGTAGGGCATTTATATATTGGGTGGATATTAGAACTGTACAGTTGTAATATCAATGTTACTCTCAAAGGAGATCAATAGTTGTAATTCAAAATAACCTACATATATAGAAATAAAAACCAACTTAGAGCACTGCAGGTTTATTTTGCCTGTGATTAGCCATATCACTATATAATCCCCATGTTTGATTTCATTTTGTTTCCTTTAGAGTACTTCATATAGATGAAATAATGAGAGATTGGGCGATCATATAATCTGACTCTACTATTTCCTAGCTAAGTGGCCTGCTCAAAATTACTTCACATTTTTGAGCACTGGTTTTCTCCCTTATAGAAAAAGGCACAGTAAAGTGATACCTACTTTAGAGTCTTGTTTGGGAGATTAAATATCTAGAGAGTCTTTTGCACAGTATCTGTGAAAAAAAAATAGTACTGAGTAAATAGGAGCTATTGTTACTGTCTCAGTTAAAATTCAAGGAGCCTTAATAACTAGTTAGTCCTGAACCTTATGCATCACTGGTATATGCGTACAGAAATATACCAATTAAATGTACCAATTAGTGCTTTTTCTTATAAATCATGAGGAAAAGATGGGTGATCACATTTCTGTAGGTGAGTTGAAGTGTTAATCCTTCCTATAATTAAGTTCTTCTTTAATTTTAATTTTGATGAATTAAGGATATTTGCATTTATTTATTCTTTAGGCATTGTAGAAAATTATCCTCCTACATATGAATTTATCATGTTCCTAATCATCAAATCATTCTTAATCTCTCTTTTTTAGAGTATAAAGTTACTTTTTCAGCCTTGAGCCTCTTCTGTGGGACTGACTTTTCTTAATTATAGTTTCTTAATCTTTTCTCTAAATATTAACATAGCTGCAGGAAGGAGGATGTAGTGGTTAAGAGTAAAGGATTTAGAGTGAAAAAGGACTGGATTTTAATTCCAGCTATTCCCAATTTTGCGTGGCCTAGATCGATAAACTGCATCTTTATTATCTGCAACTTGGAAGATGTATACTAAAGCATTGAAATGTTGAGCCAGAACATTATTACTAACAGGTCATTGGTTTCATTTGGAAGTAAATACATACATATATTTCTTTTCAGTATAGTAAAAAGTCCTGGTCATTTATTGTTTAGAACAGTACTGGAAATATTTACATCCATTACCACATTTGCCCAAGATTCTATAATTATAAACACATTGACTGTTGACTGCCATCAGCTAAATTTTGGCCTCAAATACACATTTATTCACAATTTAATGTGAAAATTTTGCATAACTTGGTCCTAGTTACTTAGTGTAGCAAATTACTCCAAAACCTAATGGCTTGAAACAACCATTTTTGTTTTATTCTCCTGATTCTGTGGGTCAGGAATTCAAAGAACACACCACAAGGATGGCCTGTATATGCTCCACAATAATTTGGGCATCAGATGGAAAGAGTCAAAGATTGGGGATGACTCAGTGGCTGGAGGCTAGAATCACCTGAAGGCTTGCTGACATACATGTCTGGTGCCTGAACTGGAACTATTCAAAGAGTAAGACTGTGGATCAGGGTGCCTACACATGTCCTTTACATGGCTTGGATTATGCACAGCATGGCAGTCTTAAGATCTCAGACCTCTTTCATGATAGATTAGGGCTCCAAGAGTGAGTGTTCCAGTCAACAAAGCTGAAGCAATGCTACCCTTGGTAAACCAGTCTTGGAAGTAATGTATCCCTTCTGCCATACTCTGTTGGTGGAAACACAAACCCACCCAGATTTGAGGGGAGGGAACACAGACTCCACCTCTCAATGAAAGATCAAAGAATTACAATGTGTCCAATACACAAAATAAATTTGTTTCCTTCCAAGAGTCTCTCTGAAAGTATCACCTCATTACAAAACCAGATTCAGGTTCAAGGTCCAGGTTCTTGTCTGATTCAGGTATGGTTGAGGCTCCTCAGATATAGTTCCTTGGATATAGCTTCTTGAGGACCATCCTTTTAGGTCTGAAAATCTGTGAGCTAAGGACACAACACATCCACTCCAAATACAACATTGACTGATGAGATAATCAAAAGATAACCACAATAATACTTGCATTGAAAGAGGAAGAAAATGGGAGACTAACGGCAGTCACTGGTCCATAGTAATTCTGGAATTCACCCTGGTAATGTTGCCATTTCTCCACTTAGGGACCTATTCTGCTCTCTGGGAATTGGTCTCCATAGCTCTTGGCTCCACCATGTGGAAAATTGCTTCTCTTTTCTGAGTTACCCCTCCTTTTCCATAAGAAGTGACCTATATTTGTTACAAAGTAGACTGCTTAGCCTGTCTTCTGCTTGTAGAAGTGTAATAGTCAGACATGTATCTTTTTATTTTGTATTGTCTGTGTCTTTATTCCAAGCTGATACGTTTCCTTTTTTGTGTGAGTTTTCCTGTCTATCTATTTAAAATCCACTCTATTAGACAAAAGCCACACTCACAAATCTCTTCTGTCAATATGCTATAGGAAAATTGTCTTAAGATTCTCAAAAGTTCTAGTGTTCAAAAAAGGAGGGTCTGCTTGGTATATGCTTGACAATCTTTTGTTTTTTTGAAAGCGTGCAATAGGCAGCTTCAAAAATGAATCCCAATGCCTCAACTCTTGTATAGTCCCCTACCATTGGGTGTTGACTGGACTTATTGGCTTGCTCCTAACAAATAGTATATAACAATAGTAATAGGATGTCACTTCCAAGATTAGGTTACAGTAAGACTGGCATCTGTCCTACTCATTCTTCTTGTTTACTCATTTGCTTGTTCTGATGGAAGCCAGCTGCCATAATGTGAGCTGTCCTATGGAGGGGCCCACATGGCAAGGGTCAGTGGGAGGTCTCCAGACTGAATCCTGCCATCAATCACATTCTTCCCCTGTCAAGCTTTCATATGAGATTACATACAGTCCCTTCCAACACCTAGTAAAAGACCCTGAGCCAGATTCATCACTCACAAATTCCTGCACCACAGAAACTGTAATGTACAGAAAATGTAATAAATGTTGTTTTAAATGATTAAGGTCAGAAAGGAAAGATGGACATCAAGTGGGGGAAGCAAGAACAAAATAGACACAAGAAAACAAGCTGGAATCCTTGAGAAAAAATTACAACTTGTGATGACAAACCATAACCCATAAGCACAAACCTGCATTTGTCTTTCATAACTGCCAACCTTGGTCATATAGGTGACTTGCAAGATAAGCTGATACCTTTCATATACTGGCTTAGAATTTGAAGAAAGTGAAGGAGAAGTTTGGCTGGAGCTAGAGGAACCACAGGCTTGACTGCTGCCCTATACCAACAAGGTGAGACTGCAGATCAACAACAATAGGTATATGTTGCAACCGTGCTTGCTCCTACACTGATCTCCGGAAATATGGCTGTTCCTCACTTCTACCTTTCAGATCTTACCAAAATTTCTTTTGTGGTCAAGGCTAACTTAGAACCATACAGAAAAGGAAATTCTGGGAAGCATTTTTCCAGCTCAGCTAAGTTGACCAGTATAAAGTCACTTCAATTTTAAAACTAGTAAATTATATAATATTATTCTTTGTCACTTACTTTGAATTTTTAAATAATGAAATTTGTTTTCTCTCTTTCTACCCAATATTCATCAAAATGTGGAGAGGACACAGACCACATGAATCAACTGAGACCAGTTAATAAATTTTTTTTCACGTGATTTACAGGTAAACTCTAAAATGAATTAGAGCTGGAACACTTTCAATTTTGGAAGATATAAAATCAAGATATTTTGTAGGTGTTTAGCTGTTGGCTGCTAAATTTAAGAAATGGTACAATGAAGAGTAACACCGAAATTTGTTTTGCTAAGTATAAATTTCTTCACTGAGGAAAAAGGAAATGGACATGCATTGAGAAAAAGAAGAAAATATGATGTGATGAAGGAAGAATACAGGAAATTCATCAGTTTTGGAAACTAAGTAGAGCAAATGTGGCTTACTATAGTGGGAAAAAGCTAGGTATCACATTAGAACACAAGTGATTATGTACCAACTATCTAATTCTGCTGTTTAAAAAACAGGAAGATGCTCAGATTGGCAAATGGATGCAAAATGCAAGATCTGGAAAGTTGTCTATGATGGGTAGGTCCATGTGTCAACTTGGTAAAGGTTTGATGTCCAGTTATTTGGTCAAGCAAGAACTGGCATGACTGGTACTGTGAAGGCATTTTGCAAACTTAAATCATCAGTAAAGTGATTGCATTTGTGGCTCATTACACCTACAATCAATTGAGAAGATTGCCTTCAACTATGAGAGAAGTCTCATCCAGTCAGTTCAAGGCTTTAAAAGGAGAAGTGATGATTTCAGCAGTCAGAAGAGAAAATTTCCATCTCTATTTCAGTCAGCTGGCTTCTCCTGGAGAATTCATCAAAAAGCTTCATCAGAGTTCCCAGATGTGGCCTGTCCTATGAACGTTGGATCAGGTTGAATTTATTGATATGGATGCACTAAGCAAAGAGTCTGGATTCAGTGTTGTAGCTCAAGAGGTTAGAAAGAGCTCTAACAGTTTGTTTAGGTGGTTGGCTGAAGCATGGACCAAAACTTAGCCTACATTTTCTGAAGTTAAAATGCCAACACTGCCCTGGTATAATGTAGAGGAAGGGATCCAAAGGCTTAGAGTGATAGGAATATTAGAGTAAATATTATCATGTAAGACCTGCTAACCCACCCCAGTAATGTTCAGAGGGCACATTTTTAACCAGAACTGTGAGGAATAAATGTGTTGGAGCAGCTCCATATCCCTGAAGAGCTCTGTGTTTGCTCTTGTCTGTAGGTCAGATATTTTTACTGTGGGAATTGCTTCACTGAACTTGGATCCTTAAACACAATGAGGATGATCAGATCTGGGGCTGGCAGAAGCCAGGTGGCAGTACTTACTCACAAGGACAAAGTGGGTATGGCTATCACAATGGGCAGCAGAGTAAAAGCAGTCATCAAAATAATCAGATTCACATACATCTATGGTGTGGGCTGGTAGATCATGGGATACCTGGAAGTAAAATAGATAAGCTTAAGTCTACCAAATTCTTACTTGATCTGTTTAAGCAGAAGAATTTTAGGTCAAATGAAAAAAAGTCTAACATGAAGTATAAAAACAAAGTCTTGGCCCATTAATCAGTCCCCAGACTTGAGAGAGTTTACAGAACCAGAGCCATTTGAGTTAAGGGAAGGCTAGGTCCCTTTGGAGAAGGACCCTGCTGCACTGCCAAACATTTATACTGTTAATCTTCCTCTCAGCCATCCCCAAAGAGAACTGTGGCCTTTTACTAGGGTAACTGTGCATTGGGGAAAAGGAAATGTTCAGACATTTCTGGGATGACTAAATACTGTCTCAGGAGTGACATTAACTCTAGGGGACCTTAGTGACACTGTGGTCTACCAGTCAGAGTAGGGGCTTATGGAGTCAGGTAGTCAATGGGGTTTTCGCCCCGATCCATCTCAAATGGGTCTAGTGGGTTCCTAGACCCATTCTGTGGTTATTTTCTAGTTCCAGAATGCCTAATTGAAGTAGACATATTCAGCAACTGGAAGAATCTCCACATTAGTTCCCTGACTTGCGGAGTAAGGTCTATTAAGGTGGGAAAGGCCAAGTGGAAGCCACTAGGCTTGCTCCTAACTAGCAAAATAGTAAATCAAAAGCAATACTGAATCCCTGGAGGGATTGCAGAAATTAGTTTCATCGTCGAGGACTTGAAGAATGCAGGGGTGGTGATTCCCAACACATCCCCAGTCAACTCTCCTATCTAGCCAGTGCAGAAAACAGATGAATCTTGGGGTATGACAGTGGACTATCATAAACCTAACTAGGTATGACTCCAGAGCAACTGCTTTTCCAGATGTATCATTGAGTAAATCAGCACCTACTCTGGTTCTTGGTATGCAGTTATTGATCTAGCAAATGCTTTTATTCAATTGTTGTTATTAAAGTATTTCAGAAACAGTTTTCATTCAGTTGGCAAGGTCAACAATGCACCTTCACTGTCCTACCTTAGGTGTATATCCACTCTTCAGCTCTGTATCATAATCTAGTCTGCAGGGACCTTGATTATCTCTCCGTCCAACAAGAATCACACTGGTCCATTAAATTGATGATAGTATGTCGACTGGACCTAGTGAACGAGAAGTATAAATAATCTACACTTATTGGTAAGACATTTTCATGTCAGAGGGTAGGAGATAAATCTAACAAAAAAGAAGGGCTCTTCTACCTCAGTTAAATTTCTGTATGTTCAGGGTTGTGGGGCAGTTCAAGATATCCCTTCTTAGTTAAAAGATTAGCTATTACATCTGGTCCACCTACAACCAAAAAAGAAGTATATCACCTGTGCTGGTTTGAAAGGAAGTATGCCCCCTAAGAAAAGCCATGCTTTAATATAAATCCCATTTCATGAAGGTAGAATCATCCCTATTCAATACTGTATATTTGAAACTGTAATGAGATCATCTCCCTGGTTGATGTGATTTAGTTAAGAATGGTTGTTAAACTGGATTAGGGGATGAAATGTCTCCACCCATTTGAGTGGGTCTTGATTGGTTTATTGGAGTCCTATAAAGAGGAAACATTTTGGAGAATGAGAGATTCAGAGAGGGCAGAGAATGCTGCAACACTACAAAGCAGAGAGTCCACCAGCCAGCGACCTTTGGAGATGAAGAAGGGAAATGCCTCCCGGGGAGCTTCATGAAACCGGAAGCCAGGAGAGTAAGCTAGCAGATGACGCCGTGTCTGCCATGTGTGAGAGAAGCCCTGACTGCGTTCGCCTTGTGCCTTTCCAGATGAGAGAGAAACCCTGAACTTCATCGGCCTTCTTGAACCAAGGTATCTTGAACCAAGGTATCTTTCCCCGGATGCCTTTGATTGGACATTTCTATAGACTTGTTTTAATTGGGACATTTTCTCGGCCTTAGATCTGTAAACTAGCAACTCATTAAATTCCCCTTGTTAAAAGCCATTCCGTTTCTGGTACATTGCCTTCCAGCAGGTAGCAAACTAAAACAGATTTTGGTACCGGAGAGTGGGGTGCTGCTGCTGCAGTTTGCAAATACCAAACATGTTGGAATGGCTTTTTAAATGGATATGGGAAAGATTCTGGAAGAGTTGTGAGAAGCTTGATAGAGAAGGCCTAGATTGCTTTGGAGAGACTGTTGGTAGAAATGTGGACTCTAAAGATACCTCTGATGAGGCCTTAGAAAGAAATGAGGCACATGTTATTGAAAACTGGAAGGAAGGTGATCCTTGTTTTGAAATGGCAGATAATCTGGCAAAGTTGACTAATGGTATTGGCTGGAAGGCAGATTTTAAAAGCCATGAACTTGTATATTTAGCAGAAGAGATCTCCAAATTAAATGTTGAAAGTGCAGCCTGGTTTCTCCTCACAGCTTATAGTGAAATGCGAAAGGAAAGAGATAAGCTGAGAACTGAACTCTTGAGTAAAAAGAAACCAGAAATTGAGGTCCCAGAAAATTCTGGGCCTACAGAAAGGGAGACTACAGAGTATAGTGTGGATTTAACCAAATGTGGAACTAGCCAGCCATTTCAGAGAAAGTCAGGATCAGACATGGAGTTATCCAGGAAAGATTTGTGGAAACTCCTTATGTCTGATGGGCATGATCCAAGGCTACTGCATAGAAAGCCGACGAGAGTGCTGTGGGACCTGTATAAGCAGAGCTGCTGCCAGTCTGGACTGAAGGGTTCAGAGAAGGGACACATTGGAGGAAAAATAACTTCAGAGGCAAAACCGTGGAGACTGAGGTCTGAAGTCAAGAAGCCTCGGGCAAGGAGAGCGGACCCACCCAAGCCCATGGAGAGGGTGAGTTTGCCCCAAAGGCAGAGAATGGGCCTTCCACCTCGTTGCAGTGGAAGAGTCATGCCGCCTCAGGCCTTGGAGAAGGTGAAGCACATTCCTTGGGGTTTGGGGAGAGCCTGGCTGCCACCACATGGAGGGGTTGAGCGTGTGCCCTGGAGATGGCAGAGAGCCCGGGTGTGGCCCCAATGCTTGGAGAGGGTGGAGCCGAGAGAAAGGTGGTCTCCCCAATATCCCCCAAGGTTGCATTCAGAGAGAGGCAGACGTAGGCATTTGGAAAGGGTGGGACTGCCACTTTCTGAAACCCTGAGGATAAATGACTCTCAGACTTTGAAAACTAATGGACTTTGCCCTGCAGGTTTTCAAAACTGTACGGGTCCGGTGACCCCTGTGTTCCTTCCTCCCTATGGAAATGTGTATATGTATCCTATGAATGTTCCTCCTTTATATGTTGGCAGCAAATAATTTGTTATGAGTTTTCAAAGGTCCAGAGCAAATGGAGAGAATTTTGCCTTAGGACGGACCATGCCTGTAACTGACTTGATGAGATTTTATACTGTCTTCAATTTTGTACTTCATTTGTATTGCTATTGAAAGGTTTAAGGTTTCTGATATTGTTATGAAATTAATGTATTTTGTATATGGGATAAACATGTCTTTTTTAGGGGCCAGAGGGTGGAATGTGCTGGTTTGAAAGGAAGTATGCCCCCTAAGAAAAGCCATGCTTTAATATAAATCCCATTTCATGAAGGTAGAATCATCCCTATTCAATACTGTATATTTGAAACTGTAATGAGATCATCTCCCTGGTTGATGTGATTTAGTTAAGAATGGTTGTTAAACTGGATTAGGGGATGAAATGTCTCCACCCATTTGAGTGGGTCTTGATTGGTTTATTGGAGTCCTATAAAGAGGAAACATTTTGGAGAATGAGAGATTCAGAGAGGGCAGAGAATGCTGCAACACTACAAAGCAGAGAGTCCACCAGCCAGCGACCTTTGGAGATGAAGAAGGGAAATGCCTCCCGGGGAGCTTCATGAAACCGGAAGCCAGGAGAGTAAGCTAGCAGATGACGCCGTGTCTGCCATGTGCGAGAGAAGCCCTGACTGCGTTCGCCTTGTGCCTTTCCAGATGAGAGAGAAACCCTGAACTTCATCGGCCTTCTTGAACCAAGGTATCTTGAACCAAGGTATCTTTCCCCGGATGCCTTTGATTGGACATTTCTATAGACTTGTTTTAATTGGGACATTTTCTCGGCCTTAGATCTGTAAACTAGCAACTCATTAAATTCCCCTTGTTAAAAGCCATTCCGTTTCTGGTACATTGCATTCCAGCAGCTAGCAAACTAGAACATCACCTAATTGGCATCTTTTGATTTGGGAGACATATTTCTCATCTGGGTGTGCTACTTTGGCCCATTTACTGAGTGACCTGAAATGCTGCTAATTTTGAGTGAACAGTAAGAGCAAAGAGAGGTTCTGTAGTAGGTCCTGGATGCTATGGAAGCTGCTCTGCCACTTGGGTTATATGATGTTGTAGACTCAATGGTGTTGGAAGTGTCCATGGTAAATAGATATGCTGTCTGGAGCCTTTGGCAGGCCTCTATAGGAAAATCAGAGTGCAGTTCCTTAGACTGTTAGAGCAAAACTTTGCCATCTTCTTCAGATCATTACTCTCCTTTTGAGAAATAGCTGTTGGCCTGCTACTGGGCTCTAGTAGAGACTGAAAGCTTAACCATAGGCCACCAAGTTAACCATGAGACCTGGATTTCCTATAATGTATTAGGTGTTGTCTGAGCCACCAAACCGTAAAATTGAATACGCACAGCAGCACTCCATCATTGATGGAAGTGGTAAGTACAAGATAGGGCTTGAGCAGGCCCTGAAGGTACAAGTAAGTTATATGAGAAAGTGCCCCAAATGCCCATGGCCCAATTAACATCACTTTAACTTCTCTTCCCAGCCCACAGCTATGTGGTCTTTGGGAGTTCCTTTCAATCATTTGACTGAGGAAGAGAAACCTCTGTACTGATTTACATATGGTTTTGCACAATATACAGGTACCACCCAAAGGTGGACAGCTACAGAACTACAGCCATTTTCTGGAACATCATTGAAGGACAGTGGTGAACGTGATTGGAAAATTAGTGACAAAAAGGTCTTGGGAAGAGGTATGTGGACAGACCTTTCTGAATGGGCAAAAAAAAAAAAAAACCATGCAGATATTTGTGTCCTGCATTAATGCTCACGAGAGGGTGATTTCAGCAGGGGAAGATTTTAATAATCCAATGGATAAGATGAACCACTTTGTTAGTAACAGTTGGCTTCTTCCCCCAGCCACTCCTGTCATTGCCCAGTGGAACTATTTAAAGACTGGGTCATTGTGGTAGGAAAGGAAGTTTTGCATGGGCTCAGGAACATGGATTTGCACTCATTAAGGCCCACCTGGCTACAAACACGGCTGAGTGCCCAATCTGCCAGCAGCAGAAACCGTCACTCAATCTCTAATATGGCACCATTCCCTAAAGTGATCAGCCTGCTACCTGGTGGCAGGTTGATTTCATTGGACTACTTCTATCATTTCAGGGGCAGAATTTTATTCTAACTGGAATAGACACATATTCTGATTATGGATTTGTCTACCCTGCATGCAATGCTTCTGCCAAAACTACCATCTATGGACTCAGAGAATAACTTATCCACCATCATAATATTCCATACAGAATTGCTTCTGATCAAGGAACCCACTTTACAGCAAACAAAGTGGAGGAATGGGCTCATGATCATGGAATTCACTGATCTTACCATGTTTCCCATCATCCTGAAACAGCTGGTTTGATAGAACAATGGAATGGTCTTTTGACTCAATTACGGTGCCAACTAGGTGTAAATACCTTGTAGGACTGGGGCAGTCTTCTCCAGGAAGCGGTATATGCTCTAATTAGCATTCTCTCCATGATGCTTTTTCTCTCATAACCAGGAATCAAGGGTGGAAATGGGAGTGGCACCACTCACTATTACCATTAATAATCCACTAGAAAAAAATTGTTTTCTGTCCCTGCGACCTTAAGCTCTGGTGACCCATAGATCTTAGTTCCAAAATGAGGAGTGCTTCCACCAGGAGACACAGCAATGATTCCACTGAACTGGAATTTAAGAATGCTACCTGGTTACTTTGGGATCCTCATGACTCTGAATCAGCAGGGAATCACCGTGCTGACTGAGATGGTTGATCCTATAAAATGGAAATAGGACTGCTACTACATAATGGAGGTAAAGAAGGGTTTGCTTGGAATGCAGGAGATCCCTTAGGGTCTCTCTCAGTACTACCACACCCTGTGACTAAAGCCAATGGAAAACTGCAATAACCCAATCCAGGCAGGATTTTCAATGGCCCCGAAACTTCAGGAATGAAGGTTTGGGTCACCTCACCAAGCAAGGAACCACAGCCAGATGAGGTGCTTGCTGAGAGAATATGGAATGGGTAGTGGAAGAAGACAGTTATAAATATGGACTATGACCATGTGACCAGATTCAGAAATGAGGACTGTAATGGCTACGAAGCTTTCAAAAGAGAAGTGATGATTTCAGAAGTCCGAAGAGAGAATTTCTCTCTCTACTTCAGCCAGCCAGCTTCTCTTAGGGAATTCATTGAAAACCTTCATCAAAGCTCCAGCTTGTTGTTTGCCTTAAGGAATTTGAACGTGCCCATCCCCACAGTTGTGTGAAACAATTTTTATAGAACTCTCATAATATTTACATACATCCTCTCTCATTTCTGTTTTCCTAGAGAACCCTGACTAATACATTGCTGTTCGCCATATTCTGCTTGGTCAGCCCATGTTAACATCTTGCGTTCAGTTTTGTGTATAGAAAGGACAGTAAAAAATTAACATGTGCCTGGAAATATAAAACCCGTGAGTGAAGGTTAAAGAAAATAACGTAATAAAAGGTCAAGAAAAATTTTAAAATAGATACATCTATTTTTGAAAGCCCATAAAGATCAAAGGGAGTAAGGGCAGTCTCTTTATTACAATGGATACTGAATATGAAGACAAGTATATAATACATCTATTAGTTGATTCATTCCACAATTATTTATTGAGCACTTTGGCTCTAGGTTCTGAGGATATAGCAGAATAACAAAAATCATGTTCCTGGTATATATTCATATTTACTAGACCACTGTTAGCAGTGATAATCTCCAGGGGGTATGATCCTGGAAACTTTCCTTCAGTCTCTATTTTCCCAGCCTAATATATTAAGCTTGTATTATAGTTTGTAATAAGGAATAAAAGTTCTGAAAAATAAATTTTAATCAGTGAGGTAGATCACATATCAGAAAGATCACCGAAAGAAAGGACAAACATCAACTACAAATTTGAGCTTATCTACATGTAGTCAAATATGTTGCACGAATTGCAAACTGGAGCATGTGCAGAAACATAAACTCTTGTCCCTCCGATGGCTTCTGAGACTCTAGGAACAAAAGTCACCTTGTAGGAAATAAGATTACAAGGATGAGGAGACATCAGAAGTAAGTAAAATGCAAGGAGTCCTTTAACAAGGAAGATCTGGTCCACGGGCATATTTCTACCATATACGGATAATTCCATATACAACCAATCAGAATATGTCCCCACCTTCCTTTCTTCCCATCACATAAAACTCTCTTAATTCTCAGATTGGGGAGACAGATTTGAGCTTGCCTCTTGTCTCCTTGCCAGTTGACCCCACAATAAAACTCTTTTCTCAAAATCCTGGTGTTATAGTATTAGCTTTTATGTACATCAGGCAGCAACCAATTGTTCACTAACAGCAGCCAAAGTAAAAAAACACAGAACCTTCCAACATCAAGTGCCTTTATTTGCTTCAATCTTTGAGTCAACTGTTTACAGACTTCTGGTGGTTCTCTTTGTTGCTAACCCCTCAATTCTGATGTATTTGCACATCCAAGAGTATATCTGATAGCAGAGGACAGTTTTATTCTTCTAGTGCTTTTGGGTATTTTTGGAAAAGATTTAATTCTGTTTCTGCCAGACTTCCTATGCCTTATTCCTTTACCTCTCCCTCACCTCCTGGTATAGTATCTCCCAAGACCATATTTTCTCTGCTAAATGCACATGCATCAGTTAATTAATTGTCTAATTGATTGTCTCAACAAGTATTACCGTGACTATTGTGTGCCAGGCACTATTCCAGGCACTGGGACAGAAAGCACAGTGTAGTTCGTAAACAACATAGACAAGGTCCCTTCCAAAATGAAGAATATATTCTAATTGCAAGAGGACAATAGCAAATAGTTGAATAAATGAAGGGCATAAAATTTGAATGTGCATAGAAAACAAATTTTTTAAATTCTGTGTAGCTTATCTTGTCTTCTTCATGAGCTCCCACCTCCTGGTTAGTAGATGGGAGTGGGGAGATAAACTAAAAGTCTCATCCAGCTTAAAGTGAATTCAGTTAAATCTTTTAAACATTCCCTCAAGGGCAATGTTTCTCAAAGTTTGGGGGTATTAGAATCACCGGTGGGGTGGGGGACCTGGTATCCATACCGAGCCCAGGCCCCCATCTACTTCAATGAGGCAAGGCCTCTGTGTGTGTGGTCTTATTAGCTCCCCAGGTGGTTCTGATGAACCAAAAAGTATGAGAGCCATTGCCTATAACACTTTCAGACTCTTTCAGACAAAATTATTCAGATTCTCAATTAGCCTCTTTTCTAGCTCTATCCTTCACCAAGTGAAGGAAGAGTCAATGTTCTAAAACAAGACGTGGCTACTTTGCTTTGCTGAAGTTCATGGGTGAAGTCTGTGCCTGAAGAAACTCCTTATCTGTCCTCCCTGTCTGGAACAGGGATCAAAGACCTTTCTCGATGACGTGGCACCCCCTTGATTACTGCTGATACTAGCATTCCTCAGGGGTTGACTGTGGGCGACTTTCAGCCTTAGCTGAAACCTGCCCTTGCTGTGATTCACTATAAAGCCAGCTGGTCCCTACTAAAGTAACGCCCTCTGATAAGTTCCCTAGCTAGACCCCAGAGATTAAGGCCCTAATTTCACAACATGGAAGCAAAGTCAACTCAGGACAACTATAGCTCAGGGTCTGCTGCTGCCCAGCTGTGCTGTGCTACCAAGGTCACTCTAAACAGATTCTGCAGTTTGCTTTATGGTAGCCTGAAAAAGTACCAAACACTGAAAGAAGGGGCTTCCTCCCCTCCCTCATTCCTTTCATACTTTCCATGAGAATAAAAAAGTATAGTCTTTCTCCTCCTCTTCTGTCTAGATTTACCTTACATGCATAAACATCTCTGGTTTCTTCCAGTAAGCCTGATCCTTTAAAAGCTAAAGGAAGAGATACGGAATTTACATAATCCTTTCTCATGACCAAAACTTGGCTTCTGAATTTCAAAAGTTTAATATTACCCATAACTTTCTCATGCGACCCTTCTGTAACTAATCCTAATAGTCAGATGCATGATTCCAGAAAAGAACCAAGGTCTATTCTCAGGAATGCATAAAGAAAATCATATTAATAATTTAGAAAGGGAATTGTTTCACCATTGCAAAAATAAACCAGGAACTATCATCACAGTGATAAATACAATTAAACAGGACTAATATGATAGAGTGGGGCTGAGGAAGGGTGGGAAGGGTTTTGAGTACGTGAGAAGGAAATGCCTTCCTGACTAGGTGACGTCTGAGCTGAGACCTAAATGGTGAAAAGGAAACAGCTTTGAGACAATCTAAGAAAAAGTGCTCTAGGCAGAGAAATCACATGCAATGACTGTGGGATAATAACGAATGTGGTATGTTTGAGAGACAGAAAGAAGTCTTGTCAGATCCCAGGATAGTGAGAATTCTGGGAGGTAGGCAAGTCCAAAGCATGAGAGGCTCATCATAGGCCACGGCAGAGAGTTTGGGTTTTAACTCAGGGGCAGGGAAGTGCTTTATTCTGATTTATGTTCTCAAAGGATCACTCTAGTGGCTGTGTTATAACGGAGCATAGATAGGGGATTAAAGGAAGCAGACAGACCACTTAGCAATGAATTATGTAATTCAGGGGAAATTGATGAGGACTGGTTCAGAATGGAGTGTCAAGTGGATCATGTGCAAGGAGTGATGGGTAGATTGGGACTATGCTTTGGAGATACAGCTGAGAAGATGTGACATGACAAATAAGAGAAAGAGGAAGCAAGTAAGGATGATTCTTGGAGTTTTGAAGGTTTTGGGTGATTAAATATATATATGCAGGTAAGTATATGCATATATATGTATAATTATTTTAAAATATACCTTCCTTCTCTAACAACAGCTTGCAAGTGGTCCAGTTATTTTTAAAGTAGGATTGAGAGATAGTAGTGATCACAACTGTACAAGGTAAAAGAGGAAGAGAATAAACGTGTTAAGCACTTACAGGGCAGGCAATATGCTAAGTATTTTATATATGTATTCACTTGGAATTCATTCCTCAGTTTTATGAATTAGTTGTTGTTTCTGCTATTTAACAAATGAGGAAACTCAACCCTGAAAGAAAGAAAATAAGCTAACACACATTAAAAATTTTTATTCAAACGACATTTCTAAAGTACTCACTTGTGTGCATTATATTTATTGTTGGCGATCAGAATGGGAGTATCATGACCATTACTGCGACTATCTATTGCAGAAAGTTTTTCAAATCCTCCTTGTTTTGTGGGGAATTTTCTGGGTGTGACACTAGTTAAAAAAAGAACCTTGCTTTTCATGCAACAACTTAAACATAACAGTAGTAATAGAAAATACTCTCAAATATACACTGTACCAAGGTGTTGGTCAAAGCATATATTTTATGTGTACGTACTGTTGTAATGGGTATAGGTAGTGGAGTATGAAGAGGATGGGAAGGTTTTAAACTTAGTTTTTTATCTCTCTTCATATCTAGTTCAGCTTGTGTCTTTAAATTTTTGCTAGAACAGAGCAGTTGGGGGATGCCAGCTCTTTCACGCAGCTGTCCTAACAATCTTCTTCCCTTGCAGTTACAACGTGTCCTTGCTTCACAGAAGTCTACACCACCTCCCTTCCATGGAATAGACCAAATCCAGACTCAAGTGCAGCTTTTATAGCTCACCACGATTAACCTGTCTGTACTTTTTAAAACTCAAACTTAATTCTGATTCTCCCCAGCAGGATTGAACCATCAAGTTTTATCCTCTATTCTTCCCCTACTTATTTTTGTTTCTATGGTTTGCAATCATGGCGTGAAAGTAAATAAATGAGCAGCACTGTTTTTAATGGTAGTAGGTATATAGTCAAAAGAATGTCAGCTACTAAGAGAAGTCACCTAAAAAAATCATGTTAATGTATCAATGCATTCTGTATTTCAATTTCTTTATAAATATGGAAAGGACAACCTGAGGCTATATGGGAATAAATCAGAAATCCATACAAGCCAAATCTGAGATTACAGAATGGAAGGAAAGATAAGCAGTACCATTTTGGTTCAAAATAATGAATTCCTATGAAGAAATTAAATGAACGGTCTTGTAAGCTGGGGAAATGCAAAATTTTTTTGAGTAAGGATACAATCTCCTGAGGGAATTACTTTAGGTATGGAAGGCAACAGTCATTTAGAAGAGTAAGTTCAAACATCCTTGCTAAATATTGGGTTATTTTACCAAACTCACGCCTTCTTTTTCTGCTTGCCAGATTTTATTAGCCTTTCCTATTTTTTTTTACCACCTGATTTAAACTTTACTACTCTTTAATCAAATTCTCAACATTCACATTTTTAACTTCTACTATATTATTTTGAACTTGTTAAACACATCTAAGGCACAATTGCTCATTCTTTCACTGCCAAATCCTCTTTCCTGGTTCTCCATGGAGAGGACCAAAGAGCTGTCAAACTCAGCCTCCATGGTTTATATGGTCAACTTACATATGAAGATACAACTATAATTTCAGGTCAAGTTCATTGAAGAGGGGTGTGTTAAGAGTTGAGAATCCATGAAAGAAGAATGCTTTGGATTTTCCTCTTCCACTCCATGGATATTGTGGTAAGCCAGGCAGATGATTATGAAGATGGAGATTGAGTAAAAAATTCCATAAGTATTAGATAGCATAACGAGAATTTGATTGGATGTAAGTGAAAGGGATAATGGGAAATCCAACAGTGACTCACAAATTTCTGACTTGGACCACCGGATGCATCAATTACAATTCCTTAATATAAGAACAAGAGGGGCAGGTTTGGGAGAGAAAATTAAAAATTCAATTATAGCTATGTTGTGTTTAGGGTTCTTGTGAAACTTAAATGGAGGTCTGTTGTGTTGCCGAGTTTAAATCTGGTGGCCAAGGCATCCTTTTATCTTACTATTTCTATTCTTCAACCCCTTTAGATTACTGATCCATCAGCCCTCCCTCTCCTGTTCTCACTCTCTCCTATATCTTAATGATTCTTCACTTAAACTTATTCTCTTGCCATTTAACCTATTTATCATCTTAATTTTCTTTTTAAAACAGAATCCTAGCTTGCAACAATACAATCACATACTCCAACCCTACACCTCAGTTTCTAAGTAGACCACCAGAAAGCACAGAATTATGAAAATTACAAATTCAGACTCCAAACTTGGCTAAGCTTTCAATACTCTATTTAGGACTCCTATATTCTCTCTCTCTCTCTCTCTCTCTCTCTCTCTCTCTCTCTCTCTCTCTCTCTCTCTCTCTCTCTCTCTCTCTCTCTCTCTCTCTCTCTCTCTCTCTCTCTCTCTCTCTCCCCCCCCCCCCCCATCCTTCTTCTACTTCTTAACAACTGCTGTATCAAATAAAATATTTCCCACCCCACTCTTCTCAATTCCTTTGGGCCATCATTCCTCCATCACTCCTTAAAAATAACTTCACCTCCTACTTTATTTTTAATATCACCTGTGTAACTGTATCTCCAGCCCATACTTTCTGCAGAGCTCTAGGTAAACAGAGGCCTGTTTACCTCATACCCACCTGAATGTTCTAGTTACTACAAATTCAGTTGAAAATTGAACTCATCAGCTATTCCTCTGCATTTCCTATCCTAGTGAGCAGCTCTATTAAGGCTAACACTAACTCTAGCTTCGTTATTTTAGCTAGTTATGATTGCTCTCCTTGTCTCTAGCCCAGATTTTCATCAGTTACTTTTTATATTTTTGTTAGAATGGTTTCCAAAACACAAATTTAATGGGAGAACACCATTTTGTCTGAATTTATTCTGCTTAAAAGCATGTCATCCAAAATAAAATTGTGTTAATTTTTTTTTTGTATGCTATATGGCAGGTTCACACTTCATTCTTTTTCCATGTGAGTATCCCATTATTACAGCACCATTTGTTGAATTTCTGTTTGATTTTTCTTTATTTTGTTCGCTTGTTGGTTTTTTTGTTGTTGTTAAGGGGAAGTGCATGGACCGGGAATTGAACCCAGGTCTCCCGCATGGCAGGCGAGAATTCTACCACTGAACTACTCTTGCACCCCTAAATTTTGAGTCTTTAGATTCATCAAAGAGGAACTTGTATTCAAAAGCAGATTAGCAAAAACAACCAACCAAGCAAGCAATTAAACTAACGCCAACAATAGGACAGTCCCCAAACAACTATTCAGCAGGCAATTAGACAAGTTTTTCAAGTGGATCTTAGTTTTTAAGGATGACTTCAAAATATAAATTTTGAGGTAGAAAGTAACAACAACATGAGCAGTATATTTCAAAAGTTATGGAATTCTGTATGGACCACCCACAACCAAGCCCTATTTCAGATACCATGTAGGCAGTTTTAACTGCCAAATGCAATCTTCTAAGCACAGTGAAAAATGGCTCATTCTTAGTAGTTGACAGTAGGAGTTTTAATATAGCTGTTAAATGAAAATCTGTTTCTGCCCAAATTCATCCAAAAATACACTGGGATATTATGAACTTCAGATGTCTTGTACTTACCCTCCTCATGTTGTCAATCTGAAAATTATTTCTCAGCTCATACTATGGTCAGGACACTGCTACCTTGGGATGTTGCTACTCCAATTATTCTGGCCCTACTTGCCCAAAAATCATAAGCCTTTCTGCAAATGCCACCTGCAAGCTTAATCAGGGCCCATGATTACGTGTTTCTACTTTTTCATACAGGTTTATTTTTCAAATTCAGATGGAAAGGCCCCTATTCTTAATTTAATTTCGTTTTTCTTCTGTAAACTAACAAACAAGAAACAAAAAACAAGTAAACAACTGCGGGGTATTGTCAACTAGTACTCAAAGGAAAATATTTATTCTTACACGCACTTATTAAATAACCCTGGAAGCACTGAAAAATTATTGAACTACATTTTCAACCCAAGAAGCTAGAGAAATAAAAAAGGCCAAAGAAATTAGAAGAAACTATTTTAATGGATTAAAGCATAAATTAATGTAAGAAAAAAGAAGAGGTAGGTCTTCTCTAAAGACAAATGTTAATTTTTTTAAAAGACCATTATAACAAAAAAAAATGATAAGACTCAAACAAGAAAGATAGTAAGAAAATTTTAAAAATGATACTAGGAATAATAATAAGAACTACAGATTTGGGATAATTTAAATGAGAAAACAAATGACAACTTTTTAATCAATTGCTTAAGCTAGAGATAAAATGGATCATTTCTAATAGCATGTATTTAGATTTACATCACTAACACTTAACTCACATAGAGGTAGAATATCTGAATTGGTCAAAATGAAATGATGAATACCTACTCTCAAGGCAATTGGCCCATATAATTAATAGGGTTCAGACAACAACCCTTACACTCTTTCTGTACAAAAAAAGATGAAATACCTCCCAATTTATCCTACAAATTATTGTAATACTGTTATCCAATTATAATGTATAGCAAAAAAGAAAAAAGTGTGTATCAATCTTATTTACAAAACTGGATGCAGACCAAGATGATAGAAGGAGACACTCCTGGGTTCTGTCCCCCAGCACACTTTTGAACAAGCAAAAACTGGCACAGACACCTTTCTGAGAGCTCCAGAAGACAAAGAGTTCTGGTAAATGGGTTAACACTGAACCAAGAAAAGGGCAACTTAAAATAGTAGGAATTTATTGTGGCACCCTTGAAGGCCCTTCTTCTGTGTCTTTCTTACCTCATTACAGAGTAGGCCTCTGGAGGGAACAGAAAAACCCTTGTGCCTATATTGGATGCATTTATATCTGAACCAGTTTTTCTGGTGACAGATTAAGGACTGAATCAGGTCACTCATTGCAGGATTGCCATCTCAGAGCTTGCCCTGAATGTGAAAGAAAGCTGGCAAGGTAGCTGGAGTGCTGCAAAGAGTGGTCACACTAGGCTGCTTGGGGCAAAGGAGCGCTGACATTGGGATATGGTTCCAGAGTTGGAAGATAAACTGTGTTTCCTGGGGAAGGAACTCTTTCAGATATTGTATTGATAGGGTGTCCGCGACTTCTCGCTCAGCGTCAAGCCCCCGGCCGGCGGGTGAGACAATGAGGAGAGACAGAGAGACGCAGACAAATCCGCGCTGGTGAGAAACACAGATCCAAGACACGTAGCAGTTGTAAGCACAGACCTTTACTGGAGTTAAGCTTGCATTCTCTGTTACAGGTTCCGCGCGGGACAAGATACCCCGCGGGGGAACAACCTCTATGCGGCCGTCAGGTACGGCTCCCTGTGGGTCGTCTCCACCCACCCTGTCCGGGTAACCTCTTATATACTGTGCCCAAACCCAATAGGTTAGTGCCACGTATACAGAGGTGATTGGAAGATAGGGTTGGTGGGCGCGTACGTCATACGCGGAAACAGGATGCGGGCGCCATCTTGACTCACTCGATGGGCGGGGGGAACTCTAGAGCAGGCCGCAGCGCGTCCACTAGGCCTGACCCGGGAGGCGGCTCTCCACATCTCCCCCTTTTTTATTATTTTTGGTCCGTAGACCCTTTCTTAGACCCAGTGTCTCCATTGATGAGTGAGCTCCCGTGAGCTTGAGCTGCCCACTACGTGTTTTGGTGCTTTGGGGAGTCTGGACTAGGCTTGCTAGGCACCAACCAGAATGCCTCCTCATATAGAGACCGGAGAGCCCGTGAACTGGAAACCACGTGACTCTCCCTGCAGTGCTTCGCCTCGCAACTGGGCTAAGCGGGGCTCAAGAGAGCGGCAACCAGAGTCGAGAGTGTCACTAGATGTCTCTGTGCAATGGCCAGAGTCTAGTCTGGCCAGGACCGTGACTCTGCCTTAGAGATCATCCTTTAGACAAAAATTATGACTTCTGGTGCCGCCTTTTACACCCGGGACACGGCCATAGGCTTTGCAGCAGATCCTGTTTTCGAGCGCCCCGCCCTGAGTGGCCGGGACGGGTCATACAGTAAGGGGAAGGACTGGGTAGCGGGACGGTCGTTGCCAGGAGCATCAGGGGCGAGCGACATAGCCAACATGGTAGTGACACGTAATTGCTGCTGTGTCTGGAGCAAGCGTTCTAACAAACATTTAACAGTGACTAAACCCACTAATAGTCCCACTGCCACGAGGATCCAAGTAGTCAAATTGGGCCAAGAGAACCATGAGGTGACTCGGTTCCACAGACTTTGTACAGTCTCGCCCAGTTCGGAAAGGTCGAAGGCAACGGGGGTTATTAAAACTGGTCCCCCTTCTAAACAATCGAAGGGTGACCGGCGTTTTCGTTGCCATCTCGTCAGTCGCCGCCGTCATCAGCAGAGTTGGAGACCGGATCTGGTGGCTCTGGTTGGAGGCTTATCAATTTTCTAGGCAACAGTTCCTTGGCGTCCTCGGGCGACGTCACGGTTCTCACCAGTCTTTCCGGAACCCGCACTGGTTGACGTCCTGGCTCCTGGGGAAAAACACAAACAGAGCCTCTGGCCCAGCTGAGCACTGGGTCAGGGCCTTGCCATTGTCCTGACAGGACATCCTTCCAACGGACTAGACCTCTATGTGGAGGACTCGGAATAGTGTGCTGAAGAGCAGGTGTCATTCCTAGTGAATTTTCATTTAAAAAATTATATGTAAATAAGGCTACAGACAGTTGAGCCTTCGGGGACAGGCCGTGGCCTATTCCTCTAATGGTTTCCTCCGCCTTGCACGTCGGCCAGGCGGAGGGCCATTCCTGTTGTCTTATGATCGACCAATCGGCCCCAGTATCTAGCAGGCCCATGAAGGGTCTGCCTTGTACCTTAATAGTTAGCATGGGTCGAGACTCCAGGGACATATGGAGGCCTTCAAAAACTTCTCCAGTAGATCCAAACCCTTTATTTCCTCTCTGTCTGGTTCTACTCGGGAAGGATGCATGTAAGCTGGGCAAGAGCAGGAGCTGTGCCAGCTTATCACCCTCTGCAATGATTAGGGTGCCTTGCTGAGACTGAACCATAACCTGGGCAAAGCCTGTGAAATCCGAATCTACAATGCCTGGTATAACTGTTAGTCCTTTCAGGGCTGTGGATGCTCTCCCTAATATGAGCCCAACAGTCTTCGTTGGTAAGGGCCCTTTAAAGGAGGTCCCCACCAATTGGACTCCCATGGAGGGGGTCAGTACAAGCCTGGAGGTGGCACAGAGGTCCAGTCCTGCTGATCCAGGGGATGCGCGAATTTGGACGGGTGTTGTGTCGCCGGATGGCATGCAGGGGGGTCCTGTTCAGGGCGGCCAGAAAGGCGCACACCCTGCGCATTGAAGGCTGACCTACAGTCTTCTGCGCGATGGGGTCCCTTGTGGCAACGGCCACATAGCCTGGTTGCCGCATATGGTCTACCAAACTGTTGAGTGGCAGGTGGTTGGCCTTTATTGGGACAGTTTCTCTTAATGTGTCCCAACTGGCCACAATGATAGCATCCCTTTGGTCTTGTTCCTAAGTCTTTGGGTTTCTTTGCAGCTACTTGTAAGGAGCTGGCTAGCATGGCAGCTAGACCTGCATTAGTTAACGGGCTACCAGCATCTCTGCAGAGCCGAACCCATTCCGTCAGGTTTTTTCCTCTGTTTTGTGCTAGGATAACTTTACATTCCTTGTTGCACTGCTCAAATATCATTTGTTTAACTACAGTCTCTGCCACTCCTGGATCTGAGAAAATTCTCTCAGCCGCAGTTTGCATTTTGGCTACAAAATCCACGAAGGGTTCTGTGGGGCCCTGATGTATGTTGCTGAGTGAGGCTTGAGCCTCTCCCTCACCTGTCAGCTTTTTCCAGGCTCCTACGAAACAACGGAAAATCTGGGCGTAGACTTCTTGAGGGAACCCTGTTTGATTCTGGGAGTGGGCACCTTTCCCCAATAGCATATCTGCATTCCACCCGCCACGTCTCCCCGCTGCGTTTTTTGCGGCTTGTTCCTCAGCTAGCTCCTCAAACCATGCTTTCCAATCTATATATCGGCCCTGTGGTAAACAAGCACGGGCCAGCTGAAAAATATCTGCGGGTGTATGATTCAGGGCGGAAAGGTTTTCAACCATATTCAGGGTAAAAGGGGCATTGGGGCCATACTGATGGACGGCCTGCCTCAATTCCTTTAAAATTTTGTAATCATATGGCTCATGCTGATTGTTACCTTGGGGATTGATAATAACTGGGTACATTTCTGAGGCTGGCTGTGGCTCAAGTGGTTGGTAACCACCCAGCATGCCAAAAGGTCTAAATGTTGAGAAAGGGGTCCACTTCCAGAAATGTCTCCCTCTGTTACCTGATGACGAAGAGTTCTGAGGGCCTGTGTACTCGGGCGGGGGGCACGGCAGTAACTGCCCCTCCCCCGACCAGCCTGTAAGGGGTTCCGGGTCTCGCAAAGGAGGGCCACTGTAATTACCTGATTCGGCCACCAGAGGGAGCCCGTGGTGAGGGTTTTTGGCGAGATCACCAAAACCATTCACCGGAAGCCGCCGCGTCCCTGCAGCAGGCGCTGGCGGGGCGGAAGGCTGCGTGGGTGAGACAGGGGGCCTCCCCCAATCGATCAGCGGAGGCGCGTCTGCACCCTCGGTCTCATCACCATCTGACTCTGAGTCAGAGGTGTCTGAACTAGCGCCAGACTCTGGCGGCTTACAAGTGGGCGGCTCACTTTCACAGGAGCCGTCCGCTAAAAGGGTCTTTAAGGGAGCTAACAAAGGTAAACTTCCGGACTGCCCCATGTTTGCAGTCGGCACTGTACTTTAATCACTCGGAGAGCTCTTCCGAGTCCCCGGGGCTACCTGAAAGCCCACGGGCCTTAACTCTCACGTAATAAGAAGTACTCACCTTCTCGCGGTGATCAGGCGCGAGAAGTCCGCTGCGAACTCAAGAAGCACGTCCTCACCAGCTCGGGGAAAGGCAGCAGAAGGGTTCCCCGTACGGGCCACCACTTGTCCGCGACTTCTCGCTCAGCGTCAAGCCCCCGGCCGGCGGGTGAGACAATGAGGAGAGACAGAGAGACACAGACAAATCCGCGCTGGTGAGAAACACAGATCCAAGACACGTAGCAGTTGTAAGCACAGACCTTTACTGGAGTTAAGCTTGCATTCTCTGTTACAGGTTCCGCGCGGGACAAGATACCCCGCGGGGGAACAACCTCTATGCGGCCGTCAGGTACGGCTCCCTGTGGGTCGTCTCCACCCACCCTGTCCGGGTAACCTCTTATATACTGTGCCCAAACCCAATAGGTTAGTGCCACGTATACAGAGGTGATTGGAAGATAGGGTTGGTGGGCGCGTACGTCATACGCGGAAACAGGATGCAGGCGCCATCTTGACTCACTCGATGGGCGGGGGGAACTCTAGAGCAGGCCGCAGCGCGTCCACTAGGCCTGACCCGGGAGGCGGCTCTCCACAATAGGGGATCCCTAGGCCATGCACACAAGCACAGGACAAGATGTATGTGCAGAAAAAACAAGGGAGGAACTTATGCATTCACCTCAGTTTGTTCTGCAGATGCATTGTTAAGCAGTCTAAACTCTGAAGAAATCATTCCCATTGGCTAATATGCAAAGATTGAGAAAGGTGGCTTTTTCTTCTTTTGCTAGTTCCTGGAGCATTCAAACAAATCCCTGTCATAACAACAGAAGGATTCAAGCTTAAGGAACAGACACCTCAGTGACTAAATTCCAGAGATAACATTTTAAAATATTAACATATCCAAAAATAAAATAAAATATTAAGATATCCAGTGTGTAGCAAAAGACTACCAAGCACATAAAGAAACAGGAAATGAGGGCCCATACAAGGCAGCAAGAGAAAGCATTACAAACTAGCAATAAAGAAGACCAGATTTTGGAAATACCAAAACAGGACATTTAAAAATACATCTTACAAATGCTCAAAGAGCTGAAGGAAAACACAGGCAAAGAATGAAAGAAAATCAGGAAAACAATAAGTGAACAAAAAAATAATTTTAATAAAGAGATAAAAGTCACAAAAAAGGATCAACAGAAATAATGGAAATGAAGACCACAATAATTGAAATTAAAAACTCCTAGATTGGATCTGGTCAAAGAAAGAACTAATGAACTTGAAGATAAGACAATTGAAAGTATGCAGTTTGAGGGGTAGAAAGAAAAAAATAATGAAGAAAAGTGAATAGAGCCAAAAGACTTAAGAAATATCATAAAGAATACCAATAAATGCACTATGGGAGTCCCAAAAGGAGAAGGAGAGAGAAAAAAACAGAGATAATATTCCATGAAAGGATGACAGAAAACTTCCAAAATTTGACAAAAGACATGACTATACACATATGAGAAGCTCCACGAACTCTGAAGAGAATAAATTCAAATAGGCCCACAGCAAAACATGTAATCAAATCTCCAATTGGCAAAAACAGAGGGAATTTTAAAAGCTGTAAGATAGAAGCATTATGTGATGCACACATTAAGATTAGTACAATAAGATTAAGTGCCAAGTTCTCATCAGAAACCACTGAGGCAAGAAGGCAATGAAACAGAATATTTAAAGTGCTGAAAGAAACAATTGCTAACTTTGTCATCAATTTTCCAATCCTCTTCCAAGTCCCTGACAATCTAGCCAAACTTTTTTGCCACAGCCCATGAATTACCCCATGATTGGAAGTTCCAGTCATTTCTTCCAAGCAAAATGAACAACTATGCACTCTGCTTGAAGTTCTGCCCACTGGGAGGATTTCCCTTCACCACTGTCCTTCAGTGACGTCCAGAAGGAGGTTGAAGTTCTGCAGCTGTCAACTTTTGGGTGGTGTTTTGGTTTGCTAAAGCTGCCAGAATGAAATATACAAGAAATAAAATGACTTTTATTAAGGGAATTTATTGAGTTGCAAATTTACAGTTCTAAGGCCATTAAAATGTCCAAATTAAGGCATCCAGAAGAAAATACCTTGACTCAAGAAAAAGAGGTGGGTCTCGAACACCTCTGTCAGTTGGGAAGGCATGTGGCTGGCATCTGCTGATACTTTGGCTTTTAGTCTCAAACAGCCTGGGGGGCATTTTCTTTCTGCATCTCCAGAGGTCTCTCTCTGTGTGGACTCTGAAGCTTTTTTCCCAAATGGTTCCCTCTTAAAGGACTTCATTAAGCAACCCCACCTTGAATAGGAGGAGACACATGTCCATAGAAACAGCCTAATCAAAAGGTCCCACCCACAATTGTGTCAGCCACATCTCCATGGCAACAATTTAACAAAAAAAAAATCCTACCCAATAATATTGAACCAGGATTAAAGAACATGGCTTTTCTGGGATACACAGCAGACTCAAGCCAGCACATTCCACCCTCTGGACCCCAAAAGGACATGTTCTTCCCAAATACAAAATACATTCATTCCAGGTGGTGCAACAGTGGCTCAGTGGCACAATTCTCACCTGCCATGCTGAAGACCTGGGTTCAATTCCCAGTGCCTGCCCATGTAAAAAAAACAAACAAAACACTACATTCATTCCGTTACAATATCACAAAGTCTTAAGCCATTTCAGTAACAATACAAATACAATACAAAGTCAGAAACAGTACAAAGTCTCATCGAAATCAGCTATAGGCATGGTCTGTCCTAAGGCAAAATTCTCCTCTGGCTCTGGACCTGTAAAACAGAACAAGTTATCAGCTTGCAACATACAAAGAAGGAACATTCATGGGTTAAATATCCCCATTTCTATAAGGCGATGCTGTAAGGAAAGAGGGGTCAAGGTTCCCAAACAGTTTGGAAAAACTGCAGGGTAAACTTCATTAGATTTTAAAGTTTCAGAATCATTTATCCTCGGGGCTTAAGAAAGCAGCAGTTCTGCCCTTTTCAAGGGCCTGTGCAGTGGCCTTGCTCTCTCCAAATGCTGGGGTGAGGGTCTGCAATTCTGGGGCTTGTTGGGGAGTGGAAGGGAACCACCTTTTTCTCGGCTACCCCCACTCCAAATATCAGGGCAGCACCCAGTCTCTCTGCTATCTCCAGGGCCAATGCTTAACCCCTCCAGAAGAATGGAGTGGCCACCAGGCTTCCTTCAATCCCTGGTTTATGTGCTGCACCCTTTCCAAAGCCTGGGGCACTGAAACTCTTCCTATGCAACAAAGCAGTAGACCCACCCTCTGCTTCCTGGGCAAACTCACCCTCTCCACATGTATGGCTAGGTCACTCTCCTGGCCCAAGATTTCCTGGCTCCAGACCTTAGCTTCCATGGTTCTGCCTTCAGAAGTCATTTTTCCTTCAATGTGTTCCTTTTCTGTCCCTTTCAGTCTAGACTAGCAGTAGTACTGTTTATACAATCCCACAACATTCTTGTTGGTTTTCTATGCAGTATAGGGGTCATACCCATCAGAAAATAGGAATATCCACAAATCCTCTCTGGAAAATTCCATCTCCAATCCTGGCTTGTCCTGTAATAGCTGACTGGTTCCATGTTTGGTTCAATCCTCACATGAAGTACTATTCTCTGAGGTCTCCCTTTCTAGAGGCCAAGAGTTTTCCAGACCATCAATTTCTAGTTTCTTTGTACCTAAGAGTTCAATTCTCAGCTAATCTCTTCCCTGTTGCATTTCATTATAAGCTGCAAGGAGAAACCAAGCTGCACTTTCCACATTGAATTTGGAAATATCTTCAGCTAAGTATCCCAGCTCATGGCTTTTAAATTCTGCTTTCCATTCAATACTAGTCATCAATTTTGCCAAATTCTCAGCCACTTGAAAGCCAGGATTGCCTTCTTTACAGTTTGCAATAACACATGCATCATTTCTATCTAAGTCCTTATGAGAAGTATCTTTAGAGTAAGCATTTCTAAAAACAGTCTCTTCAAAGCATTCTAGGCCTTCTCTATCACACTTCTCACAACTCTTCCAGAAACTTCCCGTTATCCATTTAAAAAGCCGTTCCAACATGTTTGGTGTTTGCAAACCACAGCACCTCACTTCTCTGGTACCAAAATCTGTTTTAGTTTATTAATGCTACTGGAAATACAATATACCAGAAATGGCTTTTATAAAAGGATTTATTAAGTATATAAGTTTATAGTTCCAAGGCCTTAAAAATGTTGAAATTATCGCATCTTGAGTCAAGAAAGATATCTTGACTCAAGAAAGGGCCAATGATGTTCAGTGTTTCTCTGTTGGTTGGAAAGGCACATGGTGATGACTGCTAGCTTTCTCTCCTGGCTTCTCATTTCAAAATGGCTTCCCCAGGGCATTTTTCTTCTGTATCTTTGAAGGTCCCTTGTCTGTGTCAGCCTTCTAGCTTTTTCCAAAGCGGTTCCCTCTTAAAGGACTCTAGCTAGCAACTCCACCTTGAATGGGTGGAGGCACATCTCCATGGAAACCACCTAATCAAAAGATCCCAGCCACAATTGGGTGGGTCACATCTCCATGGAGACAACTTAATAAAAAGATTCCATGCAACAATATTGAATTAAGATTAAACAGCATGGCTTTTCTGGGTACATCACAGCCTCAAACCAGCACAAATGGTATCTGTATGTTGTGCAGAACTATCTGTAAACCAGGCCTGAGTTTTGTCTTCCTCAATCAACTCATTGTAGGAACTCCCAGTGAAGCTACAGCTATGGGCTGGGAAAGAGATGGTAATATGGCAGGAGTGGGAGCCATGGGCATTTGGTCAACATGCTCATGCAACTCACTTCTGCCTTTAAGGCCTGTTCAAGCCTGATCTTGTATATACCACTTTTACTTGGCTATGGAGTGTTGTTGTGCATACACAACTTTATGGCTTGGCGGGGTCAGACAACACCTAGTTCTGATAGACAACTTAGGTCTTATGATAACTTGGTTGATCTATGGTTAGGTGTCCAGTCTCTACCAAGGCCCACTAGCAAGCCAAAAGCTGTTTCTCAATAGGAGGTCATTGTTTGTGGAGGATAGCAAGGCTTTGATGAAGAATCCTGAGTCTGAACTGTGAAGCTCTTATAAGAAACTGCCAAAGGCTCCACGTATTTGCCACTGAAACTTTTAGTACCGTTGGATCTGCTGGATCACATAGCCCAAGTGGCAGAGCAGCTTGCACAGCTGTCTAGACTTGTTGCAGAGCCTGTGCTTGTTCCAGACTACTTAAATCAAGCAGATTTTCAAGTCCTCAGTAAATGGGTGAAAGTAGCACACCCACCCAAGGAATATGTTGTTTCCAAAATCCAAAGAGCCCAAATAAATTATGTGCTTCTATTTTATTTGTAAGGGTGGCCAGATGCAACAGCTTATCTTTCACCTTAGAAGAGATATCTTGACATGCCCCAGAAATCTGTACACCTAGAAATTTCACTGAAGTAGAAGACCTTTGTATTTCTGTTGGATTTCTCCCAACCCATGACACACAAATGACTCACCAATAAGTCAAATGACTCACCTCCATCTCTGTTACCTACCTGAAATCATCTTCTACTTCTGCCATTCACTCATTTCACTCCTATCAGAGTGACCTCCTTGCTCTTCCTCAAACATGATTTCCATGTCACATTCTTTGCTCTTACACCTACCTCTTTTTATGATGCCTCTTCTCCAGATATATATGCCTCCCTGGTTCTGACTCAAACATCACCTTCTCAGTATGGTTTTACTTAATGATCTTATTTAGAGTTGCAAGCCCAGTGGTACTCTTTATCCTGCTTCCCTTTATTATTTTATTCCCTAGCATTTATCACTGTTTAACATAGAATACATTTTTTTTTCCCATGGGCAGACATTGGGAATCGAACCTGGGTCTCTGACATGGCAAGCAAGAACTCTGCCTGCTGAGCCACCATGGCCCACCCGATATAAAATACATTTCATATATTTTACCTGCCTGTTTTATTTTCCTACCAGTAGAATATAATTATGATAAGGGTAGGATGCTCTTTTCCTACTGTCTAGAACAATGCTTGGCACAGTATAGGCACTCAACAAATACATTTGGATTGAAGGCATGAATGAATGAATGAATTACAGAGGAGGTAACTGAACCCCAAAGAGTTAAATAACATCACCCTGTGTTAGCAAAATTACAGTTAGAGCCTCTATCTTCTGTTTCCCTAATCCAATACATTTAGTAAACCACTCAACCACTATAATATCCTTATAGTGAATTAAATTTAAATTAATTTTGATGGTCTGTTGCTTTTTAAAATCTCCAAATAAATAGATTTTGTTTTCTCACATGAGAACTGGAGATTATAGAATATGACGTGGACCTATTGGTTCTTTAAATATTTTCTTTTTAGGATTTGGATTTTTTTAATATATCAGAACTATTACCTAAAAGACCCCCAAATATTCAAATCAGCATGTTATATGGAAGTGTGTTTTAGACCAAGTTATGCACAGATGTACAAAATACCATTTTTATATATGTAATGGGATATATATAAATTATATAGAAATGCCACAATTTACAGCAAAGTCAGCATATTTTATCCTGCCGTTTTTATACATGACCATTAACATTATCCAACATTTGACCTTCTGACCTTCAGTTGAAGCTGCAAGGCCCAATCTGTCCCCATACATTTTGCCTGAGAACTTTAGTGTTTATCAGGGACTAGAAAGAAAGGAGGAGAAAATAAAGGTGAGTCAGATTATTTTTTTGCCTGGATTATATAGGTCAAAAGAAAACCTATAACTCTAGGCAATTTCATATTTTAAAAAGTATTAAAAATATATTAGGTGACTTTTGTTTTTAACTAAAAGCTACTAATGTATTGGAGGACAGTCTCATGGGACTCAATATAGCTGCTTAGGCGGTCAATTATTTTCCCAAGCCTGACTTAAATAGTTCAATCATTCTTAAGCTAACAGATGTAAAAGTTGATGCAGGGGAGCCTTGTAATATTTGTTAAGATCATTGAACTGTTTATAAGAGAATAATGTCTAAACCTATTAGTATAAATCCATAATATGATACTTCTTTCTACTTCTAAATAAAGATTAGGTGAATTTGACTGATGGTGAGCCACTTAGAGGAGCTTGTAGAACTCATTTCTGCACAGGTGAAGAGTAATGGTCTTGATTTTTAAAAAGCAGGACTGCTCAAGGTATTAACTGCTATTTCATTTTGAATTTGTCTTACTTTCAGCCATGCCTCACTTGTGTTCATATTTGATGGGTCAAGGAGATTCAGGCGACTATTACAAACTGGGAAAATTTAAGAAGAATCCAAAGCATAGAAAGGATGGCAGTTGCTAAATTGACCATGTCCTCTGTGAAAACCGACTGAAGAATAAATAACGTGATAAAAGGCATGCCTGCATCTTGTTGCCTGAAAAAGTTTCAATTGAACATGAAGTCAAAGCAGAATCCCGTTCTGGATCCATTTGACATTTAATCCTTCTGGTTAAATTAAAAAGTGAAACTAGTTCTTGATTTTTCCCATTTCTATGCAGTAATGTCCCTTACCAGTCAAATCTAATGCATCAGAATGCCTTTGGGGCAGAAATATCCAAGGGTAGGGATGCACAGAACACTCTTTCTCTTGAGAAATAATAAAGATATAGATATAGGGTAAAGGGATTGTATCCTTTGGAAGGACGGGTCACCTAAGAATCATGTCTATATCGTAGGAAGATCACATTCTAGCTAATCTGAGTGTGGCTGGCTCAGACAAGCAGGGATACACAGAAGCATGTAATCTGTTCTCTTCAGGCTAATAACTGGACTCCATCTAGTGGTCACAGTAACAAACTGGGACCTAACTGCTTAGGTAAAAAGGCTTTAAACCGAAACAACCAGAATGGAACTGTTCTTGTGATTTGGCATCAATTTTACTGCTGCTGCTGTTAGAGGGACTGAGGGGGATTAAATAAAACAAACAAACAAACAAATAACCCAGGATCCTTCTGTAGAACCTGTCCATGGAAATTGCTCTCTGCTCAGGGGTTCTGATACCTCCTTTTTACCAGGGAGGGCGCTATTGTACCTGAGACCTTGTACACCATGCAATGTTTCTGCTCAATTGAAGCCAGTCCTGCTCTGATGGTTGTTGTGTGATGCATTCTACTGTTACTGGAAACAAGGGAGGAGAGAGGAGAGAGCACTGAAAGGCATCTGCAGAATTGTCTCTGCTGCATGACACTCGACAGGTCTTGGGATTCAACTTCCATGGGATTTAGTTTCCTCATGACTAAAATGAGAGGATGACATACAGAGCTTTCCTTCATCCATTTACTTAATACCTGCCAAGTGCTATGTTGGGTGCTTTATGGGGCTCAAGGAGTTTCAAGTTCAAGAGAAGAGATAAAATCATAATATGAATATCTAAAATACATTATAGAAAGTGCTAAAAATTCTATGTAAGAAAGCTAAGAAGGTATATTATATATATATATACATATAGAAGTCTGAGAGTTAGAAAATTAGTTGTACGTGGTAGGAATGAGGAGGTGGTATAGAATATTGATCTGTGTCTTTGTCTTTGACTTTGCATGGGTATCAGTGTCTATTCACAACTATATCTGTGCCTAAATCTATTCTGTGAGTGTATGAGTGTGTATATACACATACATATATATATATATACATATATAAATATATACATGCCTGAATAGTCAATAAAAAAGCCCACACTCAATAAACTTAAACTACAAATAATCACCTGGGGAAAATCCCTACAGTATGAATCACAGATCAGAGTTTCATATAGTCAATGTACCAACATTTCTTTAAAATGAAAAGTAATGCAAATTTCTCAGTGATAAGTGGACAAAGGATATAAACAGGCCACTCTCAAAAAAAGAACTACAGAACTGCTCCCTTTTTGGCAACAGTGGCTTAACAAGCAACAGGACAGAGGTCTCCTGGAGGACAATGGCACTGGAGGAGCAGTTAATAAATATTTATTACAAAAACAAAAGACCTACAGATACCCAAACATATGCCAAAAAATATTGAAGCTTACTAGCAATTAAATAAATTGAATCAACTTTTAAATTAAGTAAATTTTAATTGTTATTTATTTAATTAATATCTTCTGGTTAGAGCAGCAAAGTTTAAAAGGATTGATAATCATTAGTTTGGGATGGGCCATGGAGGAAATGGGCTTGCATACACTGATGGTGGGAGAATATATTGGTAGTCTACCTAGAGAAAAACCTAGTGATATGAATCAAAATATAAAATAATTAGCTTAAGGATATATCTAAAAGAAACAACTGGACTGAACAACTGCACAGAAATATATGTGTAAAATCCTTCTGTGGTAGTTAGATTCAGGTGTCAACTTGACTAGGTGAAGGTGCCTAGTTCTATTACTGTGGACATGAGTCAATGGCATGTGAGCCTCATCTGTTCCTGATTACATCTGCAGTCGGCTAAGAGGTGTACCTGCTGTAATTAAATATGTTTGATTTAATTGGCTGGTGCTTAAATGAGAGAGCTCCAAGTAGCACAGCCCAAGCAGCTAGGCATACCTCATCTTAGCACTTGCAGCTCAGCCCAGGCCTTTGGAGATGCAGAAAGGCATACCCCCCGGGAAAGTTGTTGGAACCCAGAGGCCTGGAGAGGCCAGCAGAGATCGCCCTGTGCCTTACCACATAAGAAAGAACCTCAGTCGAAAGTTAGCTGCATTTCCTCTGAAGAACTATCCGTTAACTAAATAAATCCCCTTTTATTGAAAGCCAATCCGTTTCTGGTGTGTTGCATTCTGGCAGCAAGCAAACCAGAACACCTTCTTTGTAGCATTGTGCCTAATAGCAAAAGGAACAGCAAAACCAAAACAAAATCCTGAATATTTGGCTATTTGGAAGTGGTTAAATCATTGGGTGTAGCCATAATAATAAACTATTATGCTATAATATAAATTTATATAGATCTACATTTATAGCATGCAAGTATTTACAGTACATTTAGGAAAGACTAGCTTACAAAAGAATGTGTACAAATTGACACAATTTTATTAAAGTGGTAAATTATGTTCTACATTGACTAGTATGAAAAAATATCTGGAAGAATATAAATTAAAACATTCCTGGTGGTTACCTTTCAGTGGTAAAATTATAGGCGATTTTCACTTTCTTTTTATATCTTTCTCTATTGTCTATATTTTCTGTAATTGTGATAAATTACTTTTATTATTAGACAAACCAATTAAGCAATTTTCATTGAGGGTAGGAATAAAGCCTGAGCAAGTCAGGCAAATTCCCATGAATATGTTTTACTATGCCTTACACAATACTTCTAATCTGAAAGTAAAACTTCCTGCTTCAATTTATAGTACTGCAGAGGTAAATAAAGGGACTAACAAAAGAGATGCATCTTTTCACAGACCAAAAAGGTTCCATTTCACTGGTGAAACTTTCTCTCTTCTCATATCCCCTTAGCGTCATAAGGCTCCATATGGTAGAATGTAAAAAAAAAAAAAAGGCAATGAAAAGACACAAAGACCATCTTTGTAGGAGGTGGGCCAGCAAAGAGAGCCAACATGCAGACCACATATCCCTTTGCCAGCAGTCATCTCCCCAGGTGATGGTGCATGTGCTGTGGTCAGAAGCAAGGTGTCAGAGTGAAGTAAGGGTTGGTGATAAGTGAGCCTGGGCAATGGGAACTCAACGTGGCTGAGGACTACAGTCCTTTCATGGGCTCAGTGACATCCATAGATCTCCTGTCACTGCACTTGCAGTTCTGGTCCTGATTGTCTCCCACCTAAGCAAGTAGCATTTTACCCTGTTTCTCTGCTTTTAGTCCTTAATATTGTTGTCAAACTTATCTTCATCTGTAGCCACAGTGGAGCCAGACATTCCTGTGTTTGAACCCTAGCTTTGCCATTTATTATCTGTGTGATTCTTGGGCAAGTAACTTAAATCTCTAAAATTTCTAATTCCTCATCTGTAGAATGAAGGATAATTCCATTGCATGTTATTCTTGTGAAAGATGAGTTGGCATAAATATAGTGCCTAGCACTAGGTTTGGCAGATAGTGTTCCAGAAATGAAAATTAAACCATTACTTGGCTCTTAAAACAAAGCATATTTTAATTTCCATTAGCCATAAGTTGGGTGACCATATCATATATCAAACCTTGAGATCATTTTCGAGGGTGAGAGGGGGTGGTTTAGGAAATATGTGATCTGGAACCATCCCAAGCACATTGAGATGCATGGTTATTCTGGTTATAAGTTTCATAATTTGATTTTTTCAAACTATACACCATTTGCACTGTTGGTGCTTTATTGTAAGTACTGAATCATGATGATAATAGGGATAGTGGGTTGGGAGAGTCTGATGATGCCCTGAGCACATCTCTGTGACACACTTTTGTTACATTACCATTATTTACTCACATGTCATTGTCCCCATGGTGTGTTATGTGACTTCACATCCCTGGTGCCTAGCATATTGTACATGGTCAATAAATATTTATTGAATCCATGACCAGATGCTCTGGAACTATTAGTCTCATATGCCAGGAAATGGCCCCTATGCTTTCCGGGTGGTTCCCTGGCAGTCAGCCCAGCTTTCTAGCAGAGGGATAATTGTACTCTGATGGTCAGCCTCAGGCAACAACAATCATCTCCACTGCCTATTGGGTCAATTACAGAGGTTGCTGGTAGGTCAACATTGTGAACGTAATTAAGAACACTAGGTTACATATTTGAATGTGGCTAAATAGGGAAATTTCAATTTATATAAATGTTACTAGAATAAGTTAAAAACAGTAGAGGTTGCTGATCGCTGCTCTTCAATGTACTAGGACTCTCTGAGGGGGGACAGGACTGCTTCCTGGCCTTCCTGGCACATGGTTGTATGCCATCTCCACTGCTTTCACTCTGCTTTGCCTACTGAAACACCTGTTGGCTCCATGTACTGCAAACCCTTTCAGAGTAAGCACCACAATTATCTTGCTTGTGATTGTATTCCCAACACTTAGAGCATACCTAGTACAGAGCTCAATAAATATTTGTTGGATTAATAAATGAAAATGGAAACAATGAAATAAAGAATAAAACAGGATGACATGGGAAGATTTTAATTAGCTGTGTAAATTTAGAAAATTCATTTATCATCTTTGAGCCATGTTTTCAATATCTCCAAAATTAGAATACAAATAATACCTCACAGTAGGGCATCATGTATGTCAATTGTCATAAGTCATAAGAACTATTAACACAGGGCTATGCTTTTAGCTTTTTAGATTCGGATGATCAGAGTTCAAAATGGCGCATCTACCTACTTCTTTTATTAGAGAAATCGTAGGTTTACAGAAAAATCAAGTATTTCTTTTTTTCACTTTTATTTACCTCTTATTATTCTAGTAATATATATAACCTAAAATTCCCTCTTATAACTGCAATCAAATATATAATTCAGTGCTGCAAATTACTTTAGCAAAATTGTGCTACCATCACCATGATCCATTAGCAAGACTTTTCTATCAAATAGAAATTCTGTACAATTTGAGCATTAATTCTCCATTTCCTACATCCACTTCAGTCTCTGAGAACCTATATTATAGTTCCTGAATCAGCAAAATTGCTAATTTTAATTATTGCATATCAGTGATATCATGTAATATTTATCCCTTTGTGTCTGGTTTATTTCACTCAAAATGTCTTGAAGATTCATCCATGTTGTGACATGTTTCCAAACTTCATTTCTTTTTATGACTGAATAATATTCTGTTGTGTGTCTATGCCACATTTTAAAAATCCATTCATCAATTGATGAACAGTTGGGTTACTTCCAACTTTTGTCAATTGTGAATCATGCCACCATTAACATCTTTGGTTGAGTCCCTGCTTTCAATTCTTTTCAGGTATATACCTAGCAGTGGGATTTCTGGTCACGTGGTAATTCTACACTTGACTTCCTGAGGAACCACTGAACTGTCTTCTGCAATAGCTGGACTATTTTACACTGCTAGCAACAATAAATGAGTGTTTTTATTTCTCTATGTAATCTCCAGCACTTATTTTCAGATTCTTAAACAGTAGCCATTCTAGTGTGTGTAAAATTGCATCTTGTTGTGGTTTTAACTTGCATTTCCCTGATGGATAATGACAAGCTTCTTTTCATGTGCTTTTTGGTCATTTGTATATCTTCTTCAGAGAAATGTCTATTCAACTATCACCCACTTTTAATTGGGTTGTTTGTCTTTTTGTTGTTGAGTTGTAGGATTTCTTTATACATTCAATATATAAAATGCTTGCTGGGTATGTGGTTTCCAAATATTTTCTCCCATCGAGCAGGTTGTCATTTTATAAGTCTATAGAAATGTCCAATGTAAGGCATTCTGTAAGTCCAGGATGGTAGTTTTAGCAGAAACATTGCATGCAGGGAAAGAAAACTCATATCCAGAGTATGTATCTATTCCAATTAGAACAAATCACTGCCCCTTTCATGATGGAAGTGGTCCAATGTAATTAACCTGCTACCATGTAGCTGGCTGGTCACCTCGGGAAATGGTGCCATATCAGGGGCTGAGTGTGGGTCTCTGTTGCTGCCAGATTGGACATTTCTATAGACCTATTTTAACTGGGACATTTTCTCGGCCTTAGAACTGTAAACTAACAACTTATTAAATTCCCCTTTTTAAAAGCCATACTGTTTCTGGTATAACACATTCTAGCTAGTAAACTAGAACAGATTTTGGTACCATGAATGGGGTGTTGCTATGGTTTGCAAATACCAAGCATGCTGGAGTGGCTTTTTAAATGGATAAGGAAAGATTATGGAAGAGCTGTGAGGAGCTTGATAGAGAAGGCCTAGAATGCTTTGAAGAGACTATTGGTAGAAATGTGGACTCTAAAGATACCTTTGACCAAGCTGGAGACAGAAATGAGGCATGTGTTATTGCAGACTGGAAGGAAGGCAATCTTTATTTAAAAATGGCAGATAATCTGGCAAAGTTGACGTTGGCTAGAAGGCAGATTTTAAAAGCCATGAACTTGGATATTTAGCAGAAGAGATTTCCAAATTAAATGTAAAAACTGAGGCCTGGTTTTGCCTCACAGCCTACAGTGAAATGCATCAGGAAAGAGATAAGCTGAGAACTGAACTCTTGGGTACAAAGAAGCCAGAAATTGATGTCCTGGGAAATCCTGGGCTTCCAGAGAGGGAGATTTCACAGAATGGTGCCTGTGTGAAGATTTACCCAAATGTGGAACCAGTTAGTAATCTCAGAGAAAGCCAAGATCAGACATGGAATTATCCAGGAAGGATTTGTGGAAACTCCATATGTCTGATGAGCATGATCCAAAGTTACTGCATAGAAAGCCAACAAGAGTGTTGCAGGATCTGTATAAAAAGAACAACTGCCAGCCAGGACTGAGAGGGACAGAGAAAGCACACATTGGAGGAAAAATAACTTCAGAGACAAAAACATGGAGGCTGGGGTCTGAAGTCAAGAAACCTCAGGCCAGGAGAGCAGACCCACCCATGCTCATGGAAGGGTGAGTTTGCCTCAAAGGCAGAGGATGGGTCTTCCACCTTCTTGCAGTGGAAAAGTCATGCTGCTTCATGCCTTGGAGAAGATGAAGTACATTCCTTGGAGTTTGGGGAGAGCCTGGCTACTACCACATGGAGGGGTTAAGCATGGCCCCAGAGAAGGCAGAGAGCCTGGGTGCAGCCCTGATCCTTGTAGAGGGTGGAGCTGAGAAAAAAAGTGGTCTCTCCAGTGTTCCCCAGGCTTGCATTTGGAGAGAGGTGTGCCACCAGATAGGCCCTTGGAAAGGGTGGCACTGCTGCTTTCTAAAGCCCTGAAGATAAATGACTCTCAGACTTTGAAATCTAATGGACTTTGCCCTGTAGGTTTTTGAAACTGCTTGGGTCCTGTGACTCCTGGGTTCCTCCCTCCCTATGGAAATGAGTATATGTAGCCTATGACTATTTCTCCTTTGTATGTTGGCAGCAAATAACTTGTTTTGAATTTTTACAGGTCCAGAGAGAGGAGAGAACTTTATTTTAGGACAGTCCATGTCTGTAGCTGACTTTGATGAGACTTTGTACTGGTTTTAATCTTGTATTGCATTTGATTGTTACTGAAATGCTTTAAAGTTTTTTGATATTGTGATGGAATGAATGTATTTTGTATATGGGGAAAACACGTCTTTTTTAGGATCTAGCAGGTGGAATGTGCCAGTTTGAAAGGATGTGTGTATCCTAGAAAAGCTGTGTTTTAATCCTAATCAATCTTGTGGGAGCAATCCTTTCTTCTAATCTCTATTCAATAGTATAGGGCGGAAAGTTGATTAGGTTATCTCCACAGAGATGTGACTCAATCAACTGTGGCTATTAAACTTGATTTGAAGGAGACATGTCTCCACCCATTCTACATGGGTCTGACTAGTTTACTGGAATCCTATAAAGGAAGAAGCATTTTGGAGAAAGCTTCAGAATGACATAGCCACAAGAAGCAGAGAGTCCACTAGTAGTGACTTTGGGAGGTGAAGAAAGAAAACACCTCCTGGGGAGCTTCATGAAGCAGGAAGGCTTGGAGAGAAACCTAGCAGATGGTCACCATGTTCACCATGTGCCCTTCCAGCTGAGAGAGAAACCCTGAACTTCCTCGGCCTTCTTAAACCAAGGTATCTTTTCCTGGATGCCTTATATTGGGCATTTCTATAGACTTACCTTAACTGAGACATTTCATGACCTAAAACTGTAAACTTGCAACTTATGGTCTTTTTAAAAGCCATTCCATTTCTGGAATATTGCATTCTGGCAGCTAGCAAACTAGAGAATGAGGGAGAAGAGAGAAATGAGACAAAATAAAGTTTCAGTGGCTGAGAAATCTCAAACAGATTAAAAGGGTTGTCCTGGAGGTTATTCTTATGCACTATATAGGCTTTTTAGTTTATGGTGTATTGGAGTGGCTGGAGGAAAGTACCTGAAAATGTTGAGCACACATGTGTCCCCCAGTAGCCTTGACTCTTGAAGACAATTGTATCACAATATAGCTTTGACAATGTGATTGTAAAAACCTTGTGTCTGATGCTCCTTTTATCCAGGATATGAACAGATGAGTTAAAAAAAAACAAACAAACAAGGATAATAAATAAATAAATAAAAGGAGACATAAGGGATAAAATAAATTGGGCAGATTAAAATATTAGTGGTCAATATAGGGGGGAGTAAGGGGTATGGGATGTAAGAACTTTTTGTTTTTTCTTTTTATTTCTTATTCTGGGGTGATGCAAATATTCTAAAAATGATCATGGTGATGAATAAACAACTATGTGATGTTATCATAAGACTATTGATTGTACACCATGTATAGACTGTATGTGTGTGAAGGTTTGCCAATAAAATTATTTTTTAAAAAAGAAAAAGCAGCTAGCTTTAAATGTGAGGGTTTATTCTGAACTGTCAGTTTGAATCCATTGGTCTATCAGTCCAATGCCCTGATGCCAGCGCCATGCCATTTTGATTACTGTAGCTTTATAATAAGTTCTACGATTGGAACCTGTAACTCCTCAACACTGTTCCTTTTTCAAGATAGCTTTAGTTGTTCAAGGCCCTTTACCTTACTATATAAATCTGATGACTGGATTTTCCATTTCTGCAAAGAAAGGTATTGAACTTTTGATTGGAATTGAGTTGAATATGTAAATCACTATGGGTAGAATTGCTATTTTAGCAATATTTAGTCTTCTAATCCATGAACAAAGAATGTCCTCTCATTTATTGAGCACTTCTTTGATTTCTTTTGCAATGCTTTGCGGTTTTCTGTGTAGAAGCTCTTTACATCCTTGGCTAGATTTATTTCTAGATATGTGATTCTATTAGTTGTTATTTTAATGGAATTAAAAAAAAATTCCTCTCTAAGGCTGGAGGGAACTGCCTGAAAGTGTACAGCTGTGTTCCAGTAGCCATGTTTCTTGAAGATGATTGCATACAGATATAGCTTTCACAATGTGACTGTGTGATTGTGAAAAACTTGTGTCTGATGCTCCTTTCATCTACCTTATCAACAGATGAGTAATTTCATGGAATAAGAATGAGTAATGGGGGAACAAATGTTAAAATAAATTTAGATTGAAATGCTAGTGATCAATGAAAGGGAGATGTAAGAGGTATGGTATATATGAATTTTTTTCTGTTTTCTTTTTCTGAATAGATGCAAATATTCCAAGAAATGATCATGATGATAAATCTGTAACTATGTGATGATATTGTGAATTATTGTTTATATATGTAGAACGGAATGATCAAAAGTTAAGAATGTTAGTGTTTGGTGATTTTGGTATTTTAAAAAAATTTAAAAATTAGTAAATTTTTTTTCCTCTCCAGATTGTTCATTACTAGTGTATTTCTAGTATCCCACTATGTTGCTGAATTTGTGTATTTGTATGAAAGCCTTCTTGTGGCTTTTTCAGGATTTTCTGTAAACAGGACCATGCCATCTGCAAGTAGGAAAGTATCACTTCTTCCCTTTCAATTTAGATGCATTTTATTTCTTTTCCTTGTTTAATTGCACTAGCTAGAACTTCCAGTACAATGTTGAATAACAGTGGTGAAAGTGGGAAACCTTGTCTTGTTCCTGATTTTAGAGGAACAGTTTTCAATCTTTCAAAATTAAGTATAATGTTAACTTAGTTTTTTTTGTATATACCTCTTATGGTGCTGAGGAAGTTTCCATCTATTCCCATTCTTCTGAATGATTTTATCAAGAACATTTTGCTTTTGTCAAATGACTTTTCTTCATCACTAGAGGTGAACATGTGTTTTTCCCCCTTTGTTCTGTTAATTAAGTATAGAATATTAATTGATTTTCTTATGTTGATCTACACTTGCTTAACTAAGTAAATCCTACTTGATCATGGTATAGAATTCTTTTATTGAGCTGTTGGATTTGGGTTGCTACTTTGTCGAAGAGTTTTGCATCTATATTCATAAGAAATATTGGTGTCTAATTTTCTTTTCTTGTGGTGTCTTTCTCTGGCTTTGGTTAAAGAAGGTGATGTTGGCCTTGTAGAATGAGCTAGGGAGAATTTCCTACTCTTCCATTATTTGAAAGGCTTTGAGTGGATTGATGTTAATTTTTCTCAGAATGTTTGACAAAAAGTGCCAAATTGTCTTGGAGTTTTCCTTGTTATAAGTTTTTATGTTATTATTATTTCTGATTCACTCTCTTCACTAGTTATTGGTTTGTTGAGATCTCCTATTTCATTTTGCATCAATGTAGGTGGTTTGTGTGTTTCTAGGAATTTGTTTATTTATCTCTGTTAATTAATTTGTTGGCATACAGTTCTTCACAGTATCTTCTTATTTTTGTGGGGTCAATAATAATGCCCCCTTTTCATTTCTGATTTCTTTTTTTCTTTTTCAGTCTAGTTGAAGGTTTGTTAATTTTGTTGCTCTTTTCAAAGAACCAACTTTTGGTTGTGTTCATTCTCTCTATCTTTTAATTCTCTATTTCATTTATCTCCACTATAATCATCATTTTTTCAGTTCTTCTGTTTGCTTTGGGATAAGTTTGCTCTTATTTCAAGATCCTCCAGTTTAGAGGTTAGGTCTCAGATCTTTCTTCTCTTTTAATGTTGGCATTTAGAACCATAAATATCCCTCTCAGCACTACCTTTCCTGCATTACAGAAGTTTTTCCATGTTCTGTTTTCATTTTCATTCACCTCAAGACATCTCCTAATTTCCCAGGTCATTTCTTCTTTGTTCCATTTGCTGTTTAAGAGTATGTTGTTTAATTTTTACAAATTTATGAATTTTTCATTTCTCCCTCTGTTATTGATTTGTAGCTTCATCCCATTGTGGTTGAAGAAGATACAGTGTATGAATTCATGACTTTTTCATTTATTAAGACTTTATTTTGACTAACATATGGTCTATCCTGGAGAATGATAAGTGCAACTAAGAAAAATGTTTATTATGTTCCTGGTAGATGAAGTGTTTTGCATATGTCTGTTGGGTCTAGTTAGTTTAGAGAATTGTTCATGTCTCCTATTTTCTTATTGGTCATCTGTGCATATGGTCTATCTATTATTGGAAGTGGTATATTGAAGTCTCCTTCTTCCTTCAAAACAGTCAATATTTGCTTCATGTATTTTGTGGCTCTGTGGTTAGGTGCATATATTTATAATTGCTGTCTTCTTATGAGGTTGATCCTTTCATCATCACACAATGACCTTCTTTGTTACTTGTAACAGTTTTTCACTTAAAATCTATTTTATCTGATATTTAGTATACTTACCCCAACTTTCTTTTATTTACTATTTATATGACATATATTTTTTTCTTATCATTTCTCTTTTACCTACCTATGTCTTTGAATTTAAGGTGAATCTCTCATAAAGAATATAGAGTTTGATGAATGAATTAGACCTAACAGACTTATATAGGTCATTGCATCTCAAAACACAAGGATATATATTCTTTTCTAGTGCTCATGGAACCCTCTACAGGAGAGATCATATGCTGGGGCACAAAATAGGTCTTTATAAATTTAAAAACATTGAAATTATTCAAAGCACTTTCTCTGATCACAACAGAATGATGCTGGATCTCAATAACCATCAAAGAATGAGAACATTCACAGATATATGGAGATTAAATAACATATTTTAAATAACCAATGGGTTAAAGAACAAATTGCTAGAGAAATCAGTAGTTATCTGGGGACAAATGAAAATGAGAATACAACATATCAGAATTTAGGATGTGGCAAAGGCTGTGCTGAGAGGGAAATTTATTATCTTAAATGCCTAAATTAAAAAACAAGAAAGAACAAAAATCGAAGACTTAACTGCTCACCTGGAGGAACTCAAGAAAAAATAGCAAACCAACCCCAAAACAAATAGAAGAACAGAAATAACAAGGATTAAAACAGAGTTAAATGAATGGGATTACAAACAAACAACAGAAAGAATCAATGAACCAAAAATTGGTTCTTTAAGAAAATCAATAAAATTTATGGGCCACTAGCAAGATTGATAAAGGAAAAAAAGAGAGAGAGGATGTAAATAAACAAAATCAGAAATGAGAATGGGTGCATTACCATGACTCTGAAGAAATAAAAGAAATCAAAAGAGGATACTATGAACAGCTACACGTCGACAAATTGGACAACTTAGATGAAATGGACAAATTCCTGGAGAGACACAAATAAGCTACACTGACTCCAAAAGAAATAGAAGATCCCAACAAATCAATCACAAGTAAAGAGATACAATCAGTTATCAAAAGTTTTCCGGCAAAGAGAAGCCCAGGGACAAATGGCTTCATAGGGGAATTTTATCAAACATTTCAAAAGGAACTAACACCAATCCTGCACAAACTTTTCTTAAAAAATTGTGGAAAAAGGAACTCTACCTAACTATGAAGCTAACATAGTTTTAATATCAAAACTGGGTAAAGATGCTATAAGAAAGGAAAACTACAGATCAATCTCCCTAATGAACATAGATGCAAAAATGCTCAACAAAATATTAGCAAATTGAATCCAACAACACATTAAAAGAATTATACACCATGACCAAGTGGGGTTTATACTAGGAATTCAGGGATGGTTCAACACAAGAAAATCAATTAATGTAATACAGCACGTTAACAAATCAAAAGGGAAAATCACATGATCATCTTGATTGATGTTGAAAACGCATTCAACAAAATTCAGCACCCTTTTCTGATAAAAGCACTTCAAAAGATAGGAAACAAGGGTAACTATCTCAACATGATATAGGTAATATATGAAAAACTGATAGTCAGCATCATACTCAATAGAGAGAGATTGAAAGCTTTCCACCTGAGAGCAAGAAGAAGTCAAGGATGCCCACTGTCATCACTATTATTCAACACTGTGATAGAAGTTCTAGCTAGTGCAATCAGGCAGGACAAAGAAATAAAAGTCATCCAAATTGGAAAGAAAGAAGTAAACTTTTCATTATTTACAGATGACATGATAGTATGCTTGGAAAATCCTGAGAAATCTACAGCAAAATTACCTGAGCTAATAAACAAATTCAGGAAGGTGGCAGGGTATAAAATTAATGTGCAAAAATCAGTAACATTTCTATACACAGACAATGACCTAGGTGAGGAGTCAGTTAAGGAAAAAATTCCATTCAAAATAACAAAGAATCAAGTACTCAGGAATGAACTTCATTAGGGATATAAAGGACTTGTACACAGAAAACTACACAACATTGCTAAAAGAAATCACAGGAGATCTAAATAGGTGGAAAGACATTTCCTGCTCATGGATAGGAAGGCTAAATATAATTAAGGTGTCAAGTCTACCAAAATTGATCTACAGATTCAACAGAATACCAATCAAAATTCCAACAACCTACTTTGAAGACTTGGAAAAACATTACCAAATTCATCTGGAAGGGAAAGAGACCCCAAATAGCTAAAAGAATGCAAAAAAAAAAGAAGAACAAAGTGGGAAGATTAATACTCCCTGACCTTAAAACCTATTATAAAGCCACAGTGGTCAAAACAGCATGGTGCTGGTGCAAAGACTGAAGTATTGACCAATGAAATCAAATTAAGAGTGCAGAAATAGATCACCAAATCTATGATCTACTGATTTTTATGAGGTCCCCAAATTCCATAAATAGGATGGAAGAACTGGATATCAATATCTAAAAGAATGAAAGAGGACTCCTATCTTACACCCTATACAAAAATTAACTCAAAGTGGATCAAACACCTAAATATAAGAACTAGCACCATAAAGCTTCTAGAAGAAAATGTAGGGAAACATCTTCAAGACCTAGTAATAGGAAGTAGCTTCTTAAACTTTATACTTAAAGCACAAGCAACAAAAGAAAAAAAAAAAAAGATAAATGGGAGCTCCTCAAAATCAAATGCTTCTGCATCTCAAAAGATTTTGTCAGAAAGATGAAGAGGCAGCCAACTCAATGGGAGAAAATATTTGGAAATCACATATCACATCAAGGTTTGATATCCTGTATAAACAAAGAGATCATGCAATTCAATAAAAAAGAACAAACAACCCGATTACAAAATGGGCTAAAGATATGAATAGGCATGTTTTTGAAGAGCAAATACAGATGGTTCAAAAGCACATAAAGAGATGCTAATTTTCATTGGCAATAAAGGGAAATGCAGATCAAGACTACAATTAGATACCACCTCACACCTATAAGAATGGCTGTTATTAAACAAACAGGAAACTATAAAGGTTGGAGAAGATGTGGAGAAACTGGGTTATTTATGCACTGCCAGAAGGAATGTATAATGGTGCAGCCTCTGTGGAAGATTTGGTGATTCCTTAGGAAACTAAACATTGAGTTGCCCCATGACCCAGTAATAGCACTATTTGGTATATACCCAGAAGAGCTGAAAGCAATGACACAGACATTTGCACACCGATGTTCATAACACCATTATTCACAATCGCCAAAAGATTGAAACAAACCAAATACCTATCAACAGACGAGTGGATTAACAAAATGTGTTGTATGCATACGATAGAATATTATGCAGCAGTAAGATGAAATGATGTCCTGAAACACATGACAAGATAGAGGATCCTTGAGGACATAATGCTGGGTGAAATAAGCCAGACACAAAAGGATAAATAGTGTATGATTCCACTTTTATGATCATGGTAAAGATAAAATCAGAGGCTTATAATGCAGAATGTAGGAGATACATAGAAGCTAGAGATGGGAGAACAGTTCGCTAACGAGGTTGAACTCCAAAGTAAGGGAATAGATAAGAATGAAGGTGGTTCTCTAGTGGGTTTATAAGTAATATTACCATATTGAAGATGAACAAGATTGAAAGGGGTTGTACAGACCTATGTGTCCCACTGATTAACACTAGAAATATGTTAGTTCTTGCAAGAACTACTTCTTTGTATATGATTCATGTACAAAGAGTGTTTAAGTCCAGGGTATGGGGGAAAACTGCTATTGCATGCTATGGACTATGTTAAAAGGAAAACATCAGCACTACCACAGCATCAGCAGGGGTAAAAAATTGGGGGAGGGACAAGAGGTAAGAGGGAGTTTTAGATTTCCTATTTGGTGAGGGTGTGTTTATTGGATTTCTTTCTCTTGGGAAAATGAAATTATTTAAAACTGAGAGTATTGATGGACTGTGGACTTTGAGCACTATACATGATGCCTGATGAATGCACGTGGCTGAAAGATGCACTGATTGAGAAGTAGATTGGTGAACAGTGGTGTATACTTATGAATGAATGTTGTGCTGCTAAAAAAAGGAATGAAGTCGTGAGGCATGCAACGATGTAAATGAACATGTGGGGCATTTGGTGAGACAAAATAAGCCAGAAACAAAAGAACAATTGTGATATGGTCTTCTTTAGAACATGCTTACAAGAAAACAGGGGTCTAGATTATAAGCTTTTATAGCAGACATATTTACTTTGGAGTGGTAATTATTATTTCTGGATTTTGAGATATATATAACCTGATATTTAGAGATAAGAATGAAGCTGATAAGGTTGGAGCAAAAGTAATTCAGAACACAGGGGTAAGGAAGACATTGCCTATATTTTAGAATCACACATACTCTTTGAGACCAAAGGAAAAAAGATGTCTTTGTTCTGCAGCCAAAATTTTCTGTAGCATATAACCTGACTCAGTTTATTCATATAGCTCATTTGAACAACTGAAACACAGGGAGCCCCAAATAAGAAAGAGGTCCTTTAATCCTGAATAGCTTAATATTATGCTTGGATACATCCTAGAGTATATTAAGCAGATAATCAAAAAGTATTGGCAAAGGCCCTTGAGGGATAGGAGAAAAATATGGAACTTTTAAACTTTACAATCAGGGAATCCCCTGATACTTTCAAATTTTAGGGACAACCAATTCAATAGGCCAAGCCCCTGATCTTGAGGCTTACTCTTGTTAAGCTTATGTAGGTAGTGTAGAAGCTTAGCCTACTTATAGTTATGCCTAAGAGTTACTTTTTGAGTACCTCTTTTGTTGCTCAGATGTGGACTCACTCTCTCTAAACCCAACTCTGCAAGTGAAATAATTGCCCTCCCCATTATGTGGGACATAACATCCCTGGCAGCATAAGGGATGACCCCCAGGGAAGAATCTGGCCCTGGCACTATGGGATTAACAATTCTATTCTGACCAAAGGGAGGAAAAGAAGTGTAACTAATAAAGTATCCGTGGCAGAGAGAGTTCAAATAGAGTTGAGGGGCTACTCTTGGTGGTTGCTCTTACACAAGCTTCAGTTAGACCTTGCTGTCTATCATAACCTGCCAAACCCCAACCAGGACTATTCCAGCCAATCCTAAAGAACACCTACAGCAATATATAATATTCCACAAGGGTTCCATGCACTAGAGTAACTTTCCAGAAACCTACAACCTCCATATGGGTCCCTGGGCCAGATAAGTCCTGAAACCTAGAGGGCCAAGTCTCTCCAGAATATCAGATAGTTCCATCTCCCTACCCCATATTATTGACAGACCCTTCCAACATGAAAAAGTTAGAATGTCCATAGCCCAAATACCCCTAAAGAGAGGTATGGAAGCATCAAAGGTGATGGTGAAGTTACACAGATAAGATAGGATTTAACAAATGAATATAATTGCTGAATCATTATATTGATATCTTCAGCATCTTAGAGCAGCTAGAAGTAAAAACCTAAAATTGTGGAATTGTAACCCATGTCAAACTCTAAAATATGTTCTGCAACTAATTGTGGTGCTGTGATTTGAACTTTATTGCTTTACTGTATATATGTTATTTTTCACACACACAAAAAAGTTGATTGTGAGGATAAAAAAAGTATTTATGTCTTCTAGCATCCTATATTCTGGAGCAGCTAAAAGTTAAAATCTGAGAGGATGGTATGGTAACCCATGACAAATTCTGGAATCTGTCCTGTAACTACTGTTGAAGAGTACTTTGAAAACTATTGCTTTTTTCACTTCTTTGCTTTGTATATATGTTATATTATACAATTAAAAAGTTAAGAAAAAAGAATATATAGTTTGGTAATGCATTTTTATCTACTCTGCTAATCCCTGCCTTTTGACTGAAGAGTTCAATCCAATTACACTTAAAGCAACTACTGATAATACAGGACTTTCTTGTAATTTCATTATCTAGCCTTTGTAAGACTTACATCATTCTTCCCCTCAATTCTTCTGTTAATGATTAATTTTATATTTATTTGGCTTTATGTTGTGCCATATTAAGTCCTTTCTCATTTTTTTTAATGTATTTTTCAAGTACTTCCTTTGTAGTTACCATGGAGTCAAAAGTTAACATCCTAGGCCTTATTATAATCGTCTTTTTTTTTCTTTTTATTTTTATTAATCAAAAAGAAAAGAAACTAACACAACATTTAGAAATCATTCCATTCTACACATGCATTCAGTAATTCTTAGTATCATCACATAGATGTATGATCATCATTTCTTAGTACATTTGCATCAATTTAGGAAAAGAACTAGCAAAATAGCAGAAAAAGATATAGAATGTTAATATAGAGAAGAGAATTAAAATAATAATACTAATAAAAATATATATATATATAAAGGAAAAAGAAAAAAACAAAAACAAAAGATACAAACAAACAAACAAACAAAAAGCTATATTTCAGGTGCAGCTTCATTCAGTGTTCCAACATAGTTACATTACACTTAGGTATTATTGTGCTGTCCATTTTTGAGTTTTTGTATCTAGTCCTGTTGCACAGTCTGTATCCCTTCAGCTCCAATTACCCATTATCTTACCCTGTTTCTAACTCCTGCTGGTCTCTGTTACCAATGATATATTCCAAGCTGATTCTCAAATGTCGGTTCACATCAGTGGGACCATACAGTATTTGTCCTTTAGTTTTTGGCTAGACTCACTCAGCATAATGTTCTCTAGGTCCATCCATGTTATTACATGCTTCATAAGTTTAGTCTGTCTTAAAGCTGCATAATATTCCATCGTAGGTATACGCCACAGTTTGTTTAGCCACTCGTCTGTTGATGGACATTTTGGCTGTTTCCATCTCTTTGCAATTGTAGATAATGCTGCTATAAACACTGGTGTGCAAATGTCCGTCTGTGTCTTTGCCCTTAGTTCCTTTGAGTAGATACCTAGCAGTGGTATTGCTGGGTCATAATCCATTCTGCCAGTCTATGTCTTTTGATTGGGAAATTCAGTCCATTAACTTTTAGTGTTATTACTGTTTGGATAATATTTTCCTCTACCATTTTGGCTTTTGTATTATATATATCATATCTGATTTTCCTTCTTTCTACACTTTACTCCATACCTCTCTCTTCTGTCTTTTCGTATCTGACTCTAGTGCTCCCTTTAGTATTTCTTGCAGAGCTGGTCTCTTGGTCACAAATTCTCTCAGTGACTTTTTGTCTGAAAATGTTTTAATTTCTCCTTTGTTTTTGAAGGACAATTTTGCTGGATATAGAAGTCTTGGTTGGCAGTTTTTCTCTTTTAGTAATTTAAATATATCATCCCACTGTCTTCTAGCTTCCATGGTTTCTGCTGAGAAATCTACACAAAGTCTTATTGGGTTTCCCTTATATGTGATGGATTGTTTTTCTCTTGCTGCTTTCAAGATCCTCTCTTTCTCTTTGACCTCTGACATTCTAATTAGTAAGTGTCTTGGAGAACGCCTATTTGGGTCTATTCTCTTTGGGGTGCGCTGCACTTCTTGGATCTGTAAATTTAGGTCTTTCATAAGAGTTGGGAAATTTTCAGTGATAATTTCTTCCATTAGTTTTTCTCCTCCTTTTCCTTTCTCTTCTCCTTCTGGGACACCCACAACACGTATATTTGTGCGCTTCATGTTGTCATTCAGTTCCCTGATCCCCTGCTCAAGTTTTTCCATTCTTTTCCCTATAGTTTCTGTTTCTTTTTGGAATTCACATGTTCCATCCTCCAGTTCACTAATTGTAGCTTCTGTCTCTTTAGATCTACCATTGTAGGTATCCATTGTTTTTTTCCATTTTTATTTCTTTGTCCTTCACTCCCATAAGTTCTGTGATTTGTTTTTTCAGATTTTCTATTTCTTCTTTTTGTTCAGCCCATGTCTTCTTCATGTCCTCCCTCAATTTATTGATTTGGTTTTTGAAGAGGTTTTCCATTTCTGTTCGTATATTCAGCATTAGTTGTCTCAGCTCCTGTATCTCATTTGAACCATTGGTTTGTTCCTTTGACTGGGCTATATCTTCAATTTTCCGAGCGTCATCCATCATTTTCTGCTGGTGTCTGGGCATTTGATCAGATTTCCCTGGGTGTGGGACCCAGCTGGTTGAAAGGTTTTTCTGTGAAATCTCTGGGCTCTGTTTTTCTTTTCCTGCCCAGTAGGTGGCGCTCGTGGTGCTCATCTGTCTGCGGGTCCCACCAGTAAAAGATGCTGTGGCTCCTTTAACTTGCCAATCCGAATCTCGCAGTCGGCCCGGGAAACCGCGCGTGGAGGGGGGGTCGCCGGCCACCGCGGCTTGGGGGAGTGCCAGTCCAAATTGCCCAACTGGCCCAAAACACCAAGCGTGGCGGGAGGGCCCCGCTATCCAACGTTCCCAGTCAGACCGGGGAGCCACGTGCGTGGAGGGGACCCCAGTCACCAGCTGCCCCGGCCGGGAAAACGCGCGCCCCTCAGGTATCTCACCGCAGCGGATTCTCCCTGCCCGTTCAGCCATTCCAGAATGGGGTACACTGTCTTTTTGGTCTCTGTTGTGGCTCCGGGAACTGTTTTGTATTGTTTCTGTTTCTTTAGTTGCTGTTCTGGAGGAGGAACTGAGACCCGTGCTTCTTACTAAGCCGCCATCTTCTCCGGAAGTCCCCTACAATCATCTTTGATTAGAATTCAACTTATGTGTTGATTTGACTCCTCAGATATGCTGTTCCTATACCCCTCCACCCCCTCACATTTTTTGTAACTGTTAGAAATTATGTATTCATATATTGTTCATCCGAAAACATAAATTTATCATTACTTCTTATGTATTTGCATTGTATCACCTCCAGGAGCTTAGAAGTTGAATCACATATGAAAAAAATACAATACAGTAGTGCTGGCATTTGTAACTACCCATATGCTTACTTTTATGAGAGGTCTATCTGTATTCATGTTGCTTTGAACCATAGTCTAGTGCTTTTTCCTTCAGTCTGAAAAATTCTTTACCGTTACCTGTAGGGCAGGACTAGTGGTGATGAACTCCCTCATATTTTGCTTCTCCAGCGATGTCTTCATCTCACCCTCATTCTTTGAAAGAGAGTCTCACTGAATATAAAATTTTTGGATGGTAATTATTTTCTCTCAGCACTTCATGTGTTTAAGCCTACTACCTTCTTGCTTCCATGGTTTCTGATGAGAAATCCGCATTTGATTTAATTAGTATTCTCTTGTACATAGCATGTTGCTTTTATCTTACAGCTTTCAAATTCTCCTTGTCCCTTCCATTTGTCAGTTTGATGTATGTGACAGGACATGTATCTCTTCATATTTATCCTGTTTGGAGTTCTTTAGGCTTAGATATGCATATTCCTATTTTTAGCTAAGTTGGGAAGTTTTTTTGTTATTATTTCTTTAAATATTCCTTCTGCCTCTTTTTTTCTTCTCCTTCTGAAACTCTCATAAAGTGTCTATTTATATGCTTGATGATGTCCCAGTGGTCTCTTAGGCTCTTTTTGCTTTTTAGAACCACTTTTTCTTTCTGCTCCTCAGTCTGATTCATTTCAATGATTTTGTCTTCAATTCACTGCAAAAGTCCCATAAGATATAAAATTCTTGATTGGCAATTTTTCCCCTCATACTTTAAATATTTCAACCCACTGCCTTCTTGCTTCCTTGGTTTCTGATGAGAAATCAACATTTCATTTTATAAGAAAATCTTATATATCACTAATTGCTTTCTTCTCCCAGCCTTCAAAACTCTCTCTTTGTTCTTGACGTTGAAAAGTTTGATTACTATGTGTCTGCTCTAGTTTGCTAGCTGCTAGAATGCAATATACCAGAAAAAAATGGCTTTTAAAAAGGGGAATTTAATAAGTTGCTAGTTCTAAGGCCAAGAAAATGTCCCAATTAAAACAAGACTATCAATATATCCAATCTAGGGCATCCAAGATACCTTGGTTCAAGGAGGCCAGTGAAGTTCAGGGTTCCTGCCTCAATGAGAAGGCACATGGTGAACAGGGTCAGGGTTTCTCTCTCATGGAAAGGCATGTGGCAGACACGGCATCACCTGCTAGCTTTGTCTCCTGGCTTCCCTTCACGAAGCTCCCCAGGAGGCGTTTTCCTTCTTCATCTCCAAAGGTAGAAGACTGGTAGACTCTGTGTTGTAGTGCTGCAGCATTCTCTGCTCTCTCTAAATCTCTCACTTTCTCCAAAATGTTTCCTCTTTTATAGGATTACAATAAACTAATCAAGACCCACCCGAATGGATAGAGACACATCTCCACCTAATCCAGTTTAACATCCACTCTTGATTGAGTCACATCTCCAGGGAGATGATCTAATTATTGTCTCAAACATACATTATTGAATAGGGATTAGAAGAAATGGCTGCCTTTACAGAATGGGATTAAGATTAAAACATGGCTTTTCTAGGGTACATTCTGTTAGGCCGGGGAATTGGGAAGGCACTGCAACTGGAGCTGCGGAGGCTGTGTCACCCCTCCCAACCTGATTTCCAGAACTAATGAACTGCCCCTTCCGGACGTCATCTGACCTCTATTCTTAAAAGCTGCCCATGCCAAAGTCCGCACACAGACTCACCTCACTCCGTTTTGGGTTCGGTGAGCTCTGCCCAGGAGCACAGAAATAAACTTGCCCACTTTAAATTTCCTGGTCTATCTTTCTTCTTTCTCACCCTTTCACCTCCTAAACCTCTCATCTTGGTGCCAAAATCCGGGAGAGGAGTGCGGGTGCTGCCCGCCTGGCCAGGGGCACCCCGGCTTCCTCTCGCTCTTCCTCCACATAGCCAGAGACCAGGGATCCTTAGGCCTGCTGCTACATCCATCACTGATTGGGTAAGTCCCTCCCCTCCTAGCCCAGCTGCCAGGACTTGCCTTTCCGAGAAGGAGAGCGCCTGTCCGTAACTTACTCTCCGAAAATCGTGAATTCATGTCAGGTTCTCTCCCGAGGGCTGAGGTGAACAGGGACGCCTGCAAGCCTCATACCCTTTTTATGGGACTCAAAAAGTTGTGGGGATACCCCGCTTCTTGTTTCCCTCCCAAACTCAGGTCCACGACCTGAATGGAACTTTAAACCCACTCATAAGAGCTTTAAGGACTCTCTCAGGGTGTTGGGACGCTGACGCCCCTGGTTCAGTCCTTTGTTCTTGGAGCCATTCCTTGGTTCTGTGAGACCTCTCAGCATGGGCAATAAATCTTCTAAAACCCAACCCCTTACTCCTCTAAGGTGCCTACTGGCAAATTTATCCACACTGAATTTGCTTCCAGGCATTTGGCCAAAGCACCTCACTTGCTTTTGTAAAAAGACTTGGCCACAATACCAATTGGATAATGGTTCTCATTGGCCTGAGGGGAGGACTTTCAATTTTAAGGTCCTTAACAACCTCTGTAATTTCTGCCAAAAAAAAAAAAAAAAAAATGACAAGTGGGCCGAAATTCTTATGTCCAGGTTTTTTTTTTTTCTCCTGCGCTCCCATCCCTCTCTTTGTACTCCTTGCTCCATGGCTCAAGTTCTCCTAGCCAAAAAAAAATCTCCCAAACCCTCCCTCTCCTCTAACGAGACTTTCTCCTTTTCTGAACCCCCTAACTCATCTTTTTTCAAGCAACACTGTCTCCGCAAAATCCTTGCACATGATCCCCTCCTCCTTCACTCTATCCCTCTCTCTCTCTGGTGGCGCCTCAGATGCCATCTTGCCCCTTACCCTCTTCTTCTCCTCCAGCGGCACCTCAAACGCCATCTTGCCCCTTGCCTTCTTCTTCTAGTCTGGCAGCACCTCAGCCACCATCTTGTCCCTTACCCTTCTCTCCTGCTCCAATAATACCTCAGCCACCATTTTGTCTCTTACTTCCTCCTTCTGCTCCAGCCACACCTAACCCGCCATCTTATCACTCATTTTTCCCGTCTATCTCAACAATACTCCAGCCGCCATCTTAATCTTCTCCTTTTCCGCCTGCAGCCTCGCCGCCATCTTATCTGCTCCCATCCTCACTTCCCACTGCCCTGGCAGCACTCCTGCCACCATCTTATCCTCCCCTTCCATCTCCATCCAGTTCCCCACTGTCCTCAACAGCCTTGCCCTCCTCACCTATAAGCTCTCGTACCCGCTCAAAGGACTCTTTACTCTGTCCATTATGGGAAGTTGCAGAACCTGAGGGGTTAGCTCGAGTATACACCCCTTTCTCCCTAGCTAACCTCTCTAATACTGACAGACAGCTAAGTACATTCTCCAGCGACCTGACTGCCTATACTAAAGAATTCCAGTATCTAGTTAATGCTTACGACCTCACCTGGCATGACATTCATGTAATCTGCTCTTCTTCCCTAACCCCAAATAAAAGAGACCGTATTTCCAGTGCAGCCAGGGCCCATGCTGACCAGGTCCATATAACTGACCACACCATGCCGGTAGGAGCTGAGGCCGTGCCAGACCAAGAGCCAGGGTGGGAATATCAGGTTAACACTCCAGCAGGGAAAAACGGGCAAACTAAGCAGGATAAAATGCTTACATGTCTCATAGTGGGTATGCAGAAAGCTTCACATAAAATAATAAACTTCCATAAACTAAGGGAAATCACCCAAGGTCCTGAAGAAAACCCAGCAGCATTTCTACACTGACTCACAAGAGCCCTCTCTCAATACACCCACTTAGACCCTGACTCAGAGGCTGGTAAAACCATATTAGCCACACATTTGATATCCCAGCCAGCCCCAAACATAAGACGCAAACTTAAAAAAATTGAGGACAGTCCTCAGGCCCCTATTCATGACCTAGTAAGCCTGGCCTTTAAAGTCTTCAATACACATAATAAGTTGGAAAGGGCAGAAAAAGAGTCCTGAGACCACAGAAAGGTGAACTTACAAACCCAATCCCTGATTGTGGCCCTGCAGCCTATTGCAATGGAGAAGACGCTGCCTACGACTAATCCACCACCAGAAAAATGTTTCAAATGTGGCTTCGATGAACACTGGTCCCACCAGTGCCCCAATCCTCGACTGGCCAAGGAACCATGCCCTCTCTGCGGTACAAAGGGACATTGGAAAAGTGACTGCCCCTGGGAACCCAGCCGTGGAGGGGCCGTCCTTCCAACCCCTAACCCATCGCTAGCAGTCCTGGGCCTGGCCACTGATGACTGATGATGCCCAGCCTCAGTGACCCCAATCACCCTTGTTGAGCCCAGGGTAACAATCAAGGTAGTGGATAAGTCCACCTCCTTTATAGTGGACACAGGGGCTACCTTTTCCATCCTCCCCTCTTACTCAGGTCAACTCCATCTTTCCCAGGTCACGGTTATGTGCATAAATGGCCGCCCTTCATGCCCCTTAACTACTGGACCACTTGCATGTTTAATAGAAGGGTACCCCATTATACATTCTTTCTTAGTAATGCCTTCTTGCCCCAGCCCATTAATGGGGCAAGATCTTCTTGCCAAATTAGGAGCCTCACTACACTGGATTAAAAACCCTCAAACAAAACTTCATAGCAAGTGCCAGACTAACGTCACTATCCACAACACCACCCATGCCCCCAAAGGACAATATTTCTGGTGTAATGGAACTCTTACCAAGTGCCTTAACTCCACTGCCCCAGGACCATGCTTCCTGGTAACTATTGTTCCTCAATTGACCCTCTATGGGGAGTCCGAATTAACTTGGCTACTGCCCTCTCCTCACTCAATAAGGGCTGCCTTTCTTCCCAGCCTGGTAGGCATCAGCCTAACCACTTCAGTTGCAGCCTCAGCCACAGTGGGAGGGGTGCTGGGACACAATATTTTAACCTCTCAAAACTTTGAAACTCGACTACAGGTAGCCCTGGAATCAATATCAGAATCCCTCTCTTCTCTACAACACCAACCCACCTCACTAGCCCAGGTAACTCTTCAAAATCGACGGGCCTTAGACCTGCTGACAGCCGAAAAAGGAGGAACGTGTGTATTCCTCCAAGAGGAATGCTGCTATTACATCAACGAGTCGGGTCTGGTGGAACAAAATATTCAAACGCTAAACAAACTAAGAGAGAATCTCTACCACAGAAAACAAGGAACCAACTCTGCCTTAAGCTGGTTTTCTTCTCCTCTGGCGACATGGCTTCTCCCACTACTAGGACTAGTTATCCTAATCTGTCTTTTTTGTCTCCTAGCTCCCTACCTCCTCAACTTCAGGGACGCATGAAGGAACTATCCTGGGTAGCAGTCAACCAAATGCTCCTGCATCATTATCATCACCTGCCTTCCTCAGCAGATTCCTACCGCCAGCCTCCCCACTCCCCTGGCCATAACCCCATGCCACCCTATTACAGCAGGAAGTAGCCAGAAAGATCTCAGCACCCTATTATCACAAAAAAGCTGGAATGTTAGGTCGGGGGAATGGGGAAGGGCACTGCAACTGGAGCTGCGGAGGCTGTGTCGCCCCTCCCAACCTGACTTCCGGAACTAATGAACTGCCCCTTCCGGACATCACCTGACCACCATCCTTAAAAGCTGCTTGCACCTAAGCCTGCCCACAGACTCACCTCACTCCATCTTGGGTTCAGTGAGCTCTGCCTGGGAGCACAGCCAATAAAGCACACTCACTTAAAATTATTTCATCTACTTTCCTTTCCCTCAAATACCTCATATCTTAAAACCTTTCACATTCATCCTTACAAACTGGCACAGTGTCAAACTCCTGTTTGGGGTTCACTGTTTGTGAATGTGCATACTCATGTCTTTCATAAAATTTGGGGAGTTTTCTGCCAAAATATTCTTTGAATATTTCTTCTTCTCTTCCTCTCTTTATTCTCCTTTGGGACTCTTATAATGCATATATTGGTACCCTTAATGTTGCTTCACAGGTCTCTTAAGTGTTGTTTGCTCATTTTCATTCTTTTCTTTATGGTCCTTAGCCTGAATCACTTCAATTGTCTCATCTTTGAGATCATTGATTCTTTCTTATGCTACTCCAATCTGTTGTTAAAGCTGTTTAGGGAATTTTTTCATTTCAGTTACTGTGTTCTACAACTCGAGCATTTATGTTTGGTTCCTATTGAGAATCTCAAAGTTATTCCTATACTGTTCATTCATTGTTTCACTCATATCCTTTAGTCCTTTTTCTATGTTTTCCTTTATCTCCCTGTGTACACTGCAGGTCATTTTTCTGAGTCTTTGCCTGGTATATCGAAAATCTGATCCTCTTCATTGATGGAGTCTGAATTTTTACGTTGTTCCTCTGAATGGGTCATCACTTCCTCTTTGTTTGTTTTGTAATCTTTTGTGGCACACTGTATATTTCCTTATTTATAGTGTTAACTTTTGGATTTAGTCCATGAGCTGTCTGTTCCTTCAATTTGTGTCCAGCTGCCAGGATTTATTCAAAACAAATAAACCAAAGCAAAAAGCACCAAAATACATACACCCAGTATGTACACAGAGGCCACTCTGCTTCCCCTGAAACAAAGATTCTCCACCTCACATTGTGCAAGGAGAGGGAGAGGAGCCATCAAGGGTACTGGGAGGTTGTTCCATGGCTGTTGAAAGTGCATTTTCTTGAATCAGCACTTTCCCAGTTAATGTAGCCCTTTAACTATTTCCCATAGTTTGGAGGAGGATTTCTGTCTTTAACATTCTTCTACTACATTTGCCTGTAGGGGTGGAGACAATGGCTGCCCTCAGAGCCATACTCTCTTTCTGTAACCAGAAGAAACTGATCAAAAACAATAATAGTGATCCAACACACATTCCAGAATTTGGAAGACTAGGTTTTTATGTCCCACTCTGGTAATAGCAAGCTATTCCAGGAGCCTGAGCTTCAGTCCCTAATGCTGCCTTTCTTGAGATCTGGGGAAGGGCACTGGTATCTGCTGCAGAGATGGTATCACTGTTATTTATTGCAATTCATTCTCCTCTTCCTCTGCTCCTTTCTGGATGGTGCACAGTACTCCACTAGACTCCAGTTACAGAATAACTTATTCAGACAGCTCACGCCAGTTCAGTTCAATAGTTGTTCTGGTGGTAGGAACTGATTCCTGGAGCTTCCTATTCTGTCATCTTCCTTCCATTCTCTCCTCTACCTACCTTTTATTAACTGTTAGATCTTGCAGAAGTTACTTAACTTCTCCTAGTCTTGGGCTCCTCATTTTTAAATAGCTATTATATTAACTATTGCAGAGGGCTTCTATAAGTTTAAACTAGATATTAAGAAGAAATCAGTAGTGTCCATTGTTCAAAAATGACAGATATTATTAATATTGTTGTTATAACTAAAGCTGCTTTCAGGCCTTAGAATTTGAAGATTTTTGTTTCTATTCCTACATAACATCTCTGCAACAAAAGTATCATTACCATTCTTACTCACAATTAGAAAGTCAGGAAGACTTGTTAAGTTTGGATTTGGGGGAATTGAAAGTGAGTTGATAGATACAATGTCTATTCAATCAATAATAATTAAACATTGTACAGTGTTTTATGATGCACAAAGTATTTTCATACCATAAGATTCACAATGGTGGATAAACCATGGGCTGTTGGTAGATTTCTGTGCATTACTGTGGATTGCATTTATTCATCACCATATAATTTGTGTGTTCCCATGCATACTAAAGCCATATGTAATTCATTTACCTGGCTGATTTAGGAAGAGTTGCATAGTTTCCACTCTCTCTTTCGTAGACTGAAAATCAGAATTCAGGTACAACCAAGATACTGGAGGGAGTTTAATGTAGATTTTTTGGGTGGGGAAGAATATTTGGAAAAATACTTTCTTTAATTCTCTGTGTGTGTGTAGACACATGTGCGTGAGCACACATAGAGGCATATCTGTCTGGTTACACATCACACATGAGAAAGAGGTAACAGAACTGGGGAAAGCTCTTCCTGCATTCAATAAGAAACTGTGACAGAGAATCAAAACAACCTATTTTGAATCATGGAAGAATTTCAAAGCAATTCTTAGAATTCACTCTCATCTTCAAAAGTCTTTTCGTTTACTTATTTACTGGTTTCTCAGAAAAACTTATGAACATTTCTCAGGCTAAACAATTTATATATCCACACTTATTTATATTATCTTCTTGATTTCCTATCTTTGCTTCTCAGTTATAACATTTTCATTCAAAACTACATTGTAAGCAAGCATGAATAATTCAGTACTTTTCATTTATCCATTCATTTCTGTAGCTGGGATACTGAGAAAAAAATCCTAGCACAACCCATATATTTTGAAAAACATATCTAAGGTATATCTCACACACTTGATCTTTGAATCCCATTCTAAGTGCTAGAAACACTAATGCCTCCAATCAATTGACAGAGACTTTCTACTTAGGAATTTTTAAAAAAGAAAGAAAGAAAGATTTTAGACACAAGTCCTTCAGAAAACGGAAAGCAAATTTATTCACTGGGCTATAGAGACTGAAGATTTCCCCTCTAAAACTGTGGCTTCTCTGGGCAAACTACCAACATCACACGGAGAAGCAGCTGGAGAGTATAAAACTGACTGCTTTTGCCTTGTTTATACCCACACCATATTTAGCCTTGAAAATAGTTACCTTTCCAACATAACTTTAAAAAATGTTTATTACTTATTTTGATAGCAATATATCTGTTTCAAAGGAAGGCAGGCTAATGAGAAATTCGGGGAACACTTCCCTTTTTTTATAAGTTAAAAATATAATTTTAATTATGCTTGACTATATAATATTGTGCTTGCGCTTTTCTCTACATTTCACATGGTCATAACTAATGTATTTGGTTTGTCAAGTCATTTGCTTGTAGAAGAATTATTGAACAGAGCTGCTGTCAAAGAAAAAGGAATTGCTGCAACTTGATGAAAAACAGGGCAAAATGGTTTATTACTGTTTAACTTGTGTTTTTATTTCTCTCTCTCTCTCTTTTTTTAAACATATTCTAAACGTTCAGAAAAGGTAAGAGACCAGTGTCTGGCAAAGTGCACCTGAATGACTGAATTAGAGATAACAGTGGACAGATTCAATGTCATCATAAATTGTTTAGAGTCAAAGGAAATACACGCAGGAGTTGTAGCACAGTTGACTGAATGGTAACTAACACCTGTGTGGTAAATAGTTGCTGAGTAAAAATTAGATCCTGGGCCAGTAAAAATGACCTGAGACAATTTAGAGATCAGAGACGGATTAAAATATAATCTCAGAGAAGCATGAGTTATAAATTATATTTCATAATAGTTTCTTTTTAAATTTTTAATCAGCCATGAAGATGCTGAGATTTCTGCCTATGCCTTTTTCTGAGACCATATGTGAGCTAAGGCTCTCCCTCCGACAGTGCACCTTGTTCGAATGAAGGGCTACAGCAGGCCACCTTCTTCTAAATAAAATAAAACCACTTCCTGTTTATCTCTTAGATGTGCTGCCCGAGAGAGCTTTCTCTCATGATGGAGATGCTCCACATCTGCACTGTCCAATAAAGTAATCATTAGCCACATGTAGTTATTGGGCACTTGAAGCACAAGGTTAGTTGGGCTGAAGAACTTTAATTCAATTTTAATTAATTGAAATGTAAATAGCCACGTATGGCTCGTGGCTACTGAATTAGCTCAGCCTTAGATTTTGGACAAAAACTCTTTTGTCCAGGAAAAGAATTTTTCTTAGTTGTTTAGGATTATAAGGTGCTAGACTTTGAAACTTTCAGTCAACCCTTAAACTCAAGCTGCCTGTCATTCAAACTATTGAAGAACCTCTTTATAAGAGGTGCCTCTATTTTCAGTCACTGCTGTTATTTTCAATTAATGAATAAATTACTATCCAGGACCTCTTGCCTAATGGTGGCCATGGTAACACCATTCAAATTCCCAGTGATTCAAAACAGACATTTTTATGTACTTTTTGAATACAAAACTTTACAGTGAAAAAAATGTTTTTCATCAATGCTAAAAGTTCAAGATTTGGCTCTGTCATTTTTCCATAAATTCAAAAACTTAAAAAAAAAAATCCTTTCGATAAGCAGACATTCAAGCAAATAAGCACCCTTTCAATGGGTGGCTGCAACCACTCTGTTTATCCATTTATTTTTTATTTGCCTCCTAACTCATGATTTACATGTGTCTGATAACCACTGTATAGGCTGTTGGGCCTTCTCTCAAATTCAAATTTTATTCCAGAAGGCTTTAAAGAGACCCAAGAAAGAATTAAAAAGTCCAGGATTTTAATGCTAATTATATTTAAATAAAACATGTCATTTTAATTTAAATCAATATACTTATATATTGATGATTTCTTCCTTGTTCTCAAGGCATGGGGTCATTTACTTATGTGTTTTATATTTAGTAGATGAGTCTTCCTGCTATGAGACAGAAATATCTAATATTGATGGTAAGTTCTAGATCTCAATTCTCTAACTAGTTAGAGTGGGACAGAATCTAAAAAACAACTCCCAAAACATCCTACAAGAGGAAATGGTAACTACTGATGATGTTACAGGCAACTGTAACTTCAAAATACTCTCAGCCTAACCTATCAAACCTGAAACCTGTTTGTATGATGTTGTTATCCCTTGGAAGTGACAGAACATGAGATTCACATCAAAAGAAGTAGAAAGCACAGCTCCAAATGGTCTGGTTATCTCTTGATGATGCTCCCTAGCCAGGCAAGCTATCTACCCCTGTTTTATAAAATCATCTACAGATAATAAAATCTGTTTCCCAAATCATGTTACGATGCCAGAGTATGGTTTCCAGCTTCCATACAACATTTGTCTACAGTGTAAAATGTTGATTTTGTGTTATTAGCTTCTCTCATTTCTAATAAGTAAGATGATTTAATGAAATTACATATGCTCAACCCATTTAAAAATATCCATGTATGTGCATGTGTGCATGTGTGTTAGTGTTTATAGTGATGGAAAATCTCCAGAAAGCACGGCTGAAATCCTATAAACGCCAAAATGTTTTTCTTAAGTAAGTCCATTTGGGAGAAACTCCGTCACGTGATTTTTTTCACATAATTGCCTCACCTCTGGACTGCTGCATTCACATCTGGCCTAAGCCCCCATGAGGTGGGGGTTGGTTTTGACTGTAACCTGATGGCAGTTTGCCCATGTTCTGAGTCAGACAATGCAGTTGGTTAGTACTCTGAGCTAAGGGGTTGGAACATAACCACACCTCCCTCCCCAGTTCTGGTGTTCTGGTAGAGCCAGGCATGGGTGTGTGCGCACATGTGCGTGAATGATTGGGCATGGGGCTGTGATGAAGGGACTGTTAGGGAGGAAAACATCTGCTCCTCTCTAGGACTGGATTTCTTATTGCCTTCGGAGCAATATCTCAATGCCCCAGAAGGAAATAAAGGCCAAATGAAAACTAAGTTGCCACTAACAACTAAAACTGATAACATTAAGTAGGAAAAAAATTAGTGCTTCACATTCTGACCTTGTTAATGATCAACAACCTCCAATTGTCTCACAGAATAGATTTCTCTCCTCAGACAGGTTGTAGCTCAAATATCCAGACAAGTACACCAATGGACTTGAGGCAAAACAAAGATGGGTTTTCTTCTCACATTCTCTGATAGGCCTGGAGAGAATTCGCATAGTAAACAGCACACGGGGATTCTTACAAATCTGAACAACTACCTGAAACAATGACTGTATATTTTGTTTTCTCCTTTTAAGGCTCACAATAAATGTTCATTTTAATTTAAAAAGGAACGGAATTCTGATGCATGCCACAGCATGGAAGAACCCAGAAGACAAAATGTTGAGTGAAATAAGCCAGACACGAAAGGACAAATGCTGTAGGATTTTGCTTATATGAAACACCTAGAAGAAGCAAACTTCATAGAGATAGACAGTAGTTAATAGGCTAGGAGGGGTGGAGGGAGAATGGATAGAAAGAGAATTATAGTATAATGGGTAGCGAGTTTCTGCGTAAGGTTTTTAAAAAGTAAGAATAATGGACCTTGGTGATGGTAGCACAATATTTTGAATATAATTAACACTGTTGAACTGTGTATTTCAATGTGATTATAATGGGACATTAATTGTAATTGTTACTAGAATAAAAAGTTTTGGTTTTTTAGTCATAGGAAATATCATATCACATTAGGGGAGTAATTTTTACCCCATTCCTCACCTTTCCTTACACCACAGTTCAACTTCCACCCTACTTCCTAAAAGGGAACAGTAGTCGAAGGTTCTTCCTATTTTTTCTCATTCCTTTCAGAGTTGTCTCCTGTGGGAGAAGGAGCAATGATCTGATTGGCCAGGGGGTGAAACTTGGCCATTCACCCATTGGTTCATATTTCTCAGCGAGCCATGTTTAGATTTATGGTTACAGGTTCCTGTGCCCTTGCTCTTCTGTATTCTCTGAGCTTAATGAGATGTTGCAAGGGTCATAATTTCCCCGAAGGCAGCATGGAACAGGGCTCCTGATAACACCCCGGTTCTGGCGTCTTCAGACAGGAGAAGGAAATTCTCTTGCGTTCGGTGGAGAGAGGCCATGTGGCCATTGTCTCATTCGTCTTTTCAGAGGAGGAGTAAAACATCTTATTGATAAAGTTAAGAATGGGAATTGAGAGCACATAGTTCAGCCTCCTCTTACTTTTCCCTTACACATAGATCGCTATACAAAACACACATTTTCCCATCTTCCAGCGCCTTAGCGTTCTGGGACAGATTCTACATCCCCTGGAGTTGGCTTACAATAGGGCAAATAAGTTCAACTTGGGGAAAGACTTCAGATCCTACCACTAATGAGACTTTACCATTATTAAGACTTAACATTGCTTTTCATTATCTGATGCCTTTGTCTATTTTCCCCAAATTTCTCATTATTCTTTGGGGAAGATGGGTATAATTACCCTGACAGCTTTCTTTGAGTAGAGGCCTCTGAGACAAAGTGGAAGGGACTAGGGACAGTTAATATTAGGCTACAGCTGCTTGAATCCCAGTCCTGACACTAGTCTGGCTCTGATGTGGGGCATGTCACTTAGCCTCCTGCATCAGAAAAATAGGAATAATATCCACCACTACTTCTCAGGGTCAAATGGAGAATAATATCTGAAAATGTATGAAATGCATTTAATAAATAGAAAAAAAACAACCAATACTTCTACAGCGTTGACTTTGTGCCATGAACATTTATACATGTTTCAGGTACATAACAATCATCACCACAGTTGTGAGGTGGGTTCCATGTTTTGTTCTCATTTTACACATTAGGACAATGTTCTAGTTTGCTAGCTGCCAGAATGTAACACACCAGAGATGGATTGGCTTTTAATGAAAGGGGATTTATTTCATTAGTTCTTCAGAGGAAAGGCAGCTAATTTTCAACTGAGATTCTTTCTTACCCAGGAAGGCACAGGGTGATCTCTGCTGGCCTTCTCTCCAGGCCTCTGGATTCCAACAGCTTTCCCCAGGGTGATTCCTTTCTGCCTCTCCAAAGGCCTGGGCTGAGCTGCGAGTGCTGAGATGAGGTATGTTGAGCTGCTTGGGCTGTGCTACATTGAGCTCTCTCATTTAAGCACCAGCGAATTAAATCAAACATCATTCATTGCAGCAGGCACGCCTCCTAGCTGACTGCAGATGTAATCAGCAACAGTTGAGGTTCACATGCCTTCAGCTCATATCCACTTGGCACCTTCACCTGGCCAAGTTGACAACTGACTCTACCTACCATGGACAGGAAGGCATA